>NC_052164.1:27144057-28490168 GCF_902713615.1 Scyliorhinus canicula
AGCCCCCCCTTCCCCAGGCTCGACCCCTGGGGTTCGCCAACCTGGCACCTGGGCACCCTGGCAGTGTCACCCAAGCACCCGGCCAGTGCCTTGGTGGCACTGACATGGTGCCAGGCTGACAGTACCAAAGTACCGGGGAGTGCCAGGGTAGCACCCTGCCTTGTCCCCGACCACCCGGGGGTGTCCAATGGCCTGCTTGACCCCTGAGGTGCTGTCACGCTGGTCCATGTTTATCTGGACAAGTACTAAACGGCGCCCTGGCGAGGTCTTACAGGCACAGCTGTTGAATCCCGGGTGCCGGGTGAATCCGGTGCCCAGATACTTAAATGAGCCATTTGGCTTGTTTAAATATGGCGATCAGGACCTCGCCTAGCGGAGTCCAATTTAGGGCTCTTGCGCAATTTAGGGTCATTTGGCCCATCGAGTCTGCACCGACCCACTTAAGCCCTCACTTCCACCCTATCCCCGTAACCCAATAACCCCTCCTAACCTTTTTGGACACTAAGGACAATTTATCATGGCCAATCCACCTAACCTGCACGTCTTTGGACTGTGGGAGGAAACCGGAGCACCCGGGGGAAACCCACGCAGACATTGGGAGAACATGCAGACTCTGCACAGACAGTGAGCCAGTGGGGAATCAAACCTGGGACCCTGGCGCGATGAAGCCACCATGCTATCCACTTGTGCTACCGTGCTGCCCAATGGGCAAATAAGACAGTTATACCAACAATACATTCAAGCACATACACAATAAACTCTAAAGTATATGGTCCAATTACATGGTTGGATGTGTATAACAAAGTAACACTAAAAGGTTTATAGTAGTGAGTCCACATAGGTAGATAATTCCCCATATGGAAGAGAGAAATTCAGAAAACAGTCTTTAATAGCTAGTTGTACAATCACTTGAACAAGAGACCAGGGAGTTTGTTGCCTGCCCAGTCTGTTGGCTGAGGAACAGACCATTTAGGGATCTAAAACACGAAGAATAGGAATAATAATCAGACACAATACTGTGCTTTCCAGCTACCAATTTGAGAAGTGAGATCTAAAGGGACCTTTTCAAAGGAATGACTTACTTCAGTTTTGGCATTTCATCTGGCAGTGTGCATTATTGAGCAAAGCTGCGTCAAAGGATATTCCTTAAAATGCTCCAAGTTGGAACGAGATCCTATTCCTTTTAACGTGGTTTTCGGGTTTTTTTCAAAAATGGGACCAGCTAATTGGCAATTTTCCCACCACATGCAGCTCATCTGAGGTTTAAAAAGTACATCTTCGAGGCCTCAAGCCGACAGGAACAATTATACTTCTATTCCGTGCACAAACTAGCCAGCAATTTCAGCTGTTGTTGTACATTATTCCCTCACCCCAGCAGTTTCCCCATCTACAACCTTCTTTTAGGTTTCCAAATCTCATGAAAGGAAGCATCTGAATTTACATTTGGAGAATATTTTCTAGTGTGTGACATTTATTCTTCTTGTGATTTGCATTCTGCAATCTACCATGAGCGTCCAAAGTTGGTTTTCTGTGCTCAAAGACTGATTCAGCATTTTGAATTGATCAATTGCATATAAAATGACAGGATTTTTTTTCAAGCACAATTCCAATTTAAATTATTAAATTAACAGCATAGGAATGTGTGTGGCTGCTTGATGGATCTACTTTGGAAAGCATTTGTTTCGGTTGTATTAAGTATAAGTTTTAAGAATAATCTTCAGCTTTTTTATTTTAAAATGTGTGCTTTTCATTTCCAAATTTGGAGAATTCTACTAATCATAGGGTGCATTCAATTCTGTGGTACTATGTTTAAAATCCCTGGCTGGTTTCTATTAAACAGCTGATAATTCGGGGTCACAGTCTCATGGTAAGGGGTCGGTCATTTAGCACTGAGATGGGGAGAACTTTGTGGTGATAAGCATCACTGTAAATACACAAGGGGTTAATGTGAATACACTACGACGAAGTAGACACTAGAGGGAGCACCAAAGATGTCATGACATGCAGACATACAGCTAATGAACACATAGAATAGGGCACGACCAATGGGCAGTCAAGACACTCAGAGATGACACTACCGCAAGGGAAATTACACAACCCATATATAAGGACAGGGCACACATGCTCTGTCTCTTTCCACAGGTGACACTTAGAGAGTAGGACAGGGGCAGATCAGAAGCAACACGCCCACTACGTGGCTTAGAGTATCTTTTGGCCAAAGCTGCATCGTGTTGCAGCCTGTGTTATCCCAGAGTGCATAACACAACATGATACCAGTAGTGCCTGTTGAATCTATATAGTTCAACTCAGCACGATCCGTGACAACCAGCAACAGCACCCAGGCAAGATGATCAAGAGTCCAGTTCCTCAGCAGCTCAGGTACCACGGCAATCTCAGTGCCAACTGGCGTGCATTCAAGCAGAGATTTGAGATTTACATGGTAGCATCCGACCTAGATGGCGTGGCCGATGCTGGGAAGATAGATCTTCTACTCACCATTGCGGGTGAAAGTGCAACAGAAATCTTCAACTCATTCAAGTACTCCAAAGGGCAAGACAAGAGAGACTTCTAGGCAGTCCTTGATAAGTTTGAAAACTACTGCGAGGTGAACACAACAGAAATCGGTAAAACTGGTGCCTATACTCATCACAAGGCAAAGGTAGGCTTGCAACAGAAGCACACAGAAATTTTGATTGGCAGCCATCTTGCGCAAGGAGCCGCACATGCGCAGTTCCCAAGAAGACGCGAACCGGCGAAACAGTGTTTTGCGCATGCGCGAGAAGCCTCGCATGCGCAGTTGCGAAAAGAGCGCACAGTGAAGGAAAAGCGATCTGCGCATGCGCAATCCATTCCTAAGCTCTATGTCACAAGTGTCATGACGTCAGAGGCTGCGGACCACACCCACTTAAAGAGGAAATGTCCGAAAATAGTGAAAAAAAAATTTTAAGCCAGAAAACACAATTCTTTCACCTGGAACGACAGCACAATGCCTGAACTTTGATCAGTAGCTGAAAGTAACCTCCGCAGAACCCTGCAACAAGCAGTTAGCACCGCCCTGGAGATGATTTAGTCCTTGAAGACTTCGACTCAAGACAATGATTTCATCATTGAACATGGCGACCTCAGTACCAAATCCAAACCGCAACGAGATGTGTTGTACATTGAAGCATCCGACACAGTCATGGACAAATTCTTCGGATTTCAGGATCCTCAGCCCAGCATAGACGACATCCTGACCCATGAGTATAGGATTCTGCTGCGGCCTGACGCCAAGAGACAGAGAGCGGTACAAGCCCAAAGAGAGCGTCCTGATGCCAAAAGAGTGGTCCACTCACCACGTAGAGTCCCCGACTCCATACAGAGAGTTGTCCATGCACCATGAAGAGCCCCCGGCTCCGCACAGAAAGCGATGAAAGACTCCACAGCGAGACCACTGCACGTCTCCACACAGAGAACACAGAAAGACTCCACAGCGAGACCACTGCATGACTTCATACAGGGAACAATGCCAGACTCCACAGGGAGAGCGATACAAGCCTCCACAGCGAGCTCGTTGACAGACTCCACGATGGAAGCAATGCAAGACTCCAGAGCGCAATCCTTGCATGAACAAGACAATGAAGGTCTAGCAACCTTATCTGAGCAACCAGCAACAGACGATGCAAGTCTGCCACGCTCAAGTGCACAGCAAGACGACTATGAGAGTCGACCATGCTCACGTGAACAACAAAAAGACTATGGCAGTCTACCCAGATTATTTGAGCCACCAGAAGAAGACTCTGACAGTCTATTCAGCTCATCTAACCGATAAGAAGACACTGAAGGTCTACCCACTGTATGTGCGACAAGTGACAAAGGCTTCACAATTCCCATACAAGATGTGCGACACCTCAGCGAGACTGACAGATCTCAGCTAGTATGTACAGTGGCACTCGACGATCAAAGTGAGGTTACTCGTGAGTCCAGTGACACCACGTTAATTCAAACCTCATCTACTCGAGCCTCTCCACAAGAACCTGAAATGACTCCCGATGGGGAGCATCGACAAGCCAAAGATGATTCAAGTGAACCGGACATGACTCCAGACGGGGAGCACCGAGGAATCAGAGACGGCATGCTCAATGAACCAGCAGATGCCAGAAAGAACACTGACATGAGTAACTTTGTGAAGGACTCGAATTCTCCACTCGGTGTGGTCATTGAGCGCAGCAGACCCAACAACAAAACCTACAAAAAAAACATCAAAGACAACAATAAGCAAGTCAATAACAACAATGACAACAACAATAGAACAACAACTGGTACGACATGGTACAACTCTACCCATAAAGGACAATGTTACTGCTCAGCTCAGAACAATAGCGCGAGTGTAAACATACCATGACATGTCAACGCATCTTACCAATTCACGTTTGCTACACTACGGACTAGCAAACCAGCTTTCAGGAAAGATGTCATCAAGAATTGCCACCACAAGCATAAAAGAAAAGAGACCACCTCAGACAATGAAGTGATTTGACCATTTGAACACCTCCTGATGACTTCTTGGTTACGTAAACACCAGGACACTGACGGTGGTCACAAGGGAATGACAACATCAACATGCCTGCAAAGTATTTGGGATGTGAAGGGTTCTATATAAATGCAAGTCCTTTCTTTCTTCATGAGCCCAACAGTTAGCTTGAAAATATTTTGTCAGCGAAATATTCTACCAAAGAATAAAAGCTGTCAGCAGTCAAGTTTTTGGAGAGAGGCTGCTCAGTGGCAAGGGATTTGAGAAGGAAGAGATTAATATCCAGCGGCACTAAAACTGGACCACTGAGTCCAGAACCTGCACACATACATAATGGAAGGAGGCGCACATGACACTTCTAACATTGACAAAAGATTGATGGATCAAGCAGAAATGAGGGTTTATAGTTTAACAGATACAGTGGCGTACAGAGGGGGGGGGGCAACGGTGCGTTGACCCCGGGCATCCATTGGATGGGGCATCAATCAGAGGCTATTGCTCTCCCCAATGTCACCCAGATGCCTAAATTTTTCCACCTGAATTTAACAAATTGTTTTGCTAGGGGGGGGGGGGGGGGGGGCGTCACAATCAAATCCAGTGACTACCGACATGTACCTTGTGTCAGGGTGAGGTGACTGCACTCCCAGACTCCCCCGCGGTGGGGAAACCGCTCTATCCGCCGCGCGGGCGGGGGGCCCGGGACTGCGCATGTCCAAGGGAGGGGGAGCTCCTCACATGCAGGGAAAGGCCCCGCCCCCTGATCTGCGTGCTGAGATGTTGACCAATGAAAAAAGATTGAGGACCGGAGGGACTGTGGTTCTCCAGCCAATCAGAGCGCGGGCTTTGTGTGAGTGATAATTGAGCTTTCACACCGACGGAATCTTCCTCCTGTCTCCAACATCTGTGAGTAAAACACTTTCTTTTCTCCCCCTTTCCATTTCTTTTTTCATTCTGACCATCAATTGGTCACTTGCAGCAACTGAAGGGAAAGGAAGTGAATCCAGGGAGGGTTCAGACTCTGGAAAGCTTGGCCCAGGTCTCTCTCTTAAAAATATTGACATCCTTTGCTCCCTCTGTTTGACACATGAAATGAAATAAAAATCGCTTATTGTCAGGGGCTGTTTAGCACAGGGCTACATTGCTGGCTTTGAAAGCAGACCAAGGCAAGCCAGCAGCACGATTCGATTCCTGTAATAGCCTCCCCAAACAGGCGCTGGAATGTGGCGAATGCGGAATGTGACAATAAGCGATTTTCATTTCATAAGTAGGCTTCAAATGAAGTTACTGTGAAAAGCCCCTAGTATTGACCAGGACACGGGGGTAACTCCCCTGCTCTTCTTCAAAATAGTGGCTGTGGGATCTTCAACATCCACCTAATAGGGACAGACAGAGCCTCAGTTTAACAACTTATTTGAAAGAAGGCTGTTCTGACAGTGCAGCACTCCCTCAGTTCTGAGTGTGATTAGGGATTCAGTCATTCACCCCAACTGCTGACACACCAGCGAGTTCACTCTGGGGAGAAGCTGTTCACCTGCTCTGTGTGTGGGAAGAGAGTCTTTCAATTAACCAACCTGCTGACACACCAGAGAGTTCACTCCGGGAAGAGGCCGTTCACCTGCAGTGTGTGTGGGAGGGGATTCACTCAGCCATCCATCCTGCTGAGACATCAGTGAGTTCATACAGGTGAGAAGCCATTGACCTGCCCTCTGTGTGGTAAGGGATTCAGTCATTCATCCCAACTGCTGAGACACCAGCGAGTTCACACTGGGGAGAGACCATTCACTGCTCTCTGCACACAGCGGTTTAGAACATCATCTACACTGAAATGAAAATCACTTATTGTCACAAGTAGGCTTCACTGAAGTTACTGTGAAAAGCCCCTAGTCGTCACATTCTGGCGCCTATTCAGGAGGCTGGTACGGGAAGTTATATTCAAAATGTTTTCCTTTCTCATAATATTTCTCAGTATATTAGGCCTTATACTTGAGTCTTCGGGGCATACAATCAAGATTTGCCCCGGGCATCACCAGACCTCTGCACGCCACTGAACAGATACAATTAGAGTTGGGGAACACGTTCTTCTCTGCACGTGTCAAGAATTTTACTGCAACACTTAGAAACAAATGGGGGCAGCTGAGTAATGAGAAATGTTTCATGGAGAATTTACAAGGGCATGGAAAATGAACAAGGCCCAATGAGATCAAAGCAGCGCACTGCAACAAATGGCAGGTGAAGCTTGGAGCAATTTTTATGGCTGCACAATATCTTGCATAGGTATTCCAAAATAGATTAACATAATTTCATTAAAAATTAGAGGAGTTTAGATAAACACTACCCTATTTCGCCCTCAGTATAATTGTTGAAGTGTCGCTCGTTGAGGAATTATAAGCAGAAGGTCTACTGTCGGCAAATTCGACTTTGATTGCTTAACACATTCATATGAAAGTCCTCCGTTTTCTGCTTTAAAAGAGGTTCTTAAAATAAATGGGTTATTGGCTGCTTTCGACAGCAAAGGATTATGGAAACACATTAAGCATTTATCCGTCCATATTGTCAACAATAATTTCTAGACTGCCACATTCAAAAATTGCACATCACCTATTCATTATTTAAATTATTTAGTATTTCCTTCTTTTTATTCTTTGCCTGTTGCTCCTTGTTCAGATACTTTTGTCTTGAAAGGTGGTGAAAAGGAAACCCACCCGGATGAATTTCATACAAATCACTCCATGTCCTTTTATGATGACTTTCGCATGAACGAAATTCGACATTTGAACCATGAAATTTCATGGTTAGATGCCCATTCTACAGGTGTAAATGAGGTTGTTCAGGATGCAGTATGGTGGGAGGCATGTGTGCGTATTCTGTGTTGAGCTTGCCATACAGTTGAAGGCTAATCAGTATCCAGTCAGAGCATGTGCTTGAGCAAGCATTTGGCCAATTAAGTTGGACGGTAAGTTATTTTGTTCAGCTTCTCAGCAAAGATAACAAGTGATCTTTAAATGGATGGTTGCAGGCTAAAAGCAGAAGGGTAAGTTTCCCTTTGGCAGAGCCAGGAGGTCTGGGAGTGCTACAACCAGTTCTGTGATGAACGGTTACTGTACCCTTATTATCATGTAGGTGATGCCCCTTTAAGACCGGGCTTGGAACCCTGGGGGACTCCGCCTCCAGCTCCGCCCACCAGGGAGTCGTATATAAGGGGCCGCCCTGTAGGCGGCACCCAGTAAGCACCCGTCTCGGCAACAGCCTAGTCCTCTGCTTATTAAAGCCTTCTTTTACCGTTCTACTCTTTTGTGTCGTTATTGAGGGTACTACAAGTTCCCTATTAAAATGTGGGCCCGTTGCCCTCTACTGCTTGTCCCCTTTTGATTGCTTTCCTGCCCCACTAGCACCTTGCTGTATTTCCTAACCGAGAGGGGAATTCTCCAACCCAGGAACCATAGAGCAGCCTCCAGGGCCATGAATTGTGCCCTGGATTTGGCCAGTCCTATCCCACTGAAGCCAGTGGACCAATTTACCAGCATCCTGCGACTGCCCTCATTAGTAGATGGTGCCCCAATTCAAAAGCAATTCAATTTCCAAGTCCTGGCTTTCATCTATTAGCCCTTTGGTGGGTTTAGTAACAGCAAATATCATTCTATCAATAATCAAATATGCCATCCAGCTCTTTTAAGGCAATTCACCCCTAACCCACTTGAGATTTGAGAGCTCTGAGCATTTATAATTAAGAAACTTGAATAGCTTCCGAAGGCGTGTGGATAATCTCGAACAGTGGAGCAAAAGCAGTGTAATTGGAATGAGATGCTGGTGTCTGCAGGCGTTTTGCTCACAGCAGTTTCATGTTCAGGTTAATAACATTTGCCTGGATGAATCCATTTATGTGGATATAACTAAAGTAAAGAAAACAATTTAAATTTTTTCCCTCAATTTGTAAAGTGTGACTCTAGATTCAAAGCTCTGAATGAGGAAGAAATTTGGACAGTTATGTACGATGGAACACTGAGATAACTGCACCTAATAATCTGATTCCTTGGGTGGGGTTCTCCGTCAGCCGACAACGGAATCGCGAAAAGCAATTAGGCAGGGAATTGATTCCGATATCACAGTGGGTGCCAATTTCACACCAAATTGCAATTCCATCGCCTCGACAGCGGCATCAATGCTTTCCAGAACGCACGTACGGTAAGCACCATTCGCATCTCATTAGCAGGTCCAACCCGGTATTCTCCAGGGCCTCTGTGATTCTCCGCCTCCAATGGGCCGAATTCCTGACAACGAGGTTTCCTTCTGCTTTTCAAATCGTGAAACCGGCATCATGGCTGATGAGTGAAAGGGAGGGGTTACAGAAAGAGTCCAACATCACCATAGTTTGCTGATAGTTGTGCTGCTTGCTGGGGTGCTTCGGCCAGCGCCGGGGGTGGGGAGTAGCAGGGGGTGACCCGGAGGTGGGCTGAGAGGTCAGGGTGGACGGGCATGGAGCACCATTGCCACGGCCTGCAAGGCAGCCATGCAGCTGTGCACGTCGCTGACTGCCCACTGTGAACTTAGGGCCATAGGTCATGTAGATGTCTCCCTAGGGCACTCCTCTAGGTGCTCTGGCCCCAGCCAACCCATCAGCGGGATGGGCATGCTTCAGTGAAACCAGTGCCACCTTGTTGGCTGGAATGAGTGTGTGTGTGTATGCGGCTGAAGCTTTTCAGCCTTCCGCGTTCAATCATGGACCTGGCGAATCCCGCACCGTTTTTCATTGGAATCTAATGTGTCCTACGTGGCACCGGGATTAGCCCCTCCACAGTCGCTGAATTGGTCCAGGTTCGGCACCAGTTTTGCTGTTGTGAAAGTCCATGAATCCTGCCCCAGCTTAGGGCTGGATCCTCCGATTATGAGGCTCTGTTGGGAGGAAGTTTTACGATGAAAAAGTCGGTGCCGCCCCGGCACTGATGCTCCGCCTGGTGGGGACTAGCAGCCGCGCCCCATAAAACCTCCGGCATTCCCGGCATAAACAGCCGGAGAATTGTTGGGTCCGTGGCCACAATGCGCACGGCGATGACTTGCAGTGTTCGCGTAGCACAACATGGCGGCGGCCGTACACGGACCTGGCTTGTCAAATTGTGCCCCCGTACCCCGCTCACCATCCCCGGATCACCCCCCACCAGTACCCCCAGCCCCGCCAAGGCCCGCCTCCCCAGCCAGCGGAACGGCCCCCTCCCCTCGACTGTGGCCACGTGGACACAGTCCGCAGCCACCACGCGTGGCTGATGAAAAGTTACAGCACATGTCTCCCACAGCCATTGGGAAGTCAGCCCATTGGGGGCGGTGCATCGAGGGAGGATCTTCAGGTTGATTGATACAAATGATCTGGTAATATCCAGTGTTTTGAAAAGAGAGTATATAATCGAGACACAAACAAACCCCAGTAAACAAGTGCCGGTCAATCTCGGAGAGAATGAGGAAGGGCTCGTGGGACAAGCCATTGAAAATGTCACAGGCATTGCGTAGTTTGGTATCACCAAGTAGCTTAACATTCGGGAAATGGTAAGACATGGTTTGCATTTTCAAGAAATTTATTCAACACATTGGTCAATGTTAGCAATCTTCACTTCACAGCTCTGGAACGTAGCCTGTGTTTCCCTTAAGCTACAGAGGCCAGTTGCAGGGATCGTGCAGACAGTCCCATGCCCCACAATAACACCAGCGTACAAATGTCCAGACTGTGACTTTCTGGAAAATGTTTGAATGGTTAATGGTGACCTCCTGAAGCTCAGCAGCCATTTTCGCGTCAATTCTGTGAATAGCAATTATGCACACACAGAAACAAAAGCTAACGGGCAGGATTGTCAGGCCTTTCTCACCGGCGGGATCTTCTAGCCCAGCCAATGACAACCTGCTCCCCACCTTCTCTCTGCGAGGGGGGAGTTTTCTGGCAATGAGACGGCTGACCTATGCAAAATGCTGCAGGTATCAGCGGGGTCAGTGACCAACAGTGAGCTGCCTCCCCCACCATAATACACGCCACAGGGGGCCAGACATTCCCACCCAAAGATATTCCATTCTTTATGCGCCATTTCTTTATATCTTCATTAAGTATGCGCAGATCTTTACAGCAGAGAGTACAAATATATTTTTTAAAACCTTGATCTTTGACATATATTTTAAGGTTATATATAGTTGGAAATATATTTAAGATATATTTACTTGTAAAATGTTGCACTCTTATTGATTTATTTGCCCGATATCATCTTTTCTCCTCCATGTCAATGATTTGTTTGTGCTTCATGTACAGTTTGAAAACATGTAGCATATCAGCCAGTCAGTTTATTCTGTGCTGCTGTATCTTCTGAACTTATGTGTTATTTTCAGAAGTTTATCACCTTCTTGGTCCTAGTTTCATTGATTTATTAATGCTGATCCCTGATGGCCAGGCTGACTGAGACAATATCGACCAGAAAAACTAGATTGCCTGACAATAACCAGTGGTGGAGCCGTGCAAGATGATTTCAGTTCAAAAAGGCTGGAACAGAGTCCCCTTGTTGCGACCTGTATCCAAGACATTAGCCAGGGAGAGAATTAGGTCCAGGCATGACACCTCCCACAGTTGAATTGCCTGCTGACATTCCCTTTCAACTCTCCCAAATAAATAATACTTGGTAAGGTACCAAAGGATAAGTGGTATCTGTTCATTTTTTTTCTTCAGCAGGAGCCAATGCTCCCCATGTGTGTGGCTTGGAGAGGAACTTGCAGGTGTTCAAGTAAAAAGAGGAGGGAGCAATATTGGAAGAGAAAGTCAACAGAAAGGTGGAACAAAAAGAAAATCAAAGTTAATTTTAAAATGCAGTTATTCCTTTAATTGAAGACTGACCTTAGGCACCACAGTGACATGAAAGGTTTCCATTCTTGCTCAAATGTGACCAATTGATCAATGCTGTGTAAGGTCTGTTGTTTTGTGCCCGGTTGTGTTAGCCTAGTTTAGGAGAGGCAGTGACAAAGTACTAATACCACTGGATTTGTAATCCAGAGGCACAGGAAAATGATCCGAGGACAAGGTTTCAAATCCCACCACGGCAGCTGGTGGAATTGATATTTAATGTATAAACATCTGGATTTAAAAACTGGTCTCAGTGCTGGCACCTATAAAACCACTGTCAACTGTCATAAAAACCCGTCTGATTCACTAATTCCCTTTAGCGAAAGAAATCTACCGGGCTGGATTCTCCGACCCCCTGCCGGGTTGGACAATTGCCGGGGGGTGGCGTGAATCCCGCCCCCGCCGCCTCCCGAAGTCTCCGGCACCAGAGATTCGGCGGGGGTGGGAATCACGCCGCGCCTGTCAGTGGTCCCATCCCCCCCCCCCCCCCCCACCCCCAACCCGCCGATTCTCCGGCCCGCGATGGGCCGAAGTCCCGCTGCTGTAATGCCTGTCCCGCCGGCGTGAATCAAAAATCTCCCTTACCGGCGGGACTGGCGGCGCAGGCGGGCCCCGGGGTCGTGGGGGGGTCGCGGGGCGATCTGGCCCCGGGGGGGTGCCCCCACGGTGGCCTGGTCCGCGATCGGGGCCCACCGATCCGCGGGTGGGCCTGTGCCGTGGGGGCACTCTTTTCCTTCCGCATTGGCCATAGCCTTCACGATGGCCGACGTGGAAGTGACCCCCTCCCCTGCGCATGCGCGGGGATGACATCAGCAGCCGCTGACACTCCGGCGCATGCGCGGACTTCCGCCGGCCGGCAAAGTCCCTTTGGCCCCGGCTGGCGTGGCGCCAAAGGTCTTTCCCGCCGGCCGGCGGGGTGCCAACCACTCCGGCGCGGGCCTAGCCTCTCAAGGTTAGGGCTTGGCCCCTAAAGGTGCGGAGAAATCCGCAACTTTGGGGCGACCCGACACCGGAGTGGTTCACGCCACTCCATCCTGCCGGGACCCCCCGCCCCGCCGGGTAGGGGAGAATCCAGCCCACCGTCCTTACCTGGTCTGGGCTACATGTGACTCTAGAACCGCAGCAATATAGTTGACTCTTAACTGCCCTGTGAAATGATCAACCACTCAGAGGACACAGGCCCTACAAAGTCTAAAATGAATGAACCCCCTCACAGTACTGTGGATGTACCTACACCACATTAGACTGAAGTGGTTCAAGAAGGTCGCGGGCCACCACTTCTCAAGTACAATTAGAAATGGTCAATAAATGCTGGCCTAGCCAGTGACGCCCATATCCCACGACAAATCCATTTTTAAAAAGCTTGCGTAAAAACAGTGGGACCTCATTGTCTAGCTGTCACACACAGTAATCAATTCCATTGTTTGCAGTCAATATTGAGCAGGATGAGTTTTTTTATTCTTTTGCAGGGTGCAGGCATTGCAGGTTAGGCCAGCATTTCTTGTCTATCCTTAATTGCCCTTGAGAAGGTGATGGTGAGCCACCACCATGTGCTGTAGCCCAGAGTGCTTTTAGGGAGGGAGTTCCAGGGTTTTGACCTAACGACAGTGAAGGAACAGTGATACAGTTCCAAGTCAGAGTGGCAAGTGGCTTGGAGGGGGACTTGCAGGTAGTGGGTGTTCCCGTGCATTATGAATAGTAGGCAACCCGTGTGCCCATGATGCATTTCTAACCCTTCATGTTTATTTGTTTTCAATCATGGATTAGGATTTAAAACTTTACTGCAATCGTGCCCATAAATAAAATGTAATTCAAATCCATCTCTGTGCACATAGGAATCCACACTGAGCGAAGATTCCAGTCCACGAAGTGGAAGTCCCAGAATTCTAAGTAGTTCAGCTACTGAATCACAAGCGACACCTACTTTGTCTCTGTCCTCTGATGAAGTAAGTGTTCTTAATTTGGATGATCAGCTGTTTTTGTGCTTTATTTTTATGCTTCTTTTTGTCAATTGTTGGTTGTCTTTTGTCCTCTTCTTGCACGTTATGGTTCCTTAGTCATCCTTCAGTTCTGCACTTGCAGGAGCTACTGAGCCCAAGCATTCAACCACTGGTGGGCGGGATTCTCCCATCCCACGACAGGGTATCCACACCGTCGTAAACGCCGTTGCGTTTTACGACGGCGTGAACAGGCCGCTGCCAGGAGTAATTCTGGCCCCCATAGGAGGCCAGCATGGCACTGGAGCAGTTCGGCCGCTCCAGCTGCTGATACCGGCATTAACTGTGCGCCACGGGATCCGCGCATGCGCAGTGGCGCCGGCAACAACATGCGCGTGCGCAGTAGCCTCCTTCAACCCGGCGGCCCCGACACAACATGGCGCAGGACTACAGGGGCCGACACGGACGAAAGGAAGCCTCCAGCCACAGAGACCGGCCTGCTGATTGGTGGGCCCTGATCGCGGGCCAGGCCATATCAGAGACCCCCCCCCCGGGATCGGACCCCCCCTCCCCCCCCCACAGGCCGCCACCTGACCCTTCAACGCCGAGGTCTCGCCGGCGCAGAGCAGGTTAGATCGGCGGCAGCGGGACTCGGTTCTTTTCTTATGGCCGCTCAGCCCATCCGGGCCGGAGAATCGGCGGGCCAGCCGCGTAGACCAGTCTGCAACCGGCGCCGTGCCAACCACGCCAGCGTCAATGGCGCCAATTCTCCGCTCTGCGGAGAATCGCATGCCGGCGGCGTGGCCCGGTCGCAGGGATTCTCCGGCCCGGCCCAGAGCTGGGAGAATCCTGTCCCATATCAATTAGGAAACCTAGGGCTTCCCACCGACTGTCTCATCGATGTTTCTGGGGTTTTGCTTGCCCCGCACGGGGAAGGAGAGGTCGCCATCGGTGGGACTAGAAGATCCCACCGGTGGGAAGGGCTGGAACATTTCGGCCCTGGTATTGAGTGTTGTCAACAATTGAGGGTCATTTCAGTCAAGCTTAATTCTGACTTCAGCTCAAATGCAAGGACAGAGTGGATATGATTTTCCCTCTCAGCTGGGGGAAACAGGGTCGTGATTGTTTCCTGGTCCTGAGATAAGACAATCACTCATGACGATTTTCATAAAGGCGGCCCCTTAATTTGTTAGGGGACGAGCTCAGTGTCCAATTAAGGATGGTGGGCGGGCTCGCAAAGCTGGAGAGTCAGTCAGAGGATTTCTAATTTGAAAGGAGCTGCATAGAGTGGAAGTAAGTTCTGCAAGATGGAGTCATTGCCTCTACAAATTTTTTTAAAAGTCTGAGCTAAAAATGGATCTTGCAGCCAGGCCACCACTGTTGGGGGGTGGGGGTGGGGGGGTGTGGAGGGCGTGGAGTGAGGAAAAAGAAGAAGAACCCTTCTATAATGAACCCAGGAAACCAGACTGAGCCTCGAGACCTGCCTGGAGTACCAGGCCTCTGTCTTGCTGTCAGGATGCCGTTGGAGTGCATTGGGTTCACAACTGAGTTAATAAGTGAATTGTAGACCATGATGTATCGATGACATCTAAAGTCGTGTGTTCGACATTCGGGAGAGAGGATGGAACAGTCTGTACTCATGAGAGACATTCCACTTCCAAAAACCTAAGTTGTATCCAGTGTTAATAAACCACTTTGAAGCAAGTACTAGAGTAAGACAACAGTCTCTATAGATAAGATATGCCGTGCATACTGGAAGCCAGTAACCCTGCCACCAGTATATGAAACATGGTAGTGGCGGTGATGACACCAATCTAATCAAGTGTCATTGACGGGAGCACAGGAAGAAAGTGCAGGAAAATATGGTATACGGAATAATCTACAAATTTACCAAAGAAAGAGGCAAACTAGAAATCGATAACAATGTCTATACGAGGTGAGTTTTTACTGACCCCACCCCTCCCGTTCAAAGGTCTTGGGAGCCCGTAGAGAGGCCAAAAATGGGAGTTATGGGAGAAACACTTCCTCCAATATCAAGCAGCATTGTGCTTTCATACTAAATAGTAGAAGCAACAGATGAGTTCATTCATTTCCGCCATGCGACTGGTCACTGACAACGTACTCTTTAAGAGAAGAGGGCTGGGCTTTTCTGGCCATTCACTGTTCAAAAGCCTCTGCAGACTTCAACAAAATCCTCAAAGTCTTTGACGTGTATTTTAGCTTGTGATGGAGCAAGCTCATTTTAAATAAAGTTCCCAAAGACCAGTGCAACCAGTTGAAATATTTCTTACTGGCCTATATTGCCTCTTGTGGGCATGTTGCATTGAAGGAGCTTATTCATGACCACATTTTCATCAATGTCATTGATAAAAATTTCTCAGGCTTTTTCCCGACAAAAGACAATTGATGCACTATCAATTACGACGAGACGAGAGTAGAGAGTAATCAAGGTTTTATTACGCAGAGATGTCTTGCCTCCGGAAGCTGCTGCCAAAATGGCTGCAGCTCGGTGAGCACGCACATTTATAGTCCGCCTACTGGGCGGAGCCAGCAGGCAGGGATCTACCCCCGTACCTGTAGTACAGGAGCCTTACCGTATTACCTCTCATATATGCATTATAAAAACAGTGGTGACCACCACCACAATCTCACTCTGGATCAAGCAGTTCAATATGTGAGGTAGGCCAAACTCAGAAAGGTTAGTCAGGCTATAATCCTTTGCAACATCGTGGCGCTAAATGATTTGCGTTAACTGGTTAGGCCCAAGGACAACAGTTCCACCCACTCAAAGTCTGCGGAAATGGTCAAACGCGGAGGAACCACCACAGCAGCCATTTTGAAATGATTATGTTGTGGTTCAAAGAAACAATGCAGATGCCAAGCTTGCCCAACAGGGGAGGCAGAGTGCTTTCTGTGCGATTCAACCGGAAAAAAAACGATGTGCAGTTTTGGTATAATTTCCCGTGATGTTTCTCAGTGTCTGCGGTGCCAATAAACACCCCTCTATTCAATGGCACTTTGCCGCTTTTTTGGCTTTACAGCAGGGAAGGCGGCCCACAAATTGGGACACCATTTTGGAAGACTGCACCGATCTTCCACCCCCCCCCCCCCCCCCCCCCCCAACTGACCCACCCCATTTACAATTTACAAACCCCTCCAACCTTAGGGAGGCCCCCCCAGGCCCGATCCCTGGCAGTGCCAATCTGAACACCCTGATAGTGCCACCATGGCACACTGGCCAGGGTGTCAGGCTGGCAGTATCGGATGCCAGAGTGAGTGCCAGTGTGCCACCCTGTCCTGTCCCCAACTACCTGGGGTCTCGAATGGCCTGGGAGGCTCCCCCAGGTGTCATTATCACAAATATGGACCAGTACTAAATGGCACAGTCGCTCAGCCTCAGGTGTCATAAGAACCCGACGGACACATATTTCAATTAGCCCAATGGCTCATTTAAATAAAAACAGAAAATACTGGACAATCTCAGCAGTCAGACAGCATCTGTGCAGAGAAAATGTTTTGAGTCTGGATGACTCGTTGTCATTTAAATATGCTGATCTGGATCAGTGAGGGTAAGATCCAGATCTCGATGTCTCACGAGACTCCGTTAAATCTCGTGAGACGTTTCGAGCGTCGCAAATCTTGCGAGAGGTCTCTCGCGAGATTCAGTGGCCTAGAACCGACACTGATTTGAGGAATCGCGCCCTTGATATTTCAAGTGCTTCTGCAAAGTTCAAGTACTTTAATAGAGGAGGAAGACCAGAGAACATGAGAAACACTCCATCCAAGAAACTGGAAATAATGACAGACGTAAAATTACGAAGTTTTTTAGGGAAGTAAATGGTCTTACTCAGGCCTCTCGGTCAGTCATAGTGCAAGTTAAAGGCTTTGACGCCAACTCTAAATATGACATTAAGCTGACATTAGCATACTCACTGACCATCGGACTGGCTTCAATCAACACACCTCCATCCATCAGGTATTAAATTGCAAGGTTTCGGTGGCACAAATTTTCCAATAAAGTTTAGCTAATTGCCTGTCTTTGCTACAAGGAGTGGCATATTGTTGATTCCCCCTATGTTGTTCACAATCAATGCACATCCTTATTGGGTGAAGATGTTGGCGTCCTACTGGGTATTCTGGAAAAACCTACATTTGGGCAACTGGATGCCTTCCATGGAAGAATATCCAAAGTTTAATGTAAAACCTGTGTGGATTTTCAGTCTTTCGCAGCTGGGAAGGTTTATTCATTGAGCAGTGATTTCATTTTCATCACAGAGACATCATCCACGAGAACCGTGGCGTATGTTGAGATTGTGGATCTCTCAGTTCTTTACGAAGCTAGGCCAGTGATGATGAATACAGAAGGCACTGCAGAAGACAACAGCTATCCACAGGAAGACCCTCTCACCCGGGATTGGCTCTTTCCTGAGTCAAGTAATGAGACAAAGGACATTGTAGCATCGAGTGATCATTGGAAGATGAGGTCCGAGGGATTGGAATGTTATTCCAATCTACAGCTGAACTATATGACTTCGCTGTTGTCTTTTTTTCTGAGGAGTCAGCTGTGTTTAGTATGGCAGGGCTGAAATCTTCAGATCTTCGCACCATAGAACCTATCAATGCAATGCATTGTCTACTGCTGGATAGCCATGAAGAGTTGTCAAGGCAGAACAATGCTTGAGTCCATAGAGGATCTCACGGCCAGAGAATTGTTAGCACCTATTGTCTTGGGTGAAAGTAAGTTGAAGCCCACACTTCAGCCCCAGCTGAAAATCCTCTTCCCTCTCGAGCCATCCTTCACAGCAGAAGCTGAGGCAGAATCCTCAGAACGTCCACAGCTTCAGAATCCTGAGGAGGAACTTCATCTTCAGATCATCACATTGTTTCAAACATTGATTGCCTTATTTTCTTATCCTCAAAAAATATTTCCCATTGCCCACGGTGGAGCAGCTTCACACAGAGAAAAGTGTGGCAGTGTCACCACTGCCTACAAAACGAGATCATTCTTTCAAAATGTCATTAGGGAATCATTTCTTCTTCATTTCCTGCTGTGCCTATATGAATTTTGTCGTTCTCTATCGTCCAGATTTGAGAAAACTTTGGGCGGTTGTCTCAATGTCTTAGTGACGTCGCGCCATATTGATCAGACCATCAATTCACAAGACATGTGATTGGAAGTGAACAGTGGTTTTAATAGTCTTACAACTGAGCCTGCCTACGATGAGACGAACTGGCAGCAGGCTCACGACTGCAGAGCTTTATACTTCCGGCAGAGCCATGGGCGGAGCCAAGGGTGGAGCCCAGTACAAACTCCTCATCTCCCCCTATGGGCAGAGCCGTGCAACGGCTCACATACAGAGCCCACAAGGACACAATACATATAATAGAACACAGTGTGAATTACTAGGTTTATAATTCTTCACACATATCACGGTTGGCAGGCACGCTTCGGAGATGCCTGAGCCAATTAAAGCTCCAGTTGGCTGGGAATTTTAGAGGCCCATGCACATTTATGTTTGATGCAGCAGACATACTCAACAACAGGGTGGGCCATATATGACCCATCTGGGTACTGAGACATTGTGTTAATGGTTGCCCACGCACAGGGTTGCCACATTCCTCTGATTTCCGTCCGCTTGGTTTTTATCCTCCCGATATGACTGAAGTGATACATACATAAAGCAAAGGTAAGTGAAGTGAGGTGCGTGCAGATTGGTCACAACATTGACAACACTGTGTCCAAAGCGTAAATATTTATTTTGCTTTACCATTTGAAGATGACAGTTCTACTAATATATAAATGATTAAGCATTTTCTATAACTTGTTATGAAATATTCGGTGTGTATAAAATGTATTTAATTGTTTGTGAACAAGCCTGATTTCAATCTTGCAGCTCACTGACTTGAAGGAGGGCCAATCACGCGGCACACTCACCAGCCGAGGCTCACTGTTCTACAAGCTTAACGTTTGTGCTACATCTAAACAGGTTCCAGAATAAACATGTTGCTCTTAGACATGCTTGTGGGCTTCTCTGTTGGCGGGATTCTCCGTTAGCGGGATCCTTCGCTTCGCCGGCAGTGAACCCACGCCCACGTGTTTCCCGACGGCGTGGGGTGGGCACAATAGGAAACCTCATTGGCCAGCTGCGGCAACAGAGAATCCCGCTGCTGGCAGGCACGCACTGCACCGGAAAATGGGTCTGGTGGAACGGAGAATCCTGCCCATGGTGTTCCAACCTCTCTTTTTCTCTCTCTGTCTTGCATTATGGGAGGAAGGACTTTCGAAGGACTTTAGGGGCAACTCCCTTAAAGCGGTTCCCCCTTGGCCCAGTGCGAGGTCCGCTGTGTCGGGGCCATGTTTCTCAAGACCTGCACCTGCGCCGATCTCGTTTTCTGACCAATGCTGGATTCGCCACTGCCGCCCGCCGGTAGCGGGGTTCCCGATGTGAGAATCCAGCCCACGATCCCAGGATTTTCACATCATACAGCAGTAAGGAACAGTATTGTCTCATATATACTGGTTTATAATTATGTTCGCAAGGTATTTTCTTCAAATAGCCATGCTTCCTGAATTGAGAGGATTCAGTGACCGCTTTGCGTTCAGCGGGGGTTTAGGTATACTGGGTGGATAGCAAGAGAGGGCAAAATCGAAATTCGGACCGGACGCAAACCATTTTGCGATTCACCCATTCCGCTCCCGATGGCGAGTTCAGGATCATACTCACAAATGACAAGAATATCATTAACCTCATTTGCATTCATTTCAGTCTCATTAACGAGATTGAAGTCGAATGTAGCGACTACCCAGAAATTACCCGACTCCCAAGCGGGGTGTCACACAGGCATCGTTTAGTATTCCTTTTTAACAACCTGAAGCTGTCACAGTGGCTACTGAGAGGGAGTGAGGAGGTTGGGGGGAGGTTTGCGGGGTGGGGCGGGAGGGTCGGGTTTCGGGAAATGTCAGGGGCGTTGGCCTTGGTCAGGAGACTGAAGGGTTCCAGTTTGGGGGTCACCTCTGGGCCAGTGTGAGGGGCTTTGCATCTGTGAAGCCTTCAAGCAACTTTAAATATTATGGAGACCCATAACAGGGTGAACTACAGCTGTCCTACCAAACTCTTCCAGGACACAACTCTGCTGCGGCTTCTATCCTGAAATTCAATTTCACTCCCTTTGACTGTGAGCAGCCTCTAGCTTCATAGCTGAAGGCTATTTCAAATGAGGAATTAGCCTTATTAATTGTGATGGCACTTCACACTCCTCAACTCTCAAGTGTCTACTCGACGGCACATGTGCCATACCTCAGAGAATGATTGGTGCACTGTATGTCCAGCAAACTCTCCATTGCAACGCGAGATTAGGACTCCATTTAAATATGGCGTTCTGATCTCCGAGGCCCCTGAAAGAATCCCTGACCTCTCCCCAAGCCCGAGCGCCATACGGGAGTGTACCCGGCACGCACTGCAACCCCCCATCACCCACACTGGGCAACCCTGGCCCAATCATGCACGCGCAAAAAATGCCAGTTTGCCGCGCGCTGCTCCAGTGCCGAATGGTGGCCCTGCACGGCATGCGCATGGTTGCCATCTCCGCGGTGGCGCAGAGCAACATGTGGGGGACCTTACAGTGGGTCGCGCGGAAAGAGATAGGCCCTCTCCAGATCTCGGCTGCCAGCCAATCGGAAGCCCCCCAATCGCAGGCCTGTACCTGTGGAGGCCCCGCCCTCCCCCCGGAGTCAGATCCCCCCACTCTCCCACTAGGACGTCCACCGCGGCTGTGGGTCTGACCTTCCGCCGGATGGTACCAGGTTGGAACCACGCCAGCGGGACTCCGCGGGAGTTCGGACCTTTCCCGTGGTCCAGGGAACTTTGGAATATTTTAACCAATGGATCCATTATCTCCACCACCACTTCCCTGAGCACCCTAGGATGTAGGCCATCTGGCCTGGGGGACTTCAATCCCAATACGTTTTTGAGTACTGTTTCCCTATTGATGTTGATTGTTCGAAGTTCCACCCTTTCTATTACCTCTGAATTGCCCGTTCCTATAGGAATGATTCTAGTGTCCTCGACCATTAAAACTGAGGCAACATATTGGTTTAGCATTTCTGCCATTTCTGTGTTCCCACTATTAACTCTCCAGTTTCATTTTCCAAGAGACCATCATTCACCTTAGCGGCTCTCTTCCTTTTTATGTACATAGAAGCTTTTGATTTCCTTTTTGACATTTTGCACTCATGTTCGTTCATAATTTACCTCAGCTCTTTTTATAACTTTTTTAGTAACCCTTTGTTTATGTTTGAAAGTTTACCAATCTTCCAGCCTGCCACTGGCCTTTGCAACATGATATATCTTAATTTTTGTTGTATATTGTCCTTGACCTCCTTGTTTAGGCATGGAGTTTTTACCCCTCTTCCCATCTGGAATGATGGTACACATTTGGTTAGATCAGGCCCATATTTGGGAGCACTTTGAACAGATTTTATTAATTTATGGCAGAACTGACACATTTATTCTGCAAATAGATATACGTAAGTAATAACTGTGCAATCAAGATTATTTGGATTGTTAATCTCAAATATATCAACATGTACATTCCTAAGCAGGATAGCTTTGCATCAGTATTGGATGCTATGAACTTGTACTATTGCATTTTGAATGGGATGAATGATGTTTAAGACAATTGTGAGACAGATCGTTGGACCCCACACATTGATTATCACAAGTCCTTGGCCAAGGTAATGATGGGCACTGCAGAGGATTGAATTTATTATTAATGAACAGTTTGTTTGTAATTTGGAGATGCAACACCTTGGGTCGGAGAATCGCCCGGCGCCGGCATCAATCCCGCCCCCGCCGTGGCCCGAATTCTCCACCACCCGGGAATCGGCGGGGGCGGGAATTGCGCCGCGCCCGTCGGCGGGCCCCCCGCGGCGATTCCCCGGCCCGCGATGGGCCGAAGTCCCGCCGCTGACAGGCCAATCCCACCGGCGGGAATCAAAACACCTCTGGTGCCAGCGGGATTGGCGGCGCGGGCCGGCTCCGGGGTCCTGGGGGGGGGGGTGTGCGGGGCAATCTGGCCCTGGGGGGGTGCCCCCACGGTGGCCTGGCCTGCGATCGGGGCCTACCGATCGGCGGGTGGGCCTGTGCCATGGGGGCACTCTTTTTCTTCCGCCCCGCCATGGCCTTCACATGGCGGGGGCGGAAGAGACCCCCTCCCCTGCGCATGTGCCGGTATGCCGTCAGCAGGCGCTGACGCACCGGCGCATGCGCGGACTTCCGCCGGCCGGCAAAGGCCATTCGGCCCCAGCTGGCGTGGCGCCAAAGGCCGTTCGTGCTGGTCGGCGGAGCGGCAACCACTCCGCCGCGGGCCTAGCCCCTCAATGTGAGGGCTTGGCCCCTAAAGGTGCGGAGAATTCGGCACCTTTGTAGAGGCCCGACGCCGGAGTGGTTGATGCCACTCCGACACGCCTGGACACCCCCCCCCCCCCCCCCCCGCCCCGCCAGGTAGGGGAGAATCCCGGCCCATGTGTCTGGTAATGTTTTTCCAGAATAGGTAAGCACTATGGTGTTCACCACTTATTAGTCAGTACAAACTGGCCAAAGGCCATAAATCTAATGAGGATTATGATACCAGGGTGAAGTCATTCTGGACTCAAACTTCTCCCCACCTAATTATTGCATATCTTGCAGCAACTTCATGTTGCCGTATGAAGAATATTTTGTACTAATTTATTTAATTCCTCGGTCTTGTGGGTGGCATGGTGTCACAGTGGTTAGCACTGCTGCCTCACAGCGCTGAGAACCCAGATTCAATCCCAGCCCTGGGTCATTGTCTGTATGGAGTTTGCACATTCTCCCCGTGTCTGTCTGGGTCTCACCCCAAAAGATGTGCAGGATAGGTGGATTAGCCACGCTAAATTGCCCCTAAATTGGAAAAGAAAAGAATTGGGCACGTTAAAAAAAAAAATTAATTCATTGGGCTTGTTCGCATATCATTTGACCAAATATGGATGAAAACATTATAATTACATACCAGAGGAAAAAGAGGTTGTGAACTGCAGTGTCATTCTTCAACTTTATCATTCAAAGATTTTAAAAATAAGGATGATGAGCACTGTTGCCTTTCTGTTTTGGGTCACATTTATTATCATCATTCAAAATAAAATCAAGTCACCTCAGTCCAATTGCAAATATTTAAGTTGCAGACTATTTGCATAACCCTATCATGTTCCATAATACGATATCCATTGAATTGTGTAAAAAACATATTCCACCAGCATTTCAGAATTGATTCTATTTTAAAATATATACGCCTTAAAAACAGAGCTGGAATAACAAACTCATTAGATATTTGTATTGACAGATACTTCTGTAGTTTGCTTTTGTGTGCGGTTCAACACCCAAGCAACAAAGTTCCTTCGCCCTCAACAAATGTCTTTACCAGATTGTAATATCCAGTAATTGTGTCCCATTTATTTTGTCCACCAGTTTCTTGATGAAGGGCAGCCCTATTTCCTTGTTTCAACTTGGACAACTCAGCAAGTCTGCCAGTGGCTAATTGGGTTGAACATGGATCACTGCGTATCGGAATTCACTGCTGGCAATATTGATGGCGAACAATTATTACACTTGGATGGAAGTAAACTGAAGGCAAGTTAGGGGAAGTAAAGATGAAAGTGTTTTTTTTTGCAACAAGGATGATTTGCAATGTAGTTGTGATCTGCATATGGTCTTCTGTTCAGTTCTCAGTATTTTGTGGTCTTGCACTTTCCACGTCAGTGGCTCATAGCTTTCCATTTTCAACTTCACTGAACAACATGCTAGGAAAAAAAAATATATGATATGGTTTCCTGTTGCCTACTTCAGGTATGCTGAAAGGAAACACAAGTCCTCTTCCCAAAGGATTCTCCGCCTGCAAGAAGCCAATTTCTCTCATTTCTGGCTCTTCTGCCATCATTACCGAAAATTCCCTGGTTCTACCATTGGACGTGACTCATAACTCTAAGTATGGGACTTTTACTTGAGTCTGGGGTAACTTAAAAAAGGGCAGCAACGACCAGCCCAACATCTCAAAAGACCCCACTATGCTATTAGTAATGACAATGCATAACATTTCAAGTTAACTTGTACTTTGACGAGTCACGAGACATGACTGAGCAGGGTGATAATTCCACAGGCATAAATATTACAATTTAGAAGAGTTGAATGTTTTGTGGTAGTTTTTGGTTTCAAACATGTGGGGCGCGATTCTCCGCTGCCCACGACGGGTCGGAGAATAGCGGGAGGGCCTTCCCGACAATTTTCACGGCCTCCAGCTATTCTCCCCCCCCCCCCCCCCCCCCCAGCCACCCCCCGACACGAATCGCTGCTCGCCGTTTTTTACGGCGAACAGCGATTCTCCGCAGGCCGATGGGCCGAATACCGCGGAGTTAACGGCCGTTTTCACGGCCGCAATCACACCTGCTTTCAGCGTTCGTGAAAACGGCCGCAAAGTGCCCGTCCCGGACAACCATGGCACCGATTGGCACCACGGCCGTGCCAAGGGTGGCATGGGCCTGCGATCAGTGGGCACCGATCGCGGGCAGTGAGTCCGATACCATCGCACTATTTGTTCTTCCGCCGCCCCGCAGGATCAGTCCGCGGGGCGGCTGAGGGGGCATGACGGCCCGCGCATGCGCGGGTTTGACGCGTCTGCGTGATGACATCATCTGCGCATGCGCGGCCGACGTCATCGTGCGCGTCAGCCGTCGTGACGCTTGGAGCGCGGACTTAGCGACGGTCGCTAAGGCCGCAATGCCGTGCTTCACGGGGCCCCGCTGCTAGCCCCGCCCGGGGGGGAGAATCAGGTCCCGGGAGGGGGCGCGGAGGCTGCCGTGAAACACGGCCAGTTTCACAGCAGCCTTTACGATTCGCCGCATTTGCGGAGAATCGGGCCCGTGGGATATTAGACACAATACCTAATCCGTTCAACGTAGTGAAGAAATATTTAAGACAGGCAATGTTAGAAACTACAAAGAGAATATTTTAGGTATATAGAATGAAAGAGAGTATCTATTTTTTTTGATCATAGTTGAATCAATCGTACATCAACCTCAGTGAATACCTTCACAATGGGACACAAAAAGAATCTCATATCTTTCTTCACCTGATGAAAATTACATTTATCTTTAGGCCCAGTACAGTGTATGGCAGTTTCTCAAACAATTCAAGGATAATAGTTGGCACTGAGGAGGCTTCAAAGTTGGAACAAAATTGAAAAATGTCACAGATGGTGAGAACACAGCTCACTCATATAAAGCCATTTTAGCACTGAGATACTACAATCTAATTTCACACATGATCTAAAGAAACTACAGTTACCTCTTTTTTTAAATAAAAGTAGTACCTGTAAAAGTTCTGGACCGAGATACAGAGTCAGTTATGGAGGAGAGCCCAGCAGTTCTGTTCAAAACTCTGATGGCCTGACTTCTGTGGGTTTTATAAGACCTGTGGAATCATCAGCATTCAAGCAAAATAAATGCCAACAGAAATGTGACAAAAAAACATTAACAACTTCGCGCTCTGACCGAGAAACCTTCCCCCCCACTGAGCACTAAGTGGTAGATTGCACAAATGTTTAGCACTTGAGCTGACCCAACCTCGCCATGACCCCAATCTATTTTCCTGGGTTGGCTTCAATGTCATATGCAGGGTGAGCTTCCTCCTATTCAATGAACCTCAATATGTGCTACAAGATTTTCCTCAGTTGCAATGGTAATGGAGGGGAGCAAGGCAACTCTGTCAGAAATCCTGATAGCTTATCTTCTATCCATTCCTCTACAGAGCTGAGGTCTGTTCTGCAGAGGATCGGATAGAAGGACAGGCTATCATGATTTCTGACAGAGTTGCCCTGATCCCATCCATCACCATTGCAAAGGAGGAAAATCTTGCAGTACATCATGAGGCTCATTGAATAGGAGGGTCAGATAAACCTGGATAGAAGATTGGCTTTGTGGTTAATGGTGGAGGATGGCAGACAGTGATGTTCCCCAAGGATCAATACTGGGACTACTTAGTGTCCAGGAATGTGCAGGTTATGTTATGGGTTGACAAGGATAGGGCAGGGTGGACGTGGAAATGGACAAGGGTATAGTGCTCTATCGCAGGGCCAGTGCAGACACGATAGGTCGAATGGCCTCCTTCTGCACTACAGGGATTCTATGAGAGAAACAGCTCTGTCTCTGTCTCAAATGGGCAATCTCTGTTTGTTAAACAGTAGCCCCTAATGCTGGATTCTCAATCAAGAGGAAGCTTTCTTTCCACATCCACCCTGTCAAGTCCCCTCAGGACCTTATCCTTTTCAATCAAGTCACCTCTTACCCGTGTAAACTCCAGCAATGCAAGCCTAGCCTGTCCAATCTGTCCTCATAAGGCCCATCCATTTCTGGTATTAGTCTAGAATAGAAAAGCAATAGTGATGGGAGACTCAATGGTTAGGGGAGCGGATAGGAGATTCTGTGGTCACGAACGAGACTCCCAGAAGGTATGTTGCCTCCCAGGTGCCAGGGCTGTCTCGGATCGAGTCTACAGGATTCTTAAGGGGGAGGGTGAGCAACCAGAAGTCGTGGTGCACATAGGCACCAACGACATAGCTAAGAAAAGGGAAGATGATCTAAAAAGTGATTTTAGGGAGTTAGGCTGGAAGCTAAAGAGCAGGACAAGCAGAGTCGGGATCTCAGGATTGCTACAGGTGCCACGTGCAAGTGAGGCAAGGAACAGAGAGGGAGTGCAGCTGAACACGTGGCTACAAGGCTGGTGCAGGAGGGAAAGCTTCAGATATGTGAATCATTGGGATATCTTCTGAAGAAGGTGGGACCTGTACATGAAGGACGGATTACACCTAAACTGGAGGGGCACCAATATCCTGGGTGGGAGGTTTGCTAGAGCTCTTCGGGAGAGTTTAACCTAGTTTGGCAGGGGGATGGGAACCAGAGCTATGGATCAGAGGATAGAGTAGCTGTTGAACAGGCAGAAATAGTATGCAGCAAGTTTGTGAGAAAGCTTAGACAGTTGATAGGGCAAAGTTGCACTCAGTGGAATGGGTTAAAGTGTGTCTGTTTGAATGCAAGGAGTGTCAGCAATAAGGGAGATGAACTTAGAGCATGGATCAGTACTTGGAACTACAATGTTGTGGCCATTATGGAGACATGGATTTCACAGGGGCAGGAATGGTTGTTAGATGTTCTGGGATTTAGATATTTTCAGAAGAATAGAGAGGGAGGTAAAAGTGGAGGGGGAGTGGCACTGTTAATTAGGGAGTGCACCACATCTGCAGAAAAGGAGGTAGTTGAGGAGGGTTTGTTTACTGAGTCAGTATGGATGGAAGTCGAACCAAGAAAGGAGCAGTCACTTTATTGGGAGTTTTCTAGAGACCCCCCAATAACAGCAGAGAGATAGAGAAACAGATTGGGTGGCTGCTCTTGGAAAAGTGCAGAAGTAACAGAGTTGTTGTCATGGGTGACTTCAACTTCCCTAATATTGACTGGAACCTCCTCAGCGCAAATGGTTTGGAGCAGATTTTGTCAAGTGTGTACAGGAAGGATTCCTGACTCAATATGTAGATAGGCTGACTAGGGGGGAGGCCATATTGCTCGGCAACGAACCAGGCCAGCTGTCAGATATCTCGGTGGGAGAACATTTGAGTGACAATGACTACAACTCCTTGACCTTTACCATAGTCATGGGGAGGGACAGGAACAGACAGTATGGGAAGGTATTTAATTGGGGGAGGGAGGGGAAATTGTACTGCTATTAGACAGGTGCTGAGGAGCATAAAGTGGGAGTAATTGTTCTTGGGGAAATGCACAACACTAATGTGGGGGTTGTTTAAGGAGCACTTGCTGCGAATGCTGGATAGTTTTGTCCAACTGAGATGAGGAAGAAATGGTAAAGTGAAGGACCCTTGGATGACAAGAGAAGTGGAGCTTCTAGTCATGAGGAAGAAGGAAGCTTTCGTGAGGTTGAGGAAGCAGGGATCTGACTCGGTTCTAGAGGGTTACAAGGTAGCCAGGAAGGAACTCAAAAATGGACTGAGGAGAGCTAGAAGGGGGCATGAAAAAGCCCTGGCGGGAAGAATTAGGGAAAACCCCAAGGCGTTCTACACTTATGTGAGAAATAAGAGGATGATCAGAGTGAGAGTAGGGCTGATCAGAGATAGTGGAGGGAACTTGTGCCTCGAGTCTGAGGAGATAGGGGAGGACCTAAATGAATATTTTGCTTCAGTATTCACTAGAGAGAGGGACCTTGTTGCTCATGAGAACTGTGTGAACCAGGTTAATAGACTCAAAGAGGTTGATATTAAGAAGGAGGATGTGCTGGAAATTTGGAAAGCATCAAGATAGATAAGTCCCCTCGGCCTGACGGGATATACCCAAGGTTACTATGGGAAGCGAGGGAGGAGATTCCTGCATCGTTGGCGATGATCTTTGCGTCCTCACTCTCCACTGGAGTAATACCAGATGATTGGAGGGAGGTGAATGTTGTTCCTCTGTTCAAGAAAGGGAATAGGGAAATGCCTGGGAATTACAGACCCATCAGTCTTATGTCTGTGGTGAGCAAAATATTGGAAAGAATTCTTTTTTAAAATAAATTTTGAGTACCCAATTCATTTTTTCCAATTAAGGGGCAATTTAGCGTGTTCAATCCACCTACCTTGCACATAGAACATAGAAGAACA
The DNA here is from genome assembly GCF_902713615.1 of Scyliorhinus canicula. Taxonomy (NCBI): domain Eukaryota; kingdom Metazoa; phylum Chordata; class Chondrichthyes; order Carcharhiniformes; family Scyliorhinidae; genus Scyliorhinus; species Scyliorhinus canicula. The sequence continues at coordinate 27,173,087 of NC_052164.1, forward strand.
TAGAACAGTACAGCACAGAACAGGCCCTTCGGCCCTCGATGTTGTGCCGAACAATGATCACCCTACTTAAACCCACGTAACCCGTATACCCGTAACCCAACAATCCCCCCATTAACCTTACACTATGGGCAATTTAGCATGGCCAATCCACCTAACCCGCACATCTTTGGACTGTGGGAGGAAACCGGAGCACCCGGAGGAAACCCACGCACACACGGGGAGGACGTGCAGACTCCACACAGACAGTGACCCAGCCGGGAATCGAACCTGGGACCCTGGAGCTGTGAAGCATTGATGCTAACCACCATGCTACCGTGAGGCCCCAATGGGTCTCATCTTTGGGTTGTGGGGGCGAAACTCACGCAAACACGGGGAGAATGTGAAAACTCCACACGGACAGTGACCCAGAGCCGGGATCGAACCTGGGACCTCGGCGCCGTGAGACTGGAGTGCTACTACTGTGCCGCCCCCACAAACTATTGGAAAGGATTCTGAGAGATAGGGTTTATGATTATGTAGAAAAACATAGTTTGATTAAAGATAGTCAGCATGGCTTTGTGACGGGCAGGTCATGCCTCACAAGCCTCATTGAATTATTTGAGGATGTGACTAGACACGTTGATGAAGGTCGGGCAGTGGACGTGGTGTATATGGATTTCAGGAAGGTATTTGATAAGGTTCCCCATGGTAGGCTCATTCAGAAAGTTAGAGGGCATGGGATACAGGGAAATTTGGCTGTCTGGATACAGAATTGGCAGGCCAAAAGAAGACAGCGAGAGGTAGTGGATAGAAAGTATTCTGCCTGGAGGTTGGTGACCAGTGGTGTCCCGCAAGGATCTGTTCTGGGACCTCTGCTCTTTATGGTTTTTATAACTGACTTGGATGAGGAAGTGGAAGGGTGACACAAAGGTTGGGGGAGCTGTAGATAGTTTTGAGGGTTGTTCCAGATTATAACAGGACATTGACAGGATGCAGAGCAGGGATGAAAAGTGGCAGATGGAGTTCAACTTTGATTAATGTGAAGTGATTCATTTTGGAAGGTCGAATTTGAATGCTGAATACAGGATTAAAGGCAGGATTCTGGCAGTGTGGAGGAACAGAGGGATTGTGGGGTCCACGTACAAAGATCCCTCAAAGTTGCCACCCAGGTTGACAGGGTTGTTAAGAAGGGGTATGGTGTGTTTGCTTTCATTAACAGGGGGATTGAGTTTAAGAGCCACAAGGTTTGCTGCAGCTTTATAAAACCCTAGTTAGACCATACTTGGAATATTAAGTCCAGTTCTGGTTGCCTCATTATAGGAAGGATGTGGATGCTTTGGAGAGAGTACAAAGGAGATTTACCAGGATGCTGCCTGGACTGGAGGGCATGTCTTATGAAAAAAGGTTGAGGGAGCTAGGGCTTTCCTCACTGTAGCGAAGAAGGCAGAGAGGTGACTTGATAGAGGTGTACAAAGAGATGAGAGGCATGGATAGAGTGGATAGCCAGAGACTTTTCCCCAGGGTGAAAATGGCTGTCACGAGGGGACATAATTTTAAGGTTATTGGAGGAATGTATAGGGGAGATGTCAGAGGTAGGTTCTTTACACAGAGAGTGGTGGGTGTGTGGAATGCTAGCAGAGGTGGTGGAGTCAGAGTCATTAGGGACATTTAAGCGACTCTTAGACAGGCACATGGACAGCAGTAAATTGAAGGGGTGTAGGTTAGGTTGATCTTAGATTAGGATTAAATGGTCGGCACCACATCGTGGGCTGAAGGGCCTGTACTGCGCTGTACTGTTCTATGTTCCAGTCTAATAAACCTTCTCTGAACATGGTTCTGACGCATTTACAGCCTTCCTTGAATAAGGAGACTAATCCTGTACAAAGTACTCCAGTTGTGGTCTCACCAGTGTCCTGTACAATTGAAAAATAATCTCCTTACTTTCATATTCAATTCCCCTCGCAATAAACAATAACATTCGATTAGCTTTCCTAATTACTTGCTGTACCTGCATACTAGCCTTTCGTGATTCATACACGTGCGCGCCCAAATCCTTCTGAATCTCAGAGCTCCGCAATCTCTCGGCATTTAGATAATATGGTTCTATTTTTATTCTTCCTGCCAAAATGCACTGTCACATTTGCCCACTTTATACTCCATTTGCCAGATTTCTGCCACTTACTTAATCCAATTATACCCTTTTCACAACTTACTTCAATACTAATCTTTGGATCGCAAGAGAATTTAGCTACCGCACCTTATCTCCTTTCATCCAAGTCATTTATATGAAAGGTTGAGGCCCCAGCACTGGTCCCTGTGACACATCACTTGTTATCTTGTCAACCAGAAAAAGACGCATTTTTGGCCACCCTCTGTTCCCTGTTAGCTAGCCAATCTTCTATCCATGCCAATATGTTAACCATGAGCTTTTATTTTCCTAATATCCTGTGATGTGGCACCTTATCAAATGCCTTCTGAAATCCAAGTACAATGCATTCACTGGTTCCCCTTAATCCACAGCACTCCATAGATTCCTTCAAAGAATTCCAATAAATTGGCTAAATATGATTTCCCTTTCACAAAACCATGTTGACTCTGCCTGATTCCTTTGAATGTTTCTAAGTTGTCTGACATAATGTCTTTATTAATAGCTTACAAAATTTTTCCAATATTGAGAGATGAATTAACAAAGTATCTTGGGTTTCATAACTTTAGGCATTGACTACGAAAGCAGGACAGTTATGCTGAACCTTTATTAAGCTCTAATTGGGCCAAAACTAGAGTATTGCACCCAATCCTTGTCACCAGACTTTAGGAAAGGTGTAAGGGTCATTGAGAGAGTGCAGAGGAAGTTCACAGGGTGGTTCCAGGGATGAGGTATATGAGCTGCAAGGTTAGGTTGGAAAGGCTGGGGTTGTTCTTCTTGGAGCAACGGGGAGATTTGATAGAGGTCTACAAGATTATGACAGATTTGTTAGGCATAGGAAAGCTGTTCCCATTAGCTGATGGTACAAGAACTAAAGCTTGGACAAGAGGTGCAAATAAATGCGAGGAGGACTTTCTAGGCAGCAAATGGTAATGACTTGGAACTCACTGTTCATGAGGATGGTGGAAGCAGAGATGATCAATGCTTTTAAAAGGAAGTTCAATATGAATTTGCATGGGTTTGGAACTAGCACAGAGGAATGTGGAGGGCTGATTGCTCTATCTAGCATTGGAATGGATTTGAAGGACTGAATAACCTTCTTCTGTGTCGTCATGACTCTCTGATTCTCAATGACTCTCTAAGCTGTGAGGCACTCAGTGCTTCAGTAGAAAGTGGCAGATATTCTGTTAATGAAAATAGAGACCCTCTGAAGATAGTTCAACCTCAATATTGATGGCTCTGAATAGCCCTTTGACGAACCTACCAGCAATGCCAAAACTTAGTGTTGTTCATTCCTACCCCTACAGTCTCTGTACCACTACCTTTGTGATGAGCAGTTTGTTGAGTTGGGAAAGTGGAGAAATGGTCAGCTTTCTGAGCCCTGACCCCACTGTGGCATTTAAGTGCTGTTGGGTTGTCAGAAGAAAAATAATCAGAGGGTTGCACTCATTGATAATTTTTCCCAACCTATTTTCCATGCTCCATCCCTTTGAAACCAGGCAGTTAAACAAAAGAAAATCCACTCCCAAGTCTCCAAATATTATTCAGGATTACGAAATGTACTGGTTAGACCAATCATGGAAAACAAGTGTGGATTCCCTACGCCCTGCCCAAATGAAGGAGCGCTTGTTGCAAACTGCCAGCCTACAAGCTTTGATTTCCCATCCATTCATTTAAGCAGATGGTTAACATCTGGAGCCTGCAAATTCTTAACCAATGTTCCCTGCAAACATTGGCCCTCACCAGGAGCAAACGTTGCCCCTCACTAGAATTGTCCAATTGGGGAATTAGCCCTATTATGTTCATCAGGTCCTAGGCCCAACCATCTTCAGCTGTTTCATCAATAAGTTTCCTTATAATAATAATCGCTTATTGTCACAAGTAGGCTTCAACAAAGTTACTGTGAAAAGCCCGTAGTCGCCACATTCCGGCACCTGTTCGGGGAGGCTGGTACGGGAATTGAACCCACGCTGCTGGCCTGGTTCTACATTACAAGCCAGCTGTTTAGCCCACTGTGCTAAACCAGCCCCTTCGGACAGAAGGTCAAATTTGTTTTCTGATGATAGCACAATGTTCGGCACCATTCATGGCCCCTCAGACATTGAGGAGCAATTCTCCAACCCCCCGCCAGGGCAAAGAATCGCCGGGGGGGGGCGGAGTGAATCCGGCCCCGCAGCCCCAACGCCAGCTGCCGGATTCTCCGGCACCGCAATTTTGGTGGGGGCAGGAGCACCCTCCCTGGCGATTCTCCGCCCCGCAATGGGCCGAGTGGCCGCCCGTTTCCGGCCGGTCCCGACGGCGTAAATCAAACTACGCCCGTACCGGCGGGACCTGGCTCTGCGGGCGGCCTGCAGAGTCCTCAGAGGCGCGCGGGGGGGGGGGGGGGATCTGGCCCCGTGGGGTGCCCCCACGGTGGCCTGGCCCGCGATGAGGGCCCACCGATCTGCGGGCGGGTCTGTGCCGTGAGGGTACTCTTTCCCTCCGTGCCAGCTGCTGTCAACCTCCGCCATGGCCAGCGCGGAGACGAACCCCCTGCGCATGCGGTAGGATGACACCAGCACACGCTGGAGCTCCCGCGCATGTGCCAACTCGGCCAGCCAGCGGAGGTTCTTCGGTGCCAGTTGGCGCAGCGCCAAGCCAACCCTGCTTGCGCCGGCCAAGCTCCTGAAGGTGGGGAGGACTCCGCACCTTCCGGGCGGCCCGACGCTGGAGTGGTTCACGCCACTCCTTGGCGCCAGTATGGCCCGCCCCGCCGGGTAGGGGAGAATCCCATCCAAGATTAGAGTTTAAAAATGCAATTAGAAGCTATGGTGGCAGAGTTACATTACTGGAGGGAATAACTGAATTGCTTCCTTTTATCACTGGTGATTTCAGGAATGGCAGCATTTTAAAAGATCATGACATCTCAGCAACCACTTTGACGATTATTTTAAAAGCAAATTACCAATTATGCTGGAATCTATCCAGTCCCACTGCTCCATGCCCCCCTACAACAGTATAAATCTGCCCCTATTTCCAGTTCGGCCCAGCTTTGGCAAAGAGTCATCCAGACTCGAAACGTTGGCTCCCTTCTCTCACCCGAGATGCTGTCAGACCTGCTGAGATTGTCCAGTATTTTCTGTTCGTGTTTTTAAAAAAATATTTTTATTCTCCTCCTTTTTCACATTTTCTCCCGAATTTACACCCACCAACAATAAACAATACTCAGCAACAGATATGTCAATCCCCATAACAATAACAACGATCCCATCCTTCCACCAACCCCCAAACTTCAGCCCGCATGTTTACATAAACAAATGACAAAAAGGAATCAGGGATCACCCATAGTCATCCTCAATATACACAGCCCCCCTCCCCCCAACCCTCCCACCCATCCCCCCAACTAATGTTTGATGTTATCCAGTTCTTGAAAGTGCATAATAAATAATGCCCATGACTTGTAGAACGCCTTTGAGCTTCCCCTCAGTTCAAACTTAACCTTCTCAAGGGTCAAATATTCCAACAGGTCCCCCCGCCACGCCAGGGCACAGGGTGGAGAGGCTGCTCTCCATCCCAGCAGGATCTGCCTTCGGGCGATCAACAAGGCGAAGGCTACGATATCTGCCTTCGCACCCGTTTCCAACCCTGGCTGGTCCAACACCCCAAATATGGCCTCCAGGGGACTCTGGGCCAGTCCCACGTGCACCACCTTGGAAATTACCCTAAAAACCTCCTTCCTGTAATCCTCTAGCTTTGGACAGGACCAAAACATAGGAACATGATTACCCCCCCCCCCCCCCCCCCCCCCCCACTCCCCCGCAACGCTCACACACATCTTCTACTCCTTCAAAGAATCGGCTCATCCTCGCCCTCGTGAGGTGCGCTCTATATACCACCTTCAGCTGTATCAGCCCCAACCTCGCACATGAGATGGAGGCATTTACTCTCCAGAGCACCTCACACCAGATCTCCTCCTCGAAAACCTCTCTCAACTCTTCCTCCCACTTTGCTTTGATCCCGTCCAGTGGTGCCTTATCCTTGTCCAAAATAGCTCCGTGCACCGCTGACACTACCCCCTTCTCTAGCCCCCTTCTTGTCAGCACCTCCTCCAGCAATGTGGAGGCCGGTTCCTCCGGGAAGCTCTGTATCTCCTTCCGAGCAAAATCGTGAACCTGCATGTATCTAAACATTTCTCCCTGCTCCAGCCCATACTTCGCTTCCAGCTCCCTCAATCTTGCAAACCGACCCTTAAGAAAGAAATATTTTAGCGTCTTAATCCCCTTCTCTTCCCATTTCCGAAAACTTCCATCCACCTCCCTGGCTCAAATCTGTGGTTCCCCCGAATCGGCATTTCCCTTGACCCTGCCCCCAACCCGAAGTGTTGGCGAAACTGCCTCCAGATTTTCAATGAAGCTATTATTACCGGACTCCCTGAGTATTTCCCCGGGGCTATCGGGAGCGGCGCTGTTGCTAGTGCTTTCAGTCCCGAACCCCTGCACAAACTCTCCTCCATTCTGACCCACTGGGAATCAACCCCTCTGACCCAGCTCTGCACCTTCTCCACATTCGCCGCCCAGTAGTAGTACACCAGGTTCGTGAGACCCAAACCCCCTGCCTGCCTTCCCCTCTGTAGCAGCACCTTCCTCACTCTGGCCACCTTCCCTCCCCATATGAATGAAGTAATCCTTCCCTCAATCTCCCTGAAAAAAGCCTTTGGCAGGAAAATCGGTAGGCATTGAAAAATAAACAGAAATCGCGGCAACACATTCATTTTAACTGCCTACCAACCCGCCAGTGACAGAGGGAGACCATCCCACCTTGCCAGATCGGCTTTCATTCTCTCCACCAAACTCGTGATATTGTACTTGCAAAGTCTCCCCCACTCCCGGGCAACATGCACCCCCAGTTACCTAAAGTGAGTCCCTGCCCTACGGAATGGCAGCCCCTCACCCCTGCCCCCACCCCGGGCCGAGACACCACAAAATACTCACTCTTGTCCAGGTTCAGTTTGTACCCCGAGAAAGACCCAAATACCCACAGTTACTCCAATATTGATCCATTGGTTCCGACACGTACAGCAGCAAGTCGTCGGCAAATAAGGACACCCTATGCTTTATTCCCCACCCGCACTATTCCTTTCCATGCTCCCGAACTTCTTAATGCGATGGCCAATGGCTCAATCGCAAGTGCAAACAGAAGGGGGGACATATGGCATCCCTGTCTCGTCCCACGGTGGAGAGAGAAGTATCTCGAGCTGATGTTGTTTGTGCGGACACTCGCCTTCGGCTCCTTCTATAATAGCTTTACCCAGTTCACAAATCTTGGTCCAATCCCAAACTGCTCCAGAACTGCCATCAGGTAGCCCCATTCTACCCGGTCAAACGCCTTCTCGGCGTCCAATGCCACAACCATCTCTGTTTCCTTCCCCTCTGCCGGTGCCATAACAACGTTCCAAACCCTCCTAATGTTTGAAAACAGCTGCCTCCCTTTCATAAACCCCGTCAGATCCTCACCTATCACCTTCGGGAGGCACTCCTCCAGCCTACCCGCCAGTACCTTCGCCAATACTTTTGCGTCCACATTCAGAAGTGATATGGGCCTATACAACCCACACTCCATCAGATCCTTATCTTTTTTTAGCAACAGTGAAATCGATGCCTGACCCAAGGTTTGTGGCAGCACTCCCTTCCCTATCACCTCTTCAAACATCCCTACCATCAGGGGTGCCAACTTATCCTTGAATTTTTAAAATATTCCACCGGAAACCCATCCGGCCCTGCCACGTTCCCCGGCTGCATCCTCCCAATTGCATCCTTTATCTCCTGCTCCACTATTGCTCCTTCTAATGTAGCCCTGTCCCCCTCTCCTAGCCTCGTGTACTCCAACCCATCTAGAAATTCCTGCATCTCACGGTCTCCCCCAGGTGGCCCTGATCTGTACAACCTCTCATAAAACTCCTCAAAAACCTTGTTAATCAGCTCCGGAACCACCACCAACTTCCCTGTCCTATCCCTCACCTGAAGAATTTCCCTTGCCACTGCCTCCCTCCGGAGTTGACCTGCTAACTTATCTCCATGTTCATAAACTGCACCCCTTACTCATCTCAGTTGGCGCACCTCCTTCCTGGTGGAGTCGGTCGAAGCTCGCCTGTAGTTCCTTCTTCTTTTCCAGCTTCGCTGGGTCCCCATCTTCTGCATAACTCCAATGCCTCATCTATTACCCTCTGCCGCTCCAGCCTCTCCTCTTTGTCCACCCTGGCCTGAAACAAAATTACCTCACTCCTCACCACCGCCTTTCGAGCCTCCCAGACAACTGCCTTCGACGCTGTTGGGGAGGTTTTAAACTAATGTGGCAGGGGGATGGGAACCAGATTAGGAAGTTAGAGGTCAGTAAAGAAGCAGCCAGTAAGGTACTGGATAATATACTCAATGTGACTAAGGGGAAGAGTAGACAGGGAAGAGATGATGATCGCAAAGGGACAGGTGGTCTGAGGTGCATTTGTTTTAATGCGAGAAGTGCAGCAGATAAGACAGATGAACTTAGGGCTTGGATTAGTACCTGGGAATATGATGTTATTGGTATTACTGAAACTTGGTTGAGGGATGGGCAAGACTGGCAACTAAATATCCCAGGGTTTAGATGCTTCAGGAGGGATAGAGAAGGAGGTAAAAGGGGTGGAGGAGTTGCATTACTGGTCACAGCTGTGATTAAGGAGGGCACGATGGAGGATTCGAGCACTGAGGCAATATGGATAGAGCTAAGAAATAGGAAACGTGCAGTGACATTGTTGGGACTTTACTATAGGCCTCCCAAAAGCGAGTGTGAAGTAGAGGTACAAATATGTAGACTGATTATAGAACAATGTAGGAGCAATAGGGTGGTTGTGATGGGAGATTTTAACTTCCCCAACATTGAATGGGACTCGTGTAGTGTTGGAGGCGTAGATGGAGCAGAATTTGTAAGGAGCATCCAGGAGAGTTTTTTAGAGCAGTATGTAAATAGTCCAACTCGGGAAGGGGCCATACTGGACCTGGTATTGGGGAATGATCCCGGCCAGGTGGTTAACATTTCAGTCGGCGATTACTTTGGGAATAGCGATCACAATTCCATAAGATTTAGAATACTCATGGACAAAGACGAGAGTGGTCCTAAAGGAAGAGTGCTAAATTGGGGAAAGGCCAACTATAACAAAATTCGGCAGGAGCTCGGAAATGTGGATTGGGAGCAGCTGTTTAAGGGTAAATCCACATTTGAAATGTGGGAGTCTTTTAAGGAAAGGTTGATTAGAGTGCAGGACAGACATGTTCCTGTGAAAATGAGAGATAGAAATGGCAAGATTAGGGAACCATGGATGACCGGTGGAATTGTGAGACTAGCTAAAATGAAAAAGGAAGCATACATAAGATCGAGGCGACTCAAAACTGATGAAGCTTTGGAGGAATATCGGGAAAGTAGGACAAATCTCAAATGCGCAATAAAGAGGGCTAAAAGGGGTCATGAAATATCTTTGGCTAACAGGGTTAAGGAAAATCCCAAAGCCTTTTATTCATATATAAGGAGCAAGAGGGTAACTAGAGAAAGGATTGGCCCACTCAAGGACAAAAGAGGGAATTTATGAGTGGAGTCAGAGGAAATGAGTGAGCTTCTTAATGAGTACTTTGTATCGGTATTCAACAAGGAGAGGGACATGATGGATGTTGAGGCTAGGGATGGATGTTTAAATACTCTAGGTCATGTCGGCATAAGGAAGGGGGAGGTTTTGGGTATTCTAAAAGGCATTAAGGTGGACAAGTCCCCAGGACCAGATGGGATCTATCCCAGGTTACTGAGGGAAGCGAGGGACGAAATAGCTGGGGCCTTAACAGATATCTTTGCAGCATCCTTGAGCACGGGTGAGGTCCCGGAGGACTGGAGAATTGCTAATGCTGTCCCTTTGTTTAAGAAGGGTAGCAGAGATAATCCAGGGAATTATAGACCTGTGAGCGTGACGTCAATGGTAGGCAAATTGTTGGAGAAGATACTGAGGGATAGGAAATATTCACATTTGGAAGAAAATAGACTTATCAGTGATAGGCAGCATGGTTTTGTGCAGGGAAGGTCATGTCTTACAAACCTAATAGAATTCTTTGAGGAAGTGACAAAGTTAATTGATGAGGGAAGGGCTGTAGATGTCATATACATGGACTTCAGTAAAGCATTTGATAAAGTTTCCCATGGCAGGTTGATGGAAAAAGTGAAGTCGTATGGGGTTCAGGGTGTACTAGCTAGATGGACAAAGAACTGGCTGGGCAACAGGAGACAGAGAGTAGTGGTGAAAGGGAGTGTCTCAAAATGGAGAAAGGTGACTAGTGGTGTTTCACAGGGATCCGTGCTCGGACCACTGTTGTTTGTGATATACATAAATGATCTGGACAAAGGTATAAGTGGTCTGATGAGCAAGTTTGCAGATGATACTAAGATTGGTGGAGTTGCAGATAGCGAGGCGGACTGTCAGAGAATACAGCAAAATATAGATAGATTGGAGAGTTAAGCAGAGAAATGGCAGATGGAGTTCAATCCAGGCAAATGCGAGATGATGCATTTTGGAAGATCTAACTGAAGAGCAGACTATATGGTCAATGGAAGAGTCCTGGGGAAAATTGATGTACAGAGAGACCTGGGAGTTCAGGTCCATTGTACCCTGAAGGTGGCAACGCAGGTCGATAGAGTGGTCAAGAAGGCATACAGCATGCTTGCCTTCATCGGAAGGGATATTGAGTACAAGAGTCGGCAGGTCATGTTATAGTTGTATAGGACTTTGGTTTGGCCACATTTGGAATACTGCGTGCAGTTCTGGTTGCCACATTACCAGAAGGATGTGGATGTTTTGGAGAGGGTGCAGAGGAGGTTCACCAGGATGTTGCCTGGTATGGAGGGTACTAGCTATGAAGAAAGGTTGAGTAGATTAGGATTGTTTTCATTGGAAAGACGGAGGTTGAGGTCTACAAAATTATGAGAGGTATGGACAGGGTGGATAGCAACAAGCTTTTTCCAAGAGTGGGGGTGTCAATTACAAGGGGTCACGATTTCAAGGTGAGAGGAGGAAAGTTTAAGAGAGATGTGCGTGGAAAGTTTTTTACGCAGAGGGTGGTGGGTGCCTGGAACGCTTTGCCAGCGGAGATGGTAGAGGCGGGTACGATAGCGTCATTTAAGATGCATCTGGACAGATATATGAACAAGTGGGGAGCAGAGAGAGGTAGACCTTGGAAAATAGGCAACAGGTTTAGATAAAGGATCTGGATCGGTGCAGGCTGGGAAGGCCGAAGGGCCTGTTCCTGTGCTGTAATTTTCTTTGTTCTTTGTTCTACCTCACCCATACAGTTGAATCTTACATATTCCTTAATTACCTTTTCAATTTTCTCACAGAACACTTAGTTCCCCAAAAGCCCCACATCCAGTTTTCACCCCAGCCTCTGCGCTACCCCCTTCTCCAGTACCATATCCACCCAATGCAGAGCATGATCTGACACTGCAATTGCCGATATTCCGACCCCTTGACCCCAGCCAGCAAAGCCTTTCCCACCACAAAAAAGTCGATCCGCGAGTATACTTTATGGACTGCTGAGAAAAACGAGTACTCCCGTTCCCTTGGGTGCAGGAACTTCCAAGGGTCCACCCCTCCCATTTCCACCATTAGCCCAGCCAGCGCCTTTGCCCCCCCCCCCCCCCCCCCGATGGGACCAGCGAGCGCGGCCGTGATCTGTCCAACCTTGGCTCCTGCACCAAGTTCCAGTCCCCCCCCCCCACAATCAGCTCATGTGTGTCCAAGTCGGGAATGGTCCCAAACACCTTCTTCGCGAATCCCATATTGTCCCAATTGGGACCGTATACACTTAACAGCGCCACTAACCTCCCCTCCGTCGCCCCCCCCCCCCCCCCCCCCCCCCCGTCGCCGCCCCCCCCCCCCCCCCCCCCCCCCCCCCGTCACAATCACATATCTACCCTCCTGATCTACCACCACCTTCTCCATCTGGAAGCGTACCCTTTTGCTGACCAACACCGCTACCCCTCGAGCCCTTCCATCAAATCCAGAGTGAAACAGCTGACTAACCCAACCCTTTTAAAGTCTCACCTGGTCCTTCACCATCAAGTGAGTCTCCTGCAGCATTGCCACATTGGCTTTCAGACTTTTATGATGCACAAGCACCCTTGACTTCTTGACCGGACTTCCTCGCCCTCTCACATTCCACGTGACTATCCTTACTGGGGGACCCTCACCCCCCCCCCCCCCCCCCCCCCCCACCTTTCTTATCCACCATCATCATACCACCGGGCCCTGCCCCATAAGTCTGACCCATCCCTGTCCAGTGTTAACATCAAACTCCTTCCCCCCCTTCCCAAGAGCCCCCCCTACATTTCCCCCTGAAACAACATCTCCTAGCACCCATCCCTTCCCCTCCTCTTGCTCACCTCATAGGCCCATTGAAGCCTGCTATCCAGGCTCCGACGTCAGCAGCCCTCCTCTCACCTCACCTCCGTTCACTAGCTGACTTTAGTTAGCTGGCGTGGGTGGCTCCCCCCGCCAAGATATATCGTCTCCTTCCACCCAGTCCCAGAGAAAGAAAAAACAAAACAAAACCAACAGTCCAAGTCATACAATTCACTAACATAACATTTAACCGTCGCAACACAGAACGCCAATCCACCCACCATTAACTTGAACTCTGTAACAATGCAAAGAGAAGCAAATTACAATACACATCAGTAAAAAGAAAGTTATAACATTTATACATTTTCCAACTGCTCAAACACAGTCCACAGTCTCTCTTCCAGTTCCGATCCTCACATCTGTCCCAAGCCTTCTGCCCTCTCGAACGCCTCAGCCGCCTCCGCTGACTCAAAATAAGTCTTTGGCGTTATACGTTACCCTCAGCTTCGCCGGGTATACCATACCAAATCGCACCCCCTTGTACAATGCCGCCTTCACTCGCCCAAACGCCGCTCGTCTTTTTGCCAACTCCACCGTCAAGTCCTGGTAGATCCGAGCCGCAGTACCATCCCACAGCACCTCGCGCTTCTGCTTCGCCCAGCGTAATACCTTCTCCTTCGTGCAGAACTTATGGAAGCAGATAATTACTGCTCTTGGCGGCTCGTTCACTTTGGGCTTTGGCCTTAATGACCGATGAGCTCGGTCTAGTTCGTACCGGGGGGGGTTTTCACCCTCCCCCATCAGCTCCGCCAACTTCTTTGCGAAGTATTGCGTTGGCCTTGGGCCCTCTGACCCTTCGGGCAAGTCCACAATTCTCAAATTGTGCCGCCTTGAGCGGTTCTCCAAGTCTTCGAGCTTTCTTGGAGCCCTCTGTTGACCTCCACCACCCGCCGCAGCTCGTCCCCCATCGAGGTGACCTGGTATTTTCTGTTTGTGTTGAGGATTATTTTGTTTTTCCTGCACAGGCTTTGGGAGTCATCAACTCACAGGATCGAGCTACAATAAAAAAGAAAATTAAAGACATGAATGCAGCAGTCGAAAAAGAAAGAAAAGCCTTGGGGAAACTGGAAAAACAGAAGGAGAAACAGAAGAGAAAGGAACAGGAACAGTTACAGAAAAAGAGTTAAACTGGGAAGAATAACCAGGTGTCAGCACATCTAAACATTTGTCTCCAGTTCTTCAGAGATTAAAACACGAGCAACAAGAAGAAATGCAAGGAGTCGATGGATCAAACTGGACATTGTATATCAGATCTGTTTGTGGGATTTGTGAAGTGCCGTTCAGCTTCACACTCGGACTGTTCAGGTCTGTAATGGCAACCTCTCGCATTAAAAAGAAGTAATATTTCACAATGCAGGCAGACTTTTCCTTAGTCAGTGGACTGCCACAGAAAACCATGCTGCATTTACTCGTAACTGAATCCATCCTGGGTCAGACAGAGAGGAAGTCAGGATAATCTATGTTTTTTTGAAAAAAATAGACCTAACTTCTGAAAATAGAATATTCCACAGTTTTGAAGTCACTTACAGGAGTGATTCTGAGGGCACTTGTATCATAGTTTACTTTGAAAGTAGCAGAAATGGAGAAGAATATGAAAAATGTCCTTTAAAAATGGAAGGAATTAAATTTTGTTCTGCCGTTTAGTTGTCAAAAAAATGCATTCTAATGATTAAAGCAGCTATCAGAAGGACAAGGGAGAACTGAGGATTAATGTGCCTGTGTTGGAAATATTGCCTCTGTTTATGCACAATTTTCTCTAAAGCAGAATTCTTCCACAATCTAGATTGTAAAGAGGGCCTCAGTTGATTGAGTGAGTTTGCCAGCAACCGTGCTGTGAGGGCAGAAGAACATTGCATAAATGTATGGTGGGAATGTACGTAATGTGAATTGGGACTGAAGAAAAAGAGCTAGACAATGGGATGCACTTGGTACCTTGCCATTTATTGAGCAATGTCTTCCTGTAATAGACTGTCCTGGAGAGCATCATGCAGCATTATGGAGATAAACTGTGTTTTCAGAAGATCTCATTCCGTGCGTGTCGTTGTGCAAAATATTCAGGACTTTCGAGTGAGTTCATTGATTAAAGGTTGAAATTAATCCAAAGATCTAGGAGGTGATGAACATTGTTCAGACCAGTGTAATAAATAAGAGCACCAGTTACGTGACCTTAAAAAAAACACATTTCCGGCTTGTATTTAACAAGTTAAAACATGACAAGTCGCCTAAAATATTGGTGACGTGGATGTGTTTTGCGTGTTGCAAATGTAGCCAGTGTTTTAAATCCAAACTGTGACACTTGGCAGGACCTGCCAAATATCGTGGTTATGATTTAAAGAGAATTGTTGAACGCTGTGCAATACTAAACCTGCAAGAGACAACTGCTGAATATTTTCATAGTGGCTCTGATTGTAGATTCAGGGAATTATTGAGAAGAAAGAAAAATCAACTGATTTCTTTTCAATGGTAGCTCCAACTTATTGTAAATTGTACATGCCTTTAACCTCTTTGTGACATCTAGAAACCCTCCCCCCACAATTTGTTTTCTGCCCCGCAAGGCCATTGCTTCCTGACCCTGCTGTGCATTTTGGAAAATGTGGAATTAGAATAGACAGTTTTGATAGAACTACAGCTAGTAAAATACAGATTTTTAACTAAGGCTTCACTCACATGCCAATATATAGCATGGCTGCACGAAAGCACAAATGGGTCAAAATGACACCGCCCCTGGCAGAGATATATCACAGGGAGAAATGCAGTGTTATTTTTCACCTTCAATTCAGCGTTACAAGCCAGAATTTGCCAACAACACATAGGTCAAAGCACTTAGGAAAGGATTTTGTTTGAATAAATTGGTTGAAATTTGCACTTATTTTGACAGGTATAAGTCCCTGTAAGGTTTAGGTAGGTTATCAAATCTATGACAGTTTTTGATTTTATATAATCCGAGGATGGCAATATTTGTTTTGTAAAATATATTTTGGGATATGCTGGTGAAAAGCTCATTTATGGGATTTATATGTGTGACTTAGAGTTTACATAGATGCACGGTTATTGGAATATAGCACGTTGACTGGGATTCTACAGAAATTATTGGACACTCGTATTTGGGTACTGGCGATGCCAGCAAAGTCTTTGAATTTTGTCATCTGACATTGAGGGAAGATACTGAGGAACTGTAAACAACCGATAGCCCATGTGCCTGCATGGTGACTATATGTTTCAGATAGTTTCTAACATGCTAGACAGTAATTTGGATATACTGAATTCTCCCTCTGTGTACCCGAACAGGCGCCGGAATTTGGCGACTAGGGGCTTTTCACAGTAACTTCATTGCAGTGTTAATTTGAGCCGACTTGTGACAATATAGATTATTATTATAAAAAATATTTGAGCAAATGTAGGTGGCTGCTGCCTGGCTCCGAAGGGTTAAATGGAGTCAATAGTGTGACTCAGGGCACAGGACTGCTGAGCTTTCAACCCAGCACCCAATACCGCTGACCTGGGAGGTTAATCTATCGTCGGCTCATTTAAATGTTTTAGTGGCGCTTGCAGGTGCCCAGCGTGCAAAACAGTCGGACCCAAGTGTTGGAGACCAGTAAGGATGGAAGAGCTGCTGACTACCCGTTAAGCACTTCCAGTCTTTCCCAGGGTACGTCGATCTGGATACAACAATGTCCCACCAAAGGCCAAAGAAGAGTACCGACATATAGAAGTTAGCCTGAATTGGAAGGGGAGGGCCATACTACAGGCATTATGGTGTTGAAATTCCCTGCTGCCTTTACTATGCATCTGATGGGGCTATGGGGCTGGTTTGGCTCACAGGGCTAAATTGCTGGCTTTTAAAGCAGACCAAGCAGGCCAGAAGCACGGTTCGATTCCCGTACCAGCCTCCCTGGACAGGCGCCGGAATGTGGCGACTAGGGGCTTTTCACAGTAACTTCATTGAAGCCTACTCGTGACAATAAGTGATTTTCATTTTGTTTCATTTCAAATGCTGCCTTAGTGTTTCAGCTGTACCATGAAGAGGGCTGCTCATTTATAGCATAATTGCGTTCAAATTGAGTCTATTGCATGGAAGGTACATTGGCTCTCTGAGTGCCATAGATCCTTGGTTGGGGGAAGCATTTTGAGTCATAGATGCACAAAGTACGCAGCAAAATGAAGTACCTCATAATGTGAACAGTTGGAACCCATTAGGAATTAACGTTATGGTCACTAAATATTATATTATCTATCCTATTCTATTGTTTCAACTGTTTTCCATTCAGATTAACTGTCACATATTCAGTTACTCGTAGGATATCCCAGAAAGTTTATTTTTCCAGCATTCATTTTAAATAGAAATAACACTTTCATTGACCACATTTGTACTGATTTTAAGATGAGGTCAGTTAAGTGGCAAAATGATCTTCTTGGGAGCTTAATTCACGATCCGCACAAAACCTCCAAGCTGTTATCTGTCAACCCTCAGCAGCCTACGCTAAAAAAAAATCACTTGCTTCAGTCTGGTTCTACATCTTGCATGCCAATTATTAGTGCTGAGCAGAAACAATGGAAGGGTCAGTGACCTCTTCTTAAGCAAAGTGGTGTCTACATGATTAACTATGCGAGGCTGTGAAATAATGAAAGCAATGCATCACATCTGAAGATTCATTAAAATGTAAGTCCAGAACTTTGTCAGACTGTGATAAGTAGAATCAGAATACTGAACAGGATATGTAGATAAATCATTGGTGGGTTTAACAATTTGGTTTTATTTTAGCTCCTGTCTAATCTGTATTCTAAAAGCAGAATCAGACACCTTTTGAGACCTGCAAGGTAACAAGAAATGTAGCTTAACTCAAAAGCACACATGTCTAATGTGTCATGTTTAACAGTTAAATATAAACTGTGGCCATTAAAACAATCACAGAATTTCTAGTATTGAATTTACAAAAGAAGGTTTTCAGGACATTCATGGAATCTTAAATAGGAATTTTTTTAATGTCCCACCAAATGTATTTTGCACTTTTTTGAATTACCTCATTTCCCCCACGATGTGGACTGGAAGACAAAAGATTGAAGGCAAACTAATTTCTCTCGCGGGTCTGAATCATTGTTCAGTCAGTAGATGCCAAATTAATCACTTCAGTAATCAATTTCTCAGCACATCTAGATTATTGCTGCTTTGTTAATTCAGTCGATGGCAACCAAGAAGAAATATGTTCGGTTCAGGTTTCAGTCCATTCTAGCTCGTGATGCCTTAGGTCGTTGTTCATTTTGAGCAAGAACGTTTCATACAAACGTTTCGAACAAGTATAAAAAGTCGCAATCTTGAAAAATATCCACAGCTTCAGAGTTTGTTGGTTCATCCTCTATCTTTTAAAATATGGGCGACGCCTATCATGAAACATCTGCAAATATAGTTTAATTAGGAAAATGTACTTTACCGAGTATTCAGAGGAGAGTTTTAGAAGATTGCAGAACCAAAGAGTACTTAGTTTGCAGCATTTTATGACTTGATAAATATTTTTTGGCGTATTTTTAAGAGTTAGTCAGAGACAACATCATATCATTCATTCTGGAATCACAAATCCCCTCATGCAAAGGGCCTGTAACTATTCACAGCAACTTGTGAACATAATGCAGCATGATAAGAGTTGTCATTAGTGAGTCAGCTTTTGCTGTGTATTTTTGTCTTTGTACAGGGATGTTCTTTCTATGCTGTGTGAATCGACTGGTCCTTTGTGATTCCTTTGTCCAGCTTGCAAGTACCCCTGTACCAACAGCTTACTTGTAGATCCTCTCTTATGTGCCTGAAAATAAACTTGCTGATCATTACACCAGGCTTTTAATTGCTACGCTGTTGTCCTCCACTGCCATTGGCAAGGACTCATCATTTTTCTTTCTCGCCATCAGCAAGGTTGCCGAACGAGCTGGAATTGACGGCCATCCTGCAACTAGATTTACTGGGAAATGAAAAGTTTACATTTTTGGTGAACATTTGCAATTTTGCACTAATTTATCTACCACTAATGTCGGCAATGCATTAAGCGTATATGTATCTTATTATTTTAATGATGGTAGTATTAACCAGTACAGACCACAAATATAAAATATGCATCAGTAAGCATGCCATAGCTGTGCTAGCTGTGATTCTCACTGTCCTTAACACATCTGTGAACGAGCTGGGAAATGAAATGAAAATCGCTTATTGTCACAAGTAGGCTTCAAATAAAGTTATTGTGAAAAGCCACTAGTCGTCATATTCCGGTGCCTGTTCAGGGAGGCTGCTATGGGAATTGAACCCGCGCTGCTGGCCTGCCATGGTCTGCTTGAAAAGCCAGCTATTTAGCACTGTGCTAAGCCAGATGTAACGTACTAGTGGTTAGAGATGCAGAAAAGATTAGGATTTTATATTTTACAGTGGACACTTGCTAGCTACAGCTTCAAATGGGTAGCACAGTGGGTGGGTAGCACTGCTGCTTCACTGCTCCAGGTTCCCAGGTTCGATTCCCGGCTTGGGTCATGGTCTGTGTGGAGTCTGCACGTTCTCCCTGTGTCTGCGTGGGTTTCCTCCAGGTGCTCCGGTTTCCACCTACAAGTCCGGAAAGACGCACTGCTGGGTCATTTGGATATTCTTAATTCTCCCTGTGTACCCGAACAGGCGCCGGAATGTGGCGACCAGGGGCTTTTCGCAGTAACTTTATTGAAGTGTTAATGTAAGCCTACTTGTGACAATAAAGATTATTATTATTCTAAATAGCCCAGTTGAAAATCTCACTGATGTGTACACAGACAGCTGTTATTAGCAGTTTTGTAGTAATTTGTGGGCACTCTTGCGAAGATGTAAAAAAATCTTCTGAAAATTTTAAAAAAAGGGCAATTAAACACCTTTGCTTTTGAGGAAATGGAAATCTGTGGCAAAACATTTCCCCATTGCTTTTCCTGTGCTGCCAAATAAGATGCAGCACGGAATTTCAATTCCAGATTTGTGCTGAGTTAGCTGATCACAGCTTCAGCTACAGCTACTCTTTTTTTTAAAAAAAAATTTGTATTGAAAAATTTAGTATTTATATAACAACAACGAACCGCAATAAAATACCAACAATAACAATAATGATAACAGTCATAAACATTTGCCCATCCTCAATGAACAACAAAACATATTAACAACAACTTAAATTAACACAATAATAAGTTAAATAACCATAGAAAAAATAGAAACAATAATAAAGAACACCACCCCCCCCCCCCCCCCCCCCCCCCCTTAACAAAACCTGTCTGGTTCTTGTGTACAACCCCTGGCACACAGTCCTTTATCCTGGTGGCCAGGATTTTTGCCAGCACCTTGGCATCTACATTAAGGAGAGATATGGGCCTGTATGAACCACACTGCTGGGGGTCCTTGACCCTCTTTAAGATTAAAGAAATCAGCGCCCGCGACATCGTCGGGGGCAAAGTCCCCCCTTCCCACGCCTCATTAAGTGGCCACACCAGCAAGGGGCCCACTTGGTCCACAAACTTTTTATATAAAACTCCACCGGGAACCCATCCGGCCCCGGCGCCTTCCCTGACTGCATCTGCCCGATCCCCTTAACCAGCTCCTCCAGCTCAATCGGCGCCCCCAACCCCTCAACCTGCTCCTCCTGCACCTTCGGGAAAGATAGCCCGTCGAGAAAATGCTACAGCTACTCTTACCAACTTTTACAGATGCACCATGGAAAGCACCCTATCTCCCTGCATTACAGGCTGGTATGGCAACTGTTCGGCCCAAGACTGCAAGAAACTTCAGAGAGTCGTGAACGCAGCCCAGCCCATCACACAAAGCTGCCTCCCATCCATTGAGGTTAGGTTGATTGGCCATGATAAATTGCCCATAGTGTCCAAAATTGCCCTTAGTGTTGGGTGGTGTTACTGGGTTATGGGGATGGGGTGGAGGTGTTGACCTTGGGTAAGGTGCTCTTTCCAAGAGCCGGTGCAGACTCGATGGGCCGAATGACCTCCTTCTGCACTGTAAACTCTATGACTCCATCTGCACCTCCCGCTGCCTGGGGAAAGTGGGCAGCATAATCAAAGACCCCTCCCACCCACCTTACCCACTCTTCCAACTTCTTCCATCGGGCAGGAGATACAAAAGTCTGAGAACATGCACAAAAACAGCTTCTTCCCCGCTGCTACCAGACTCCTAAACGACCCTCTTATGGGCTGACCTGATTAACACTACACTCCTGTATGCTTCACCTGATGCTGGTGTTATGTAGTTACATTGTGTACCTTGTGTTGCCCTATTATATATTTTCTTTTATTTTGTTTTCATGTACTTAATGATCTGTTGAGCTGCTCACAGAAAAATACTTTTCACTGTACCTCGGTACACGTGACAATAAACAAACAAACAAAAACAGAAAAAAGGAGAAGATATATCATTGGCCACACTGCTGTAGAGCAAGAAAGAAAATCTACTTGGTGTTCCTGGTTTCAAATGCTCGCTGCTGCTGAAACATTCCTGTGTGCCAATATCGGGTGAGAATGGGATTGGCTAAAACGTGTGCCCGCATGCCCCTACCATACCCATCCCGCTGACAGTTATTGCTTAAGTTCACCGAAGTTTCATCGCTTGGGCACTGAAAGGCCAACAAGTACTAATACATACCCAGCCTAAGCCAACGCCTTCAGGAGATGAAGGGGTGGGGGGGAGACTGCTGATGGCACATGTTCCTTGAAAGACATCCAGAGGATCAGTCAGCTTGGGAAAAACACACCCGGTGATGATGGACTGAAGGTGAACTTTTCTAACAGCAATGGGAAAGTGGGCGATGAAGTTGGCTGAGTTTAATTAATGTTATGGATTAATAATATGGATTAATAATATGGATAATGTTATGCATTAATTAATTAATGTTAATTAATGTTATGTTAATTAATGCAGGGGCAGCAGGGTAGCATGGTGGTTAGCATAAATGCTTCACAGCTCCAGGGTCCCAGGTTCGATTCCCGGCTGGGTAACTGTCTGTGTGGAGTCTGCACGTCCTCCCCCTGTGTGCGTGGGTTTCCTCCGGGTGCTCCGGTTTCCTCCCAATGTCCAAAGATGTGCGGGTTAGGTGGATTGACCATGCTAAATTGCCTGTAGTGTCCTAATAAAAGTAAGGTTAAGGGGGGGTTGTTGGGTTACGGGTATAGGGTGGATACGTGGGTTTGAGTAGGGTGATCATGGCTCGGCACAACATTGAGGGCTGAAGGGCCTGTTCTGTGCTGTACTGTTCTATGTTCTATGTTCTATGTTATATTAGGCAGACTAGAGCTTGCTTTGGGAATCAGACAGCCATGATGGAATATCACAAATCTGTCATAGGTGACGCTATTGCACACATCTTGAAAGCTGGTAGAACATTTCTTTCAGGAGATTCTACCATGTGGGTGTGTCCTTTTAAAGAGACCTGTGAAACCTCAGTATTTTGGCCATCCTTTCCCTTGACATTGCTTTGCCACCAGGACCTGTACGAAATATATAGCTTTGCCTCACGGTTTTCTCTTTGGCAATGCACAGCCCCAGTGTAAACAAATTGCCTGACCACCAAGTTACAATCCCTGGAACTGAATTTCTATCTTAAAAAACTACCCTAAGGTGAGAAGCAAAGCAACCAAAATGCAACACCATCAAGTGCCATTTCCTTTCTGCCGTCATTTATGCTGTATATTGTAAGCCTTTCATTGGCGACTAGTGATTATGCAAACGTGCAGAGTATGAAATCAATGCTGCTTATTCCTTAGATTACTATTTTTAAATCATTTTTTATGTCAGTTCAGTTTAACTTTTTTTTACTATTTTTGTTCATTCCTACGTATTTGCACTTTTTACATGTACTTCTTCCACTGAATGGGAAGATTTTGAAGATGTGATTTGTTACTGTGTACTCAAACAATGGAAGGTGGTATTCTGTTGAAATCTGAATGCCAGTTTGTGTTGGTAAAGGCTTTATGACAAAAGCTCAGGGTTGTGAAATTATAGAAATGTCTCTTTGATCCTTGTGGTCTGGCAAACATTTCCCTGAGGTTTTCAGGCTCCCCTATTGGCCCATTTATGTTTTTGTTTCTAGGACACAAGGTCTGTGTCTGCCCAACCTATGACCCCATCCTTCGCTGGTTTTGTCCCCATTCACCAACCTCCCCGTTCCCACAGAGAGGCATAGAAAACGAAAATGAAGTCACATTATTAGCTATTGCTTCAGGAATCCATCTAACAGCTTCTTTTCTTTTTTACCTCATGTCCCACAAGTCTATCCTCTGGGAAAGGTAAGGTTTGTGGACATCGAAGCCCACTTGATGCAGCCCTTTGATGCAGCCCCTATCTCTCCATCTCTATCAGCTCGCATGCTGTTCATGCTTTTATTAATCTTAAATATCTGTGAGAGAATCCACACAGAAGTGGCTGGATTCTCCATTCCTTCAGACCCGTGTTTCTCGGCGGCACGCCGCTCCTTGGTGGCACAATTCTCTACTTCCGCCGCTTGTGAATGGGATTTCACATTGATGCCAACGTACACCGATGGGAAACCCGTGGGTGCGGATGCATTGCAGGTGGGAACAGTGAATCGCAATGGCTGGAGAATTCTGGCCCATGGGCAGGATTTTCCATTATTAACACTATGTCCCCAGGCCAGTGTCAAAACGGTGGAGTTTTACTCCTGAAATTCCTGCAAAAAGTGAAACGAATTGCCAGCCCTGCAGGGGCTAGCAGGGACCCGGAGTGAATCTCGCAGCTTTTGCTGCAGATACGGGCCCCCGCACTTCCAGGTCAGAGGATGTGCACGTGCACGGCAGCGGCCTCCAGCGGCCACGCCGACTCCATGGCGGACTCGGACCGCGGAGCCAGACCCAAGAAGGAGACTCCCCGATTGTCCGCGTGCCCGACCCTCAAACCACGCATATTAATGCCCTGGCCACCGATAAGGCCTCCCTCCCCTGTCTCTGATCTGCCTGCCCACGACCAGGGCGGCTGCGGAGCACGCAAGCTTCCCGGCCGGCAATAGCAGGTTAGTTCCACGCCGTCGGGAACTCGGCCGGTCGGGAGCGGAGGATTGTTGAGTGGGCCTCTGGCAATGGCCCCCTGGCGGCGCGGCGTACTCCCCGGTGGTGCTGATTTTTGGTGCCTGGAGAATCGGCAAACTGGTGCCGGGGCTGATTATGGCGTCAAACTGGATTCTCCGCCCTGGCGCCAGCCCCGATTTCAGCATCGGGCTGTGGAGAATCCAGTCCTGTCTTTGGTGGGACTAAAATAATTGTTACCAATGTCCAAGTTAAGAGCACTGTGTCGATTAGATTGTTTCTCTGCAGACATTGCTCTCTAATTAAGGAGATGAATGATTGGAGTAATAGCCTTAATATCTACACTGAAGTTGCAATGTGTCGGTTGCATAACAGCTGATATCAGGGATTTCTGTGAAGAATGCCCCCCTTGAGGAAAAAAACAGCAAAATA
This sequence comes from Scyliorhinus canicula, assembly GCF_902713615.1. Taxonomy (NCBI): domain Eukaryota; kingdom Metazoa; phylum Chordata; class Chondrichthyes; order Carcharhiniformes; family Scyliorhinidae; genus Scyliorhinus; species Scyliorhinus canicula. The sequence continues at coordinate 27,197,119 of NC_052164.1, forward strand.
ATTTCAAATTCCCAGTGGTTCAAGCTGCAGTTCAGACTGGCCATGTTTTTAATTTGATAACCTTATGCCTGATCTTAAAACTTCTGCAGCTACATGTACTGCACAAAAAACACAAGGGTGCAACTACTGACTGCATGACTTGGATAACCAATGAGTGTAGATTAACTCCTCTCTCTCTCTTTCTCACTGTTTGATTACAGTATAAGATTCCTACTGTTAATAGTTTCATAGCCTGAAACAATTGTAATGGCTGTTGGGAATTACGTATACAAACTCTGTAGTCTCTTTCAGGGATGCTAGGGTTTTGCGTGCAAATGTATTAGATCTTTTTTTGAAAAAGATGGAAGTACGGGTATTGGTTGTGACAGGTCTTATGTTAGCACATGTTATATTAATGTTAAAATTGCTTTAACTTCTGGATTGTTGCCCACTGAGTCACTCGGGAGTGATTAGCAGACGCAAAGGAGATAACTTCAAAGTGATTACTCGCTCTGCTGTCCAAGCTCAAAGGTGTTTTGAGTTATCTGTTTGTCCAAAATTCAATAAAAATGGTATAATGTGACTGGTTTTGTAATGTAAGCAGTTTGTTTGCAAATGGATTTAAAATATTGATGTGTTTGTGTTAAATTGAATAACGTTATTGACTACCTTATTTACTTAAATTTGATTTCATTGTGTAATGAAATCTAAGATGTCTTTGTTTCAATTATCAATTGACCCACATTTTGTTAGAATTATTACTGACAACTGATAAACTGAAATAGTTGACAAGCTGAATATCCAGGGAGGAAACTACACAGGACTCTCAATGAAAACATTAAGGTCATTTTATATGATGGATTCGGACCCCGGAAGTGCAGAAGGTTTTAGGTTAGACAGGCATCATGATCAGCGCAGGCTTGGAGGGCTGAAGGTTCTGTTCCTGTGCTGTAATGTTCTTTCTTTCCTCCTCCTGTGCATTGAGCTGTACGAGATCACAATGAAGCAGATAAACTGATAAAGATTTGAAGGATACCCATCATGATACAGATCTTGACGTCCTTCTTCTAACACAGTTGAGTGAATGATTATTATTCAAAACATCATCTTACGATTTAAATAGGAATCATACAATCTGGGTCTGGAAACAGAGAATAAGTGTTTGTGTTTCATACAAACACTAATACAGTTTTCATCATTTTACATCTTACACCATTCTCTGTTTTGTAAAGCACACTGTGGGATGACCATGTATCTGAGTACATATACTTAAGTGGTCTACATTTATCAGCATAACCCTCTGATGAAGGCGATTCTGTGTGTTAGTTAGAACATGCTTAGCCCAGCATATTGCATTATCTTTACATTTCTATATTAAGTTATTACTTCAGGTAGTCCACTCAGCATCATGGGCATGAAGCAAGTGCACTAATTATTATGCTTTGCAATGAATTTTGCATATTTTGAAGGTATGTAACTTATATGAATAAAATTACCTGTACAAAACCTCAATCATTTGAAGCACAGTGATTAAAATTGTGTGTAATGCACCCTCTAGACTATATATATATATTTTTTGGTTTGAATTTAGGATCAGTATTTTTGAACAGAGTATAAAATTTTGGAATTTTGCTAAATTTGTATTCAATGGTTTCCTGACATGCAGAGACCCTCATTCAGTGCATTGAACCAAGAAGAACTTTTAATGTCTTGCAATCTCTGTTCTCCTTCAGCACCTTGTGGCAGTGTATTCCTTGAATCTAATAAGCGGTCCACTCTTATTATTTCTTATTAATTCTTATTATTTGCTTTCAACATAGGGAAACCAATTTTTGAAATCTTCCTTGTAAATCTAATTGAGGAAATATTTTCAGGAATCAAAAAGGAAAATATCGCTCTTCTGATCATTCCAGATTCAGTTGCGAATTTGGGACATCAGCTGTTATCAGATGAAGCAGTGCATTATAATCATGGTAATCAACCTCAGAGCCCGTTATTCAGGAAGGAGAAAAAGTCAGTCAGGAGCTTCTATACCTGATCAATTTTTAGACCTCACTTTTATGAACTTGTGATTCTCTGGGATCTCATTGACCCCAACTTGGAAGCAATTTTACAGTGTGGCAGGCAGGGCTTCAGGGGAGGGTGGAAAGCCCACCTTTGCCCCAATTAAAGCTCTTAGATGGTGACTTAATGACTTTTCCTGCCCAGCCCCATATTCTAGGCTTGTGGGTGGATCACGGATAAAGGTGGGGGAATAGAAAAATGTAACTACCTTAACCTTGGAAGATTTGATTGGGTGGTAGCTCTCCAAGGCAAGGCTTCCACCTAAATGAGGACAGAGACCCGCCTGCTGCCAAGCAATGCTTTTTAGAGCGTAAAATGGCAACAGGCTTGTTGGACCTGGTGGGGACGTATTCCCCGCGGATCCCCCACTTGGTGGGGACTGAGCCCCCACCTTCCAAAAAATTCCTAAAGTGGAGAGCATCACAAACTTACATTGATCCAGCCCTCGCCCAATAGCCACACTTTCAGAAGTGGTTGCTAAATGGGACATGACCATGGATACTCTTTTCCTGCCCAAACCAGGCATATGAAGCAATTGTAGAGGACATATTACAGCCCTACATGAGACTAGACAATGCAGCACAGTCTGGGGATTAAACTGGAGACCTTTTTAGCTGAATGCTCTGAAAACTCCCCACCCTGTCAATGATCCCCATCATTACTGGTTCAGTGTGAAGGATACCCTGTGTCACATGTGTCTGCTGTCATGATTGTAATGTTCTTGTCGGATGGCCTGATTTATATCACAAGAACCCTTGTAGCTAAAGCTACAAATGATTTATTAACATTAACTGTGGGTGAATTATTTACAAAACAACAGATGAATAACAGTATGATCATGCACAAGCAACCTCTCTCTCCAGCTCCCTCCAGCCAGTCTCAGGGGTCACCTGACTTTAACATTCACTTATATACTAATGAGATTCCTAGTGGCCAGTTGGTGAATTACAACACAACCATCAAATCACCACAATGTACCACTGCATTCTGCTCCTTCTTTTCCAAGTATGGAAGTGTGGTATGCAACCTTCTATTCATGAGTAACTCTGCTGGCAATTTACCATGTGACAATGGTGACGCTCGATAACTCAATAGTGCGCGATTTGGATTAGATTGGCTCTCTATTGCTTTCTTCAACAATTGTTGAACAATATGTACACCTTTTTTGGCTTTTACATTGGTTTGAGGGTACAACAGACTCGAAGTGAAGTGATTCAAATCATACGTGATTGCAAACTGTTGCCACTCTTTACAGTTAAAAATAAAACCATTGTCAGTCACGGTGTCTTCACGGTGAATTCTGTGTCTATCAAAAATTGACTTTGTATGCAGTATTACACTACTTGCCATTATGCTTAACAGTCGAGCAATTTTGGATAGTTTGAAAAAGATTTGAAAAATGATCATTAAATAATGTTTACTCATAAGTGAAAGAGATCCATAGCTACATTCTGCCATGGTGCCGTAGGTAAATCATATATTTGCATAGGTTCTCTTGTTTGCTTGCAATGATGCATCGGTGACATGGTAGCACAGTGGTTAGCACTGTTGCTTCACAGCTCCTGGGTCCCAGGTTCGATTCTTGGCTTGGGTCACTGTCTGTGATGAGTCTGCACGTTCTCTCGGTGTCTGCATGGGTTACCTCTGGGTACTCCAATTTCATCCCACAAGTCTCGAAAGATGTGCTTATTAGGTGAATTGGACATTCTGAATTCTCCCTCAGTTTACCCAAACAGGCGCCATAGTGTGGCGACGAGTGGATTCATAGAAATCATAGAATTTACAGGTCAGAAGGAGGCCATTTGGCCCATCGAGTCTGCACTGGCCCTTGGAAAGAGCACCCACTTAAGCCCATAGCTCCACCCCATCCCTATATCCCCATAACTCAGTCACCCCACATAACACTAAGGGCAATTTAACATGGCCAATCCACCTAAACTGCACACCTTTGGACTGTGGGAGGAAACAGGAAAACAGGAGCACCCGGAGGAAACCCACACAGACAGGGGGAGAACGTGCAGAATCCGCACAGACAGTGACCCAAGCCCGGAATCGAACTTGGGACCCAGGAGCTGTGAAGCAACTGTGCTAACCACTATGCTACCATGCTGCCCGGGATTTTCACAGTAACTTCATTGCAGTGTTAATGTAAGCCTACTTGTGACAATAAATATTATTATATTTTTATCATATGTTACATGTTACAAGTACATCCTTGCAAAGAGATTGAGGTAGAATTATACTGTTCAAACAAAGCACCACTCCATTAATGATACTGAGTTCAGATCTTACATTGTAGAACTCCCTACATTGACCTCTGGGCCAGTGTGAGTTGATGTTCCTCATCACCTCTTGAAGAGTTTGATCCTTCTTGGATCTCATGTAGTTTCTTATCTGATGCGGGCAGTAATGTGGAAATAAGATTGACATGTAAACCTACATCTTCAGCAAGTTCACTACTAATATTTTGTATTGTCGCATTTGATAATGCATCTGCTAAGAAAAAATATTTGCCTGGCCTGTCGATGAGATTGAAGTCATAGCGTTGTAACCTCATCATCAACCTCTGAATGCACGGAGACATCGCGTTGAAATTTTGTTTGATGATGTTAATCACAGGACGATTATCTGTCTGAACTGCGAAGGTTGGAAGCCCATAGGTGTAGTCGTGGAATTTCTCCAACTCTACAGCTAAACCGAGGTATTCTTTTTCGATTTGAGCATACCTCTGCTCTGTTGTCGTCATGGATCGTGATGCATTTGTGATTGGTTTCCAATCGTCATGCTCGAGTTGCAGAAGAACTGCTCCCAGACCATCTTTGGTCGCATCTGTTGCCACTTTAATCTGCTTAGATGGGTCAAAAAATGTGAGAACTGGCATGGTGGTTAGTGAAGTCTTGAACTTCCTCCACTCTTCCTCATGTTGCTCAGTCCAAATGAAATCTGTTGTCTTGTGCAGGAGATGATGTAAATATGTTGTTTTTGCTGACAGGTTTAGGATGAATTTCCCTATAAAATTGGTCATACCCATCACTCTTGACATGGCGTTCTTGTCGTGTGGTTTTGGCATGTTGAGAATTGCTTGGAATTTGTCCTTGTCAGGTTCAATGCCATGTGACGAGAGCTTGTCACCTAGGAATGTGACCTCAGTTACTCCAAATTGGCACTTTTGCTTATTGAGCGTCAGCCCATTTCTCCTGACACTCGTTAGAACTTTAAGCAACCTCGTATGTGCTCTTCTATGGTTGAGTCCCAAATTATGATATAATCCACGTACACACATACACCTTTGATACCTTCGATTATGTGCTCCATGGCAAGATGAAAACATTATGCCAAACAGCATTGTCAGAAAGCAGTACTGTCCAAATGGTGTATTAAAAGTGCAGTATTTTGTACTTTGTTCCTCTAGCTTTAGTTGCCAGAAACCCTGAGATGCATCAAGTTTTGTAAAGAATTGTGCACCAGCCATCTCAGATTTGATTTCCTCACGTTTTGGTATTTGATAAAGTTCTCTTTGATATTCTCGTTAAGATCTTTCGGATCCAAGCATGTCCGAATATCGCCATTCCTTTTCTTTACACAAACAATGGAGTTTACCCAGTCGGTAGGTTCTTCTATCTTACTGATTACTTTTAATTTTGTCATTCTATCTAGCTCCTTTTTGAGGCAATCCTGAAGAGGTGCAGGTACTCCTCTTGGGTATGTATCGCAGGTTTTGAATCGTTTTTGAGTTGTATCTTCGAGGTGAATGATATTGTACCAAAACCTGTGAACACATCGCTGAATTTGCAGATAATGTTCTCAAAATTGTCGGAGTGCTGATCCAATCCTTTGTGGATGGCATATACCAACTGCAGTAGACCTAATTCTTCACAGGACTGATCACCTAATAATGAATCCAAGCCCTCGGATAAAATACAGAATGGTATGGAATAAGCTGTATTCTTCACCAGCACACTCAGGTCACAAGCACCATAACATTTAATACTTGAACCATTATAATCTCTCAGAGATATTTTGTGATTTCTTCTAATTGGCAGTTTTTAGATGTTTATGATCAATTATGCTGATTACATTGGCTTTGGCACCAGTGTCTAACTTCAATTGGACCACTGTACTGTTCACTTCAAGTGGTAGCAGCCATTTGTCCTCATCAAACGCATCTATTTTAAATGGAGTATCAGTTTGCATATTTTAAGTGCCGGAGAATTTTTTGATTCTCCAAAAAAATATTCTTCTCTGTTATTACTCCAACAAACAATGACGTTTCATCACTGGAGACTCTGGGCTGGATTCTCCAAAAAATGGGCTATGTCCCCATGCCGGTGTAAAAACTCCGGCATTTCACGCCAGACTTCCCTTTAAAAATATTACAGCTATTCACCTACCTTGAAGGGGCTGCCAGGGCCCTGGAGTGCTTCTCGCAGCTTTACCTGTGGATACGGGCCTCCGCATGTCTAGTTGCAAGTCCGTGAATGCGCATGGCGGCGGCCCCCAGCGGCTGCGCCAAACACGATGGCGGACTCAGCCGGCGGACCTGGATCAACAAAGAAGGTCCCAACGATGGTCCCCGCGTTACTCGATCTAAACCGTCCAATCGCCGCACAGGCCGCCCAGAAGGCCCCCCCACCCCGCTTCTCAGAATTGTCGGAGTGCTGATCCTCCCGCTCCCCGACCGGCCAGACGTGGTTAGAATCACGCTGTCAGGAATTTGGCCAGTTGGGATCAGAACATCGCTGGAAGGGTCTCTGACAATGGCTCCCCAGCTGCGCTGCGTAAATCACATGTGAACGATTCTCCGGGGACTGGAGAATTGCAGGGAGGCACCGGGCCCGATTCTCGCGTAAAAGTAGATTCTCCGCCCCCACTCCAAACGCGGCTTCGGCATGGGGCTGCGAGAATCCAGCCCTGTGTCTTATACTGAGCTGACTGATCTGGGGTTGAGCTTCGAGTAATAATTTTGAGCAAAGTGATTTTTTTTTGTCCTTTGCATCTGGAACAAAACTTGCCAAACGATGGACGCTGTCTTAATTTATACCTTTGACCACATCTTTTACACAGAAATACTTTGCCCTGATCTTTAACCTGTTTGTTAGTGTGAGAGGAGCTGCAAGAACTTCCCATCCTTTTTATGGAGGTTCCCCGCCTTTTTGGAAAAAGGGCAGCAACCGGAGTGTTTTCCTCTAAGGAGACGCCGCCCTTATTTAGTAACTTTGAGAAACTGCCGCTGTTTGGAGCATTGCTGCCTTACATAAATCTGATTGATCTTCTAAATTTACTGCAGTAAGAAACAGATTAAATTGTTGTTTAAATGCTCCTCAGTTGCTGTCCACATTACCATGAGATCTGAGAATCATCGATGGCTTCAACGACTCCATGTTGTTAATTCCTGCAATCTGCAAAATCTTCATGGCAGGCTTTCTCAGTTTTTAATACCATCCAATCCTGGTACCATGTAATGTTCTTGTCGGATGGGCTGATTTATATTACAAAAACATTTGTAGCTGCAGCTATAAATGATTTAATAACATTAACTATGTGTAAACTATTTACAAAACAACAGATGAATAACAGTATGATCATGCTCAAGCAATCTCTCTCTCCAGCTCCCTCCAGCCAGTCTCAGGGATCACCTGACTCTAACATTCACTTATATACTAATGAGATTCCTAGTGGCCAGTTGGTTAATTACAACACAACCATTAAATCACCACAATGACAAATTTGGTAATGTGCATTATATAACCTGCAAATTCAAACCTGTAAAGGGCAATTAATAAAGCATTTTAAATGTTACTGAGTTTCGATTGTAATATCAAACAGTTCAGCTATTACAGCACTTGCCTTCAACAGTGAGCCAGACAGTATTTGACTCTTTTAGTGAATGTGGGGCGCGAATCTCCGACCCCCACGCCGGGTGGGAGAATCGCGGGAGTGCCGGGCGATTCCCACCATGCGGCCCTGGCACCCGCACGCGATTCTCCCACCCCCCCCAAAACGGTGTGCCGAGTTTTACGACAGGCTGCTTGGAGAATCGCCGCTTGCCGTTTCTAACGGTCGAGCGGCGATTCTCCAGCCCAGATGGGCTGAGCGGCCTGCCCAATCTGACCGGTTCACACCGGCGCCAACCACACCTAGTCGCTGCCAGCGTGAACAGCGTGCAAATGCTGCGTGTGCATCCTGTGAGGGGGGGGGGGGAGGGAGGATCGAGCACCAGGGGGGTGCTCAGTGGGAGTCTGGCCCGCGATCGGTGCCCACTGACCGGCGGGCCGGCGTCTCTAAAAGACGCACTCTTTTTCCTCCACCGCCCTGCAAGATCACTCCGACATGTCTTGCGGGGCACCCGCAGGGAGCACGGCAACTGCGCATGTGCGGGCTGGTGCCGGCCAACCTGCGCATGCGCGGGTGACGTCATTTAAGCGCCGCCGGCCCATCATTTACACGCCGCCGGTTTGACGCACCGTCCAGGCCCGGCGCGCGAAATTGACGCGGCGCTGCTCCTAGCCCCCTGGGGGTGGGAGAATAGGGGGCGAGGAGCGGCTTCCGACGCTGGAGTGAAACACTCCGGTTTTCACTCTGTCATCGGCACTTTGTCTCCCATTGGGAGAATTTCGCCCGTGATTTATCAGTGCATCGGGCATAAAACAAAATTGGAATCTCTTTTGAATTTACCATCTTTAAATAATTTGTGGCTCCTATTCAGGATGAGATAAACCCAGGCTCCATTAGTCTACTTGGTTGGACGTGCCGAGTCCCATGAGGCTACTTAGAAGAAAAATAGAAAAGGAATTCCAGTCAACATTAATTCCTCAATCGACATCAGAAAAACAGATTAGCCAGTGAGTATCACAAGGCTGTCGAGGGAGTTTGCTCTGCTCAAATTACTGCTGCATTTCCTACATTAGATCCATTAAAATTCAAAGTACTTATTGGCAAAAAGTGCTTGGAGACGTCCAGTAGTTGCGAAAAACATTATTCAAGTGCAGGTAGGGGATAACTGTTGCATGTGGCCTGGCCTAATCTCAATCTGCTAGATACCAAAACATTTCAGAACTATTCCAGGCAGTAAGTACCCTGAGATTTGTCGAAAGTCATTTAAAATCACCTAAGACCAAAGACCATAAGACATAGGAGCAGAATTAGGCCACTCGGCCCATCGAGTCTGCTCCGCCATTCAATCTTGCTGATATTTTCTCATCCCCATTCTCCTGCCTTCTCCCCATAACCCCTGATCCCCTTATTAATCAAGAACCTATCTATCTCTGTCTTAAAGACACTCAGTGATTTGGCCTCCACAGCCTTTTGCGGCAGAGAGTTCTACAGATTCACCATCCTCTGGCTGAAGAAATTCCTCCTCATCTCTGTTTTAAAGGATCGTTCTTTAGTCTGAGATGGTTTCCTCTGGTTCTAGTTTTTCCTACTAGTGGAAACATCCTCTCCACGTCCACTCTATCAAGGCCTCGCAGTATCCTGTAAGTTTCAATAAGATCCCCCCTCATCCTTCTAAACTTCAACGAGTACAGACCCAGAGTCCTCAACCATTCCTCATATGACAAGATCTTCATTCCAGGGATAATTTTTCTGAACCTCCTCTGGACCCTTTCCAAGGCCGGCACATCCTTCCTTAGATACGGGGCCCAAAGCTGCTCACAATACTTCAAATGGGATTTGACCAGAGCCTTATACAGCCTCAGAAGTACACCCCTGGGGCAAAATTCTCCGACCCCACGCAGGGTCGGAGAATCGGCCGGCAGCGGCGTTAATCCCGCTCCCGCAGGGTTTTTAAATCTCTGACCGGCCAAAAACCGGCGCTGTGCAAATCCCGCCGGCAGCCTCTGAAAACAGCTGGCGCCGGCGGGATTTCATTATATTTTTGTTTCCACAAATCTCCGGCCCGGATGGGCCGAAGTCCCGCCGACGTGGCCATGGGTCACGTCGGCGAAAATCACAGTAGCTTTAAAACGGCGTCAACCATTGATGATGGTTGACGCCGTTCAGTGTCGGGGGGGGGGGGTTGCGGCATCGGTGGGGGGGGTGTTGCGGCATCGGGGGGGGGGGTTGCGGCATCGGGGGGGGTTTGCGGCATCGGGGGAGGGGTTGCGGCATCGGGGGGGGTTGCGGCATCGGGGGGGGTTGCGTCATGGGGGGGTTGCGGCATGGGGGGGGGTTGCGGCATCGGGGGGGGGTTGCGGCATGGGGGGGGTTTGGGGGCAGCGGCGTGCAGAGAGGGGGGCGACGGATGCCCGGGGCCAACGCACCGTCGCCCCCCCCCTCTGTACGCCGCTGCCCCCTACCCCAACCACCCCCCCTCACCACCCCACCTCCCTCCAACGCCCCTACCCCCCTCACCACCCCTACCCCCCTCCCCACCACCCCTACCCCCCTCCCCACCACCCCTACCCCCCTCCAACGCCGCCCCCCCATCTCTCGCAACGCCGCAACCCCCCACCCTCAACGCCGCAACCCCACCTCATCGCCGCAACCCCCACCCTCAACGCCGCAACCCCCCCTCATCGTCGCAACCCCCCCCCCTCAACGCCGGGTCCCCCCCCTCTCAACGCCGGGTCCCACCCCCTCAACGCCGGTACCCACACCCCGTCCCCCTCCCTCTGAAGGCCGGTACCCACCCCCCCCTCCCTCTGAAGGCCGGTACCCACACCCCGTCCCCCTCCCTCTGAAGGCCGGTACCCACACCCCGTCCCCCTCCCTCTGAAGGCCGGTACCCACACACCCCCCTCCCTCTGAAGGCCGGTACCCACACCCCGTCCCCCTCCCTCTGAAGGCCGGTACCCACACCCCCCCCCTCTCTCCTCCTCCCCCCCTTCCTTCCTCCTCCCCCCCCTTCCTTCCTCCTCCCCCCCTTCCTTCCTCCTCCCCCCCTTTCTTCCTCCTCCCCCCTTCCTTCCTCCTCCCCCCTTCCTTCCTCCTCCCCCCCTTCCTTCCTCCGTTAGTGGAGGGGGGGCTGTGGCGTTAGTGGGAGGGGGGTGCGGCGTTGGAGGGGGGTAGGGGTGGTGAAGGGGGTAGGGGTGGTGAGGGGAGGGGGTTGGGGTAGGGGCAGCTGCGTGCAGAGGGGGGGCGACGGTGCATTGGCCCCGGGCATCCGTCGCCCCCCTCCTCTCCCCCCCCCCAAAATGCCGGTCTGTCTCTCTCTCCCCCCCCCCCCCAAAATGCCGGGTCTGTCTCTCTCCTCCTCCTCCCCCCCCCCCCCCCCAATGCCGGTCTGTCTCTCTCTCTCTCCCCCCCCCCCAAATGCCGGTCTGTCTCTCTCTCTCCCCCCCCCCCCAAATGCCGGTCTGTCTCGCTCTCTCTCTCCCCCCCCCCCCCAAATGCCGGTCTGTCTCTCTCCTCCTCCTCCCCCCCCCCCCCCCCCCCCCCCCGCCCCAATGCCGGTCTGTCTCTCTCCCCCCCCCCCCCCCCAAAATGCCGGGTCTGTCTCTCTCCTCCTCCTCCCCCCCCCCCCAAAAACGCCGGGTCTCACCACTTCCGCAGCTGGTGAAACTGACGCGTATCGCGTCAGTCCGCTGCTGGCCCCTCCGGGAACGGAGAATAGCCGCCTAAAAGAAGGCCCCCACGCCGGAGTCATCTACACCAATTTTGCTCGCCGGAAATCGGCGTTACGACAGTCTGCAGAGAATTTCGCCCCAGGTCTTGTATTCTAGCCTTCTTGATATGAATGCCAACATTGCACTTGCCTTCTTAAGTGCCAACTGAATCTGTGAACAAGGACTCCCAAGTCCCTTTGTGCTTCTGATTTCCTAAGCATTTCCCCATTTAGAAAATAGTCTATGCTTAAATTCCTCCTTCCAAAGTGCATAACCACAAACTTTTCCAAATTGTATTTCATTTGTCACTTCATTGCCCACTCTCCTAGCTTGCCCAAATCCTTCTGCAGCCCCCTTGCTTCCCCAATACTGCCTGTCCCTCTGCAGATCTTTGTAAATCATCTAGCCATCGTTTTGTCACGTCAGTAAGGTTTAAAGTATTTAATTAGTATGTCATTGTAAAATTCACTGCGTACCCTTTGTTAATTTATGCATCTGTGTGCAATCAGAAATGTGTCAAAAGAGAACACTTTAATATTTAACTAGCTGAATCAAATTTCACATCATTAAGATTCGCTGTTCTTTGTTTCTTATTAAAATTAAATTTCATTGCCATGTGGCATTCTTGAGTCTCTATGGTTAAAAAAATAGGTTTCCTCCGGGTGCTCCGGTTTCCACCCACAAGTCCCGAAAGATGTGCTGTTAGGTGAATTGGCCATTCTGAATTCTCCTTCCGTGAACCCGAACAGGTGCCAGAATGTGGCAACTCAGGATTGAAGTGTTAATGTAAGCCTACTTGTGATAATAAAGATTATTATTATTATTATTAAAATGGACATTCCACATTGACTTTCATTTAATTGCAGCTTCAAACGTAGCTTTAAAAGTAGTTTGTATTGGAAGTTCAGAGACCAGAATATAAATTCCGACAAGGAGACACTTACGCAGTGATATTCGGATCATTTATTGAGCAACAGAAGTTATACATAAAAAATACAAAGACAACTGGTGTTCTCGTTCAGATGTTCTCGTTGCCCACTGATGGGAGTGCACAGATGGCTCGTGAATCCTCTTCTGTCTTTCTCCATCTTCTTCAAATCTGTGCAACTCCTGTCTCAGCATTTCCTTCCCCATATTTGGTAAAAGTCCATCAGTCAGCCCGGTATTGCTCCAACTTGCAAAATGTTGTTACACTATAACCAAAACTTGTTGCACAGCCTTGACATCTGTCCCAGAATCAACAGCTTGTTAAAACTTATTCACACTTTGCTAATCTCGATATCCCTGCTTTTCTTCCCATTTTTCTGTTCCTACTGTATTAATCTGCAGGTTTAGGGGAGGAAGTGGCGTATTGGTATTGTCACTGGACTAGTAATCCAAAGACTCAGAGTCAATCTCTGGGGACCTGGGTTCGAAGGCCACTATGGCAGATGATGAAATTTGAATTCAATAAATATCTGGAATTCTCATAGAATTTACAGTGCAGAAGGAGGCCATTCGGCCCATCGATTCTGCACCGGCTCTTGGAAAGAGCACCCTACCCAAGCCCACACCTCCACCCTATCCTCATAACCCAGTAACCCCACACAACATTAAGGGCAATTTTGGACACTAAGGGCAATTTAGTATGGCCAGTCCATCTAACCTGCACATCTTTGGACTGTGGGAGGAAACCGGAGCACCCGGAGGAAACCCACGCAGACACGGGGAGAACATGCAGACTCCACACAGACAGTGACCCAAGCCGGGAATCGAACCTGCGACCCTGGAGCTGTGAAGCAATTGTGCTAACCACAATGCTACCATGCTGCCCACTAAAAGTCCAATGATGATCCTGAAACCATTGTTGATTGACATAAAAACCCATTTGGTTCACGAATATCCTTTAAGGCAAGAAATCTGTCATTTTACCTGGTCTGGCCTACATGTGACTCCAGACCCACAGCAATGTAGTTGGCTCTAAAATGTCCTCAGGGATGGGCAATAAATGCTGGCCCAGCCAGCGATGTTCACATCCCATAAATGAAAATTTTAAAAAAGAACAATATGATTTCGGAAAACTCGAGCCATTCATTCTCTGCTTTTTCATCATCACTTCACTAATTATCTCTATAATCTCTCACATTTTTCTCCAACCATCATGTGACATCTTCAGTTAGGGCGAACTTAAAGCTAGCAATATTTTCCAGTTAAAACACATACCAGCAATGAACTCTTTTACCGAATGCTTATACAAAATCTGCAGAAAAGAACATAAAATTCATAATACAAAAAGGTATGAAAAGCCAATATTTCCTGCACTAGTGATTGGAACTTGAAAAATAATACTGAAAACTTATGCTCCAGAACATTCCGCGCCCCAAGCCAAGCTGTTCCAGTACAGCTACAACACCACCATCTATCCGACAAAATGGAAGATTGCCCAGGCGTGTCATGTGCCCAATAAGCTGGACAAATCCAACTCGCCTGATTACCGACCCATCAGTCCACTCTCCATCATCTACAGCACTGTCAATCAGCACTTGCTTAGCAATAACCTGCTCACTGATGCTCAGTTTGGGTTCAGCCAGGATCATTCAGCTCCTGAACTACAGCCTTGGTTCAAACATGGACAAAAGAGTTGAGTTCCAGAGGTGAGGTGAGATGAGAGTCATTGCCCTTGACATCAAGGCAGCATTTGACCGAGTATGGCATCGAAGAGCCCGAGCAAAACTGGAGTCAATGGGAATTAGGGGGGAAACTCTCCTCTGGTTGGAGTCATACCTGGGACATAGAAAGGTGGTAGTGGTGATTGGAGATTAATCATCTAAATTCCAGGAGTTCTTCGGGCACAACCACAGTTGCTTCATCAATGACCTTTCTTCCGTCATATGATCACAAGTGAGGATGTTCACTGATGACTGCATAATGTTCAGTACCATTCACGAGCCCTCAGATACTGAAACAGTCCATGTCCAAATGCAACAAGACCTGGACAATATCCAAGCTTGGGCTGACAAGTGGTAAGTTACATTCGCGCCACAAAAGTGCCAGGCAATGACCATCTCCTACAAGAGAGAATCAAACCATCACTCCTTGACATTCAGTGGCATTACCATTGCTGAAACCCCCACTGTCAACATCCTGGAGGTTGCCTTGCCATTGACCAGAAACCTAACTGTAACTAGCCATATAAATATTGTGGTTACAAGAGAAGGTCAGAGGCTAGGAATCCTGCCCACCATCTACAAGACACAAGTGTGATGGAATACTCTCCAGTTGCCTGGATGAGTGCAGCTTTAATAATACGCAAGAGGTTCAACACCATTCAGGACAAAGCAACCCTGCTTGATTGTCACCCCTTCCACAATGAACCACTCCCTCCACCAACCACAAACATTAACAGCAGTGTACCACTTCTTTGATAACACCTTCCAAACACATAACCGCTACCATCTAGAAGGACAAGGATAACATACACATGGGAACATCACCACCTGGAAGTTCTCCTGCAAGTCACTCCACATCATGACT
Source organism: Scyliorhinus canicula (assembly GCF_902713615.1). NCBI lineage: Eukaryota > Metazoa > Chordata > Chondrichthyes > Carcharhiniformes > Scyliorhinidae > Scyliorhinus > Scyliorhinus canicula. The sequence goes on from NC_052164.1 coordinate 27,212,220, forward strand.
TGGAAATATATCACCGTTCCTTCACTTTCACTGGGTCAACACCCTGGACCTCCCTCCCTAACAGCAATGTACATTTACATACACCACAACGATTACTGGTGTTGAAGAAGACAACTTGCCACTACCTTCTCAAAGGCAATTAAGGATGGGGAATAAATGCTGGCCTAGCCAGCGGTTACCATATTCCATGAATACATTTTTTAAAAATGATAAACAATATCACCCTTGTCCTTAAAAATAACTTCCCAAAGCAGAGAATTAAGATGCTTTCCAATGATGCTAGGTTTACAATGGAAATCAGCTGCTGTAATTTTGAGTCAATAACTTACTAAATTGTTTTTGTAGTATCACTTCAGGAAGGAAAGTTGGCCAGAATATTGGAAGAACTCCTTGTTCTTCTTCAAAAATGTTCGTGGGATGCTTGATGTTGACCCCAGCTGGCAGACATTTGGACCAATTACCAAGCATTTTGTCATGGCTGAACGTGATGTTTTGATTATATTCTTCTGCCAATGTTGCTTTTAGCCTCGATGCTAGGAGGTTCACAAGATTGTTTCATGGCAATTGTGCCTCCTGACATCCTGTCCCTGCAAGATAGCATCTGGACTCCATTTTGCACCTACTCAGACACCAGGGTGTGATGATTTATTTTGTGCATTACTTGGGCTGACAAGTGGGCAGGGTGAACACAATGGCGGCCCAGAGGAATTGGAAAGGTGCTGAGGGAATTTTGGCGATTGGTCCTTATCAAAATGTTATTGGTAAGCCGTCACCATGAAACACAATCGCCAGTCACCAGCTCAGCGATCTGGAAGTGGGAAATTGTCCGGCAGGGACAAATGTGAATGGTCAGCATAGAATCAAAGAATCATAGAATTTACAGTGCAGAAGGAGTCTATTCGGCCCATCGAGTCTGCACCGGCTCTGGGAAAGAGCGCCCTACTTAAGCCCACGCCTCCACCCTATCCCCGTAAACCAGTAATCCAACCTAACCTTTTGGACACTAAGGGGTCATTTATCATGGCAAATCCACCTGACCTGCACATCTTTGGACTGTGGGAGGAAACCAGAGCTCCCGGAGGAAACCCACGCAGACTCATGTAGAATGTACAAACTCCACACAGAAAATCACCCAAGGCCAGAATTGAACCCAGGTCCCTTGAGCTGTGAGGCAGCAGTGCTAACCACTGTGTCACCTTACCGGACCTTTAACTGGAAGGGTATTGACACCAGGAAGCAAAGTGTTTGAGCAATAGAAAACTTGTTGAATCAACAACAACAAGTAAATCAAGCCGTAAATACCTCAAAGATAGTTTCCATTATGTTTATCCAGCTACACCTGGTGGCAGGTTGGGGCCCCTTTAACATCACTGGACTTGGCTGCTGTAGTGATCTGCATAGCTGTATGTATATAAATGGTTAATATGCAGAAGTAACAGCTAGATAATCACTACATGGCAGCACAAGAGATGGGTATGAAAGACAAGCTCAAGCTGAGTTCCTGCCTCTTCTTGTTTGGAGTGACTAGAACATACATACAGTGCACAAGGAGGCCATTCAGCCCATCGAGTCTGCACTGACCCATTTAAGCCCTCACCTCCACCCTATCCCTGTAACCCAATAACCCCATCTAACCTTTTTTGGTCACCAAGGGCAATTTATCATGGCCAATCCACCTAACCTGCACATCTTTGGACTGTGGGAGGAAACCAGAGCACCCAGAGAAAACCCACGCAGACACGGGGAGAACGTGTAGTCTCTGCACAGGCAATGACCCAGCAGGGAATCGAAGCTGGGACCCTGGTGCTGTGAAGCCACAGTGCTATCTACTTGTGCTATCGTGCTGCCCTGACTAGTAACAAGAGGTAGAGAGAGATAGCTCAGAGTGCAGGTGTTGTTAATCATAGTTAATATATTTAATCTTGTTAATTTAATCTCTTGTTTAGTTGTTGAAGAGAGAACAAACTCACAGTTTATTTGTTAATCTTACACAATAAACAATTTGCTTTAACTGGAGACTTCGAGTGTTAATGAACATCGAGTACAGGATCCTCTTGGAAAGAAGCAAATGAGTAACAAGATATTACACAAGGTAATATAACAGCTGCCTCTTAACATCCATTACCCACTGGGTAGGCGGAGCTGGAACTGATGAGAATCGGGTGAGCCAAGAAGAAAATGATGCGGGCACCTTAACAGTGATCTTTTTTCTGATGGGAACTTAATTTCTATGATTGGAAGTCCACCTAAAAATGATGATGTGCAAGGACCACTCAGTTGTAAGTCTTTGGTTCCATCAACGCCCTAATTTTAAGTGCAACTGGGGCAATATAGTGGCATAAGATTTCTCTTCACAATGCTTTAGAGAGAAGCTCAGTGCAGTTATCTTGTTTCACCATCAAGCATTTTTGGATGAAATTAGACAGCCATTATTTTTGACAACTGCAGTAATATGCTGGTCCTAGACACCTGTCGTACTCCATCCCTTAACTTTGATACGTCTTTATTCGCTATGTAAGACACCGAGACGACCAGAACCTCTCCATTAAATTCTATGGCCATCCTTCTGAACACTGTTACCATCTACTCATGTTGCATCCTATCCAACAATGTTGGAATTCTTTTCCCAGATGTGCCTACTTCATGTGCTTTCTGCCTAATAATAATAATAGCTTATTGACACAAGTAGGCTTCAATCAAGTTACTGTGAAAAGCCCCTAGTTGCCACATTCTGGCACCTGTTCAGGGAGGCCGGTACAGGAATTGAACCCACATTGCTGGCATTGTTCAGCATTGCAAGCCGGCTATTTACTGTGCTAAACCAGCCCCTAATTCAGCCTACTATCACTCTCTAAATTGACCTGAGAGAGAGAGAGTGTACAGCTTTGGATTGACGTCGCATTTCAAACTGTGTGGCACTCCCTTAGTACAGGGCTGGAGCATTAGCCTTCATTGTAACACTCAAGTCTCGGGTGGGATTTGAACCTTCTGATCCAGAAGTGGGATTGCAATTGACTGCGCCACAGCTGAAATGCTGCCAACTATCACACTCAAGCCCTTCAATTAGTTACCCCAATGATGTCAGTTAGGATCCCAATTTGTAAAACTGTGAGGAAATGTTACTGCACCACAGGAGTAATAACACTGACCAATAGGCATCTTTTATGGCAGAGGGACGGTGGCATAGTGGTTGGCACTGCTGCCTCACAACAGCCTGCCATCAATTCTGACCTTGGGATATTGCATGGAGTTTGCACTTTCTAATGGATTGGCCATGCTAAATTGTCCCTCAGTGTCCATTTTTAAAAAAAATTTAGCGTACCCAATTATTTTTTCCAATTAAGGGCCAATTTAGCATGGCCAATCCACCTACCCTGCACATCTTTGGGTTGTGGGGGTGAAACCCACGCAAACTCGGGGAGTATGTGCAAACTCCACACGGACAGCGACCCAGGGACGGGATCGAACCTCGGACCTCAGCACTGTGAGGCAGCAGGGCTAACCACAGTGCCACCGTGCTGCCTTTATTAGTTTCCAAAGATGAACGAAATGAAAATCGCTTATTGTCACAAGTAGGCTTCAAATGAGGTTACTGTGAAAAGCCCCTAGTCGCCACATTCCGGCGCCTGTTCGGGGAGGCTGGTATGGGAATTGAACCGTGCTGCCGGCCTGCCTTGGTTAGCTTTAACAGCCAGCTCTTTAGCCCTGTGCTAAACCAGCCCCTCCTGTGCTAAACCAGCCCCTAGTGCAGGTTAGTTGAGGTTATGGGGTTACAGGATAGAAAAAGGCTTAGGTAGGGTGCTCTTTTGGACGGTCAGTGCAGATGTGATGGACTGAATGGCTTCCTTCTGCACTGAAGGGATTCTGTGGTTCTATGTTAAAACAAACTTTAATTTAAACACAGAATTGACCACATTAACAACAAAGAAATTGTTTTACAGTTAACGGTTCCAAAAGACGGAACTCTAACTTACTTCCTAAATCTGCCACTAAATGTTCTAATTAAACCAACCAATATAGTTCAAATATCACCTATAAACAAAGTTAACAGCCAATCAGGTCTCACTTGCTTTTTTCTGTGCAGAGACCTTGGAGCAAACTGAAAAACATTTCTTGTCAGACTGAAATGCTATGACAAACTGCAACCACAGACAGACCTGGCCCCTTCCCTTATTTACATCATCTGTACCAAAAGCATAAGGCATCCTTCTGTTTCCTCCCACAAGCTGTCCTATGACCTGTTTAACCAAGACCAAATACAATAGGAGTCATTTAACAGAAAGTAAAACAGAGTCCCGTTGCGGGCACATTTAGCAGAGCCTTTCCCGGCAGTTGCAGCGCTGAGAATGACCCCGCTATTAAACGGGACTCTGCTGTTTTTCAGGCCTCGGCAAGGAAGGCTCTGCCAAGGATGCATTCAGCTTAATTTCCTGCACTGAAGTGCAGGAAGAGATTGGGTCAACACCCAGCACCCCAAATTACCAAGTAGGGGGTCCTCAATCCCATAAGAGCAGGGTACCACAGCCTCAATTCCTGGCACAGGCAAGGTGGCACCTGGGCACTGCCAGCCTGGAAGTACACCTGCCACAGTGCCATGCAGGTGACACTGCATGGGTGCCCAGGTGTCACTGCCAGCCTGGCAGTGCCAAGGTGCCCAGGAGCATCAACAGTGCGAAGGTAGCACCCTGTCCAGCGCATGACCACCTGGGTACCTCCAATTGCCAGGGAGACCACCTTAAGTGCCCTTCCGCCGGTTCCAAGTTTATGGAGACCAGTGCTAAATGGCATCCAGCCTGGGTAACTGAGGCAAAAGGATTCAATCCCAGGGGGTTGGATAGATCTGTGGTGGACACAGTCAAGTGTGCCTAACTGCTCACTTCAAAATGCTAATTTATGTCCCGCCCATTGTGGGTGGGATACAAATTGCGATGCCTTGCAAGATCTTGTTAGATTTTGCGAGGCGTGACAAGCCAGGTAAATATCGCTTGTGGCCTCTTGCGGGATTTACCAGCCATGTTGCGTCCCGCGTCGGGCACAGCCATCAGATCATGCCCAATATCTTTCATAAATTATCTGTACCCATGGACCTCTAAACCAAAACAATATTCCATTAGCCAGTTATCTGTAAACAAGCAGAACACTGCCCTTGCAAAATCAAGGATTACCCCACTTTCATGACGAGTAAATCACAGCTTTAGCAGACAAACTCTCTGTATGACCCGGATTTTTTAAACAATATTACTGCAAGAAATTTAAAATATAACAATTTCTTACATTTATCACACGTCATTATCCTTCCTGAGGCAACTCGTGTATTCCCTCTTAAGTATAACCAGCACAGAAGCTGTCAGAAATCGCCTAACTACTCTGGGGATCTATTCCAGACACATTCTTTTTTCAGTTTCAGCCTTGTAACTGTTCCACGTGATAATCCTTCTCACTTGCACATACAGCAGATTGTGCTCTATTGTTTTTCAAAAAAATAATGAAGTAATGGGCTGTCTTTGCGGTTAAAAAGCTGGAACAGTGACACCAAGTGCCAGCTGGTAGAATTACAGCAAATGCACCACTGTGATTTTACCCTGAGCAGCAAACGAATGGCACTGGCTGCACTCGCCATGAGATTTTACACAGGTGCCCACTGGATATCAGAGAGGTAGAAAAGCAGGGTGCCCTCTTCAGAGTACCTGGAATTTATGAACAGAGGAAGCAACTATGTATCTCCTGAATCAAACAGATCGAAGGATCGTTAATCGGCACCACCGTGTCTGAATCTGGACGTGTAAATCAGAATATGGCAAATCAGGTCCAGACAGCAAAATAAAGAGTGGGAAAAAAGAGGATAAAAGAGGCAAAACAAAATAGCGAAACTTCAAAAAAAAAAATCTCCGGCAATAATTCAATCTGAAGAAATGAAGCTTGTAAAGGTTAGGTTTCAGTGACAGTTAGGCGTAATTAAGCCTCGCCATGGTGTTAAAGGACACTTACAATTAGAACAGAAGAGGGCCAAGGTTTTTATGCCGAGTTTGGTGCCTGTCTCTGAGGTAGGCAGAGTACTTACACACTGCTGATTATACTAGATTGGCGAGCTATCATTCCAGTGCTGCCTCTGGCGAAGGAGTAGGACACCTTAGACAGCAACTTCCAGATCTCCGTATTTAGACAACACAGGTCTTCTCACTGGAGGTTGTTTTCCAATTTCCATGCAGGTAACAATGAGCAATGTTAGCCTCACTGTTTGGCCATTGATGTCCTAAATGGACTGTCATAATATCCACTCATGTATATAATGAGATGCAGACAGGCAGTGAGTGACACATAGGATGACCAGTAAGCACACAGAACACAGCAACCAATCACCAGACAGGACACTACCACTATAAAGCCAGAGGGCACTTGGTTTCCCGCTCTCTCTGGACCCAGCTACTGAGACAGTCAGAGTCCATGAGTTAGCAAGTGCAAACACCATGCGGTAGCTAGTAAGTCTGGTCAGGTTACTACAAGGTCACCAGTCAGATCAGTATAGTGTCGACCCACAGCTGAATATGTATAGCAATTCTATAGTTGAATAAAACAGTGTTGGATCTTCTCCAGTGTTAGACGTCTGTTTCTAACTTCCCTGCATCGAGTGCAGTTCACATCGAACCAACCTGCCTCACACATCATGGACTACTCTAAATCTATTACAGTTGACCAGAAGGGTGATTTCTAAGATTATCAGTGATAAAGATTGGTCGACACCCATTAACGCAACTGTCCTTGCATGAAATAAAAAATCAAATCATCCAATAATTTGAGTTAAACTATTCAATTAATGGTCGCAGGAGGATTCTTGTTTAGCACGATTTTCAAATCCAAACAGATTATTTCAATTAAGCAATTTTGAATACTAATAATCGTTTATTGTCACAAGTAGGCTTCAATGAAGTTGCTGTGAAAAGCCCCTGGGCTATAATCACAATCTGAACTCTGATAACGAGGCTGTTGAGGTATAATATCGCACCAGAATTAAGAGAATTGCAAAAAGATGCAACTTTATGAAGGAATGTCCATTTTTGCACACATGCTGTAATTTTACTTTTCATCTGTAACTATTAATAATGAAGTTGTTAGCTAAAACTGGCACATTTATTGTAAACTGCACTGATTCAGAACAGAGGAAGAAATTAACGTTGCTGCGCCCAACTCAGAGGTGCGTGAAATCACGCTAGATGGCATCAGGCGCGATATCCTGACGTCATCACACACTTGTGATATTTCAGTTGGCGGGCGTGCGCGGGAGTGGAAAGCGCGTCCACTGACAATTAAGTAAGCAATTAAGCCCATTAAGGAGTCAATTGCAAATGATTTTACATAGAAACATAGAAAATAGGAACAGGAGGGAGCCATTCAGCCCTTTGAGCCAGCCAAAGGATACATGGCTAGTCTGATTTTACGGTTGCCGAGCAGGCTGATTGGCCAGACGACCTTTGCGTTTGAATGATGTACTCGGTCCGGTTTTGCTCAGTTGGCTGGACAGTTGGTTTTTGATGCCGAGCAAGGGCAGCAGCGAGGATTCAATTCTGAAATAAAATTTGAAAAGGTGTCTGGGGACTTAGCTTTCCTGAGTTCTGCTGCCAGGTGTTTGAATGTGCCTCCAAGATACAATTAGCTGGGGTGGGGGGGGCTTTTCATCGGGATTTAATTTATCGAGATCTGCAAACCCCCCCCACAGCTCTGCAGTAGCTGTCCAACTTGAGGGAACCCATTAGAAGTGCCATCCTGCACCTGCCCTTTTTATAACACCTGTCCTCTCCCCTAGCTGCCCCCCCCACTTTCACCACACCTCCCCGCCCCCCTCCCCCACCCCATCCCCCCACCCCTCAGCAGCGCTGAGCCTTTCTCAGGGCACGTTTTACACTGGCTGCCTTTAATTGCCAGCGCCAGGGACCCACGGGCGGGATTCTCCACCCCCCGGGGAGTCGGAGAATTGCCCGGGGCCGGCGTCAATCCCGCCCCCACCGTGTCCCGAATTCTCCGCCCCCTGAGATTCGGGGGGGGGCGGGAATCGCGCCGCACCGGTCGGCGGGCCCCCTGCAGCGATTCTCCGGCCCGCAATGGGCCGAAGTCCCGCCGCTGAAAGGCCTCTCCCGCCGGCGTGGATTAAACCACCGACCTGACAGGTGGGATTGGCGGTGTGGGCAGGCTTTGAGGTCCTGGGGGGGCGCAGGGCGATCTGACCCCGGGGAGTGCCCCCACGGTGGCCTGACCCGCAATTGGGGCCCACCGCTTAGCGGGCGGGCCTGTTTTTCACCATGGTCTTCACCATGGCGGAGGCAGAAGTGACCCCCTCCCCTGCGCATGGGCCGGTATGACGTCAGCAGCCGCTGACGCTCCGGTGCATGCGCGGACTTACGGCGGCCGGCGAAGTCCTTTCAACCCCGGCTGACGTGGCGCCAAAGGCCGTTCATGCCAGCCGGCGGAGTGGGAACCACTCTGGCGCGGGCCTAGCCCCTCAATGTGAGGGCTTGGCCCCTAAAGGTGCAGAGAATTCCACACCTTTGGGGCGGCCCGACACCAGAGTGGTTCACGCACTCCGACACGCCGAGACCCCCCGCCCCGCCGGGTAGGGGAGAATCCCAGTCACGATTGTGGAGTTTCCTCATTCTCCCCGTGTCTGTGTCGGTTTCCAACGGGTGCTCCGGTTTCCTCCCACAGTCCAAAGATGTGCAGGTTAGGTGGATTGGCCATGCTAAATTGTCCCTTAGTGTCGAAGGATGTGTAGATCAGGTGATGGCGTTATGGGGATAGGCCAGGTTCGATGAGGGAATGGACCTATGTAGAGTGCTCTTTCGGAAGGCCGGTGCAGACACAATGGGCCGAATGGCCTCCTCCTGCACTGTTGGGATTCTATGATTATAAGTAGGTCTGGTTTAGCTCACAAGGCTAAATCGCTGGCTTATAAAGCAGACCAAGCAGGCCAGCAGCACGGTTCGATTCCCGTACCAGCCTCCCCGGACAGGCGCCGGAATGTGGCGACTAGGGGCTTTTCACAGTAACTTCATCGAAGCCTACTCGTGACAATAAGCGATTTTCATTTTCAGGTCTGCTGCCATGAAATTCTAGGCAAAGGGATTTATGCAGCTTTTTTGAAACAAATGGATTGTACTTAATCAGAAGTGTTTCACAACATGAGCAACTAATAAGCTTCCTAGGGGCACATTCACACCAGGATAGCTGTTTCTGACCTTAAAATTTTTTTCAGACCTTAAAAATGTTTTCTTATCTAAGAAAACAAAGCTTAATATATGCTGCTGTCTTCATAATACATCTCCTAGGTGATGGTCTTTGGGCTTTGTTGAATAGTTTCACTACCCAATAGTACATATATGTGGTGCTAACAATTGCACACAGAAACACGAAACGGTACAAAAGAGGCTTTATTACCGTGAGATGTTATTACCTCAAGTGGAGCTGTAAAATGGCAGCTCAGGAGACCTCATGGATATTTATACTGCTCCTGTGGGCGGAGCTAGCCGGCAGGGGCTTACCGACAAACTATGCAGGGGCTTACCGACAAACCTGTAATAGCCGGTACTATTGTACATCCCCTAATAGAGGCACACACATATATATACAGTGGTATTACCACAATAGACATAGAAACATAGAAAACAGGTGCAGGAAGAGCCCATTTGCCCCTTCGAGTCTGCTCCACCATTCATTATGATCATGGCTGATCATCCAACTCAATAGCCTAATCCCGACTTCCCCCATATCGTTAGATTCACTTCATCCCAAGTGCTATATCTAACTGCTTCTTGAAAACATACAATGTTTTGGCCTCAAGCACTTCTTGTGGTAACAAATTCCACAGCCTCACCACTCTCTGGGTGAAGAAATTTCTCCTCATCTCAGTCCTAAATGGTCTACCCCATATCTTCAGAATCTGACCCCTGGTTCTGAACACCCACACCATCAGGAACATCCTTCTAGCATCTGCCCTGTCTAGTCCTGCTAGAATTTTATAGGTTCTACAAAATCCGCCTCATTCTTCTGAACCCTAACCGACTCAATCTCTCCTCATATATCAGTCCAGCCATCCCAGGAATCAGTCTGGGAAAACTCTGCTGCACTTCCTCTAGAGCAAGAACATCCTTCCTCAAATTAAGAGACAAAAGCTGCTCACAATATTCCAGGTGTGGCCTCACGGAGGAGCTAGCCCCTGTGCTGAGATTCCTGGAACAATCATGCTGAACCTGATGGCAGATACTTAGATGCAAATTCACAATTGCATCAGTTCTCCAAATGAGCTATTTTATAATAATAAGTTACTGTCACAAGTAGGCTTCAATAAAGTTACTGTGAAAAGTCCCAAATCGCCACATTCCAGTTCCTGTTCAGGGAGGCTGGTACAGGAATTGAACCTGTGCTGCTGGCATTGTTCTGCATTACAAGCAGCTGTTTAGCCCACTGTGCTAAACCAGCCCCTATAGCCAATATTGTTGTACCAACAATAGTAGATAGGCGAGGGAAGACTATGCACCTGCAAGTAACTGTGAAACTGGAATATAGAAACGCTTTCATTTTATGCATGTTTGACAATGAAAACCTTTTTTAAAAATGATATCGCACTGGCACGAAGTATCAACTGGAAACTGGGGCAAAAGGAGTGATGTTGGTGAGTAAATATCGGCAGCATCCAGCAGATGGCACAATTCAGCTCTGGAAAATATTTTGTCACACGTTTAATTGTAATCCGCAGCAGCGACCACTGGCCAAGCGAATTAGAAATTTGATCATTCATGATTTTTCTTTTGGAAAATCTCATAACTGGTTCAGTGGAATGAAACGGTTTTCTGTTCAAGTTTGTCCCGTATTTTAATTGGAAAGATTATTACATCCAATTATGCTCAAACATGGTTAGAACAGTCATGGGCTGGTTTAGCTTAGGGGCTGGTTTAGCTTAGGGGCTGGTTTAGCTCACTGGGCTAATTCGCTGGCTTTTAAAGCAGACCAAGCAGGCCAGCAGCACGGTTCGATTCCTGTACCAGCCTCCCCGGACAGGTGCCGGGATGTGGCGCCATGGAGCTTTTCACAGTAACTTCCTTGAAGTCTACTTGTGACAGTAAGCGATTTTCATTTCATTTCATTTTCATGTACCTCAAATGTCATCCAAAGTACAGCGTTTTTATTATTTCATTGCCGAGGGTGTTCTACCTGCAGTATTAATGTGCTTATCTCGCTCCCATTTCTATCTGAGAATGTCCAGTGAATTTCCATTATGTTTCTGAAGTGCGAGAATGCAAAAACTGGGACACCACCGTCTCGTCAAACTGTTTCCAGCATTTTACCATTGTTGACAAACGACTTTTATCATATTAAAATAATGGCCTAACTGGCGATGAAGTAATATTCTGCATCTACCATATGAATTATATCTGCCCTAGTAAAACAAAAAGTTTGTTAAAATGTCTTGAGATCAATGCGAAAATCGCACTGCATCATTAATTAGTGCCATTGCACTAATCAAGATGCAGGATAAACATTTACAAGATTCAAAATAATAACTTAGGCTGTTTCATTAAAGAAGCCTGTCAAAAACATTCACAATTTAATTAAAAATAAATCAAAGTTAGTGTGATTAAATTCAGAACCATTACATGTCTCAGATGATTGGAAATATCCCAGTGACTTTCTGACTTTTGGAGAATGTGGTGGTGTGGTGGCATTGTCACTGGGCTAGTAATCCAGAGGCCCAGGCTAATGCTCGGGGGCCACAGGTTCAAATCATACCAAGGTAGGTGGTGGAATTCAAATTCAATGAATAAATGTGGAATTATAAAGCTCGATGAATGTTGACCATGAAATGATGTGCGCCAAGGAAATCTGCCGTCCTTAACCAATCTCCCACCAGTCACTTCAGGCGCACAGCAATGTGGTTAACTATTTAATGGCCTTGCAAGCCATTCAGTTGTATCAAACAACTACGAAAAGGAATTAAACCAGATAGGCCACTTGGCATTGACTGAGACAGTACGGTGGCACAGTGGTTAGCACTGCTGCCTCATACCGCCAGGAACCCAGGTTCAATTCCGGCCTTGGGTGACTGTGCAGTTTGCACTTTCTCACCTTGTGTGCATGGGTTTCCTCCAGGTGTTCTGGTTTCCTCCCACAGTCTGAAGATATGCAGGTTAGGTGGATTGGCCATGCTAAATTGTCCCTTAGTGTACAATGATGTGCAGCTTATGTGAAGTTATGGGGTTTCAGGAATAGGGTGGGAAGTGGGCCAAGGTAGGGTGCTCATTCAGAGGGTCGTTGTCAACTCGATGGACTGAATGGCCTCCTTCTGCACAGTAGGAATTCTATGATTCTAGACAGCAGAAATGGCAAACCCAGCCTTGTCAACCCTGAAATTCTTTCTTCCTAACATCTGGGGGCTTATGCCAAAATTGGGAGAGCTGACTCACAGATTAGTCAAGCAACAACCTGTCTTTACATCATCACCACCCATGGTTATGCCCTGTCCTGTGGACAGGACAGATGTACCAGGGGAGGCAGCACAGTGGTACACAGTTGGGAAGGGGTTCCCATGGGAGTCCTCAACATTGACCCCCACACCCTCTCCCTGAGCTGATGAATCAGTACTCCCCCATGTTGAATACCACTTGGAGGAAGCACTGAGGGTGGAAAGGGCACAGAATGTACTCTTGGATGGGGGAACTTCAATGTCATTACTAAGAGTGGCTCGCTAGCCACTCTCGGGCTGGGGCTGGTTTAGCACAGTGGGCTAAACAGCTGGCTTGTAATGCGGAACAAGGCCAGTAGCACGGGTTTAATTCCCATACCGGCCTCCCCGAACAGGCACCTAGGGCCTTTATACGGTAACGTAATTGAAGCCTACTTGTGACAATAAGTGATTATTATTCTTATTAGCAGCACTGCTGGCCAAATCCTCAAAGTCATAGCTGCCACAGTGGGTTTTTGGCAGGTGGCAATCCATCTGTCTATGAGGCATTGGTAGAAGTGACTATTGCACAGGCCTTGTGGAGACAAAGTCCCGTCTTCATATTGAGGATACACTCATTTTGTTATGTTGTGCCAAACAGCAGAGCAGCATGTACTAGCCAAAACTAAGAGATCATGCAACCAATGGTTCAGATCTGTAGCAGTTCTGCAATCCTGCCACATCCAATCATGAATGGTGGGGGACACCTAAACAACAATTATGAGGAAGTGGCTCCACAAGTATCATCATCCTCAGTGATGGAGGAGCCCAGCACATCAGTGCAAAAGATAAGGCTGCGGTATTTGCAACAATCTTCAGCCAGAAGTACCGAGTGGATGACTGTAATATTTCCTGCTCACCAGTTAGGTAAATAACAACTGCAACATTTATTTACAGATAATTACAATGCAGAGGTTTGCAGCCTCGTATCTGTGAATCAGCTTCCATGATGGAGCTGATAGAGGAACCCATGCTTACTAGGGTGGTCCATCGCCCTGGTCCCTGATTGGTTACCTGGGCCACTTGACCCATTCAGCAGATCGCCCTTAAAGGGGACAAGTGCCACATCCCTCTCTCACTAAGTTCTTTTATACATCGATAATAATTAAGTTACTTATTCCCAATAATTAGAACGTTAAACACATGCAATTAGTCCACCAGAAATTGAGTCTTTCGGTTACTTTCTGATTTCTAGAGGAGCGGTGTAACTCCATTATTGGGGATGCCTCCGCTCAGGTGCTTTCTGCAGAAACCACTACACCTGGCCTCTCCTCAGGTACGGGTAACTCAGTTTCATCCGTTTCCATGGGGATGACAAACTCACCTGTCGCAGTCTGGCTCGGTATTTCACAGTTTGGAGGTGGCAGTACTGGCTGCTGAGAGAACTCTTGTCCTCATAAATGGTCAAGGTGCTTCTGGATGATTCTTCCTTATACATCCACTTCATAAGATACAGGCATCTTTCGATACAACAGCTCCTGGGACCCAACTCGAGCCACTTCCAAAATTTCTGACCTACTCGGCTTCCTCCACTGAAAACAACCTTGTGGCCTTGCCTGAATCACGATTTTCCTTCTGACTGCACTGACCCTACTGCCTCTACCTTCCCCGGAAAATTTAGAAACACCAGTCTTAATCTGGTCCTAAGACGCTGGTCCATCAACAACTCTGCTGTCTGCTCTCTCATAGAGTGCGGAGTCATTCTACAGCCCAGATGGAAATGTGAGACTCTAATCTCCAGGATAATCCCTGACTGCTTTTTAAGGCCCAGCTTGAAGGTTTGGACTGCTCGTTCCAGCAGTACATTGGATGTTGGGTTGTAAGGCGAAGTCCTGATGTGCTTGATACCATTTAAGAAGGTGAAACTTTGAAATTCAGCATGCGTGAAGGCGGTTTGTTCCATTATCCAACATTCTAACTTCAGGTATCCCGTGGGTCGAAAAAACTGTGGCAAATTTTCAATTGTGGGGCATAATGTCCTCTACTTTGCTTGAAACACTTCCACCCACTTTCAATGGGTATCGACAAGGAGCAAAAACATTGTGCACCAGGAGAGGCCAGCCCGCTGATCGGCAGGCTCCGGTGATTCTCCGACCCGGCCGGGGGGTCAGAGAATCCTGCCCCCTCGTTCTAGATTCATGAGAGGAAACATTCTCTCAGCATCTACCCTGTCAAGTCCCCTCAGAATCGGATATGTTTCAATAAGATCATACCACAAAACTCCAATGGTCCCAACCTGCTCAACCATTTCTCATCAGGAAACCCTTTATCCCAGAATTGCTGTCTGAAGTCTGCTAGCAACGCTGGATCTCACTTAATTTCACCCTTAGTTATCTTGGTGCCATACATGGATTATTCATGTCACGTACATAGAACATAGAACAGTACAGCACAGAACAGGCCCTTCAGCCCTCGATGTTGTGCCGAGCAATGATCACCCTACTCAAACCCACGTATCCACCCTACACCCGTAACCCAACACCCCCCCCTTAACCTTACTTTTTTAGGGCACTACGGGCAATTTAGCATGGCCAATCCACCTAACCCGCACATCTTTGGACTGTGGGAGGAAACCGGAGCACCTGGAGGAAACCCACGCACACACGGGGAGGACGTGCAGACTCCGCACAGACAGTGACCCAGCCGGGAATCGAACCTGGGACCCTGGAGCTGTGAAGCATTTATGCTAACCACCATGCTACCGTGCTGCCCCGTATTTTCTACTTTCCCACAATTTTAGTTTTAATCAGTCACTCAGCTCACTTATGCATTTTTCTTTGTCGATGTGTGGCTGCCCTTTCAGGTTTACATTCATAGATTGAATCAGAGTCATGAGCCAAAAGATAGAAAGAAGAGAGACTCAATATGGTTTCTTGGGACATGGAACGCCACTGCCCCTTTCCTTTCAAGCTCAACACAGGATCTTCGGAGCATAAAGGTTTCCCAGACATGTGATGCAGCAAAAAACTCCAGGTTATTATTTTTCCATCGCCCTTTCAGTAAGTTAATAAAGTTATTCTTACTTTGAAATAGCACAGCATGTTAAACCTGGTTTGACCTAGTTGAACAGAGACTGTTGGTCCAAGTTCATGAATGAAACACAGGAAACCAAAAATAGAACCTGGCAGACATATGCACTCTGAAAAGCGAGCTGGATACCTAGCCAGTTACTAGGTGCCAACTGAAAGACAGGCTTGGAGGAATGACAGTTTCTTTCATGAAAGGAAGTGAGGGAAGTAAGTTGGTCAGTGTAGGTCACTTGTGCATTTCCCAGTTGCTGGTTATATAACAGTAAGAGTGGAGGCTAGAGTGAATTATCTTTCTGTCAGCTGGTGATGTACTAAATATTGATGAAGAGTAGACATTAGAAAGGCTGGTCAAATCTAAAGATGATACCTCACCAGAAACGGATAAGATGTAACTCAGGTATTGAGGGAAGTAGGGTGGAAATTGCATAGACACTGGCCGTAACCTTCCAGCCCTCCTTAGATACAAGGGTGGTGCCAGGGGTTTGGAGACTTGTAAATTCTCAAAAAAGGTTGTTCGAAAAAGGTTACCAGGATAAGCCCGGCAGCCTCAGTTTACCCTCAATGGTGGGAAAGTTTTAAGAAAAGATAACCCTGGACAAAATTAACATTCACTTGGACAAATGTGGATTAGTTAATGAAAGCTGGCACAGATTTGTTGATGGAGAATTCAGTTTTTTGAAGAGGTTGATGTGGTGTACCTGGACTTCCGAAAGGCGGTTTGATAAAGTACCACATAATAGGCTTGTCAACAAAGTTAGAGCTCATGGAGTAAAAGGGCAATAGCTACATGGATACAAATGTGGCCGACTGACAGGAAACATAGAGTAGCAGTGGACAGTTGTTTTTGGATAGAGCAAAGGTACATATTGATGTTTCCTGTGTGTCAATATTGGCATCAATGCTTTTCTTTCATGAATAACCTTGAGTTGAGTGTGCAGAGTAAATTTCAACATTTTCAGACAAGACAAAACTTGGAGATATTGTGAGCTGTAATGCGGTCGTGATAGGTTTCACGAGAACACAGGTGGAATGAACAGATACGTGGCAGATGAAATTTAATGCAGTGAAGTGATAATGCTTTGGTACAAGAACAAGGAGAGACAATATAAAATAAAGGATTAAATCTTAAAAAGAAGTAGAGGGACCTGAGGCATTGTAGTAAATGCAATGTTTGGCGACCACCAGTTGGCTAATGAACAACAAAGGGTTTATTAACAAAAGAACAACATAAAGGGCATGATCTACCTGTCGTGTTACGCCCAAAAGGCAACGCGGCCTCTTCTGGGATCTACCCGGCTCGCCATGCCTCCCGAGGTCTAATGCAATCTCGCAAGATGTTGCGATATGAATCGTGCACTGTTTTGGAAATCTGCATATTAGAGTGAGTTAGCTAAGATGCTCTCTCATGATCTACCTGAGGCGTTGGGATCTAACCCCTTCTCCTCGGAGACCTTGAGTGAGCGCCGTTCAGTGCTGGTCTCCACAAATGGGGACCAGATAAACGGAACTCTTGCGGGTCTCCCAGGGGATCAGAGGCCACCAGGTGGTTGCTCTCAGGGAAGGGTGGCATCCTGGCACTTCTGGTGCCACCTGGGCACCTCGGCACTGCCAGCCTGGCACCCTGGCAGTGCCACCTGGATGGCAGCTGGCTCTGCGTGGGTGTGAGGGGACCGGAGGGCCTCATTACAGGTGAGCTGGGGCTTTGGGGAAGTTCGGGTGTCGATTCGGGGGGCAATCGCGAGATCAGGACACCATTTTAAATTGGCGTCCTGATCTCCCCCTGCACTGAGGAGGTCTGGTGAGGGGAGCTCTTCAGCGCAAGATACGGGACTAAGTGTGGCCTCAGCAGAATATTCCCCGCTGAGGCCCCAACTAGAACCAGTGTCCCATTAGATAGCGTGGTGTTTCTCGGCAGTGCGAACAGCAGCAAATATCCGGCTAAACAATTGCATCCTTAGAGCACAATCACCGATTTCTTCATTCTCAGCACTAGGATGACAACTGGCTGTAAAATCCTGCACACTGCACCAAGATCCCCGTGCTCATTTCCCATTGGCCGATCACATGACCCTTCCAATGTATGCCCTCTTAAAGAGGTGAGCTATTACATCCCTCCTCCTTTAAGTCCCTATATTAGAGAGTACATTGTTAACTTATACAACTTTTAAAACATGAGCAATAATGAACAGTTTTTAACACATTTCATCAAAAATTCTTCCTGTAAGGGGACTTGCTCCTTCTCTGGGAACAATGTAGCTCAACTGGTTAAGCTTCCGCTATCGAAGTCGCTTCGGTTGAACCTGCTTCACTGGAACTCTCTCTTGGTAGCTGCACATCACTTTCCACAGTTCCTTCGTTTTCACTGGGAGCAACACTTTGGCTTATCACTGGCTGATGCCATCCCATTGTCCGAGAAAAGCACTTTTGGTCCACCATGGGCGGCGAAACATTGGCTCAGTTTCTCAAGAGGATATTGCCTGAAAAATTGCATAGCGTCCATTTGGGTGTGTCCAAAATGAAAGTGTAGTGGCCTGGCATTGATGTGGATGTGGAAAAGGTTGTGAAACAGTGTGACCAGTGCCAGTTATACCAGGCGTTGCCAGCCGCAGCTCCCTTCCGCTCTTGAGAATGGTCGGGTGGACCTTGGGTGAGAGTTTATGTAGGTTATGTTGACCCAATAATGGGCATTATGTTCCTTTTGCTAGTGAATGATCTTTAAAAATGAATGGCATATTTGAAATGAAGTCAACAACTTCCATTGAAACCACCCCATACTACCGGGAAACCAATGGGCGAGTGTGCTGCCTGCTGAAACAGAGAATCCCAACAACCGGAGAATTCTGGCCTAAGTGTCATTTCGGGCAGGAAAACCATCGGCTAGGGCAGCATGGTAGCACAATGGGTAGCACTGCTGCCTCACGGAGCCGAGGTCCCAGGTTCGATCCTGGCTCTGGGTCACTGTCTGTGTGGAATTTGCACATTCTCCCCGTGTCTGCGTGGGTTTTTCCCCCACAATCCAAAAAGATATGCAAGGTAGGTGGATTGGCCATATTAATTTGCCCCTTTATTGGAAAAAATGAATTGGGCACTCTAAATTTAAAGAAAAATACCGTCGGCTGATCCGGCTCAATTCCCACCGTAATTCACCCACAGTCGTCATTTGTTTGGAGCTGGGGGGGATTCTCACTGAACTAAGGACACTGGAAAGACTGGCTCCTCAGAGATCAGGGCGGCCTTCTAAAGGGTCCCCAGGTCTCAAAGTTAAGCTGAAGGTCCCCCATGCCCCCACCCACTGGCATCGCAACCTCCGCAGACATGGGCATCAGCCCGAACCCTTGAACATTAAGGGACAGCCTCCACACCTCCATCACTAAATGTCCATGTCACCCCCCCCCCCCCCACATCACACAGGCATGATGGAGAATCGCGGAGGCCCCGGAGAAAACCCACTAATGATATGTAAATGGAGTTTATTGTACGTGTGGAGTGGAACACATTGACTCCACTGTCAAGGCGCCGGGTAATTGTGATTTGGATTGAGCCCGGTGCTCGCCATGATTTTGGCGTCAAACTGATTCTCCGCACAATGGCCTTTCCCGATTTCGAATTCGGCCGACGAAGAATTGAGTTTTGAGGTGTTCTTCGGGGCCAGTAGTTCTTGAATTGCTCTCATTTTGTCTTCTGCAGGGTGTAGCCACTGAGCATACATCTGATAACAAAGAAAAATCACTTCATTTGCTTGGAGGTGTACTTCTCTCTTTTTAAGCACACACCTGCCTCTTGAAACCTCTTCAAAACTTTGTCCAAATTTGCCAGTGTATCTTTTCTTAAAACATCAAGCAAATAAATGATAACCCTGGGCAAATGTGATAGCAAACCCTCCATAGTCCATTGAAGATTGTACAAGATGATGTGAAACTCCAAACAGTAGATATGCATATTGGTATAACCACTTATGAGTATTTATGGTGACATATCCTCTTGATATGTCCTCCAGGTCTCACTGGTGCTAAGTGTGGCTCATGTCCAACTTGGTATATTCAAACCCTCAGCCAACGTGGCGTAAGGATCCTCTATTTTGGGGATGGTGTACCTATCTAGTTTCCTGGCCTGATTTACTATCAGCTTGTAATCACAGCCGTGGATGGTCTTGTCGGTTTGACTATCGGCAAAATGGGTGTGTCCACTCTGCAAATTGTACGGGCTTGTTGATGCCCAAATCTTTTAATCGTTTTAATTCAGTTTCTATCTTCTCTACAATGCGTACGGCATGAATCTTTCTATAAAAAATGTCTTGGTGACCTCCGGGCCCACTTGGATCTTTGCTTGTAATACTTTGGACTTTCCCAATTACTCCTGGAACACATCGTGATATTTTTTTAATGACTTTGTGCAGGGCCCCCTCATTCAATTTAAACATTTCCAGCCAATTCAACTTGATCTCCCGCTCACACCCTATTAAACTCGGTCCTTGGCCCAATGCCACTATCAACAGTAGCCGTGCAGACTGTTGACTATAACTCACTGGAGACATGGTCATCGAACTATTTTCATGGCCCAAGATAAAGCAAATTACTGCGGATGCTGCAATCTGTACCAAAACAGAAAATGCTGGACAATCTCAACAGGATGTATGTAGCGAGAACAGAGCGAACCTTTTGAGTCTGGATGACTCTTTCTAGAAGTTAGAGGGCCATCTGTTCCCTGTTCCAAATTGACATTTGACACACTGTTACCTTTCTTCTGCCATTAACGTATTCTGATCTCCCAATGTGCCACTGTCAACCCCCATCTTAGTCATTATCACCACCATTTACATTCCAGTTCTCTCCAGTGTTGACAAAGAGTCATTCAGACCTGCTGAGATTGTCCAGACTTTTCTCTTTTTGTTTCAGATTCCAGCACCCACAGTAATTTACTGTTATAACCATTTATATTCCCTTTATCTTTTTGCCCATGACATCTTTGCCAATCTCCATCTATTGCTGGTCACCTATCCAGCCCCACTTCTCCACGCCCCAACCCCACAACAATAAATAAATTGGGTCCTATTTTCAATTCTCTCTAGCTATGACAGTCCATTATTATTCGATGAAGATGCAAAACAGACAATTAAAATGTTTCCCTAAATTTCCCCATTCCACTTCATCTCTCCTGAAGGTACCAGCTTTCCCCCAGTCTGATTCTATTGTCAATCAATATCCACACCGATAGACTTTCTGGCAGGGGCTACTGGGCGCCAGTCAACAGTGGGTCTGCTGGATGAAGCCCGGGGGAACAGAGGCATTTCTAGCACCATCACCCTACTCATGCTCAGATCACTTCATGCAGCATTGGTTAGGGATCAAAGTCGGGACCTTCCACTCTGATTCTAAGTTTTTTTTAAATCACTTACGGTTTAATTTTAATGTCTGATCAGAGCATTAGTGTCAGAGTGCAAATGTGCGCAGTATTTCATTTCTCTATTTGAAAACTCACAAAGCACCTGATCTCAATCAGCCTACGTGATAGCTGTCGGCAGCAGATTCAAGCAAGCTGTTGTGGAAACTGCTAGACGAGACTTGTCAGACGTCCTTTGTCTTCACTTTTGTTTTCACATTTGAGAGTCCAATCATGGCACAAACTGTTCCACTTCTCCGCTGCTTCTCAATTCCACATGTAATTGATGGGGTTCTATTATAAACATTTCTTGAATGTCATCTTGGCTTGTAGCCAACTGGGACCATTTGTACAAGAGTTAAAGGAGCAATTGGCAATGTAACAAGCTACATCGATACTCGATTTTGTTCCTGTAAACACTGCAGAAACTGGCCTCTTTTCAGATTTAGCAAAACATTAACATTCCTAAAAGGGTAAACAATCTGGGCTTAACTTTGAGGCCCATGTTGTAAGTGAAAAGAACAAACATATATTTTGAAATAAAATTGCCATTCTTTCAAATCTACACGTTAATCTTTTCTTTGTTTGCCAACATTGCAGTCTGATTATGCAGTTTACAAGACAAATTAATTTAATGCAGAGAAGAATGAGTTGATAGGAGATAGGGAGGGGCAGTATGGACTTAATGGCACAGTTCTAAAGATTGCGCAGGAACAGAGGGATCTTGAACTACGTGAATGTGTGTAGATCTTTGAAGGTGTGGTACATATTGAGAGAGCGATAAGCAAAGCTTATGGGACCTTGGGCTTCATAAACACAGGCATTGGATACAGAAGCAAGGGAGTTATGCCTGAACCTTTATAAAGTTCTGTTTAGGCCACAACTAGAGAATTGTTCTGGTCACTGCATTTTACGAAGGATGCAAGGGCCCTTGAGAGGGTGCAGAAGAGGCTTACCAGAATTTTTCCAGGGGATTTTAGCTGGAAGGTTAGGTTGGAAACACTAACATTGTTCTCCTTGGAGTCAATGAGACTGAAGGGTTTGAAGGGGTATTTGATAAATCTGTACATGATTATGACAGCCTTATATAAGGTAGACAAGGTAAAACTGTTCCCATTAGCTGAAAGTACAGGTACAAAGATTAGGGCACCCAGATTTAAAGTTTTGAGATAGCAATGCAGAAGGAAGGCATGTGAGGAAGTTTTTTTTAATGAACAAGTCGTAATGACCCGGAACTTGCTGCTTATGAGGTTGGTGGAAGTGGAGACAATCAGTGATTTCAAATTGAAATTGGATGGGTGCTTGAGGGAGATAAACTTGCAGGGCTATGGGATGGATTGGATTACTGTATAGACAGCAGCATAAACTCAAGGAGTTGATTGGCCTCTTCCTATACAGTAATGATTTGATCACATGTTGCTTCACAAAAGCAAGACTATGTCAATAATATAGTCAACCATTTCCTTTTTTAAATTTTCCAATTAAGGGGAAATTTAGCGTGGCCAATCCTGACACATATTTGAGTTGTGGGAGTGAGATCCATGCGGACAATATGCAAACTCCACACGGACAGTGACCCATCGTCGGGATTGAACCCAGGTCCTCGGCACTATGAGGCAGCAGTGCTAACCACTGCACGACCGTGCCAGACAACCATTTCCAGCTGATTCCAAGTGAATGTAAAAATGTCAAACAAGTGCAAAGTACATTCAGCTCACCTAAATTCCAGAATTCTTCCCGACCCTAACATTTACTTTGATCAACTCTAATGTTTTGACTTTGTTATGTCACAACCACATAAAAGATGTTTCCTCAAAGTGATCTGTGAGTTAAAATATCTATGATTCTATGCAAACCTTTTTAATTTCTGAGTGGTTCGCTTCGAAAATAATCCAGCAGGCCACCTTTAGTCTTTAAAAAGTCAAAGGTTAGTTTGTTACAAAAACCACTGTTGAAGGTTACTTATTAAAGTAGCTACACACGGGGCAGCACGGTGGCACAGTGGTTAGCATTGCTGCCTATGGCGCTGAGGACCGGGGTTCGAATCCCAGCCCTGGGTCACTGTCCGTGTGGAGTTTGCACATTCTCCCCATGTTTGCGTGGGTTTCACCCCCACAACCCAAAAAGATGTGCAGGATAGGTGGATTGGCCACTCTAAATTGCCCCTTAATTGGAAAAAATTGGGCACTCTAAATTTATTTTTTAAAAAGTAGCTACACAGAATCGTTACGGCACACAAGGGGGCCATTCGGCCTATCGTGTGCGCACTGGCTCTCCAAATGAACATTATGACTTAGTGCCACTCTTTTGCCTTTCCCTGCATTCCTGCACGTTATTTCTATTCAAGTCATCACCCAATATCCAACAGCATCGGGGACAATACCCTTGCACAACAGTCACTATTACTGTGGGAGAGGGTGTAAACTAGAATGGGAGGGGGGGTGGGAACCTAAGTGGGGAAACACAAAACAGGGAAACAAAGATAGAAACGAAAGATAGAAAAGTAGAAAGTAAATGTGGAAGGCAGATGAAACAAAGGCTAGTAGCAAACAGGTGCCATAATACAAAATAAGGGGAGTAAAAATGTTAAGAAAAACAAAGAAGTATGATATCTGAATGCACGGAGCATTCGCAATAAGGTGGACAAATTAACAGCACAAGTAGACATCGCTACAGGGTGATCAAGTGCAAATAGCTATCTTTTAATAGGTAAAAGATAGCTTTTTAGAATCAAGGCTGGGAACTGATTATCCAATGGTATTGAATATTTAGACGAGGTAGGCAAAAAGAAAAAGGAAGTGAGGTGGCTTTGTTAGTAAAGAATAAAATCAGTGCAGAAGTGAGAATGGATAATGACTCAAAACACCTCGATGTAGAATCAGTTTGGATGGAGCTAAGACGTAGCACAGCATGAAAAACATTAGTGAGAGTTGTCTATAGGTCTTCAGGCGATAGAGGTATGCAGTGGTCAGCACTAAACAGGAAATTAGAGATGCATGTAACAAGGATGCTATAGGAATCATGGATGACTTTGATTTACATATAGACTAGGCAAAACACATTATCAATAATGCTGTGGCGGATGAATTCCTGGAGTATGTACAAGTTGGTTTTCAGGTCCAGTATATTGATGAACCAACTAGGTAATAGGCTATCTTAGATTTAGTATTGTGCAATGAGAAGGAGTGAATTAATAAGCAAGTTGTGGGGGATCCTCTAGGGAACAGTAACCTGTGAACAGTGAGCAAGTTAGAATTCTTCATTAGGATGTCCAACCTGAAACTAGGGTCCTTAATATAAACAAAAGAAACAACAAAGGTATGGAGAGTAAGTTGGCTACAATAGATTGGATAACTTCATTGAAAGGCATGATGGCAGATAGGCAATGACTAATATTTAAGGAAGACATGAATGCTTTGCAACAATTATACATTTCGTTCTGATGCAAATTCACAACAGGCAAAGTGGCCCAACCATGGCTAACAAAAGAAATTAAGGCTAGAATTAGATTCAAAGAGGAGTCATATAAAGTTGCTTGAAAATGTAGCTTGCCTGAAGATTGGAAATAGTTTAGATTTCATCAAAGGAGGACCAACAAATTGATTAAGAAGGGAAAATCGAGTATGAGAGCAAACTTTGTGATGAATGTAAGAAATTGTCATATTTTATATTTTTTTGCATAATGCTATTAAAACCTAGGTTAAGATGCATACGGACAGTATGACTGCTACAGCGGTGATCACGGTGTCATGAAAGTGAAGGGAAGTGTTCAGCTAATAGATTTTGAGAACCATTTACTTGTTTACAGATGGCTAGCTATGGAATATTGTTTATGTCTGAAGACCCCAGGGGTATAGATAATTTATGAGGGGTATTGTATTTGATCCTGGATTTTTTTTTAAATCAAGGGATATCTTTCATGAAGAGACAAAAGAATGCCTTGTGCTTTGGGCATAGATTATGTAGTTAATTCGAGGAGTCAGGCCTGTCTGAAGAGTCAGGAAGTCCTAGAAGTCGAATCTGAATCAATGTGTTTCAGTTTGGTCCTGAAAGGTTCTCTCTCCAAAGATTCTGCACAAAGAGAAGCAAGTCAAACCCAGGTTGTTAAATTTATGCTGAAGTGGTATTTAATATATATTTGTTTGCTTAATTGGAATATAGTGGCAGGTTCAGGAAGTAGGTTAAGGGTTCTTCTTTCACTTAAGACCTGTTATAACTGTTAACTGTAAAATTATTTTATTGTTGCTATTGTGGTTAATTCTGTGATTAAATTAAAGTTTTGTTTTAACATAAAGATACCTATTGGTCAGTGTTATCACTCCTGTGGTGCAGTAACATTTCCCCACAGTTTTACAAATTGAAAATAGTTGGGTCCTCATTTGGGATCCTAACAACTTGCAAGGAACATAAAAGCGGACTGTAAAAGCTTCTGTAAGCATGCAAAAAGATTGGTAAAGAGAAATGTAGGTCTCTTAATTAATGGGACTGAAAGCTGAAAAATCCCTGGAACCTGATTACCTACATCCCAGGGTACTAACGAAGGTGGCTATGGAAATAGTGGATGCATTAGTTGTCACCATCCAAATTTCTATAGATTCTGGAACAGTCCTAGAAGATTGGAGATGTATCTCAATTATTTAAAAAAGGATAAGATAAACAGGGAATTTCAGACCACTTAGCCTACCTAACATTTGTACTCGGGCAAATGCTAGATTGAGGGCAGAATTCTCCGTTCCAGGACGCCTGGACTGCATTCCTCAATGGAACAGGGAAATTGGGTGTTGGGGCAAAATCGGGATTGATGCCGGGAACTGACCGATAGCGATGCTCCGACCTCCTGCTCGTGGCAGGAGCGAGGCTCACGCCGCACACCAATGGGAGCATGTAAAACAAATGACCCATTGGGCAGCACGGTGGCGCAGTGGGTTAGCACTCCGGCCTCACGGCACCAAGGTCGCAGGTTTGATCCCGGCTCTGGGTCACTGTCCGTGTGGAGTTCTCCCCGTGTGTGCGTGGGTTTCGCCCCTACAAGCCAAAAATGTGCAAACTAGGTGGAATGGCCATGCTAAATTGCCCCTTAATTGGAAAAAATGAATTGGATACTCTAAATTTATAAAAACAAAATGACCCATTTGTATCCACTTAGCAGTCCTGTTGTCTAGCACTTTGCAGTGTTAATGTAAGCCTACTTGTGACAATAACAAAGATTATTATTATTATGCTCCGTAGTTCTCCGGGCCCCGTGACTGGGAATCACATGGCCACGGATCACTTGTGGTCTCTACCAGCTTGGTCCACCGCGAGGTCCATCACACCAGAGCCACTCTGGTAGAGACCACCCAAGCCCATCCGAGGGCCACCAACAATGCACTGCCTGCCCCTGCTTCCTGTACCAGACCATCCCCCCACACAGCGTCTCCTGTAATGGAGGACACTCTCAGGAACCCCTGTATTAGGTATAACCCCCCCCCCCCCCCTCCCCACAAGGACTCCTGTAATAGGGAGAACCCCATAGGGACCCCAGTAACTAGAGGACACCCCACCAGTGAAATCACATGCTTCAATGATTGGGATGCACTTAGTGCTTGGAACGCAACCTCTCTTTGATGTGGTCAATATTTACAACATTGGGGCTTCTCCACTTAGGCCACTGAACCATGAAGGGAGATGAATGCATCAAAGCTGCAGATGGTTGGTAGAGGTTGTCAATCACAGACCACTACTAGAAAACTATGAATGGCTCACAGCATATGGATCTTTGGGAACCAGACGCAGGTCACAGCTGCTTTCTTTCCAGGAATGGACAAGTGGAGCTGCAAGGTCAGTATTACAGCTGTAATTCTTCTCATTGCCCCTGTCTGGACTGCTCTCTAGCTTCCAGACAGGAGTCTCTTTTCTGGGGGGGAGGGATCTGTGGCGGGATCGATTTAGGCAGGAGGTCTCAGTTGGATTCCTCCTATTATAGAGGTTCCTGTGGGTTGTACCCCTATTAAAGGGATTCCTGTGGGGGGGGGGGGTCTCCCTCTTACAAGGGTCCCTGTTGGGGGGGTCTTCCTATTACAGGGGTCCCTTTGGGAGGGGTCTCCCTATTACAGAGGCCCCTGAGCGGGTGGGTTGGGTCACCCGTGTACTTGTGGGTGGGGGGTATACCCAGGCAATCCGGGGATGGGCTCTGCTCTGCGGTGCGGTGGTAGTGACCATTCAGTGTTGATTTAGGGGCTGGTTTAGCTCACAGGGCTAAATCGCTGGCTTTTAAAGCAGACCAAGCAGGCCAGCAGCACGGTTCAATTCCCATACCAGCCTCCCCGGACAGGCGCCGGAATGTGGCGACTAGGGGCTTTTCACAGTAACTTCATTGAAGCCTACTCGTGACAATAAGCGATTTTCATTTCATTTTTCATTTACGGTGCGGGAGGGGTGGCTGGCCGCGGGACCTCGCTATTGGGCCACCCGTAGAAGATGGCGGCCTGCTATCGGAATCCTTCATATTCCACGCTGTGCATAAATTTGCATGGCATGGAATACGGAATTACTTAACAATTTGTGCTCCCAGGGGGATGGTAAACAGCTTGCAATTCAGCTCCGGCGGGAGATTAGTGTACAAAGTTAAATCACATTGGGTTGAGGCTGAGGCTGGTATACTGGCATGGATTGAGAATTGGTTGGCAGACAGAAAATAGACAGTAGGAATAAATGGCTCTTCTTTGGAGTCCTGAGGAAGGAGCAGTGCTCCAAAAGCTAGTGTTTGAAACAAACATGTTGGACTTTAACCTGGTGTTGTAAGACTTCTTACTATGCTCACCCCAGTCCAACGCCAGCATCTCCACATCATGAGTAGAATTGTGTAGGCGAAACCCACGCAGACACGGGGAGAATGTGCAAACTCCACACGGACAGTGACCCAGGGCCGGGATTCGAACCCGGGTCCTCAGCGCCGTAGGCAACACTGCTAACCACTGTGCCACCGTGGGGCCCCATAGGAATCAGTGCTTGGGGCCCAGCTATTTACAATATATATCAATGATTTGGATGAGTGAATCAATACAGTATTTCCAATTTTACTGGTGACATAAAACTAAGTGGAATTGTGAGTGTGAGGAAGAAGTACAGAAACTTCAAGATGATCTAGACAATTTGAATGAGTGGACAAATACATGGCAGATGTAGCGTAACACAGAACAGAGAAAAAGCATAGCAGAGTATTATTTAAATGGTGACAGATTGGGAAAGGTTGAACATACAAAAGGGCCTGGGTGTCCTTGTACACCAGTCATTGAAAGCAAGCAAGCAGAGTCCATCAAGCAGTTAGGAAGACAAATGGTATGTTGGCCTTCATTGTCAGTGGGCTTGAGTATCGGAGCAAGGGTGTCTTATTGCAGCTATACAAGGCTTTGGTGAGACCACAACTGGAACATTGTGTGCAGTTTGGGTATCTTTAACTAAGAAAATATAAACTTGCCATAGAGTGGGCAGCATGGTGGCACAGTGGTTAGCAGTGTTGCCTATGGCGCTGAGGACCCGGGTTCAAATCCTGATTCAGGGTCACTGTCCGTGTGGAGTTTGCACATTCTCCCCGTGTCTGCGTGGGTTTCGCCCCCACAACCCAAAAAGATGTGCAGGATAGGTGGATTGGCCACTCTTAATTGGAAAAAATAATTGGGTACCCTAAATTTTTTTTTTTTTAAAAATACTTGCCATAGAGGAAATGCAACAAAGGTTGACCAAATTGATTCCTGGGATAACAGGATTTTCATATGAGGAGAGATTGCGTCGACTAGTTTTTTTTTCACTGGAATTTAGAAGCACGAGAGGGGATCTCATTGTAATATATAAAATTCTGGCAGGGCTGAACAGACTGGGTGCAGGGGTGATGTTTCCTCTGGCTAGGTTCTAGAACAGTGGGTCACAGTCTTAGGGTACGGGGCATCAAGTTAAGTGAGGTGGGTGACAATTTAGGACTGAGGTGAGGAGAAATGTCTTGACTCAGAGGATGGTGTACCTATGGAATTCTCTACCACATAAGGCAGTAGAGGCCAAGTCACTGACTGTACTTAGGCAAGAAATAGGTGGATTTATAGACACTGAAGCTGTCAAGTGGTATGAGGAGAGAGCAGGAGTATGTTATTGAGATAGAGGATCAGCTATGATCACATTCAGTTGTGAAGCATGCTCAGTGGGCTGAATGGCCTACTCCTGCTCCTATTTTCTATCTAAATCTATGCCCCTATCAATAAAGCCCAGGATACTGTCTTCTTTAGTAACCACTCTCCCCAATTGTCAGCCACCTTCAACGATCTATGCACATACACACCCAGGTCCCTCTGCTCTTGCACTCCTTTAAGAATTATGTCCCTTATTTTATATTATTTGTCCATGTTCTTTCTACCAAACTACATCACCTTACACTCCTCCGCATTGAACTTCATCTGTCTGCCCACTGCACCAACTTGTCTGTATCCTTTTGAAGTTCTATACAGGTCTCTTCACAGTTTACAATGCTTCCAAGTTTCGTATCACCCTTAAAGTTTGTAATTGTTCCCTGTACATCAAGACCTAGATCATTAATATATATCAGGACAAGGAAGGGTCCCAAAATCAACATCACTACAAACCTTCCTCCAGCCTGAAAAATATCTATCAACTATTACTCTCGGCTTCCTGTTACTCCGCCATATGTAAATTAATTGATGTATTAAAATCAATGCCTTTTCACACAATTTGGGGTTTCTGCGATTGAACATTCCTTGTTGTTTGTGTCAAAAGGTTGTTTAGTGTGAAATTTGTGCACATCAGTAACAAAGATATGGAATCAAAGAAATTTAATTGAAATTCCAGACTTCAGACTTGGAGTTAACCCTTTCAATAACAACAATCCTTTCAACAAACTATATTCCACAGTGAAACATTCTAGCAAAAACAGAAAATCACCAAATGGCGCATTGTATTTTGCAGTGTATTGTACTATACAACACTGCTACATTAGTTGTAAGGAGCTGGTTCAGCACAGTGGGCTAAACAGCTGGCTTGTAAAGCAGAACAAGGCCAGCAGCACGGGTTCAATTCTCGTACCAGCCTTCCCAAACAGGTGCCAGAATGTGGCGACTAGGGGCTTTTCACAGTAACTTCATTTGAAGCCTACTTGTCATAATAAGCAATTCTCATTTCATGAGGGATTTCGTAAATTTATATTTTTTGTCTTTAAAACTTTTTTCCTCATATCTCCCTTTCTTTCTGGAGTACAATTATATTGACGCCAGGCACTCTTTGGTATTCTGTAAAGTGATCACAATTCTTCTGCAGGTTTCCAGGATGATTCCAGGAGTGAGGTCAAACTGAAACTAAACCTGTCTTCATATAACATCTGGAGAACAACCTTCCTATTCTTAACCCACTGGTGTTGAGATTAATTGGAGCAATTCCGCTTGCGATTCAATTTAGTACACACTGGAATGTTTCCTGCTCTGTGCAACAAAACTATTCACTGGATACATTTACTAAACTGTATTAAGAGGATTCTATTCCAAACTAAATGTTTGGCCTCACTTTTCACAACTGATCGAAAATGTCAGCAGCGACCCAAATCCAGAAATCCCTCCCCCGATGCAACCCTCTGCCATTTTTGCAGGGTGGAGAATGGGGGTGAAGTATAAATTGCACATTCATAGTTCATGGAGGAAGCTGTCCATGTAAATCACCAGCTGCCCCGACTTGTGAGTTTTTGGACCAGGTAAGAGCAGGTCTGAAACTTCTATCTGGATAGCCATGGTATCATCTGGGAGTAGTAAGTCATCCTTTTGGATTGTTAAAGGTAGTCATGATTGTGCATGAAAAGTGTGTAAATTCATGGAACAGTTCGAGCTGTCAAAGAACTGTCAAAACTACCAAAGAACTGTAAAAGCTAATTGGAAATATCAAAGCTGTCAATAGATTTAACTCTGTTGGACTATAATTTTTTGAAGAAACATCAGTAATACATACTTCATGCTGTCTGTTGACATAAGCCTGAGAGTTATAGTTACAGGATTTGTACTGCATAACTGACTTGACAGTCTAACATTATCACAGTATGTATTTGTTAAGTAAACAGTTTGAGTGACAGCTCCAATGGTTAGAATATAAATGTTTGTTTTCATAATTAGTTGAAAGAATGTCAATGTAGTGGATGTTGTTGTTATCAGAATGTTTATTTTGTAATAGTAACCTATTAGTGACACATGGTGACACATGGCTTTATTTTATGTCAACCTGACTCCTGTGGGGTTTGACCATGGTGGACATCAGTTGAATTGATATAGAGATAGAGATGGAGATAGAGATAGAGAAATACAGCACAGAACAGGCCCTTCGGCCCACGATGTGCCAAACTTTTGTCCTAGATTAATCATAGAATTTTGGAGACTAAGGGCAATTTATCATGGCTAATCCACCCAACCTGCACATCTTTGGAATATGCAAGGGGTCAGGGCAAAGGATGGTGGGTGGGAGGACGTACATTGGTATGAGCTAGCACAAGCATTGCTTGGAACTATAAAGGACCATGGGATGAGTGGAGGAATGTGTTGGCATTGGAGGCATGAAGAACTATAGGGGGTGGGTAGAGTGGCATACGGTGGTATTGTGTATGAGGGATCCTAATGAACGTCTGCGGTGTGACATGGGTAGGGTTGAGGGCTGAAGGCTGGAGGAATTTCTTTTTGCTGAATTGTTTCTGTGCTGGTGTAGAGGCAGGTGTTCCATTCATCCCGCCTCCACACCCATCAGCATTTGCACTTCTTCCGAGAGTGGGGGGCCCCACCTCACCCCCCACCTCACCCCCCATCGGAATGAAAATCCAACCTTCTGAGCCTGTTTTTCCTGGGTTGGGTTGGTACAGTCTCATCGTTGCACTTTCGATCTGAGAGCAGAAATCTGGGCTTTGACTTTAAATTCTGCATTGTTTATTCTTTCCGTCCCTGAATTTGAGGGAAAGATTAGAATATAAATGGCTACTGTATCAAACTGTTCTGCTTATTTTACCATGGCAAATTTGGCTCTTAGAACAAATATGGTTACATTGTAAGAAAAATAAGTCAGATTTCAGAACATTGCTAAGTGGGCAAGTATGTAATGAATATTTGATGATGGCAGCATATATTGAGAGATTAGTTAGCAAAGCATATGGGATCTTGGGCTTCATAAATAGAGATATTGAGTAGAGAAGCAGTGGAGTTGTGCTGAACATTGTTAAAGCTCTGTTAAGGCCGTAACAAAAGTATCGTGTGCAGTTCGGTCGTAACACTTTAGGAAGTGTGTGAGGGTGCTTGAGAGGGCACAGAAGAGATGTAATATGTAATGTCAGTACATAATGTCATGAGATTTTTTTTTTTAATTTAGAGTATCCAATTATTTTTTTCCAAATAAGGGGCAACTTAGTGTGGCCAATCCACCTAACCTGCACATCTTTTGGGTTGTGGGGTGAGATCCACACAGACACGGGAAGAATTTGCAAACTCCCCACAGGCAGTAACCTGGGGCTGGGATCAAACCCTGGTCCTCAGCGCTGTAGGTAGCCTAACCACTGCACCACCCAAGATTTAAAATCAACGATGAACCCTGTTCTTTTACCAGTGTGAAAGATTTCAAGTGGCATTGGCTCATTTAGGATTTGTGCCAAATATCTGTGCCATTGAGGGTGACCTCAGCACTTAACCTTTAGGCTGCCACCATAGCCCTCTGGTCATCAATTGATCAGCAATGTCTTGGATGTTCTGCTTGATTTGTTAGGTTGCTTTGTCATGTTTGATAGGGTTTAATTAGCATTACTTCCCCATGTCTTGAGTTTAAGACCTATTCTTGCATCCACAGAGAATATACAGCAGGAAAGGACATATTCAGTAGATGTGCGTGTGACAGGAGAAATATTGTTACAAGCATGGAAGCCCCGTTTATTAGGATCATTATTCCTCTCCCTCCTAACAAGAGGATATGCCTGTTGGAGGACATTGGGATTGGCAAATCAGCATGTATACAAACATAGGCAAAAACACCTGCTACCAGTGAACGACTCAGCCCCTTCCTAATGTACTTTACCATTAGCTCCCCTATCTTACCCATTCTCTTTGGGAACCTCTCTTTTTTCTGGTTTCATCCCGACAATACTAGAAAATTAACAATTTACTATGACTGTAACTAATTAGTAACTGGATGGATCAGTGACAAAGATAAGACATTGTGGGAAAAGGGTAATGTGAAGATGATATTGCTGTCAAATGGAAGTTTGAAGTGTGCTTTATTGGTGGCCTATTTTATCTGACTTTTGAAGCAAATCTTATTTGTTACGACACCCCCTAGGTGAGAGCCCCCAAAGTTGATGAACCTGGCAAGATCCCCAAGTTGTCTCCCCCAGCTGGGATACCCAAAGTTGTTACAATCTTTGATGAGGAGTGATGAACAAGCTCCTTGTCATTATTCAACACCCCTCTGTAGCTCAAAGTTTAACCTGAAAAGTATCCCTTTTTGCAGATACGTATTTCCCAGGCACAATAGGTATGTTTTAAAAAGAGCCTGCTTAACCAGATAGAGTGAGTTTATTAATTACTAAAGGCAAGAAAATGGTAACGCACCTGCATCTACATTGATACAGATTAGCAGGGTTCAGAGTTCAAAGTAAGAAAATATTTTAAAATACTATATGGAACAGACCTTGTTCCATGAGGAGTAGATCATTAAGAATTGCATCCATTGTGATTTGAGGTTCCAATAGAGTTAACTTCAGCAAAACAATAGCCAGTTTTGTGATTCCAGTGTTCTGTAGTTTGGCGGGGAGGCTTTGTGGTTCGATTTCATCAATGGCCTTCGCTGACTTCCACAGTTAGAGAGAGAGAGAAATATACAGCTGCAAAAATGGCTTTTTGTAGAGTTACTGAGACTGTGCATGCTGGCTTCTACTTTTGTGCCAAACTTCTAGCATTTGTCCTCACAGAACACACATGGACAGAAAACCTAGGCAGCTTTTCAGTTATTTTTTTTAACCCATTCTTTTGACATTCCAAGTGTGAAGGCGAATCCACAAAAATCCGTCTGGGCATTACACAGGAAATCTCTTGATGAGTTGCCCATTAAGTCCCATTGTCTCTGCTGGAGATGGCAATTGCTTCTGGATGCTTTTTAGAAGTACCTTGTCTGGGTATAGGATGGGATTCCAGTGTCTCTTAGAAAATCACCCTGCAGCAATTCAGCCAGTGGCTTGTGTGTCCATTAAAAAAATTGTGTTATATAAAGTCTAATATTTCAGGATATAATTAGATGTTTTTTTCCTTAATTGTTATGACACTTCTGGTAACCTCTCTTTATTCTGGTTCCGTCCACAATTCTAGAAAATTGACAATTTACTATGGTTGGAACTATTTAGAAACTAGAAATCTGGGGCTGAATTCTCAGCTTCGCCACACCAGAAGCGCGAACCGCGATTGTGTGGAAAATTGTACGAGTGTGAAAAATCGATGTTTGCACCCAACGCCAATTCCGATGCCATGCTCCGGTCCCTCGTTAGCACTGATATTGAAGTTTGCGCCCCGCGCAGCAGATCCATGCGAAACCGTCATTTGCATGGATTTTAATATAATTAGGGGGTTAAACACTTCATGCTCCATTCTTCTGTGATGCTCCACTCCTCTTTGGCAGGAGTCTCACGGGAATGAATTGCTGCAAGTGTTTACAAGCAGGGCCTGGGTGTCATGGCTACAGGTGGGGAGCAGAAGGCTAAAATAATCTCAAAAGCCCTCAAACATTATTGGGGTTGCTGAGCGGTGCCTGCCCAGGTTGTGAGCGGTAGCAGGAAATGATTTGATGTCAATTCTGTGGTCTCAGGGTGTCCCTCTTGGGATCAGGGTGGCCTGTCTCAGACACCCATTGCTTAAGTCTGTGATTTAAATGCACCCCTCTGGTGCTACTTATAGGCTCTTGGCTCCTGGCTCACAATGAAGAGTACTGTCTGTGTCCTATGAATTCTCAGAGAGCATTTGGTCATCTGGGAGCCTACTGAGGCCAGCCCTCTCGACACCCTCATACCCCAGCTGTTTTATCAAGGAGATAGGCGTGGCCAAGCTCAATCTGGGTTCCACCGGGTGCCGGCACTCCTCAGAAGTGCTGCCCCACTGCAGAGAAAGTAGGACATCAGTGAAGCTCACCACAACCAGAGTATACCTGCACCATGGCCTTTGGAACCCTCTCTAGTTCTCTTCACCCTATCGGGGCAGAGGCTTCATCAGTGACACCCACCACTCTGGATCACCAGCTGTCGCCTCCTGGTGAGACTGGCAGCACCGACTGCCTCTGCCACCAACTCCCAGGTGGTGTTCAGGGGGGCAGGCTGGGACCCACCCTGTGGAAGAAGGTGTCCCTCCTCTCCTCACTGTCATGGAGCTATGGGTTCACCTCAGACGCCAGAACTCGAGGGGGATGTGGGGGACCGGTCTTCCGTGACCATCTTTGTGGCTGTAGTGCATGTGGTAAGTGGAGCGCTTAAAAGTAGCTCCAGCTGTCATGCTCTTTCACATCAACTCTGGCCCCAACAGTTACAGCGCCCTCTGGACGGAAATTGCCCTCAATTTGCATGGGCAGAGAGCAGGCCCATTTGCATGTCCTTTTTTTAAGAAGTATTTTCATGAGTCAACATTACAAAGCAAAACCAATAGAAAACCCCAAACCTGCCCCCAACACCCTAACCCTCTCCTCCCCTCACCCCCTTCCCTCCGCACTAGCAGTTGACGGAGACCAGCTCCTTAAAATGTAGTATAAACAAACCCCATCACTTACAGAGCACCTCACTCCGCCCCCCCCCCCCCCCCCCCCCCCCCCGGAGAAAATTTAACCTTTTCCTTTCACTCTATTACACCCAGGCACAGGGCGAAGAAACTGACCTCCACCCCAACAGGATCCGCCTGTGTGCGTTCAACGAGGCAAAAGCTAAAACATCTGCCCCCGCTCCCATCTGCAACTCCGTCAATCTCGATATGGTCCCAGGGGATTGGGCTCTAAATCCTC
Source organism: Scyliorhinus canicula (assembly GCF_902713615.1). NCBI lineage: Eukaryota > Metazoa > Chordata > Chondrichthyes > Carcharhiniformes > Scyliorhinidae > Scyliorhinus > Scyliorhinus canicula. Next base: position 27,248,139 of record NC_052164.1, read on the forward strand.
ATGCAACATCGCCGACCTCCAAAATCACTCCAACTTCGGACAGGACCAGAACATATGTATGTGACTGGTGGGGCCCCTCCCACACCATCCGTAAATATCCTCCATCCCCTCAAACAACCGGCTCATCTTCGACTTTGTCAAGTACGCTATAGTACAACCTTTAGCTGTATCAACCCCAGCCACGCGCACGGGATTGAGGCATTCACCCTCCACAGCCCCTCACACCATAGCCCCTCCTCCCACTTGGCTTTATCCATCTCCAGAGATGCCCTATCCGCCTCCAAAGTCCTCCCATTGATTGCCACCCCACTCCAACCCCATCACGGATAACATTGTCTGACATTGGTGTCTACGCTCCAAAAGGTAGTGTGGAAATTTGGATATGCTAAAGGAAGGCAGCATGTTTTTTTGGAATCAAGCAAAGCTCTGGAGAGCATTGGTGCACAGCATAGAACTCTACAATGCAGAAGGAGGCCATTCGACTATCCTTGTAAACCAGTCACCCCACCTAACAGTTTGGACACAAGGGGGAACTTTCATGGCCAATCCACATAACCTGTACACCTTTGGACTGTGGAAGGAAACCCGGAGCACCCGGAAGAAACCCATACAGACTCGAGCAGAACAAACTCCACACAGAAAGTCACCCAAGACCGGAATTGAACCTAGGACCCTGGCCTAGGTGTGAGGCAGCAGTGTGAGGCAGCAGTGCTCACCACTGCGCCACCGTGCCGCCTGACATGGAATCAGACAGGAAAGACAAGAAGCTAAATTAAAAATAGGAAAAAGATAGTGTAGGAGTGTAAAATAGCTGTTAAATATAATTGCGCAACTCCTTTGTTTTTCGTTTCATTAGAACAAGACAGCAAGCAAATAGCAACCTCAGCAATAAATTCTTGGCATTAGCTGTTGTTTTCTTGCATGAAAGCCTCAGCTCACTGCCAACTTTCCAAGATGTTTATCACAGTGGAAGTCAGGTGGGCGGGTCGAAACAAGGTCTGAACAGCAAATGAAAATCTCTCAGCAGTTCATGCAGTAAGCAACTTATCTTTGACCAAATGTAGCACAGCATTTCACTCGGAAATTCTGAAAAAAAAATGTAAAAGCCAGGAAATGCAATGCTTTGATAAAGAAGTGTTTACATCAACATTTCCAAAGCAGTGAGACTAGAGAATAATCAGTCCGCAGCATTTCTGTTCTAGCCATCCGTATCTCATGCTGAACACAGCAAAATGCAAGCCATCAAAATACTTGCACTGGGGGTAGTACTTTCTATTGAAATATGTTATCACATATTGTTTGTTCTATGTTCATACTTTACACATGTTGGGGCCCCATGGATCAGAGGCTGCTTCCTTTAAAGAGTGGGGATTAGGTGTTTACAGACACACAGCTGCATGTACATTTTATTTTATCTATTGCATTGAAATTCACTTGCTTGACTCAGTCGGAATAGGAGAACCCACAGCTGTAAGAGCTTAATTGTATGCGTAAATCTGAATTACAGTGCAGAGTGCAATTCCAGAATGCCAAGATACCTCCCGTTTTATTTTTCTTCACCCAGCACTTTAACTGAGTGAGCAGGTGCAGATTAATCCATTATAAAGCCTCTACCTGTTTGTTCCAGCACAGATAGCAGCATCAGATGATCGAGTTAGTGAGTTTGAGGTATAGGGTGAGACAGGCGAAAAGGGGGAAAGCTGAAAACAGGGCAAAAGGGATTGCAGCAAAAGCAAAATATTGTTGGCGCTGGACATCAAAACAAAAACAGAAAATGCTGAAAACACTCAGCTGAAATAATGATGCTCAGTTTCTTTCTCCACACATGTTGCCTGACCTGTTGAGTACTTCCAACATTTTCTGTTTCTCTTTTGGCACGCTGACTCTGAAGCTAAGGTGAGGAGGGAGCAAGGTACTCCTTACATTTCATTTCCTATATTTATCAAAGAGCATGAAGGGAGCCAGGAGTTTAGAGTACAGCTGACTGGAAGTAGAGTCGGAGGGCGGAGGTCCAGTTGGTCCAAGGGGCAGCTAATTCTGTAAAGTAAGAGGGGATGGAGGCTAGGGCAGTTGCATGCTCTTCCTGTAGGATGTGGGTGGTGAGGGAAACCACTGGTGTCCCCGCTGACTATACCTGCGGGAAGTGCACCCAACTCCAGCTCCTCAGAGACCGTGTTAAGGTACTGGAGCTGGAGCTGGATGAACTTTGGATCATCCGGGAGGCAGAGGGAGTTATAGAGAAGAGTTACAGGGAGGTAGCCACACCAAAGGTACTGGACAAGAGTAGCTGGGTTACAGTCAGGGGAAAGAAAACTAACAGGCAGACAGTGCAGGGATCCCTCGTGGCCGTTCCCCTTCAAAACAAGTATACCGTTTTGGATGCTGTTGGGGGGGATGACCTACCGGGGGAAGGCCTCAGCGGCCAGGTCTCTGGCGCTGAGTCTGGCTCTGGGGCTCAGAAGGGAAGGGGGGAGCATAGAAAAGCAATAGTAATAGGAGATTCAATGGTTAGGGGAATAGATAGGAGATTCTGTGGTCGCGAGCGAGACTCCCGAAAGGTATGTTGCCTCCCAGGTGCCAGGGCCAGGGATGTCTCGGATCGTGTCTTCAGGATCCTGAAGGGGGAGGGTGAGCAGCCAGAAGTCGTGGTGCACATTGGTACCAATGATGTAGGTAGGAAAAAGGGTGTGGAGGTAATAAACAAGTTTAGGGAGTTAGGCTGGAAGTTAAAGGCCAGGACAGACAGAGTTGTCATCTCTGGTTTGTTGCCGGTGCCACGTGATAGCGAGGCTAGGAATAGGGAGAGAGTGCAGTTGAACACGTGGCTGCAGGAATGGTGTAGGAGGGAGGGCTTCAGGTATTTGGATAATTGGAGCGCATTCTGGGGAAGGTGGGACCTGTACAAGCAGGACGGGTTGCATCTGAACCAGAGGGGCACCAATATCCTGGGAGGGAGGTTTTCTAGTACTCTTAGGGAGGGTTTAAACTAATTTGGCAGGGGAATGGGAACCGGATCTGTAGTCCAGCAACTAAGGAAGACGATAGTCAGGACGCCAAAGCACGTAGTGATGCAGTGGGGAAGGTACAATGACAAGGAGAGTACTTGCAGGCAAGGAGATGGGTTGAAGTGTGTATACTTTAATGCAAGAAGCATCAGGAATAAGGTGGGTGAACTTAAGGCATGGATCGGTACTTGGGACTACGATGTGGTGGCCATCACGGAAACTTGGATAGAAGAGGGGCAGAAATGGTTGTTGGAGGTCCCTGGTTATAGATGTTTCAACAAGATTAGGGAGGGTGGTAAAAGAGGTGGGGGGGGGGGGGGTGGCATTGTTAATTAGAGATAGTATAACAGCTGCAGAAAGGCAGTTCGAGGGGAATCTGCCCACTGAGGTAATATGGGTTGAAGTCAGAAATAGGAAAGGAGCAGTCACCTTGTTGGGAGTTTTCTATATGCCCCCCAATAGCAGCAGAGATGTGGAGGAACAGATTGGGAAACAGATTTTGGAAAGGTGCAGAAGTCACAGGGTAGTAGTCATGGGTGACTTCAACTTCCCAAACATTGAGTGGAAACTCTTTAGATCAAATAGTTTGGATGGGGTAGTGTTTGTGCAGTGTGTCCAGGAAGCTTTTCTAACACAGTATGTAGATTGTCCGACCAGAGGGGAGGCCATATTGGATTTAGTACTTGGTAATGAACCAGGGCAGGTGATGGATTTGTTAGTGGGGGAGCATTTTGGAGGTAGTGACCACAATTCTGTGACTTTCACTTTAGTTATGGAGAGGGATAGGTGCGTGCAACAGGGCAAGGTTTATCATTGGGGGAAGGGTAAATACAATGCTGTCAGACAAGAATTGAAGTGCAGAAGTTGGGAACATAGGCTGTCAGGGAAGGACACAAGTGAAATGTGGAACTTGTTCAAGGAACAGGTACTGCGTGTCTTTGATATGTATGTCCCTGTCAGGCAGGGAAGAGATGGTCGAGTGAGGGAACCATGGTTGACAAGAGAGGTTGAATGTCTTGTTAAGAGGAAGAAGGAGACTTATGTAAGGCTGAAGAAACAAGGTTCAGACAGGGCGCTGGAGGGATACAAGATAGCCAGGAGGGAACTGAAGAAAGGGATTAGGAGAGCTAAGAGAGGGCATGAAAAATCTTTGGCGGGTAGGATCAAGGAAAACCCCAAGGCCTTTTACACATATGTGAGAAATATGAGAATGACTAGAGCAAGGGTAGGTCCGATTAAGGACAGTAGCGGGAGATTGTGAATTGAGTCTGAAGAGATAGGAGAGGTCTTGAACAAGTATTTTTCTTCAGTATTTACAAACGAGAGGGGCCATATTGTTGGAGAGGACAGAGTGAAGCAGACTGATAAGCTTGAGGAGATACCTGTCAGGAAGGAAGACGTGTTGCGCGTTTTGAAAAACTTGAGGATACACAAGTCCCCCGGGCCTGACGGGATATATCCAAGGATTCTATGGGAAGCAAGAAATGAAATTGCAGAGCCGTTGGCAATGATCTTTTCGTCCTCGCTGTCAACAGGGGTGGTACCAGAGGATTGGAGAGTGGCAAATGTCGTGGCCCTGTTCAAAAAAGGGAATAGGGATAACCCTGGGAATTACAGGTCAGTTAGTCTTACTTCGGTGGTAGGCAAAGTAATGGAAAGGGTACTGAGGGATAGGATTTCTGAGCATCTGGAAAGGCATTGCTTGATTAGGGATAGTCAGCACGGATTTGTAAGGGGTAGGTCTTGCCTTACAAGTCTTATTGACTTCTTTGAGGAGGTGACCAAGCATGTGGATGAAGATAAAGCAGTGGATGTAGTGTACATGGATTTTAGTAAGGCATTTGATAAGGTTCCCCATGGTAGGCTTATGCAGAAAGTAAGGAGGCATGGTATAGTGGGAAATTTGGCCAGTTGGCAAACTGGCTAACCGATAGAAGACAGAACATAGAACATAGAACAGTACAGCACAGAACAGGCCCTTCGGCCCTCGATGCTGTGCCGAGCAATGATCACCCTACTCAAACCCACGTATCCACCCTATACCCGTAACCCAACAACTCCCCCTCTTAACCTTACTATTAGGACACTACGAGCAATTTAGCATGGCCAATCCACCTAACACACACATCTTTGGACTGTGGGAGGAAACCGGAGCACCCGGAGGAAACCCACGCACACACGGGGAGGACGTGCAGACTCCGCATAGACAGTGACCCAGCCGGGAATCGAACCTGGGACCCTGGAGCTGTGAAGCATTTATGCTAACCACCATGCTACCGTGCTGCCCGTGCTACTACAGAGAGTGGTGGTGGATGGCAAATATTCAGCCTGGAGCCCAGTTATCCGTGATGTACCGCAGGGGATCAGTTCTGGGTCCTCTGCTGTTTGTGATTTTCATTAATGACTTGGATGAGGGAGTTGAAGGGTGGGTCAGTAAATTTTCAGATGATACGAAGATTGGTGGAGTTGTGGATAGTGAGGAGGGCTGTTGTCGGCTTCAAAGAGACATAGATAGAATGCAGAGCTGGGCTGAGAAGTGGCAGATGGAGTTTAACCCTGACAAGTGTGAGGTTGTCCATTTTGGAAGGACAAATATGAATGCGGAATACAGGGTTAATGGTAGGGTTCTTGGCAATGTGGAGGAGCAGAGAGATCTTGAGGTCTATGTTCATAGATCTTTGAAAGTTGCCACTCAATTGGATAGAGCTGTGAAGAAGGCCTATGGTGTGCTAGCGTTCATTAGCAGAGGGATCGAATTTAAGAGCCGTGAGGTGATGATGCAGCTGTACAAAACCTTGGTCAGGCCACATTTGGAGTACTGTGTGCAGTTCTGGTCACCTCATTTTAGGAAGGATGTGGAAGCTTTGGAAAAGGTGCAAAGGAGATTTACCAGGATGTTGCCTGGAATGGAGAGTAGGTCTTTCGAGGAAAGGTTGAGGGTGCTAGGCCTTTTCTCATTAGAACGGAGAAGGATGAGGGGCGACTTGATAGAGGTTTATAAGATGATTAGGGGAATAGATAGAGTAGACAGTCAGAGACTTTTTCCCCGGGTGGAACACACCATTACAAGGGGACATAAATTTAAGATAAATGGTGGAAGATATAGAGGGGATGTCAGAGGTAAGTTCTTTACCCAGAGAGTAGTGGGGGCATGGAATGCACTGCCTGTGGAAGTAGTTGAGTCGGAAAAGTTAGGGACCTTCAAGCGGCTATTGGATAGGTACATGGATTAGGGTAGAATAATGGAGTGTAGGTTAACTTCTTAAGGGCAGCACGGTAGCATTGTGGATAGCACAATTGCTTCACAGCTCCAGGGTCCCAAGTTCGATTTTGACTTGGGTCGCTGTCTGTGTGGAGTCTGCACATCCTCCCCGTGACTGCATGGGTTTCCTCCAGGTACTCCGGTTTCCTCCCACAGTCCAAAGATGTGCAAGTTGGGTGGATTGGCCATGAAAAATTGTCCAAAATTCTATGATTAACCTAGGACAAAAGTTCGGCGCAACATCATGGGCCGAAGGGCCTGTTCTGTGCTGTATTTCTCTATCTATCTATCTATCTAAGCTAATTTAAAGATAAAACATTTTGTTAGGCAAGAGGCAGTTTCATGGATAGGGCTTTGGACAGCATTAAGATTGTGTAGGAGCCTGTGTCTGTGTGGGACTCACCCCTACAACCCAAAGATGTACAGGGTAGGTGGATTGGCGACGCTAAATTGCCCCTTAATTGGAAATTTTTTTTAAAAAGATTGTGAAGGAGCCCATACAGAAAACAAGTTAAGTCATGTCATGCCACATTTATTTTTTTTTCAGTGGCAGCAATTATAAACCTGATTTGTCAAAGTTCGCAAAACATGCCAGTGACAAGCCTAGAAGCAAACTGTTTCAAGATTAAGCCAATGAGCACCTGAAAATGCCCTCCCACTGTTAATTATCATACTAAAGTTCATAGTTCAGACTCACAGAGATGATTTGTATGACACACGAGAAGCACCATCCATGGAAATGTGCTTATTATACGTATTTAACTACTTGCTAGAGGAGTAACAAAGAAAGAGATTGTAAAATTGGAAACCAATAAACAACACGCCAGGGGCCAATTTTATAATTGCAATCCAATGTGTTTGAAGGAGTTTGAAACAGTATGAGCTATGAAATCTCCATTTACAGCATCATTTTAAAATTAAATTAGTTCCTGCCTTGCCACCCCTCCAGATACCTAGTTAATAGCTAATAGTACAGATTATTTTCATTAAAAATAGGATTCAATGATTTAACTTAATATTTACTCGTATTTCTCTTTTGCTTGGTATCTTTCTCAATTTGTTTCTTCTCCTCTGTTTCAATTTTCTTAAAATATTATTCTAACTTGAAATAATATTTAAATTTTTTTTCATTCATTGCTCTCAACAAAGTACTACTCCATTGAACAAAAGTAACATGACTGGCTTCTATTCATTGTAAATGCAAACTCACCTTCTAAATCAATACAGGAACATGCCGCTTTCTACAATTACTTTCCAGAAACCTTCAATTTTTGAATTCAAATTGAAATAGCTAGTCTGAACTTTTGGAACACCCAACACATTTCCCAAATAAAGCTAATACATATTTGGGATGTGAAGTGTTCGGCTCCACAAATGCTCGTCTACCTGCTGAGCACTGCCAGCAATTTTGTTTTCTGGTCAGATTTTCCAGTAAAATGCTTTCAGACTATTTCAAACATCTGACACTGTTCGAGTGAAGGTGCTCTTAACATTGGCTTTAAATTTGCTTTTCAATAATGTACCACCCCACTAGAATGATACTTGGACTTAAAGAGTTAATTATGAGGACAGTTCGTGCTTCCTTGTGTTCAATCAAGGAGTTCAAAATGATGAATGAATTCAACAAGGTAGTCAAAGAAACTAGAACAAAGAGGCACCATATTAAAACCAATTCCAAGACAGCTGGAGTGAACAAATAAATTATTTTTTTCATTTAACAGATGGTGGAACAGTTTGGAGACTGCTGAGTAACCTGAAATTCACTGTCAATAAAATTATTAGGAAAGGAATGTGGAGACTTCCGGTGATGGTGATGTGCTGAGCAGTCGCACATCAGGTGGCTCTCCTCCAGAACACAACCAAATAGGCTCTTTTAGTCTAATTTAGCCTGGAAATTTGGACTTATTTCACCCACAAATAAGAAAGGGAGAGAATAGGAACAGAATACCAGCGAATGGAAGCTCGAGGGGCCACAGAGAAGTCTGGGGCGGAGGAAAAGGCCAAGAGCAGCGGGTGAATGAGTCGACGGACCCACGAGGCATTGGGGTCCTCAATCATCCTAGAGAGAGGGAGACCAACGACCCAAACAATGACCCCACCCCCACCCCCGCCCGATGGAGATGGAGCAAAGACATTCCTGATGGAGGAATTGACAGCGATGAGGAAGGCGATAAAAGTAAAGATCCAGGTGGCAGTCAAGGTGGCAGTGACGGACCCATTGGTCGCCATGCCGATGGCAATCAATGGAATGGGGAAGAGGCTGGAAGATCAGGGGTAGATGATCCTCGAGCTGGAAAAGAGTACAGGATTGATGCTCTGGCGGCTGAAATTAAAAGGTTAGGGGAAACCCAGGGTAGCCTAAAGGGGAAGGTCGAAGACCAAGAGAATCGGTCTTGGTGCCAAAATATTCGGATCGTGGGCCTGCCAGAGGGAATCAAGGGCAGGGACCCAACAGACTACGTGGCTCAGATACTGGGCAACCTAGTCGGGAGGGACAGCTTCCCCAAGCCGCCGGAGATCGACAGGGCACACAGGTCACTCCAACCGAAGTGCAAATAGCCAAGGGCAATAATTGCCAAATTACATCATTATCAGGACCGGGAAAAGATCCTGTGGTGGGAAAGGCAGATGAAGGCGAGCAGCTGGGAAGGACATTGAATATGAGGTGTACGGGACATTGGGGCAGACCTGACAAAGCACAGGGCCCCCAAAGTGAGCGTTTGGACCAACACCACCAACTCTGAATACTTCCAGTTGTAGAGAAGCAGCAGGCAGGGGTGCCCGCTGTCCCTGCTCCAGTTCGCCCCAGCACTTGAACCCCTGGCAATCACCCTGTGAGACACAAGAGGCTGGAAGGGTATCCGAAGGGGAGGCAGAGAGCAGAGTCCCACTCTATGTGGACGATCTGCTCCTCCACATCTTGGACCCGCAGAACGGCTTGAAGGAAATCATGAAGCTCCTGGAAGAGTTTGGGGCCTTCTCGCGCTACAAACTCAACCTTGGGCAAAAGTAAGGTATTCCTGGTGAACCCAAACGGGGGCGGGATGGAGCTTGAGGGTCTTCAGTTTAACCTAGCCTAAAACAAATTCTGCTACCTGGAGATCCAGATAACCCAGGACTGGACAAGGATCCACAAGTGGAATCTGACCAGTCTGGCGGAGGAAGTTAAAAAGGACCCTAGAGATGGGATGCACTCCCACTCTCCCTGGCAGGGAGGGTGCAGATGATTAAGATGAACGTACTGACAAGGTTCCTCTTCCTATTTAGATTCTTACTGATCTTCATCCACAAGACCTTTTTCCAAGGAATAGATAAAATGATTATGCCGTTTGTGCTGGGGATGGGGGAAGAATCTAAGAATCCTCAAGACACTACAGAGGAGAAGAAGCATGGGTGGGCTGGCCCTACTGAACTTGCAATACCAGCACTGGGCAGTCACAGCCGAGAGGGTGGAGGGATGGGTAAGGGAGCCAAGCAAGGAATGGGTGAAGATGGAGGAGTCCTCCTGCATGGGAATGACTCTCTGAGCCCTAGCCACGGCAGGGCTCCCAACCCCTCAGCAAAGTACACATCAATCCCAGTGGTGGTAACAGCGCTAAAAGCCTGGAACCAGGTGAGACAACACTTCTACTTAACCGAGGTGTCCACCATGGCCCCCATCTGCAGTACCACAAATTCCCACCGGCCATGCTAGATGCCGCTTTTGAGAGGTGGAGACAGGACCAATGGATGCTAGCGGTCAAGGACATTTACATAGGGAACAGACTTGCAACCCTGGAAGATCTAACAGAGAGAACTTGAGTTACCAAATGGACAGGGGCTCCAGCATTACAAATCAAAATTTTTCCAAGGAGACGACGAGGTACGCTAAGGCCCCGAGAGACACAATGCTAGAGGAACTGCTGGACGCGGACGGTATGCAGAAATGTGGGGATATTTATGGACGATTTTCAGAAGGGCGAGAAAACCACTAGACGGAGCAAGACAGATATGGGAAGACAAACTAGGGAAGGAAGTAGGGTGGGGACTCTGAAGCGAAGCACTGAGTAGAACCATTCCACACCTCCTTGCGCAAGGTTCATGCAGTTTAAAGTGGTGCACAGAGCGCACCGAACCAGAACCCGAATGAGCAGGTTATTCCCGGAGGTGGAAGACAAGTGTGAACGGTGCGAGGGTGGCCCAGCCAACCATGCCCACATGTTCTGGGCCTGCCCCAGACTTGTCGGGCTATTCTTCAGCCTGTTCCAAGACAGGTTTGAGGCCAATTGCGGATAAAAAGGGAGGGAGGGAGGTAGGGGGGACCAATAGGTGCTAACAGGACCACACAAAGCAGACAAGAACTGAGTGGGGTGGGGGACAGCAAGGGAGGAACCCAGAGAAATATCAGGGGGAAACACGTGGGAAAAGAGCGAAGGGGGGGGGGGGCAACAAAACTATAGGGACAACAACAAATACAAGACAAAAGACGGACTGTAACATCAATGGTGGAAGAAAGGGCCTAAGTCGAAGCCCGATCAACAAAAAGGGCAGGGGGGATGGGGGAGGGGAGGGGGGGGGGGGGGGGGGGGGGGGGGGGGTGGGGGGGGAAGTGGGAGCAAAGGGGGGAATGGGGAGGGGAGGGGGGGGGAAAGTGGGAGCAAGGGGGGAATGGGGGGGAGGGCTGATGGAAGAAAAACATGTAAATAACCGGATCAGTCACCTGCTGTATAGTGTACAAATGTAAAATTCAATAAAAATATTTAACAAAAAAGGAAAGGGATGTGGAGAAAAGGTGGTGCAATTAATTCAATATCAATTTGTATAATAAACAAGGGGCTCAATGAACTTCACCGACTACTGCGCTCTTAACTCTACTCTCCAGTTATATTTTCAAATCTCAATTTGTAGTAATACCCTGGTTTTTGAAGTCATATTCTGAGTTTACCTTGGGCTGCCAGCAGATAATTGCTACCGGTCCTCCGCTAGCGGTAGAAGCGGTGCCCAGGTCGATTCCCCTCGCCTTTACCATGCTAATTTATGCAAGGAGGAGAGGTCACTGGGAATCTGTCAGAATCCTGACATCGGGCTGCCATTTTGAGCAAGCGATCCGATACGGAGATCCAGCGGCAGGTACATCTCCTTACCCCCCACCACGGAAACAATGGGTCACCCCACCCCCCCACACAACATGCAGGCATGAGGGTGACCCAAACCCCATTGTGTTAGTAATAAAACAGGATATTGAGATGCATTCAAGCATGAAAGGAAGGTAGATGACAATCCACCAAGCACCTATGTCTGGAATAATAAAACTATCAATCACTAGCTACGGTAATAAATTGAATGGAAGACTGCATTTCAAAGGCTGCCAAGGGCTCTGAAGCCCTTTGAAGTGCACTCGGCTTTTGAGGAAACCTCTGACACTTGTAACAGCTGCTCCTTTAAACACTTTTGTCTGAGGTAGCAGATGTCAGGGAAGGGTTAGTGAAAATGCAATGATTTTTCACTCTGCTGCCTGGACTGCTCTCCAGCTTTCATGCAGGGGTGACTGATGGGTGTCTCGTTGTGAGGGGGGGGGGGGGGTCTGATGGAGGTGGGGTATCTGATAATGGCTCTCTTACGGGGGATCTGATGTTGGGGTTGGATGGGGGGGCAGGATTTGGGTTGTAGGGGGAGGGAGGCCTTCCAATATACTAGGTGGGGTGGGGGGGGATCTGTTATGCACTAACCCATTGATCCGCCATGGGTCCACTGTGCCAAGGCCACACTTGGGCAAACTTGCCCCAAATCCTGCCTGGAGGATTTCCCACTGTGGGGGTTGCTACATAATGGCAGTGGGGGGGGGGGGGGGGGGGGGGGGGGTAAAGACTCGAGCTTCCAGCCCATTGCTCACATGGAAATGGATCTAAGAGAGTGATTTGCATGTAGCTCGCTGCCACTACCGGCAGGGGACCGGCCCATCAGATCAGGTTTGGCGCCCGCCACCGATCCCGTTTTTCAGCTTACATTCCATTCTCCGACCATTCAGGAAACCCAATACTGGCATTTGGAGAATCCACCCCCTTATTTATCCTCCTCCTCATGTACCCTGCTTCAACTCTATCTATACGGTTTAATATTTTAAATAAAATCAGACGATACTGGAGATAGTCAGCTTGTCAGGCAGAATCTAGGGAGATACATAATAATAATAATCTTTATTGTCATAAGTAAGCTTTGAAGCTACTCGAGCTAAACTTTCAGCTGGATGACCCTTCCAACATTTTCTGCTTTTATTTCAGATTTCCAGCAATATTTTGCTTTTATTTCATTTAATTCTTTATTTGTCTCAAAAAGATCCCTTTTATCTTCTTTTTCTAGATGTCTGAACTTGGGCCTTTGTAGTTTCCTCTTGTAGCAGCTGTCCGCTTTACAGGTAGATCAATATCTTCATAAATTTTCTTTACTGTCCCTAATTTATATTTTGCGGTGTGGTTAAAATTGAACACCATACTCCTGAAATATACTAAACTGTACAATGCAAAATCCATCAGATCCTCTGGAAACATTCTCCACTGTTCCAGCTATCATTCTATTCTCTTTAATTACTTTATTGTATTAGACATTCAAAGTCATGGGTTTAACATCACCATCAACCTCGCTCAGCCAATTCAGCCCGATTTATTGTAGTTACACAATTTCTTTCAAACTAAAATGCAATACTGTATAGTGCGTGCTTAAATTTAATTTACTTTGTCAAACTAAATCTTTTCCCAAATCTTGCTGCTGCCTTTCCTACTTTAATGCCTGCCTGCTGCAGATGCATCTTCCATGACAGTATCAGTAGGAGTGACTATTGCAAAGTGCTTTTGGAGATGAAGTCCTGTCCTCACATTGAGGATATCTTCCAACAGATCTAGCAATTGTAAACTGGGCATCTATGAGGTGCTGTGGATCATCAGCAGCAACAGAATTGCAATCTCATGATTCAGTATATCCCCCACTATACCATTAACATCACGATGTGGGAACAACCCTAGTTCCATGAAATGTGCAGGAGGACATACCTAAAAATGAGTGCTTGGCACTGTTGCCTCATCGCAAGAGGAACCCAGGATTGATTCCAGCCTTGGGTGTCTGTCTGTGTGGAGTTTCCATGTTCTTCCGTGGCTTTCCTCCCTCAGTCCTAAGATGCTAAATTGTCCCTTAGTGTTCAGGATGTGGTTAGGTGATGGGGATAGGGTGAGGGAGTGGAACTGGGTAGAGTGCTCTTTCGTAGGGTCAGTGCAAGTTAAATGGGCTGAGTAGCCTTCTTCTGCACTGCAGGGATTCCATGATTCTATGAACCTGGTTGCAAAACAGGACCACTTGCATGCCAAACAGTGGAAGCAGCATGCGATAGCCAGAGGAATGATCCCATGACCAAGGGATCGAATCCAAGCTCTGCAGTCCTGACACATACTACAAAGGCTATGAAATAATTCCAGCAATAATATTGAATACCTGGGCTCCAGAACCAGGCAGACTCCTAGCCACACTGTTCCAGTACAACTGCAACACTGGCAACTAGCTGACAATGTAGAAAGTTATTCAGATAGGTCTGTACACAAAGTAGGACAAATCCAACCCAACCAATTACTGCCCATTATTCTAATCTCAAATCATCAGCAAAGTAATGGAAGATATCAGTGACAGTGCTATCGAGCAATACTCAACAATAATCTGCTCACTAACTCTTAGTTTGGGTTCCACAAAGGCTATCAGCCCCTGGCCTCAATACAGCCTTGGTTCAAACATGGACAAAAGAGCTGAAGGCTAGAGGCCAGGCAAAAGTGACTGCCCTTGGCATCTCGGCAGTATTTGACTATGCCTGGCATCAGGAGCCTCAGCAAATCTGGTGTCAACGGGGAATGGGGAGGTATTAACTCTCCACTGATGGGAATCATACCTAGCACAAAAGGAGATTGCGGTTATTGGTAGTCAATTATCTCAGTCGCAGGACATCACTGCAGGGGTTCCTCAGCTAATGTCTGAGACCCAAACATCTTCAGCCAGCCCCCTCATCAATGACGTTCCCTCCATCACAGGGGCAGATGTTTGGATGCTTGCTGAGGGTTGCACAATGTTCAGCACTATCTGTGACTCCTCAGATACTGAAGCAGTTATTGTTCATATGCAGAAAGACCTGGATAACATTCAAGTTTGGGCTGATAAGTAACATGACCACTCCCAACAAGAGAGATTCCAACCACCTCTGCTTGACATTGAATGGCATTACCATCACTGAACCCTCCACCACTATCAACATCCTGGGTGTTACCATTGACCATAAACTGGAGCAGCCATGTAAATACAAATGTCACTACATTCCTAGCTCCCCTTTTGAGAACTGACTGGTGGTGATTTAACCCAAGGTCAACACAACTCAGGTGAGGAGCAAGGTCGAGAATGCAGAGCCTTCATTAATAACCTGACGGTGTTGGCGTCACTCCACATCACAAACGGTCCAGCTAACTGAACTAACCCACCCTCCTGGAAGATGCACTGCTACAACTCACTAAGACGCCTTCTGTAATGAACTCCAATTGGCTTTATTGGTTGGCCAATTGGAGTATGAGCTCCCTCAATGATAGCTCATTGAGGGGGCCCATATAATCACCTGTGTAGGCTTTGTGAGCAGTCTTAAGTTGACTGGACTGCTAGCAGCACTGTTCGTAGCTGCTCCTGTAATATCGTTATTGTAAATAAATATTGGTGTGGTGATGGAACTCCTGCCTCCCGTGGATTACTACAGTGGCGACGAGGTAAACTACGAATTTTGCAGAGACCAGCTACCGCACTCGGAGGGTAAGCCTTGTCATTTTAAAAATGCCGTTTTTTGGGAGGTTAGAGGCATTCGACCCGGCTATTGAGGACTGGTCCCAGTATGTGGAGAGAATGTGTTACTTCTTCCGGGCAAATGATATACTGATGGACGAAAGGAGACGGCTTATCCTGCTGTCGGCGTGCAGACCCTCCGCTTTTGCCATTATACGTAGTCTGACTTTTCCCGATGCGCCGGACACGAAAACTTTCCAAGTAACGGAATTGGTGAAAGAGCACTACGACCCAAAACCACCCCTCATTTTGTGTAGGTACAGATTCTACACAGCGAAGCGGGAAGACAGGGAGTCAGTCTTGACCCGCCTGAGAAGGCTGGTGGAAAAATGTGAGTTCGGCCCGACGCTAAATGAAATGCTTCGGGACCGGTTAGTGTGTGGTATAAACGACCTCACAATACAGAAACGCCTGTTGGCGGAAACGGAGCTAGACTGCAGGCAGGCGTTACAGCTCGCACTGTCCCTAGAAAAGGCAGCAAGTGGGGCGCAGGAACTACAGGGCACGCCAATGGAGGTAGATACCTGTGAGAGGGACTACGGGTCCTGCTACCAGATAGCCGCTCTCAGGAAAAACCTGAGGAATAGAGGGAAAAAGGAAAACCCCACAACTGCCCCCAAGTCTGCCAGGACTAACTGGAGACAGAGGGAAGTACCGGCTGAGGCTCCCCCAACAGAGAAGGACCGTTTCTGGCACCAGACAGAGTGGGGTAACAACGACAGAAGCCCTAGAAGGAGGTGGCAAAAGAGGAATAGCACGTGGGGACGCAGGGAAGTACACAACCTAGATGCCCCATCCTCCTCCGAAGGGGAACAATTATATATTACAACGAAGAAAGCAGAACCCATTACCCCACAGGTGAACGGGCGGCCGACAATAATGGAAATAGACACGGGTGCGGCCGTATCAGTAATGGGAGTGGCAGCATTTAGAAAAATAAAAGATGGACTCCAGCCACTAACCCTAACAAAAACATCGACGAAACTTAAAACCTACACGGGGAACCCCTGGAAGTTCTAGGCACGACTCATGTACCTGTGGAATATTGGAAACAATTGCTCAGATTACCGTTGACCATAGTAAAGGGCTCTGGACCGAGCTTAATTGGACGGAACTGGCTGAAAGACCTAAAATTAGATTGGCTGAAAATTTTCCAGAGTGGAAGCGGGCAGTTGAGTGGAGCACTCCAAAAATACCCGGAGGTCTTCCAGGAAGGTTTGGGGGAAATCATAGGTGCCAAAGCAACTTTGCATGTAGACCCAAACCGGTGCCCCCACCTGGAAATGCCTCTGCTGCCGACTATTATCATACCGCCAGCTGCACTCTTAATTGGAAGGCGGCTGCGAACGAGGCTGAGTCTCCTTTTCCCAAATTTAGCGGGGAAAGTTGAGAAACAACAGGAGGCCCAACGCAGGGGGCATGATAATAGTCGGCAGCAGAGGCATTTCCAGGTGGGGGCACCAGTTTGGGTCAAGAATTATGGGAATGGACCAACGTGGGTTAAAGGCACGGTAGAGTCCCAAACAGGGCCCATATCCTATGAGGTTTCAATAGGAGGTAAGGTGAAAAAACACCTAGACCAAATAAGGGCAGCGGAAACACACCTGGAGGCAAGCGAAGCAGGACCGCCTCAAGCTGGGATAGCCCAGACGGAAAGGATACCCACACCCCAGCCCCGAGCAATTTCTCCAGACCCCGTCATCCAGTCATCAGAGATGGACACACTTGACGAGGCTGCCGTGACACCTCTCCCCGAGGAAGAGGAAGAACAACTTCCAAGGAGGTCGTCAAGGAAAAGACAGGCACCCACTTCGGAGAACGACCCGGCGGACGACACAGAGGTGACAGACCCAGACATGAGCAGGGAGAAGCTCAGAGGAATGCCAGCTGGCAGGAATTCCTCGGACCTTGGGGGGGTGGGTGTAATGAACTCCAATTGGCTTTATTGGTTGGCCAATTGGAGTATGAGCTCCCTCAATGATAGCTCATTGAAGGGGCCCATATAAATCACCTGTGTAGGCTTTGTGAGCAGTCTTAAGTTGACTGGACTACTAGCAGCACTGTTTGTAGCTGCTCCTGTAATATCGTTATTGTAAATAAATATTGGTGTGGTGACAGAACTCCTGCCTCCCGTGGATTACTACACCTTCGATAGCACCTTTCAAACTCATGACTGCCACCATCCAGAAGAGCAAGGGCAGCAGCAGATGCATGGAAACATTTGCAAGCTCCTCTCCAAGCCACATACCATCCTGACTTGGAACTAAATTGTTGTTCATTCAGTCACTAGGCCTAAATACTGGAACTCCCTTCCTAACAGGATTGAGGGTGTACCTATACATGTAGAATGCAGCGGTTTAAGAAGACCACTGCTGCCTCAGAGCGCTAAGGACCTAGGTTTGATTCCGACCCTGGGTTACTGTGACGTTTGCACTTTCTCCCAGTGTCTGCGTGGGTTTCCTCCAGGTGCTCCAGTTTCCTCCCTCGATCTAAAGATGAGCAGGTTAGGTGGGAGAGTGAGCCTAGGTAGGGTGCTCTTTCAGAGGCTTGGTGCAGATTCAATGGGCCAATGGCCTCCTCCTGCACTGTAAGAATTCTATAATTTTATTCTTATGGTTGTATTATTACATATCACTTGAAATTTTGAACCACCAGAAATACAACTGTTAAGCGACGTAGGCAACAAAATACAGTTGAAATAGTCAATTTTATTGTCAAATCGATTACTGAAGTTTCAATTTTGAACCAAATTTGGAAATCAAAGTCTGACTGCAGAAGATTAAACATTAGGTCCTTATGACAAAGTGAGATATTAAACATGATCCTATTTTCAGATGCATATATAATGCGGATATACACAAATATACAATGATGAGATACACTACAATGAAAGAATAAAGTTAGAGCTGAAAGTAATCTCACACACGGGTAGTGTTGGCTAAAATTCATGTCAAATTCCAAGTAATTTTTTAACCTTCCCAAAACTAACTCTAAAATCAAACAAGCTTCAATCAATAATTTTTATAATCTATATGTAGTATGTGCTCTAATTTTAACAAAAGCACAGATATATTGCAATAGCTACACAATTTAAAAGTCCAATGATTCACTTTCTTTGTTAATGAACTCATTTTTGGCACGTTTTACATAAAACTCATATACAGATTTACACACAATGTATATACAGATAAAAATATACATGTAGCATTTCACTGACATTATTATCAAAAATGACAAATTTGGGTTGAGGGCATGGATGCAGTTAATATCAAGAGGTGCAGCAAATTTTGAAGAGAATGGAAAATTGCAAAACCAAAAGACCTTTAATATAAGGAATTTGGACAGAGTAATTTCAGGTAGATGTAGAGAAGTGAACCCCTGGGAGAGGGGGAGAGGCAGGGTAAAGGAAAATTAACAAAAGTGATTGGGGGGCGTGGATGGTCTAGGGATCCAAGCAATCAAAACAAAATATCTTACATTAGCAATACTTAAATCATAAAGGTTGTGATGTTGAGCTTCATACAATTTCTTAAAATATAAAATAATTGTTCCAATCATGTACAGCATTGGCAAAAATATTCCGCTGTCTCGTGTTTACCATACAAAGATGTATCTGGCCCTGGAAAAATTCCAGCATTGAATAAGATATTGAGCTTAAAGGAGCTGAGTGAACTTGGCTAATATTTCTAAAAGAGCAGTTTATGAGGCACGTCAAAAATACAAAAGGAAATTAACAAGAAAAACGGAGAAGGAACGTTCTCCTCTACCAGAAGAATGCAGAATAATTTGACAATTGAAGCCAAGTTCATCCAAGTTATTTGTCTCCCCTTACAAGGATTGAGAGGTCACAGGGATGCAAAAATCAATGTTTGAAATTAACAGACATGAACAAAGGAAAGGATGAGAATAAAGATAGCTGCCACACCTAACTAAAACAGGAAAACCAGTTTGACAAACTGAATTTCTATGTCCGTTCCTACGTTTCAGGATTAGTCCCAATATGTCTCCAGAATCACGGATGGTTGTACGTCACATGATTTTACAACCACCTATCCATGCACGATAAACACACGCTTTTAAAAAAGGATGCATCTTTAATAAATGCAATCATACTTTCCATAAAATATTTTTAATGTATTTGAACATTTGAGATTATTGGTTTGTGAAATGTCATAATTTAGATCGAGAATATGTATATAGTACACAATCATATTTTAAGCTTCATATTGGGGACATTTCTTCTTTGTAATTTATGGCACAAAATCTGAATTTCTATAGTTGTTTTTACTGGTGAAAGAGTTCAGTCTTTTCTGTAATAGTTACCCACATTTTTAGCTTGGCTATTAAACCAGACTTTTGCCACCCAATGTGCTCGCTTCACAATTTGAAACTCTGAAGCTTGAATCAGCTTTAAATATTTACAGTGCCGCCATTTTAGCACACTGGGCTAAATCGCTGGCTTTTAAAGCAGACCAGGGCAGGCCAGCAGCACGGTTCAATTCCCGTACCAGCCTCCCCGAACTAGGGACTTTTCACAGTAACTTCATTGAAGCCTACTCGTTACAATAAGCGATTTTCATTTCATTTTCAGAGGTATATCTATAAAGATTTCGTCTTTCAACAGTAATATTATGCAAAACAAAAGGGGAACAAATACTCTTGCTTAGAATTAACTCTAGGTTAATCACTTGAGAAGATTCCTTATCTCCTTTATTGCTTGTATACTATTATACACTCAAAGAACCATGCGGTAGTCTAAAAATTACATGTTGTGGCTGGCTTTCATTCATTTCTATAACATTGAACTAATGGGTTTGTGTATCATTGCTGGATCTTGTGTACAGCCAAGTTCTTTGGATCACTGCTAGGTACACACCAATCATCAGCCTCATGACTATGTTGGTAATGTCGCCAGGCAGATTTGTTATAAACTGGTAGTCTTTCTACGGAGTCTTTTGATAGAGCCTAAAGGAGAAATTACAAATACCGAACAGTGAACATATAATTCTAACATTTGAATTCGTTAACAACAGTATACTTCAGCAAATTTTGAAATACAATATAAATCAAAAGCATCCTGGCCTGAATGGGATTCTTTCGGCAAGTAAGCGTGAACTTTTAAAAAAAAAAAGCATGTCTACTTGTGCTCAAATTCGAAATCCGTCAATGCTGGATGAACGGGCAGACAAGGCGAGCAAACAGTGTTTTTAGATTTGAGTAAAGCAAGGCTAATGCAATGAAAAATCACCTCTCTTCTAGGTAGGATATCATTCACAGTCTCAATTAGTATTTGAGCAGGACTGGGATGCAGAAGGGTGCATCACAGTCCAGCTTCTCAAATTGGAAGCATCATACATCCCACAAGAACTACTTATCTAGAAAATGCTAATCTGTACTGACAAATGCAAGAGTTTAATTGTGATACTCTCTAAGAGTGAATGGCCTTATAAATACTATTTGAAAAATAGCAATTTTGAATTGGTATGAGTAATCATCTAACCATTTCCTAATCAGCTATCACTGTATTTAGATAAGGTTTGGGGAGAAAGCTTGGTGTGTATAGTTGCAGTGTATTGGCAATAAGTCTTGCTTTGAATAAGAGACTTTATCTTTTAACAATTCTTTGTGGGTGTGTGTCTGCTTTGCACTATGATAAGTGTAAATTGGTTTAGTCACGGAATAAACATTTTACTTGGACTAGGAGTCCTATGTCCTCTGCTATGTAAAGGCTGCTAACCATCTTCTTTGATGCTTCTAATTACATTTGAGGTGAAATTATGTATGATCATAGACAAGTTACATTATATACACATGTATTACGGTTCACACTCTTTTGGGGGGGGGGGGGGGGGGGGGGGGGTGGGGGGGGGGGGGGGGGGGGGGGGGGGGGGGGGGGGGTGGGGGGGGGGGGGGGGGGGGGGGGGGGGGGGGGGGGGGTGGGGGTCACAGTGGGTGTGATTTCCCCAATATTGACTCTGGCAGCTAAAGCTTTGCACTTAAAGCATTTGAGAAAGTGATCCCAATTATCATTTAGATCTTATTTGTTGGGCTGCAAGGAGACAAAGCTAAATATTTGGGATCCATGACCTGCCAGTTATGAAAGGCTCTTGAAATAGGGATTTCATCTCAGCATAGCATGAATGCTCAGTACTCAGAGACTGTCTAAGACAGAAATATGCGGTTCAGTTTCTCCCTAATTCAGTAGTTCTGTACTTACTGTAACCATGTACAGATTTAGGACAATTAATTATGGTTTTGTTTGAATCTAATTCATCTTGTTGCAAAAAGTATATATCGCCTAAAAATAAAAACACTGCCTTTCATCTGATCAAGTAACCTGCATTTTGGAAATATTCGCATATCCATTATAAATTCCAGATTAGTCTCTTCTGTAATATCTTAGAATTATTTTCCATGTACCATTCAAATAATCTCATGCAAATTTTAGGGAATTGGAAACTGCTTGTAGGTTATTTTTCTGAACAATACTGCTTGCATAAATTACTGCAAATATACAATAATGAAATAATTTTCAAAAAATTGTGCTATAGACAGTTCAAACAATACCACGTTTGTGGGCTGAGATTTTAACAATGCATTTGTTCAGCAATGAAACAGAAGTTAGTCTTTTAACCAATTAATACAGTCTACTTTTTAATTAAAATGAAACATGATCATAAACTCCAAAAATATCTTTCTTGGTGGACACTTTATGGAATGCCAAAGACTTAAAGAATGATGGCCTTTGTTTGGAATTATGCACTCTGCCTTGACTGAAAGCAGAAACGCACTATGGCTAGTTGTCAAATACAAGTCAAACACACTTCATGGAAAGAAAAAAATTATATTAGACCAGTTAGTATAGGGCTTATTAAGTTGCTACATGGCCTAGAATAGCCCACATCCTAATCGTATTACCTCCGAGAAATGGACCACTATCCCACAACAGCACTGGCTGTGAATGAAGACTCAAGTTTTTCATGTAGTAACATCTGCCAAGGGACTTGGAATTTTCAAAAGTACTGTAGGTCTGTTCCAATTCCAGCCTTTAGTTCAATATTGAAACTATTAGGTTTGGGAAGGAAAGAGCAAAAAAACCTTCCACAGGCAAAGTTGAAGGTATTGATACAGATCCAGAAATATTGAGGGCTACTCACAACCACCCGTACAGCCATACCTACATATAAAAATCTGTCACCTAAGGTTTCAGTTGCAGTAATAATCCAAGTCCTTGCAGCTCAAATCCCCTTCTGTTCCTCCTACAATTGTTAAGTCCTATTCTACCTGTGGACGCTGCTCCAATTTAGCATTTAAATTTGCATCCGAGTCACTCAGGTCTCTATATAGTGCTGCTCTTTCAGACTGTCCATATATTCCTGACTCCATTCATCTGGCTCCCACCTTTTGCATTACTTTCGCTAAAGTTGTTTGCCTTACTACTCAACTCCTTCACTTTAAAAAAAAAAAAGTCCTTAAAATATTTTTGATCATATAATTTCAGTCACACCGTTTAATTTTACCAAGTTTCATTCCACCAAAGGCAGTAAAAAATGGCACTGTGTCGAAAAGAAAGGGAGTTGTGGCTAAAATGTATCCCTCTAAAAATAGACTATTTGATTATGTTTCCCAAAGTTGTTTGTTGGACAAAACTATGCATGCAATGGTTACCAAATTACCTTACATTACAACAATAACTACAAATCTAAAATATTTCATTAGCAGTGAGATATTGTAGATGTCTTAAGGCTGTGAAAGGCACATTATAAATTAATGTTGTTTCCTATTCTGAGTTTTACCAGGTAATCTACTACTAAACTACGCTGTCTTCTTACACGGTGATCACTTACTGTTTGCAATTTAATCTGAAGGATGAAAAACAAAGAGTAAACTGGTATATATTATTTTATACATCCCAAGCAGAGAAAATGTTCACCTTTAGGTAAATGACTGCATCGGTCCCATAGCCCTCCATAGAATAGAGCTGAAGATCTCCCTGAAAGTACTTGGCATAAAGTCTTGAAATAGGCAGCCCATAGCCAAAACCAGCCTGAAAATGTAATAACACTGCATGAAAAGACTACATTTGCAAAACAAAATGCATCAATATTGATTAGATAAGCTACAGTACAGTATGTATCTGGAAATAAATACATACCAGTGGTGTACCTCTAGAACTTCCCAAGTGTGGTGTGGGAGCTGTGCTATACATGTAACTGAACAGCCGGTCTATCTTACTTAGGGGAACACCCCCACCTTTGTCACTCATCTGTGAGAAAAATGCATGATCAAAATTCTTTTACCATTAGATAACCAGAATAAGGAACAGGAATTGTGAGTATTGTAAACTGGATGTTCTGTTTTATGTTTATAAAGTGCATAAAATAATCTTAAAAATAAAACATCAAATTCGTACCTTAATTGTGACATCTTCACCACCCAGTGCAACTTTTACTTTGATAGATGGAAGACGTGGACTGGATTCATGACTTTCTACAGTAGCTCTCATGGCATTCTTGGATAAAAAGACGTGGCACTGAATGTTTTATTTTGCTAACACTGCACCAAAGTAAATTAATTGCCAAGCAGACAGTACTAAAATCTATTAAATGACCATAACCTCATGATAATTTTGTTTTCAAACAACTGTTTAATAAATGTTGCCAATTGCAAAACTTATCTGTAATAACCTGCATCTGACATGCATGAGATTCATCCAGTTGAGGATGATTGTTTCCTCATCCCGATTGGATCGGAATTAACCAGCATTTGTTTAATAGGTTGGCATCTGTAGTAGCCAAGAGAAAGGTGTAAGGGCCCAGTAATGTGTAAACTGGGCCCTATGTATGTGCCGCTGTAAAGCTGAATAACCGTCTCCCCATGAACTTGCCAACTTCCCTGGTTACCATATTGGCAACGAGGATGGGATTAGAGCTATCGGACAGCTCCCGAAATATTTTTTTACAACTGTGTGTACTGAGGTACAGGCAATTTCATTGCTGTGTTGCTTTTTCCAGACCCTGTGTTGAGACTGAAGGTGAGCACTGGGCCAAGAGTTCTGATGGTGGCTTGTGGAGCACATATGCTCCAAGGTCTGATGTATCTGACAGTACTGGAAGTGGCATTGTTGGAAGCAACCTCTGGTGGAGGTCACGTGACATTTTTGTTAGTCTCCATCTGCAGTCCTATTGGGTTATTGCGATAGTGGGTCCACCGGGGAGTCCGCCCCCATGAACTGTCTTTCAGGTTGGGAATGCGGCATTGGTTGAGACTGTTCCACGACATTAAGAAAGCAGACTGTACGAGCGGACTGTACGACAGCCACATTCTATATTTGGGGGGGGGGGTTTAATAACCTGCATGTCACATGCATGCGGTTCATCCAGCTGGGGATGAATGTTGCCTTGTCTTGATTGAACCGGGAATTACCAGTATTTGCATAGTAATGTTGGCTTATGTAGTAACCAAAAGGAATCGGTAATGTGTAACTATGGACCCTATATATGTGCCGCTGTAAATCTGAATAAATGTCTCCCTGTGAACTCCCCTTGCCGTTTTATAGTACTATGTATATTTCCCAACAGGACTATTTATTAATTAACAGCAGTGGTTGATAAGTGAGATGGATAAAACTTTAAATGCAACATTGCAACTGTATTCAATTTTGTACGTTATCTATATGCAAGTCTACGTAACAGTGCAGTGTATTATGATTATCCAGTGGTTAATAAGGGCAACAGAAATTCATAACATCCTCATGGTGCAATCCTGTGCAAGGATTCAATAGTGGCTCTTGCTACTTCCCACAGCGGTTGCCCACTTATCCCCACTGTTAAGTTGTATCTCTTATTGGCTAATGCTCCCCCCTCCAATGTTCTCTTTCTCTTACAAACAGCTTAGGTAGTGAAATTAACTCAATTCACTTGGAAATATTTCAGTTATAGCACCAATCTTCTTGCATTTGTATTTTGACAATACATGCTATTAAGGGAATTGTGTTGCGAGAATCATGAAACTGAGGGTTAGAGAAAAGTGGTAGCTTTCAGCTGGTGTGTATTACCACCAAGACTCTGTACTGAAAGTTTCACATTTCTTAAATGTCAAATTATCATTAGTGGTTTAGAAATCGGAGGAACAAAAAAAAAAAATGGAGTAAAATTGGGATAATGAACGAGAACAGTCCTTAACTCAGTATCTTGGATAAAAAGGCTTTTGCTCTCAATACAGGATCTTTATTAATTCCCAATTCAGTCATGACAAAATAGTTAAAATATTTACTCCAGTTGCACTTTTTAAAAAAAAAATTGTAAATCTTTTCTACTTAAGGTCAATAATATCTAACATTGTGGAGACAGGCACAAAAATTGTGCAATAATTGATTTCACATTTCAATAAATAAAATTAAAAAATGAACAGCTTCTTACTTTGAAAAGTTCAAACAGCATGTGATAGAGATGAGATGGCACATATACAATATGGACAGGTCCTGAACCATTCACTGCTGAAATGAGAGAGATAACACATTTTGGAAGAAATTCTCATTCAAGAAGCCATTAGCCAATACATCAAAAACTGTTTTCGACCACACCTGGGAGTATTGCAAGCAGTTTTGGGCACCACACCTTAGAAAGAATAGATGGCTATGGAGGGAGCAGAGGGCAAATTTACCAGAATGATACATGGACTCAACTCATCGGCTAAATTGCAAGCAAAGATCCTCCTGTAATTTGAGAGGTTAAAGAATAATTTGATGAAATTTAAAAAAATATTAAGTGGAACAGATAAGGTAGAGAGTAATCATTTAGTCATGGAAGTGCAAGTACTAGGGTCCCATGTAAAATTAGAGCCACATGTACAACATGCAAAACAGCAGTAGAAGTGGTGGTAGAAAATCAAAATGCTCTGTTGCAAATAGCAATTGATGCGAGACCAATTGTTAATTTCAAATCTGAGATTAGCAGATACACTTGTTCCCCATGCCCATGTGTATTCTATCTAAAGACAGGTCCTTGGCTCATTGTCTGCTGACACTTCACCTTGAGCCATTTCTCATCAGCAGTTTTGTCAGTGGTGGTTTGCCTTCCACTCTCAAAGGCAAGGAGACAGAACCCAAGTCTAACTCTGCCAGAACAAGAATCAAACCCAGGCTGTTGGCATTATTCTGAATCAGCTATCAAGCTTACCAGTCCCCTATTTTTGAAAATCAAAAGTATTAAAATGGATACAAGGCAAAAGCCTTGAAGTTAGGTTGCAGATCAGCCACGTGAATAATGGAATTGGCTGGAGGAGTTAAATGGTCTAGTCCTGATTCTTTAAACTCTCTTGGTAGCAGATGTATCAAAGTAAACATGATAGGGAAAAACAATACACATCAGTTAAGTGTAAATGGCCAGACAAAAATGTGGGGACGAACTGGGGACAGAAGTGGGCTGGGACTCTGGAGCAAAGCACTGAGCAGGGCCAACTCCACATCCCCTTGCGCAAGGCTCAGCCTCATGCAGTTAAAAGTGGTGCACAGAGCACACCTAACCAGAACCCAAATGAATGGGTTCTTCCCAGTGATAGAAGGTAAATGTGAACAGTGCCAGAGAGGCTTGGCCAACCACAGCCACATGTTTTGGGTCTGTTGCAAACTTGTAGGGTTCTGGACAGCCTTCTCCGAGGCAATGTCTAAGGTTGTTGTTGTGTGTGTGTGTGTGTGGTGGGGGGGGGGGGTGGGAGGA
Source organism: Scyliorhinus canicula (assembly GCF_902713615.1). Classification (NCBI taxonomy): domain Eukaryota; kingdom Metazoa; phylum Chordata; class Chondrichthyes; order Carcharhiniformes; family Scyliorhinidae; genus Scyliorhinus; species Scyliorhinus canicula. The sequence continues at coordinate 27,274,961 of NC_052164.1, forward strand.
GGAGAGGAAGAGAGGAGGGAACCCAAGGCAACTATGGGGAGAAGCATTGGGGGGGGGGGGGGGGGGGGGGGGGAGGAGAGGAGATGTGCCCCCCCCCCCCCCCCCCAACCAAACCCACAAGGCAGGCAGCAGAAAATAAAAAAGGGAAGAGGGAAGCAATGGAGAGAACAGGAGTCAGAGACAGCATATTCTGAACGAAAAGGGGGAATAGTAAGGAGGGGCTGGGGAAGGACACACCAAAATAGACAATAGCAATATGTATATAAGAACCACGCGTGCTGTGAATATTAAACTTAAAGTGTTACTGTGTATAAATTGAAAATACAAATAAATATATTTTTTTAAAAAAGAAAATATTCCTTACATTTACATTCTTGTCCCTGCATCAAACTTCAGGTCATAAATTGACACATATTTAAGTCATGAATTTGAATGTTTTAAGAAATATCTCAATTGAGTACAGGAACAATCAAAAGTTATTTTACTGCACTAGTAGCATCTGCTTGTCAATTTCAAATCTAATAACTTGTTGTAATATCTGTTTATTATGCGCCTGCATGTCATTGTAATGAAAAGGTGCTCAACAAAGCAAGGATTAATGTGGGACTGGAATAGCACCGCCCACAGTGTGATGTATAGAGTCACATGGAATGAAACTGAGAGAACACACTCTGGAAGCAGTTTACATGGAACCATGCATGACAATATCTAGAATCTGTAAATAGTTAGGGATTAACAATAAATGGTTCATGTTTAAGAAAAAAAAACTTCAGTGTAAATGGGAACTCTGCAAGGATATGCACATATTAAATTGTCAGGCCTCAGCAAAGGCTAACTGCCCAACATAAGCAACAATTTCAGATGGATTGAGTGTTTCTTTTTAAAGCAACAGTTATATTGAAAAGAGAAACAGCACTGAACAGAGATGCTATAGAATATTTTGATCGGATTAATTAATACAACATTGGCAACAGTTTATAAACTCACTCTTGCAGCCTTACCTTTGTACTGGTCCACTTCTAGTGCAGGGGAGTCCATATAATATTGGTCACAAAGTAGTTTGGCAGTTTCATATGCATCTGTGAACAATGAGCTGATAGTGACCATCTATAAAGCAATAGCATACTATTTCCATACAAAAATTATATTTTAAACAACTGCTTTACACAAAGCTTCTGCATCAAATTACTCACTGTATGTGCTTTATATTTTGTGGAACATGAAATTTCACCAGAGATTACTAACATGGTAGAGTCCTGATTTTGACCATTGAGCTTGGTGAAGCTAAGACAAGCAACATCAAGCAAAAAAAAAGATGCATCCCGATACTTACAAGCACAATTTGTGAACAATGACAGACATTTTGTACAGTAAGCAAAGCATCACCACCTGATAACAGAAGTAGCCAACCTGAGTACATTATTATCCTTATACAATAGAAATGGCTAATCTAAGGTCATCAGTTTAGTATCAGCAACCACATTTATGGTGTTGGGGACAACACAAATAAATAATGGGAATATCAAATCTTAGTCACAGATTATCTGAACATTCCACTAAAATACAGAGATAGTGGATGCATTGGTAGCAACCTTCCAAGAATCCTTAAATTTTGGAAAAGTCCAAGAGGATTGGAAAACTCCCAAGTAACACGCTTATTCAAAATGGGAGACAAAAAAAGCAGGTAACTATAGGTCAGTTAGCTTAACATCTGTCATTGAGAAAATGTTAGCGTCCATTATAAAGGATGTAATAGCAGAACATTTAGAAATACATAATATCAAGCTCAGTCAGCATGGCTTCAGGAACGGGAAATCACATCTGACAAAACTATTATAATTCTTTGAGGTGGCAACAAACAGGATAGATAAAGGGGAACTAGTAGATGTAATATACTTGGATTTAGACAAAACATTCCGTAAGCTACCACACAAAAGGCTACTTAATAAGATAAGAGCTTGTGGTGTTGGGGGTAGTATATTAGCATGGATAGAGGATTGGCTAACAGATAGAAGACAGAGTAGGATAAGAGAGGCATTTTTAGGATGGCAACCTGTAACTAGAAAGTTCACAGGCATCTGTTCTGGGGTCACAATTATTTACAATATATATTAATGACTTGGATAAGGAAAGTGAATGTACTATTGCTAAGTTTGCAGATGACACAAAAATAGGTGAGGATAACAAGAGTCTACAGAGGGATATAGACAGGTTAAGCGAGTGGCAAAAAACAGGTAGATGGAATAAAGTACAGGAAAATATGAAGTGATGCAGTTTGGTAGGAATAAAAGAAGATTATATAAATGGAGAAAGACTGCAGAAAGCTGAAGCTCAGAGAGATTTGAGGTCCTCATGCATAAATCACAAAAGGCCAGAGTGCAAGTTCAGCACGTAATAAGGAAGGCAAATAGAATGTTGGCCTTTATTTCAAAGACAATGAAGTACAAAAATAGGGAGGTCTTGCTAAAACTATCCAAGGCACTAGTTAGACCACACCTGGAATACAGTGAACAGTTCTGGCCTCCTTATCTAAACAAGGATATACTGGCTTTGGAGGCAGTCTAGAGAAGTTTCACTAGTTTGATCCCAGGTACGGCGAGATTTTCTTATGGAGAAATGGAGTAGGTTGAGCCTATACTCATTGGGGTTTAGCAGAATGAGGGGCGACCATATTGCAGCATACAGGATTCTCAGGGAGCTTGACAGGATAAGTGCAGAGGATAGATGCTGAGAGGTTGTTTCCCCTTGTGAGAGAGTCTAGGACTTGAGGGCATATCTCAGAATAAGATGTTTCCCATTTAAGACAGAGATCAGGAGGAATTTCTTCTTTCACAGGGGGATGAATCTGTGGAATTCTTTACCACCGAGGCTGGGTCATTAAGTATGTTCAAGGCGAAGATACACAGATTTTTAATCAGTATGGGAATCAAGCGTTAGAAACATGGTAAAGTAGAAACTAGAGCAGGAGTAGGCCATTCAACCCTTCAAGCCTGCTCCGCCATTTAATATGATCATGGTTGATCCTCAATCTCAATTCCATATTCCCGCTTTCTCCCCATATCCCTTGATGCCATTAAAATCTAAAAACATTATCTCTTCCCTGAATACATTCAGTAACTTGGCCTCCATGGCCTTCTGTGGTAGAGAATTACACAGGTTCACTAGCTTTTGAATGAAGACATTTTTCTTTCTCTCACTCTACCCCTTATTCCGAGACTGTGTCCCTTGGTTCTAGATTCTCCAACCAGGGAAAACATCCTCTTTGTATCTAGTTTGTCCAGTCCTGTTTAGAATTTTTTACAATCAGATCTCCACTCATCTTTCTAAATTCCAGTGAATACAAGCCCAGTTGAACCAATCTCTCCTCACAGGACAGTCCTGCCAACCCTGGTATCAGCCTAGTGACACTCCACTGCACTCTCTTCATGGTAAGTATATCCTTTCTTAGGTAGGGAGACCAAAACTGCACGCAATACTCCAGGTGTAGTCTCACCAAGGCCCTGTATAACTGCAGTAAGACATCACTACTTCTAAATGAAAATCCTCTTGCAATGAAATTGCTGCACCTGGCTCTCAACTTTCATTGACTGGTGTACAAGGACACTCAGATCCCTTTGTGCATCCACAATTCCCTGTATATCACTACTTAAATAATAGTTTTCCTTTCTGCTTTCACACCAAAGTGTACAACTTCACATTTAGCCTTATACTGCAATGTGTTTGCCCACTCACTCAACTTGTCTAAATTCTGACAAGTTTTGTGTCATCGACAAACTTGGAAATGTTACATTTGTTTCCCTCATCCAGGTCATTTATATACACATCATGGAAAGCTGGGGCCACAAGCACTGATCCCTGCTGTACCCCACTAGTCACTGCCTGCCACTCAGAAAAATACTCAATTATTCCCACTATATTTCTTGTCTGTCAACCAATTCTCGATCCATGCCAATACATTATACCCCCTATCCCATGTGCTTTAATTCTTCCCACTAACCTCTATGAGGGACCTTAAAAACTTTCTGAAAGTCTAAATACACAATATCCACTGGTTCCCCATCTATTCTACTAGCTATATCCTCAAAAATAATTTGTGATCTGCTTTTTATAAACTCATGCTGGCTTTGTCCAATCCAGTTAATGCTTTCCAAATGTTCTGTTATCTCGTCTTTTATAACAGACTCTAGTATCTTCCCCACTACTGATGTCGGGTTAACTGGTCTGCAATTCCCTCTTTTCTCTATCCCTCTCTTTTTCAATAGTGGGTTAACATTTGCTACCATCCAATCTGTAGGAACTGTTCCAGCATTGATAGAATTTTGGAAGACGACCGCCAATGCATATGATATTTACTTCAATACGGTGATGTAGATTATCAGGCCCTGGTGATTGGTCAGCCTTTAACCCCATTAATTTTCCCAGCACCATTTTCTTACTAATACTGATTTCCTTCAATTCCGCCCTCTAACTTGGCCCTTGGTTTGTGCCCTCTTTTAGTTCTGGGAATAAGGTGGGAAAATGGGAGTTGAGGATTATCACATCAGATCAGTATGATCTCATGCGATGGCAGAGCAGAATCGATAGGAGCAGAAGTAGGCATTTTGGTCTATGTCTTAAATTTATGAAAATATAAAAACACAGCTAAAACGGAGATTCTGTGCATTTTCACTGACTGTGACCATCTGTGATTCTTTTTTTAAAAAAATATAATTTTAAAAACATTTATTTTTTTTCCAAATTAAACTGCAATGTAGCGTGGCCAATCCATCTACCCTGCATGTTTTTGGGTTGTGGGGGTGAGACCCACACAGAAACGGGGAGAATGTGAAAACTCTGCACAGATAGTGAGCCGGGGCTGGGATCGAACCGGGGTCTTTGGCGCCGTGAGACAGCAGTGCTAATCACTGCACCACCATGTGGCGCGCTCTCCCCCCCCCCCATTTGTGATTCTTAAATCAATACATAAAAGTATTTTGCCCAAGTGAAAAAATGAATGACTTACCCCTGATAACATCTACAACTTCACAGTCTGGATCAATACTGCCTATATGCTTTGGATGAGCTGGATTTGTTGTGCCACCAAAAATGAGTGCTTAAGAAATAAAAGAAATGTTAAACGTTGGCAGATAGATTTGTTTATATATCAAAAAATGTATCAAGAACTTGTTCATAACAACCCTGTCATTTAGAGAAATAACTTCATAAATATTCAACATACTCCACTGTTCACAAATTATGGAAAGAGGTTTATTACATTTTCACACTCTTAAGGTACTGATGAAGTTACTTCTAAAATGGATCTCTCTTGAAATACAACATGGGAAGGTGACATGTGGCGCAGTGGTTAGCACTGGGACTGCGGCACTGAGGACCCGGGTTCGAATCCTGGCCCTGGGTCACTGTCCGTGTGGAGTTTGCACATTCTCCCCATATCTGCATGGGTTTCACCCCCACAACCCAAAGATGTGCTGGTTAGGTGGATTGGCAATACTAAATTGCCCCTTAATTGGAAAAGAAAAATAATTGGCTCCTCTAAATTAAAAAAAAAGTTCTAAAATTTTGCACTTACTATGCTGATTGATAAGCATCCTGATGGAAATACGGCTCATGTAAAATCGATCCAGAAAGTACTGCACATTTTGACTGGTGATGCTGTCTTCTAAAAATGATTCCCTGTATTCGATCACACCCTGAGCCATTGTTGGAACAACATCATTATGCCTGTTCCGAATTGTGATCAAGGCATCCGTAAAACTAACAACACATGGAAATAAAAGTCAAAGCCTTTCAGGTATACTACAAATAAAAGCCTCATTCATTAATTCAGATTAGTTCCATTTAAGATCTAGCCATTTTACAGCAACCAGATTTAAAAAATAATGCAAGTTGTTGGCTCAAAGTATCAGGCTTTCCAGTTTCAAATTTAAAAGACCAATATTAACGTATCTAAAAAGTTGCCCAAACAATTTTCTCATATTTTGTTTCTTTCAAACTAGTTAGCCAGCATCCTGAAAAATCTCCAAGTACTAAAAGGGAACAAATATGATATAGTAAATCATTCTTACAAGGATGCAAGTTTTATATATTTCAAAATGTGATCTCCAAACCCAAATTTTAAAGGCGGAACCTGTTTTTGTTAACAGGGCTTTAATTTCACAATCAAAGTGACTGGACTTTTAAAATAAATGTGCAAGTTGAATATTCAGTCAAGTAATCAGTCAACAAATGATGCCTAAAACTACCAGTCTTGAAATATTATATAAAATAAAAAAATACATACCCTGATAAAACACTGTGATCATCAGGATTCCGATGATAAAACTCAAGAATATCCAAGAGACTTTGGACGTACCTAGATGATTAAAAAGATAGCATGCATTAGTTCTGTTTATCATAGAATTTTATGTATTATGCACAAATGAAGAATTTCATGAATGGTTAGTGTTTTGTGTAAATCAAAGTAGTCAACAAATTTAAGACTTAATAACATAGGCATTTATGGGCGACAACACAAGAATTTACAGGATATGATAGAAACAGGAGTAGGCCATTTGCCTCTTGGAGCCTGTTCTGTAATTCAATATCATGGCTGATCCTCTATCTCAACACCACACTCCCCCCATATTCCTTGACACTTTGAGACTAGAAATCTATTCCTTTCTTAAATATATTCGATGACTAGGCCTCCACAGAGATTGCCACAGGATCACCAACCTCTGAAAGAAGACGTTTCTCCTCATCTCAAGTCTTAAATGCCCTACCCCGTATCCAGAGACTGTGACCTCTTGTTCTAGACCCTCCCCTCCCTCCCCCCTTCCCTCCACTCCTCCTCCCCCCCCCAAGCCGGAGGAAAAAACATCTTTGCATCTGGTCTGTCCTGCCTTGTTAGAATTTTATACATTTCACTTAGATCCCCTCTCATGCTTCTGAACTCCAGCAAATACAGGCTCAGTTGGCCACCATCTCTCCGCACACGACAATCCTGTCATCCCAGAATATGGTCTGGTGAAATTTTGCTGCACTCCCTCTATGGCAAGTATATCCTTTCTTAGATAAGGAGACAAAAATTGCACACAATACTCCAGGTGTGGTCTCACCAAGGACCTGTACAGCTACAGTAAGGCATCCTTGCTCCTGTATCCATGTCCTATTGCCTTCTATAACTGCTTGCAGCATCTGCATGCTTGCTTTCAGCGACTGTGTACAATGACACCCACATCCCTTTGCACCTCAACATTTCCCAATCTATCACCATTTAAATAATACTCTACCATTCTATTTTTCTGTCTGAAAGAAGATATTGCAGCAACTGGCTAAAATGTTTCATATCTGTTTCTGAAGACCTGTTTCTGGAAGGTTGCCAATTGTAATTCCACCACTGCCATCTCAACTGGAAATAGGTAACAGAACATAACAGAGTTCCAATCATCTAATTTAATGATCTTTAGGAGAACATGGAGGAAGAAGGGGTTTTTCATTTTTGCATTTCTAACCTGCAGCAATGAGGGGGTCACAAATGGTAGTCGGCCCTGTTGTTTGAGTAATAAATCAAAACAAGCCTGCCAATGCACACTATTTATTTAATATTGAACTATTTCATTTTTAGCAGAGGCTGACCTCTAATTTGGCATAGTAGGGTTTTACTTAAATACTGTCAAGAGTGAGCTCTCTGAACTTTAAAAAGCCCTTTAACTGCTGTAGAATGGGTGCAGAATTGTACCATATTGTTCAAGGTGAGACAATGCAGCTCAGTGTTGAAAAAGGCAAGCATTTCTAAGTTCTTTTCAGATAACTTTCTCCAAAAAGGAAACAATCGGAGAGCTTCCTGATCTAAAATACGTGCTCACATTTATTTGGAGCAGTACTTTGGTCACTTGTAAATCAATAAAAATATGCTCATGAAGGTGTTCTGCTGTAAATAAGCAATTAGGGTAGCTTTCTGAAAATTACCAATTCATTCAACATCACCTGAGCTGTTCCCATTTGCAACATCTGGCTTCTTACCATGATCAATTGAGAAAATATCGTTGGTCATAAAGCTTGCCTTTGCTAAAATAAATAATTAGTTTACTTGCTCCCCAAACAAGCAACTTGTAGATTGACCATCGTTAAAAGGTGGAAAGCATCCAAAAAAACGATTCTTTAAATGAAAAAGGACTAAATTATTTGTTCTTCATTTCAAATTTTAGTTTTAACCCTCTCCTTTACTTTTATTGGGATACAGCAACCCTCCAAAGCCCAACATCATTTGGAAGATCAGTCAGACTGCAATTGTACTGTTGCCTTCACACTGAACCCAATCACATTCTGGGTCAATGTCCACACGTTAGTGCACTTCATAGTGATCAAGCACCAACAATATTCTAATCTTTACTCTTGTTAGCTCAGGCTCAGTGACCGATTATAGCACTCCAACATCATTCCAGCAAAAATCAGTTAGCTCAGCATAATGTAGTGACTGGAACTTTCCAGATCTGTTGATTCAGTTGCACATTAGCTTGATATTTTTTCAGTTTACACAGCTAGAATGTACACCAAGCTGCAAGACTCTGCACATGTCAGATTCAATACATAATTGTTCTTGATTGACTAGTGCATAATACAGTACAAATACTTGTACTCGGCTTTAAGAAAAAGCCCTTAGACTGTAGACTGGTAACACATGACATTATGTCCAATCCTGTCCTTTTATTCATCCTGTTCCTCAACAAAATCTAAAACCGTGTTTGAATTTAACCCTGACCAGTCGGATAAATTTATCCTTCCAAATAATTTATAAAATCATAAATAAATAAGCTCAGGACTTTCGTGAATTGTGATTGGTTCCTGCATAGATGCAGATGTAGAATATGGAAATGGCATACAGATGTAGTAATGGGTGCTCACACTGAAAGTTAAAATCAATGTTTGCGCAGAACTTAAGAGACCATCACGGGAATGCTTAATACCAAATGCACAAATTCAAAAATGCTCCATTTCTTAACACTATGGTTTTTAGCTACGTTGCACACAAAGAGCAAAGCCAAATTTTTAAGGCAAACCCAAAGGTGTTTCTTTCAATTTTCAAATGGAGACTAGGAATTAGCCTCCTATAAAGTACAGTTGTCAGCCCAATACTGCAGTCTAAAGAGGTTCAGGCCTCAATACAAGTATCACAAGACCATCTCCTCAAGATTACTCACAAAGCTTGTTTAAAAAATGATTTGAGATTAGTGACTGGAAAATTAACACTACTTTGATTTCTATTGAAGCTGAATTCATAGAATAACCATAATGTAGAACACATTCGTGACTTTAACCCATTTAATTTGTAACGCAGCGTAGTAGCATTTCTGCACCAAAACAGAGAATGCAGATTAATGAAAAAACTGCAATCAAATTTGGCAGTAATTTATTGTGAATAAACAGAATTAAATACTATCAGTGTCACACGTTAAATGCCAATAAAAGTACCGTTTTGAACTGGCTTTTACAATCAAGAAAGGCACGATCCAAGAGAGGGTGGGTGTATTATATAAATGACATCGTCATAACTGAAGTGGGGGAAAGTTCACACTATGGTTTACACAGCTCCAGCTGGACAAATAATTTTAGAATATTATATCACCTTTTTTTTGTTTAATTTAGAGTGCCCAATTCATTTTTTCCAATTATGGGGCAATTTAAAGTGGCCAATCCACCTACCCTGCACATCTTTGGGTTGTGGGGGTGAAACCCATGCAAACACGGGGAGAATGTGCAAACTCCACATGGACAGTGACCTGGGATCTCGGCACCGTGAGGCAGCAGTGTTAACCACTTGCGCCACTGTGCTGCTCCGAATAAATCATCTTTACCTATCAACTATACAAGTTAACTCACATCACTTGTGAACATATATATAGCCAGACGCCTAGTTTCAGCAAGTTGCTTTTAACATTGTCACATCCAGAAAGTCAGTACTGTTGAATTGGAAACATATCAGCATTGCACAATGAGTTTATTCAGTCCTCATTCAAAATGTACTACTTTTAAGAAGCCACACATGAGACAGATCCTTTTCTGAAGAGGACACTCTCTAGCGTGCATGAACATCCTCTGTGTGGCTACTCACCAGCTTTGGACTAACTGAACGGAAGGTGTGCCAAGTAGCCGGTCTGGGAGAAGATTGATTTCCTTCATAATATTAGAGAGTCTCACAGGCAGCTCTTGCCTCAGAAACATAAAGGAGGTCTTCTCACAGGCATTTGTTGAGCCTAAGTGGATAAGAATGCAACACTGTACTTAAAAGTTTCAACAATTTCCTCCCCATTTTTCTTCCCTCCTAAAAATAGCGAGAATTGTGGTGCAATACAGTTCCACTGTGCTGGCAACTCAGTATTAGCATGCCCGACGTGTGCAACTCATATTCCTCCTTACTTGGTGCCCAAACACACACTTGAGGTTATGATTTATTAAGCCACATGTTTAGTCCTACTGCTTCCTCTGCCTTTTATTCTGACTCTTGGCCCTCTGTGGAGCTGATTTGATGACATCAGTACGTAGAATACTGACAAACTGATTCATATCTGAAAACACTGAAAATTAAATTCCACTCCATTTCCAAGAAGGTGACACGTGCACCTGGAAAACACAGGTATCAATGGATTCTGCAATGTATTCAACTTGTACCGAACTTTTTTGCTCAATCTATTAGTATTGTGTTCAGAATCAGAATAATGCAAGATTCAGTATAATGCTGCTTAATTTCTGTGGTTATGTAGTGAAGTGGCTATTGGCAGAAAGAGAACTGACAAGACTCCACGTGAAGGAAAAACAGGTTATAACTATACATTACCTCCCAGCTTTTTCCTGAATTAATATTTCTACATGCATGTGATGAAGTTAACCATACATACTTCATAGTGTTATGGGCCAGGGTCTAGACAACCCCAAAGTGTATCATGGAGTTCTCCTGACCCACAACTTTTAATAGATTGTGGTATGGAGAGCACACGGCCCACTCGAAAGGTGTGGTACAGCAGAAATGGAAAAGTATTTTTTTTAAAGCAAAACAATGTTTATTCTATGAACTCAAGTTAACCTTTTAAAACATAGTGAACATCTTAGCAACCATCAATTCAAATACAACCCCCAAAGAACACAACACTAAGTAATCCTTAATAACTTCCCAAACAACATCCAGAAGACAAAAGGAAACACCTTTTAACAGAAGCACATTAGGTTTACATTCACTACTGAGAACATTTATAATTCTGAATTCACCAAATGATCAAGAGATAGTCTTTTCATGGCAGAGATATCAACAGTACACCTCCTCTGTCTGGCTTCAGCTCCAACACTGAAAATAAAACTAAAACACACCCAACAGCAAACAGCCTAAAACAAAAGTAAAAAGCCGACCGACAGCCCAGCTCCACCCACATTCTGACACCACTAATAAACACCTTTTCTTAAAGGTACTCTCACATGTCAATAGTGAAATTATACCATGGTAGTGTATTGCCTCTTGGGAAAGAGATGCAATTTTTGGTATAATTGGATACATTCACAAGGACAGTTGCTGAAGAAATGGGAGATTTGTGGCTGCTGGAACCAACAAAAACAAAAGTTGGACTGCAGTCTCAAAGGACAAGTTATATTTTCTATATTCTAATGTGTTTGACAAGCCTGATTTAACCAAATGATGGCTAACTCCACATTTCAAATTCTACATTGCATGGAAAGATCCATGCAGTCACATCAAGGGGTTTCTGCCAACCAGAGTTGCATGCTGTGAATCTATGCTATTGGCATTCAACATAGACCTTTTGTATAGATAAAGATAATGGAAATACTGCTTCAGTAGCTTATGCACAAGAGGCATACGCCTCGAAGCTGTGCCCTTAGGATTGAACGGATTATGAAAATATCCAGACAAAGTTCTTAAACAGCTTCCAGTTACTAAATATCAGTCAGGCAGCAGTTTGGGGTTCAGTGACCTCGAGCTAAAACAAACAAGGAACTTGACAATGTTTCACATTCCTAATTATTATCCAATAGTTTTCTGCCAGGATATCCTCTAAAATCAGGTAATCCACTGACAGGCTTGCAAACAACAACTTTAACTTATGTGATCCCTGAAATATAGTAAAAGCATTCCAAGGCACGAGTAATGTGCTTCAGCGGAGATAACACTTTAAGAGCAGCTAGGGGGGGGAGGAATTTGCTAAATATAACTGAACCGATGGGAATTCATCGTTATTGAACAACTTATGATTCTCTGGAGGAATGATAACCATCTATCTGATGCTACATTGATGGACTAATAACTGCTGAACCCAGGTGACAACAGGAAAATATCATATAATTATGACTGCAACTTTGTAAGTTATGTCAACATTACTAGTTCTCTAAATCAAATCTCTATTCCTCGTATCATCAGTATTTATTGTTCTCACAGGAAATATTTGATTCTATTTCCAACTCCCGTTAAAGACTCCGCAACTGTTGAGACTGGCAGTTATAAAATGTGAGGTGCAGCTAGCATATTATGCCATTTGATTGTCGGTTGCAGTTCATGCTCTCTGTTTGACAAAAGAGTTCATCACATCATTTAGTTTTAGTGCATTCAGGAGTCCAACTGGCTTCAACAGGGCAGCTAATGCGAAAATGTGTCTCTTCGCTGGTTGAGTCAAGAACTAGGGTTCTTAGTCTCAGAATATTAGTCATTTAAAATTGGGATGAGGAGAAATCCTTCACTCAGTGGATTGTGTATCTTTTGGATTCTGTACTCAAGTGCTGTGGCTAATCAGCCAATGAACATGTTCAAAGAAAAAAATTAACGATTTTTAGATACAGAAGGTATCAATGGATATGGGAAAAGTGCAAGAGGATGCAGTTAAGGAACAAGATCAGTCATGCTCTTATGGAATGACAGAAGTGGCCCCAGGGGTTGAGAAGAGAATTGCTGTTGAACTGCCTACTTCTCTTTTCACTTTTCTGCTCCATTAAAGTATAAAAATAAAATGTTGACAATAAGTCAGGAACATCTATCGTAATACCAAATGCAACCCCATCAGAACCTTTTATTGTATAAACAAAGCTTGACTGAAGATTCATGTCATCACAAGATAGCTAGGGAAGGCCTTTCAACATTTTGAAAAGGAAATTGGATAAATACTGAAGGGGAAAGAACAGACAGGTGGAATAAACTGGATTGCGCTTCAGAGCCTGAATAATAATTCTTATTAGTGTCACAAGTAGGCTTACATTAACACTGCAATGAAGTGCTGTAGAAGTCCCCTATTTTGGCCTCACGGTAGCATGGTGGTTAGCATCAATGCTTCACAGCTCCAGGGTCCCAGGTTCGATTCCCGGCTGGGTCACTGTCTGTGTGGAGTCTGCACGTCCTCCCCGTGTGTGCGTGGGTTTCCTCCGGGTGCTCCGGTTTCCTCCCACAGTCCAAAGATGTGCGGGTTAGGTGGATTGGCCATGCTAAATTGCCCGTAGTATAAGGTTAATGGGGGGATTGTTGAGTTACGGGTATACGGGTTACGTGGGTTTAAGTAGGGTGATCATTGCTCGGCACAACATTGAGGGCCGAAGGGCCTGTTCTGTGCTGTACTGTTCTATGTTCTATGTTCTATAGGCAGAAAAGACAACGGCTAAATGATATCCTTCCATGCCGTACCATTCAACAATTCTAATCCGTCTTAGTTTCTCCCATTTCAAGATCCAATTTATTATTGTTTGAGAGTAGGCAAGTTATCAAAAGTAGTCATTCTTCCTAATGAAACTCAAATAATTTCGTCCACAGTTTACAATGACATTTTCAGTCATCTTCACGTCAACAAATAATAATAATAATCTTTATTGTCACAAATAGGGTTACATGAACGCTGCAATGAAGCTACTGTGAAAAGCCCCTAGTCGCCACATTCCAGGCCTGTTCGGATTCAGAATGTCCAAATGACCTAACAGCACGTCTTTCGGGACTTGTAGAAGTCAGAGCACCCAGAGTAGACCCACGCAGACAAGGGGAGAAGGTGCACTCTGCACAGACAGTGACCCAAGCCGGGAATCGAACCTGGGGCCCCGAAGCTGTGAAGGGACCGTGCTAACCACTGTGTGCCACCCAAATTACGTGGAAATATTCTCCGAATTTTATCAGCCTAGACTAGAAGTTAAATACCAGCACAAAGCCAGCAGCCTGAAGAATCAGGGCCAGCCAGTCGCGGTGAATGTTTAAGAGCTTCTTAACCTTTTTGCGTAGAGATGTGCCACTTCTTTTAGCGCAAGTGCTTTTTTTCAAAAAATAAAGGAAACTCATACAGGTCCGATGTGTAATGATAATAATCTTTTATTAGTGTCACAAGTCGGCTTACATTAACGCTGCAATGAAGTTACTGTGAATTGTGTGAATTGTTTACAGTGCAGGAGCAGATCCTGCAGGCTGATGTAACCACTGCATTTCTTTGCAAGATGACAACAGCCTATCCAAAACGGGCAACTTGGCATTTACACCCCCAATAATTTCCGAATGCACCATTTCTCAACGAGGAACATCATCCATAATCAAAGGCGATGGACTGACAGTCAGGAGCTGGACATTTCCGTAAACACACCACAAACACACACAAAAAAAAAACATTCCGGAACATCAGTCTGACCAAATGCCTTCAGATTTAAAAAGGGGGAGAGGGGCAGCATTTCTTTGCTGTCCCCCTTCGACCAACATTGAGATCCACCTCACCACCCCCAATCAAAACAAGACTGATTCCCCCGCCCGCCGTAGACAGGGCAGCTCGCACACCCCCACCCAAATAAATATTAACACTCACCGAAATCCAAAAACTGCTTAATGGAGAGCGGGGAGGGCGAGAACTTGGAGAAATGGTCGATGTGTTTCGGCACGTTGGCCAAGGCCGTGTTCTTCATCAGAAAGCGGACGAACTTCATTGCGGCTGCCCACCTGCCTCAGCCGCGGCCGAGTCCACAGACGCTCGAGCCGCAATCTGCATAACAGCCGGGTGCGCGGCCAATCAGCGGCCCTCGCCCCGCCCCCTCTCTCTCTGTCACACGCACGTTACGGAAACGTCACCGCGTCGAGACGTCAACGTCTCCGGCTCGCGCGCGCCTGAGGGCACGCTGCCCGGGGCGGGGGCGGATTCATTTCATGTTGTTTGTCCGCCCGAGAACAAGTTGTTTTGGTTTTCGAAGCCCAACGGTCCCAGCCGACCAACCCCCCACTCCCCAGCTTTCTGCACGTCCTTCGCGTCCCATGCCGGAGAATTCCGTACCTGGCGTGGACATTTTTTTAATAATGGGGCAGCCAGATGACAACTTAAAAGAGTTTGCAGAAGCTTGAATTTTGAACCAGGGGAGAAAAATGCGCCGTTTTATCAACGAGTCGAGTGTGTCGGCTTCCCAACGTGTTGGGGTTGAAGCTTAACGAGATTTAGCCATGGGTGAATTCGGTTAATTTGAAATGAAATGAAAATGGCTTATTGTCACGAGTAGGCTTCAATGAAGTTACTGTGAAAAGCCCCTAGTCGCCACATTCCGGCGCCTGTCCGGGGAGGCTGGTACGGGAATCGAACCGTGCTGCTGGCCTGCTTGGTCTGCTTTAAAAGCCAGCGATTTAGCCTGGTGAGCTAAACCAAAAACAAAGGTGCTGGAAATCTGAAATTGGAACAGAAAATTCGGGGGAAAGCTCAGCAGCTCCGGCAGCATCTGTGGAGAGAGCAACAGAGTCAATGTTTCCAGGCTGCAAGACTATTCATTGTTCAGTAACAGAATCCCTACAACACCAGGTTAAAGTCCAACAGGTTTGTTTAGAATCACTAGCTTTCAGAGCACAGCTCCTTCACTCACCTGGCAACGCCGGCACCTCCACATCATGGCCTTCACTCACCCGAGGAAGGAGCTGTGCACCGAAGGCTAGTGGTTCCAAACAAACCTGTTGGAAATTTAACCTGGTGTTGTAAGACTTCTTCCTGTGACCACCCCAGTCCACCCGGCATCTCCACATCAAGAATCCTGACAGTGCTGAAGGAGGTCATTCGGCCCATGAGTCTGCAGCGACCCTCTGAAAGAGCGCTCCATCCAGCCCCATTCCCCTGCTCTACCCCCGTAACCCCACCCAACCTTATTTAACATGGCCAATCCATCAAACTGGCACGTTTGGACGGTGGGAGGAAACGGAGCACCCGGAGGAAACCCACGTAGACACAGGGAGAGGGATCAAATGGCCTCCACCTGTGCTGTAACCGTTCTGTGATTCTAGGAAATGAATGTCCCTTCCCTGACAGTGTTAGAACTGCTCATGCCATCTAGGGACTGTGTGCTCTAAGATGAGAACTAGTGATTAGAATCATTGAACAGTAACAGCACAGAAAGAAGCCATTCAGGCCAAGTGTCACTCCCTGTATGTCACCCTTAATTTTTTTTCTTCATCAGTTAACGATCCCAGTCCCTTTTGGAAGTCACAGTCGAATCTGCCACCACCACACTTTTAAACAATACAATCCAGATCCTAATCACTTACTGTAGAGAGGTTTTCCTCATGCCATCAATGCTTCTTTTGCCAATCACTTGTATCTGTATCCTCTGGTTCTCAATCCTTTCACTAATGGGAACAGTTTCTCCCTATCTGTCCAGGTCCCTCAAGATTTTGAAGACCTCCCAAGAGAACAATCCCAGCTGCTCCGGCGGCACGGTGGCATAGTGGTTAACTCTGCTATCTCACAGCGCCAGGCACCCATGTTCGATTCCGGCCTTGGATGACTAAGTGGAGTTTACACATTTTCCCCACGTCTGCGTGAGTTTCCTCCAGGTGCTCCGGATTCTTCCCACAGTCCAAAGATGGGCAAATTAGGTGGATTGGGCATGCTAAATTGCCCCTTAGTGTCCAGAGATGTGCAAGTTAGGTGGGGTTACGGGAATAAAGTCGGGGATTGGGTCTAGGTAGTGTGCTCTTTCACATGGTGCAGACTGGATGGGCTAAACGGCCTCATTCTGCACTGTAGGAATTCTATGGTTCCGTGCTTTAAGCTATCCATGTAAGTGGAGCTCCTCATGCCTGGAACCATTCTCTTGAAAACTTACTGCACACTGTGGCTTCACAGTGCCAGGGTCCCAGGTTCGATTCTCCGCTGGGTCACTGCGGAGTCTGCATGTTCTCCCTGTGTCTGCGTGGGTTTCCTCCGGGTGCTCCGGTTTCCTCCCACGATCCAAAAACATGCAGGTTAGGTAGATTGGCCATGATAAATTGCCCTTTGTGACCAAAAAGGTTAGGAGGTGTTACTGGGTTACAGGGATAGGGTGGAAGTGAGGGCTTAAGTGGGTCAGTGCAGACTCGATGAGCCAAATGGCCCCCTGCACTGTATTTTCTATGTTCTATTTACATCCTACCTAACATGTGCTCAGAACTGGACACAATGACCAGTCGAGGCCCAACCGTGTTTTATGTAGTTGTATCACACCCATGACTTGATTTATCAACCACAGGATTTCAAATATTTTATTAACAGCTTCTTCAAACTGTGAGGGAGGTTAGGGTGGTGGAAGAGGGGTAGCATAAGTGATTAGTGAGAGTTATGGGCCGGGATTCTGCAATACGGCGGGTTCACGCCGGCGTAAACACCAGAGTCTCATGGCAGCGTCAACGGACCTCTGGCCCAGCGAATCCGTGGCCCACAGGCGGCCAGCACGGCGGCAGAGTGCTCCACGCCGCTCCGGCGCCGATACGCGGCCCTGCTCTGACGGCCGCGCATGCGCACAGCGGCCGCTTCCACGCTGGGCCCACGCAACATGGCGGAGCCACACAGCCGGCTGGCACGGAAGAAGGTAGGCGCCCCCCCCCCAGGACCGGGCGCCCCAACCGATCGGTGGCCCTCGATCGCGGGCCTACAATTATGGAGGCCTCCCCGGAATCTGATCCCTCCATTCCCCCCGACCAGGATGGCCACTGCGGCCTCGGGTCCGAGTTCCCGCTGAGTGGAACCGTGTTAGAACCACGCTGGCAGGAACTTGGCTAGTCAACCACGGAGAATCGCCGCGGAGGCCTCTTTCAACAGCCCGCGACCAACGCCGTGTCAGGATATGGGGTGAGTGGTTAGCACTCAAGCTGGCCTGCCACATTGTACTCCATAAACTTGACAACTCACACCAAGTCCTTTTCACCTGCCACCCATGTGCTCACGAACCTCGTCCCTCCCTATCACTGTTTCCTCCTCCAGCCCTCCACCCCTCTTAGCTACCTAGCCTCTTGATTGGATCCTTGATCTTCATTGGACCCCCACTGGCAGCTACACATTCATTTGCCTCGGCTTGATAGAGTTCCCACGGGTTAACAATTACAACTTGTGAAGACACGTTAGTGCTACTTGAATGACAGCTTACTACTGTAACTACATTTTAAGTCACTTGAAATGGAATTCACATTGAGAAGCTTAAATTATTTAAAGTTAAGCTCAATTTTCTCGTTTGCCTCAATAAGGTTGCTGGAAGTTCATTGGTAGTTTTCAAATATGAGTGGGAGACTAGAAAAAGTACACAGGAGATAAGATAGAGCCTAATAATTCACAATGTTTGTGCAATGAGTCTCTACAAGTGCCAAATAAGCACCATGTAATGGACAAAAGCTGCACTGAGACAATTGAAGTAAAATAGGAATAAACAAATAGCTAAAAAGGAGTCACTGAAAGCATACCCCAAAATATTACCGATTGGTGTAGAACTGTTTATCATACCCCACACAGCTTGTTAACTTATCAGCAAGAAGCGTTCTTAATACTGAAAGCTCAACTGTGACACATTGGATATAGACTTTGTACTTGAAGTCACCACGACAGCTGCAATATTGAACTTGCCAGAGATAGTGCTAAGTGAACCCACAGCTGATAGATCAGATTAAAGGTCTGCAGTTATGCCACATCCAGGCGTGAATGATGTGGACTATTCAACAACTGCTGAGAAGAGGACCCACAATCATCCTCAACCTTAATGATGGGGGAGCCTAGCACATCTGTGCAAAAGTCAAATCCCCAGCCAGAAGTAGCAAGTTGATGATCCCCCAGCTTCACATTATTTTGGCCTGAGAGTGTTTTCCAAAGTCCACAGACTGTTCTTAGAACCTGAGATATCTCAGTACATCCAAGTAAAAGGACACATTCCTAGTGCTTTCTGACCCTGAAATTCTGATGCATGAGATCTCTCTGAAACACTACCAGACCTAAAGATCTATCTTTCCAATGTTGCCAGATCTTCAGTCCGACATTGCTCCTCTTCATGACTTAAGTATCAAGGGGCCAACAGATTTCTAACATAATGAAAACAAAAATTGCCTAAGTCTTGATAACTGGGTCAGGTTCATATTCAGAAACTGTACTGATTGCCTGTTTTGGCAAAAGTGTAATTTCCTGTCTCCAAAAATGCTACTGAAAGTCATCTGTCCGGCTTTGCTGTTACCCCTGGAGGCGGTACCAGCATCTTATTTACCTCACAGCATTGACATAAATAACGCAGCCGGTACTGAGAGATACAAAAATCAGGATATTAATCTGTGTCAAACCTGGTACTGTGAACATGGTAGAGGTGGTGGTATAGTTGTATTGTTGTTGGGCTAGTAATCTAGGGTAATGTTCTGGGGACCTGGGTTCAAATCCCATCATGGCAGATGGTGAAATTTGATTTCCAAGCTAACTTGGCTGGACAGTTGGTTCGTGATGCAGAGCAAGGCCAGCAGCGAAGGTTCAACTCCCGTACTGGCTGAGGTTATTTATGAATGCCCCGCCTTCTCAACCTTGTCCCTCGCCTGAGGTGTGGTAATCCTCTGGTTAAGGGAAAAGCCGCCTATGGTCATCTGGGACTGTGGTGACTTTACTGTGATCACTTCATTAAATAGTGTTGATTCTTGTTTTTAAAAAATAAGCTTCCAAAGCAAAGTAAGGCTCGTCTGAGTGGTCAGTGGGTTTACCCAGTTACTGCACCATAAAGAGCAGGATGGTCCCAGGTTTGACGGAGTGAACTCAGCCTAACCTCGAATGGATCCTATAAATAGCTTTCCATTTTGAGAAGGACTAAATTAACTCTGCTTCCCATTCTAGATTGCAGCTCATTCACCCCTGTCAGAAATTTGCACAAGTAGATGCTGGGCAGCGACAGCATCAGGCTCAGCTGTGATGTTACCTATGCTAACGTATTTTAGCAATTTACTGTTTGTGCGCACCTATGAAGCACACCTAATTTGCCATGAATTACACTCCAATCTTTGGAAAATCAATAGGCAAAAATATGAATTAAGATGCACAAGTCAAATTATTTTTCATGGATAAATACTAATTTGAAATTATCTGGAAAGATATTCTGTGTAGATGTTTAAAAAAAAATCAAATGTATTCACAGCTTATTGTAGAAAATATACAATTAACAACTCATGCACCAAATCACAGACCAACCTCACTGTGTGATGAGTGTGAAATGCAAATTAAAAGCCCCTTCAAACATGTTGGTGCAGAGGTTTACCGAGTATAGAGGTTGTTGGTTTTTTCTTTAATCCCAATTGCATGGTTTTAGAAACGAAAAATTTAACAAAATCAATGGCACTTCATGAGATTTCTGATTCAGGCAAGCACTCAATATAAGCAAGTACATTTTGCATTCATCTTTTAATGAATGTTTCAAGTACCTACATGACCTAATGAATGTTTATGACTTCTGCCATGACAAGTACCTACATGACAATATTATAAATTTTTAAAGGCATATTTTTAAAGAGTACCGTTCAAAATATAAATAAAATATAAATAAAAGTGGACTTTAAGATGGCTACCTGATAGTTGTGTGGATTAAGCCATCTTATCTCTCAAGGGGACAAAGTTGCCTTTTCTGATATTGATGCTGTGGTTTTGGCCAGGAGATAAAGAAATCTCAATCAACAGCTTCATTGTAAAAATGCAAATTTCCTTTGTTAAAATTGCAGGCTTTGGCCAGTTAAAAACCACAGTTGGGAGAAGACGTCAGACTGTTAATTAAAATACCACAATCCCTTATTTTGAACCATGACTCAACACTGATGTGAGGTAACATGATACAGTGGCCATCTTGGCTCCCTGCTAAAACATGTTGGGTGGGATTCTTCCGTACCCGGCGGGGCGGGGGGTCCCGGCGGGACGGAGTGGCATGAACCACTCTGGCGTCGGCCCGCCTCAAAGGTGCGGAATCCTCCTCACCTACAGGGGCTAGGCCGGCGCCGGAGTGGTTTGTGTCCCGCTGGCGGGCGTGGAAGGCCTTTGGCGCCACGCCAGCCGGGGCCGAAGGGACTCCGCCGGTCGGCGAGAGTCCGTGCATGCATGAGTGCGTCAGTGGCCGCTGACGTCATCCCCGTGCATGCGCAGGGGTCATCTACGCGTTAGCCATCGCTGAGGCTGACACGGCCGACACGTAGTAAAAGAGTGCCCCCATGGCACAGGCCCACCCGCTGATCGGTGGGCCCCGATCGCGGGCCAGGCCACCATGTCCACTGGACCCCGGAGCCCACCTGCACCGCCAGGTCCCGCCGGTAAGGGACCTAGTCTGATCCACGCCGGCGGGACTGGCAAAAAACCAGCGGGACATCGGCCCATCACGGGCCGGAGACTTTGGGCAGACCCGGGGCCCATTGAGTCGCGCCGGTCCCCGCTATTCTCCAGGGCGGGCGCGCGACTCACGCCTCGCCAACTTTTGGAGGGCCGGAGAATTCGGCAGCCGGCGGGGGCGGGGTTCACGCCGACCCTCGGCGATTCTCCGACCCGGCGGGTGGTCGGAGAATCCCGCCCATAGAAGAAAATTCAAACTACTTTTCAGAAACATCTTCAAAGATGGATAGAAATCCATGAGTCCAACAGGCAAAGCCATCTATCTCTCAGTGAAGTAACAAGCGACATTATATTGAAAGATAAAAAATGCTTCTCTCTCCCCTAATCTGCTCCATCTCCAAGCCTACCTGTGATCTCAACTTCCAGGCAGATCAACTCAAGGAGTCTTAGCAACTACTGAGAGATTTCTGCATTTGAGATCTTTCCTTCGGCTAAAGTAACAACTCACCTATGAAACATCGATGAAAACAAATTACTGCGGATGCTGGAATCAGAAACTAAAACAGAAAATACTAGACAATCTAAGCAGGTCTGATAGCATCTGTGGAGAGAGAAGGGAGCTAATGTTTCGAGTCTGGATGACTCTGTCAAAGCTGAAACATCAGGCCTGCATTGAAATAGAGACTGACTTAAGTTCTGTTTTTATAATTACTGTTTAACCTTAATCTGTATCTAATGTTTCTGCGAGTGTGGATGAGAAATTACGTACTCGTTAACTTCTGAGGCAACTGTGGGAAAGAAAACACCCACATCCACATGCATATATTTGGTCACAGGCAAATAAAAGGAAAATTTAGCTGCAAAATGCTGCTTGCACTGGAAGGTTCTTTTTGTTCAATTTAGTTTTTTTTTTTTTAAATAATTTTTATTGAAAGAGTTTTTCCATACAGACATTTACCCCTACTAATTTTTAAATTATTTACAACACAATCCCTCTAGACAAATGTCCCTCCCTCGCCCGCCCTCTCGCGCGCACCAGTCCTCCCCCCCCCCCCCCCCCCCCCCCCGGCAACCTTAACAACCAAGGCAGCCTACAGTTTCAGACATGAGCAGCGAGCAGGCTTGCCCGCGTTACGTCGTGCGTGTCCCCCCACGACCCTTGCTGCCCCCCCCCTCCCCTCCCCTCCCCCCCCTCCCTCCCCCCCCTCCCCCCTCCCCCCTCCCCCCCCCTCCCCCCTCCCCCCCCTCCCCCCCCCCTCCCCCCTCCCCCCCCTCCCCCCCCCTCCCCCCTCCCCCCCCCTCCCCCCCCCTCCCCCCCCCTCCCCCCTCCCCCCCCCTCCCCCCCCCCCCCGGGTTGCTGCTGCCACGACCCCGAACGTCTATCTCTGATCTAAAAAGTCAAGGAAAGGTTGCCACCGCCTGGCGAATCCCTGTACCGACCCTCTCAGGGCAAATTTGATCCTTTCTAGCTGAATATAGCTAGCCATATCGTTAATCCAAGTTTCAACGCTTGGAGGCCTCGCGTCCTTCCATTGAATTAATATCCTTCGTCGAGCCACTAGGGACGCAAAGGCCAGTATTCCGGCCTCCCTAGCCTCCTGTACCCCCGGCTCTACCCCGACCCCAAAGATCGCAAGCCCCCATCCTGGTTTGACCCTGGACCCCACCACCTTCGACACCGTCCTTGCCACCCCCTTCCAGAACCCTTCCAGCACCGGACATGCCCAGAACATATGCACATGGTTCGCTGGGCTTCCCAGACATCTGACACACCTGTCCTCACCCCCAAAGAACCGGCTCATCCTTGTCCCCGTCATGTGAGCTCTATGCAGCACCTTAAATTGAATGAGGCTCAGTCTCGCACACGAGGAGGAAGAGTTGACCTTCTCCAGTGCATCCGCCCACGTCCCGTCTTCTATCTGCTCTCCCAGCTCCCCTTCCCACTTGGCTTTCAGCTCCTCCCCCGATGCTGCTTCCGCCTCCTGCATTATCTTGTAGATGTCTGATATCTTCCCCCCTCCGACCCAGACCCCCGAGAGCACCCTATCACTCGCCCCCTTACTGGGGAGCAGGGGAAACCCCTCCACCTGCCGCCTAGCAAATGCCTTCACTTGTAAATATCTGAACATGTTTCCCGGGGGGAGCTCAAACTTCTCCTCCAGCCCTCCCAGGCTCGCAAACCTCCCCTCTATAAACAGGTCCTTCAGCTGCCGTATGCCCACCCTGTACCAGCTCTGAAATCCCCCGTCGATGTTCCCCGGGATGAATCTATAGTTCCCTCTTATTGGCGCCGCCAACAGACCTCCCATTTCACCCCTATGTCGCCTCCACTGCCCCCATATCTTGAGGGTGGCCGCCACCACCGGGCTCGTGGTGTACCTCGTGGGGGGGAGCGGCCATGGTGCCGTTACTAGGGCCCCCAGGCTTGTGTTGCCACAGGACGCCCTCTCCATTCGTTTCCAAGCTGCCCCCTCCCCTTCCATCATCCACTTGCGCACCATTGACACATTTGCCGCCCAGTAGTACCCCGAGAGATTGGGCAGTGCCAGCCCTCCACTGTCCCTACTCCGCTCCAAAAAGACCCTCCTCACCCTTGGGGTGCCATGCGCCCACACGTAGCTCATGATGCTACTCGTCACCTTTTTGAAGAAGGCCCTAGGGAGGAAGATGGGCAAGCACTGAAATAAAAACAAGAACCTTGGGAGGACCGTCATTTTGATTGACTGCACCCTCCCCGCCAGCGACAACGGTACCATGTCCCACCTCTTAAACTCCTCCTCCATCTGTTCCACCAGCCTGGAAAAGTTCAACTTGTGGAGGGTCCCCCAGTTCCTTGCCACCTGCACCCCTAAGTACCTAAAGCTCTTTCCTGCTCGCTTGAAGGGGAGTCTCCCAATACCCTCTCCCTGGTCCCCCGGGTGTATCACAAAAACCTCGCTTTTGCCCAAATTTAATTTGTACCCCGAAAAGTCCCCAAACTCTGCTAATAGTTCCATTATCTCCGGCATTCCCCCTTCTGGGTCTGCCACGTACAGCAGTAGATCATCCGCATACAGCGATACTCGATGTTCCTCCCCTCCCCTAGTCAGTCCTCTCCACCCCCCTGAACCCCTCAGTGCCATCGCCAACGGTTCAATCGCCAGTGCGAAAAGTAGGGGGAATAGGGGACATCCCTGCCTGGTCCCTCGGTGGAGCCCGAAATACTCCGACCTCCTCCCGTTTGTCACTACACTCGCCGTCGGGGCCGAGTAGAGCAACTTCACCCACTTAATAAACCCTTCCCCAAACCCAAACCGTTTCAACGTCTCCCACAGGTACTCCCACTCCACCCTATCGAATGCCTTCTCCGCGTCCAGCGCTACCACTATCTCAGCCTCCCCCTCCACTGCCGGCATCATAATTACATTCAGCAATCTCCGCACGTTCGTGTTGAGCTGCCGCCCCTTCACGAACCCCGTCTGGTCCTCATGGATTACCCCTGGCACACAATCCTCTATTCTAGCTGCCAGGATCTTTGCCAGCAACTTGGCATCCACGTTCAAAAGCGAGATAGGCCTGTAGGACCCGCACTGCACGGGGTCTTTATCCCGCTTCAATATCAGGGAGATCAGAGCCTGCGACATTGTCGGGGGCAGAACCCCCCCCTCTCGCGCCTCATTAAAGGCTCGTACCAGTACCGGTCCCACCAAGTCCACATTTTTCTTATAGAATTCCACCGGGAACCCATCTGGCCCCGGCGCCTTCCCCGCTTGCATCTGACCTATTCCCTTGACTAGCTCCTCTAGCCCTATTGGCGCCCCCAGCCCTTCTACCAGCCCCTCCTGGACCCTTGGGAACCTCAATTTGTTTAGGAAGTCCTCCATTCCCCCTCTCCTTGTCGGCGGCTCAGACCGATACAACTCCTTGTAAAAATCCCTGAAGACCCCGTTCACTTCTTGCCCCTTCTGCACTACCTTCCCGCCCCTCTCCTTCACTCCCCCAATCTCCCTAGCCGCATCTCGTTTGCGAAGCTGGTGTGCCAGCATCCTGCTCGCCTTTTCCCCATACTCATAGACCGCGCCCTGTGCCCTTCTCCACTGCGTCTCTGCCTTCCTGGTGGTCAGCAGGTCGAACTTGACCTGCAGGCTGCGCCGTTCTTCCAGCAGCCCCTCCTCTGGTGCCTCCGCGTATCTCCTATCCACTTCCAATAGCTCCCCCACCAGCCTCTCCCTCTCCTGCCTCTCCTTTCTTTCTCTATGCGCCCTTATGGAGATCAGCTCTCCCCTGATCACTGCCTTCAGGGCCTCCCAGACCATCCCCACCTGCACCTCACCCGTGTCATTCAAGTCCAGATAGCTCTCAATGCTCTTCCGGACCCTTTTACACACCTCGTCGTCCGCTAACAGCCCCACATCCAGCCGCCACAGCGGGCGCTGGTCCCGCGCCTCCCCCATTTCCACATCCACCCAATGCGGTGCATGATCAGAGATCGCAATGGCCGAGTACTCAGCTTCCCGTACCCTCGGGATCAGCCCCCTGCTCAACACGAAGAAATCGATTCTGGAGTACACTCTATGGACGTGGGAGAAAAAGGAATACTCCCTCGCCCTCGGCCTACCAAACCTCCATGGGTCTACTCCTCCCATCTGCTCCATGTACCCCCTCAGCACTTCTGCCGCTGCCGGCCTCCTATTGGTCCTTGCGCTCGATCTGTCTAGCCCGGGGTCCAGCACTGTATTAAAGTCCCCCCCCATGATCAAGCCCCCTGCCTCCAGTCCCGGAATGAGGCCCAATAGGCGCCTCATAAAACCCGCGTCATCCCAGTTCGGGGCATATACGTTGACCATCACCACTTTCTCCCCCTGCAGCTTACCCTTCACCATCACATACCTACCCTCCTTATCCGCCACCACCTCCTCCGCCACGAACGACACCCTCTTTCCCACCAGAATCGCCACCCCCCGGTTCTTTGCGTCCAATCCAGAGTGGAACACCTGTCCCACCCACCCCCTTCTCAGGCGAACCTGGTCCACTACCTTCAAATGGGTCTCCTGTAACATTGCTACATCAGCCTTCAGTCCCTTCAGGTGTGAGAATACCCTTGATCTCTTGACCGGCCCATTCAACCCCCTCACGTTCCAAGTGATCAGCCGGGTCGCGGGACGACCCGCCCCCTTCCCCTGCCGATTAGCCATGTCCTGTTCCCTGCTCGCCCCGGGTCGACCCTCCCCTTCTGACCCGCTCCCCATGGCGATGTCCCCCTCCCCCCACCTCTCCAGTCCTCCACTTCCCGTTTCTGGTCTTTTCAGCAGCAACCCGGTGTCCCTCCCTAACCCCCCTCCCCCCCCCCCCAGGCTAGGACCCCTCCTAGCCGCGATGTACCCTCCATCGTACACCCGTAAGTCAGCTGGTTCACGCTGACCCGGCTGCTCCTGCCCCACTCCGACTCCCCCCGGCTCGGGGGGGGGCCTCCCCCCCCCCTTGCCACTCCTCCCTGGCCCCGCTCCAGCGCGGGAAAGGTCGCCATTGCTAGCCACGCCCCGCACTCCTCCCCTCCCCCCTCCTTTGCCCCGCGCGCGGGAAAACAGAGGAAAGCCCGCGCTTTCGCCCTGCCACACCCCACCCCGCCATCTTCAGTTCCACCCCCGTCCCCGTCCATGCCTGTAAAAGAACCCCCCCTAGGAGCCCATATCCCCGATCTGCTCTCCCCCCCGTCCCACCTCCCCAACTTAACATTATAAATAACAGATAAATAACAAATAACAATGTACTTAACAGTCGCCCTCTACCAAACAGCATAAATAACCATAAATAACCCTGAATAACCGCAATAACAATAACTAAGGGAAGTTGGCAAAGGGGGAAAAAACATCAGAAGAAAAACCACAGCAAGAGTTCAAAATCCAAACAAAGAATTCAGCTGAAAGTACCCGAGCGGCTACGGCCGCCAAGTATCCCCTGGGTCTAATTCGAGTCCAGTTTCTCTTCCTGTACAAAGGCCCACGCCTCCTCTGGGGACTCAAAATAGTGGTGTTGGTTCCTGTAGGTGACCCACAAGCGCGCTGGCTGCAGCATTCCGAACCTGATCCGTTTTGCATGTAGCACCGCCTTCGTCCGGTTGTACCGGGCCCGCCGCTTTGCCACCTCCGCACTCCAGTCCTGGTAGACCCTCACCGTCGAATTCTCCCACTTACTGCTCCTTTCCCTCTTGGCCCACTCCAGCACTCTCTCACGGTCGCTGAGTCGCTGGAACCGCACCAGCACCGCCCTCGGGGGCTCATTTGCTCTTGGCCTCCTAGCCATGACCCTGTAGGCCTCTTCCAGCTCCAGGGGCGAAGGGACGGCCCCTGCCCCCATCAGGGTGCTCAGCATTTCTGCTACATATCCCGGGAGGTCTGACCCCTCCAGGCCTTCTGCCAGGCCCAAGATCCTCAGGTTCTTCCGCCTCATTCGGGTATCCAGCTCCTCAAAACGGCTCTGCCATTTCAGGTGGAGTGCCTCGTGCACCTCTACCTTTCCCACGAGGACCGTGGCCTCCTCCTCCCTCACAGTCATCTCCTGTTGCAGCTCCCGAATCGACGCCTCTTGGGTCGCCTGGGCTCCCATCAGCCTGGTGGTCGTCGCATTCATTGACTCCAAGAGCTCCATTTTCAGCTCCGTAAAGAAGCGCAGGAGAGCGGCCTGCTGCTCCTCCGCCCATTTCCTCCATTCCTCGGGTGCTCCACCGGCCGCCATTTTGGTCTTCTTCCCCCGCTTTTTTTTGGGAGCTGCTGTTGCTTTCTTTACCACCCCACTCCGGGTACCGACCATAAAGTTGGTCTGGTTCTCTTCAGGGAGCCTTCCCCCACCGGGATTTGTCCTTACAGCGCCGTTGGGGCCCTCCAATCGGCCCGAAAACACCTTTGTAGCAGGAGCAGCCAAACGTGCGACTTAGCTGGTCATAGCCGCAACCGGAAGCCTTGTTCAATTTAGTTAACAATTTATTTTTGGCATAATACATTTGTTCAGAACAAAAGTTTAAAATAAAGGTACACGGGCCAAAAAATAAATAAAAAAAGTTTTTGTACAATCTTTAGGTATATTAAACCACGTTTAGTAAACTAATTACAACATTGCATTATTACTTCACTATTTATTGCTGGTATGCAATTAATTTTTTTTCATAATCTACATGATCTGATGATACAGCATGTTACTTCACTCAAGCAATACTGTACGTCACATATAGCATGGGCTCGTAGCCAGATTTCTGCAGAGACTTTATAATAGTTATGTTTTAAAATGTCTCGGAATGGCATGGTGGTTAGCACTGGTGCCGAGGACCCGGGTTCAATCCCGGCCCCGGCTCGCTGTCTGTGTGAAGTTTGCATATTATAATAATAATCTTTATTAGTGTCACAAGTAGACTTACATTAACACTGCAATGAAGTTACTGTGAAAAGCCCTTAGTCGTCACACTCTGACACCTATTCGGGACATTGAGGGAAAATTTAGAATGTCCAATTCACCTAACAGCACGTCTTTCGGGACTCATGGGAGGAAACCAGAGGAAGCGCACGCACACACGGAGGGACCGTGGAGACAGACAGTGACCCCAAGCCAGGAATCGAACCTGGGTCCCTGGCACTTTGAAGCAATAATGCTAACCACTGTGCTACCGATTATCCTTGTGTCTGCATGGGTCTCGCACCCACGGCCCAAAGATGTGCAAAGCAGGTGGATTGGCAATGCTAAATTGCCCCTTAATTGGATTATTAAAAAAGTTTTAAAACGTCTCTTTTAAATTAAGGTGAAATAGAATGCTCCAGGTGGTGATGGTGGGAGTTGGGGGGGGGGGGGGGGGGGTGGGGGAAGGTGTGCGGTGTTATACTAAATCTGCCTGGAGGTAGACCCACATGATCCAGGTTGAAGCCTATTGAAAATCAAGTGGAATTTTCACACCTTGACACAGAAGAAGGAGCACAGAGGCAGACAGAGAGAGAGCCAAATTTTACTGCTGCGTGTGGAAGAAGCAGCAGTTGCTACTTTGAGCAGGGTGAACAGGGTATTAATAATAAGCAAGATGCCTGTAAAAATTGTTTTTCAATCTAAAGTTAGGAAATAGTACTGATGGGACTTTGAGATTTAAGAATAAAGGGCTAGAATTTGATGTTTGCCCACTGGTAGGTTCTTAGGCAGGGTTATTTTGGAGCGGGAGTGTAATTGAAGGAATGGGATTCCCTCCAGGTTTCCTCCCACTACGATCACACAGCGATTTTGAGTTGAGGCAGGCAAAGTCTTGGATGGGAAGCCTGTTCTTGCCCCAATTGAAATAGTCAAGTATTGGCCACTTATGGGCCGTTTCTCACTCAGTCTCAAATGTATTTTTTTTAAAGACAATTTTATTGTGACAATTTTATTGAGGTATTTTTGGCATATGAAACAATGACATTGTATAGTACTGTCCAGAAGGAAAAGCAAATAACGCTTAGTACAAACCACAACTCTGTTCTCGCAAGGACCTGCCTAAACCACCCCCTACTCTACATTACCCTAGCCCCCCCCCCCCACCCCCCTGACGATTAATTCTCCACAAAGAAGTCAATGAATGGCTGCCACCTCTGGGCGAACCCCGATAGCGAACCTCTCAAGGCGAACTTAACCTTTTCTAGACCAAGAAAGCTCGCCATGTTCGATAGCCATTCTTCGGTCTTCGGGGGCTTTGAGTCCCTCCATGTCAACAGTATTCGTTGCCGGGCTACCAGGGATGCAAAGGCCCCAGTCTCAAATGTTAGGCTAACGGGAGTATCGACTTTCCGTGGGGAAAGACTGAGAAAGAACAGCATTACATCTTTGGTGGGAAGGGTTGGGTGGGGGGAAGGGGGGGGGGGTTTCCCCTCCATCAGAAAGTCCCTTATGAAGTCAGGCCCCCACTCTTTTAAGTCCCGGTGGTCTCTGGACTGACCGCTCCACCCAGAATCTAATTGCCTCCTTCAACTCCCCCAACAGGCCTTCCCTACATTTATTGCCCTGGTACACCTTGATCTTACCTGGTCCATCAGTGCCTGGCCTTATGCTCCAATGCCCTCCTGTATTTCTTCTTCAGTCCACCGCAGTGCTGTTGCTGCAGGGACTGATGATCTGCTGGCCAGACTGATTGGCTGCGAACTCTCTAAAGTGAGATTTGTTCCTGAGTGAGGGGCAGAACTCCCACTTACAGTCACATAATGCTCATTCGAGTCTGAAATGCTGCAGGGCACCTAGAGTCAGATGTGTTTCCTTCCGCCTCTTTGGATGCCAGGAAGCGAGATCCTGTCATCTGAAAAATTCAGCCCGTGTTACCAAGGTGCAACTTGCTGGTGAAAGTCTGTTCTGGAACATTCAACCTGACTTAAATGATTTTCAAAAACATTGAAAGATTGAACCTGTGGCAGGGAGAAGTGAACCAGTTGTAAATTATGAGTACTTTGTGCTTAATCCTGTATTGCTACCCATCTATGGCATAAAGTAGAAAGGTGTTGTGTGACATATTGCGATTGAGTTAATTCGTTAAAAGTACCTTTTCTATAAGTTGATGTAATAGTTGCCTGTTAAGTTAAGTTTGATTTCAGTTCTTTAGTTTGTTACAGTAAAAGTCTTAAAATATGAAATCTGGACGTTTGATAACTTCCATTAGCCATTTTTAGGACGATCATTGGTTTCAACAGCGTTCCGTACAGGGGAGAAATGATAGCGATGGCGCCCCTTTTTTTTTCTTCCACTTCTCAACTGATTGATTACAGCGTGTTTTTAAAAAATGTGTTTTAACCCAAGTGCAGTAACAGACCGGACCAGAAAAATGTCAGGGTTTCAGGATGTTTTAAAATATGTTGCAACACCCAAATATATATACAACCATACACACTTGCACATTCATGAAGAAAAAAATTATGATAACAAAAGTAACATGCATTTATGTCTTAAAGTTCAAGAGTTCTTTGTCATACTAACTTTTCCTGGGGCTAAGTCTTGAAACAATGTAGATCTGTAATTCTTTTTTAATCCACTGAAGAAAAGTCTGGAGGTTTTAAGAAGATTGATTTGCTGTTATTTATTATTCACAGTAGATGTCTCCTGTTCCACTCCAGTAAAAGTGCAATATTGAAGATGTGTAGCGATAACCGTGATCCTGTTATTCAGTTAAAGGGGTCAAGGCCAACCTGAATCTCTGCCTGGACTACATGTTTCACTGGACTACATATTTTTCCTTTTCTGTTCCAAAAATATGCCTTATTAAATCTTATCAGAAACCTAGGGTGAAATTTAATCACT
This sequence comes from Scyliorhinus canicula, assembly GCF_902713615.1. NCBI lineage: Eukaryota > Metazoa > Chordata > Chondrichthyes > Carcharhiniformes > Scyliorhinidae > Scyliorhinus > Scyliorhinus canicula. The sequence continues at coordinate 27,306,769 of NC_052164.1, forward strand.
GCGTTGCACTCAGGTGTGGCAGTTAAATAGCGGGAAAGGTCAAATTTGAGATTCAGACCAGGCGTGAATCAGTTTGCTCTCTAACCGGCTGCTCCTGATAGAGCATTCTGGATCATGCCCACACATGGCGAGCATGTCATTGACCCCAATTTGCATCAATTTCCATCTCATTAGTGAGATTGACGGCAAATGTAACGGTCTCCCGGGAATTAACCGGCTGCCCAGCAAGAAATCAGGTGGACGTCGTTTTGTATTCCTTTTCAAAACGTGAAGCTGGTGCAGTGACTGCTGAGGGGAACTGAGGAGGTGACTAGCCATTTCCATTTTCCGGCATGCAGCTGAAGGGCACCAGAGCTGCTGCACCAGTGATCGGGGGGAACCCCTCAGGGGGGTCGTGCCTGGTCGCAGGGATGAAGCATTCCAGGTCAGGGGTTGTCCCTGGGCATGGGTTGAGGAGCTTTTGTTTGTCACACCTTCAAGCCATCCTTAAATATTGCGGAGACCCATAACAGGGGCAGCTACAGCTGCCGCCTGTCTGTCCTACCAAACATTTCCAGGACAGAGCCCTGTTCTTGGCTATATGCTGAAGGTCACTTTAAGTCCCTTTGACTGAGTAGTCTCTAGCTTCACAGCTGAAGACTATTCCTAATAAGGAATTGGCCGTGTTTATTGCGGGAGCACTTCACAGCTGCAGGTTGTGTTTGCTGCTTACTCCTGCTGGTGGCTGCAGATGCCTGAAGGCTGCTGTAGCTGTTTCTTCCTTTTCTGTAGCCAGAAAGAAGGTCAAATGTTTATAATATACCTGGGTCCTGCAACATCAGGCTTTAGGGGACGTACGAGTCCTGAAGGCAATCCGGTTTGAAGCATGAAGAAGCTGCGGGACCTGGTGTGTGACATTGTCCCAAATGAGTGACCAGCTGACGCTGTTGAAAAAATGCTTTTGCAGAATACTGATGCTTTGGTTGCCCGTGTGGGGAGTGCTGCATGTCACCACAGGTTAAACACATTGGAAGTCAAGATGTTCAACTGCAGCTTGAGCACCAATGGAATATGTGGATGCAAGGATTTGGTTCCGGTGATATTGGGAGGACTGATACAGGGAACAAGTAACAGATTGATGGACAGATCATTTCTACGATAAAGTTCTGGACATGAAAACATTCTCAGGCTTATCCTCTGTTTCTGTTGAGGAACCTGTGAGGAGTGATATCGTGTGTTTGTTTTCTTTTGTGAAAATGAGCCAATACAGCTTTGTATTGGTACCATATGGAACAGTGATGTTTCCTTGTTGTTTAATGGTTAATGTGATATGTGAAACGTTACGCAGTTGCTTTTCAAATCTTTTTTACTGTTGACTGTTTAATTAACAAAATATTCTCAAGCGCATTCTCATGGGTACCTATATCCTGTCTCAGATGATAGTTATTGCATCATATTTCAATCAAACTTTGAAGCCTGAACATGTTTGCCTGGCCTCTAGAAGCATCAGTACCACAGAGGCAACAGCCAACAATCAAACACTCAAGAGCTGGGCTTCAGCACTGGGGATATCCTCGCAACCCAAAGGGTGAGTGTTTGGATCAGGGAGGGCTTCTGAGCTTGGTCTCCCTAATGTCCATGGCAAGGGGTCAGGGGTGAGTGTGCAGAGTAAGGTTTTCCAACATAGCTGGCTCGGCAGATGACACTCAGAGAATGCGGGACACGTAAGGGTGGAGGAGGCTTGGAGGATTTGAGGTTCCAAAGAGGAAGTCTCAACTGATTGTTGGTCTGTCTCGTCCAATTCCTTACGGATACCAAAGTGAATGGTGGTGTTGGTCCTGCAGTGGATGCCCTCATGGTGCTTGTGACAACCCAGGCGACCAGACACCGGAGAAGGCAGCAATGTTGTCACATGCAGGAGGTGGCAGCCCATCTGCAGGGGGCTGTCGCACACCCTGAAGACCCAGCCACGCAATCAGGAGAAGGAGGAACCCAGAGGGAGATGCCAGCGTCGGCCCAAGGTGTCGTTGGTCTTGCAAGGAGATGATGGAAAGCATGTGCCACAGGAGACTCCATCTTAACAAAGAGACCGTGCGGCATCTGTGCCACATCCTCATGGACTTAGCACCCCATGGAGGAGGAGGATATCCACCCCGGTGGCCGTGAAGGTCACCGCAACCCTGAACATTTATGTCACCGGTTTTTTCCAGGGCTCGAACTGGTCCTTGTGCAGCATATCACAAGCTACAACCCACAAGTAATCCACGAGGTCACGGATACCCTGTATGCCTAGGCAGCTAACTATATCAACTTTGAGCTGCACCAACCCCACCAAGATGCCCAGGCTGCAGGATTCTCCGCCATTGCTGGGATGCACAGGTCTAGGGGGTAATTGATGACACACGTCGCCTTGCACGCACCGGGCATCAGGGAGTGAGTGCCCTTCAGTACTAAGAAGGCGTTCAACTCCCTGAGTTCAGATTGTGTGCGACCACCACCTCTGGAGCATGCATGTAAGTGCATGCATCCCAGGTGGCGTGCATGGCAGCTACATCCTGGGACACTTGGAGATCCCCGGCATCTTCGAGGACTACCCCAGGACGATGGGTTGGCTCTTGGGGATAAGGGGTACCTGCTGGCTGGTCACGCCAGTGCGGAGGCCAGAGACCAAACACGGAGACCTGATGTAACAGGGCCGATGTTGCCACCCGTGTTGTCATTGAGTGGTGCAACAGACAGCTCAAAATGTGGTTCCGATACCTAGATCGCTCTGGAATACTGCAGGACATCCCCCAGTGCTGCGCCCTCCACAACTAGGCACAGCAATGGGGTGACATGTTGGAGAAGGAGGGATATACAACCTCGACCAAGGAGGTGGTGGTCCAGGAAGGGATGGTGGATGAGCCAGGGGTGGACCCTGAGGAGGAGCCAGCAGATGGAGGACAGCAGGCAAACACCCGGCATGCCCAAAGAACCAAGGAGGCCCTCATCCTCACTCGCTTCTCATAGTATGAAGCTTTGTCCATTAGCAGCACCACCATCCCCTCCTTCCTCTCCCCTGTTCCCCCCCCACTCTCCACACCCTGTTCCACCCTCCCAGGGTGAGTCGAACACACCCCAGGGTGATCGGTCTGTGTTGGCACTGTCACCAAATCAATCTACAAGGTAGGAAAGTGACGATCACTTGCTGTGAGGTAAGCTCTGGTGTTCCTCAATTTATGCCAAAGTCTGACTCCTCTTTCTGCTGACAGCGTGCTCAAAACCATCCTCTGAACAGGGTCTGCACAGTGGCGTTTGATTTTGGACCACTGTGTCTGGGGGTGAGGGGAGCGGAGGGAAACCGGGGGTAGGGGTAGAGGTAGGCCCACTGTGAAGATTAATGTGACAGAGGCTTCACATGTGTCAGGTGTAACATATTTTAATAGTGAGCAATTGACATTTCCAATCTGCCCAGCTGCATATAACGACCACCCCTCCCCAACCTCCAGTACCTACTCAGTGAGCCTTAATCTTTTGATCTTACGGGATCTACTGCTATGTTTAGGTGTGTCCTCTGGATGCACATCAGAGGTGGATACAGCCTTCTGCTTTTCACGCCCTTTGACCTTTGACTGACGCCTTCTGGAGGGCCTGGAGCTGGAGGACCCTGGCCGACTTACCTATCTAACTGGTATCGATGTGCCACCCTATTCTGCCCGCTGCCCTTGAGATGTGCTGGTGTCAGGTGAGGATTCAGAAGAACTGAAGATTGATGTTGTCTCCTTGGTGGCAGGTCCCGTGTTGGCTTCCAGGTCTTCCTCCTCCCTGATGGTGCCCATAGAGCCTTGGGGTCTCCATGGGATGGAGGGACAGCTGGAGTGAGCTTCAGAGATCTCTTGAGTCATCTGGCTCTGCTGATCCTGGTGCCTCCCCATTGTTTGTACCATGATGTCAATGTCTTCAGTGATGCTCCTCCGTGATTGGCTGTGCTCTGCAGTGCATCGGCAATGTCCACTTGCATCTGGGACATGTGCCTCATTGACTGAGATGCCATGCCCCTCAGCCATGGTCGTCATCGACTTTTCACCCCACCACTCGACGCGGACATCATCCTTGTCTTTTCACTGCGGCTGCCACCCTAGCAGTCATGTCCTGATCCCTTTGCACTGACATCACCCAATCTCAACACATCAATGACTCATTTCCAGGAATAAAATAAAGTTTCCTATGAAAGAAACACAGCTCCCACTCAATCCAAATCCATGAGGAACGTTACCTTGTTTATTGCCTGCTAGCTTTAACCAGTTGTGATTCTGAATGCATGCATTTCTTGGTCACTGCTGCATTACTTTCAATAATAATAATAATAATCTTTATTAGTGTTACAAGTAGGCTTACATTAACACTGCAATGAAGTTACTGTGAAAATTCCCTAGTTGCCACATTCCGGCGTCTGTTCGGGTATACTGAGGGATAATTCAGAATGTCCAAATCACCTAACAGCACGTCTTTCGGGACGCATGGGAGGAAACTGGAGCACCCGGAGGAAACCCAAGCAGACACGGGGAGAACATGCAGACGCTGCACAGACAGTGACCCGAGCCGGGAATCGAACCCGGATCCCTGATGCTGTGAAGCAACAGTGCTAACCACTGCTACTGTGGCTATGGTGGCAGCAATTAATTTGGCAAAATGATGTTTGAGCATGCATGACGTGCTGATCCATTCAAAATAGGTTCCCACTGTTTGTCTTCTGGAAGTTTAATCTGCTGCAACTATATTCCTATCTTTACGTCGCCTTTGGGAATCTAACATTTCACCTCCTGCACAATTAGCTTGCCTTCCAGCTATTGGTAGCAGCAAAGTCATTTTCCAACATTTGAAACAATGATTAAGACAAATGTCTACTGTTTCATAAGTTTTGATAAAAATATTTTTATTTCAATATTCCAGGAGCACAACTATTAAAAAAAAACATTCTTACCCATTTCAGTAATTTCGGAAACAGTGATGACCAATATAGTACACACCATTTTCATACAATTTAATACAAAGACTGCAGTAGTAAATTCGAATACCCACATCCATACACTAGAGTGACTGTTATTTACAGATCAAAGTACACTACAAGAATCTTAGTCCTTTGACATGATATTTATACCTTTGACCAGTAGTAAAGAATGTTAAATACAGTAGCAATCGACCAATTCGAACAACTGGATCATAAAAGTTCAAGACCAGATGTGTGTCTACCGTTTTAAAATTGTTGTGCATTTGTATATCACCAACAAGAAATACTCTCCCTTAATTCCAACCACAGGAAAGCATCCATTTTACAACAGTGTGTTTTGCATCCTTGGATGATCCCTTCTTTGAAACTTAGTGCCAAATTTGAAATGGCAGTGTTAATCTCCAGGAAATAAGTCAAGTGCCCCCTCACTTGTTCTACTTAAATTATTAGATGCAACAATATAATAGACCACCCCTTGAGATTTAAAGGTTTTATTTATACCACTCACATGCAATTCTCTTATTATGGCAACTGAAAAATTAAGAATTTTCATAATTTCTTGTAAATGATTGGTCAATATTAGTGCTCAGTTGCTCAACTAGATTGCAAATTTGTCAAAACTTAATCTCCCCGCCCCTTCGCAGTTTTTTGTTGCCACTGTTCCTCAGTCCTTCTTAGCCTAATTTTGGCAACTGTTTCCTCCGTTTGTATAGCAATTGTTTTCTGCTACCACCCTGCTCCCATAAGTTCATGGAGCCAATTCTTCTGCCATATTCAATCCTTGCTCCTATTTGACATTATTGCTGTAGGAGAATTTGGCTATGCTGCATAATAACTGTGGGAATGATGGATATCAAAACTCCCTGTCTATGATAGGCCCTATCTGTCAGAAGCCTGGAATACTGATGAGGAACAGTTTGTGAAATGGAGCAGGATATTTTCTATGGGTCAGCAGTTTTCACAGTTCAACAATAAAAACATGGTTGTTCTGAGATGTTAAATAAAGCATTGTGTTGGATCAAACACCTTTTCCATTATAGACTATTCAGCTTTCTGCAATGTTGAAACAAGGGCTTCCTACTACTTATTCACATCAGCACTAATACCACCCATTTCCACCTCTGTAACTTTGCCTAACTCCACCCTTGTCTAAGCTCTTTTGCTGCCAAAACACTCATTCATGTCTTAGTTACCTCTTGACTATTCCAGCGCACTCTAGACCAGCCTGCCTAGTTTACCTCTGCTAACTTGAGGTTGTCCAAAACTCTGCTACAACTTGCATCAAGATCCCACATATCAATTTCCTCCATCTCCCTTGTATTCTCTGACCTCTATTTTAAAGTTCTCATCCTGGATTTCAAATTCCTCCATAGCCTCATGCCTCCCTATTTTTGTAAACTCCTCCAGCCCTACAATCCTCAAGATCTCTCCGCTTTGCCTACCATTGTCTCTTGAGCACTCCTGATTATAATCGCACCGCCACTAGTGGCCATACCTTCACCTACCAAGGCCCTAAGCTCTGGAATTTCCACCTTAAATCTCTCTGACTCTCTACGCCTCTAACATGACGATGTTCCTTAAAACCTACCCCTTTGACCAAGCTTTTTAATTTTGTCTCAGTGTACTGATGCGCTTGTAAAGTGCCTTGGGCTGTTTTATTATGTTAAAACTGCTATACAAATGCAATAGTTGTAAACAATATATCCAATGAACGGGGCAACACGCGGCAGGGCAGAACCGGAGAATCCAGCCCTAGGATTTGAGAAAACGGAGTTCTGTGCACTGTAGGAACCAATTTAATAATTCTTCTCTTCCTGTGATTAACAAAGAACTTTATCTTTTATATTAAACATAAGATGCAAGTACGTTAAGGGCTTTGGTTTATGTGTGCAATTTATTTTCAAAATTAAGCAAAAGGGCAAAATATTTCAAATTTCGAGCAATATCAGTAGAAAATGGTGGAAATACTGAGCAGGTCAAGCAGCATTTGTGGAGAGAAACCCCTTTTAACCACAGATTTCCTGCTAGCTGAGTATTTCCACTATTTTTGTTAACTTAATGCGATATGACAATCCTCATACTTTGTAGATTTAGCTCATGGTGCAAAATGGAGCCACTGTCGCACCTACTTCTAATTCACAAATAATATTGATGGGATTACTAGGGTAGATTTCACAAACTTGTGACAGTCCCAGGATCAGGAAATGGGATACAGCAACTGAATTGAAAATAGACGACGGTTCTGAACTCTTGATGTGTCCTGCCAGCACGTAACCCCAAGCAGACATGTACATTTCTAAGGTGTATTCTAATGTGTGAAAACAGATAGTGAACACCTTCTCATGCACAAAAAAATATGCAAAGTAGATCAGGTAACATAGAATCACAGAACAGTTACAGCCCAGAATGAGCAATTCACCTGGTGCCATTCCCCTGTTTCCTCCCCATAAACCTGTATAACTAGTTCCTTGTCAGCGTATAATTGCATGAGGCACCTGCAGTCCTTTGGTATCTAAATTGTAATCTCTTTATCTTTTCATTCATTCATGGGATCTGGACATTGCTGGCAACCCTAGTTGTCCTTGAACGGAGTGGCTTTCTGGGGTCATTTCGGAGAGTAGTTAAGAGTCAACCACATTTCTGTTGGTCTGGAGCCACATGTAGGCCAGACCAGATAAGGATGTTGAAGGATGGGTTTTTATGAAAATTGATGATACCTTCATGGTCACCATTAGATTTTTATTAATTGAATTTAAATTGCAACAGTTGCCATGGAGGAGATGAAACCTATGCCCCCAGAGCATTAGTCGATGTCGCTATTACTAGGCCACTACACCACCACCTCTCTACTACAGCTTTGCATGTAAAACTCAAACAATCCCACATGACAGAACAGTTTTCAGAAATGACTTGTAGGATTCTCTGGTCCATCAGCTGTGTGTTCCTCAGCGGCATGTCCTTACCTTCCGCGGGATTCTTCGTCCGGCCACCTGACAATGGGATTTCCCATCGTGCCCACCTCACGCACCCGGAAACCCGCTGGCGTGGGTGCGCTACTGGCAGAACGGAGAATCCCGCTGACGGAGAATCCCACTTGAATGCTTGAAATAGGTAAACTAAATATTCTTCATTTTTAGGAATCACCGGTAAGATTACTATAAAATGTAAAATAATCATCAGATTATAATAAATTTTGTATGTCATACCCATTAATTAGGCAAAATTAACTGAAAATAAACTTGGAAGCAATCATCAATTTGCAACAAAATCCCCCAAGACTAAATTATTTATGGTACATTCCTAATTATCTGCATTTTGGAAGGAATCTTGCTTGAAGTAAGCTGGGTTAAGAATAGAGCTGTTTGGAAAACTCCGTTAAGAGCAGAGGTGAAAATAGACATAATTCTACAATGACTGTATGCTCAAAAGCTCATCTTAAAAATAAAGCCAACCAACTTGGGTGGCATTGTGGCACAGTGATTAGAACGGCTGCCTCACAGTGCCAGGGACCCGGGTTCGATTCCGACCTTGGGTGACTATGTGGAGTTTGTACATTCTCCTTGTGTCCGCATGGGTTTCCTCCGGGTGCTCCGGTTTCCTCCCACAATCCAAAGATGTGCAGGTTAGGTGGATTGGCCGAGCTGAATTGCCCCTTAGTGTCCAAAGGTTAGGTGGGGTTACGGGGATACAGCAGGTGAGTGGGTCTAGGTAGGGTGCTCTTTCAGAGGGTCGGTGCAGATTCGGTGGGCCAAATGGCTTTCTTCTGCACAGCCGGGATTCTATGATTTACAAGCAATAAAGTCTAAGCAGGTTTGGTAATAAACAAAATAAACTTACAAAGCAATTTAGAGAGCATCTCTTTAATTACCCCGACTGCTTAGTTATGCAAGTTCTGTTTTAAATTTCTAATCAATCCATTTTCTCTGACATCAAATCACTCTTCATTATGTGAACACAATTAATTTTAGGGTCTACAGCTAATGCAGAATTTGCTTCCAATAAACAATGGAATGAACTTAAATGTGCTGTTGCTTGATGTTCTACTTTAATTTTTTCCCTTAATCTAAAAGTAATCCCACCACTTGTTTACCTTATTTCTGACTCATTGGGAGTTGGTCCAAAAATGTGCAGGTTAGGTGGATTGGTAATGCTAAATTGCCCCTTAGGGTGGGGTTGTAGGAATAGCGCAGGGGATTTGGCCGAGGTGGAATGGTCTTTCGAAGGGTTAGTGCAGACCTGACGAGCCGAATGCTGTCCTTCCGCACTGTAGGGATTCTATAATTGAGGTGGAAAAAAAGCCCTTCACTATTTAGATTATTTACATGCAAGAACAATTTTTTAAAAATGACCAGCCTGTTTAATAGTTTAATTACTCTGGTTAAGAAGCCTTAGGCTGATTTTGGGAGAAGATGTTTCTATAAGCATAAGATGTAACAAAAATTATACCCCTAGTTAGAAAGTAAGAACTTACATTATTATAATCATTTTACAACCTTAACATGTCCCAACAAACGTCAGAGACAATGGAGTAGTTTTGAAGTACATTCATTTTTGCAATATGCAGAATCTTCCTCGTAAATTTGCATACAAGGCGTAATAAGCAGCAAATGAAATAACAGCACTGAAATATATGACTGGATAATCTGTTTTGGTAATGTTGGTTGAGAGCTGAATGTTGGCCAAGACACAGATTCTCTGCTCTTTTTTCAAAGAGTGCCATGGGATCTTTTGCATTCATCTGTAAGTACAGATGGATTAATATTTCATGGGAAGAAAATCTCCAATAGGGCAGCACTCGGTACTGCATCTAAATGTCAACCAAGGTGATGTGCTCGGCCTCTTGTTTGATGAACCACAAGAGTGCGACCACTGTGCCAAGCCTGACATTATAAACCCAACCTGAAGAACAGGTTTATTATTTCATACTCCAATCAGTAGATATGCAAAATGAATGGACATAATGCTACATCCAATTTCATTTCTGCAAAGAGAAAGGAGCAAAGATGAGAGCTTTGCAATATATATTGCACATATTAATACAGTGGATTACTATCTACATTAGTCACTTCTGATTGGTATTGTACTAAAGTTAGCCTAATTCATTTCTTAAATATTAAACTGTAAAATATTTAAATATTAAAAACAAAGAAGATACTGGATCTATCTTCAAATATGCTGTAACAATGAAAGGCTTACTGGACATAGTGGTTAGCACTACTGCCTCACGGCGGCAAGAACCTGGGTTCAATCTCGGCCCCAGGTCACTGTCCATGTGGAGTTTGCACATTCTCCCCGTGTTTGCGTGGGTCTCGCCCCCACAACCCAAAGATGTGCAGGCTAGGTGGATTGACCACGCTAAATTGCCTCTTAATTTGAAAAAATGAATTGGGTACTCTAAATTTATGTACAAGAAAACACAATGAAAGACTTGAAAATGGTTCTAATGCTAAATATAGGAACAATAGTAGGACATGCAGAACCATAAGCCTGTTCCCCATGGTATTAGACCATGGGTGACTTGTACCTCAACTCAATTTCCTTGCCTCTTCTACACATCACTAGACACCATTGCCCAACAAAAATCTATCAAGTTCAGTCATAAAATTTTTAATTGTCCCACTATTTTCAGCCTTTTAGAGGAAGGGGCAGCACGGTGGCACAATGGTTAGCACTGCTGCATCACAGCTCCAGGGTCCCATGTTCAATACCGGCCTCGGCTAACTGTGTGCAGTTTGCACTTTCTTCCCGTGTCTGCGTGGGTTTCCTTCGGGTGCTCCGGTTTCTTCCCACAGTCCAAAGAAGTGCAGGTTAGGTGGATTGGCCATGCTAAATTGCCCCTTAGTTTCCAAAAGGTTAAGTGGGGTTACAGGGATAGGGTGGTGGCGTAGGGTGCACTTTCCAAGGGTCGGTGCAGACCCGATGGGCTGAATGGCCTCCTGCTGCACTGTAAATTCTATGAAAGAGGTCTAGACTTCTATGTAGATGAAATAGCACAAGGGAGTCTTCCACAAATGCAATGGAACAGAATCCCTGCCTTTCCCTGACATCCTTGCCCAAATCATGGATATTAGGTGATTTTGCATGACCAGGGTTGGCCAAATGCATTTGCACAGGTGTATCAGCAGCACCTTCTCAAATCAAATAGATATTCAGAGTGTCACAAAATTGGAGAGGGTGGAACAGGTGAACTGGGGATAAAATGAGGCCCAAAGGTGTGTTCCCTCTTTGATCTTGAGCCACTCAGCTCCTGGAGAAGATCCCCTTGGAGATTATCTTCCCTAAATTGTGGTACATGAATTCCGTCAATATCTACAAAGGATGTGAAATGCAAAATGGCAGGCAAGGTCAGGAACAAGATCGCTTGGCCCTTGCCCACTGGAAAATTATGAAATGGAAAACATGGGCAGAATCCTGGTGGAGTCTAGTTCTGCGCCATTTGCCGATCCTTGTTGGTTGATGGGACGCTGGTTCTCACCAGGGCCTGATTCGAATTTTTAACCGAAAATATGTCGTGAAAGTTAGGTTACTTTCACACAAGCACTTGATGGCCAACACAAATCTTCCTCCCTTTCAGTTAAGACATAGGTATCGAACATACAGTGCAGAAGGAGGCCAATCGGCCCATCGAGTCTGCACCGACCCACTTAAGCCCTCACTTCCACCCTATCCCCATAACCTCGCCTAACCTTTCTGGTCACTAAAGGCAATTTATCATAGCCAATCCACCTAACCAGCACGTCTTCGTACTCTGGGAGGAAACCGGAGCACCCGGAGGAAGCCTACGCAGACACGGGGAAAATGTGCACACTCCGCACAGACAGTGACCCAATGGGGAATCAAACCTGGGACCCTGGCGTTGTGAAGCCACCGTGCTGCCCAGTTAATAATAACCTTCATGGAAATTCAAAATGCTGAAGAAGGGTTAAACGCTAAATTAACAAGAATAAAATCAGGACTGCAGCCACTGGTGCAGTTTAAAGCCATGGTGACTTTGGGTATATATCTGCACTTCCTCATATGGTGAGCTCAGGTTGCAGGCTAGGTGCCTCTTTGCATGTTGCCCTCTGCCTCAGACAACTCAAAAAGTAAACAATATACTTCAGGCTCTTCAACTGGTGGCAAAGGTAGACTTTCAATGAAACACGCAGTGCTGCAGTGCAGGGCCCCAGGCAATGGGGGACTCCATACAGGGAAGTGACACCTATCAGAGCCTGGCAGCTATCGGCAGGCAATTCAGAACAACATTGGACTTTGACTGGTGGACTCTCCTTTCGAGTGGGAACACAGTTTGCCAAACATTGAGAGGAGGGGGAAGTCTTAAAGCAGTTCAGACATGGATTGGAGTGAAGTTTCTGAACTTTCATTGATTAAAGGTGCAAAGCAGCAGCCAGACCGTTGGCATTCGTCCAGGCCAGGTAGCCTGAGGCAACAGTGAGGTCACCGGCCTAACTTCGGGGTACGAACCTGTAAAACCTTCAGCGAGGCGAGGAGGATCTGCTAGCCAATGGTCGTCGAAGGAAGCAGTGGGGTGAATCTCAATTTCCAGGCCAGGGCCGAGGAGGGTGGCGAACAAAGAACAGAGTCCAGGCTAGATAGCCAACAGCAACGATTCAGGAGCACACGCGTTCGTCGAGGCCCAGCCATCTGAGCGATAGCCGAGAGGTGAGCAGAGCAGTTGTTGGGAGAGGTGCGAAGGCCAGGCAAGCGGCGGCATTGTGGTTTTCAGGGAGTCAGGGAGCTGCAGCTAATGGCAGCGGGGAGAATCGACCAGAGGCCAGCCAGGGCTGAATGTGAGGGGGGCTGGGTAGCAACCGACAACGTCTTGTTTTTGCATGTTGAATTTATTGCCTTTTTGGGATCATTTCTCTCTCTGATCGATGCCAATGTCTTACGATACTCTTGACCATCGGCATCACAGTTTTCCCAGTTAGTCTGGTAGGACTTCGGCAGCGAACACCTGCTCAACTTCACACCAATTCTTTTCACAATTTCGAAGACCACCAACTCTCTCATAAGCTGTGATTAATTCGACACTACTTTTGACCAGCTTAGTATTGGTTGCTTTTGCTTGAGGAGGCTTCACTGAAGATTCATATTCGTTGTAATCAAGACTGATCAGTCAATATGAAGAGGTATTATGAGGTTGGCAGTCAAAAACCCAGAAATTTGAAGGCGAGCGAGTGGACAAAGCTGGGCAAAAAGACAGCTTGGGGCTTTACTTTAAAAGATTTGAAATATTGAGCAATGCCCAAGCTGCACATTCACTCTCAACAACATCCACCAAAAGCTTTGGTGACTTGTCTGATGACTTTGATCTGCCGATTTCCAGAGACAACACATCACCCTAAAAGGGCAAGTGGACCCTGAAATGGGAATGGGACTACAAGATGCTGCTCAATCTCATTCTGTGCAGGAGTGAGGGAAGAAACTTACCCTGACGATATTGCCTTCTGGTCAAAATCTGTTCCACTGGATATGACTGAATATTTTACGATAAATAGAACGTAGGTCATGTGGAACATTTGAGAAAGTAATTTGAGGCGAGGCCAAAAGCAGTTTAAAGTCTTCACAGTTCCATTTTGAGGGTGAAGTGAAATGGGATGACGGAAAGGAGAAAGTGGTTGATTGTTTCAGAAACCTCGAAGAAGGCCGACTGTAATGTTTGCAAATTATTTCCTGACCCTAATAAAGGGAAACAATCATTTGTCACTGGGCACTCTAACTGCAGGAATGTTGAAAGAAATAGCTGATCATGAAACTTCCAAAAGTCATATGTGTGCGTTCGTTCAAAGATGCAAATTATCCGGAAGAATTAATGCTGCATTAACAGCTCAGTTTTCCTCTTACTGGAGGAAAGTGCTAACACGTGTTGTTGCATCTTCCTTGGGACGTCCTTTAAGAGGACATGAGGAGTCATCAGTGTCAAGTTGTTAAGATTGTTTAGTCTGCCTTGAATATCTCATGAATTTGATGAGCTTCCCAAAGAACATTAAAAAAGTTTTTTAATATTGTGGCTCAAGGAAGATCAACTTTTTAATGCACAGAACCTACAATGACATAATCACTATAATAACACAGCAGCTCAGAAACCAATTCACAAATGAAGTGAAAGATGCCAAATACTATTCCATATAGTTGATTCAACACCAGATGTGACAAGTGGACCAATTGACATTCATTTTAAGATGTGTGACTGGCTATGTTGAAGTTGTAGAGTGATTTCTCCGTTTTGTCCATCTACAATCCCTCACTTCTAAGTGCCTGGAGACAATGGTTTTGGAAATCCTTTCAAATTTAGTTTGGACATCAATGGGCAAAGCTTCAATAATGCCACAAATATGCAGGAAAATATTCAGATTTTCAAGCAAGACTGAACAATGCAAGTTCCTGTGTATTATTCATCCCATGTTCCAGTCATTCCTTAAATGTGATCTGCAATGTAGCAGTTGAATCATGTGAGGCAGCTGTCCAGTTTTTTGAATTTGTTCAAAATTTGTATGTATTCTTTTCCCTTTCTGCATATCAGTGGAATATGTGCAATCAGGCTTGGAGTAGGCACATGGAAAACATTTGATGGTCAAAAGAATTTGTGACACCAGGTGGTCCACTCATATAGATGCTGTTCTGGCTTAAGACTGAACATTTGCGATATAAAGGAACGCTTATCATACATAGCCTCATCAAAATCAGAAAAACTTGTAAAATCTGAAACAAACTCTTCAGCAGAGAAGTTTGAAAAGTACAAAATTTACTGTTTTGTGGAGCCGTTTATTTCAAAGAATTTATACCATCAGAAAATTGGTCAGCAAAATGTTGATGCAATTTTATTGTATACTTCACAATTCAAAGTTCAAAGTTTTGTTATGGAAGTTCGAAATGACTACTTCAGTGCAATGCAATAGCAGTAAAATTAACAAAGAATACAGATCCCACTGATGATGAGAAACATACAAGACACAGGAAGTTATTTTTTGATGAAACTAGAGACAGTGAAATAATTTTCAAAGGGAAAGAAAAGTTCATCATTGAGACTGTCGATGCTATTTGTGGCACAATAATAGTGCAATTGCAGAGTAGAAATGAATCTATGAAGACGACTGTTGAATTATTTGTTGTGTTTTTCGACAAGGTTTGGATTGAGAATATTAAGAGCCGCTCCAGTAAGAGATTAATTGAATTCTACCGGGAAGGCATAGACCCAAATCTTTTTGAAGGTGAAGTGAAACAATGAATTAATTACATCAATAATGATGAGCACTGTGCTTTGAGATCACCAGTTGATTTGTGCAGACTTGTACGTGATGGTTTGCAGGCAACCTTTCCAAATGTGGAAACCATTTTAAAGATCTTTTTAACAATACCTGTCACAAATGCTTCTGGTTAATGTACTTCCTCTTTATTTAAAAGATTGAAAAATTATCTGTGAAGAAAGGAGAGTCAGGAACATTTGACAAGTTCAGCAATCCTGACAATTGAAAATGCATCCTTACAGGAGTTTACCTGCAAGATGTTATTGATGATTTTCTGAAGAAAAAGTGCAAGAAGAAAAGCCATCCAAGTTGGCCTGGGTTGCAAATAATGGATGAAGCAAGTAAATATAAAAATTCTGTCCCTCTACCATGTTCTCCAGCCTACATTCTGTCCTTCAAGAGATAACACATGTTGGTCTGATATAATGGCTGGTGGTCACATACAGACAGTTATAACTAGTAAGAAACTGCCATCCCCCATCAGTCTTTAATGGCCTTCAGGAAGTCTCTTCTTACTCTTCTGGACAATTAAAGAATGCCAGCAAACTTGACTGGAAACTCCAGTTCATTAACGTATTTGCTCCTGCACTGGACTTTTTCTGGCTCATTCTGGCCTGTGCTGTGCTGCTGTAATATCATTGGCTAATTTCTCTATCCCGCTGCTCATCAGCCAGTTCATGTTTGCTAACCTCAAGGCACACAGATTGTAATATTGACCATCTCTACCATCATGTTGACCAGTAGGCTTGGATTTCAATTTATCAATTATAGTACAAGCTTGTTGTTGTCATAGGTTAAAGAGGTTTCTGTGCCTTGTATATTGTGCATTTCAACTTATCAATTACAGTAAAGGCTTGTTGTTGTCAGAAGTTAAAGAGCACAACAGAAGTCTATCAAGCAGTTTCGGAGCCTTGCATTGTGTGAACTGAGGGTGGACAGGGTCAAGAGGGCATTGACGTCATTGGAGGTGGGTTTCAACATCATTGGGGGTGGGGCTACTGCAAAGAGGGAGAGTGCCGGATACTCAAAAGTGTAAGTACGCCGAGTGGCTATTTTAAAAATAGTTTATGCACATGTCTGATATTATGTTATGATGTGGAGATGCCGGCGTTGGACTGGGGTGAGCACAGTAAGTGAGCGACTATCAACAGGCAGGCAGGCAGGCAGGACTGTTCCCTTCCAGTTGGGGAACACTTCAGCAGTCAAGGACATTCAGCCTCTGATCTCCGGGTCAGCATTCTACAAGGAGGCCTTCAGGAGACGCGACAACGCAAAATTGCTGAGCAAAAACTTATAGCTAAGTTCCGCACGCATGAATGCGGACTCAACCGGGATCTGGGATTCATGTCGCATTACATTCGGCCCCCACCAACAAGCCTGGACTTGCAGAGGCCTACCGACTGAACTGGCTTGGGACAATTCACACCTCTTTAACCTGGAGTTACCTCTCTCTCTGCATCTTTGATGATTTGATTGCCTGCAGGTGCTCGCATTCCGGGGCATCTCTGACTGTGTCTATATAAACATTTCTGGAACAAGCCTTTCCATTCACCTGAAGAAGGAGCCGTGCTCCGAAAGCTCGTGTTTGAAACAAACCTGTTGGACTTTAAACTGATATTATGTTGGTTTCATCTCTGTCCTCCTGGTTGTTTGAAGAAGAAAAGAGGAAGTAGAAAAAAATACTTAAATATGTCATGGTACGGTGGCACAGTGGTTGGCACTGCTGCATCAGAGCTCCAGAGTCCCGGGTTCAATTCCAGCCTCGGGTGGCTGTGTGGAGTTTGCACCTTCTCCCGTGTCTGCATGGGTTTCCTCCGGGTGATCCGGTTTTCTCCCACAGTCCTAAGATGTGCAGGTTAGGTGGATTGGCCATGCTAAATTTCCCCTTAGTGTCCAAAAGGTTAGGTGGGGTTACTGGGTTGTGGGGAAAGAGTGGAGGTGTGGACTTGAGTAGGGTGCTCTTTCCAAGGGCCGGTGCAGACTCGATGGGCCAAATTGCCTCCTTCTGCACTGTAAATTCTATGATTCTATGTAGAATCATTTTTTTGTTTAGAAATGCTAAATATTTTGTGTTTTTTTACGTTTCTCAGATAATAGCCATTAGATGCTTTTACAGACCTTAAAATACCAAAATGATGAAATACTCCAGATATTCTGAATGGCACTCTGTGGTTTCAATTATTTTTGGTGTGTACTTATCAGAATTCAAAATAATAATGTTCTTGACTAATATATAATGATTACACAATCCAGACAATAACATTGCTTTGTAGCAACAATTAGAATTGCAACTAAAGTGAAAACAGTGTAAACTTAAGAACATTCTCCATCCAGATTTCCAGCATTTGCAATCTTTTCTTTGTCAAAAAAATGATACAATACTGGAGATCATTCAACCTATTGCGCCTGTGCTGTCTCTCTGAAAGAGTTAGCTAATTAGTCCTACAGCCTTGCTCGTACCCGATTGCGCTACAGAATTTTCTGATTCAAGTATTTATCCAATTTCTTTTTGAAAGGTGCTATTGAATCTGCTTCCACCACCCTTTCAGGCAGTACATTCCAGATCATCATCACAGTATATTTTTCTTTCCGTCATGCCACCTCTAGTTATTTTGCCAATCATCGTAAATTGGTGTATCCCCCTTAACCGTCTCTGCTCTAAGGAAAACAATGCCAGCTTCTGTCTCTCCAGGTAATGAAATTCCTCATCCCTAGTACCATTCTGGTACATCTCCTCTGCTCCACCCCTAAGACCTTAACATCCTTCCTGAAGTGTGGCAACTGCACTGGCTACAGTGTTCCTTCTGATGCTTAAGTTCCGTATTTTTGTGAAATAACTTTTTTATTTACAACTGCATCAGGTTGCAGTTATGCATCTGGATAGCTTTTGATTTGGTTGCAGATTACCTATAACATGCATGAGTGAACTTAAGAAAAGAAAGATATTTGTGATAGAATCAAAATGTTTGCATTTACTGAGATTTTAGCAATCCCAACAGGACCAGATCAGCAAATATATCCTGCATTCAGAATTTACAAATCATAAGTACTGTTGGTGAGAAAAGCTATTTTATCCTGTAATTTAACATAAATGATAACCTGTTTGAATTTAATTGATTGGCAGCTCTATTAAAACATTGGGAGCAATATCACACAATTAAACATTGAGCTATGAATGTCAACAACAGTAATTGTTTTAACATCTTGTCACCAGATCTTTCACTTACACGAAATCCATGTTTCACTGTATATATAATTTATAAAATATAACACACACATCATTATATTCATCAACGGACTCTGGCCATCAAATATGAGAAAAATTGTACATATCGTCCTCGAATTGGAAGCTCCCTTTCTCTCTACTAACAATTGAAGGTGAGGATTGCCATTGTGATTGTCCAAGTGAAAAAGAAAGGCTTTTGGTTCAATCACTGCATATACAAGCTCTTGGCTGGTCACAATAGCCACATCATTAAATAATAAGGCTCTTTTTTGATCAGCTATATGTGTTTTTAAAAATATGAACTGAAATGAGTTGGTATATGATTGAGGCTTCCTTTCCATCATGTTAGTTTGTTCGGACTGCTGTTTTGATAGGCAATGAATGACAGATCTACAATCCCAATCAGTACCTGAACCTTAATACCCAAGTGATGAAAAAAAAATCAAATATTTCCCACTGGTATTTTGTTGATAATGAAAGTACATTGATAAGTGACATCATTATTACTGCAATATAAACTGTACTTTAAAGAAAACAGTACCATATTTCATTGGATATCAAAGAGATATCAAAAGTTTGATATTTCATTTATAGAAATACATTGGTTAAAAACATTTTTTGTACTTCTTATTCTTCTTTAATAATTCTATATCGATGTCACCGAATTGAAACATATTTAAATATTGCAATCTGCGATGGCTATTCAGTAGGTAGGGCACAGAGGGAAAGATCATACGTCAGACTTTTGCACTTAAGTTATATGGAAACAGTTATATTACAGGTCAGGATAAAGAATATGCAACAGCACAAATGTAAGATTACTAGATTTCCAATTCATGTTGGCCAAGCCGGCCGTATAATTTTAGTTCATGTTCTTATATGCAGAATTGTGGCTTGTAACAACTTGCAAGGGCTCTTCCACTGATTTTCAAGTACCTCCCACCCTCCAAATTATACTTCAAATGGACCTCTCTTCCCTTTATAACACAATAAATTAAACTTTAAGCCATGTTGCTTTCGAAAAAGAATTATTACGGAACAACATATTTAACATGGAGCACTTTTATCCTCTCTCCTTCCCCTATATTTCAGTGCATTGAACTCTTAACAATCTCAGCCCACTGGGAAAACTAAGTTCCTGCACCTATCAGTAGCTCAAAGATCAACTTCAAAAGACATCAAAGACCCACTGTGCTTTATAAACTTTGTCTCATAAAAAAATTCCTGCATTTGACTGAAACATAAGTTATGATAAATAGAACTAAACTAATGTGAACAGAAATGTTGATACACTGGTCCAGTTCCCTGTAATATTAGCCAGAAAAATATTTGACTGCAGCAGTGTGGCCCATTTAAATTCAGGGAGAAGCAATTATTAGTAACTGTCTTTGTCTTTCCAGTTTGTTACCCATTGCTTCTTCTGGCTTTTCTTCTTTGTAAAGCCTTCTGTGATAAAGTAGCGCTCTTCTTTGCGGATTTTGACAGCATGATACTTTGGCATACTCCTGTAGTATCGTGTTCTCTTGAAGAAGCCACACTGCTCAAAGAAAGGTCAGAGAAAAAATTATTTTATGCATTTAAGACTACAATGTATTTGTGAAGAAGCAATTGACTAATACAACTACTGTTTTGGGTGTGTGTATCCACTTTGGATAACCAACATTTTCAGGAGATCCGACAATAAGAGGACGAACCTCCTTAACATTCAGTTCGTTAAAAAAGTATATCAGTGTCATGCAGACCAGATTTTGATTGCCGGTCTTTGCACACTAAGTTATTGGATTGAAGTGGAATGGCATGAGGAACTACTTGTGTTTGGACAGCACCTGAGATGCAGCAAAATGTGCCAAGGTATTTTGTGTGCAGACAGGTGGGTTGGGAGAGCGGGTTTGTGATGATTTGACGATTAGTCAAAAATTACAAGGTATAGGAGACAGATTTTTAGAAGGCTTTTGAAGGTGGAAGTAGATAGAAGAAACTTGAGCGTGTTAGGAAGAGAATTCCAGAGAACATGGGCACGATCACAGAAGATTTAGCCAGAGATCAGTGAATGGGGGGGGGGGGGCAATTTTAAATTCAATGTTCTAGAACATGGAGAGGCAATGGAAATGGAGAGGCTAGGCGATGATCAGAAAGTGGAACCAATGTGGAGCAGAATGCAGGTTCTAGATGAGGTGGACCTTTTTGTAGGGTGGTGCTTGAGAAACAAGTGGGAGTCAATTGAGACTAGGGAGGTTATGCCTCAATTGTATAAGGTGTTAGTGAGGCCACACCTGGAGTATTGTGTTCAGTTTTGGTCTCCTTACTTGAGAAAGGACGTACTGGCACTGGAGGGTGTGCAGAGGAGATTCACTAGATTAATCCCAGAGCTGAAGGGGTTGGATTACGAGCAGAGGTTGAGTAGACTGGGACTGTACTCATTGGAATTTAGAAGGATGAGGGGGGATCTTATAGAAACATATAAAATTATGAAGGGAATAGATAGGATAGATGCGGGCAGGTTGTTTCCACTGGCGGGTGAAAGTAGAACTAGGGGGCATAGCCTCAAAATAAAGTAAAGTAGATTTAGGATTGAGTTTAGGAGGAACTTCTTCACCCAAAGGGTTGTGAATCTATGGAATTCCTTGCCCAGTGAAGCAGTTGAGGCTCCTTCATTAAATGTTTTTAAGGTAAAGATAGATAGTTTTTTGAAGAATAAAGGGATTAAGGGTTATGGTGTTCGGGCCGGAAAGTGGAGCTGAGTCCACAAAAGATCAGCCATGTTCTCATTGAATGGTGGAGCAGGCTCAAGGGGCCAGATGGCCTACTCCTGCTCCTAGTTCTTATGAGTAGTCAATGCAGTGGTTGAGTGGATGAAGCAGGGATGGAGGTTGGCAAGATTATAGAGGTGGAATTCTGCAGTCTTCATGGTAGATAGGAAGTGAGGTTTTACGTTTAGCATGGTAATGGTTATGAGATTGACTGTGATACTGGAGAAGTGAAGATAAATGTTATCATGGATGGGTTTAAGCTGATGCTTAAATCCATGAGATAAGAGTAGAAAGGGAGAAGCATGCAATCTTGGTTTAAGGATGATATTCTGGGTATTTTAACCGGGCAGAGGATTGGAATGTTGGTACTTGGGAGGAAAGACAGTGGAGGAGGATCAAATAGTTAACTGCATTAAATAATGTGAAGAGGTTGAGGAGAATAACAAGATTTAATGCATCATGGTCAGAGTCAAATTGATGATCTTCTTACCTTTTTTGAGTATCATCTAGATTTTGTGGATGGGATGGAACCTAGTCTATAGGGATCTAAATAGCAAGTGGTGGGAGGGATGAGGATGAAACGCAGATGGATGTGAATAAGGGGCTGAAGAACCTCATTAAGAAAGCACAGATAAGGAGTTGTATAGAAGAGACTTTTTCTACGCTAGATGATGACAGCAGGGAAAGACCAAGGCCCTGATACGTACTGGGACATGCTTTCAGAATGGGTAGGAGAGAAGTTATAGTCAGGAGCCTGGAAATATGGACTTTCATGATGGCCCCGAATTTTTAACTACTGGCCATATTTTAATTTTTCTTCCCGGTTCGCTGCCTGACAACCTGCCAAGGCTCTGGCCTGGGACAGGTAAGTTTGATGATGATATGGCTGAGAGAAATTGCGGGACGGATGTTGGTGACAACTAGGCTGGAGGAGTGCTAGGTGGTCATTGGGGTGGGAGAGGTTGGTGGGTAGATCATGGAAGTCGGGAGTTGGGGATGGTTTAAAGGCTGAGTTTGTCGGACCTGAATTAAATCTTTCTGCTTTATCAGGCCCAGAAGAAATGCTGTAAAAGCAGTGGTGAGGGTAAAAAAATTATTATATCGGAATTAATTTGAAATTAGTTAAAAACTTCAGTTAACCAATAAATTCTGAAGGGGTTATACGCTTCTCAATCTCTCTGAATTACACACACAAGCTGTCTAGTTGAAGCTGCCACTGTAAGAAGATACCCCAAGGAACTAGCCAGCTGTTAACTCTCAAGGTCTGATTAAAAACGTGGGCCAGTCTACCATTTGCTCAGGATGTTTGTCGATAATGACAGGGAGAGGTGATTGATAGCAACACACCAGATATCGGAGTACTGATATAAATAATTGCAAGACAATATATTTGTGCCGTTGTACTGATTGGATAGCTTAATTACGCATGCGGACCTTTGATGCGATTGGTTAATTATTCTGATACACTCTGCATGATGTCACCCTGATTGAAAGTCATGATTGGACATAGATAACTAGTGACAAGTGATTGGTATATGCTAATTTCCTGTATCTTAATGTGAAGTGTAACTGTACAGGGCAGGAAGCAGTGGTGTCTGGTGTGTGAGCTCCATTTGTCACCAGTCCAGTTATACCTGTAATAAACGCCTTGGTCACAACTCTAAAAGTCTTCGGCTGGTCTCTCATGAGCGTGAGTGGTATAGTTTAAAGCTATACAATTTTCTCCATTCCAAGCGGCTTATAGATCCAACCCTGCTTGCCTACTCTCACTTGCCATAATTCCCGAAGTCAGGGAAATCCGTCATGAATTAAAAATAAAAACCTACGATAGAATTTAACGTTCTGGACATGGATCCCATCCACCAGTTATTGAACCGGTGGAAAACCCACATTGCTTTTTCTCCTTCCTGCCACTGACATTCAGCCTCTCCTGCGATAAACTGGGCCTGACCGTCCAGCATCATGGGCTGGATTAAATTCCACTCCTTGTTAAAATGGAGGAACCCGCCTCCTTAAAAGATTTTGACCAATCTGCATTCTGAGAATGGATTGGTCGTTTGCCCCTTATCCTGTCTCTGTTAAAACTGGAAGTGGGTGGATTTAAGGTCATTAGATACGGATTTGGGATTTTTAATCTTTTAATTTCATACCTGATTGAAACCAATCTGTTTTTGGAGGTTAAAATTACCCCCCTTTCATCAGATAAGAACGTCAGTGAGCAATGGTCATGGACAGTGAGTTACAGTCATCAGAAGCTGGGTCAGGAGGGTTTAAGGGAGTGATTCCCAAGTCTCATGGAGTAGATAAGTCTGACAGGGAGAATGCAAGCAGAAACTGTGGAATATTGCATGGATAAGGCTGGGGAATAGAAAGCTTTGGTGATGAGGAGGAGGGAAGGCAAAACAGCTGACCACATGACACCCTATTTGAAAACAAGAGTGAATGTAGTCATAATGACTGGATTCTCCAATCTGCGTTAACCCCACCACTGCTGCCCGGGAGAACGGAGAATTTTGCGCTCAGTCAAAATTCCTGTTGGACGGGAGAATCCCACCAGCGTTAACGGATGGAGTATACCGGCCAGTGAATCTAATCAATTTATCATCCATTTATATGAATGTACAGAAAAGTGAACTGGTTTCACTCTGTGTGTGCTCTTTCCTGCCTGATTTTTCTGTAATCGTTGCATCCAAATGGTTTCGGTCCACAAACAGAAAGATCAGCCCCAATAGGGAAAATGTGACCAATAGAAAACCATTCACCAGTTGACGTATGTACTGGAATGGATGTGACATTGGATTTAGTAAAGCTGTATTAGTCGTGTCAAATCAGAGTAAGAATTTACTATGTGTAGTTATAAAGGAATAAATATTATGTAGTAATTTAAGCAGCATGTTGGGGTTCGAATGGTCCCATGTTAGTTGACAGATTTCAAATTTACAAGTGCCCATTGTGTGCTAAGGGCCAGAACAGCTGACATTGGCCATTCTCTCCTCCAGTTATGCAGAGAAAAGCAAAGGGAAAATCAAAGGTTAGTGACTACTGGCATCCACAATCAAAATCACTGCAATTAAAAGGAGAAATCAGACAATATGCTTATCCTATGAAATATGATATATCAATAGGAGGATAAAAACAATTAGTAAATTAGAGAAGAAACCAGATAAACCAGGAAGCTGTTAGACAAAAAGAGCATAGATTAACCCACTCCACATAGAGAAAGGAAAGGAAAAATGAGAGTTGCATATGAAACAGAGCAAAGTAGTCCTTTCTCGTGCAGCATTTTTTTGGGGCATAGAAAATAGCATTGTGACATTTAATAAGTAGTTGGTTACCATTGTGGTTATCAAATCTCAGCTTCACAAAAATACAGACATATATAAACGGCGTAATGTCACAATCTTAAAAGTGAGCATCATGTAAGAGTTCTTTCTGTTTATTTCCTTTGTTCCCATTTATTTTATTAGGCTATTTTGGTCCATGGACCTGTAATCGGAATGTGCCTTTAAGCAGAAAATTCACAGTTGAAGCAGCCTGCTTGCCAGGACACTGTGTCCCAGGTTTTGGATTTGGAGAGGAGAAACCACATTCCTCGGCACTGTGTGGGTCTTAGGAACCAGCTTTGGGGGGGACTCGATTTGATTTATTAACTGACAACCAATGGGTTGGCCAGGGACAGTGTTCTGCCTGACACCGATCAGTCACCATTGGTTCCTGTGCGATGCTCTCTGAGAGAACTTAGAAGTGTTTAGACCTTGGAAGTGAAAGGTATACACTCTCTCCTTCTCTCCTGCTTGGTGAAGTGAAAGAACTGCTCTATTGTTCTGAAAACTGTGAATGCCTGGCACACCCTTTTCTGTAATGATGCTGAGTCTTCAGAGAAAGTAGACAACCTTGCCAGAGAAAACCATCTCGAGTCTAGAAGGAAGAAATATCAAAACGAATGCCTGAACTTCAGAAAGATATTGGCTGTGATTCTCCGCAACCACGATGGGTGGGAGAATAGCGGGAGGTCCGCTCCCGCACCTCCTGCTATTCTCCCCCCCCCCCCAAATGGCGTGTCCAGTTTTCCGACACGGCGCTTGGAGAAACGCGGGCCGCCGTTTTTCACGGTGGCCTGCGATTCTCCGACCCGGATGGGCCGAGCGGCCTGCCGTTCCCGACCTGTTCACGACGGCGGCAACCACACCTGGTCGCTGCCGTCGTGAACATGGCGCGCCAGGTAAGTGTGGGGCCTAGGGGGGCAGATCGGGGATCAAGCACCACGACCGTGCTCGGGAGGGGACTGGCCCGCGATCGGTGCCCACCGATCGTCAGGCCGGCGTCTCAAGGGGACGCACTCTTTTCCCCTCCACCACCCCGCAAGATCAAGCCGCCACGTCTTGCGGGGCGGCTGAAGGGAAAGACGGCAACCGCGCATGCGCGGGTTTGAGCTGTCCAACCCGCGCATGCGCGGCTGACGTCATTAGGCTCCGCCGCGGCGTCATTCTTGGCGCGTGGGGCCTTGAAGCCAGGGACAAGGCCCGGCCGCCGAGTTTCCCGGTACGGACTGCCTATCCCCCCGGGTAGGGGAGAATAGGGGGCCGGGAGAGGCTTCCGACGCCGTCGTGAACCTCTCCAGATTTCACGACGGCGTCAGGCCTTGCGGAAAATTCCGCCCATTGACTGGAAGCCATCCCAGTGCATCAAAGGTCCTTCTCCTTTTGTTTTTATTATTATTTTTATTTCATTTTCCACCATCCTTTCCCCTTTGTGTTGTTTGTCTGTGTGTGTACATATACACACACACACGAGTTTGGGGGGGGGGGGGGGGTGGTTTAGCAAAGTGATAGTGGATAGTCAGTTACATTTTCTGTACATTTAATTATAATACAGTACATAGTAAAAGGTTACTTATGTTTTAAAGTTACAAACCCATTTTATTGGGCTCAACCAAGGACCTCGGGTATTTTAAATAAAATCTAATTTCACTTGTGTTGCGACTCTAGGTCAAGTGGGACTGGAATTGACTGCGCACTAGCTCAGGGTGTTCATGATAATTCATATTAATTGTTACAGAATTTCCATGAACATTATCACTTTTCACATTAAGAATATCAATTAATCAGTAAATTACAATTGGTGATACAGTATTACAGACAAATGTTTCTCTTGCTGATGTTGAGCTAGGTAATCACAGTGTCAGCAAGGACACTACAATTGTGTCTCAGAGCTCCCATGCCCAGTTACTATCTGATAACCGTTCTTGAAAAAGTATGTGGATTAGGTGAGGTCAGAATCAGTCTCACTGAAGGTGCATTTTTGTTCAATAGTCTGCTGACATTTAGGGATGAACTTGTCTCCGTTATCCTGTCTGAAATCGGGAAAGATCGCAATGGCAAAAGGAGCAAAGTTGGGCAGTGAAGGCTACCACAGGAAGTGTTTTGTGTTGTGAAGATCCAGCCATTGTGATGTATGGAACTCCCTTGATGGACTGTTTCCTGTCTGTCAATTTTGAAGTTCAACTTTTGGGCAAATCACATAAGGGGAACGAGGGCAATTGATTCCTCGAGATAAACCTGTCCTTTCAGGAATCAGGATGGGGCTGGAGGTAGAAAACCCTACAGCATTGTTTTAGAGTGGAAAAAAATAAAGTAGAAGTTAAATCATAATTGCAACAACTTGAGGTTTGAGAAGAAGAACTTACACTAATGGTTATTCTTGGAGTAGACTAAGAAATGGAAACAGGCATTTAGCTCATTTAATGTTTTACAAGAGTAAATCCCCAAACACCTCCCTACCACACCCTATTCAGTCACTGCACCCTGTATTACCAAAAAGTGCAGGAAGCGAGGTTGGCCAGCACTAGTCACCATCAGTAAGTCGCTTAGTTTCTGAAGGCTGAATCTTGATTTCAGCCTTTTGCTCTTTAGCTTCATACATGGCTCGTGTATTCGCTCTCTTGAAGAAACCACACTATGAAGAAGGAAGTTATTCAATTAAAGTGATCAACAAATCAAAGATTATTTTCCCCCCCAAAAAATTAAAGAACCAATACTTTTTGTTCACAAGATAACTGTGGATGAAGAAATTCATTGGGTCATCTTAATAGGTTCAGACAGTAAGATCCTAATATTCCACTGCACCATCCAATTATTGCTTCAATGATCCCAGGGTACTTTCTTCCACAAATTTGTCCGGAAGACTGTTTCACATACTGGTTCCTCTTTATGTGGACCAGAATTTCATAATACCCGCCCTCAAGTTATTACTAGTTTAAACCTGTGTTCTTCTGTAGATCTCCCACAGCTTAATTTGAAGTTGTTTTCCAGGTTTAGTTTCTCCATCCAGACAATAATTTTACACGTATCCTCTCTGGCAGGAACAACAATACCTCACCAACCTTTCTTCATAATTTAAACTCAAAACTAGAGATCTTCTTTTACATTGTCTCCACTGCCTGAATGATTATCTTGGGCGGGATTCCCCGACCCCCCGCCAGGTCGGAGAATCGTCGGGTGGAGGCGTGAATCCCGCCCCCGCTGTCCGCTGAATTCTCCGGCGGGGGTGGGAATTGCGCCGAGCTGGTCGGCGGCCGCTTGCAGCGGCCCCCCAAGCGATTCTCCGGCCCGCTATGGGCCGAAGTCCCGCTGGTTCTTTGCCAGTCCCGCCAGCGTAGATTAGACTAGGTCTTTTACCGGCAGGACCGAGCAGCGTGGGCGGGCTCCGGGGTCCTGGGGGGGCGCGGGGCGATCTGGCCCCGGGGGTGCCCCCACGGTGGCCTGGCCCGCGATCGGGGCTCACCGATCCGCAGGAGGGCCAGTGCCGTGGGGGCACTCTTTTCCGACGCGTCGGCCGTGTCAGCCTCCGCGATGGCCGATGTGTAGGTGAACCTCCCCCTTCGCATGTGCAGGGATGACGTAGGCAGTCGCTGACGCTCCCGCACATGCGCGGGCTCGCGCCGGCCGGCGGGGTCCCTTCGGCCCCGGCTGGTGTGGCGCCATAGGCCTTCCACGCCAGCCGGCGGGGCGCAAACCACTCCGGCGCCGGCCTAGCTCCTGAAGGTGCGGAGAATTCCGCACCTTTGGGGCGGGCCGACGCCAGAGTGGTTCACGCCACTCCATCCCGCTGGGACCCCCCGCCCCGCCGGGTACGTGAGAAACCCGCCCCTTGTTTCTCGTGACCAAAACAAGGTGCATTATTTAAGCTGTAACACTATCAGACGTTCAATCACTATCTTGTCTGACTTATGTTTTATTGTTTTGTCTGTGTTGTTCAATATCCAATAGTTGATTGGTGTTCTGCATGGTTGGACATGCGGAACAGACTCGATGGGCCGAGTGGCCTAATTCTGCCCCAAGTCTGGTGGTTATATGGTTAAATGCTGAATTTAGTATAACTCTCAAGTCTTCGCATGTCCCCCATGACCATTTCCATCCCATTCATATTTGTCTTCTATATTCTATATTCCTTCCTACATGCTGCAGTAACCTTTCGCATTTTGTTGCTATTCCACACTCCGATAGAAGCAGATGCACTATTGTCCAGGATCTTCACCACAGGCCAGTATCAAGTGAATTAAATTATGCCACTTTCATACAATAGAAAAATACAAAACCTACTTATAAACACAAATCACCACAAACGTAACAGTGAGCAAAATTTCTAACGATATTGCAGAGAGGAAGTTAAACAAATTTCTTACATTGCATCAAACTTTGATCTCAATTCCACTCTATAAATTAAAAATCTAATTTGCTCATTCTCATTGAAACACATATATGATCAAAATATGACCATGGATTGAACACAAGTGATTAGCAGTGGAAATAATGGCCTCACAATAGCTGGGTGCATTCCCTTCATCTTGCAGTCCATTCATGTATTAGCAGATTAAATTAATTGGAGTGACTGTTTATGCAGCATGCGCAATCATTTGGCAACCAGAAACTTCATGTATGCTTCCATCTACTAGAAAACTATATATATTTTTGTTTTCCAAACAATATGCAAGGTAATAAGAGTTTACCTGGAAAGCAAGATATGGTAGCTTGTGAACTTTTTTCGTCCAATGTCAGATAGATTTGGAAATATTGACAGTGGCCAGTTCTGAAAACAACCCTGTTGCACATGATGATTAACACGGCATACAAAATTATAATATAATTCTAACTTCCAGCGGTAGTGTAAATGGGCGATATTCATGTTATACGCCTGTCCAAATTTCTCTTTTCATCGACTTTTATACAATCACCAAAATTATTAATATTTCAAGTGTCAGAAACTAATTTATAGGGTTCAAATGAACATTGCAGACAGAGACCAGAAGCAGATCTGTGGTCATGGGAGGATAATACTCATTAGTCTAGTCCAACTACAGAATTAGGTCCCTGGACTGTCATTGTGTCGATAGTTGCCTCCAAGGATCACTCGAATGCTAGACTGCAGTAATGCCAATTATCTTCACCATGTGCCTGTGGCTTTTAATCGCTTCCGGCCACAAGTGACTTCAGTAGCCTAAAAATGAGCATTCAGTTTACAGAATGTTTGGTCCATAAAGTGACCTATGAAAATGAAATGCAACATACCTTCCATAGTAAAAGTATTATCAGACTCAATAGTATGACCCCTGCCAGTACTGCCACTATAATGATCCATTCTGATATCTCATAAGGCGGTTCATCGTCGATTTGGGATTCAATGTTGAGAAATATCTGGATTAAATAAAAACAAAAGTCAAACTCAAGACATGAGAAAGTTTCAATAAAGGATTCACGCCCACCCAGTTCTTTATGTCAAAGTTTAATAAAACAACTCTTTTACTCTTGTTGGAAATTTCTGTCCCTTAAACATATGATTCTCCTACTTGTAATTTGTAAAAGTAATTTCTGCATTATTCACCAGTAATGACTTCCAGTGCCCAGAATACAAAGCTTATTTAAAGTAAAACCTCAGTACATCTCAACGTTGAGGACTGGTACAAATATATTTTCAGCAATAAAGCTTATTGGATCTTTTTAAAGGGGGTGTGAATTCCATGCACCCTTATTTTGGGTGTGGGGACAGATACGTGTAGCATGCCCACAACCATTAGAAACAACGTGGGTATGGGTCTACTGCCTCCTTAGAAGTTCCCTTCTTTGTCTCATCCCTTGCACGTCCTGCTCATGTTGCAGGAAATGGCACAGCAACTACTGCCCTCATACCTGTGCAAGATTGTGTAATTCGCTGCCTTACTGTGGTCACTGAAAAGCTTCAAACTCCACCCAGTAACTCAGCACAATGATTTCACCAACTTTACCTACACACAAATAAGTCGAAGGCACATCAGCTATAATGGCCCTTTAATTAGCTCCAGAAGAGGGCTTATCCTACTTCCCAGTGCCCGTTAGTTCAGGAAGTCGTTTCCTGCGCAGTAATTGGCCAATTTTAGTATTTGTGCATACACCAGCCTGTTGATGTCATGTGTCATAATCTCCCTCTTTCAACCTCTTCAGGCAAACATAAGAGGATACACCCATATGCTCCACTTCAGGTACCTCACACCGTGTGGGATGCAGCCCAGTTTTCCTAACCCTATAATTCCCTCCAAAATCTTGTCAAATTCTGACGTCTTGTGCAGCTCCCGCACCCCCACCTGGGTTTTAACCATTCCACCATTGGAAGCTATGCTTTCATTTGCCTAGGCCCTAATCTCTGGAACATTTTCCCCCCTAAACCTGTTCATCAGTCTTTCCTCATTTAAAATATAGCCTCTGGTCACTTGTTCCAATATCTCCTTTGTCGCTCGCTATTAAAAATGCTAACAAAATGCAGTATTTGTTGTGATTTCTACAATTAATCATTTTTGCTTTCATTTTCTCTCGGATTAACAAACAAGAAGGATGATCCACAATTGTTCCAAGTTTCTACTGACAACAAGAAAATCTGAAAAAACTCACTGTCACATCTGGTTGTTTCATTTTGATTGTGGAACTATTTGTCATCAAGTGTAAGGATGCCTCTACAGGTACAGTAATCCGGCTGTAATCCCGGTATTCCTAGAATACCAAATAAAAACACATTTGAAGAATTTTAAAATCATTCAGTAAGCATTGTCAGAAACTTTCATCATTTGGCACCTGGGAATAATTAGACTTTAAAAAAAAGATTGAAAGTCGCCAGCAGTCATTGTGAAAGAACAGATATTTGTCAGAACATTTTGGTGAGCCTTTTTTCAGCAGACAGAAGGCCCCGAGTAAATTCCTTACGCCTGAATGGTGAAACATGAGACTACGCTGATATTGAACTTAAGGCCTCGTTATATGGAGCCAGTGAGCTGGAAAAGAGAAATGGCAAAATTGGCTGCATTGTCCTGGCCCTGAGGTGTCATGGCATCCAGCAGCATGGGTGTGACTGCGGCAATGGCAACAAACAAAAAAAAGGTGGCGATTGATTCCTTTAAGTAGGCATTGAGAGGAGCATTCCTTACGTTCTTGGTTGGGACCAGCAGGTAATCCCATATTTTTGCATCTGGGCAAACTAATCTCAGAGAGGTGACCTCAAACAGGCATTAGGTCCCTTATTTACATATCCAAAGAACCTAGGGCACGATTCTCTGACCCCACGCTGGGTGGGAGAATCACAGGAGTGCCGGGCGAATAACGCCACGCCGCCCTGGTACCCGTACGTGTTTCTCCCAACCCCCCCCAAAACGGCGTGTCTCGTTTTGCGACAGGCCGCTCGGAGAATCGCTGCTCCAGTCGAGCGGCGATTCCCCGGCCCGGATGGGCCGAGCGGCCTGCCGAATCCGACCGGTTCACGCCAGCGCCAACCACACCTGGTCACTGCCAGCGTGAACAGTGCGCGACCGCTGCGTGTGGGGCTTGTGGAGGGCGGAGGGAGAATCGAGCACCAGGGGGGTGCTCAGGAGGGGTCTGGCCCGCAACTCTGAAAGACGCACTCTTTTCCCTCCACCGCCCCGCAAGATCAATCCTCCATGTCTTGCAGGGCAGTGGAGGGGAAGATGGCAACCGCGCATGCGCGGGTTGGCGCCGGCCAACCTGCGCATGCGCGCGTGACGTCAATCAGGCGGCGCCGCTTTGACGCAAGCGCAAGATTGACGCACCGCTGCTCCTAGCAACCCCCCCCCCCCCACCGGTAGGGGGGGGGGGGAAATAGGGGGCAAAGAGCAGCCTCCGACGCCGGAGTGAAACACTCCGGTTTTCACTCCGGCGTCGGCACTTTGTCTCCCTTTGGGAGAATTTCGCCCCTAATGTCCCTCATAGGTGGGGGTTAGCAGATGTGTTCTCAATATGGTGGTCAGCAGATTTCCAGCTGTTATTGTACACACGCTTCCTGCCCACCATATAGGACATAGAACATACAGTGCAGAAGGAGGCCAGTCGGCCCATCGAGTCTGCACCGGCCCACTTAAGCCCTCACTTCCACCTGATCCCCGTAACCCAATAACCCCATCTAACCATTTTGGTCACTAAGGGCAATATATCATGGCCAATCCACCTAACCTGCACGTCTTTGGACTGTGGGAGGAAAGCACCCGGAGGAAACCCACACAGACACGGGGAGAACGTGCAGTTTCCGCACAGACAGTGACCCAGCGGGGAATCGAACCTGGGACCCTGGCGCTGTGAAGCCACAGTGCTAACCACTTGTACTATTGTGCTGCCCAAGAGTTTAGTAGTCAGCGTTTTATCCAAAAGAAAGCAAGATGCATCGACCAATTTCTAGACTGAGGTGCTAGAATGACAAGATGGGATTTGTAAATCATTTGGTCTTTACTGACCAATCAGGAATGATGTCGACAAGTGCCTCAACCCATTACTTCTACTTCAAACTTACATTCTCATTTTAACAGTCTCGTTAGCCAAACAAAGCACATTCTTAGGATGTAATCCTTACTCTCCAATCGTCTGTGCATCAGTTTTAATCTTTCAATTTATTTCCAATATCTGTCATTGATGGACTAAATAATGAAGTTATCAAGCGCTCCATGGACTCAAACATGGGCAGCACAGCAGCACAGTGGGTAACACTGTTGCTTCACACTTCCAGGGTCCCAGTTTTAATTCCCGGCTTGAATCGCTGTGTGGTGTCTACACGTTCTACCCGTGTCTACGTGGGTTTCCTCTGGGAGCTCCGGTTTCCCTCCACAAGTCCCGAAAGCCGTGCTGTTAGGTGAATTGGACATTCTGAATTCTCCCTCTGTGTATCCGAACAGGCGCCGGAATGTGGCGACTCGGGGCTTTTCACAGTAACTTCATTGCAGTGTTCATGTAAGCCTACTTGTGACACTAAAGATTAGAGATTATTAAAATAAAGATGAGCACTTCACGGAATTAGTTTAATCAGGTACCAAGACACTTTTATCTGCTTGGTCACAGGGTGTAACAGAAGAAAAACTAAGAGAGTGAAGGAGAAAGTGGGAATGTTAGAAGCGATCTTTGAGGGTGTACTTAAACAGTCTCTGCTCGTTGTCCATAGAATTGGATGATCCTGCAAAGAGGTTCACAGTCAACCTGGAGTAAACATGAAAACAAAAAGCAAAATAATCCCCATCAGATTGGAAGGATTCAGTCCATACCTCCAGGAAAGTGCTATTCCAGAGCCGTGCTCGGAGGGTTACTGTAGCCTTCTCAGTCATGTTGCGTAGCAGACAATTAAATTTTTGACAGCGAGCTGCGTGCTTCCCTTTGCAATCCTGTTAAAAATGGAATATGCAGCACTATTTATTGAATGTTATGGACAGGTAAATGTGGAGTCACAGGGCGTGATCTACCCAAATGGGAACAGAGTCCCCTAATGAGCACGTTTAGCTGGGTGATTTCCGGCACTCGGGAGCACTGAGAAAGCCGATGCTATCGAAGGGGACTCTCCTCCTATTTGGGTAGATTGGGGCCTCCGTGGAGAACTCCCCGATAAGGCTGCACTTCGTCCAGTTTTCTGCACTGAACAGGTCCGCTTGGCGGAAATCCTCAGTGCAGAAGGTGATCAGCACTGAATGGTATTCGCCCGAGGTTGCCAAGGGGTTAGATCCCAATGTCTTGGCCAGATCGCGGGAATGCATATTAGAATGAGACTAGCTGTCTCGATCTAATATGCAGATTTGCTAAAAAGTAATCTGCCCACAATAAGTGGAATCAATACCGCGACGTTTCGTGAGATCACATTAGATCTTGCGAGGTGTGGCAAGCTGGGATCTCCCAACATCGACCGGCCGCGTGGCCTTTCGGGCATAATGTGACCGGTAGATCACGCCCATAGACACCATGCCCAAATGTACTTAGCTGACAACTTTATGACTGCGATGCTCCAATTGCATCAACAATTGCCACTTGCATATATTTTGCCTCGTGTACCAAAAATACCTCTTGCACACTCTGTAAGGAGTACTTTGACTGATACTATTTGTCTGCACTTGCAGCAGTTTTTCACCATCGGCAAGGAATGGCAATGCAGATTTGCATTGACCAATGTGTTCACTTCCACCTGTTACAATGGTTGGCGTGGAGACCACCTCTTATAAAAAGGTAAGAACTGCAAGCATTTCAGGAGTGGAGTGATCCCTGGATTAATTTCAATTACCTAGGATGAGGGGTTGCAAAGAGGAATTTCCAAGGCACCACAATTTTGGCACAAGTTGAGTGAACCAGAGGACCTGTCGCCATCCACCATTGCTTGTTTGTTAGTGTGCTTGAGGTGAACTTTGAGTGAATGTGCAGATTTTAACTGCTGGGAAATGTCTTACAATCTCATGGTGGACAATACAGAAAGGTTTGCGACTGCCAATGTTCTTCTCTGGAAACCAGAAGAATATTGACACCCACTGCTTTAGTATCCATAACCTGTATGATTCCTTCGAAGTTTCCATGTTAATATACTTACTAGCTGCAAGTTGCCTTTTCCTTTTTTCGATGCAGTCAATAGTTTTAAATTCTTGGCCTTTCTGGGCCTCACTTCACGTTTTATTCTTTCTCGGTGGCTTGCTTCTTTCGTCATCTGAAGAACAATTTCAAGGTTCATATTAATCTTCTTTAACAACATAAATGTTGTTTTCTGGAAACATGGGTAAGATATTCCACGCCACATCACATGCCTGAACTAGCCCACTAATCCGCTGACCTCAAAATGGAGGGGGGGGGGGGCGCAGTTAGGAAATGGTCCTTATGTGACCGGCAATTGACCACTTAAGGCCACTCTGGGCCCTGCCCGCCACCACCCTGTGCCCCCTGCCCATAAAATCGTGGACAGTCTGCGGCCAGGCACAAGTGCAGTGGGAGGGCAACTGGGGAATTATTTGGGCGTTCCCACGGCAAACCCGCCATTCGGGGACTGCAAAGGTTTGTCCCACATCTTGGCTTTCAATGCCTCATTATCAACTAAATAGTGCACACAAATTGATTAAAACCATTCACAGCCATCAAACTATAAACTGTTAAGTATTTACCCACTAGCCAGCTGACATCTCTCTCTAGCCCAAGCCCCAAGCAGTTTCCTACTCTTCGTATGCTAAGCTCACTACATTACTGAGTTGCTAAAAAAAATCTTTAATCTCTGTTGTTGTGCACGGTTAGAATAATTAGTGAATTTCTAAGTGAAAACCACAACTTGTTTGGAAAATAGGCTTATCATAAGTGATGGGACAGATCTTTAACTATTACACAATTTTAATAGAATTTATCATTTTCAGTTCAGAGAACAGGCTGATGGCCTATTGACAAGGAAATGCAAAAACAGTCAGATATTTGTAAAGTCACTGTTGCTTCCTTTCTAACTGGAGCTTACCTCCCCTGCCAGAAACCTTTTTGTTTGTTACACAGTGCAGAAACCTGTTGTTCTTAGCTCAGCTGCAATCAGGAACCCATTCTTCAACCGTGGGACAAAACGCAAGCAATTCTTGAACGGCTTTCAATTTTAGGGTCACATCAAATGCTGCACTCGTTATGTGATCTTACACGGCAGCCAATATGCATACAAAAAAGTCCCACAAACGGAAATTTGATAACAACTAGATCATCAATTTTTTGTGATGTTGCTTGAGAAATAAATATTGACCAAGACACCAGGGATATTTGCCCTACTCTTCTTTGAAATAGAAACATACACTCAAGCAGGCAAACTGAGTCTTAGTTAACGTCTCTTGTGACAGATCACCTCACAACCCTCCTAGATATCTGCACTCGTCTAATGTTGGCCTCTTGTGCATCCCCAATTGTAATTGCCCCGCCATTGGTGGCTGCGCCTTTAGTTGCCTAAGCTCCAGCTCTGGAATACCCTCCATACACATCTGCACCTTTGCTTCCTTCTTCTTCCTTTAAGACATTCCTTAAAACCTACCTCTCTGATCAGGTGTTTGGGCACCTGACCTAATGGGTGGAATTTTCCAAACATTGCAGGGTGCCAGATCAGATTAGAAAAGCAGCGTTGAGCTAGCTGGACTCAAAGCTATCTTTTGTGAAATAAATTTAGGTTTTTTTTCCAATTAAGGGGCCAAGAGACCTGCCCTGCACATCTTTCTGGGGTTATAGGGGTGAGACAACGCAGACACGGGGAGAATGTGCAAACCCTACACGGAAAGTGATCTGGGTCTGGGATTGAAACCGGATCCTCGGGTGCCATGAGGAAGCAGTGCTAACCACTATGCCACTGTGATGCCCTCCAAGCTGCCTTTTCTAGCCCAATCAAATAGCAATCTGTGCTATTTCAAAGTGCTGGTGAGGATTACACAGCCAGCTTTTTTTGGGGAGGGGGGGGTGCACATACGCTCACGGGTAAAGCTGGAATTCAGAGATCGGGGCTTCATTTTTAAAGGTCAGCCTGATCTCAAAGTGAATGCCCCCCCTCCCCCAAGCAATTTGGGACCCCTAGCAGGTAAGGGGAACACCCCTAACACAGGGAGCCACCTCCCCCCCTCCACCACTTAAAGGTTGGGTATCTCCCCCCCCCCCCCCTTTCCGCCATGCAGGCACAGCATGTAAACCTGGTTTCATCCCCGGCAGGGGGAATCTCAAAGTGCAGATCCCATTATGGCCCTCTCGCGAGAGTTTGCAGGAAGAACGGGGCCGGAAAATCGGCCCAATCCCTCCCCACTGTTACACTTTGTTTTACAATGAAGCACCTTGCGACAATTCATAAAGTTGAAGGTGTTATATATTTGTTGGTGCTAATGCTAAAAAGTGAATACTGTTATCAAGATGTTTAATTACAATGTAGAATAGCATAGGAAATATGCAATTACCGTTAAATTCAGTGGATTTACAATGTTTTTTGCTGGTATGCAGTACTGGTTTTCTGTCCCATTTGTTTCGATTTCAGTGAGATACAGCAGCCACTTCCCATTACTTATTTCATATGGCCACAGAAAACTGAGGTACAGTATTCCTAAATCACCCAAAGTCTCTCCAAGGTTTGTCACCTGTAGAAGGAGTTTAATACAGGAAAATATTAGCATGCTTGTATGTGCATTTAATACCTATATCTAATTTGTGAGCTACAAGATACAAACAGTCACTATATTAACTCTTTGTTTGGTAGTATAGAACTTCAATATTGCTGAAACCAAAGATATTTTTTGTCGAAGCTTTATATCTTTCACTCATCAGGATAATTTGCAAGAATATCAATTGTAAAGGAAACAACAGAGGGGGCTAATTGGTGACACGTGGACTCTGATTGGCAGAGGTGTTGTACTAGTTGATGGTGATTGACAGTTAACTGCCAAGCAACATTTGAAATCTGAAACAGCAGCTTGACTCTTATTGGTCAAGGCATTACCCTGAAGAATGAACCAGCAAATGGCTGTCACTTATTTTATTTAGCTGAAACAAGCACAATGTGTGCGCATGTTCTTTGTGTCTGCAAAGAACAGGGCCCTATGTATTAATACAGATAAAGGTAAGGTCACCATGGTCCCAGATGACCATAGGCTGCTTTCCGCTTTGAGGGGGAGAGCTGACTGGTGGTGATTTCACCTGAAGATCACCACACCTCAGTTGAGGAGCAAAGTTACGAAGGCGGGCCTTCTTGAGTAACCTCAGCCAGTACGGGAATTGAACCCATGCTGCTGGCCCTACTTTGTGTCTCGAACCAGCTGTCCAGCCAGGTGAGCTAAACCAGCCCCCTTACCTATGTAATAATATACGTAGCTGCCCATACCCGCAAATGCACCACACTGCCAGCCCCACAATCTTAAATTGGCAGTTAGTGTAATTTTTTTTTTCAAATATATTTATTAAACGTTTAAATAACACTAACAATATTACAATCAAAACAAAGATGTAAAGGTACAATGTCTAAAAGGTACAAACACATCCTCAACCAAGTTTAAACTTAAACACTATAACCCCCTAACAGCTGACAGTATCTAGATCCTTTAAAAAAGCAGAGGAGAAGGGCAGTGGTGCAGTAATTATGGCATGAAGAATAGAGGTAGTGCATGCGCGTGCCTCCATATTGCCCCAAATCGAGTCAGGGTCACGAATCCACTGCAAAATGTTTTGGATGTTGGCCGCCCAATAGTAATACAAAACATTTGGGAGAGCCAAGCCTCCTTACTGCATGCCTCTCTGGAGCAGAACACTGTGGATTCGTACGTATCCAAATGAAGTGGAAATAAATTTCTTAACCTTAATTTATAAAAAAACCTGGGAAGTACATTTATTTTGATCGTTTGGATGCTACCCGCCAGGGACAGAGGGAGGCTCATTCCACCTCTGTAGATTCCCTCTGACATTATTTATCAGGCTTGAGTGGTTTAATTTATGAAGTGAGGCCCAATTGAAGCGGAGCATCGCGGAGGCCCCAGAGAATACCAGGCCGGGCACGCAAATGACATACAAACGGTGTTTACTGTATGTGCATTGCGGACCGCATTGATGCCGCTGTTGAGATGACAGAGAATTGCGATGTGCCTCGGATCCTATTTTCCACCCAATCGCGTTTCCGATGTCAGCTAATGGAGAATCCTGCTTATTGTTTCTCGAGTTATTCCATCTTCTCTTTGATTCTGCTCACCCATTGACGCAGTTTGGACAAGAATAAGTGTTTTGTTTTTGCAATGCTATCACGAGTAAGCAATGTAATTAGGCTTTTTAGCATGATTTAGCTTCTGGTGTTTTGCATTTGTGAAGAAATGAGGAAAGGGTTGGAAAAAATTATCCAACAAAACACTTTAAGCTTAAAAGGTGGGGACACGCACCTTCTGCATTTTAATACTGTTCGAGCATGATGGGGAAATATTTATATTGTTTCTTAACACATGGTTTAACAATACTTTGGTGATTTTATAAAGAAAAGCAACCAGTGGAATTCTGCCCCACAAGTGACTTGCAGTGTCATATAGCGAGATGTACTGCATTTAGTTTCAGACCATGTATAGGTCATGAAGCAATTTCTATAGTATCCTTTCTGTCCTCACTATTGCAATGGTGGCGGTTACAGAACATATCAGTTAAAGTTGTCTTTGTGGTCTTCTGGAGGTTGACAGGAATTTTTTATTAAATACTTGTAACTATGCACATGTACAGTAGAGGGTACAGGGAGGAGCTATCTCCATGTTTAGGTATTAATGCTTCTCAGCTCAATACCACTCTCACCCCGGGTATAGGTCATGTGGCTTCATACTTCTCTGTATGGCTGGTACTGTAGTCAGTCCCACATTACTCTATGTGCCAGAACCTTATACTACACCTCCTTCACAAGCCTTTATCCAATGTTTATGGGGCTACACTAACTTACTTCATGTCTTACATTGTTATTAGTCTTAAATCAATTGCAACATTATTGCTATTACTGCTTTAGAATTATTATAACATTCTTACTACCCCTACTTCATCCTTCAAGTCCTTGAAGTTAGAGGTTCAGGTGACCTGGGGGTCTTATAACCCTTCCACACCTCATTCCCCATTCTGTTGGAAGAGTGGTAAGCTCTGTTGGTTCTGGTTTTTATTGTTGGCTTGCAGGATGGACTGGCATTTAGGTATGCTTTCATTCTTTCCTTCCATTACTTTATGTTGAAGGGCTAGGTCATGTGTATTTTTTTTAAAATAAACATTTTATTGAGGTATTTTTGGTATTGTAACAACAACAAAATAAACAATGTACATGAAACGATAAACATAGTGCAAAAGCCGTCTCCCTTCCTTACAGGTCCCACCTTTATTAACCCTCTACTCTAAGCTAAACTAATCCCCCCCCCCCCCCCTTCTGCTAACGATTAATTTTCCTTGAAGAAGTCGACGAACGGTTGCCACCTCCGGGCGAACCCCAACAGTGACCCTCTCAAGGCGAACTTGATTTTCTCCAGAGAAAGCTAGTCATGTCCAATAGCCAGGTCTCCAACTTCGAGGGTTTTGAGTCCCTCCAAGCTAATAGTATCCGTCTCCGGGCTACCAGGGAAGCAAAGGCCAGAACGTCTGCCTCTTTCTCCTCCTGGATTCCCACGTCTTCCGACACCCCGAAAATCGCCACCTCTGGACTCAGCGGCACCCTTGTTTTTAACACCGTGGACATGACATCTCCAAACCCCTGCCAAAATCCCCTAAGCTTCGGACATGCCCAGAACATGTGGACATGGTTCACTGGTCCTCCTGCACATTTTGCACACCTGTCTTCCATCCCAAAGAATCTGCTCATCCGGGCCACTGTCATGTGAGCCCGGTGAACGACCTGGAATTGTATCAGGCTGAGCCTGGCACATGTTATGGAAGCATTGACTCTACTCAATGTGTCCGCCCATAGACCATCCTCTATCTCTCCTCCCTGCTCCTCCTCCCACTTGCGCTTCAGCTCCTCGGTCTGCGTCT
Organism: Scyliorhinus canicula; assembly: GCF_902713615.1. Lineage (NCBI taxonomy): Eukaryota > Metazoa > Chordata > Chondrichthyes > Carcharhiniformes > Scyliorhinidae > Scyliorhinus > Scyliorhinus canicula. The sequence continues at coordinate 27,347,745 of NC_052164.1, forward strand.
CTTCTGACCCCATAAGTTCCTTGTAAATGTCAGAGACGCTCCCTTCTCCTACCCATCCTCTGGAAACTACCCTGTCCTGAATCCCCCCTAGTGGTAGGAGCAGGAAGGTTGACACCTGTTTACGTAGGATGTCCCGCACCTGCAGATACCTGAATTTGTTTCCCCTCGCCAACCCAAACTTCTTCTCCAGCGCCCTCATATTCGGGAAGCTCCCCTCTATAAACATATCCCCCGTCCTCTCAATCCCTGCTCTCCGCCATATCCAGAACCCCCCCCATCTATACTTCCCGGGGCAAACTGGTGATTATTCCAGATTGGGGACCAGACCGATGCTCCCTCTGCTCCCACATGTCTCCTCCATTGCCCCCAGACTCTCAGGGCACCACCACCACTGCCGGCGGGAACGGCAGAGGCGCAGTTACCAATGCCCCCAGACTGGTGCCCTTGCATGAAGCCGCCTCCATACGCTCCCATGCTGACCCCTCCCCCACCACCCACTTCCTGATCATGGCTATGTTCACCGCCCAGTAATAGTTCCTAAAATTTGGCAGCGCGAAACTGCCGTCTCCCCGACTCCGCTCAAGCATTACCTTCCTTACACGTGGGGTCTTGCCCGCCCAAATGAAGCCAGTGATCACTTTGTTGACTTGTTTAAAAAAAGACAGCGAAGGGCAGCACGGTGGCGCAGTGGGTTGGCCCTCCTGAGCCCGGTGCCGAGGTCCCAGGTTCGATCCCAGCTCTGGGTCACTGTCTATGTGGAGTTTGCACATTCTCACCGTGTCTGCGTGGGTTTCGCCCCCACAACCCAAAGATGTGCAGAGTAGGTGGATTGGCCAAGCTAAATTGCCCCTTAATTGGAAATAATTAATTGGGTATTCTAAATTTATAAAAAAAAAAGGACAGCGGAATAAAGATGGGGAGACACTGAAATTCAATTAGGAATCTCGGGAGGACCGTTATCTTCACCGTCTGCACCCTCCCAGCCAGTGACACCGGAAGCACGTCCCATCTCCAAAAATTGTCCTTCATTTGGTCTATTAGTCGGGCCAGATTTAATTTATGCAGCCAGTCCCATTCCCGCGCCACTTGAATGCCTAGGTACCTAAAGCTTCCCCCTACGAATCTGAACGGCAGCTCCCCCAATCGCCTCTCCAGTCCCCTCGCCTGGACCGCAAACATCTCACTTTTCCCCTTATTCAGCTTATACCCCGAAAACCGGCCAAATCCCTCTAGAATCCTCATGATTTCTTCCATCCCCTCTATTGGGTCCGATACATACAGAAGCATAGAGTGAGACCCTGTGCTTCACCCCCCCCCCCCCCCCCCCCCCCCCCCACCCCACCGGACCAGCCCCTTGAGGCTTTCAGAGCAATTGCCAACGGCTCTATAGCTAGCATGAACAACAGTGGGGAGAGGAGGCATCCCTGTCTCGTCCCCCGGTGCAGTCTAAAATAGTCCGATGTTGTCCGAATCGTCCGTACGCTTGCCACTGGAGCCTGAAACAGCAACCTGACCCAGTCAATAAAGCTCCGCCCAAATTCAAACCGTCCCAGTGCCTCCCACAGATAATCCCAATCTACGTGATCAATAGCCTTTTCTGCATCCATTGCGATCACTACCTCCACTTCCCTACCTTCCGGGGACATCATGATCACATTTAACAACCTTCTTACATTGGCCACCAACTGCCTACCTGTAATAAATCCCTTCTGGTCCTCCCCAATAACGTCCGTAACACAATCCTCAATCCTGGAGTACAAAATTTTGACCAGCAATTTAGCATCCACATTCAACAGGGATATCGGCCTGTAGGAACCACACAGCTCCTGGTTCTTGTCCCGCTGCAGAATCAGCGTAATCGTGGCCTGTGACATCGTCGGGGGCAGCACCCCTCTTTCCCTTCCCTCATTGAACATCCTCATCAACCCGTTTTCGAGCTTGACCGGTCCAAGCCAGGGTCAATAACTGTGTTGAAGTCCCCTCCCATGACCAACCTGTGCGAGTCCAGGTCCGGTATCTTCCCCAGCATCCTCTTTATAAACACCACATCAGCCCAATTTGGCGCATACACATTTACTAATACCACCTGCACCCCCTCCAGTTTCCCACTGACCATAATGTACCGACCACCCACATCCGAGACTATTCTACCCGCCTCAAACACCACCCGCTTATTGATCAGAATCGTGACAACTCTCGTCTTTGTGTCTAGTCCCGAGTGAAAGAGCTGACTGACCCAGCCTTTCCTCAATCTAATCTGGTCAGTTACTCTAAGGTGCGTCTCCTGCAACATTACCATGTCCGCCTTCAGTCCCCTAAGAAGCGCGAACAGACGTGCCCTCTTGACCGGCCCATTTAACCCTCGAACATTCCGGTGATCAGCCTAGTTGGGGGGCTCATTGCCCCCCCTCCCTTCGCCAATCAGCCATCTCCTTTTTTGGGCTTGCTTCCAGCCCATGCTCCGCGCCTCCACCGGTCCGCCCCCAGGCAGCCTCCGCCCCCAACCTCCTCTCTGTCCCTTAGCCCAAGTCCCTCCCTCGTCAGCAGAACATTTACCCCCTTCCCCGCCTAGTAACACCAATCTGTAACCCAACCTCTTTAATAAACCAAACATATGCACCCCCCCCCCCCCCCCCCCCCACTGCGCTTCAGTGAGCTAGCCCACCCAACTAGCTTGGTGGCCCCCATCCCTGGTGCCGGATAGTCTCCTACCTATTGTTCCCCCCCATACAAACATACTCCAACGTCAAACAATCCCCACACAATTGCCCGACAGAAAAACACCAAGTTCTAAACAAGCACGCCTCCATCCCCCAACAGTGCAAATGAAAACCTTAACTCACTCAGCTCTACCGCTGGTCTCAAATCAATGCAAAAGGCATTACAAACAGCTTCAACAAAACGAAAAACTTTAAAAAAAAGAACAGAAAAACAAAAGCAAAAAACAAGAACGTTGCAGCAAAGTTCAAAAGTTCTCAGTCCACCACCAGTCCTTTCCTCTTCGCGAAGACCAGCATGTCCTCAGGCGACTCGAAATAAAAGTGCTGTTCCTCGTGCGTGACCCAGAGACGGGCTGGATACAACAGTCCAAACTTCACCTTTTTCTTAAAAAGGATCTACCTAATCTGGTTGAAGCCTGCTCTTCTCCTGGCCACCTCCACACTCAGGTCTTGGTAAACCCACAGGATGCTGTTGTCCCACTTACAGCTCCATGTCTGCTTGGCCCACTGTAGAATGCGCTCCTTATCCAAGTATCTATGGAATCTCACCACCATTGCCCTTGGGGGGGTCTCCCGTTTGCGGCATCCTCACGAGTGCTCTGTGAATCCTGTCCACCTCCAAGGGCTGGGAAAATGCCCCATCCCCCAGCTTCTCAAACATGTCTGCGATGTATGCCCCAGCGTCCGCTCCTTCGGACCCCTCCGGGAGCCCAACGATTCTCAAGTTCTGTTGGCGGGACCTATTTTACATGTCCTCTACCTTCTCCAGGAGCTTCTTCTGCTGGTCTCTCAGCATCCCCACCTCCAACTCCACCGCAGATGTTCCTCCTGCTCAGCTAGCGCCTTCTCTACCTTGTGGATGGCCCGATCTTGGCCGTCTAATCTATGCTCCAGCCGCTCAATTGACTTTAAAAATAAAAAATCGGGTCCAAGCAGTCCTGTTTCTGCTTAGCAAAGCCTTCCTGAATAACTTGCTGCTCCGTTGACTGCTGGGTCTACAAAGCAGAGGTCCAGTCCTCCGCCATGCTGTCTTCAGCCTAAGCCTTCTCGGTCTTTCTGATTCTGCCTTTACGAGCACTTCTAGTCCGTCTCTCCATGCCCCGATGTGGGAATTCAGTACACAATTGCCTGTGTCATCAGTTTTACAATTCAAGTCAGCTGGAAAAGGTCCAAAAGTCCAACCAGAGAGGGAGCCACCAAATGTGCGACTTACTCCTTCATAGCCGCCACCGGAAGTGGTCATGTGTTTTCTTACATCATGGTGTAGGTAGCACCGTACTCAGTTCTTCGTTAACCCTGCATGTGCCAGGTCCTTATATTGCACTCACCTCGAATGTGAAGTCCACATGGCTTCCTACATCTTCAAAACTCTTCATTCCACTTTCACCCATGACTGTACCACTGAAATATGTTGGTTGTGTTTTCTTTTCCCTAATAAGAATTATGAAAACAAAAAACAGGAATTTTATTGGGAACCATAATATCACATTGATGCACGAATGTTACACTAGGTACAGCCAATTGCAATAGTTTGTGAAGCGAAGCACCAGTGATGAAACTACAAATGTCTCCTGATAAATTGTCTTGGTGAATGAAGGTACAAAGGGTAACCAATTAAAGGCTTTGTGAAGCGGTTAACAACTATAATCGGTCCTCTACAAATCCAAGGTCTTACACCCAGCCATACAAACAGATCAAGTCAGTGCTTGTTTCCAGTCGAGGGAATTATACTGCTGAACGTCACAGAAAGTGTGAGGTGCCTTTAGTAAACAGGTGGAAGGAATTCAGTGCATGAATAAGCCGTGGGCATCTCAAACTCACTGGTGTGAAGGCAATTGCAGAACGTTCACCATGATCAGCAGTTTGTTAGTGAACATTGTGGCTTTCCGCATCACCAATTTCTTATTTAATGAAATAACTGGTTAAATAAACCTTAAACATGTATGCACACCATTTCAATCAACAAAATGTACTTCCTTTGGTCTCCAAACAGGATTTGGTTTATTAGTTAAATGTGTTATAAACAATCTATTCGGCGGTGCAGTGGTTAGCACTGCTGCCTCATCGCACAGAGGACCCGGGTTCAATCCCTGCCCCGGGTCACTGTCCGTGTGGAGTTTGCACATTCTCACTGTGTCTGCGTGGGTCTCAACCTCCCCCACCACAACCCAATGATGTGCAGGGTAGGTAGATTGGCCATGCTAAATTGCCCCTTAATTAGAAAAAAAAAAGAGCTGGGCACTTTAAAATTATAAAAAACAATTATTTAGCTTAGATATTATCTCCCAGAGTTGTGCTAACTGATCCCAATTTTTATTCAGGAGGCCCCCACCTGCCTTTAAGGGGTGAAAATGCATCAGCGACGGATTGGTAAGTACTTTCTCTGGTAGTCCCTCAAAACAAGGAGGATTCTTCCTATGGAGTACATCCCATGTCAAGAATCTGCACGTGGAATCTTTTAACATGGGGAGGCTGTTGTGCCGTAGCTACCTCACGATTCTGTTTGAATAGGAGACCCTCTGCTCCTACGGCCTGCCAAGGCATATCGGAAGCATTTACAGGTTGCAACATTTTGCACCTCAGAACTCAGAGTTTCTAGCTGAGAGGCAGGGATGCTACACACTGGTCCGCAAGACCTCCAGTCAAATACTCTACCACTATTTGAATGGCAATACTGTCCCATTTCCAATGAGTAGGCAAAGTTAAAATAAGGATTTAGTGTCTAATATTGTAACATTGATAAAAGGGTGTGTTTACTGAAAATTTAAAGTAAAAGCAGCTTGTTAAAAGGTATGACTTAAATCATGTTTATAGCATGCAAGTAACTTGTATTTGTTCAATACCTATTACATACTTACCCAATAAGACTAACTTGTAGTTGAATTTCGATGAATACTGATGCTAAATCTGTTTCCAAGTCATTTTGCACACTCTCCCTGTCAATAAAGTAATAGAGTAATGTTTAATTAACATTTTACAAATGTGGCATTCTTAATTTGATGTAATAAACATCTTTTGCTGCCAGTGATTATCCATATGGTGACTGATAACTTGACCACAGTAAATTGTGAGGAGTTATCAAGTGAATCATTGAATGCAGCATCAGAGCAGAGGATACATTAATGCTACCTTCACCAATTTCCCACCAGGCATGTGGCATCGTGAAACATAGAAGGTAGAGACATTTTGGTGCAATTCTATCCCTCCCGTTGTGCCCGGTGCACATCTGCTATTCCCAGAGAATAGCAGGAGAGCCTCGAAACCAGGCCCGCACCGGACAGAGCACGATTCTCCCGGTCCGCGCTGCCCGACGCGACCTGGTTCACACCCAGCAATCGTTCCCCGCACCCTCCCTGCCCATACCGTTTCATGGCCATGACCATATCCTGTCCCAGGCCCCACCTCTCGGAGGTGTCCGATAGCATACTGGCAGTGCCAGGGCGCTCACTGCCCTGCCCTTCCCCGACCACGTTGAGGCCCAATGGCCACCAAGCCCTCAGGCGAGTCCATCACAACCGTTTCCGTTTTTGGAAACCAGTAGTGATTCCCGCCGGTCTGATGCAGAGAATGCGGAGGGCGGGGAATCCAGGAAGCCGGGAGACACCGGCTTCGAACATGCTGAGCAGATTTACAAACTCATTTAAATATTTGAGTATTGTTCACGCCTTTGCTGGTAGATCCAACCCCCTGGTGTCTGTTGCACAGTGGTGTGGATCTCCCCCACCCCAAGCTTATTTTATTAAAAGAAGTAAGCAGAAAAGAACAAATTCTGAAGGAATTTATGTTTAGTTTCCGAAATCAAACCAGGAATAATAATAATAAATTGTTTATTGTCACAAGTAGGCTTCAATTAAGTTACTGTGAAAAGCCCCTAGTCGCCACATTCTGGCGCCTGTTCGGGGAGGCTGGAACGGGAATTGAACCCGTGCTGCTGCCTTGTTCTGCATTACAAGCCAGCTGTTTAGCCCACTGTGCTAAACCATCCCCATAGACCATTTAAATAGAAGGGGGGGGGTGTAGTTTGTGCTTACGTAGAAAGTTGGAGCGGCACATCAATTTTTGTCGTGTTGAGAGTTATTCCAGTTACTTCAAGAATTATGTTGAGCGTAGTCTATGAAAGAAAGATGTGCCATCTGTTAGCTTTTTCAGACACTCCCGTTTGTTTTCCAGTCATTGGACACCTTTCACCTTTCTACTTTTAACACAATTTTGAGATCAAATTAATACTTGAGGTTTTGTGAATGTACGGGGGCAATCTCAGTTCTTCAACCTTCTTTGATCCGCCAACGAAAAGCAAACATGGGCAGCACGGTAGCATGGTGGTTAGCATAAATGCTTCACAGCTCCAGGGTCCCAGGTTCGGTTCCCGGCTGGGTCACTGTCTGTGCGGAGTCTGCACGTCCTCCCCGTGTGTGCGTGGGTTTCCTCCGGGTTCTCCGGTTTCCTCCCACAGTCCAAAGATGTGCGGGTTAGGTGGATTGGCCATGCTAAATTGCCCGTAGTGTCCTAATAAGTAAGGTTAAGGGGGTGTTGTTGGGTTACGGGTATAACCTGTTCTGTGCTGTACTGTTCTATGTTCTATCCACATTCTAATCATGCCCATCGCAAGGCTTTCAATTTTCAATCCGTAAAGGAATTGAAAGATGTACGCAAATGGAGGGCTGAAATGCAATTTTAGTTACTAATTGTCTTGCTGAAAATTACATCAATGAAGACTTTACCTAGCTGGGTGAAAAAATAAAGTAATTCAGTAGAAGCAGTCCAGTGGGGCAGATGGTTTTGAGCTCCATTCCTACAGATTGCCGGCCAGCATCTGAGTTGTGCCATTAGCTGGGGGAGGGTGATGGAGACGGGGAAACAGAGAATAAAATGGTTTTTACCACAGGTAAGGTGGAAATGAGCTCAAGCACCCATGTGGCACCAGCCTGCCCTTTGGTATTTCCAATAGGGTTCAATTTCTTCGGTGCATTATATTTGGACATTTATAACTTTGTGTCTTCAGTACTTTAGCACAGGTGTTCGCCAATTTGATTGTGGGCACCGCTGCTTAAAATGTCAGGTTCACGTTTGCATCAGTAACTTGAGGAAAACAATTCTGGTACTATGAAATTTTAATATCATAATCTGCTTATTATAAATCATACTGCCACATGGGCTAAGCCGCGAATGTGCCTGTACTTATAAAGTGTACTTTCACCATCTAGTGGTGAGGAATGATTACTGCATGTATATGTGAAACTTATCACCAACTTGGGGGGGGGTCGGCTAGCTCAGTTGACTGGAAGGCTGGTTCGTGATGGAGAGCGATGGCGACAGTGCGGGTTCAATTCCTGTGCCAGCTTTTTCATTTTGACCTGCCTTACCCATCCATCACCTCAGCCATGTGCGTATTCTCAATGTCTGATAAATGTCTTCAAATGTTTCATTCTCACCCTACTATCTCATATAAATATCAGTTTGAGCACGTCCTCCCCGTGTGTGCGTGGGTTTCCTCCGGGTGCTACGGTTTCCTCCCACAGTCCAAAGATGTGCGGTTTAGGTGGATTGGCCATGCTAAATTGCCCGTAGTGTCCTAAAAAGTAAGGTTAAGGGGGGGGTTGTTGGGTTACGGGTATAGGGTGGATACGTGGGTTTGAGTAGGGTGATCATTGCTCGGTACAACATCGAGGGCCGAAGGGCCTGTTCTGTGCTGTACTGTTCTATGTTCTATTATTGGCCATTTCTATTGTGTGCATGTATGTGTGCAATATTCTAGTAGAGTTTTACAGAAGGATCTGCAATTCTAGTGGAAGACTGAAAGGAAATTCAACTCGTTAACTGCTTCCTTATGATATAATGCCGCGTTAACATAGATTTATAGATTTGAGTATATGGGGGACTGCTATGACAGCACTAGCATCAAAGTCACTGGCAGCTGTACATTCTGGTTCTGAGTGAAGATAAGGCTCATTGGTGTCCCAGCCTCCTCAGATCTCACCCCTGCTTCCAAGCTGCCAATGGGAGGTAGTGGCATATGTATTGTCACTGGACTAATAATCCAGAGACCCAGAGTAATGTGAATCCCACCAGGGCAGATGGTGAAATTTGAATTCAATAAGATTCTGGAATTAAAAGTCTAATGATGACCATGAAACCATTGTCAATTGTCATAAAAACCCATTTCCTTCCCTAATGTTCTGCAGGGAAGGAAATCTGTCATCTTTACCTGGTCCGGCCTAGGCGTGACTCCAGATCAACAGACTCTTAAAATGCCCTCAGGGATGGGCAAGCAACGCCCACATCCTATGAATGAATAAAAATAAATGCACAGCAGCAGGCAAATCCTGGTACCTCGCCTTGGCTGGTGAGCTAAACTAAGTGAGGGTATCATCAACTTCATCGGGTGTAGAAAGGGTGCCAGCCCTCTAAGTGCATCAAGTCTGGAACAATGGAAGCGGCCGATGATCCGAGCAAGAGCACCATGGCACTGAAGATGGGCACAAGCAAGATGTGTGAGGCAGGAAGTCACTCGGGAAAGATTGGGATCTTACAGAGTGCAATCCCATGGTTAGCAATGAAACCTAGTCGCAAAAAATGTTGTTCCTTACTGTAGAAGCCACAGCTGCAACACTGCATCCAACTCTCATCAAGAGAAAGGAATACGATTACACAGAATATGTGCGCAAGAGTGTTGTTATCTGCCAACCTGTTTCATCAAGTTTTCAATTGTATGGAGAGATGGTGGTAAAGTGGTGTTGTCGCTGGACTAGTAAGGCAGCCATCCAGGGTAATGCTCTGGGGATACTTAATTGAGTTCCACCACGGTAGATGGTGAAATCGGAGTTCAGTAAAAAGATTTGGAATTAAAGGTCTAATGATGACCATGAAACTATTGTTGATTGTCGTATAAACCCACCTAGTTCACTAATAAAACCTGCTGTCTTAATCTGGTCTGGCCTACACGTGATTCAAAACCCACAGCAATGTGGTTGACTTTTAAACGACCAGACAGGGGCAATTAGGGATGGGCAGCAAATGCTGGCCCAGCCAGCAATACCCACATGAATGAATACACAAAAAGTTAAAAGCACAGTATGGTCAATAGTTCTGTACTGTATTAAAGCTAAGCAAATGAACAAAAAACAGAAAAGGAGGAATGAGGGTAGACATGTAATAAGCGGGAAAATTTGTAAACATACAACTATTTTTCAGAAAATAGTTTCCTCTTCAGGATTCGAGATGTTAGAGGGTAAAACTTGGATGCATTATCAGATACACCTTACAAAGATTCAAATAATTTACTAGAGAGATAAAGCAACTCACAGTGAACTTCGCCTATTTATCTTATCCTACATGGTTCATTTGATGGAAGTGATTGCTTACCGTAGAGTTAATATGCTCTTAATATATAGAAGTGTAGTGCAGATAATACACCCAATATACAGGAATACAATATAATTAATGCACTTGATATATAGATGTTTGATCACCAAGTATAACTGAGTTCTTTTCGAACTGTCGTACCATCATTAAAGGGAGATGGTGAATCACCTACCGTCTGATTCTTTTTGAAAGGATTTCCCAGTACACAGACCACAATGTATCCATCCTCATTGCACGTTATTAAGTTCTAAAAGAAAGACACAAAGTAAGTTCATGCATTCTCCCCCCTACTCCCAGAATAAAGGCACTTTTTGCAGGATTATACTTCCATATAAAAGTCGGTAGCTCTCCAGCACTCTGTCCAAATGGTCTTCACCAATGAGCCTCGTCAGTGAACGCTCAACAGTGAACAGTGGTGAGCATCAATGTCAGGGCTGAGCCCAATGTGGTGGCTGCACATTATCCACAATCACTGGATAGTGATCAGGAGTGAGGAGCTGGCCATTTTCTCTCTGCTTCAATTTGTCATGCTGAAGTTATTTACAGTGCAGTGGTGTAGAGTGGTTGAGATCAACTAATTCAGCATAGAGCAGTGAATTAAAAATGGGATCTTTCTGGTTTCTATTGGGCAGGATTACATTTGCAGTGCATTTACTCACCTGTGGTGGCATAGTGGCTAGCACTGCTGCCTCATAGCACCAGGGGCCCCAAGTTCAATTCCGACCTCGGGTGACTGTCGTTTGGAGTATGCACGTTCTCCCGTTTCTGTGTGAGTTTCCTCCGGGTGCTCCGGTTTCCTCCCAGTCCAAAGATGTGCAGGTTATGTGGATTGGCCATGTAAAATTAATTGCCCCTTAGTGTCCAAAGGTTAGGTGAGGTTACGGGGATAGGACGGGGTAGTGGGCCTTGGTAGAGTACTCTGTCGGAGGGTCAGTGCAGACTCGATGGGCTGAAAGGCCTCCTTCTGCACTGTAGTGATTGTATGATAGTGTGATCGTAGATTTAAATAATATCTGGGGCGGGATTCTCCGACCCCCCGCCGGGACGGAGAATCGCTGGGGGCCGGCGTCAATCCCGCCCCCGCCGTGTCCCGAATTCTCCCCTACCAGAGATTTAGCGGGGGCGGGAATTGCGCTGCACCGGTCGGTGGCCCCCCCGACGATTCTCCGACCCGCGATGGGCCGAAGTCCCGCCGCTGTCAAGCTTCTCCCGCCGGCGGGAATCAAAACACCTACCTGTGCCATGGGGGCACTCTTTTCCTTCCGCCTTCGCCATGGTCTTCACCATGGCGGAGGCGGAAGTGACCCCCTCCCCTGCGCCAGGATGACGTCAGCAGTCGCTGACGCTCCGGCGCATGCGCGGACTTACGCCAGCCGGCAATGTCCTTTTGGCCCTGGCTGGCATGGCGCCAAAGGCTGTCAACGCCAGCCGGCGGAGCGCCAACTACTCCGGCGCGGGCCTAGCCTCTCAATGTGAGGGCTTGGCCACTAAAGATACGGAGACCTCCACACCTTTGGGGCGGCCCGACATCGGAGTGGTTCATGCCACTCCATCATGCCGGGACCCCCCGCCCCGCCGGGTAGGGGAGAATCCCGGCCTTGGTCTCACCGATCAGCGACAATATATTGAGACACCAATGTGGGAACTAAGATGTATCATTTAGCCCTAAACAACTAACATGAGATATGCTTCTGAAGCAATGTAGCACTGGAATTTATATAATCATCTCCAATGCCTAATAATTATAAATATCAAGTGCTTGTCTACTTACTGCACGGACACCGACATATCTCAACTTATTTGGTAAGGTCATGTTCAGCTTGGCCTGGTGTGCATCCTCGCCGTTACTGGGTGATGTTGGGAAATTTGTAATATTCACTTGTAATACAAGCTTCTGGCCATATGAGCTAATCTGTGGATCGTACTCCAAGGTTTGCTTGCCGTTTATGCTGGTAATGAAGCAGCAATAAAAAAACAATCAGCTTCAAGTAAGGTGAAGCAACATGGAGAGAACTGCATCCTTCTCCAGTCCTCTCCCAATTATAATAGCATTTTGTTAAGTGTTGTAATTTCTATATTTACTCTCATTTTCCTGCTTCAGATTTTTTTTTTAGCTGCTACCTCATATCATGCATCTTTCATGTGTGATGGTAAAGCACTTGAGCAGAAGAAAGTACCAAGCCATGACCAACTACCATGATGTGCTGGGCAGGGCCAGTCCTGCTACTCCTGCCCCCATTCCCTCTCTTCCTGCCCCCATTCCCTCTCTTCCTGCCCCCATTCCCTGTCCTCCTGCCCCCGCTCCCTGCCCTGCCCCCGCTCTCTGTCCTGCCTCTGATCTCTGTTCTGCCCCCGTTCTCTGTCCTCCTGCCCCCACTCACTGCCCCCCGCTCCCTCTCCTCCTGCCCCCCACTCCCCGCCCTGCCCACGCTCCCCATCTCCGTGCTCTACTCCCTCTTCTCCTGCCCCCACTCCGTCCCGCTGCCCCCTGCTCCCTCTCCTCCTGCCCCCTGCTCCCTCTCCTCCTGCCCCCGCTCCCTCTCCTCCTGCCCCCACTTCCTCTCCTCCTGCCCCCACTCCCTCTCCTCCTGCCCCCACTCCCTCTCCTCCTGCCCCCACTCCCTCTCCTCCTGCCCCCACGCCCTCGCCTCCTGCCCCCACTCCCTGCCCCCCATTCCCCCACTCCCTGCCCCCCCTTCCCCCACTCCCTCTCCTCCTGCCCCCACTCCCTCTCCTCCTGCCCCCACTACCTCCTCCTGCCTCCACTCCTTCTCCTCCTACCCCCACTCCCTCTCCTCCTACCCCCACTCCCTCTCCTCCTGCCTCCACTCCTCCTGCCCCCACTCCCTCTCCTCCTGCCCCCACTCCCCCTCCTCCTGCCCCCACTCCCTCTCCTCCTGCCCCCACTCCCCCTCCTCCTGCCCCCACTCCCACTCCTCCTGCCCCCACTCCCACTCCTCCTGCCCCCACTCCCACTCCTCCTGCCCCCACTCCCTCTCCTCCTGCCCCCATTCCCTGTCCTCCTGCCCCTACTCCCTGCCCCCCCTTCCCCAACTCCCTCTCCTCCTGCCCCCATTCCCTGTCCTGCCACCGCTCCCTCTCCTCCTGCCCCCACTCCCACTCCTCCTGCCCCCACTCCCTCTCCTCCTGCCCCCACTCCCTCTCCTCCTGCCCCCATTCCCTGCCCCCCTTCCTCCACTCCCTGCCCCCCCCTTCCCCCACTCCCTCTCCTCCTGCCCCCATTCCCTGTCCTGCCACCGCTCCCTCTCCTCCTGCCACCGTTTCAAAGATGTGACTGCGCTCTTTCATGCCCCAGTGATCAAGCTTTTGAAAAGGAAACCTAGACCAAACATGTAAGTCCTTCTCTTCCCCTTACCGTCTGATGGGATGAAACACCTCATTGCTGTCTAATCTGCCAAACCTATGTTTCATTTTGAGATTGCTTCTGCAGGTCCGGTCATTGCCACATTCCTTCTGAAAATGTATCTGCAAAAAGTTTTTTGTATTTATTAACAGAAAACTCACCAGAAAGTGCAAAATTGATTGTGTGTAAGACACGTCTTTTCGGAATTCAAGCCATGTTTATGCATGTTTAATCACATCAGAGCCTCGGTAGCACGTATAAACTACTCAGCTGTTCAACCACGTGGGCCGTTATAACTCATCCTAATCTTGTCCTAAACCAATAAATGCTTGTGCACTTTCAGCACAGATCACTGGATAGTCAGTAGCGAGACTGCTGATTTACTTTTTTCCTTATTTAACTGTGCCATCTCCGCCAATGTGAGATTGTGTAACTAAGGATGGAGCAGTGATCAAACAATACTCTGCAGATTAGCTAATTGGATAAATTTGGAGACTTCTGGCAATATCCTTTTAATCAATTTGGCACTATTAACATTGGTTGTATAATCATCATCAAATTCTTTTATTTATTTAAAATTTAGAGTACCCAATTATTTCTATCCAATTAAGGGGCAATTTAGCATGGCCAATTTACCTACCCTGCACATCTTTAGGTTGTGGGGGTTAGGCCCACGCAGACATGGGGAGAATGTGCAAACTCCATACGGACAGTGACCCAGGGCCGAGATCGAAGCCGGGTCTTTGGTGCCGTGAGGCAGCAGTGCTAACCACTGCGCCACCCTTCAGATTATTTTATAAGACAAGGGGTGATACACTAAAGGGTCAACAAATGAGGCTTTATGGGTCGAGCTTAAAAATAAACAAGGGGCAGTGACATTACTGGGAGTACACTACAGATCCCCAAACAGCGAAAGGGAGATCAAATATGTAGGCATATTTCTGCCTGTAAGAACAAGGGCACAATAATAGTTGGAGACTTTAACTATGCCAATATCAACAAGGATTCAAACAATATAAAGGGAACTGAGGGAGAAAAATTTATGCAATGTGTCCCAGAAAACGGTTTCAACCGATTAGTGACAAACCCAACAAGAGGAGTTGCAATAGAAATAAAAGGACAGCACAGTAGTTAGCACTGCTGCCTCACAGCGCCAGGGACCCTGGTTCAATTCCAGCCTTGGGTGACTGTGTGGAGTTTACACATTCTCCCCGTGTCTGCGTGGGTTTCCTCCGGATGCTCCAGTTTCCTCCCACAGTCCAAAGATGTGCAGGTTAGGTGGACTGCCAATGCCAAGTTCCCCTTTCGTGTCCAACGGTTAGGTGGAGTTATGGGGATGAGGCAGGGGAATGGGTCTAGATAGGGTGCTCTTTCAGAGGGCTGGTGCAGACTCGATGTGCCGAATGGCCTCCTGTAGGGATTCCATTCTATGAATTGAAAAGTATTGTTTTGTACTTCCCTTGCACTCCCAATCAAGGTGCGTAAAAAATGACATTTATTTGATTAGTAATTCATTGCGGACTTCCGGACCCCAACTTCCCCATTGTTCTCTCAAGCTTCAAATGTATGGTCCTGCACATTGCTCCTTCTCCTTTCTTACTGATCTTTAGAAAGCACCAAACTGACGATCTTATTTATGTCCCCTGTCTTACCTTTTTTGTGTTTGGCTTGGCTTGGTTCATTATGGGATAATCATTCATATCGACCATTCTTTGACCAGACGCATTTTTATTGACAATATTGTATCTCAGCATGATAGAAATGGGTTGAAGCTTATCCTCCACATTGTCCTGTAAAACACACAGAAGATGTTTTTCAGTGCAAAGTAATATCAGGAATTCATCACTGCCAAGGAGACTGATTTTACTTTAAAACTCTGATGCTCAGTCAAGGATTTCAGTCGAGCCTGTTCTGAGCTTTCCATACTTAGAAGAACTGAAGCATTGGAATTGTCCTCAGTAAATTGAGGGGAAACATTTTGTTGACAGGAAGTTCTTGCAGATGGTAATATTTTTAAGTACAGACCCACAAATAAATTTGGTAATGGCTGGAGGATAAAGGCATCTACAATCAAAACTTTCTACATGTGGATAACGTAATTATCAGTAGAGTACACGGAGACACAATATGCAATATACACTAAGGAAAATGAGATGAGGATATGGTAACAAAAAGAATAGATGACAAGAGAGTAGAACAAAGGGAAGAACAAAAAATTGCAAATGATTAGAGTCAGATGGATAGATTAGAGGAGAAGTTAACAATGAATACGTTTGGTAAATATAGATGGACTGTACAATAAAAGCAGTACAGAAGACAAGGGCACAATCTTTGTAAAAAAAATCACTTACTTAACTCACCAAGGCACAGCGAAGGTCCAGATTTTGGCTGAACTGAAATGGCCCAAGTAGAATTGGGAAAAGCATCCTATCTTGAAAGGATTGGGAAAAAGGGTCATGATCTGGGTTGCCAGTAGGAAAGCCCCACAGTCAGTAAACCGGGAGAGGTGAGTGGCAGGACAAGGAAACAGCAGAGGATGTAGAATCTTGTGCTCTTCTTCATGGCAAATTTGGTGCCAGGACAGCATTCAATCAAGCAGGACCCTGCCACCTTCCCGGCACCACCCCTGGCTAAGTCCACAGAGGGAAGGTCTGTTGCCACTGAGGCCCTTAGTGGGTAATTGAACCTGGCTATTGGATTGTGGAAAGATTCAATATCCATAGAACCATAGAAAGGTTATGGGGCAGAAAGAGGCCATTCAGCTCATTGTGTCCGCGCCAGACAAAAAAGAAACTAGCTGCTCATTTTAATCCCATGTTCAAGCACCTGGTCCATAGCCTTGCAGGTCACAGCACTTCAGATGCAGATCCAGTTACCTTTCAATTAGGTGAGCATTTCAGCCCCACAAAATAACTTAAGCAGTGAGTTCCAGATGTCCACCACCCTCTGGGTGAAAAAATCTTTCCTCATGTCGTCTCTAATCCTTCTGCCAACCACCTTAAATCTATGCCCCTGATAACTGACCCCTCAGCTAGGGGAAACAGATCGCTCCTGTCTACCCTATCTAGGCCTCATAATAAGGTCACCCCTCAGACTCAGTTCCAAGGAAAACAATGCTAGCCTATCTGATTAATGTTTATAGCTGCAGCTTTCAAGGTTTGTCAACGTTCTAGTAAATCTCTGCATCCTTTCCAGAGCAATTATGCCCTTCTGTAAAGCAGTGACCAGAACTGCACACAAATTCCAGGGAATAAGGAGAGAAATTTGGACTTTTGGAAGTGCCCAGAGTCTGGCAGGGATGGGGCAGATCTCTAATGCAACTTCCACTTCTTCCACCACACAACCGGTCTAGGCCCAACTGTTCTGGAATTTCCACCTCAAACCTCTTTGCCTCTCACATTTCTCTTCTTCTTTGACTAAGATTTTGGTTAGCTGCCCTGACTTCTGTGAAGTGCCTTGGAATACTTCACTGCAGCAGCACCTACACTTCCAAAAAGTGTTTAGTTGACTAAACATTTTGCAACATGCTGACTTCATGCAATATAAATGCAAATTGCCATTGGTTGGCATTTTAGAGGAAAAGTTTGATCAATCAATCAGTTAAGCCAGACATTTAAAAGTAGCCATTGCGATGCAAAGTTGGGGACTGTGCCTATGTAGTAGAGGGTGTGCGGGGTCTATAGGAAGACCAATTGAGAGGGCCCTGATGCCCCAATGCCAGCGACCCTTAGGGGAAAGGGTTGATGGCAATGATTCTTGGTGGAGGGTGGGCGCTGGTGGGGGTGGGGTTTGATGTCAGTGATCCTTGGGGGGTGGGGGGGTTGATGCCAGTGATCATTGATGGGGAGTGCCAATGTACGTGGACAGGGGTCTTTAACTTCAGTTTGCAATGGGGTCGCTAGGAGCTGAACTTGCTCTGCCCCTCACAATGATGGCGCAAATCGTGCCCGCTTCAAAAAAATGGCAAAGTGCGGGAGATCTTGAGGTAGAAACACACCAGTTTTCGTCAGAACCTGTCACTTTGCCATTTTTTGGTAAAATTCCATCCAATATCTTTTCTGTTGTGAAACACACGAGGGATTGTGACAAAAATGGGAATGGCAGTTTTATAAACAGCAATAGAAATCAAAACAACATACTGTGCGCGATCTACCTAAATGGGAACAGAGTCCCTGAGCGCGCATCTGACTGGGTGTCTCCCACTGCTCGGAGCCCCGAGAAACACCATGTTATCGAACAACCATTTGGGTAGATTGCGGGCCTCATCGGGGAGCGTGTGGCCAAGGCCGCACTTAGTCCCGTTTTCTGCACTGAGGAGCTCCACTTGCTGGAACTCCTCAATGCAGGATGAGAGCGGGGTGCCATTTTTAAATGGCATCCCAATCTCTCAACCCCCAAACTCCCCCAAACCACAACTCACCGATAACGCTAACACCCAGGTTGAACTGCCAGGGTTCCAGGCTGGCAGTGTCCAGGTGGCACCAGCAGTGCCATCCTACCCAGAGGACAAGCAGCTGGGGGCCTCCGATCCCCTAAGAGGCCTCCACGAGTGCCATTCTGTCTGGTCCCTGTTTGTGGAGACCAGCACTGATCAGCGCTCACCCGAGATCTCCAAGGCCTTGGAGTTCGATCACATGCCTTGGGTAGATCGTTGCATATTAGAGTGGGACTAGTTGTCTCACTCTAATATGCAGATTTGCTAAAAGGTGATCTTGCCCACAATGGTTGGGATTCACATCGCAACATCTCGCGAAATACCTCACGAGGCATGGCAAGATGGGTAGATCCAGGAACAGGGACCTCCCAGCATATACCGGTCACATTGCGCTGCACTGCCTTTTGGGCTGATAGATCTTGGCCACTATTTTTTTGAACCAAACCCTCTCTCTGACTTTTCAATGGGTTTCCAATGGGAGTTGGTTTTCTTTGGAAAGGTTTAACTTAAGGCTTGTACCGTACAAATGTCATTTCTGAACTTAGCAGAGCCAGTCACTTAATATGCATTAAAAAGACTGTTTGAAGAAGTTATTAAAATGACACAAAGGCAGGTTCACCTTACCATCAACCCCAGTTTGACAGTCTGGCATTTTACTCCCGGCATTGAATAAAACCCATTATAAGTGTCACTCTTTGTCTTAATAAATCTAACACGTGGAGAAGCGTGCCTCTCTTTCTCAACCTCCAGGGTGTATTTAAGAGCTGTGTAGAAAGAAAAAAAATCAATTTAGTGGCCTTCAACAACAATTGGCATCTCGGTAGGCTTCCTCCTGTGCAGGTAGATCTTTCAAATAACTTAAGGTTGAGTCAAAAAACTAAAATCAGGCAACAATGAGGGAGAATAAAATGGAAGGGAGAGGACTAAGACAAGACAGTCACAGAGAAGAGTTTTGAACAAACCCAAGGTATTGAATAGCAAACTGCCCATACATTGTCAATAAACTGAAACCCTAATAACAAATGCCATTGTTCATCATAATAGTAAATGACCATTCTAATCACCACATGGTGAATATCTGCTAGAATAGACCACAGTGTAACTTGTGGACATAGTTACTGAAGCAGAGTCACTGCTTATTCGCATCAGACTCTGTGGGCAGAATCTTACCAGAATTTGGCAAAGTATCAGGTTCAAACTGAAAATTGGGGTGTAGCTCTCTAGTTGCACAGACCAGTTTTCTCTCCATATATTGAGCCTCTTAGAGAAAAAGAATGCGTCGGCGTGGTTTATGCCATCACTCTGGTGGGGCCTCATTGAGCTGTCAACCAGCTCCACAAAGATCAGGGCCCCTCCGCCGACAATCCTCGTCGGCATTCCACTAACACCCCAACCCTCCCCCACATTCATTGCTGGCGTTCCAACCCCACCCCCTAATCTCTGGTACCAGTGCCCTCCGCGCACCGCCCACACTAGATGAGAGAAACTCCGCTATGGACTCAACAGGTGCACCCCCCCCCCCAATCATGTCTCTCTCCCCTTTCATGCCTCCTTCAGGTCTGACCCCTGTCAGGCTCCGCCTCTTGGAAGTGCAAACCTGGCACTGCCCTGCCATGTCCCCGACCACCCGGCTCCAAGTCCTCCAAGCCCCCCCAATGGTCATCACGTCTGGTATCTGGTGGTGGAGTCCAGTAGTAATTCCCGCCAACCTTGCGCTGCGCTGGTGGGGTCGAGAATACCAGGAAAATTCAGTTTGAAACGGACGTAGCATATTTAAATGCTTATTTCAGAAGCATCTAATACTGATGTAACTATGATGCAAGCTTACATGACAAAGTAACAGGGATCTGGGGGAAGGAAAATTTCAACATTGTGCAGAGTTACTGAGATGTGCAGAGAGCTGTAAATAAATAATCATGATTTTACAAACTAGAGTCTTAAGTAGCTTTCTTAGAGAAACAGTCAAACCCACCAAGGAAGCCCATCTCAACTCCAAACACAAGACCAAACAATTTCAGCTGCTGAAGACGAAGAAAATGATATTGATTCAATGGCCAAAACGTATTTTCCTAGTGAAGCCATAATTCTACAAGTTTACGTGTGCTGCCTTGTAAGGAGCAGCTCAGAGTGGTGATACTTACTAATGTTGCGATTGTACTTCCTATTTCCGGTGCTCACGATGTACGAGAAGCAAACCTCCACTTTGATACTAAATGAAAGAACACAGGCAAGATTTAAAAAAAGAAATGAATGTTTCGCTCAGACTATAAAATGGATCTTTAATTCAAATCCTTACATAATTGTAGCTATTTAATCTACATTTTTAATATATCTGGTCAAAAGGAAACACTTCATTCCATTCCAAGAATAACAGCTTACATTGTTGCAACTATATTTTTGTTGATTACAAATCAAATCAGTCTTTGGATTGCGTGAATCTGAAATACTTGGCATGAAAAACATGCACAACCTCTCCTGCATTCTTCCCAGAATAACATGTACTTCAGTTCCAATTTTTGGGCCCAGCCTCTTTTATCTTGAGCTGGAAATGGTGTTTTCCATAGATCTTTGCACAAAGGAAAAGAAGAACTCCAAAAGGTATCTATGGCTAGCATGTGACAATGGCATTTCAAATAGCATGGACCATTATTGACTTAGTCATAGAATTTACAGTGCTAAAGGAAGCCATTGGAAAGAGCACCCTACCCAAACCCACACCTCCACCCTATCCCCACTTAAGTAACCCCACTTAAGCTTTTTGGACACTAAGGGAAATTTAGCATAACCAATCCACCTAACCCGCACATCTTTGGGCTGTGCGAGGAATCCTAGGCCCAACCATCTTCAGCTGCTTCATCAATGACCTCCCTTCCATCATAAGGTCAGAAGTGGGAATGTTTGTGGATGACTGCACAATGTTCAGCATCATTCATGACTCCTCAGATAATGAAGCAGTCCATGTTCAAATGCAGCAAGACCTGGCGAATATCCAGGCTTGGGCTGACAAGTGGCAATTTACATTCGCACCGCACAAATGCCAGGCAATGACCGTCTCCTATCCCCCCCCCCCCACCCCCCCCCTGACATTCAATGGCATTACCATTGCTGAATCCCCCACAATCATGATCCTGAGAGTTACCATTGATCAGTAACAACTGGACTATTTCTGGAAGGGGGAGCAATCAAGCGGGCTGCTTTGTCCTGGATGGTGTTGAGCTTCTTGAGTGTTGTTGGAGCTGCACTCATCCAGGCAAGTGGAGAATATTCCATTACACTCCTGAGTTGTGCCTTGTAAATGGTGGACAGGCTTTGGGGTCAGGAGATGAGTTACTCGCCGAGGATTCCTAGCCTTTGACCTGCCCAATGTGATTGACTCTTAAGTGCCCTCAGGGATGAGCAATAAATACTGGACTAACCAGCCAATCAAACACTCAAGCTGGGCTGCAGCACTGGTGATACCCTCACAACCAAAGGATGTGTGTGGGGATCAGGGGGGACACTTGAGCACAGTCTCCCTAATGTTCCTGGCAGGGGTCTGGGGTCTCGGGGCCCTTGCTGTGGCCAGGGGTGAGTATGCAGAACAAGGTTTTCCAGCTCAACTGGCTCACTGGATGGCATTCTGAGAGAAGGCAGGAGATGTAAGGGTGGGGATTGTTGGTCTATCTCCTTCTCCAATTCCTTATAGAGACCAGAATATACGATGTTGGTCCCACTGAGGATACCCTCGCAGTGCTGGTGGCAGCCCAGGCAGCCAGACACCAGAGAAGGCAACAGCGCGACGCTGGCCGGAGATGGCACCCCATTTGCAGAGGGCCACTGCACTCCTTAAAGAACATTTAGGGAGTGCCCTTCATTAATAGGAAGGGGTTCCATTCCCTGAATGTTCAACGCTTATCCCTCCCACCTGCACAGCCAACTACCCTGTTCTATCCTGCCAAGGTCTGGTCTGTGTCACATCACCCCAGTATGATGGGTCTGTGTCAGCACTGTCAGCGGGTCAATGTACAAGGCAGCAGTGAGGATAACTCGCTGTGAAGTTAGCTCTGATGCTCCTCTGTTTATGCCAAAGTCCTACTCCTGCCTTTCTGCTGACAGCACCCAATCCTCTTAATGGGATCTGCATCGCAGGCGTTTGATCTTGGACCACTGTGCCTAGGGGGGTGGGGAGTGGGTGGAGTGGAGGCAGGCCCACTGTGAAGATTAACATGACAGAGGCTTCACATGTTTCAGGTGTAAAATGTTTTCAGTGTGAACATTTGACATTTCCACTTCCCTAGCTACAGATAGTGACTCCCCATGCACGTGATCCTCAATCAGTGATCCTCAATTTTCTTGATCTTTCGTGGTCTCCTGTTACATCTAGTTGTGTCTCCAAGATGCACATAACATATGGAGGCAGCCTACTGCTTTTTGCACCATGTGGCCTTTGATGCTCTTGGCGGACGTCCTCTGGAGAGCCTGGAGCCAGAGTGCCCGGCTGACTTACCAGAGTCACTGGCTTCGCTGTGCCACCCTGTTCAGCCCTGCGAGGCGGCGGTGTCAGGAAGGGGGGTGGGGGATTCGGAAGAACTGGAGACTGCTGTCGTCTATTTGGTAGCAGGCCCAGGTTGGCCTACAGTGCTTCCTCCTCCCCGATGGTTCCTGTAGGGTCCTGGAGGTCTCCAATGGGATGGAGGGGCAGCTGGAGTGAGCTGGTGTCGACGCCCTCAGCAATGCTCCTCAGTGACTAGGTCATATGAGGTGCCTCGGCAATGTCCATCTGCATCTGTGGCATGTCCCTCATCAACTGGGACATGACGTTGAGGCCCTCATCCACGGTCGACCGAACCACGTGTAGGACCACCAGTCAAGACACTGACCTTGTGTTCCAGGCTTTCCACTGCAGTCGTCACCCCAGCAGTGCTGACCTCAGTGCCATGTGTTGTTGGCATCATTTCCTGCATTTGGAGCCTTCGGGGCTTCTCCAATCAGCTATCCACTCTCTGGAATGTTGTTGACATCCCCTCCTGAATCTCACAGCCGTGTCCTAGCATCTGTATCAGCTCTGGGATAACCTTGACCAGAGTCTCGGCACCTGACTGGGACTCAGCTGAGTCCTGGGATTCGGCAGACCTCAGACTGCTAATTTCCTTGGATGTTCCGGCCTCCGCCTGATCTGCATCAGCAACTGTGTGCTGCCCACCACATTGTGCTCCAGAAGCCTGCCGCCTAATGTCTCTCAGAGGGGGTGGTGGGGGTCTTCTCGGCGCTCTTCTCCAAGGTGGTCTATTGGAAGGCGGGGTGGGGAGGGGAGAAACTCACGATGGCCAGCACCGTCAGATGGAGCTCTTGCAAGAGAATGGGCATGTGGTCAGTGAGCGGGGAGGATCATTTTGACCAACATAAACAACTCGCTTGAGTGACGGGGCAGTGGATCCTCACCTCTACAGCACAAGCCAGCCTTGCGGTCGGTAACTGCTCTCTCCTCGGACATCCCCTGATTTTCAGGGTATGTTCCTCATAGGGGTTGAGAACTCGGATCGCTGTTACTCTGCCCTCTGTCTTGACCCTTTCCCGCTTATTATGCGCTATCTTCTGCAGGGACAAAGAGAGGGTTTTGTGAACTGTGCACTTGATGGATCGGGAAGGGGGGGTGTGAGGTGGGGGGGGGGTCTGTAGCAGGTGGCATGTGTGGGCACCACAGCTGGACATGAAGGGACTGTGCTGGTGGGTGCCATGAGGTGCTGGAGAACAAGCCCGAAGATCGGATGTGGGGTTGGGAATTTGAGGGCTGTCAGGCGGAACTGAAGTCGGGAGAGAGGTGATAACTTACCCTTACAGCTCGGTGGACGTCGTTGGTCTTCTTCCGACATTGGACACTGGTCCTCCTTGTCATGTTGCCAGCACTGACAGAGGCTGTCCCTGTCTCCCAGGTAGTATTGGTGGGCCTGTTGCTGACCCTCCGGCCTCTCGGGAGGACAGGATACCCTGTGTCTCATCAACGGTGTCGAGTAGCCTGGGCAGTTAGCCATCGCTAAAGCAAGGAGCAGGTCTTCTCGCTGCCATGTTTGTGTGTTCACTGGGAGCGAATGTTAAAAGCGCTCCTCCTTGTTAGCAGCGAGATGCTGAGACGCACGTCTGGCGAGTCAAATGGCGAGACAGTCAGTAATGGCCAGTAGCTCATGGGGGCTCATTTCCGGCATGGACTGCCGTTAAAAGGGCCGCGATCTCGCAAGCATGTCTGTCGAGAAACACTCGCCAATCACGCCCAAAATGACACTTAGAAATATTTCTGTGAATTTGCGCTCAGTGTTATTGATAAAATACACAGTTGTCTCCTAGTCTTTGTCTGAGCCTCTTTGTTCATTATTTTCCATTAAATTTTCAGTCTCTTCGGTCATGTGAGAGTGCCTTTAAGAATTGGATGTTTAAGAAATGTACCTTTAAGAAATGAAGCTGATCATATTACTGGAGTGATGTCACAGGGGGAGGGGAGCTGAGCTCACTTCTGCTTTTTGGGAGTTTTAGTTTCAGTTTGATGAAAGCTTGGGTGTGGCTGTGAGCTGCATTGCTGGTGATCTCTGCCATGAAGGACTATCTCTTAATCCTTTGGTGAAATCGGAATTGTAAAAAGTTCTCAGTATTGAATATAAATCTAATGTGCTTCTGTTTGAAGGATTTGTTAAATCTTTTGGATGTGTTAAGGAACAGATTGCAGGATTGGGTAGTGTTGTATTATTTTCGGGGTTCATTTTGAAGTAAGGGGTGTTAAGAGATCCAATGTTTATTTAAAAGGTTAATTTGAGTTCATGGAATAAACATGGTTTTGTTTTAAAACCACGTGTCCATAATTGTAATACAACACCTGGGGAACAAACCGTGTGCTTCAAAAGCAACAATCCATTGAAGGTGGGGGTTGGTTGAACTCCATGATACATTTTGGCATTCTGAAAACACCTCTCCCATAACACTTCTCATATACATACATGGAAGATAGGAGCAGGAGGTGGCCTTTTGGCCCTTCGAGCTTGCTCCGCCATTCATCACGATCATGGCTGATCATCCAACTCAATAGCCTAATCCTGCTTTCTCCCCATAGCCTTTGATCCCATTCTCCCCACGTGCTATATCAAGCCACCTCTTGAATATATTGAAAGTTTTAGCATCAACTACATCCTGTGGTGAGATGAATTCCACAGGCTCACCACTCTTTGTATGAAGAAATGTCTCCTCATATCTGTCCGAGATGGTTTACCTGAGTCCTCAGACTGTAGCCCCTGGTTCTGGACAACCCTATCATTGGCAACATCTTCCCTGCATCTACCCTGTCTAGTCCCATTAAAATTTTATAAGTCTCTATGAGATCTCCCTTATTCTTCTGAACTCCAGCGGGAACAATTCCAACCTAGTCAATCTCTCCTCATATGACAGTCCCGCCATCCCTGGAATCAGTCTGGTAAACCTTCTCTGCACTCCCTTGAGAGCAAGAACATCCTTCCTCAGAGAAGGAGACCAAAACTGCACACAATACTCCAAGTGTGACCTCACCAAGGCCCTGTATAATTGCAGCAACATATCCCTGCTTCTGTACTCGAAACATCTCGCAATGAAGGCCAACATACCATTAGCTTTCTTTACCGCCTTTTGCACCTGCATGCTTAACTTCAGCGACTGGTGCACAAGGATACCCAGGTCCCGCTGCACACTCCCCTCTCCCAATTTACAACCATTCAGGTCGTAATCTGCCTGCCTGTTTTTTGCTTCCAAAGTGAATAACCTCACACTTATCCAAATTATACTGCATCTGCCATTGATTTGCCCACTCGCCCAATCTGTCCAGATCATGCTGTAGGATCCCTGCATCCTCGTCACAATTCACCCTCCCGCCTAGTGTTTTATCATCTGCAATTTTTGAGATGTTACATTTTGTTCCCTCATCCAAATCATTAATATATATTGTGAATAGCTGGGGTCCCAGCACCGATCCCTGTGGTACCCCACTAGTTACTGCCTGCCAATTTGAAAAGGACCCATTAATCCCTGCTCTTTGTTTCCTCTTTGCCACCCAGTTTTCTACCACCTCAATACATTTGCCCCAATTCCATGTGCTTTAATTTTGCACAATAATCTCTTATGCGGGACTTTGTCAAACGCCTTCTGAAAGTCCAAATATATCGACTGGCTCCCCCTTGTCAACTATACTGGTTACATCTTCAAAGAATTCCAACAGATTTGTCAAGCATGATTTTCCCTTCATAAATCCATGCTGACTCTGACTGATCCTGCCACTGCTTTCTAAATGTTCCGCTATATAGCCCTTGATAATGGATTCAAGCATAGGGGCTGGTTTAGCTCACTCGGCTAAATCACTGGCATTTAAAGCACACCATGCAGGCCAGCAGCACGGTTCGATTCCCGTACCAGCCTCCCCGGACAGGCGCCGGAATGTGGCGACTAGGGGCTTTTCACAGTAACTTCATTGAAGCCTACTCGTGACAATAAGCAATTTTCATTTTATTTCATTTTCCCCACTATCGACGTTAGGATTACTGATCTATAATTACCTGCTTTCTCTCTACCTCCCTTTTTGAATATCGGAGTGATGTGAGCTACCCTCCAATCTGCAGGGACAGTTTCAGAGTCTATAGAATCCTGGAAGATGACCACCAATGCATCCACTATTTCCAGAGCCACCTCCTTAAGCACTCTGGGATGCAGATTCTCCGGCCCTGGGGATTTATCTGCCTTCAATCCCATCAATTTTCCAAGCACCTTTTCTCTACGAATGTTGATCTCCCTCAGTTCTTCCCTCTCACTGAACCTTTCATTCTCCAGCATTTCTGGTATCTGATTTGTGAAGACAGAACTAAATTATGTATTCAATTGCTCAGCCATTTCTTTGTCCCTCATTAGGCATTCCCCTGTTTATGTCTGTAAGGGGCCTACATTTGTCTTTACCAATCTCTTTCTCTTCACATATCTATAGAAACACTTAGTGTCAGTCTTTATGTTCCCTGCAAGCTTCCTTTTGTACTGTACTTTCCCCTTCTTAATCAATCTCTTTGTCCTTCTTTGATGAATTCTAAACTGCTCCCAATCCTCAGACCTATTATTTTTCGTGGCCAATCTGTATGCTTCTTCCTTGGATCGGATACTATCTCTAATTTCCTTTGTAAGCCATGGATTGGCCCTCTTACCCCCTTTGCTTTTCTGCCAGATATGCCCAACTTCATTCCAAATTGATAACTGATACCCCATTATGCTCAAAATCCATCTGGTGAAATATGATGCTGGAATCAATCTTCACTCAGTCGGAGATTTATTCAGAGTGAAACATTGCAATGTCAGCAAGTGTCTCTTTATATGTGCTCAAGTAAAAATCCAAATCAATGCCCTCCACCTGCTATAATTGAACACAATTTATTTCCATCAACTACATGATTCAGATATTAGTTTTGTTGCCCTCTCTGTTGCAACAAAAAAAAAATTAAGTGATTGAAAACCTTGTCACTCCTCAGTGCACTATAAGCTTGGGTGGCTATATGCAAGTGAGGATGAAAATAATATCACTGATCATTCAGTTTGGTCATATAGACAGGGAACTAAACGGAGCCTGAGCACAATCACCCTTTGAAGTCACAGGGGTGGCAAAGGGTGGAGAAATTATCATTCTTTCCGTACAGGTTATCCAGTTGCAGCAGAGTTTAAGATTTTGTCGTGAGATACTTTCTCTGACTTTTCAACAGTAGTTCCTAATATGGCCTGCTCCAGCTCTTTGCCAAAGTAGAAGTGTAATGAGTTTGGATTTGCAGAATAACGGGACAGAATGGCCTCCCCTGGCTTGTGTTGAAGTGTTTCCACACAACAACATGGTCAGAATCAGAAACTCATGAGATTCTCGAACTATGGTTACTTTAACGTCAGCGACCAACCATTTCTAACAGAGTAATGCTTTTTTGAAAAAAAAGGGTTATTATGTGAATCTCAGCCATATTACAGCTACAACATGCTACTACACTATGACCCCTTGCTAAAATGCTATTGATGGTTTTGAATGAACACTTTATCAGTTATCAAAAATAACAGCTAATTTCAGAGAAAATAACCAAGATTTCAAATGCTTACCAGGAACTTGTGGAACATTTGCTGGAATCGATGGTTTTTGGGTGCACACTGAAATTTGTTCTGATATTAATAACTGGTCGAGATCTGGAAATAGACACATACAGTCAGCTTAAGAAATTTTAACACATACCCAATGTGCTACACATTCTTTTGTTTGCTGGATTGATTGTCCTGAGCAATATTTGTTTTGACACTTTGTAGACTCAACATATTAGATAAGGACAAACCATAGAATCCCTACAGTGGAGAAGAAGGCCATTCGGTCCATTGAGTCTGCACTGACCCTCTGAAAGGGCACCCTACTTAGGTCCACTCCCCACCCTATTCCCGTAACCCCACCTAACCGTCACAGCTTTGGAATGTGGGAGGAAACCCAGGCAGACATGGGGAGAATGTGCAAATGGACAAAGTCACCCAAGGCCCGAATTGAACCAGAGTTTAATTGAACATGAGCTTAATGTCTTTAAAATATATGCGGGAACTCTCCAAAAACTGTCTTCCTTTTTTCACATTTTTGTCAAATTTTCCTGTCAATCCTTTTCCGTGATAAATTTCTGTGTCTATTTTTTTTTGATTTAGTCATGGCATATGGCATCGCTGTCTAGGCCAGCATTTATTGGCCATCCCTAATTGCCCTTGACAAGGTGGTGAGAGCTGCCTTCATGAACTACGGCAGTCCCTATGGCATAGGTACAGCCAAAGTGCTGTTAGGGAGCTCCGGGATTTTGACCCAGTGACAGTAAAATAACGGCGATATATTTCCAGGTCAGGATGGTGAGTGGTTTGGAGTGGAGCTTCCAGGTGAGGGTGCTCCCATGTTCCTGCTGTCCTTGTCCTTTTAGATGGTAGTGGTCGTGGGTTTGAAAGGTGCTGTCTAAGGAGACTTGTTGAGTTCCTGCAGTGCATCTTGTGGACAGTACACACTGCTGCCACTCTGTGTCAGTGGTGGAGGGAGTCACTGTGCAAATCAAGCAGGCTGCTTTGTCCTGGATGATGTTGAGCTTCTTGAGTGTTGTTGGAGCTGCGCTCATCTTGGCAAGTGGAGAGTATTTATTCCATCACATCCTGACTTGCAGGTACAGGACAGACTTTGGGGAATCAAGAGGTGAGCTACTCCCACAAGATTGCTAGCTTCTAACCTGCTCGTGTACCCACATTATTTATATTACTAGTCCAGTTTAGTTCCCGGTCAATGCTAACCCCCAGATGTTGATAGTGGGAGGATTCAGCGATGGTAATGCTATTGATATTTTCTGCTTCTCATCTTTTACATATTTCTATTTAACCTTAAATGATATAAAATCAAAATATGACAGAGAAATAAGGTTGACTTTAAAATGGAGCCTGCATGCCCCGGTCCAATTATTCCCTGTCCTCTAACCTCACTTAGTTTAATTCATACAGCAATCCTTCCATCACATCTTACTCCCGTGAAGGTCATACCTCAGTAAAATGACTCTGTCGGATAATGTTCCAATTAGAACATCAGGGTAATCATTCTTATCGACATCAAGCCCTCCATTGATTGAATAGCCAAATGTCGTGACAGGATTAGTATTTCCTAGGTCTGCTCCATTGATGGTCTAGAAAATAGAAGTGAACTCAGAATTTACTGTCATAGTGCAACATAGTTAATCTGAATGGTTCATATAAACAAAACTCATCCTACATGAAAACTATTTGAATGTTTTTATATTCATTTTTCTATAGCAAAAGCTTTATGGGCAATAGATAATGGAGACTGTGTTGATTTTGAACCCAAATTCGATTTGAACCTGAGTGTCCAAGGTGAAACGATGGTAGAGGTACTGACAACGCGCCGCCCAATTCATCTGAAACAAGTGGCTTTATTTAAAGGGGATTGCTTTCACATCAAAGTCTTTCATAAACATGAGGAGCCACATGAGGAATGTTTGAATTTCATCACTGTCATGTTGTGTGAACTAAAATATTTTCCTTCCCGATGGTGTAGCTCGGTGAAGTGCTGAGTTTGGCAGCTACCTGAGCCACTGTGGCGACTGACAAAAGGAAAGATGTTAATAAAACGCATGAAGGTGGAAGAGTTTCTGTGCAAACAGCACCACATTTTGGGCAGACTTTTTCCAAGAAAATGACATTGTCAGTGAGGCAGACCGCAATTTTCAAGCACATATAATTCCCCTCCCACCATGTGAAAAAAGTCGCGACTGCCCGATTTGCCCTCCCCGGGGGTCAGCTGAGGACTTCACTAAAGTGGACGCTGCATTTAAACGGCTCCATAGCACTTGATCTCATTCAAGCCAGGAGGATGACAGCAAGGAAACCTGCTCCTAGATTTACGGAGGGGCCCTTCAGCCATTTGTTGAATACTGTGGAGGACAGGGGGGCTAGAATATACCCTCGGGCTGACAGGTGGCTCTCCAGCAAGGTGACAAATCCCACTTGGGACACGGTGGCAGCATTGCACGGTGACAGCAGCCTGACCAAGAGGACAGGTGCGCAATGCAGAAATAAAGATGAATGACTGACGATAATCAGCCAGGGCAAGATCTCCCTGTCCCCTCTCTGCACCCTACCTCCCAGAATGTCACCTTGAAACCACACGCCACCACCTCATAGGCCCCAGCACCCGATCTCCCACCAGCATCCTCAAACTCCCCTCCTGGCAATCCTCATCAGAATCCCTCCCTGCTTAAGCCAGTGCCCACACACGCTAGGCGCCGTTAACCACTGACCCGCCAGGCATCCAGCTCACGTGAATGAAGTGTCACAGCTATCACCTGCACCATCCACCATCACAGGGACACACACCTCGGTGGGTGAACTTAGCAGGCAGGCTTCTAGGTCACTAACCGCTGTGCACCACACAGCTTCTGATGCACATTTAGCGGAGGCAGCATGTCTCAGGGATCGGACATTTGGAGGTCTTCTGGCTCCCTGGACTCAGTTGTGCCCCAGCCAAATGCCGTGCTTCTGGACACGTTTGCCCTACAGCTCCTTGAGATGCAAAAGCAGAGTCGGTAACACAAGAAGGAGGTTTCAGCGACACTCCTGCGACTGCAAAGGCCAGATGAAGAAATCCCAAATCTTCCTGTCACAGGAGATGGTGCCGCAGGTATTTTCCATACAGGGCAATACTGCAAATGCAGTATCCACAGTGGAAAGCCTGGAGCAAGAGGTCAGATTCATGACGGGAGAACTCCGAAGTATGGCGCGGTCTTGGAGAACCATGGCTGAGCGCTTCAACTGTATGGGTCAGAGAAGGGCGGGTCTCCAGGACTGGCAGCGCCTGATGCTCTTGAGGCTTCTAGAGTTCAATCTAGTTAGCTGACTGAGTAGCTCATGGGCCCATGAGCACACAGAGGAGGAACCGCTGGAGCACTTCCCAGGGCCTTCCACCTAGGTGACCCTGGGAGTGACTAGCCAATCTGAACACAACGCTAATGCGAGCCCTGGGAACACACCCAGATATAGGAGGAAGGTACACAAGGGTAAGGAATTGCAGGGGCACTGCACGGGCACGGGCAAAGTTAAGCACAGGTAATTGGGGGTTGTTATCACTTTTAACATCTGCACATGTCATTAAATTAAATATTATTGTTCTTCACCACCTTAATGTGTCATGTTCTTTAACCCTCTTTCCAGTGGCACAGCGTTTCTCCCCAT
This sequence comes from Scyliorhinus canicula, assembly GCF_902713615.1. Taxonomy (NCBI): domain Eukaryota; kingdom Metazoa; phylum Chordata; class Chondrichthyes; order Carcharhiniformes; family Scyliorhinidae; genus Scyliorhinus; species Scyliorhinus canicula. The sequence goes on from NC_052164.1 coordinate 27,379,375, forward strand.
CAGGATACACTTGTTTCACTGGTCCTCAATGTCCATCAGACAGTTACGCTCTCTCAGTGCGAATATTTAATTTGCAGTGATAGGACTGAGGCATGATTCAGTGAACCCTAGACCCTTGCCCCTAATTCCCCTCCAGAACAAAAGGACAAAGGAACGTAGGGCAGAATCTCACTCAGATATAAGCTGGCGGGCCAGCGTGCTGGCTGCAGACAGACAGGAGTCAGCCATAAGCAAAAGCTGAGGAGCGTCATGGACCATGCCTCACTGAGTCGTGAACACCTTCCTGTATTGACTGGGCAGCAGACACCACCAGCCCTGGCACCCCGTTGATTAAGAGATCAGCCCTTGGTCGTAGAGGGGTCAAGACGTCCGGGGTGGGTGGGTCCAACGCTGTCAGAGAACATACTGGTCCTAATCCAGATTTGGTGACCCTCAAAAATGTTAGAGATCTGCGGCTGGCCGAGGATGTAGCTGTAATGCATGCACCCGGGAAAACATGCATACACATGCATGAATCGTATCTGGTGTTCGCACACCAGCTGCACATTGAGGGAGTATGATCTCTTCCTGTTTATGAATGGGACTCCCTGATGCCAGGGGGTTCAAAGAGTGACATGGGTGCAGTTGATCTCCCCCTGCGCCGTAGGCAGACCAGCTGTGTTGCAGAAGCCTGTAGTCCTCTCGTCTTGCTGGACGTGTCCTAGGTCAAAATGAACAAAGTCCAAAACTCTCGTATAGAGTGTATTTGTGACCTTACAGATGTGCTTATGGGCAGATGCCTGCGAGATTCCACACAGGTCACCCGTGGAGCCCAGGAATGACCCCGTTGCATTAAAATGAGGGGCTGACATAACCTTTATGGCCACAGGGAGCAGATGTCCTCTGCTGTCACGTGGCATCAAGTCGCCAAGGATGTAGACATCACGGCGGCGCAGTGGCTAGCACTGCAACCTCACGGCGCCGAGGTCCCAGGTTCGATCCCAGCTCTGGGTCACTGTCCGTGTGGAGTTTGCACATTCTCGCCGTGTTTGCGTGGGTTTCACCCCCCACAACCCAAAGATGTGCAGGGTAGGTGGATTTGCCACGCTAAATTGCCTCTTAATTGGAAGAAAAATTAATTGGGTACTCTAAATTGATTTTTAAAAATGTCGGCAAGGATGTGGCACAGGGACTGCACAGTGTTCCTGGTGAGGCGGAACCTCCTACGGCACATGTTGTCCAACAACTCCATGAAGGACATTCGGACCCTGTGCACCCTTGATCTCCTTCTGCGCCTTCATACACCTTGCACAGCTGGTGGAGCCTCTGGCCGTTGATCCGGCCCAGCGGCCCCGTGGTCTCCTGCCACTGGGTCTCCCCTGGGTGGCACCGCACAGTGCAGCAGTAGTCTGTGCACCTCCAGAACTAAAGTAAAAAGAATAGCCAGCTCCACTGGTTCAATAGTAATATAGCTGCGAGGGATGTGTGCGAGAGAGATAGAACGAGAGAGAGAGAGTGTGTGTCGAACTGGCCTCAGCCAATGCCCTCACTCAATCAGAGTCACTTTGGCCTTCCCTCCCTTATCCTCTATATCACTGGGGGTTCTGACAGGAGGTTTCTATGCTTGCACGTCCCGAATGGGCAGGGCCAATTGGCTGGGGATGTCCACCTTGGCAGCTAACACATCTTCACTGGCTGCTGTTGGGGTCCAGTACATGAGCAAACACAGTGCCTCTCGATCCCTTGCACACAAGTGTTTGGCATTGAATCCTGAGTATTCATGCCATTCCTTGACTTTGAAGCATTTTAAAGTTCCAACTAATTAACTAAATCAACAAACTGAGGGACAAATTTAAAGGGGCTCTTTAAAGGGGCACTGCCCTAAACAGAAACAAAGATCAACTGAAACTTAAGAACATCAAATTAAAGTGTAATTAGAGGGGTCGATAAAACACCCCAGTCCCTGAGGTGCCCACAGGACACGCAAGGCCTCAATGGTGCCCGTGGACACCACATGCTTCCCCTCCAGGGACACGCGGCCACGAAAGAAGCCACGGAATAGGGGCAGATAGTCAGGGTGGATGTCGCCCGCTGCGTGGGCCTGTTTTCCTTGACATTGAGACAGTGGGTAGCTGACATTGTTACAGGTTAGCTCTTGATAGCCAATTAGTTTGACGAGCATAAATCTCCGAAATGTTAGAGGGCGCAATTGCTTTCAGCTCATTCACCCAGCCCATTAGGCCCGGCTCCTCGACTCTCATCACACCCCAGCCCATGTGGCCTGCAGCTGCAGTTGCCCATACCCCCATGCCACAGCTCTGTAACAATTTTAAACACAGACAGCAGACTCCAGGACCACTCACACCAAGAACATGAGCCAGGCACTCTGTCTGTGACATCCTCATGTTCTTAATAATTTCCTTCATAGAGAACTCCGAGCAACTAGCATCCTGAGAAAGAGACCACACAGCAAGTAAGATCTGAGGAGCCTCCAGACTCAGCCAAACGTTCAACAGAAGCTTCTCAATATCGCAACTATCCAACATCTTGACTGTAGGAGTGGCTATTTCCCATTGTCTGGAAACTCAATTCTATTTATAGTGAACTTCACAACTTTTTTTTTCTCTCTTTTTAAAAAAATAAATTTAGATCAGCCAATTATTTTTCTTTTCCAATGAAGGGGCAATTTAGCGTGGCCAATCCACCTAACCAGCACATCTTCAGGTTGTGGGGGTGAAACCCACGCAGACATGGGGAGAACGTGCAAACGCCACATGGACAGTGACCCAGGGCCGGGATTCGAACCCGGGTCCTCAGTGCCGCAGTGCCAGTCCTAACCACTGCGCCACATGCTGCCCCGTGAACCTCACAACTTGCCCAGAGTTGCATGGCTATGCAGATGCCTAAAATTCACGTTCCTGTCTACCTTTGCCAATCAATTGGAGGGTGGTCATGAGGAATCGCAAATGGTGACTCATCAAGGGATGAGCAAAAATCAAATTGCTGTTCTGTAGGGTGCTTGGCTCAAATATAGAACTGGTAGAATTCCAAAAGAAGGGTTCTAGCAGTGAAGAATACGGGGATGAAGGGTATTGCTCTACAAGGCAACATATAACTGAGGCTGGATATTGGGAAGGAAACGTCTGATCCCAACCAGTTCGACGAAGTAGGAAGCTACCTTCATTTGGTAGAGGGCACTTCCCTCGAACTTGCTGCCCATAGCAAAAATCCTGGTTCCTATATGTATAACCAACAGTTCGGAGCTGTTGCTGAAACTGGGGTCTGTGGAGATGTTATCAAACAGAGAAAAAAAGCTAAGAAACTATTTCAAAATAGTTGCAGTCCGAAACACGTAATAGAAAGATCATGTATTTGTAAGTCTTCTATTGACATCCCGAATCACTTCATAATTGATGAAGTACTGTTGTAATGTATGGCGATGCAACACTCGGTATATTAGCAGGGTCCCAAAAATATCAATGAGTTAAATTAAATGGGGCAGGTGCACCCCTCACCCCCACACGGCATGTTTTTGTGGCAGCGGCCTGTCATTGGCCCGTTCTATCCGCCGGGAAACCCATGGCGGGGTTTGGCTGCCAGCAGGACAAGAAGATCCCACCGACGAGAACAGCTGGAATATCCCAGCCACAGTTTCGGAGAGATACACACAGGTCCAGACACCAGGAGAATTCATCTGTTCTGTTTTTGGACAGCAGTATCTTTCATGTTCATCTGAGAAGGTAGATGGGGCCTCAATTAACATCTCGACTGAAAGACAGAACACTTCCGACAGGCAGCGCTCCCTCAGTATTCCACTGAAGCGTCAGTCTAAATGATGTGCTTCAGCGTTTAGAGTGGGGCTTGAACCCATGATCTTCTGATTGAAAGGTGAGTGTATTACCACTGAGCCAAGGCTGACTCCAAGTTTATGTCCTTAACAAGAACTTAGGAAGTATTTTCCTGTGTCACAATATCCTCTGCTGAGAGAGGAAACGAGAGCAGCAGACAATTGGAGAAAGGAAAATTATATAATATATAAACAACATACTTAAATATATATATACATATGCACACAAAAATAATTGCACGCATGCCTGAATTTTCACTCCCAATCTATCTTTGATATCTGCATAACAAGAGCCAGGAAATGTTGTGCTAATACGGATTGTAACCAGCAGATGGTGCAGTTGATATTTTCAAACATTGGGAATGGGCCGGAGTTCCTCAAATATTCAGAAAAAGCTCAATGAGAATGGAATAGATTCCACACATCTCAAGTTCAGGCATTGCAGTTCTCCTGTTCCTGGGTCAGGGGCAGCACTCTAAACAGTTCAGCAGTATGGCAGAGTAGGGGGTCCCACATATCTCTTCAGTCGTGCCAGGAAAGGGCAGAGGGAGCCGATTCCAGGGTTTGGATAGGCAGCAGGGTACTCACTGTGCAGCCTCACACATGATGTATGGGCACTTCGGCAAGGTACTGGACAGTGCCCAAGAAACAGTGCCACACGACAACACCACATCTTCAGAATATGAGGATTAGAGTGGAGAGAAGTGGTGGGAAATGGTCAAATAATAATTAGAATCTTACTACTCAGGAATGAGCCAGATATTTATAATATTCCACATGTAATTTGAGGAGCAGTGGCAACAGCCCTGGGACATGGTTCTGTGACGACATAAATGATGGAAAAATTAAATAAATTATGGTGTCGGACATGGGGGAGAGGGACGTGGGTATGCGGGGGGGGGGGGGGGGGGCTCATATCGGGTCGGGGGGAATCAGGTCCAGTTTGGGGGGGTGTAAGGTCCGGTGGGGGGGGGGGGGGGGGAGGAATACTGTGGATGGAAGGGGTGAGTGGAGTTCGGGAATGTAGGGGGAATCCCATGCAAGACAGCAGGATAGCACAAGTGGATAGCACTGTGGCTTCACAGCGCCAGGGTCCCAGGTTTGATTCCCCGCTGGGTCACTCTGTGCGGGGTCTGCACGTTCTCCCTGTATTTGCGTGAGTTTCCTCCGGGTGCTCCAGTTTCCTCCCACAGTCCAAAGAAATGCAGGTTAGGTGGATTGGCCATGATAAATTGCCCTCAGTGACCAAAAAGGTTAGGAGGGGTTATTGGGTTGCGGGGATAGGGTGGAAGTGAGGGCTTAAGTGGGTCGGTGCAGACTCGATGGACCAAATGGCCTCCTTCTGCTCTGTATGTTCTATGTTCTAAGAATCGATCCAGGTATTTAAAATAGTCACACTGAAGTTAGAAGTGTTTTTAATTTGTCTCACCTTTCCAGAGTAACCATTAGCGTAACACCAGCTGAACCGTCTGAAGTTAGCAATTTAAATCACTTTGTCGGAAGGTTCCCAGCGCAGTGCAATTGCCCAGGGGAAGGCGGCGCTTATGGATATTTGCTGAGTAAACCCTGACATGGGAACGTCCGACAGGGATTCTCATCTCACCTTTGGGCTAACCCCCCACAATCTGAAGCTGGGGAGCCAGCAGGCTATGGGCCACTATTGCATAATCTGAAGACATTTTCATATCCTGAGGAAGTGGAAATCTCTACCACAAAGTATAGCTGAGATAAAGCGTACAGATGCAATTGAGGGGAAGCTAGATAATCATGTCAAGGGAGAAAGCAACATAGGGTTTTTGTGATAGGAGTTAGATAAGGAAGGGATGGTAGGAGGCTTGAGGGATGCATGAATGCTAGTTTAGACTGGTTGGGCCGAATAACCTGCTGCTGTTCGAAATTCTCTAAGGCTCATGTAACGTTCACTGTTGCCAACAAACTGTACCTGACTAGGTTTGGAATCCAGTCCATTCTTGCTACCACAGTAAATAAAAACTTTGCCAGAACCATCGTAAGGCGCACCAATAGCGATATCTGTGGAAAGAAAATGAATGTGTTTGAATAGCCCTTTACCCGTGCACATTAAGCAGCTCAGGGATGCCAGGCATTTTAAACACTGCAGGCACTGAGAGGTGCTTTCCCCTCCTCCCACCACCTCCCCTCCCCCTCTCCACCTTGTGCTAATTATTATCAAAGGATTATATTCACTGGCATCTCATCCAGAAGAATGGAGCCAGGCAATTAATTTTGGTGACTGAGCAAGTCAAAGTCACTTTATCATTATGTGAGATCACATGATTTTTTACCGTTGTGAAGGGGATTATACTCAGCAGTGCCTCCACTTTTCTGTTAAATTCATGGGAATCGGTGATCCTCACAAAGGATGATTAGAGGGTTTTGAAAGGAGACTGTAAATATTTGAGGGATAAATTTATAGATCTTCTGTTTTTTAAATTAAATGCAGCATTTTAAGATCTCGGGTGCAGTCCTGAGTTTGTGCTGATAAAATGATCTCAGCCCTATCGACACGAAGACTCCAATCTTTTGTGGCCACAGGTTAAGAATGGAGAAAATCATCCGCCGCTGAACGACCCCCGATAGTGGATGTTGAGACGAGGACAAGAGCAGTTGCCTCCTGCTCCGATCAGTTGAATAGCTCAGCAATCACTGTCCAGGTTCAGCTGGTTTAGCACACTGGGCTAAATCGCTGGCTTTTAAAGCAGACCAAAGCAGGCCAGCAGCATGGTTCAATTCCCGTACCAGCCTCCCCGAACAGGCACCGGAATGTGACAATCAGTGACTTTCATTCATTCATTCATTCACTAAGGGGGGAGATTAGTGTCCGCCTGTGGAATCATGCTCCAACAGGGACTCCACGCCTTCTTTTTTTTAGAACATACAGTGCAGAAGGAGGCCATTCGACCCATCGAGTCTGCACCGACCCACATAAGCCCTCACTTCCACTCCATCCACGTAACCCAATAATCCCTCCTAATCTTTTTGCTGAGAAGGGAAGAGAAATTGGGGGAAAATAAAGTCAGCAAGTATTTTCTGGGAGCTCGTATAATGCCCCTGTCAGAGCCAGCTCAAATTCTCTTGCAGCTGCTGTGCATAGCATTGAGCTTGGGCAGTGGCTGCCAAATTCTTTTGTTCTCTAGATTGGAGTCACGCACCCTGTCCTCAACTGGACTTTAATGGCCCCAGAATTTGCTACTAAGTTGGCAACAGCGCTGAGAAAAACCACTAGTGAAGTGAGAACTTAAGTGCCGCTGTTTTGCACTGAACTGTTTAACTGAGATTGGACCTAAGCCCATCCATCACTTTCGGGACATTGTCAAAGGGTAGATCTGTGCTGTTACTATTATCCTATTATGATGGGAGTAGCCCTTCCCTCCTCCTGATAAATAATTACCTTTTTTTAAATTTTAAAGCAGAAGACATTAAGGTGGAAGGAAGCCCATTTAAGTGTGGAGTCACTAATTATTTATTGGGTCCCACTCTCTTTTCATGATGGTGACTGTGATCAGGATATAGAGTAACATGGTTGAAAAACGAAACAGATAAAGAAAACGAAGCGTCAACAATAAGGAGATAGAAGTTATATATCTCCTGTCAGATTTTTAAAAATTCTTTGATGGGATGTGGATTTGTTGCCCATTCCTAGTTGTTCTTGAACGGAGTGGCTTGCTCGGCCATTTTCATAGGTTCAACCACATTGGTGTGGATCTGGAGTCGCATGTAGGCCAGACCAGGTAAAGGATGGCAGATTTCCTTCCCTAAAGGGCCTGATGGGTTTTTACAATAATAGAATCTCTACAGTGCAGAAGGAGGCTATTCGGCCCATCGACTCTGCCCCGACCCTTCGAAACCTAGGCCCAATCCTCCACCCTATTCCTGAAACTCCACCCTAAGAGGTAATTTAGCATGGCCAATCCACCTAACCTGCACATCTTTGGCATGTGGAAGGAAGCCGAAGCACCCGGAGGAAATCCCCGCAGACACGGGGAGAAAGTGCAGTCAGTCATCCAATCGAACCTTGGCACTGTGAGGCAGCAGTGCTAACCACTGTGCCACCGTGCCGCCCCAATCGATGATAGTTTCACAGTCACCATCACCCAGTACAAAGGCTAGCTTTCAATTGTAGATTTTATTAATTGAATTTAAATTCCACCAGCTGCCTTGTGGAATTTGAACCCTTTGCCCCAGAATATTAGCCTGGCTCTCAGGATTACTACTCCAGGGACAGAATCACAATGCCACCATCTCCTGTACCAGCCTCTCCGAACAGGCGCCGGAATGTGACGACTAGGGGCTTTTCACAGTAACTTCATTGAAGCCTACTTGTGACAATAAGCAATTTTCATTTTCATTTCATTTTTCCCCTAACGATCCCGACATCCCTCCAGGTTTTGGAAGAGACAATCTTCAGAGGGTCAAATGTAAATAATTAAGCAGCAAGGCACCTTGGCCCGCTGCCACCGAAAATCTCTGGAATATTTCAGCTGCTGTGAGTGGCAACCTTTGGCTCTGAAGCAACCACTGAACCTTCAGTCTAACCAATACTGTTCTACAACAAAACACATGCAGCAGGGAACAGCTTTGACCTCCTCTCATTTCAGTCAATGGTTTCCTTCCTGTTGCTGTTATACTAAGATCTGACACTCTGTATTAGCCAAAATGTGTGAACCCACACTGTTGGATTGAGCAGAGCCAACTGGGCAACAGCACACATGGAAGCTCCTTGTAGAAGCCAACAACATTCTTCAAGCAACTGCAGCTGGTCGGGTGCAGGGGCAGCACAGGACAAGGTGGAGATATTGGTGTGCGAGTTCTAAGCCCACTGTCAAGGCATCCAACTGGCATGGTGGCATTCAGCACCGCGGCTCAGAGCTGTGTAGTGAGGACCATCTGATTCAGACAGGATTGAGCTGCCATACTAAACTGTGGTCAGAATGCAACCTGCCCATAGACAGAGTGGATAAATCGCAGCTTGCATCAGGCTGTGCTGTTGTGAGGGTTTGTTCAGTGTCTCAATAAGGTCTGGCGGCTTATGTGCTCAAACATTAACAACTCATAACTACATATATCTCCAACTGGCATAGCCCTGATTGGGCACCATCTCCATGCTAGCTTTTGCTAGACTGCCTGCAGGCTATTGCACAGCTTTCATATGACTCTCTACAACAGTGCTTCTCAAAGTGTGGTACGAGTACCGGTGCCGGTACGCGAGCCATCGTTTGCCGGTACGTGGAGTGTTTCCAGAAAAGAAAGAGACAGTAATCCTAGATTGGCTTGTTTCGCTCACCGGTCCCTGGCACATTGAAAAAAAAACTGCCGGTCCGCCACATCAGATAGTTTGAGAAGCACTGCTCTACAACATAATGTGGGTGGTATTTTTTCCCCAATCCCAACTTTAACGCTTACCAACCCAAACGCCCTTTTACTACATGTGCCACTTGCTGTTGGCGACAAACTACTGGTATTCGAGGGAGAGATCCTGAGCACAGTCGCAGGGTTGAAAAGAAGAGACGAGGAAGCGGACAAATTTAAAACACTGCACCACCGTGACATTTCAAAGATCAGAGGGTGAAATTCCTTTCTACGGAAGAATTGGGCATTGTTGTGTCAATCCCAAATTCAGGACCTGCTGAGCAAAGTGCAGGGGCACCTGGCTTTGAGAGATGTGATCTTTAGTGGGTCACTAATGATGGAGAAACTCGGACCTCCTGGATTTCATCCAAAAAGGAATTTCACCCCACCACATGTGGAGCTAAATCTAGACCTCCCAGGCCTAAAGTGCAGCTTAAACTACATCATTTTGAGGACATGTTTCTTTAGAAAAGCTGCTGCTGAATTTACAGAGATCAATACATTTGTCTCCAACACTTCAATAAAAGCAGTTTAAAAATGAAGTGCACTGCGACACTTTGAAACATTTAAAGTGACAATGCTATGAACAGTTACCCCTCTCCTGATCTTTTAAAACACAATGGCTACACTCAGCTGTGCGCTGCCTGGGTGAAAGAGCACCAGTTCCTGCAGCAAGCAGTAATGCAATCAGCATTCGAAGAATCATTCAAACATCTGATTTTTTTTTCATGAAACAACAAAGTGAGGTGTTGCAACCATGGCTGTCAGGCTTTTGAACTGAGGAGAACAAAGCCTGTGTGTGGAGCAAACCTGGAAATACACGTGGCAAACGGAGAATTCATTGCCATCTTTTGATCGCTGCCCGCCAGATGGGTTTTAATACAAAACCATTTAAACACTTACATTGCAGCAATGTTGACAATGTAATTTTGGTCTTAGCTTTAATATGGAGCCTTGCTGGAAACGTGCGCGCAATCTTGAGGGGAAGCTTTTCTCTGGGCACTAACATTTACTGCAGCTGCCAAATCGTATTGGACAAATCCTTCGAAGTTTGATCATGTGACATGTGCCCAAAGTTTACATAGGTTATTGCACTTACCTTATCACGATTTAATTTCTTTGAGTCACTTAAGTTTTGTGCCAACAGTTGATATGTGAGAACCAGTAGGTCGCCAACATGTTGGCAAAGTGTATAAGTTTAAAGCAAAAGCATAAAGTTCAAAGATGTGCAGGTTAGGTGGGGTTAGAGGAGTGGGTCTCGGTAGGGTGCTCTTTCAGAGTGTTGGTGCAGATTCGATGGGCCGAATGGCCTCCTTCTGCACCGTAGGGATTCTATTACCCTGCCTGGCCTACGACCGGGGCTGGTTTAGCATAGGGCTAAATAGCTGGCTTTTAAAGCAAACCAAGGCAGGCCAGTAGCACGGTTCAATTCCCGTTCCAGCCTCCCCGAACAGGGGCCGGAATGTGGCGACGAGGGTTTTTCACAGTAACTTCATTTGAAGCCTACTTGCGAGAATAAGCGATTTTCATTTCATTTTATTTCATGTGATCCACACTGTTGACTCTGAAATGCTATCCAAAATAGTGAACCAAGTCACTCAGTTCAAGGGTAATTAGGGATGGTTAATAAATGCTGGCCCAGCCAGCGACACCCACATCCCATAAAAGGGTAAAAAAAACAAACTTGTGCTTGCTCTGATACAAAAACAAAATGCTGGAAAAACTCAGTAGTTCTGGCAGCATCTGTGGAGAGAGGAGCAGTGTTGACGTTTCGAGTCTAACATGATTCTTCTTCGGAATACTTTCCCGCTTTTATTTCAGACTTCCAGCATCCGCAGTATTCTGCTTTTATCGTTTTGTGAAGACGGTGGGATGAGTGGACGTAAATCACTACAAGAAAGCAAGGAGCTTTCTGAGAGAAATGTGTTTCCTAGAATGGGGATTTCTTCCCCCCCCCCCCGCATCCACTGCCACAGAGCGACTTCTGTTCTCTGGAGCGAAAGGTGGCTCCTGTGTGGCCTGGCGAGATGTTGGAAAGGACTCTCCTGGGACCACCTGCGCAGATAAAGCTGCCCAAAAGATGGAGATGTTTCGGATAAGTTCAATCAGATCCAAAATCGAAGTGATGTCAACAGAATATTTGCAATGCTGATGAGTGAAGGGCTGCAGACACACATTCTCAAGCTCCCTTGACACAGCTGAATCAAGAGAGAGTTCATTGCTATCCGAATGGGAAATCCATGACTGCAACATCCTGAGACACAAAAAGATTTAAAGCAGCTTTGGTGCAGTGCACTATCTGATTGAAATGCGGGATTCCTGTGAGAAATTGTCCCAGCCAATCATTCCCACCCCAGAATCAACTCCCTGGGAAAGCGGCTATGAACACTGCCAAAATTAACAAATTCCACATAAGGTACTGCCGAATTAAAACTAGACCACAGAGTTACCAGTCCATGAACCAGAAACTGAGCTTTATTCATCAGATGCACATTGTAGAAGATCATACCGAACTAACTTGGAATACATTTATTCAGTTTGATTTTGGTACTTCAAAAAAAAAATTACTTAAAAAAAAGGTTAACTCAGCTTCCAATCGTGCAACTAACATCAACTCGCCAACAGGTGGCAGCGTCTCCATTTCTGCAGCCAGATACAGCATTGCCACAGAAGGCCACATTTAGCAACATGCAAGGCCCCGGTGATGCACCATTGTGCACTACCTTCACTAACAGCTACCGCTTCAAGTGTAATTAAGGATCGGAAATGAATGTTGGCCGTGCTGGTGACACCCATACCCTGTGAATGAATAAATAGAAGGAAAATGGGCGAGATTCTAAGAGTTGCGGACAACATCAATGCATCCAGCCAAAACCTGGGTAAATTTACAAATATACAGGGCTCGATTCAACTAAATGGGAACAAAGTCCCGCAGCGAGTGCATTTAGCTGCATGTTTCCCAGTGCTCCGAGCGTCGAGGAATGGCACTCGGGTTAGATATGGGGCCTCAGCGAGGAATGTGCGGTCGAGGCCATACAGAGCCCCCGTCTTGTACACTGGGGAGCTCCGCTCGCCAGAACTCTCCAGTGTCACAAGAGGCCCCGGAGCGATCCCAGATCCCCCCCCCCTCCAGCCCGAATGCACTATGGGAGGGTCCCTGGACCTTGCAGCACCCACACAGGGCAGCCCCAGCTCAATTGTATGTGCCAGTGTGCCAGGCTGGCACTGCCAGGGTGCACAGGTGGCACCAGCAGTGCCGGGCCACCACCCATTGTGGGGACCAGTGCCGATGTCTCTGAGACGAAGGGGATGAATCCCAAGGCCTCAGCGAGCTCGGGAATCTACACGTTAAGAGTGAGACTAATGCTGGAGAGGGTAAATTCTTCCTCCTCGTGTGCGCGGCTTAGCCTCATTCAATTCAAGGTGCTGCACCGGCCCACATGACTGGGACGAGGATGAGTAGGTTCTTTGGGAGTGAAGATAGGTGTGTCAGGTGCTCGGGGAGTCCAGCGAACCATGCCCATATGTTCTGGGCATGCCCGGCATTGGAGGAGTTCTGGAAGGGGGTGGCGAGGACAGTGTCGAGGGTGGTGGGATCCAGGGTCAAGCCAGGATGGGGACTCGCGATCTTTGGGGTTGGGGTAGAGCCGGGAGTGCAGGGGGCGAAAGAGGCCGGTGTGCTGGCCTTCGCATTCCTAGTAGCCCGGCGAAGGATTTTGCTACAAGGGAAGGACGCGAGGCCCCCAAGCGGGGAGACCTGGATCAATGACATGGCGGGCTTCATTAAGCTAGAGAAGGTCAAATTCACCCTGAGAGGATCGGTGCAAGGGTTCTTTAAATGGTGGCAACCTTTCCTCGACTTTCTGGCTCAACGATAGGGTACTGGGACAGTAGCAGCAGCAACCCGGGGGGTGGGACGTTGATTATGTTTGTTTATTTTACCTAAATTTGATTTATTTAATTTTAATTTATGGTTAACTTCTCTTAAGTGGGGGGGGGGGGGGGGGGGGGGTGGAGAGTGTGATACATGTGATGTTACGGTTTGGGGGGAATTGTGGGTGTTATGGGGCTGTTAGTTGCATATTACTGCTTGTTGCTATACTTGTTATATTTTCTGTAAAAAATTCCAATAAAAATTATTTTTAAAAAAGTGAGACTAATCGTCTCGCTCTAATGTGCAGATTTGCCAATAGGTGATCCCACTCACAATGGGCGGGATTTACATTGCAACGTTTCACGAAATCGTGTTGGATCTCGCGAGGCATTGCGAGATGGGTAGATCCCGGGAGTGTGGGTCTCCCGGCCTTTATCGGCCACGCTGCTCAGTGGTGAGCTGCTTTTCAGGCGCCGCATGGCCATTGGATCGTGCCCAGTTTCCACTTTAATTGACCCCGATTTCTTTTTTATTCTTTTGACGGCGTGGCAGCTGCATCACCAAAGAGACAAACATTTAAAACCTCTTGCACATTTGGGAAGCGGGTTGGGAGGGGGCTGCCCTGTCAGACATCACACCTCAAGTGAGAGAAACATAATTTGAAATGCTGCATCAAGTTGGGCTGTGCAGACAGTTGGGTACATGTATCAGTATTTACGAAACTGTGGTTGTGCAAACTCCTATATTCTAGTCTGGGGACAGTTTGCCTCATTCAATGTGCTGTCGCCTAACATGGAGACCAGCCCAAAAATCAACAAAGGCAAGACTTGCGATTCCTGTGTCATGGTTTAAAACCCGCACACTAGATCATCTCTTTTACTTCAACCTCCCAAATTCTGATAGAAATTACAAGTATGCAAGTAGTATATGCTGAAATATGTATTCTAAAAAAACTATTAAAGTTTGAGTGAAACAAGTAACTCAGACACAATTGCACAGAGTAATGGAAACCTTCATGTGGTTTTGTGGTGTTGAAGGCAGAGGACCTTCGGTTGTTTGGAGACCTGTTAGCCGCCTATTTCCCACATTGGGCAGATCATATTTTTTTTACTGCTAGTGCAGAATCTTGCTTGATGGAATCACAGTTGGGGATACTGAGCTTGGTGGTAGCACAGCCAATTTGCGATACCTCGTTTTGCAGCAATTAAAATTAGGAGCTGGAAAATTGACAGTGCCCCCGAATCAGGCAGACTGACCTCTGCAGCCAATTCTTTCATCTGCGCTCGCCTGAAATGAAATCCGGGGTGGGATTCTCTGACCCCCGCCGGGTCGGAGAATCGCTGGGGGTTGACGTGAATCCCGCCCCCGCCATCTTCCGAATTCTCCACTCCCCCAAAAATCGACCCGGCGCCGGGGCTGCCCAAATTCTCCAGCCCGCGATGGGCCGAGTCCCGCCCGTCTGTTGCCAGTTCCGCCGGTGAAAATTGGAGTAGGTCCCTTACCGGCGGGACCTGGTAGTGCAGGCAGGCTCTGGGGTTCTTGGGGGGGCCTGGGGGGATCTGGCCCCGGGAGGTGCCCCCAGGGTGGCCTGGCCCGCGATCGGGGCCCACCGATCCGCGGGCGGGCCTGTGCCGTGGGGGCACTCTATCCTTCCGCACCGGAGGCTGTACCGGTCCGCCATTCCCGGTGCGGGAAGCGAAGCCCTCTGCACATGCGCGGGGATGACGCCAGCATGTGCTGGCGCTCCCACGCATGCGCCAACCGGCGAAGGACCTTCGGCGCCGATTGGCGTGGCACCAAGCCCCTTTCCCGCCGGCCGGCGGGGCACAAACCACTCCGAAGCGGGCCTAGCCCCTGAAGGATTCCGCACCTTTGGAGCGGCCCGACGCCGGAGTGGTTCACGCCACTCCGTCCCGCCTAGACCCCCGCCCCGCTGGGTAAGGGTGAACCCCGCTCCAGGTCTCTGGAGACACCTTGCAGTTTCAGGAGCAAGAAGAAGGTGATGGCTCTGCTTCTGATAAATAGATTAATGGTTCAATTATCCAAAATTAAATCAGCAGCCACCCCAGAGCAGCCCCCACCCTCCTCCGCAACTCCCCACCACTCTGGCAGAGACTATTAAACCCCTCACACCCGCTCTGGTGGTGAATATTAAGCCTCTCACCCCCGACTCTATCGGAGACTATTGATCCCCATTAATCCCCTCACGCCCATGCTCCTGGGGAGAATTAACCCCCTCACCCCCACTCTGCACGGGAGCATTGACTCCTCCTCCCCACTCTGTGGGGCAGTATTAACACCCTCCCCCCCACTCTGCAGGGCGACTCTCACATAAATAGAAGCTGCAGCACAGGGTAATGGTCAGTCAGTATCTTCTCTTACAGCAATTGACAAACTGAAAGGTGGGAACTAACAGCAAAGAATCAGCCAAATGCATGCGAACACAGCATGGTTAGCAATGTAGCAACGGTTAGCAATGTGACAATAAATTAAATCAAGTAATGGAGCCAACTACAGAGATGGCACTAAACAGCCACTAGATGGAGTCATGACACCTAAAATAGTTAAATGTACATTCTTGAAAGGGGTAACACTGCAGAAGATATATAAAGAATAAATGACAGGAAAAGGTACTCGTGCCAGTCGGCATACCTGGTAAACCTGGTGACACATCGTTTTGTCCTCCGTACAATGACATGTCTACAGGTCTGAGTGTTGTATTTCTGAACAGAAACATAGAGGATGACAGAAGGCCAAGACATGCTGTGTTTTAAGCAAATGATGCAACTGAAACTCCAATGCAGAACTGACAGACTTTAGCATTGCCATCTTTTGTTAAAGGTGTCTAACTAAGGTTCAATCTGGGTGGCACATTGGCTAGCACTGCTGCCCCACGGTGCCGGGGACCCGGGTTCGATCCCGGCCCTGGTCACTGTCCAGGTGGAGTTTCCACGTTCTCCCCATGCATGCGTGGGTCTCACTCCCACAACCAAAAGATGTGCAAAGCAGGTAGATTGGCCGGGCTAAATTGCCCTTTAATGGGAAATATTATGGAAAAGAAAATAAGGTTCAATCTGCCCGTTTGGATGGCTCCAATGAATATTACTATCACATGGTGCTATTTATAGAAGAGGTGTTTGGATATTGACCAACATTCTTCTATCAACTAGCCGCCTCCTTCTACTTTCGGAGTATTCTACCCAAAGACGGGTACAGCCCACAGCGCCATGCCCTCCACCATGGTAAGGTAAGGCGGGTAGGTCTTGAATCCACCATATCCAGATCAGGGATTGAACCCCAGGCTGTTGGCGCCAAACTGATCCAATCAGGCCATGCAGCCAACTGGGCCCTTCCCCAACCCCAGCCAAGGATTCCGGGTTGCTGTGCCAACGTACACTTTTACATGTGTGTTGCAGCCGGGAGCTACAGACAGTGATGGTCAAGGCTCCAATTTTCTTTCCATCAAATGGTTGATCAGGAATCTCTCCCACCTTACTGCCTGCCCTCGGCGGGCGTTGGAAGGGTTTGTTAATATTCAGCCTGTCTGGCTGTGTTAGGAATGCACCTGCCTTAGCCATCGGGTCCTGGTGTGAGAGTTGACCAGGAGCTCTGGCTCAGTGCCAAGCATAAAGACCACACACACGACCTCCACCTTCAACCAACAAAAATGGATTAACAAATTATTTTATTTCTTTCCTATGGTATGGAATGGATGCTAATCCATCAAGATGCAAACTGTTATTGGATTTCAATAGTAATTTGTTATATGTGATAACATGTTCGAGCATCTCAAAGCCTTAAGGCCTGATACAAATGATCTGCAATAATCTCTTCCTCAAACTCTTACTCCATTTCTGCCTGACTCCACTGTCAAGCTTGTGGTACAGTAAGAAGTCTTACAACACCAGGTTAAAGTCCAACAGGTTTGTTTTGAATCACTAGCTTTTGGAGCACAGCTCCTTCCTCAGGTGAGTGAAGAGGTGGGTTCCAGAAACATATATATAGACAAAGTCAATGATGGAAGACGATACTTGGAATGAGAGTCTTTGCAGGTAATTAAGTCTTTACAGGTCCTGATGGTGCGACTGGGGAGAGGGATAATCACAGGTTAAAGAGGTGTGAATTGTCTCACGCCAGGACAGTTGGTGCGATTTTGCAAGCCCAGGCCAGATGGTGGGGGGTGAATGTAATGCAACATAAATCCAAGGTCCCGGTTGAGGCTGTGTGCATGTGTGCGGAATTTGGCTTTAAGTTTCTGCTCGCCGATTCTGTGTTGTCGCACGTCCTAAAGGCCGCCTTGGAGAACGCTTACCCGAAGATCAGGGGCTGAATGCCCTTGACTGCTGAAGTGTTCCCCGACTGGAATGGAACATTCCTGCCTGGCGATTGTCGTGCGATGTCTGTACATCCGTTGTCGCAGCGTCTGCATGGTCTCTCCAATGTACCACGCTTCGGGACATCCTTTCCTGCAGCGTATGAGGTAGACGTTGGCCGAGTCTCACGAGTATGTACCGCGTACCTGGTGGGTGGTGTTCTCACCATCGTACAAGGAATGCCGAGCTTCTGTCACGACATGACGGACTTTTTACAGAAACCCAGCACCCATGGACCAATTGAACCAGGAACATTCCTCGTCACCCTGGCGCTGTGGAGCAACAAAGCTACCCACTAAGTTAATAAGTATTTTTTTATGATTGATTACAAGACTGGACCTTTCCTCACTGATTTGCATGCCTTTCCTCACATTATATCAAATTGAAATATATGCTGCTAAGAAGTGGTGCTCCAAGTTACCCTTGTTGGTTTTGGGACACCCTCGCATTTAACATCAGCGGGATTCTGAACACTGCAGATATGTCACATATATTGCTTGTGGTGCCCAAGTCTATGCATCCACATGACCACAGGCTGGGTCTCCTTTCTCTTGGTAAACAGGCTGTTCCAATAGAGGCCTTTAAAATGATAAAGGTTTCAAGAGAATGGCAACCCGGGGTATATTTCCTCTTGTGGGGAAGAGCTTATCCAGAGGCCATCCATAAAATAGGTATCGAGAAAACAAAAGAGAAATCAGAAGAAACTTTGGCATCCAAAGGTTGGTGGGAATGAAGAACTCGCTATTCCAGGGAGTGGTTGAAGTGAATAATATAAATGCATTTAAGGGGAGCTGGACAAGCACCGGAAGGTAGTGATGGGCATATTGGATTTGGGTTTACTGTCACGTGTGCCGAGGTACAATGAAAAGTATTGTTCTGCGTACAGTCCAGACAGGTCGTTCCATACAGGAAAAACATAAGACATAAGATTGATATGCAATATACATAGACTCAGACATCGGATGAAGCATACGGAGTGTAGTACTACTCAGTAGAGACGATTCATGCAGAGATCAGTTCAGTCCATAAGAGAGTCATTCAGGAGTCTGGCAACAGCGGGGAAGAAGCTGTTTTTGAATCTGTCAGTTCGTGTTCTCAGACTTTTGTATCTCTGGTCCGATGGAAGAGGTTGGAAGAGAGAATAACCCAGGTAGGAGGGGTCTTTGATTGTGTTGCCTGTTTTCCCAAGGCAGCGGGAGGTGTAGATGGAGTCAATGGCTGCGAGGCGGGTTCACGTGATGGACTGGGCTGTATTCACAGTTCTCTAATTTCTTACTGTCAAGTAGTTGCCATACCAGGCTGTGATGCAGCCAGGTAGGATGCTTTCTATGGTGCATCTGTAAAAATTGCTAAGAGTTAATGTGGACATGCTGAATTTCCTTAGTTTCCTGAGGAAGTATAAGCACTGTTGTGCTTTCTTGGTTGTACTGTCAATGTGGGTGGACCAGGACAGATTGTTGGTGATGTGCACACTGAGGAATTTGAAGCTGCCAACCATCTCCACCTCGGCTCCGTTGATGCATTCAGGGGTGTGTGCACTACTTTGCTTCCTGAAGTCAATGACCAGCTCCTTAGTTTTGCTGACTTTGAAGGAGAGATTGTTGTTGTTACACTAGGCCACTAGGTTTTCTATCTATTTCCTATGCCCTGGTTCATTGTTATTCAAGATCTGACCCACTACGGTCATGTCATCAGCAAACCTGTAGATGGAGCTGGAGCCAAATGTTGCCACACAATCGTGTTTGTATAGGGAGTATAGGGTGTAAGTATGCAGCCTTATGGGGCCCCGGTATTGAGGACTATCGTGGAGGAGGTGTTGTTGTTCAATCTTACTCCTCTAGCTCATGAACAGTGGCCAGGAAACAGCAGAAGTGCATGTTGAAGGTCTTGAGATAACTGATGTTGGAGCCCAGGTCATCGTGCAGAAAAAGATTGTGTTCAGGCAGGCTATATCTCAGCAGTGGAAGCATTGTCACCAGGTTCATGGATTGGGCTGGCCTCCGAGTAGGGAGCGGCATGGTAGCATAGTGGTTAGCACTTTTGCTGCACAGCGCCAGGGTCGCAGGTTCAATTCCCGGCTTGGGTCACTGTCTGTGGGAGTCTGCACGTTCTCCCAGTGTCTGCGTGGGTTTCCTTCAGGTGCTCTGGTTTCCTCCCACAAGTCCCAAAAATAGTGCTGTTGGGTAATTTGGACATCCTGCATTCTCCCTCCACATACCCGAACATTTAAAAAATGAAATACTCAGCATGTATTAAATGTACTTAATCCTATTCATGCGGTCCTGGTTCGTGAATAAGTCTGATTTGAACCTTGCGGCCCACTGAGATGAAGGAGGGCCACTCATGCGGCCCGCTCACGAGCCTATGTTGCCCATCACTGGAATAGAGGGTTACAATGGTAGATTTAGGTAAGGAAAGATGGGAGGTGGCCTGAGTGCAGCACAAATGACTGGAATAGGCTGGTTGAGCCTGAAGGATATATGGCACAGAAAGAGGCCCATGTAGAGCTTTCTCCCCATTTTCTAAGAGCGTACGTTCGGAATTCTTCTAACCTCTGGGAAATGCTGATAGGAGTGTCACATTTTGGGGTTTTGTATTAGATGTTATCATAGCATCATAGAATCCCTGCAACGCAGGTGGAGATTCGGCCCATCGAGTCTGCACCTGTCCTCTGAAAGAGCCCCCTACCTCAGCCCATGCCCCCTCCCCATCCCCATAAACCCGCCTAACCGTTGGACACTAAGCGGCAATTCAGTATGGGCAATCCACCTAATCTGCACTGCTTTGGACTGTGGGTGGAAACCGGAGCACCCGGAGGAAACCCACGCAGACATGGGGAGAACGTGCAGACTCCACACAGAAAATCACAGAAAATCGGAATCGAACCCGGGTCCCTGGCTCTGTGAGGTAGCAATGCCAATCATTGTGACACCGAACTGGAGTTCAGTGTCATTGACCACGTGTCTTTACATCCCCATGTCTTGACAATTGATGGGGTGAATTAAGGACTGACCAGAGAACCATGGTTATTGTATTCTGGCTTGCTGAGATGTGTCACACACTGGTCCACCGAGCAAAGGCAAGGCACATGTACATTTTTAGGATCAACAAATTAATCTTCCAGCGTAAGCCAACAATTCAACTCTCAACAGACATTGAAAATAGCCCTGTTTCTCCACTGGTTACAAGTCATAAACTGACTGTAGGACCCAGCATAAACCTGGAACCAGACACTTCTGGTGACAGATTCGCCGATGTAAGGGGTTATGATGAACCGCTGCTCTGCCTCTGCTCACAGACCAGCAGCAGGTTCCAATTCCAGAAACAGGGAGCAATGGAGAGGCACTACCCCAAAATGTCAATCCTCTGAGATGTTTCAAAACATAAGGAGATGACTTGTTCAACTAATTTGTACCGAATACCTGGTAGACAGGGTCATGATCACACATCTCCATATATACGCATCAAAGACTTTCAGGCCTATGCATGTATTGATGTGATCCAAGATCTGAATTTTTTGCCAGATTGCAATTAATGTCCTCCATGCACAGAAAAGTTAGCAACAGCTAATTCTAATCCTGTGTGTGTTCTGTTTCCAAGAGTAAAGGATCTAAAAATTCTGACAGAAAGCAGAGTATCTAGAAGAAGGTTGAAGTTGTTTTTCCTTTCTTCTGAAAGAAAAAGAAAAAGTGAGCGAGCGAAAAAGGGAGCGAGCGAGTGGATGAGGAAAAAAACAGGATCGAGACAGAGGGCGGAATTTACCAGCTCTTCACACCGGCAGGGGGCTATTCCGGTCCCACTGCCGGTGCACCTCTGCCTGCGGATTTCCCGACGACGAAGGGTGCATTTAACGGGAAATCCCATTGAAAACGGCGGGTCCAGAAAATCTTGCTGGCGGGCTGCCTCTGCCACCTAAAAACACGCGGCAGGTTGCTCGTTAAATCCCACCCAGAGGGAAAAGAATGGGAGAAAAGAGAGGAAATAGAGATGGAAAGGGGAGAGACAATGTGCACCATTTAATGGGGGGTGGCTGGAGGGGAAGAGTCCCATTTTGGAAGAGTTTAGCCATGTGTTTCTCCGAGCTGGCAGTGCAGAGAACAACCCCACTATCAAGCGGGACTCTCTGGCCTCTCGGATGAACGCCCTGCTGAGGCTACACTAACTTTCATGATATCAGGGTGTCATTTCTAAATGTTGCCCTGATCTCCAGACACCCTATTGCAGCCTCTGCCGCCCCATGGCTACATTTGTGTGGACCAGTGCTAAACGGCACCACAGCAAGGTCTCCCAGGCAAGGGCATTTGATCCCGGGCCTTGGAAGAATCCGCCGCAGACATATTTAAGTGAGCCTAACTGCTCACCTAAATATGCAAATCCAGATCCCGCCCAGCGAAGGCGAGATCCAGATCATGACGTCTCGCGAAATCTCGTTAAGATCTCACAAGGCGTCCCGAGCATCGCAAATCTTGCGAGAGGCCTCTCATGAGATTTAACGGCCTCATCGCATCCTGAGTCGGGTGCACCAAGGTTATTTGACCGGGCCCAAAAGGCATGAAAAAGAAAAAAAAAGGGAAGGAAGGGGATTTGGAGAGTATGGGGATGCGGGGAGTGGGGGGGGGGGGGGGGGGGGGGGGGGGGGGGGGGGGTTTGAAAAAGAGAAGGCACAAGACAAAGGTTAAAATAAAAGAGATGGAAGGAGAAAGAGAAACAAACAAAAGGTGGTGGGTGGTTTGAAAGTTCTGTGATGTAAATAGGACTCCAGTTGTAACTTACGTCATAACTGGTCAGAGCCTGTACTTTACATACTCTGACTAGTGCCACACACAATATTGAAGAGGTCTATGAAAACGGTGAATTTATTTTGTGGGCCTCGGAAGAGCAGGGAAGACAGGGCCTCAAAATCGTGGGAACCTCTTCACCATTTGAACAGGTGGCCTACTAGAAATGGGATTTTCTGTCCCCTCTGGCCCCCAGGAATTTTGGCTCTTTTACTGGGGATGTCCCAGTGAGAGTTTGAAATTTCTGAACCTAGTCTGTACAATTTTGGTCCCTTGAATTTCTGATAGTGTTTTTTAAGGAGAATCAGTGACATAAATACCACGGTACAAGGATTACAGTATGATGCATTTCATTTTTAAATAGGCAATGAATCATCTAACCTTGAAATCCATCTTGATTAATGTCTCCAATACTGCTGATGGCGTGACCAAACATGGAGCCCTTCGCGCCATTTAACACCAGTGTGTGTTTGTCCAGGAACGTTCCCGCCTGATTCATGTAAATATACACAGCACCACTGATCTCATTCTTGCCCTCAAAGTAGTGAGGAGCCCCAACAATCAAGTCTTGCCAACTGTTTGGAAAAAGAAAGTAAGTTACTTCATTAAAAAGCTGTCCACAGGCGAAATAAATTATCTATACATTTTATAGTCTAGCCTAGCAGAATCCAGTATGGGTAGGGTGCTCTTTCCAAGAGCAGGTGCAGACTCGATAGGCTGAATGGCCTCCTTCTGCACTGTAAATTCTATGATTCTATGATAAGGAGCCCAACCCACATATCCCGGAAAGAATTCAGAGGATGCCACAGGGTCTTCGGGTGCTGAGGCGCGCTGGATTAAAAGCCCGCCTCAGTGCTTTGGGACTTTGTCTGGTTGTAATATGAACAGTAAGACCCTCTAGCCCTCAACCCCGCAAACTCTTTGTGCCCCCCTCACCCAACCTCCATGGCCCCATATACTCTCCATACCAAGCTGTGCTCTTCCAACCTCCCCCTGGCCCCTCTAGTCTCTAGCCAAACTATGGAACTTCCACGCCCATTTATCCACGATACAATGTCTAGAATGAATTAGCCATATCGTGACATGGGATGTGTTAAAAACCTTTTGAAAAAGGCATTCACAAAAAATTAAGTTTACTACAGCCCAATAAAAGTGTCAATCATCCAGACCTTTAAAGTGTCGATAACAGAAACTACAAGTACTTGAAAAATCTTATCTATGCAAATAAATGCTGTGAAATTGAAAAATAGATCAGCGAGCCAAAGATATAAATTAAGCAATGTTTTCACTGGAGCTCTGATGTTTCGGTTCTGTGTCTGTGCTCTCATCTGACAATGCATGATGAAGCTTGGGTGAAAGCCCAGAAATCCATTAGAGTGCTGAGACAGCTGCACACCAGGGAAAATATTACTTGATTTATATCTTTGGCTCTCTGATCTATTTTTCAATTTCACAGCGTTTATTTGCTCAAGATAAAAATGTTTCAAGTACTTCATTTTCTGCCGTTCACACTGTAAAGGGCCTAGATGATTGACAGTTTTATTGGTCTACAATAAAACCATTTTGTATGGATGAATGACTGTTTTTTAAACTTTTTTCAAATGTCCTATTTTCACTATAGTGTTCATTTGTTCTGTACAGAGTGTATAATGGGGGAAAGGACATGGAAGTACCATAGCCTGGAATGGAGGGTATGAGGGGCCATGGGATGGTGGGTAGTTGGGCATAGGTTGACATTGAGGATCTGAAGGGCCATAGCTTGGCATGGGAATATGGGAAAGGCGTTTCAAACTTACCTTTCAAAAGGTCCCACTGAGGTGCCGTGAGCCATAAGTCCTTTAAAGGTTGGCCCAGCTCCATGAAAAGTGTGGAGGACTAGGACTCATCTATCCCCCCAATGGAGCCAGTCAGGTCAGGAGTGGAAGGTGTGGGCTTGCAACCTGATTGAGCCTGTAACCTTAACGCACACTGGTAAAAATTGGAAACCTCTGGAATGTAGTCGTGAATCCCAGGATCGGATCATGGCCGTCATTTTCACGACCATAAAAATCCAGCCCCTAATTTTTGTGCCTTCCGTTTTATCACAGACCTTACCCTTTTGTTTCTCAACCCCCCCACCTCCCACTTGTATACTTGCTTAAAACCTGTTACATTGCTAACTTTTCCCAGTTCTGATAAGGTCATCGACCACAAACATTAACTTCTCTTTTCACAATTCCTGCTAAAGATGCTTTCCAGAATCTCCTGTTTTTGTTCCAGATCTTCAAAACATTTTGCTTTTGTATTAGTCCTTTGTAAGGTCCTACATATGACAACAACAGCAAATAAAAGAAAACTGGACAGGGAAAAAAGTAACAGATGACATTGTGCAGGGTAGGTGGATGTGGGGGTTAGGTGTATTGGCCATGCTAAATTGCCCCTTAGTATCCGACGGTTAGGTGGGTTACAGGGGGGGGGGGTAGAGTGGGTGATTGGGGCAAGGCAGGGTGCTCTTTCAGAGGGTCGGTGAAGACTCCTTCTGCACTGTAGGAATTCTATGATTGTGAAGAATTGTCAAGCCTTCCTAAATAGTAAGATCCTGAACAGAGCAATGAAGTGTTGTGCATCATTTGATACTGTACAATGAAGAAATCCATCTCACATTACATTACAGTTTCTGAGAAATAGTGGGCAAGAGGGGCTTTTCACAGTAATTTCATACTCGTGACAATAAAAGGTTATTATTATTAGATAACAAAGTTGCAAAGATCTCATGCTCTGCAGATGCACTGTGCAATGTAAGCTCATCAATAAAATATTTATTTAGCGTTAGGGTCTGGCTGTAAAAGTAAATTATGAAGTTGTAAGAAGAGAAAACCACTTAAAGCCAACAACAAACAAAATATAAATCAAATGTGACTGAACATGTTTATGGGACTGATGCAGACACAATAAACAGACAGTAAAGTACAAAGACAGAGAAGCCTATTGACCTCAACAGTGACTTGGTCTGCGCTATTATATTGCACGGAATGCTGAATGCCAACAGAAACTACCTCTTTGAGGGTGTGGAGAACAATTTACTGGACCTGAATGAAGTTGCTTATTAGTTGTTGTTTCTGTATTTGGTCGTGTGTTGGATGCAATGTTTTGGCTCTTTCTTACAGGCATCCAAGAAGACATTTTCCTCAGTGGAAAACTGCTGGATGTCAGATAGGTGCCGTGCACACTTAAGTGCAGTGCGCTTGAAAAAAATAGCTGCTTGCACTTTTCACCCCCTGGGTTATTTGTACAGCCCAGGCAGAAAGATGGACCACCCGCAGCTGGACTTGGCAGCGGGCATTAGGAATACACAACAAAAGCACATGGCAGACTGCTTAGCACAGCAGCAGAAAGAGTCTAACTAAAGAAAGCCTCACCTGCATGTTGCTTGGTGTTCATCAACGTGTTGGACACTAACAGACACTCCCTCTTCCACTGCCACTCTTAAAATGGGGACAAAGCTAATTCTCACATGAAAACTGCTGTTCAAAATTAATATTTTACTCCAATTAATTATAGTCCAACTGAATGATAAAAATCATTAGGTTGCACAGAGTGCCGGTGTCTCAATTTCTAGATCATTAAAGCGCCACCTAAAGTTCCGTATGCATCATTTATTAGCTATCTTGGTGACTGTGTAGCTGGAAGATTGCCCCCTTCCTTGATTTCCAAGTGAAGACAGCAGTCACTTTGGCGGTTTTGCTTCTACCTATTACCATATTTCCCCAGACTAAAACTTCACACAGAGGACAAAGCATCATGGCTGGGATTTTCTGGCCTTGCCCAATGGCAGGAGTGGACATTCCCGTCAGAAGTCCATGGAAATTTGGAAACCACTCCCAATTTTGCCTCCTGGCCCGTGACGCCTCCTGACGTCGGTCAGACCAGAAGACCAATGCTGGAAACGGTCCTCCTGGTTACGTGGCCCACTCCCAATCCATCAACTGAGTTATCTACCCCCACCTCGAGCACCACAGTAGATCAATACAGCTCACTCCCCTGCACCAACAGTCTGAAACTCATTCTGCTGAGCCTTCCTAGTTATGTTCGAATGTCACACGTCATGTGCAGTGTGGAGCAACGGAGAATCTTGCATCGGGCAAAATGCGCCAATCCCATTGCGATGTAGAGCGTTGGCAGTGGCATTGAGGTTTTTTAATTATTTGTTCATGGGAGGTGGGCATCCGTCGCTGGCTGGGTCAGCATTTATTGTCCTATTTCCCATCCCAGAAGGCATTTAAGAGTCAATCACATTGCTGTGGATCTGGAGACACATGTAGGCCAGACCAGGTAAAGACGACAGATTTAGTTCCCTAAAGGACATTAGTAAATCAGGTGGATTTTTACACCACTCGACAATAGTTTCATGGTCATAATTAGACTTTTAATTCCAGATTTTTTTATTGAATTTAAATTTCACCATCTGCCATGACGAGATTCGAAACCAGGTCCCCAGAGCATTACCCTGGGTCTCTGGATTACTAGCGCACTCCTCCACTGCCTCCCCCCAGCGGGAGGAGGAAAATGGATAATTTGAACCCATTTGCATCCGATTAATGGGCTGGACACCGGATTCTCCATCCCTCCGTATTGCTCCAGCCCACTAGGCTCGGATTCATGTGGAGCATGGGTGTGTGTGTGCATGCGGGGGTAAATATTTAACATAGGTTTCCCCCAAAGTCCATCAGGGTGCCTCTCCCCCCACAATGCAAATCCAGCCCATTCACCCCCAGTGGCCCCCATCAGACCCTTCCCATTAGAGACCCCCATATCAGAGGTCCCTCCATATCAGAGGTTTCCCCATCAGTCATTCCCTGCCTGGAAACTTGAATTGAAAAGAAACAATCCAGCCACCTGGAAGCTATTATCCTGTCAATTGCAGCCTACTAAAAGCTACTGCTATTTGAGAGTGAAGAGGCCTTACAGATCAATGGATCTGAGGGGGTTTGAAGCCTTATGATGTGGTTTTGACTTTCGATGAAATAATAGTGCTGCTTTCTACTCCTCTGTCTGAAGCAGCAGGTATACGGGAAGGGTAAGTAAAAAAGCAGTGATTTTCACTGTTTCTGCTTGGACTGCTCTTTAGTTTCCAGGCAGGGGTGACTGAATGGCGGGGGGGGGGGGGAGGGGTTCTCTGATATGGGTGGGGTTCTCTGATATGGGTGGGGTTCACTGATCTGGGAGGGGTCTCTGATGAAGGGGGAGTCTCTGCTGGGGGTGTCTGATGAGGGGGAGGGCTTGCTGGGATTGTCTGGTTGGTGGGTCAGATGGGGTCTCTGGTGGGGGGGTCGAGTCATCTTCATGCATTCATGCTATGCGGGCGGTGACCCAACAATTCCCATGCTGGGGAGGGGGGTGGGTAAGGAGGATGCTCCTACTTATTAGTGGGAGGGGCAGGACAGGATTTGCATGGGTGGGGGGGGGGGGGGGCAGCAGCTGGATCTCGGTATCAGGCCACCCACTAAAAAAGGTTGCCCAATAGCAGTATTCGGAGTGGAATCCCTTGAGCTCCCCACCATGTAGAAATCTGCATGGCTCGGGAGAGGGAATCACTGCTGGACTCCGAGCATCTGTGCAAACAAGAAGCAATTCAGTCCGGCATGGGAATAGTCTCCCAGTTGGAGAACCCCGACTCATTTGTTTCATTGGCTGGAGCGAAACCTCAGATTTGTTTTAAAGAAGATAAACAGTTAGAACTGCAAGGCCATGGGGCGGCACAGTGGTTAGCACTGCTGCCTCACGGTGCCAAGGATCAAGGTTCGATCCCGGCCTTGGGTCACTGTCCGTGTGGAGTTTGCACATTTTCCCAGTGTTTGCGTGGGTCTCACCCCCACAACCCAAAGATGTGCACTGGATTGGCTGCGCTAAATTGCCCCTTAATTGGAAAAATGTTTAAATGGCTGTAGAAGTCACCTGACATACACATTGGCCAAGATACTAGAAACCTCTGAAAGAACACCGGGGGACATATTAGACAGTTCCTCTGGTGGACTTCTCATCTGCCACTGCCTGAACTGTCTGTAAAACAGCAGCTCAACGGACTACCAGACTGCCTGATTGCAGAAACAAGGAAGCACTAATTGAAGATATTGTGCAAGGAGGGTGCTATAACCACCAATCAGTTTAGATGGCACCTTGATATCTTTGGGACTACGGGAGACCAAAGCTCCTATATTAACATAGATAGCCCCACATTGCGTACCAATAGCCAACTGTCACAAAATTGGAACTCCACTTCTAACTACAGCTTGTTTGTTTGTTACAGGAAAAGAGTCTGCAGAAGCATCTATAACATCCACAAAAAGACTGAAGAATGGAACATCATCTCGCTCTCCCTGCTGTTCTCAAATTCAGGTATTGGGCGGGTTTCTCTGATCAGCGATGCCGAAATCCTGTTCGCCGATCGGTCGGAGAATCCCCATTAATGCCGAAATCTGCGGCGGTGGCGTTTTTGCGATGCTCAGCCCCCTCAAAAACGCCGTACTCTTCACGCCATCGGGACAGCCTCAGGACTTTGCCCGAGACCATCATCCGATGGATGCCGCAGGCGACCGCCGTGCACGTGCGCAGCCACGAACCCGGCCATTCTGCGACCGTTTTTGGCGTGGGAGTCGGGAGTTCTACCCAACGCGGCTGCTAGCCCCTCACCGGTCTAGGAATCGGTGAGGGTTCGGTGGATTTTGGCGTTGTAAAACGCCACAGTTCCCACGCCGGCGTCGGCACATAGCCGTCAATCCAGCTCCCTATCTTTGTTTGTTTGATCTACATCACAGAGATGGAGCTATGTATGTGCATGTGCTTTTACCTTTTTATACTTTTAACTGAATGAGTTTTAACAATTTTAAAAAAATTCTTGTTAACTGAGATTTTGATGGCTTATTCATGCAACTTTATATACAGGCAAGTACATACTGAATTGAAAAATCATAACTTACTGAAAATTCAAACTCTTTTAGAACCAACATCATGCGGTGGAAAGGAGAGGAATTTACTCACGACTCCAGGCACAATCGTAACAGTAATGAGAGCCATTTTTAGAACCATAGAATCGTTACAGTATAGAAGGAGGCCATTTGGCCCATCGAGTCTGCACCGAAGTTCTGAAAGAGCATCCTAAATAGGCCCACTCCCCCGCCCTATCCACTAACCCCACCTAACCTGAACATCTTGGGACACTAAGGGACACTTTTTAGCGTGGCCAATCCACCTTAATCAATATTTTCTTGTATCTAACTATAATAAAGGAGCAAAAGCTCCCATTTATAAGCTTAATGTATCGGTCATCAAATTTGAAAATCCCAGAGGTCTAGTTTAGTCTGAACTCTCTGATGGAACATGAAACAATCCTTGAGGAAATGGACCAGGAAAGGCCAGCACCTCAAGAGATTAACTTAACGGTGTTATTCACAGTGATTATCTGGTTTGGCCCTCTTTCTACCTACTTCAGTGACACAAATTCCCCGAGAAGTAGGAACACCATTCTACAACATTCAGATGGTCATGACAACAAAACTCATTCCCTCCTACTACAGGTTTGAAAACTCTATATTACCTACCTATCATTGTTAAGATCAGCAATGGCCACTGAACTTCCAAAGTATGACCCTGTTTGACTTCCCATTATAGTGTGCTCTATATTTAGCTTATCTGTGTTCTGTCCAAGGATGAACACTGCCCCTGTGTGATTATGGCGGGGGCCACCTGCCACGTAGCTGAACCGATCGTCACGTGTGACCTTTTTTCCAGCAGTGAGCGAGTATCCTACAAAGAAAGAAAAGTTCAAGGTTAGCAATGAGAACAAAGGGCAGCACAGTGGCGCAGTGGGTTAGCCCTGCTGCCTCACGCCGCCAAGGTCCCAGGTTCGATCCCAGCTCTGGGTCACTGTCCGTGTGGAGTTTACACATTCTCCCCGTATTTCTGCCAAATATGTGCAGGCTAGGTGGATTGGCCACTCTAAATTGACCCTTAATTGTAAAAAATGAATTGGGTACTCTAAATTTATTGTTCTATGTTCTATAGGAACTTTCAAGCGGTTATTGGATAGGCACATGGAGCACACTGGAATGACAGGGAGTGGGATAGCTTGATCTTGGTTTTGGACAATGTTCAGCACAACATCGAGGGCTGAAGGGCCTGTTCTGTGCTGTACTGATCTAATGAGTAGGCTCTACCTGACTAAGGCACTGAGCAGCTAGGCCACACAGACCAGAAAGACAGCATGTTCAAGGTTCAACCTGTGTTAAATGATTTCAGCTGGGGCTCTATAACAGCCTCAGTGTATCTAGGTGAAGAAAGTTATTAGCGGCCAGGGTCTCTGATCCTGGTTGCTCTCCACCTGCCCCTGATGAATAACATGCGTGTACGGGCATGAGGTGAATTTGGCTGTGATGCTCCTTCAGTTGAACAGCCTACCATTTCTTATTGCCTGGGGCCCACATATGAAGTACAGCTACTTTCCCAAAATGGAGGGCACTCAGTGAGGAAGCAACACATTCAGCAGAGGGGAGAAAGTGAATATATTATCTAAAAAATGGAGAAAGAAATTGTGCAAAACAAATGTTGAAGAAAATAATTCAAAAATGATAAGCCAGGGACAGCACAGTGGCACAGTGGTTAGCAATGCTGCCTCACAGCGCCGAGGTCCCAGGTTCGATCCCGGCTCTGGGTCACTGTCCGTGTGGAGTTTGCGCATTCTCCCCGTGTTTGCGTGGGTTTCGCCCCCACAACCTAAAGATGTGCAGGGTAGGTGGACTGGCCAGGCTAAATTTCCCCTCAATTGGAAAAAATGAATTGGGTACTCCAAATGTTTCAAAAAATGCAGTAGAGTGACCGGTATTGGCAGCCACCTTGCACAGTCATCTTAAAATATCCCCCAAAAAATTTGTTTTCATTTTCTGTTCCATCTTTTTTATTAAACAAAGGACAACTTGGAATGTGAAATCTTTTCTTGTCACAACCTGCCCCTTTGCCAGGTTTCCTCTTTTCACTCGCCCTTCCTCACTGGTGCTGGAACGCTGCACCTTGTGATCCAGCTGACAACTACTGGGCAAACCTCGGGACTCAAACCACAATATCAATTCCTCCAGCCACAGAGAAAAATAAAAAGGGTTGAACTTGCTTAACTCTCTGAATGAACCACTAAAATGACTTGCCATTAACCCCGATACATTTCTTTTCGTTGAGAAATCGAAATGACGAGCCACATAACTCAGCAGGGAGACCAGCCGTGTGCAGCAGAGTAAAAGAGAATCGGAGGTAAATCATTCATCAGCTGATGGCCTTCCCAAAGGAAACCTACTGATTGAAGGAGAAAGGAAAGACAGAGGAAAGAGTGTGAGACTGCAATGAATTTTGAATTGAACCAGGTGGGTATATAAGGTATTGACCCAGACACATCAAATTGATGCCCAAACTCTCCAGGGTATGTCCAAGACTGTTGAATTATTTTACCCACCTTCCAAGGACATTGATACCAAAAGAGGCACGGTCCCTTGGGCTGATCACTGAGCTGAGAATTGCTGGAAAGGGGCATGTGTGCGGTTGTTGGATGATGGCAGAATTGGCCTCCATGTTTCGTTCACCCTACCCCAGCTGAATTGCATGCTAAGACATTTATCAGTCCAACTGGAAAAATCAAGATAAAGAGGGGAACATTTGGATAATCATTGCTAATTTTTTTAGATTTTAATGGCATCAAAGGGCATTTGGAGAAAGCGGCAATACGGCACTGATAGAGAGGATCAGCCATGATCATATTGAATGGCGGAGCAGGCTCAAAGACCGAATGGCCTACTCCTGCTCCTAGCCACTAGGTTTCTAAAATAAGTTGTTATAAAATAGGAAGACAGTAGCAATGTTTAAAAATGAGAAACTTATTGGGGCAAAGGGAGGGGGGGAAAGAGGGTTTTTTTCCCCAGCCGTTCTCGACAGCGGAATCTTTCAGTCCTGCCGACGGCAAACCCCCGCGTGTTTCCTGGCGGCAGGAGGTGGTTCAATGGGATGTCCCACTGGGAGCGGCAGGACCAGAAGATCCCGCCGCCGGCCAATGGCGGGTTACCTCCCGACGCTGAGGAAAATGTTGTGGCAGAAAATCCCCCCCCGCATTATCTATCATCCAGACATACTTTTTTATTCTTGTAACCAGACCCAAAATGTGAATGATATGTTGGGTCTGCAGTTTTAGTTGAATGGCAGTCAGGAAGTGGTTATGAACCTTTAACTACAGCATTAGAAATAACCTTTCCCTGGAAGGAACACCACACTGAAAATATTTTTTTCCATTTTAAGTCCTATCTCCATACAGTTTGATTTCTGTGCTGTCCTACAGGACATTTTTCTATCTAGGATGCATGTTGCTTTGGACAGAAATTAAAATCTGATGTTCTTTGGTAGGTTTTCAAGGGAAATGGACTGCTTGGTGAGGTATTGACCCAGACACATCAAATTGATGCCCAAACTCTCCAGGGTATGTCCACCTTCCAAGGACATTGATACCAAAAGAGGCACGGTCCCTTGGGCTGATCACTGAGCTGAGAATTGCTGGAAAGGGCATGCGTGTGGTTGTTGGATGATGGCAGAATTGGCCTCCATGTTTCGTTCACCCTACCCCAGCTGAATTGCATGCTAGGACATGAAGAAAATTTTATACAATGGGAAGGGCTGCAGCTGCATATTGTACAATACCCCAGTGTCCATCAGTGTGTCCAGCAGACGAGGGATAAAATAGAGAAGGGCTTGTTGAAACGATGCTGTACCTATGTAGCTGTGAGCCTTTCCTACATCTGGAAGCTGGTAAGGGCCATCATCCAGTATATTGTGTTCCACAAATGTGATGTTCTTTTGTGAAACTTGAACAGTTCCTAAAAACAAAACAAAATGATCAGTCAAAACTTGAGCCCATATTCAACAGCATTTTCTTGTGACAATGCACTGAAAGTACAGAATCAAGTACAATGGAATTTAAAATCATATCCAGTGTGATTCCGGTAAACGCCGTTACTCAGCAACATGAACCATTTAAGTTCCAACTGTTGGACCTCAGGGTAATATTCTCCTCGAATTGTACTTGTGCCTTCACGGTTTGGGTAGCTTTAATACTAACTTCACATCTGTGTGTACAAAATAAAACTTAGAATATTCAACAGGAAAGTTGAGATCAGCCTGTCTGGAGGCGATGTGGCTTGGTGTCAAGTCACATTGCCCCCTGAAAGAGTATGACAAATGTGAAGTTAACTCAGTGCTAGCACTGACCAGAGTCAAAAGGATGTGGGTTTGAACATCCTTCTCGGACCTGTGCATACAATATGAGATGTCACCTCAATGTTCTGTCTCCGCCTGCCTATTCAGAGAGATGGCAAAGATTTGGTGGACACTTAATTTTGGAAAACTGATCATTCTCCTGTTGTCATGGCCAACATTCGTCCCTTAACCAACCCTATCTGTTCAGTGTGGCATCAGCTGTGACTTGGGGGCAGGATCATCTCCCTCCCCATTGCATTGGAGGAGCACAGCGTGGGACAGTAGAAATGAAAAGAGGATGGAGAGGGTAGGGTAAAATTTTCAGAATTAAAAGGACCTCCAATTTAGAAAAAAAGTTTGGATTGAGCTCACAAAATAAAGCATAAAATGGAATCACGCGGTACATAGAACTGCCAACTAGAACTGACTTCATATGAAAGGGGTTTGTACACTTTGCTGAATTGGATGAAGTAAACACAGGATGGCTTTAGACCAACATTAGAAGGACTGTGGTGCTCAAAACAATTTCACGGTGCCACATGTGTTTTAGCCAATATGCCTGTTGTATCTTGTCAATGTTTACATGCAAACACATGCTGACTGCGTATACAATTGGACAGTCTGTTGGTTTTAGTGAATCAATAATTAAAACAGATAGATGGATGTTACCAGGTGGAATAGCAGAGTTTTAAATATGTGGATGCAAAGTGCCACGCACAGCTCAGAAACCCACCTAACATGTTAACAACCTCAAAAGTCCAACAATGGTATTAGCCATAAATAAAAGCAAATTACTGCAGATGCTGGAATCTGAAACCAAAAGAAAATGCTGAAAAATCTCAGCAGGTCTGGCAGCATCTTGTAGGGAGAGAAAAGAGCTAACGTTTTGCCATATTCACCTTCGATCTAGTTGCATAGGAAAATACCCCAATAGAAATTGGTATAGCCAAGGAATGCACAGATTGTTGACAGGAATAGAAACTGGATAAAATTACATCCTCGTTCTCTTCCAAAATGAGAGGAACAGAATTAATGGAATGAAAACCTGAGGCAGATATGGAGGGATGGTGGGGTAGTAGCAATGTTGTTGGCAACTGGTGGAATTGGATTTCAATTAACAAATCTGAAATTAAGAGATAGTCTCATGAAACTATTGTCGATTGTTATAAAAACCCATCTGGTTCACTAATAGCCTTTCAGGAAGGAAGGAAATCTGCTGTTCTTACCTGGTCTGGCCTACGTGTGACTTCAGACCCACCCCACCGTGGCTGCCTATGAAATGGCTGAGCAAGCCATTCAGTTAAAGGGTTTTTTAAGATGAGCAACAAATGCTATCCTTGCCAATGACACCCGTATCCCATGAAAGAATAAAAAAATCAAAATGAGAACCTGCATTTTTTGTAGGACTCCATTACCAAGACCATGGGATCGACCCTTTCAGGACCAGTAATCTTTCTGATCTTAATCGGCGCTTCTGCGCAGGTGAGAGGGACAGTCATCAGAAGCCCTCGAGGTTCTTTAAATATGTACATGGCCTTTCATTTATGTGATTGAGTCTGACTGTAATTTTACCAGGAGGCCTGTATGGGATAGCCATTGTGGTTCCTCTCCAAGCCAGCAAAATAGCAAGAGAAGC
The DNA here is from genome assembly GCF_902713615.1 of Scyliorhinus canicula. Taxonomy (NCBI): domain Eukaryota; kingdom Metazoa; phylum Chordata; class Chondrichthyes; order Carcharhiniformes; family Scyliorhinidae; genus Scyliorhinus; species Scyliorhinus canicula. Next base: position 27,414,488 of record NC_052164.1, read on the forward strand.
CAGAAGAAACCCAAGAAAGGTAAATGGTTTCCCTTTATTATTATGGGGAAAAAAACTTTTCTTGCAGGGCTAAGAGGAGCAACAGTGCTCATAAGCTGCATTCCTGCTCAGGCAGAGTGGTTGGCTGGTCACCTGACCAGTCCGCCACCCTCATGACATTGATATGAATGAAAGCTGTGGAGATTTGCTTTTTCGCATGCCAGACCTTGCCAGTTCCATCCGCCCGGTGCTCCATAATATGCATAGTGGTTGGGGTGTGTGAATCCTGCAGCCATGCCCTGCTGGCACATAAGCAGCCCTTGGTGGTCGTCCCCTATGTTTTCACAGAACTGCACTGGAGAATTGTCCCAGTCGTCATCCGGATTGATGGCCAGGTTGTCACTTATGACGAAACAGCGACCCACCAAAATTCTCTTCTCGTCCTGTAGGCTAAGTTGTCTCTTCTCATACCGGTGCGCACATACCTGCCGGGGAAATAAATGGGCCACATTTAACCAGATTTACTCGCAGCAAAAAATCTTTTGCAGCTATTTCCTTTTGAAGTAAGCAACTTTGCTAAATTTAATCAAAAACAATGATAACATTGTGCATGTCACCCGTGGTTCAGTTGGTGGAGCTTTCGTCTCCTGAGTCACAAGGTTCTGGGTTCAAGTCCTACGCCGGGGTTTGGGCACAAAATGCGAAGGCTGGCACTCCAGTGCAGTAATGGGGGCGTGCTGCATGGCAGAGGTGCCATCTTTCAGATGAGACATTAAACCAAGGCCTTACCTGCTTTATCTAATGACAATCCAATGGCACTATTTCCACAAAAATCAGGGGAGCTATCCCTGGTATCTTGGCTGATATTTGTACCTCACAGTAAAATCACAAAAATAGATTAGCTGCTATTATCACATTTCTGTTTGTGGAAGTTCTGCCATGTTTCCTACACTACAGCAGTGGCTACACTTCAAAGGTGCTGTGTTGGCTGACTGAGTCTGGTGGTGGTTAAAAACACTATCCACATGTAAATTGCAGAAGAAAATGCTTTATCTTTAACTTTATCACAACAAATGGGCACTTACATGGCCGTGTAACATGTGAAATTAGCGGTCGCCCATCCTGGAAATGGTCAATTAGCTAACCAATCCTCTCTCCCCACAGGTGTAACAGAGAATGGTTGTACCTTACAGAGTTCTCAAAGACTAAACCTTCAAACAGGCAGCTCAAGTCAGGTGATCAGACTTGTGGCCAACATTATATATAATACATGAGGGCATTATTTGCAACTTGAATCTCTGTTACAATCATGGTAAAGAACAGCCTTACTTGGGGAATGAACAGTTTATGGACATCCAGTGCTAGCATGCTGTCCAAGGGAGTGATGAGCAAGCTGCAGGGTGAAGCTCCTCCTAATCTAACCCAGCTGAGTTTTTCTACAGAGGTTTCCAACACTAACCTTCCTTCAGCCTCTCTCAAACTTCCTACCACTTTCAATTACAGTAATTGCTGGCCTGATGCTCATTTTGCAACATGCCATATGGGCAACGAAGTGGGTTAAGATTGCCTGAACACAGCAGTTCCCAACATTTTCCTTTATGTACAATGAACATACAGGGCAGAAGGAGGCCATTCGGCCCATCGAGTCTGCACCGACCCACTTAAGCCCTCACTTCAACCCTATCCCCTTAACCCAATAACCCCTCGTAACTTTTTTGGACACTAAGGACAATTTAGCATTGCCAATCCACCTAACCTGCATGTCTTTGGACTGTGGGAGGAAACCGGAGCACTCGGAGGTATGCTCTATGTAGACCATAGATCATCATCAAAAGCTTTTGTGAACCACAATGTACGCAAGCGATTCCAAACCTTATTTTTTTACACTTATATATCAACGTGTATTAAAAATGCAGTTATTTCTTGGGCAGCACAGTGGCGCAGTGGATATCACTGCTGTCTCACGGCACCGAGGTCCCAGGTTTGATCCCTGCTCTGGGTCACTGTCCGTGTGGAGTTTGCACATTCTCCCCGTGTTTGCGTGGGTTTTGCCCCCACAACCTAAAGATGTGCAGGGTAGGTGGACTGGCCAGGCTAAATTTCCCCTCAATTGGAAAAAATGAATTGGGTACTCCAAATGTTTCAAAAAATGCAGCTTTTTCTCATAGATTTTATGATGCACACTCAAAAATACATTGTGGTGATATCACACAAGGATGTTTGTGAAGCAAATTACATTGCGAATAATAATGTAACATTGATTCTGATAGATAAGAAGTACATGTAATTGTATTATTTTTTTCCATGGGCCACTAACAGTACTCTCCTGGACAATATGTTAGGAACTATTTCCTTAACAAGTGTGGACTCTTGCAGTCAACATTGCAAGGCAATTTCATCCCATCATTCTTGGATGGATTGTTTTTTGGAGCAGGCAAGGAGCTGGATTAAGGGCCCACCCTGTCCACTCTCTGTTGTAGCTCTGAGAAAAGAATAAAATCCTTTCACCACATTGCCGTCCCACTGATTATACCAATCTAATCTGACCAACTTTATTCCTTGCTCAGTAATCTGCAGAAAGATACAAACTACCCTTTGTGGGCAGCACGGCAGCACAGCAGTTAGCACTGTTGCTTCACAGCACCAGGGACCCGGGTTTGATTACCAGATTGGGTCACTGTGTGGAATTTGCACGTTCTCCCCGTGTCTGCGTGGGTTTCATCCGGGTGCTCCAGTTTCCTCCCACAGTCCAAAGATGTGCAGGTTAGGTGGATTGGTCATGCTAAATTGCCCCATAGTGTCCAAAAAAGCTAGGTGGGGTTGCTGGGTTATGGGGATAGGGTGGAGGTGTGGGCTTAGGTAGGGTGCTCCTTTAGGGGCCGATGTAGACTCGATGGGCCAAGTCGCCTCCTTCTGCACTTCAAATTCTATGATACCCTCTTTATAAATGCACTGGCTGCTATTGTCCAAAATGACATATTATTCGCAGCAATGTCTTTTTGTGTCATTTGCCATTGCTGGCCAAGATTGGACAACAGACGTGACCCCAGAAATCTTGATAGTGCCGACAATAAATATCTAGTCGTTTCTTTATTTCTTAACAGGTGGCAAAATCCTGGAGCTCCCTCACTAACAGCACTGTGGGTGTACCTACACCCCAGGGACATCAGCGGTTCAAGACCACCTGCATCTGAAAGATCAATTAGGGGTGGGCAATAAATGCTGGCCTAGCCAGCGATGCTGACATCCCGCAAGTTAATCAAAAATATACCAGTCACAAGATGATAAAATCAGAATCTGGGACACAGCACAGGGAAAGACTGCCATAAATCAACAGTTCATTATTCAGCCTCAAGCACATTTATGCTCCCAGCAGATTACCGTGTATGAAAAGCAAATCAAATTGGCCTTACCAGCACCTTCCCACCAGGCCCTTGGCTTGCCACTGTGACTCCAAGCCACTGGTCTTCCTTACTCTCAGTGCCTACTTCAGCTATGGAAAAAATTACATGGTGAAAACGATAGAATAGCTCATGAAGTGAATAAAAAAGATAATTCAGACACCACTGCAAGATACGCTTTGGATGCCCAGATAAGTGTCATTCCAAATAACAAGCCTCAACCAGCCCAAATGTATTCCACGTAAATAAATGATCAAAATGTTTATTTGGAGGGGGTGGCACAGTGTCTAGCACTACTGCCTCACAGCGCTGTGGACCCGGGTTCGATCGCCAACCCTGGGTCACTGTCCGTGTGGAGTTTGCACATTCTCCCCATGTCGGTGTGGGTCTCATCCCCACAATCCAAAGATGCGCAGGGTAGGTGGATTGGCCATGCTAAATTGCCCCTTAATTGGAAATTTTTTTTTAAAAAACACACAAAAAAATGTTTATTTGGTGCAAAAATGTGACATACAATTTAGTACTGATTCCACTGCTGGAAACTCATGTTCGACAAATGTCTCCTGGATATCATTCTCACTACCCACCATTGCTATTAGAGGATCAATTCCACTCAAACACTGACTTGCATCTGCCTCTCCATCTATTTAAGATTTCCCGTCAAGAATAGAACAAAACCAAAAAATGTTTTATTTTTGCCCACGTAAGCTGGTTCACCACTCTTATAATGTGACTTTCTTCTTGGAATCACAGATGTAACTGGGTTTGTCGTGAGAGGCACAACAAATTCTTGGAAAGGGATTAGTCTAGAGATGTACTTCCCTTGGCTCTTTTAACTCATAATTTTCACTGCCACAGCAATGCGAGGATTTTTGAAAAATGTCTTTTTAGGAATGGAATCTTATTTTAATATTGTCTACTTTCTAAATGGCAAGAGGTTACGTACAGTGGATAGCCAAGGAGACTTGGAGGTTCAGGTGCACAGATCCTTAAAATGCCACGAACAAGTGCAGAAAACAATCAAAAAGGCTAATGGAATGCTGGCCTTTATATCTCGAGGATTGGAGTACAAAGACACAGAATAGCTGCAGCTATGCAAACCCAGGTTGGACGCCACTCGGGGTTCTGTGAGCAGCTCTGGGCACTACACCTTAGCAAGGATGCCTTGGCCTTGGAGGGAGTGCCACGCAGGTTTACAAAAATGATACCTGCATTACAGGGGTTTACATAGAATTTACAGTGCAGAAGGAGGCCATTCGGCCCATCGAGTCTGCACCGGCTCCTGGAAAGAGCACCCTACCCAAGGTTAACACCTCCACCCTATCCTCATAACCCATAATCCAGTAACCCCACCCAACACTAAGGGCAATTTTGGACACTAAGGGCAATTTATCATGGCCAATCCACCTAACCTGCACATCTTTGGACTGTGGGAGGAAACCGGAGCACCCGGAGGAAACCCACGCACACACGGGGAGGATGTGCAGACTCCGCACAGACAGTGACCCAAGCCAGAATCGAACCTGGGACCCTGGAGCTGTGAAGCGATTGTGCTATCCACAATGCTATCGTGCTGCCCCGGTTAAATTACATGGAGAGATTACATAAATTAGGCCTATTTCTGCTAGAATTGTGATGGCCATAGGGTCATCTGATCGCAGTATTCAAGATATTAACAGGGAGAGACAGGGTAGATAGAGATAAACTATTTCCACTATTTGGAGATTTGAAAACTAGGAGGCATAGTCTAAAATATTAGAGCCAGACCCTTCAGGATAGATGTTAGGAAGCACTTCTTCACGCAAAAGGTGGTCGAGGTTTGGAAAACTCTCCCACAAATAGCAGTTGAAGCTAGATCAGTTGTTAATTTTATATCCGAGATAGATAGATTTTTGTTGTGCATAGATTTTAAGGGATTGGGGCCAAAGGCAGATATATGGAGTTAGCCCACAGATTAGCCATGATCTCATTAAATGGCGGGACAGGTTTGAGGGGCTGAATAGCATATTCCTGTTCCTACGTCTGGTTGATACAATTAACCATCTTTATTTCCTCATGGCTAAGTTGGGCTCTCTTTTACATAATGAGTGGTAATGACCTGGAACACACTGCCCACAAGGGTGGAGGATGCTGAAACAATCAATGACCTCAAAGGAAAACGAGATCTGTTTCGACTTCCGGTGGCGATCGCGAACGGAGCGGCCGCAGCAAAGAGGGAGCCGCAGATCCACAAAATCGTGGCCTTTTTTTGGGGGTTTTCCTGGTGGGTTTTTAAAAAAAAAAAATTAAAGTCCCGTGAAATCGGCCCTACCTCCCTCGCCCTGCCCAGGCGCCAAAGCTCCGTTCCACGGAGCTGAAGAGGAAACAAAAAAGAGGAGAGACTGGTCCCGGTGTGCTGCATGTGGAGGAGGAGTGGGGATTGCAATAAAAAACTGCCTGTAAGTCGGAGCATGAAGAGGATAAGACAAAAACAAAATAATAATTCCTTTTATTCAACCTTTTTTGTTCCTCTCCTGAAAATTAAAAATTAAAAAAAAACTTCCTAAAAAAAAGTTCCTTTTTCTATATATAAGAAAATATATTTTTTCAAAGGAGAAAAAATCCTTGGGGTTTTTTTCTTTGGGGGGGGGGGGGGGGAATAATAATTTATTTTTCGCACCAAAACCCAGGAAAAAGAGAGACAGGCACATAACAGGAATGTGCCTGCAAATAATAATAAATCGGGGGGGCAGCGAGATGTAAGATGGAGCAGCAGCGAAGACGATGGAAAAAAAACAGGAGCTCCGGGCACGCAGGTAGACGACCCCACAGGGCGAGGCGGAGGTTCAGGCGAACCAGGAAACGGAAAAACTGGCGAGCGGAGCAGGAACAGGACGTGGCGACCATCCCCCCCCACACACACAGGGTGAGGAATGGAGAAGCGTGCTGAAAACGGAAATAAACACCATAAAGGAGGAGGTATTAACGGAGATAAACGCCATGAGGGAGGAACTCAGGACAGAGCTCCGCGCAATGATGAAGGAGATGCTGGCGGAGACAATGGAAAAAATGCAGTGAACCATCGATGGCCTGGAAGGGAAGGTGGAGGCGCAGGAGAAAACCATTCAGGAGTTAGAGAGGGCCGCCTCGGACCAGAGCGACAGGATGGTAACTCAGGAAACCGAGGTGAAAAGGCTGGTGGCTGATAACGACCCAGGTGAGCCGAAGAGGGAAGACCAGGAAAATAGGTCCAGACAGCAGTATGTTAAAATATTGCGTCTGCCAGAGGGGAGGGAGGGCAGAGACCCAACAGGCTACGTCACCAAAATGCTGGGCAAGCTAGTGGGAAGGGAGAAATTTCCAAACCCCCGAGAAATCGACAGGGCACACAGGTCGCTCCGACCCAGGCCCAAATCTGGGGAGCAGCCCAGAGCGATTATCGGGAAGCTGCACAGGTTCCAAGACAGGGAAAAAATCCTGAAGTGGGCCCAGCAGACGAAATCGAGCATGTGGGAAGGGAAGATCATAAGGGCGCACCAGGACATTTGGGCAGACCTGGCCAAAAGAAAGGCTGAATTCAACAGGGCCAAATCAGCACTCTCCAAAAGTAATGTGCAGTTTGGGATGTTATTCCCGGCCAAACTCTGGGTAACATTTGAGGGGAAGGAGCTGTTTTTTTTAAACACTCCAGTGGCAGCGGAGGAGTTTGGTAGAGCGAAAAAACTGGGGGAGGGACAGCTGCAACGGCCACCATGAAAGCGACGGGGATGGAAAAGAAAGGAAGAATCGGAACAAAGAGCGGAGGGTAGACCGCAAACAGAGACAATATGATCACGAACTGTACACATGCTTGGTGTACTGCGCGGGACTGTGCTGACTCGTCCCCGGGCTCGTTCCATCTCTCAATGCAATGGGGGAGGGGGGGGGGCAGCAAAGCAAGGTGAATGAGGGTGAGAAAGCCGGACAGGAGGGCAAGACAAGGGCTAGCAAAAGGAAGGTAAAACAGGACCAGAGCAGGGCCCTCGGAGGGGGGTCACCGTGCTAGCGAGGAGGGCTAATACGGGAGGGCAGGAAGAAAGGAGGGCCGCGCGTGCTGCTCAGGGGAGATGGAGCGCCTGACACAAAGAGGAGGACAGGGCAGAAGGGGGGGGGGGGGGGGGGAGAACACGGGGGTGGGGGGGGGGGTGTGGGGACAGAGGAACAGGGACTATGAGGAGGGGAAAGAGGAGTCAGAGGGAGAATGCAGAACAAAAGAGAAGCAAAGAGAAGGGCGAGGTAGATATACAGCATGAACACAGGCCTCGGCAGGCATGGAGCAGGACGAGGAACTAAGATGGCGCCACAAACAGCCACTTGGGAGGGCTTCAGGGCAAAGGGAGACCCTGGAGTGCAGGGGCGCAGCCAATGGCGTACACATAGCTGGCGGCCATGTTGGGTGCCCCCTGGACAAAAGGAAACCCCGGAGCCCGACCTCATGGCGAGAGCGGCCATTTTGGACGGCCCCCTAATGAATGGAAACCCCGGAGTGCAGGGGCCCGTCCACCAGGTAAGTATTGGTGATCCTGCAGGACCGGCGGGGGGGGTCGAAACCCCCCTCCAGGATTGTTACCTGGAACGTAAGGGGACTCAACGGCCCGCTTAAAAGATCCAGAGCCTTTACCCACCCTATGAAGCCTAAAAGCAGAGATAATCTACCTACAAGAGACACACCTGAGGGAGAAGGGCCGGCTACTGGTAAGGAAGGGCTGGGTGGGATAGACATACCACTCATGCTACGGGACGAGGGCTAGGGGGGTAGCATTATTAATTAGCAAGAGGACAAGGTTTACGGAAACCAAGACAGTTACGGATCCAGGGGGACGGTACATCATGGTCAGCGGTGTCCTGGAAGGGGCACTGGTCATACTGGTAAATGTGACGCTCCCAACTGGGACGACACAGAATTCATAAAGAAGACCATGGCAGAAATCCCCGACCTTGGCACACACCGACTGATCATGGGGGGGGCGACTTCAACTGTGTACAGAACCCACTGACAGACCAATCAAACCCCAGAGCAGGGACAAAGACTGGCATGGCCAGGGAACTAGGAGCATTTATGGAGTAGATGGGGACAGTGGACCCATGGAGGTTCCTGCACCCGGGAGAGAGGAATTTTCATACTTCTCACAAGTACACAAGGTATACACCCGTATCGACTTCTTTGCAGTGGGGAAATCGGTGCTTCCAGGAATCACGGGAATGGAGTAATCCACGATCGTTATCTCTGACCACGCTCCACACTATATGGATGCGCGGTTGGAGACAGGCCGGGCCCAGCGCCCCAGAGGGAGGCTGGACACCGACCTCCTGACCGACAAGGCCTTCTGTCAAAAAACATCACAGGCCATAGACGACTACGTTAGTAACAACCAGAATGGGAGGTCTCACCCTCCACGTTCTGGGAGGCACTGAAGGTCATGATTAGAGGAGAGATCATAGCCTACAAGGCAACAGAGATAGGGAAGAAAGGGTGGCCAGGCAACAACTGATGTACTCCATCCTGGAAGTCGACAGAAAATACTCCGAGGCCCCGACCGTAGAGCTGCTGGCGGAGAGAAAAAAGCTGCAAATGGACTTTAACCTGCTATCCACTAGTAAAGCAGTGGGCCAACTCCGCCAGACACGGAGGATCTTCTACGAACACGGAGACAAGGCTGGCCGCCTATTGGCTCACCAGCTGAGAAAGCAGGAAGCCATAAGGGAAATAGCGCAGGTAAAGAATAGGAGAGGCAGACTGGTAACAGAACCAAAGGAGGTCAATCGGGCATTTGAGACCTTCTACCGGGGACTGTACACCTCCGAGCCCCCAACGGGGGCGCGGCGATGAAACAGATCTTAGACGGACTGGAACTACCAGTTGTGGGGGAAGACAGAAGGGGGGAGCTGGAGGCACCAATAGACCTGGAAGAAATCATGGAGAGCATCAGCTCCATGCAGGCAGGGAAGGCACCTGGGCCCGACGGGTCCCCGGCGAACTTCTACAAAACATTTGCACCAGTCATGGCCCCACACTCAAGGGACACATTTGCAGACTCACTGGCAGGGGGCACCCTGTCCCCCATGCTAGCACAGACCACAATTTCAATGATACCCAAAAAGATAACGACCTGATGGAATGCAGATCATACAGACCCATTTCACTCCTGAACGTGGATGTGAAAATACTCGCAAAGGTCCTGGCCAAAAGGCTGGAGGGCTGTGTACCAGAGGTGGTCCCAGAGGACCAAACAGGCTTTGTCAAGGGTAGGTAGCTCACAGCAAACATTAGGCGGCTGCTGAACGTAATAATGACCCTCTCTGGGGAAAGAACACCGGAGGTGATCGTCTCCCTGGACGCAGAAAAGGCCTTCGACAGAGTCGAAAGGAAATACCTCCTCGAGATACTGGAACGGTTTGGGCTAGGAGCGGGTTCACCACCTGGGTGAGACTCCTATACAACGCTCCCAAAGCGAGTGTCCGAATTAACACCACCAGCTCCGAATACTTCCAGCAGCAGAGAGGAACAAGACAGGGCTGCCCCCTGTCCCCACTCTTGTTCGCGCTAGCGATCGAACCCCTGGCGATAGCCCTGTGGGACGGGAAAAGCTGGAAGGGAATCCGGAGAGGAGACAGAGAGCACAGAGTCTCACTCTATGCAGATGACCTGCTCCTCTAATGTCTCTAAGCCACAGGAGGGACTGAATGCAATACTGCAAATACTGATAGAGTTTGGAACCTTCTCGGGCTGCAAACTTAACCTGAGCAAAAGTGAGGCATTCCCAGTGAACCCAAACGGGGGAGGGACAGAGCTGGAGGGGCTCCCGTTCTAAACAGCCCAGAACAGATTCCGCTACCTGGGGATCCAGGTAGCCAGAGACTGGACACAGATCCACAAATGGAACCTGACCAGCCTGGTGGAGGAAGTAAGAAGATACCTTCAAAGGTGGGGCTCACTCCCACTCTCCCTGGTGGGGAGAGTGCAGACGATCAAGGTGAATGTACTGCCAAGGTTCCTCTTCCTTTAGATCCATTCCGATCTTCATCCCCAAGGCCCTTTTTCAAAACGTAGACAGTCTAATCATGGCATTTGTGTGGGGGAGATAAGAACCCAAGAATTCCCAAACCGACACTGCAAAGAAGGAAAATCAAAGGGGGCTTGGCCTTACCAAACCTACAATACTACCACTGGGCAGCAACGGCAGAAAGAGTGAGGGGATGGGTACAAGAACCCAACAAAGATTGGCTACAAATGGAGGAGGCATCCTGGAAAGGAACGGCCCTCTGGGCCCTGGCCACAGCAGCACTCCCATCCTCCTCAACAAGGTACACAACGAGCTCAGTGGTAGCGGCCACGCTGAGAACGTGGGCCCAGCTGAGACAACACTTCGGGATAACCAAAATGTCCCCCATGGCTCCCATATGTGGCAATCACAGATTCCCCCCAGCCATGCTGGATATCACCTTCAAAAGATGGAGGCGGGACGGGAGCACATTGACGGTCGGGGACTTCTACATAGGGCACAGACTGGCAACACTAGACGAACTGACGAGGAAGTGGAGTCTAGCAAAAGGACAGGAAATGAGACACCTCTAAATAAAACACTTCCTCTGTAAAGAGCCAGTAGGGTACCCCGGGGCCCCAGAAGCCACACTACTGGAGGACCTGATATGCACAAGCAACGCAAAGGGGGGGCTATGTGGGAAAATATGTGGACAGCTCCTGGACAGAGCCCGGACTCCACTGGACGAGACCTGACAAAAATAGGAGGATGAACTGGGGACAGAGGTAGGATGGGGACTCTGGAGCGAAGCACTGAGCAGGGTGAACTCCACCTCCTCCTGCGGAAGGCTAAGCCTAATGCAGCTCAAAGTGGTGCACAGAGCGCACCTGACCAGAACCCGAATGAGCAGGTTCTTCCCAGAGGTGGAAGACAAATGTGAGCGGTGCCAGAGGGGCCCGGCCAACCACACCCACATGTTTTGGGCTTGTCCCAAGCTTGCTGGGTTCTGGACAGCCTTCTCCGAGGCAATGTCCAGGGTTGTGGGGGTGAGGGTGAAGCCATGCCCAATAGTGGTAATCTTCGGGGTACTGGAGCAGCTAGAGTTACACATGGGGAAGGGGGGCCAACGTCCTCGCTTTCGCTTCCCTAATCGCACACCGGAGAATCCTGCTCGGCTGGCGATCGACAGCACCACCCACAGCTGCAGACTGGCTCGCTGACCTTTCGAATTTCTCCACCTGGAGAAGATTAAGTACACCACCCGAGGGTCAGAGGAAGGCTTCCTGGATTCTTGGGGGCAGTTTGTCAGTCTGTTCCAAATCCTCTTTGAGGCCAGCAATGAGGAGTAACCTAATAAGAATTTTTTTTAAACACCAAAATAGATGAGGTACCAAAAGACTGTGCAATCCCCCCCCCCCAAGGAAGGTGGGGAAACCACGAGAGATGAGGGGGGGGGGGGGGGGGGCTACCCTTTTTTTCCCCCATTCTGTCCAAGCATAGCCAAAGCCAAGGGGGGGGGGGACAACGGGGAAGGGGGAGGAACCATAGACCGATCCAGAGGGCAACGAAATGCACGTGGGGTCAGTTAAATGAATGACAAACTAAACCTCTCTGTATAAAGGAAATTAGCGTGGGCGAGAAAATGTGATGTGTATATAAACAACTGCTTCTAAATATGGGAAATGCCCATAAAAAGATTTAAAAAAAAGAAAACTAGATGGGAACTTGCAGAAAAACACGATCTTGGCTTACTTGGTTTCTCAAAGACGGCACGTTTACAGTCATTGCGGTTTACTGATACAGGACAGTAGAATAAGGCTCCAGTGCGGTTTGCCTTTTGATCCTTGAGACCTGATGCCCGAGGAGCTCCCACCAGCAACCTGGGAGAAAGAAAATGGAGAATAAAATTGAGATATGAGCATTTGACTGTCATGATGTCATTTGGGCCTGAACTTCCTCGGAGTGACATTCAGCAGTGAGATTCAGGCAGTCTGCGCATCACCAAGGCCTAGCGTCAAAGTGCAGCAGAGCTACAGGGACGGAGGACACGCTTGCTGTTTGACAGCACTAGCTGCCTTACACTGAGGTTGGCACTGCCAGAGGCCGGCGTTCTGGAGAGCCCCATTGGGGGGGGGGGGGGGGGGGGGGGTCTCGCTTATGTGTGGCGGGGGTGTGTGTCTGGGCAGAGAGAGGTGAGCCCTGACACTTGCGAGCAAGGAGGGGAGGGGGTGGGGAGAGCTCTAGTGCCTGCAAAGGAGGAGCAGCGAAGAGGGGAGAGAACGGGGAAGGGGGTGCAGTGAGGTGAGCTCCAATACATGTGAAGAGAGGGGGCTTTTCACAGTAACTTCATAGTTGTGACAATAAAAGGTTATTATTAATATTATTATTATGACTGATGCTAGTGTTATGGTTGGGGCCGTGGGTGGGCGGCATTGGTGCTGTGGGGGCGGGAGTGCCCTAATGATTGGGGGGGGGCTCCCCATGTCCATATGGGGCAGGGGGGCCTTTTATTTAAGTTGAAGATTGGGGCGCCCTTGATCTCGGCATTTCTGGCCTTGTCGGCACCTTTAGGCCCTGCCCCTCGAGCCGACAGTGTGAATCTCGCTTCCCCTTTAAAATTGCAGAGTGTTGTTTAATGCGGCGAGAAAGGTCGCTGTGAAGCCTGCGAGTATCACATTGGTTTTCTTGCCTGAGCCAATACCCTGTGGATTTTTGGGAAGATTCACCTGATTATATTTGATAGTAGGTCTTAGGATGCAATCTAACCAAATGTCCCGTGGTAAGCACGTTAAGCCAGATGTTTCCCGGTGCTTGCAGCGCCGAAAAATACCACACTACCTATCGAGACTGTTTCAATTTGGGGCCTCAGCAGGGTGCACTTACTCCCATTTCCTGCTCGCCAGAACTCCTTAGTGCAGGTGCAGATCGGGATACCAAAATGGCGCCCCCGATCTCCCGGCACCTGATGCAACCCGCGAACACCACCAAAGCCCCAACTCACCTATTAGGGGGTTGTTGCCCAATCCCCCACATGGGAGAAATGCCAGCCTGGCACCTTGGCACTGCCTGTCAGCTGGCAGTGCCAGGCTGCAACCCAGGCAGCCAGGGTACCACGCTGGCAGTGTCAGTGTGCCAAGATGGAAGTGTCAAGGTGCCTGGGTGACACTAGTGCCAGGGTGCACCCTGCCCAGAGGGCAACCAATTAGGGGCATCCGATCACCTTGGAGATCTCCAGATGTGCCATTCCGTCTGATCCCCGTTTGCAGGGATCGGTATGGAACAGCACTCGCCCAAGGTCTACAAGGCAAAGGGGTTAGATCCCAACAGCTCGGGTGGATCAGGGGAGCGCATATTAGAGTGAGGTGAGCTGTCTCACTCTTAATATGCAGAGTTGCAAAATTGTGATCCCTTCCACAATGAGCGGGATTCAGATTGTGACATCTCGCAAGATTACATTAGATTCCGTGAAGCATGGTGAGCCAGGCAGATTCCAGAAGAGGGATCTCCCGGCCGTGTCACCTTTTAGATGCAACAAGGCCGGTAGACTGCACGCTATATTTTTTGGAATATACTCACTTTTGTAAAGAGGCTGTTCCAGAAAAAGATAAATGCAGAATTGCCTCCTAATACACACTAATTTGAATGTTGCTCATTTTTGCCACTTTTGGGCTTCCAGGTCACCAGCTGCAGTTTATTGCCCAGAAAATCTCAAAGACAGCGTCCCATTAGCGTAATTAAAATGTATTGTATTTCTTCCACCAAACATATATGCGAGTACAAAGCCAACCAATGCCAAAGCTGCATAAATACAGAGCACTCTGACATCTGAAATTGAAAGGATGTCATTAACATGTATCGCAACACACTACACTAGGCCAGCATTAGCACGAGAGATTGTCGAAAGTACTCAAGGTTAGCCATTAACAAAGAGCATTGTGCTCAAAGTTAATGAAAATTCTCAAGTACGAACAATTTCCTTAGGCACAATCACTTCTTTCTGATTTACGGGATGGTGAAGGGGGAGGGGGGTGGAAATGATGAATGAAAAAGGCAGCAAGCAACTGATATTCTATCAAATTGCCCAAGACAGTCTGTATTCCCCACCCTATCACTCCCCAAAAATAAAAAGGAAAGAAAATAGAAAGTAAAGGAACAGGCCATCACTGAAAATTGCCTGGAAATGTATGAAAGGAGGAATATAGGAGCTGATTTTCCATGCCTGATATCCCTCGGCTCAAATCCCGCTGTGGCCGGAAACTCTCGCAAGAGGGCCATAATGGGATTTGTGACGGGGAGATCTCAGAATGAGTTCTTCCCCGCCAGCATCATCAACATCATCAGGTTCAGGCCCAGCGAAGGGGTGAACTTGGTGACCATAAATGTTAACATCCAAAATCGGTTTAACGGCTAATCTTGCAGGAATGTCAGAAGTTCCCACCCACTGGCATGACGTAACCCCAGTGGGGATCACCACTAGTCTCCAAAAATGGACCAGGGGCCCGATCCAACCAATGACCATAAAGAGGGCATTTATCCACGTGTTTCCTGGCGCTCGCAGTTTTCTGCACTGAGAAGCTCTGCTCACCGGAAGTCCTCAGTGCAGCGAGAGCTCCCGGCACAACCATGACATGACCCCCCCCCCCCCCCCCCCTCCCCCCCCCCCCCGGACGCACGCACGCACACACACAAGTTTAGATGATCAGAAATCACTACAGGTGCAATATTACAAATATTTCCTGTAAATGTTGAGACATTTCTATGTGACTAAAATAGTGACTTGTACTGAATTATAGAATTCACTTTAAGGCCTTTTCCCTGCTACGGCTTAGAAATATATCGCTTATATAAAGGCACAAATTCTGGACCATAGATTTCATTAAATCCCTACAGTGCAGAAGGAGGCCATTCAACCCATCGAGTCTGCACCAACACTCCGAAAGAGCACCCTACCTAGGCCCAATCCCCTGCCCTATCCCCGTAACTCTTCCTCACGTTTGGATACTAAGGGGCAATTTAGCACGGCCTGTCCAACTAACCCGCACATTTTTGGACTGTGGAAGGAAACCAGAGCACCCGGAGGAAACACATGCAGACATGGGGAGAACGTGCAAACCCCACACAGGCACCCAAAGTCAGAATCAAACCCAGGTCCCTGGCGCTATGTGGCAGCAGTGTTAACCACTGTGCTGCTTATGTCTCAGTGTGACGGCGTACTGATGCGTTCATGTGTCTCTTTACTTTTTCAGCCCTTTGTTAACATTTTTTAAAAATAAAAAGTGAATTTGCATTAAACGATAAAGCTTTAGAATGCAAACTTACAAGACTCATCTTTGCTTCACGTGTAGATACTCTCGATACACTAAAATGTCTACCTGCCCACAATGGAGCAATCGCATCAGCCAGAGCAGAGTAAGCTTTGAAGATGATGCTCACTTCTGTGTATGAATATCACTGGTTTGCACGGGGAGAAGGGAAGAGCAATGTCTCACTACATTTGATCCTTCAAGTATCAAAGTAGCCTCTGCAAAAGATTATTAGATTTTTGCATTTTCTTTTAACAAATTTATTCTCCATTTTGCTCTACACACAGTAAACATTATTCCTGATACAAAATAAATCATTGTTAAAAAAATAACTGAAGCTCCTGCAAGTCTTAATAATATCTAGACATTTGATCATCAGAACACCCAATTAATCTGTCAAGTAGTGGCTTTTAACAGTCACCTCAGGGCATTCTTTCCAATTTCAGCATTTTTACAATGACACCTGGATTAACACAAGGGGATTAAACTGTGCAGTCTGCAGCCTCATAAACTCCTAGTCCCTACTATTCATTGTAGACTGCAGAGTCCTCCTGCCCAGGCCTTTCCAGTCGTCTTCTCAACATCAAGTCACTGGGTGCAAAACATTTTAGGATGTTTCCCAAGGAAAGTGATAGGCTGCAATACAAGATTAAGTCAGTCCTCCTGGTTAAATACTTCAATGATACAGCATTACACATCTAGAGATTTGAACTCCATGCAAAAGCTCCCAGGATTCAAGTGCATTTGTGATGGATTCTTCAATACATATTTGATAATGTCTTGTGGCTGTAATTGTGATATTCCTTGCCTTGGCATCATTATACAAAGTGAACCGTTTTCTAATGAAAACCTGCGGATCGCAAACTCATTATACAACTCTTCAATGTGGAAAATAAATGCTCTCACAGATGTAGCCCAAGCTGCAGCCCACACTATTTATTAACTTACTCTGCACACTTCATTGGTTTTAGAATTGCAGAGTAGTAATTGTAGACTAGAGTTGACGACACCCGTGTGGTCTCCTAACTGTGGTGAAATGTTACATTTCTACACAGGGGAAATCAACAGCTGGTTTACTCCTTATTCTGGCCTTTATTAAACACACACCATGAAATATTCATTCTGTTTAAATGAGAGCACGCTCCCTAAAGAAACAAGACTAGGCTTTGATTTGGAGCCGTGATCTGATGGCCAACATTGCGTTGCAGGATGTTTGCCAAGTTTAACAGACACAAGACCAGCAGCACAGCTCTTCATTATATGTTTAAAAAGCTGAAAAAGCAGTTTCTCCCATTGCAACAGAATGGGGCCAGCACAACAACAACAACAGCCTACAGACACCAAGTCAATGTAGCGCTCTGGGTTATATTACTTGCTGTATTGCTATGCTGAATTTTGTTTGGGTATGGTTCCATGAGAACTGGAAAGTCTCCAGCACATGCATTCGCCAGTCAGGGTGAAGGAGCCTCAACAGTAAGTATTTAAGAGACTATCTGAGGGCAGCACGGTGGCGCAGTGGGTTAGCCCTGCTGCCTCACGGCGCCGAGGTCCCAGGTTCGATCCCGGCTCTGGTTCACTGTCCGTGTGGAGTTTGCACATTCTCCCAGTGTCTGCGTGGGTTTCGCCCCCACAACCCAAAGACGTGCAGGGTAGGTCAATTGGCCACATTAAATTGCCCCTTAATTGGAGAAAATGAATTGGGTATTCTAAATTTATTTAAAAAAAGAGACTATCTGTCTAATCATAGCAAAAGCTCATCTTCATCAAGTAACCACTTGTGTACTTTTCCAGTGAACTATTTTAATGAAGCACTAGTTTCCTCCACCACTGCTTCCTCCCCCCACACCAAACCGCAACCAGGGTGCAAGTAGCTCCTGCAGCGACTCAGTCTATATCAGCATTATGGGCAGGATCCTCTCAGCCCGGGGCTGGGCCGGAGAATCCCCGTGACTGGCATGAATCGTGCCACGCCGCTGGCGTGGTTGGCGCAGCGCCAGTCGGGGGCCGCTCTACGTGCCCCCCCCCCCTCCCCCCCCACCGCCGATTCTCGGCCCGGGATGAGCCGAGCGACCGTCGTGAAAAGCCCGAGTCCCGCCGGCGCCGTCCACACCAGCTCCCAGCCGGCAGGAACTTGGCGTGGAAGGGTCCGGGGGCTCATCGATCGGCGGGCCGGCCTATCTGGCTGGGGGCCTCCTTTCTTCCGTGCTGGTCCCTGTAGCCCTGCGCCATGTTGCGTCGGGGCCGGCGCGTTGAAGGGAGCCACTGCGCATGTGCGCAGTGAACCGCTCCAGTGCTGTGCTGGCTCCCTGTAGGGGCCAGAATTGCTGATCCTGAGGCTGTGTTGACGTTTCCGACGGCGTCAACACTTTGCCTCGGGATCACAGAATCCCATCCATATCCTTACACCTTCCTGATATGTGTAGCTTCATGCTGGCCTGATTGGTACACAGACACAACAAGCTATGAGCAGCAGTAAACCTTTGACTTCAGTTCCTTACATCAGAGCAAATATAGCTTATCTGGTCAAGAACGGCCTCTCAAACCTGTACCCCAGTGTGAAATATTTGCACTATTTCATCCAATTTAAACCACATGTTGCAGTTAGAAGAATGATTGGACATTCTGATTATGTGGATGATTAATTTCTAATTAGACAATGTCTAACCAGCTTCATGCCTGCAAATAAAACCATATAAATACAAGCAATGCTTCCATTCAACGTTCATGATATCTACTTGAAGAAGTAAAGCAATCTCAGGTTCGACTGAAACAATCTCCCAAAACGACCAATTAATTCCCTGTCAGTAACCCATTGCTAATATATTGCATGCAGGTCAGGAGGTCACAGTTGGGAGTAAGATTACATTTGCAACATCATAATGTGTCCCTGAAGTATTTTGCCTTTCATACAATTAATCCGTGATGTGTGTTTATTTTATCTTCTGAAAACCTCAGTGCTTGATGGGGAACTGCAGCATTTAACAACAATGGGACAGGACTGAAAGGATATAGTCGTTGAATTCTACAAATATAACTCAGGTAACCAGGTCAAAGTAAACAGTATTAAAAAGAACTAAACAGCTAAAAGCCAATATTTAACGGACTTCTGTAGGGCGAGTACAGTCAATACCAGTTAAAACAAATTTACACAAGACTTCTGAGCAGTGGAGGGCGCACAGTGTTCAATGCCCTTGCCAATGGAAAATTGTTTCAGATATCCTCTTCAAATGCTACTCCAACAAGTAAATGAGGTGACATATAAAAAGGAAGCGTGTATTACAGCGATGGCTTAAGGATATCCATGGTGGCGATGTTATGTTGTCAACCAGGTATCTTTACCATGTTCAGTTTTAAGTCAGGGTAACTTATCTTTCCAAATTAGCGACTGCACAAAGAACTAGGGGTAAGATTTTAAGGACAGTGAGCAATCATGTTCGCCATCCCGAAAGTAGGCAGCTAACATGCAGCCGCTGACCCTTGAACTCCCACTGCCATTTGACACTCGCTTAAGCGTTGATTGGCAGCGGGTGGAACATCAGTCGGCCCTCGGAAGGAAGCTCTGCCCGTGAGAGTTGCCAGCCAATCAGATTGGCCGACAGCTCTTCAACCCAGCCAGGCACAGGGCTGCAGTGGCCAGAAACAGTGCTGATGCGCTCTTCCTGGAACTAAGTCTCAGGGGTTGGAGGATAGGGGTCGTCCGGGAAGTCGGGAGGGTAGTGACTGCGGTGTCAGGTGGTAGGCCGGGGGTGGGTCCCAGAGCTCCAATGTCCCTTGTTTTTGGGGGTGGGTGGGGGAGGGTGAGGAGAACGTGTCCCAACTCTGAGGGGGCCTTCAGCTTGAGGCGCTCTCCCCCTTCCTGCCTGAGATGGGTTTTGATGTCACTTTCCTACCCAACCAGCCAGCCTAGAAATTGAAGCTGGGTGGGTAAAGGCCCTTAAGCTGCCATTAGGTAGCCCCTGAAGGACATCAATAGATGACAGGGCAAGGTTCCTGCCCAAGGCCATGCCCGCCCAAGTGAGAAATTGCAGCTGAAGTTGGGCAGGCAAGTTTCTGGGTGGCCATTCAATTTTATGCTCCCCCCCCCCAGCCTCAGAACCTGCCTTTGGTGGCTGGGGGGGGCGCCTCCCTAGGATTCAAAGGATGAGCAGGAAAACCTAAATCTTCACCAACAACCCTTTCATGTGTACCCAAAACCAGCGAAGATCTGTCTGTTTCCAGTATCTATTATTATTTGCAATGAGGAAAATGAAATAATTATAAACCTGAATCTTGTTTGGGAGAGATGTTAACAAGAATTTCCAACTGGAACGAGAACAACTTGGTGACTTGATCGAAAGACTGCAGATCTCTGAGGTGTAGAGGGATCAGGGTGCCTGAGTGCAGGAATCACAAAAGACTGGTATGCAGATACAGCTAGTAATTAGGAAAGCGAGTGGAATGTTATTTTTTATCACGAGGGGAATTGAAAAGAAATGTAGGGAGGTAATGCTTCAGCTGTACTGGACACTGGTGAGGCCATATCTGGAGTAATATGTATTGGTCTCTTTATTTGAGTAAGTATGTAACTGCGTTAGAAGCAGTTGAGGGAAGATTTACTAGACTAATACCAGGAATTAGTGGGTTGTTTGAGGAAAAGTTAGACAGTTTAGGCTTGTGTCTACTAGAGCTGAGGAAGGAGCTGAGGAAGGAGCTGTGCTCCGAAGGCTACTGATTCGAAACAAACCTGTTGGACTTTAACCTGGTGTTGTAAGACTTCTTACTGTGCCCACCCCAGTCCAACGCCGGCATCTCCACACCATGAATATTTTTAAGGCAGAGCTAGATAGATTCCTGATTACCAAGGGGGTGAAAGGTTATCAGGGGTAGGCAGGAATGTGGGGTTGAAGTTACAATCAGACCAGTCATGATCTTAATTAGAGGTGGAGTAGAGTCGAGGGGCCTAGTGACCTCCACCTGCTCCTAATTCTTTTGTAACAACACTACTGCATATCAAACAGCTTCATTTAGTACATTGGGAAAATATGGAAATCAATTCTGGAGCTAAGAAATACATTAAAAATTGCTTATTTGCCAAATGAAGGCAGGAAGGGAGTGGCAAGACCCTTGCTAATTTTATTTGCCCCTGACACTCATCCAGTATCTACCAGGTGGGAAACTACCAGGTTAAAATTGACCACCCAAGTGCCCAGTTCTACACCCTCTGAGCATTAAAAATTCATCGGTCATCCGAGCGGGAAATTGAACACAGCCTTTGCTTCCAACTGCTGAGATTGTCAAGCGTTTTCTGTCATGGTCTCCCCAAAGTTGTTTTACGCCTCGGAGATATGCAGAGATGACACGTCACATTCTATGTCTTTTTTTTTACAGAAAATATTTTATTGAAGCATTTGTAATTTTCACAGTTTAACACATGAACATTTCTTAAACAACCGCGTGGGCCGGCACACGTAAAACACCTAAAAAACAAAAAACAGTAAACAACGTACCCTACTACCCTGCCCTATCTCGTAATTACCCGTATACCAAGTTCCCTGTCCTTATCTAACATTGCCATGCCCCCCCCCCCCCCCCCCCCACCCCCACCCACCCCTTACTGCTGACTTTCAATTTTCCTTGAAGAAATTGATGAACGGCTGCCATCTTCGGGCGAACCCCTGAATTGATCCTCTCAAAGCGTACTAGATTATTTTTCCAGACTGAGAAACCCTGCCATATCACTGACCCACACTCCTGACTTCGGGGGCTACGAGTCCCTCCATCCCAGCAAAATCCGTCTCCGGGCCACCAGGGAGGAGAAGGCCAGGACATCGGCCTCCCTCCACCCCTTGGCCCCAGGCTCTTCCGATACCCCAAATTTGCCAGTTCTGGACTTGGGAGTTACCCTCCCTTCCAGTACTTCTGACATAACATCCGCAAATCCCTTCCAGAATCCCCTCAATTTAAAGACATGCCCATAACTTATGTACATGGTTCACCGAGCTACCCCCACACAGCCCACATCTATCCTCCACCTCCTCAAAGAACCTGCTCATCCGGGCTACTGTCATGTGGGCCCTGTGGACCACCTTGAACTCGATCAAGCTAAGTCTGGCACATGACGAGGATGAATTAACTCTCTCTCTTCAAGGCTTTTTCCCCACAGTTCAATTTCCAACTCACCTCCCAGCTCCTCTTCCCACTTCCTCTTCATCTCTCTGATAGGTGCCCCTTCCCACTCCATCAACTCCATGTATATCTCTGAAACCCTCCCCTCTCCAACCCATGTTTTTGGCATCACTTTATCCTGTAGTCCCCTCAGGGGGGGGGAAAGAAAGCTTGGAACCTGCCTCCGTACAAAGTCCCGCACCTGAAGGTACTGAAACCCATTCCCACCCAGCAGTTCGAACTCCTCCTCTAATGACTCCAAGGTCCGAAAGCCCTCCTGGATGAAGGTCCCCAAATCTCTCAAACCCTGCCCGCTGCCATCTCTTAAAGCCCCCATCCAGCCCCCCCCCCCCCCGGGACAAACCGGTGGTTGTCACAGATCGGTGACCACACTGAAGCCCCCTCCAGTCCCATGTGCTGCCTCCGTTGCCCCCACACCCTGAGGGCTGCCACCACCACAGGGCTTGTAGAGTACCGAGTAGGCGAGAACAGCAGAGACGCTGTTAGTAAAGCCTCCAAACCCGTACCCTTGCAGGATGCTGCTTCCCCTCCCCCACTACCTGACCATCAATATGTTGGCCACCCAGTAATCAGTTAATAAAGCTCAGCTGGTGAGATTTCGGAAGGCAATGGGCGGGATTCTTCGACCCCCCACCGGGTCGGAGAATCCCCAGGAGGGGCGGGTGGGACCATCTACAAATGGACATTCTAGAGATTTGGTGTTCTGGTGGGGGCCCATCTTCCAACCTCACAATATTCCTGGGGATCCATCTTAATGCTCAGGACGTCCACCTTCTAGTCTCAGAGTGCTCCCTGAGATCTATCTTCATTTTCAGGTGGCCCCCTCCTTTCTTCAATAGTGGGTTGGTGATGTGGGCACCTTTTCCAATATGGCACCCGGACACATTGGCAGACTATGCGTCATCCAACCACGCTAATGTATATGGAAATAAACACACGGGTACATAATTAATAAGGTCAGGTCCGGATGATTTAGCATGTTTTCCCACCAGCCACTGCAGTGTGAAACACTCCACACTCCTGACCTACTATGGTACAGTAGGCGCGTTTCTCCCAAAGGGGAACAAAGTCCCCTAGCAAGCGCGTTTAGCCGTGTGTTTCCCAGCACTCGCAGTGCTGAGAAACAGATGGCTAGTCAACACGACTCGCGTTGTATAAGGGGCCTGAACAGGGAATGCGCAGCTGAGGCTGCACATAGGCCTGTTTTGTGCACTGAGGAGCTCACCTTGCCGGAACTCCCCAGAATAGCAAGAGATTGGGACATCATTTTTAAATGGTGACCCGATCTCCGTGGCCCCCGACCTCCCCCATAGCCCAAACACATCATGAGAGGTTCCCCCCTCACCCCGTACCCCCTCTCCAAAACAACCATGCCAGGCATCCCGGCCGGAACGCGCGTGCAACAAATGCCAGCTTGGCACATGGGCACTGCCAACCTGGCATCCTGGCAGTGCCCATGCCAGCTGACAGTGCCACCTGGGCAGTGCCAGGCTGGCACCCAGGTGGCACCGTCAAGGCGCCATGCTGACACTGCCAGGTGTCACTGCCAGGGTGCCCAAGTGGCACCAGCTGTGCAAGGCACCACCCTGCCCAAAGGGCATGCAGCTTAGGGCCTCCGATCCCCTGGGAGACCCCATGAGTGCCGTTCCGTTTGGGCCCTGTTTGTGAGGATCAGTACTGAACGATGCTGGCCCGAGATCTCGGAGGCGAAGGGGATGAATCCCAAAGCCTCAGATACTTCGCTCTAATATGCAGATTTGCAAAAAGTGTTCCCACCCACTATGGGTGGAATTCACATCGCGTCATCTGCGAGGTCGCATTAGATCTCACAAGGCGTGGCGTGGCGAGCTGGGTAGATCCTGGGCGCAGGGTCTCCGGCTTTCATCAGCCATGTTGCACTGTGGAAATCTGCTTTTCCGGTGCAGCATGGTCATTGATCGTGCTTTTAGTCTCAAAATGGGGGAATTCTTCCCAAAATCCTGGGAGCTTCATCAAGTCCACTTCTTGCTGCTCTCCATGTGGCTGACAGACTGAATATACTGACAGTTTTACTCGGCACATGACTCCTGTGCAGCAGTACAACGTGGCGCATTCACATAACAATTATGTGCACACTCGCGTAACAATTAGTTCCCAGCTCTTTGTGAATATTATAACAATCTTCCACCTTCAGTTTAATTCCAATTTCTTTGTAACCACACTCAGGCTTAACTAATAGCACACAGCAAATAGAAATAAGACATACATAATCAAACACTGAACAGTGCTGCACCCGATCTTGAGCAAATTTCTCGAAGCCATTTTAATGATCTCTCAGTGTGCATCACTGGAACCTGATGCATTAAAAAAATTAAGGGCAAGGGTGACGCTGCTAACATGAGAGACATAAATAAAAGCCATTCCTTCCCATAGTTTTCCTGTAAAGTACTAAAATTTATTGGAATTGGATATAAAACCTTCACAACTTAAATATTAAGTTCAGGAGCATAGACATTTAATTTTCCTGCAGCCACAAGCACTGACTGTGTGCAATAAATCTCAAGTCTGCACCTGCAATGCTGTCTCACAAATCTCATCGATATGGTTGCAGAAATAACGCAGGGCTAATAAAATTTGTTCAGCAGTTTTAATGTACCTGTTTCATACAGAATATAAAGACTACCGTGCGGCATAGTAAAATTTTGCCCTAGATTATGAATGCTCTGAAAAAGACATGTCAAGGTTACAACTGGAGTAAGGATGCTACCACAAACATATGAATCAGGAGGCCACTTGGTCCCTACTCTGCTCTTCCATAAAATCATGACTGATTTGCGCACCCCCCCCCCCCCCCCCCCCCCAACCAATAACCTTTCACCGTCTTGATACACACAAGGTCACTTTAGTACTTAAAAGGACCACACTCTGTTCTGGCCTTTGCTTCCCTGGTAGCCCGGAGACGGATACTATTAGCTTGGAGGGACTCAAAGCCCCCGAAGTCGGAGACCTGGCTATCGGACATGGCTAGCTTTCTTTGCATGGAGAAAATTACGTTCGCCTTGAGAGGTTCACTGTCAGGGTTCACCCGGAGGTGGCAACCGTTCCTCGATTTCTTTGCGGTAAATTAATCGGCAGCAGCAGGGGGAAGGGGGGGGGGGGGGGTGGAGTAGTTTTGGTTGGAGTAGGGGGGTAATAAGGGTGGGACCTGTACGAAAGGTAAACGGCTTTTGCACTATGTTTATGGTTTCATCTATATTGTTTATTTTGTTGTTGTTACTATACCAAAAAGACCTCAATATAATGTTTATTAAAAAAAAAGGGCCACACTCTAGCACCAATAAGTATTTACTTCGTGAGGACAGGTGTGCTAGGTGCTCGGGGAGCCCAGCGAACCACGCCCATATGTTTTGGGCGTGCCCAGCGTTGGGGGAGTTTTGGAAAGGGGGTAGCAAGGACGGTGTCGAGGGTGGTGGGATCCAGGGTCGAGCCAGGCTGGGGACTCGCAATTTTTGGGGTGGCAGTGGAGGCGGGAGTGCAGGAGGCGATAGAGGCCAGTGTTCTGGCCTTTGCGTCCCTAGTAGCCCGGCGGAGGATCTTGCTCCAGTGGAAGGATGCGAGGCCCCCAAGCGTGGAGTCCTGGATCAATGATATGGCGGGGTTCATTAAATTGGAGAGGGTGAAATTTGCCCTGAGGGGATCAGTACAAGGGTTTTTCAGGCGGTGGCAGCCTTTCCTGGACTTCCTGGCGGAACGGTAGGGAAATAGGCCGACAGCAGCAGCAACCGGGGGGGGGGGGGGGGGGGGGGTCTGGAATGGGGGGAGGAAGAACTGTGTACATGGGTCTGTGGGATGTGGCGGGTGCTATCTCTTTCCCTTTTGTTGTTTGGGTGCTTTTTTGATTTTCTTTTCCTTTTTCCTTTTGTTTGAAGTTGCTCTTGAAGTTGGGGGGGTACTGTTCTTGGGGTGTTACTGCGGTTGTTTGTTAATAGAGTTAAGATGTTTATATTTTGTAAAAATTTCAATAAAAATTATTTTTAAAAAAAGTATTTACTTCGTGATAATTTGTCGATACTATTGGTGCATCATTCAGGAGCACCAAGAGGTGACCGGTACATTTTAACACTTATTTGAGTTTTGAAGCTGAGCCTTAGTCGTTTTACCACAAGCTGGAAAGTAAGTGGTTAGCACATTTGCTTCACAATGCTAGGATGTGATTCCCGGCATGTTCTCCCCATGTCTGCGTGCTGCAGCTTCCTCCCACAAGTCCTGAAATATTCTCCGTAGCCCGACGCCGAAATCGTGATCATCGATTGGGCGGAGAATGGATTCGGAAGCCAGAATCGGGGTCGGCTTGATGCCAGTCCGCCATGCTCCCCACCTCCAAACCGGCACCATTGTGACGCGCGCCGTTTCAACACCGTTGGTGCATCATCAGCCGGCCCACTCATGATGCTCTGCCCCTGATGGGCTGAATTCCCGATGGCGCAGACCACGTGTGGTCCCAGTGGTCGGGAACCCGGCGTGCCGGCAGCGGACAGTGTCCAGCGCCGCCACACTCATTCAGGACCAATGCCGCTGGCCTTGGAGGCTTCTGCAGGGGCTGGGGGGGCCTGGTGGGGGTGACCTGTGGGGTTGTGGTTCGCGGGTTCAGGTACGGCTGGCGCATGCTTTATGGCGGGACCGGTGCAGGTCGTCAGGCCTGTGCATGCGAGGCCCGGGACCTGACCATTTTCAGCGCGATCCGCGAGAGTACGAGAATCGGTGAGGGGCTCGTGCCGATTTTTCTGTTGCAAACCTATGCAGATTCTCCATTTGCACCGGCACTTAGCCTCAGAAAAGAAATCCAGCCCGTGCTGCTAGGTGAACTGAACATTCTGATTTCTCCCTCAGTGTACCCGCCGGAGTGTGGCGACTAGGGACTTTTCACAGTAACTTCATTTCAGTGTTACTGTAAGCCTACTTGAGACAATAAAGATTATTATTACTACACAGCTTCTGATTGGACATTTATTGTTCAACATTCAGAAACTAGGATTCATCACTTTGATTCAAAAGGTGCTCCTGCAGTGGAACAACTGCTGGGGTCAGTAATTTATACCTTATTTTAAGATCTTTGTACTCTGTACACAAAATTGGGGGAGCACGGTAGCATAGTGGTTCCAGCACCAGGGTTCCAGGTTTGATTCCTGGCTTGGGCATTGTCTGTGCGGAGTCTGCACGTTCTCCCCGTGTCTGCATGGGTTTCTTCCGGGTGCTCCGGTTTCCTCCCACAGTCCAAAGATGTGCAGGTTAGGTGGATTGGCCATGCTAAATTGCCCTTAGCGTCCAAAAATTGCCTTTAGTGTTGGGTGAGGTTACTGGGTTATAGGGACAGGGTGGGGGTGTGGGCTTGGTACGGTGCTCTTTCCAAGAGCCAGTGCAGACTCGATGGGCCGAATGGCCTCCTTCTGCACTGTAAATTTTATAAAATCCATTGGGATAACTGAACTAATGTAATGATTAGCCAAATGGATGTAGTACCTTGAATGACTTAATGAGGAATTTTTTTTTTTTTAAATAATTTTTATTAAGATTTTCACAAAATATAAACAACAAAACAATATTAACAAAACAACCATGGTAATAACCCAAAAACAACAACCACCCAACTACAAAAGCAACTACAAAAATAAAACAAAAAAGCAAACAACAAAAAGGAAAGAGATAGCACCCGCCACATCCAACAAACCCATGTACACAACATGGGGCAGCAGGGTAGCATGGTGGTTAGCATCAATGCTTCACAGCTCCAGGGTCCCAGGTTCGATTCCTGGCTGGGTCACTGTCTGTGTGGAGTCTGCACGTCCTCCCCCTGTGTGCGTGGGTTTCCTCCGGGTGCTCCGGTTTCCTCCCACAGTCCAAAGATGTGCGGGTTAGGTGGATTGGCCATGCTAAATTGCCCGTAGTGTCCTAAAAAGTAAGGTTAAGGGGGGGTTGTTGGGTTACGGGTATAGGGTGGATACGTGGGTTTGAGTAGGGTGATCATGGCTCGGCACAACATCGAGGGCCGAAGGGCCTGTTCTGTGCTGTACTGTTCTATGTTCTAACTCTCCCTCCCACCGAACCAAACCCCCCCCCCCCTCCCAGGGTTGCTGCTGCTGCCGGCCTATGTCCCTACCGTTCCGCCAGGAAGTCCAGGAAAGGCTGCCACCGCCTAAAGAACCCCTGTACTGATCCCCTCAGGGCAAATTTCACCTTCGACTTAATGAAGAATTATTGACAAATGATTCATGGCTCAACAAAATTTTAAATTATAATTTTTTTATTTTTTTTTTAAATTTAGAGTACCCAATTCATTTTTTCCAATAAAGGGGCAATTTAGCATGACCAATCCACCTACCCTGCACATCTTTGGATTGTGGGGGAGAAACCCACGCAAACACGGGGAGAATGTGCAAACTCCACAAAGGCAGTGACCCAGAGCCAGGATTGAACCTGGGATCTTGGTGCCGTGAGGCAGCAGTGCTATCCACTGTGCCACCATGCTTAAATTTGGAATTAGAATTGATACATTTTAAGCCAACAGTTTATGGTATGGAACACAGGCTAGAAATTAATGCATGTACAATGATCGATCTCGAGCCCACTTGTGATTCAAGCTATCAAAAGCCCCATTGATTTAATCCTTCCAGTGTCCAGGCAGAAACACTGGGTTGGATTCTTTGATTTTGAGGCTATGTCTGGAGGAAGTGTCTAGTTTTACGACAAAAAAAAAAATCGACGAGGCCCCAGCACCCATCCTCCGACTCGTGAGGGGCTAGCAGCCGCTCCACGTAAAATGCATGGCCTTCCCCGATATAAATGCTTGGGGAATTGCCGGGTCTGATCTGCCTGGACTGTACGCAGAACAATACTTTCCATTGTACATCGGTACACGAGACAATAAATCAAAATCTAAAGGATTTAACAAAAAAAAGGAAATAATGTATTCATCATTAATCATTTTACTAGTTTACAAATAAAAGGAAGAAGTGGGTAAACTTTAATTGAGAGTATTTTTAGTTTGATATATGTCCTAACGGAACACATTTTAAAGTGAATCACACAGAGAACATGGAAAATCTGCAAGCGACTAAACTGCAGACTGTGGTTGTGGTCTAATATGTGAAACCTGTCATCACAATTTATAACAGGCATGCAAATTTTACAGCGTGTGGCAGAGGCCCCGATTTTGCTGTGATAGTGACCACGAAACTGGCACCGTTCACCGTCATTGCTCCACTGAAACTGACAGCAACATCTCAAGCCTGCACATGTGCAGAATTACACAAAAATCCGGAAATTGCTGAAAAGGATTCCGTACCTCTCCACAGGGTCTGCTGTTGAGGCAGACGGCAATCAATGTGAAATCTTAACCAATGAGAACTTCCACTCTTCGGCCACCGGCCTCGTTATTAAAGCTCCTGAAAATGTTACATCTTGTTGAATGATGTTTTATTTTAAACAATGCATTAGCTTTATTATTACTGCTCAACAGCCTCAATGACCCTGAAAAGTTAAGTTTATATTCGTGTAATGTCAAATTTTTGCACTACGAGAATTTTTTTTGACGGTTTATTTTAGCTTCCTTGTTAATCCAATCATAGTCATTCATATTACTGTCTGAAAATGTTAACATCCTGGTTTGCTGTGTGTGACTGGTTCCTTACCTGCTTGCTGCTGCACAGCAAAACATCCCTGACTTGGCCCTATGCTGCTGATACTGCTGTCAGAAAAGGGAGAAACACAAACCCGGTGATCAGAGATCTGGTGATTTTTCAGGGCAGCTTCTTCCCAGGGTCAGTGGAGAGCAGCTCTGCTTCACTGCTCATCGTAAAAACCGGGTCAGTGTGCACCGTGTACCTCAAGGCGGTTTTTGTCATTTTGGGCCAATAACCCAATGTTTGTGGCCAGGACTATCAATGCTGTCATAACAGGATAATGCATCATTGAAAGGTAAAATGATTGTAATGATGCTTGCATGATGTTCAACACCATTCACCACTTCCCAGATACTGAAGTAGTCGGTGTCCAAATGCACCAAGACCTGGACAACAGTCAGGTTTGGATTGATAAGTGGCAATTAACATTCACATCACACAAGTGCCAGGCAATGACCATCTCCAACAAGAGATGATCTAACCATCTCCCTTTGATGGCATTACCATCACTGAACCCCCCCAACCACCCCCCACTAACAACACAGAGGGGTAATGATTGGTCAGAAACTGAACTGGATCAGCCATATAAATAATGTGGCTATAATAATAGAGGCTGGAAATTCTGTGATGAGTATCTCACCGCCTGACTCCTCAAAGCCTGTCTGCCATCTACAAGGTGCAAGTCAGGAGTGTGATGAACTTGATTGTGATCCACTTGATTGGATGAATGCAACACCAACAACATTCGAGAAGCTCAACACCATCCAGGACAAAGAAGCCCACTTGATTGGCACCACATCCAGTATTTTAAACATTCACTCCTTCCATCAGCAAGGCACAGGCACAGTCACAGTGGTGTGTACCATCTGCAAGATGCAATGCAGCAACTCACAAAGACTCCTTGGACAGCACTTTCCAAACCATAACCCCTACCGCCTAGAGGGACAAGAGTTGCAGACGCATGGGAACACCGCCACCTGCAGGTTCCTTTGTAAACCACGTGGAACTATATCGCTGTTCCTTCACTGACACTGGGTCAAAATCCTGGCACTTCCTTGCTAACAGCACTGTGGGTATATGTACACCAATTGGACTGCTGCAGTTTAAGAAGGCAGCTCACCACCACCTTCTCAAGGGCAATTTCGGATGGGCTAGCCAGTGACACATAAGGAGAGAGAATGACGATTTGGTGCCAATCAGTAATGCAAATTCTGATTCTTTTGTCAGATATGCCAATATACAGATGGGCACAATCCCCAGAATTTACTAAAGTTACTGGCATCTATAAAGGAAACTATACTGGAAGTCATCCAACTCTGATTTTTTCCCACAATTTAAATAAAATTCCTCTGGGAGACGTTGACTAAACTGTTTCACAATAGAACATTTTGTTGGATTCTTTTGGCTGCATTCCATCCTACTTTTAAATCACAAGAGGCAGGATTCTCCGTCGGCCGACGCCGACATCAGGAATTATCATTGGGCGGAGAATAGATTCTGATGCCAAAATCACGGCAGACGCCGGTTTGACGCTAAATCGCGATTCTCCGTCACCTCGAAAATGGCATAAATGCACCGCGTGTAGTTTAAACGCCGTTTGCACCTTATTAGTGGACCCAGCTGCGATTCTCTGCCTCTGATGGGCGGAGATCCCGATGGCGCAGTCCGTGTGTGCTTTTACAAATCGTGAACTTGGTGTGGTGGCTGCTGAGAGAGAGAGAGGAGGTAGTGACAATATTGAGTTCTTTACCCGTCAGTCCGGCCTCAATAAAACTCGAGATGGATTTGTAGGTATAGTATTATTTATTTTTAACCAACTTGCAAGGCTGGCTCGCTCCACAGAGATTCAGAACACACAGGCGGTCTTCTGGAGCTCCAGAACTGAGTGCGATCGGAGACAAAGAAATCTCTGCAAATCTCATTCAAATGGCATCAAGTTTCACATACAAGATTGCCATAGGTCATCCTATACACCTCCTGACCTGGCCATATATCCTGATTGGCTCACTTCGCATTCCTCAACCCTGGACCTCTTGTTACCCAGCATCCTTTTCCCCATCCTCCACGAGGCACCCCACCCCCCTTCCTTGCCATGCTTTCTGAATCCCTTTGTCCTTTGTTTGTGAATTCACTACTATCAGACTGGCTCACATCTACATTATTGTAACTAATATTTTAACTAACTATTTTATATCACATTCGTTTGTTCAATTCCTCAGTAGGACACAGAGAGGAGCTACCGCGGGCTGCCGGCTCGGACACTATCATGCTGGCTGGTGTGTGTGAGGGGGAGGGGGGGGGGTGGAACAGGCCCAACGGCCGGGTGACCCCCCCCACCACGGGACTGGGGCGGTGCCCAGGCATCAACTACCATTACGGTGGCCATCCTGCTGCGTATCCACTGACCACCCACCTTGGCCTCTGGTTCACCAGTGACACCGGCCGTATGGGTGCCAACACCTCCACACCCCGAACCCCCCCCCCTCCACACCGCCCACCGCCCCCCCACCCAACCCCAAACTCCCTGCCCACCCAGAGCAACATTCAGGGCAGCCCCCAGCGACGGGGCCAACCGTACCCCTGGCATGAGGGACGGGAGCCAGGGCCGGGGGTCCCCACTGTGCTGGCCACCGAAGGGGCTGGGGTGAGGGAATGGGGGAGGGTGTGGGGTGGAAGGGATATGCGGAGGCGGAGCCCGCAGTGCCAACTGGGGCCACTGCGTAGTCCGTTGAACCTAATTGGGCACGGGAGTATGCACCATGCTAACATGTTGGCCTTTCACCCCCTGCAGACAATGGACTTTTGAGTCCAACCAGCAATGGTGGCCGCCCTGGTGGTGGCCTCCCTGCTGGTAGCCGCAGCTCTGCGGGAAGTCCTGCGGTCATATGAGCGGGAGCCGCTCGAAGAGGAGGTGGAAGCTACAGCAGAGAGAGACAGGTAGCAGCCGCCCAGGCTGGAGTCAGCCGCCCAACAGGCCGAGGAGGAGGAGGTGCCAAGGAGACACCACATGAAACCTCGTGAGTACCGGCACCGCCTGACAGTCGAAGATCTGCCAGACCGGGCATGCCGTCGACGACTCCGGCTGAGCAAAGAGACAGTGCGGCACTACTGCCAGATGATGGCACACCTGGCAATCGCGGAGGTATGGGGGAGGACACCCGCTCCCGGTGTGGGGACCTGTCCGGATCTCACAGGTGCAGAGGTGCATCCGCGCCGTCGCGGAGGCTATATGCCCAGGCGAAGCAATACATCCAGTTTCATGTGGACCAAGCCCATCAGGAGGCCTGGGCAGCGGGGTTCACCTCCATCACCTGGATACCCCGTGTCCAGGGGGCGATTGACGGGATGCATGTCGTCCTGTGCGCACTTGCGGATAACAAGCCGCTCTACACAAACTGAAAGTGGTACCACTCAATGAACGTTCAGCTGGTCAGTGCCCATCAGCTGCGCATCGTACACCTCTGTGCCCGATACCAGGACACTGTGCACGATGCCTTCATCCTGACATACTCGGCAATTCCTGACATGTTCAAGAGGCAACCCCCCCACCCCCCGCTCCAGTCATGGCTGATGACACCTATCCGAAGGCCGCAGACAGACGTGGAACCCCGCTACAACAATGCCCATACAGTGACCAGGAGTGTGATTGGGCAATTCTTCGGCCTCCTGAAGATGCGGTTCAGCTGCCTGGACCGTTTTGGAGAAGCTCGCCTGCATTGAGGCGGCCTGCTGCATCCTCCACAACATTGCACAGCAGAGGGGCAGAGTGCTGGAGGAAGAGGAGGAGGAATGGCAGGCCTCGCCAATGAGGTGGATATGGGGAAGGGCAAGGATGGGCAGGACATGGGGCCCAGGCATGCGGGAGACCGCATAATGTGTGCACCAGGGTCAACCCTCTGATCGCCTCCAGGTTCACCAACAAAGAGGAGGAAGGCCAGGGGTACGAACACCACATCCCCCAGCCCCTCACTTCCCACCCTGGCCGCCCCCCCATCTGCATCCCCTCCATGATACATACCATACGGGGTGGGGGCACTGGGTTGGCAGTGACACCGGATCTGGTCTGTGGGTTGGAGGATGATGACAACCCACTCTGCGATGCACCCTGGTGCTCCGCATCGTCTGACAATGTCTGACTCATGCCCATGGTAGCACCTTCCACCTGGGTGATCCCTGCATGCGAGCTGGCCATTCCATCACACAGTCCCACCGAATCCCTGGGGTGACGGCATTGGGGACAGTCGGGTGGGGGGAGGGTGAGGAGGGTGGGGGCCACCCACAGGGCCTGCACCATTTCCCCTCCTCCCCCTCCACCCCCCGCACCTCCCCCAGTCCACCCCTCACACCCATCAGACAGAGCACCGAGGCAGGTTGTAACTGTGGTAACAGGTGTTTATTATGAACAAATATTTACAGAACTGTGACCTAGCCCCTATGACTAAACTGTGCCTTGCACCCGTGCCAACTTAACTGATATCTAACATTATGGACCTAGAAGCCCTAACACGATGTCTAGGTGGTTCCCCAGATGGTACAACAGGAGTGGAGGCAGCCTGTTGTGACCCCGACCTGCGACGAGGGTCCCCATTGGCACACAACTTCTGTGGCGACCGGGCCTGGATGGGCCCTCCCACTGCTCAGGTGACCCAGGTGGTGTGGTGCCGCCCTGGTCTGCCCACTGTCCACCAGATGCGCCAGGGAGAGGAGGGTGCTGTAGTGTTCAGGCACCTCCCTACAGGAGTCACCGCCACGGGCCCCATCACCTCCTCCTACCTCAGGGTGCCTAATGGCCCCCGGGCTACTCCATGGGACAGGGTGCAAATGGAGCTATCCCTGAGGCTCCCTGTCACCTGGCGCTGCCAGTCCTGGAGGCCCGCTCTGGTCTCGGCCTGGGTCTGCAAGTTCACGGTCATGGAGCACAGGTAGTGCTCCATCTCCATCAGGGACTGCGCCACATCACACAGTGACTGTGCCACCACCTGCGCCAGTGTTCTCAGCCATGGCCTGCTATGACTGGGCCACGCTGAGGAGCGCCGCTGCAATGTCCAAGTGGCTCTTTTGGGGGGGGGGGGGGGGGGGGGGGGGGGGGAATAATTTATGTGTGGCTGCGGCTTGCCAGCCTTTGAGTGTCAATCACAGACCTGGCGTATCCCGCACCGTTTTTCATTAGAATTGATTGTGTTCCACTTGACACCGGTGCTAGCCCATTAACAGTGGCGGAATCGATGCAGGTGAGGCGCCAATTTTTCTGTCGTGGAAGTCCACGGATTCTCTGTTGGCATCAATACTCCGAAACGGAGAGTCCAGCCCAAGGTATATTACCTTGTCTTCTTACCTTAAGCGAGTGTTATTTCACACTGTCTGTGATTCTCTCCCTCCCCTGACCCAGGCACTCACACATCTGTTGGTGCCCATTTTTTGAGTGCAAGTTACGCAGTGTAGGAAGCCAACATCTTTACTCCGAAAAGAAAATACAGGCCTGCCAAAGAGGAGAGTCCAAGCAGCAATTATTATTATTTATTTTATTATAAATTTAGAGTACCCAATAAATTTTTTCCAATTAAGGGGCAATTTAGCGTGTTCAATCCACCTACCATGCACATCTTTGGGTTGTGGGGGCGAAACCCACGCAAACACGGGGAGAATGTGCAAACTCCACACGGACAGTGACCCAGAGCCGGGATCGAACCTGGGACCTCAGCATCGTGAGACTGCCGTGCTACCCACTGCGCCACCGTGCTGCCCTCCAAGCAGCAATTATTGATTGCTATGCCACTTCATAGAATTTCATAGAATTTACAGTGCAGAAGGAGGCCATTCAGCCCATCAAGTCTGCACCTGCTCTTGGAAAGAGCACCCTACCCAAGGTCAACACCTCCACCCTATCCCCTTAACCCAGTAACCCGACCCAACACTAAGGGCAATTTTGGACACTAACGGCAATTTATCATGGCCAATCCACCTAACCTGCACATCTTTGGACTGTGGGAGGAAACCGGAGCACCCGGAGTAAACCCACGCACACACGGGGAGGATGCGCAGACTCCGCACAGACAGTGACCCAAGCCGGAATCGAACCTGGGACCCTGGAGCTGTGAAGCAATTGTGCTATACACAATGCTACCGTGCTGCCCCTTGAATGAAGACACAACAGTTGTCTTATCACCTTCAGCGCAGTCCAAGCTAAAGCCGTTAAGTTGCAAATTAGTTTTTACGTCCACCCTCGCTCTAAATTAAAGGCAGCATCTCTAGGTTATAGACACACGCAGCATAGTGTAGCCTTGAAGTTCCTTTAATAGGCTCAATTTTTTTCTGTTGAGCTCAGTATGTTCTGTTATGGACATGTCAAAAGAGAAAAGTTAGGGAAATAGAGGAGGAAGAGAATGATACATAGAAAAAGCTACGGCGATAAGATAAATCTCAGACAGTAATTGCTTTATTCAGTTTGCTTCACTTTACTTCAAAGGAAATTATTATCTGTTTTCTGTAGATTGGCAACTATCGTAAATCCCTATCTTCACCCAAGGTCACAGAAACCAACAGGAACTACTCAGCTTTGGGCAGCACGATGGTGCAGTGGTTAGCACTGCTGCCTCACAGCGCCGAGGATCCGGGTTCTATCCCCGCCCCGAGTCACTGTCCGTGTGGAGCACATTCTCCCCGTGTCTGCGTGAGTCGCACCCCCACAGGCCAAAAAGATGTGCAGGGTAGGTGAAATGTACATGCTTAATTGGAAAAAAAGAACTGGGTACTCTAAATTCTTTTTTTTTTCAAAAAGGACCTACTCAGTTTTTTCCCTTACATTTGCGCAACTGTGTTATTGGAGGTGTGATGAACATCTTCAAAATACATGAGGGCAGATCTTAACTAAGTAAGTAAAGTTGCCATAGTCCCAGGTGACCATGGTTCTCTTTCCCCTTTGAGAGGGAGAGCTGACTGGTGGTGATTTAACCTGAGGATCACCACACCTCAGGTGAGGAGCAAGGTTGAGAAGGCGGGTCGTTCATGAATAACCTCAGCCAGTACAGGAACTGAACCCGCATTGTTGGCCGCGCACTGCATCATGAACCAGTTGTCCAGCAAACGGAGCTGAACTGGCCCCATTATCGTAGCCATTAGGCTGCTGACTGGTTAGGCTCCTATGTCTGCCAAAGTGAGACCTACTGAACTTCTCTGATTCTGGGGCCGGCTCAAACAACCTAGCCAGCGGGAAGGTCTGGCACTGAACTCCCGTTGCAGGCTAAAATAATCTAATGACCAGAATAGGCACTCGGTTGTTTAGAGGAAGGCCCTTTTGAGTTGAGCAGCCTCTGGAATGTCAATATAAATGAGATATTGAGCCATGTTCAAGGTGCTCATTTCCCTATATCCTGACCTACTAAGTTAATGTCTACCCCACATAGTTCAAATTTTAGGCACATGTCCCTGTCAACATGTATCCTGTGTGTGGACAACTCAAAACCAATTAATTACAGAAAAAGTAGAACTGTCTATACATGAAGTGTTTACATTCATGCACACAAGCATAACAGTGGCAACAAAAAAAAAACACCTGACTGAGATAAATTCATATTTTCAGTAACTGGCCAAGGTCATTGGTCATCTGTATGCTGCACAACGAGGCCATTGTAGGTCACTCAGTCTGAGACAGTCTAAATTGCCGAAAGTGCATTTCCAGAATAGTGTTTACCACTGATTGAGGTAATCCATCAGTCACAGATTTAATACATACAAATGGAGCATGGCTGCTCTTCTATCTGTGAGAGTAATGAATTGCGGCTGCTATGAAGCTCTCATTTCTTCCCTGATCCACGCTCGAGGTAATAAAAACAGGATGCCGGAGATTTCCTTTCCAAA
The DNA here is from genome assembly GCF_902713615.1 of Scyliorhinus canicula. Taxonomy (NCBI): domain Eukaryota; kingdom Metazoa; phylum Chordata; class Chondrichthyes; order Carcharhiniformes; family Scyliorhinidae; genus Scyliorhinus; species Scyliorhinus canicula. The sequence goes on from NC_052164.1 coordinate 27,451,852, forward strand.
GAGTGTATTCTAAACCAGAGCGCAGAAGTGACCTTTACTGCAAAATGCGGATTTATAAATGACCCACTGTCTCTCTCACCCAGGATTTATTAACAGTAGAATCACTAAAATGAAGTAAGTCACCTGCTAGCGATATTGAAAGCATTACAAGCATTGCTATTTTAAAGGTACAAAATTGGCGAGAAAATTGCAGTTAAAATGAGGATGGAAATGAAGCAGTAAAGCAGACATGGAGAAACCAACCCTTCCCTTGATCCAAGCGAGACCAATGGTGCAGAAACCAAGTGATACCTAGAGCAGTAACAGAAACATTGGGCGGGATTCTCCGTAGCCCGACGCTAAAATCAGGATCAGCAATCGGGCAGAGAATGGCTTCCGACGTCGGGATCGGGGCAGGTACCATTTGACGCCGGTTGCCGATGCTCCACCCCCTTCAAATCGGCATCATCGGGGAGCGCGCCATCGTAACGCAGTTGCCGCATCAACAGCCGGCCCACCCGCAATGCTCCGTCCCCGGTGGGCCGCGTTCATGATGGCGCAGGCCACGTGTGGTCCTAGCAGTCGGGAACCTGGCGTGCCGGCTGCAGACATTGTCCAGCGCCGTCACACTCAGCCGGGATCCGTGCCACTGGCCGGGGGGCTTCTGCTAGGGCTGGGGGGAGTGGTGGGGGTGGCCAGCGGGGTTGTGTGGGCGGGTACGTTGTCTAGCACAGCTGGCGCCATGTTTCCCGGCGTGACTGGTGGGGGCGTCAGCGTGCGCGGCTGCAGCTTGTCAGCCCTGCGCTGGCGCAGCCTGGGACCTGGTGATTCTCCGGCCGTTCTTTGCGCGATCTGCAGGTGTTCCACATGGCACCAGTTCTGGCCCCTCACCAGTACCGGAATCGTTGAGTGATTAGCGCCGTTTTTCTCGTCAGTGGAGCACCGCGGATTAGCCGCAGAAATGGAGAATCCAACCCAAGGACTTTCAAATTCAACTTCTCCACACATATTTTATGTTTGGATAAACCTGCCGCTCGACAAATATTTACTTTTCTGACTCTTCCATCTAATGACAAATATGACATGCATTTAGCGTGGGGCAAATTTATTTCTACACTGCCCTAACAACATGCCTGGTCCTAACTATTCCATCAAGATTTTATGTCCGACATGCCATTTTTGTAATAAAAGTGATGAAAGTCACAATGTTAAAATGTAATAGCATATATATTTTATATTTGTGTTGTACACAACTCATAACAATTAGATATTGGTGATTCTTGTTTCCTCAGACGACAGATCATGTCAGATGTCAATATCATAGAATCCCTACAATGCAGAAGGAGGCCATGTGGCCCATCGAGTCTGCATTGACCCCTGAAAAGAGCACCCGACCTAGGCCCACATCCCCACCCTAGCCCCAGTAACCCCACCTAACCTAAGGGGCAATTTAGCATGGCCAATCCATTTAACCTGCACATCTTTGGACTGTGTGAGGAAACCGGAGCAGCCGGAGAAAACCCACGCAGTCACGTAGAGAAAGTGCAAATTCCACAGACAGTCACCCAAGGCCGGAATTGAACCCGGATCCCTGGTGCTGAGAGGCAGCAGTGCTAACCACTGTGCCACCGTGCCGCCCCTGCAGTTGGTGACATGAGTGATGGGTCTCATGAGAAAAGGGCACTGTGGCTTTTGACTCACTGGGAGTATCTTTTACACTTTCTCGCAAACAAGACTGCACGAACCCCAAATCCTTTGTGCTCAATCTTCACCCAATTCACTAGAGTGTAAGCTGTTATATGCTACAAAGACTTTCATACAGGAGATGATCTTTCTACTTTACAATATAAATTGCTTGATTTCAAAATCAAAAAGCTATGCCAGGTTGTATGAAGATGTCAGAAATACCTCTGCAGTAAAAGTCCCCTTATAACAAAGCCATATTACAAGAAAGCTTTTAGAATTCTTTAAGCATGGCAACAATGCCTCAGTGGTGACACACTTGCCTCCAAAGGTTGTGGGTTCATGCCCCCCCCCCCCCCCCCCCCCACTCCAGAGATTTAAGCACATAATCTAGGCTGACACTTCAGTGCTGAAGGTGCTCTTCTTAATAAGACACCAGACCAAGGCCTCATCTGATCCTATGGAGTCACACTTATCCCTCAAACCAACACCAATAACAAAATAATCTTGTCATTTATTTCATCGTTTATTAAATGCTATCGTGCAATCATTCTTTTGCTATGTGACAACAGTGACTACACTTGACGAGTCATTTTTTGGCCTCTAAACACTTTACACCAATTTGATAACACAAAAGGCACCATATAAGTGAAAGAATTTCTTCCTTGCTTTGTGTAACAGGATACCCTTTGCAAGTTAAAAGAAAACCTCTAAAAAGAATCGTAAGGTGCAAATTGAATATTTTCTTCGATATGGCCCAAAAGAGACGGGTTGGCCATTAGCCAAGAATGGTGGTGGAATTAAACAGCAGGTGTGGGTTGACGGGTACATCAAAAAACCTGCAGCTGTCTGATAATATAATTTCTTATTGGAAATAAATGGAGCTGCAGTATGGTATGTATGCATGTATCAACTAGTGTGATCACCCCATCAGGATTCATCATGGCCACAAGAATAATTCACTGTTGTACGTTATTTCTTGCATTGTTAGTTCTGCAGATTGCTTCTTCTCCTTTTACAACCCTCCCATACTCCCTGCCAAGATTAACCTCTCTGAAAACAATAAGACTAAATGAGATTTGCTGCGGTTTACTATTCAGCCCATAATGCAACCGCGTCCCAAGATTCACAGGTGTTTCCAAAATGAAAACCAGTACAGTTTTGGAGACGGAGGGCTGAATTTATTTTGCCCCTCACCCTGTAAAAGATTGAGATATTTTAAGATATCATTCGGTGCTAAAAGGCATGAAATCTATTATAAATATTGACAGCCGGCAGCCATTGTCAGCACTGGAGTTGGTGGCATGCCAGGATGATAAACAATGCGTTGCTGGAGGCAGTTAACAACAAAGGTGCAGATCTACATAAGGAGCTGAAAGGTGTATTGAAGACAATTCTGAGATGTAAAGTGGAGAAGTGTCGGTGGGGGGGGGGGGTACTTTGCTCAAAATTTTAAAAAACAATAACTCAGGTAGATGGATGTATAAAAATTTGAACCCGAGCCACATAAGATATTATTACAGTTTAGTCAAAGAGTAGGTTTCAAAGGATGTCGTAAAAGGATGAAAAGAGAGAAGAGGGATTAAGGAAGGAATTCCAGAGCTATGGGCTTTAAGTAGCTGAAAACATGGTCGCCAACAGGGCTGTAATTAAAATCAGGATCGCTCATGGGGCCAGTCTTGGCAGAGTGCAAGCATCTAGGGCGGCTGTGAGACTGGAGGAGTTAAGAGATGAGCAGGGATCAGACCGTACAAGGATCTGAAAATGAGGATGAGAATTTTAACTTCAAGGTACTGTCTAACTGGTAGCCAATCTAGGTCAGTCGGCACAGGGGTGATGGGTGAGTCGTGTCGCGTCTTTTCGTCCGACGTCACTTCGTCCAACGACACTTCGTCCACGTCTTTTGGTCCAACGTCTTTTTGTCCGCCCGTCTTTTGGTCCAACGTCACTTCGTCCAATTATCCAATTACAAATTAACTCCGTAGAAAACCATTTAATTGATAAAATACAAGTATAGTACAGCAAGTGAATTTAATTGCTAAAATGCAAGTAATTGATAAAATGCAAGTTGAAAAATGCAGTTTAAAAATCTAAAAATGCAGTTAAAAAATCTAAAAGTTTACTAATTACTTAAAATTCCCGAAATTACTTAAAATTGATGTAAATTGTAAGCAACATTCCTCAAGAAATCAATTTTTTGAGGCGTTCAGTTATTTTCTTATATCGCGTACATGAAGTCGACTGATCTCCCTGAAGAATTTGAGCCTTTTTGCCTATTATGAACCCTTCCTCTTCCTTCAGAGTTTTGATTAACCTCCAGATATTCAAATGAGCTTCACCCGCCGAACGCTTTATGGCAGAATGAAACCCCTCAGCAGCATTATTTGTTCTCGGTAGATCTTCTAGAACACGCTGATTAACATTCCATACAGCTGTCGGTAATGTAGGTGTTTCTCTCCTTCGTCTGGCACCACGTCCTCTCACAATGCCGATGTAAGTCAAGTCGAAGTAAACGATGAATTCAGCAGATATTTCTTCATCGTCTATCAAATCTTCATAAGCCTCTTCGACATCTTCAACGGGGAGGAAAGCTAATGCTGAAAAACGTCGAATTTTAAGACAGAATTCAGAGTCTGTATTGTATTTTTCTTTGAGGCCTAAATCGGTAATTTTTCGAAACACAGATTGGCTCAAATGAAACAAACATGCCACGACAGATGAATTAAGGAATGATGAATTAATTGCCTTGTGAACTGCAGCTTCGAAATCTGCCATGATATCAATCGGATCTGCATTAGGTTGCATAATTTTCAATTGGTCAAAGAATAATTCGTATGTCTGCTTTCTTTTATTCGGCAGTAATGCAAAGACCCGTGGAAAGCTGCTTCCTTTAACTTGTACATGAATGCAGAACAGTTGAAACCACTGTTGTGGCACAATCTTGAATGTCCCATCACATGCCCAATGACGATATGATGCTAAATCCTGAAGAGCACTTTCTGATGCGAATACTAGTAAGCGCTGTTGAACCTCGGCGCTCGAATCGTATCTCAGAAACTGTTCGCCATTGTCAAGTCTACAATATTTTTCAGGTATTTCAGAACCGTGTCTAGCCGCTGGATTAGCGGGAAATCCAGAATTTTTTTTCAGCACCTTTGAATAGTTCTTGAGACGACGGGTAACCTAGGGAGTTGAGAGCAGGTATTTTCTGATAGCTGCGTAAACTTGGCCGCTAGTATGCTACGCGAACTTGCTGCTATGTTTTCCACTGCTTCATGCTTTATTTATGCAACTGCTTTTCTAGCATTTAACGAATCAACATCAGCTGGATGAAGGTGCTCATTAGAGAAATAAATAATTTTCGGCTCATTGTTTTCCGTTACCGTGTGAATCCGCACTGAACATAGCCTTCTTTTCTCACATCTCCAGTATTCTTTTCCTAGGTTTGGACTGCTCGAATGAAAATCGTAGATATAGTTATTTCCATCAGCTACTTTCCTTTTACTCTTCGTTGACACAATGAACTTTGCTTTTTCGGGATGGGCGAATTAAGAAAGAGAACGATAATATCTATCCTTTAACGAGGCTCGTTAAAGGAAAGAGACCGGTAATAAAAATCCTTTATTGCATAAAAAGTTAATGTGGGGAGTGGAGTGAAGTGCTACAAGTTACAAAAAGTCAAGTTACAAAAAGTCTTAGACAAAAAAAATTATTAGTAAACTTTTAGATTTTTTAACTGCATTTTAAGATTTTTAAACTGCATTTTTCAACTTGCATTTTACTTGCATTTTATCAATTACTTGCATTTTAGCAACTAAATTCACTTGCTGTATTGTACTTGCATTTTATCAATTGAATGGTTTTATACGGAGTTAATTTGTAATTGGATAATTGGACGAAGTGACGTTGGACCAAAAGACGGGCGGACAAAAAGACGTTGGACCAAAAGACGTGGACGAAGTGTCGTTGGACGAAATGACGTCGGACGAAAAGACATAGCACCTGGGTGAGTAGGACTTTGTGTGAGTTAGAACATAGGCAGCAGAGCTTTGAGTGACCTCAAGTTTGCAGAGGGTCGAATATGGGAGATTAGGCAGGTGTGCATTAGAATAGTTAAATCTGGTTGAAACAATGGTCTGATTGAAGGCTTAAGCAGCAGATAAAGTGAGATGGGGTAGAGTCAGGCTGGTACAGAAGTAAAAATAGGCAGTCTTTGTGATGATGCAGTTCTGTGGTTTAAAGCTAATCTTGGGGCAAATATAACACTGAAGTTGTGAACAGTCTGACTCAGCTTTGGACACTTGCTAGAGAGAGAGATTGGCGGCAAGAGTATTGTCAAAGGCCAAATAAGGGGTAGGAGTGATGGATCTCACTGCATTTTTGGATAAGGGCTGCTTGTAGATGAGAAATAGGAGGGGGCAAGGATTGATCCTTGAGAGGCACCAGAGGTAACAGTGCAGGGGCATATAAAGAAATCTTTGCAGGTGATGCTCTGGCTGTGACCGGATCTCAGAATGGAACCAAGCGAGTGCAGCCGCATCCAACCAGAAAACCTGCATTTAGTGTCTTCATCCCAAGGTGGCTTTGCCCTACAGGCCCGGGAAGAATACCTTCTCCGATGGCAGCAGAAGCCAAAACTGGTGGACATAGGAAGCAGGAATGGATGGCCTTGTTTTAAATGCTTGCACACCAAGCAGCTGAAGTGCTCATATATTCTCTGTACAGACGAGTAAAGAGCATTCACTTTCACTTGCCAGTGGTCAAGTCCCTGGCTGTTGACAGGTCAGTATTACTTTATAACAGCTCTGCAGGTGCAGTTGTTTTAAAGCGGATTCTGGCTGCTGTGGAAACCAGACGTCAATATAAATGAACCCGTTTCTACAGCAACAGGACCTGCAGGTTGCAGAACTGCTTCAGGAAATTATTCGCAATATAAATGAAGCATAAATCTCCCTGCTGTGCAGGGGAACCTTCAGGTCACCTAACGCAGCTGAACAGAGATGTCCTACAAAGAGAAGGCATTGCACGAAGAACTGATTGGCAAGATTTCCTGGAGATCCAGTTACCAGGTGATAGACTGAAAGATCATTACAAATTACGCTTAAGGGGATGTTCACACGGGAAATTCTTCCAGCCTCAGAACAAGTACCAGTCTGAGAATCCACTTGCATCTTCCAGACACGTAGAAAACTGATGTCTGCGCCTGTCACAGAAATGAAGTGGCCCAATCTCCTTTACCAGAATTATCATACTCAATTTAATTTTGATAGGAATTCCATTTTCCAGCTTATCTCATTTCCACCCAAGGTTATCTACAAATAACATAAATAATGCAGGAGCTGGGCGGACATGCCCTTTATTCTAACATGGCTTCGCTGCCTCAAAATCACAGATAAAGTTGGGAAAATTTCAGTCGGTCTGGGTAAAATGAAGTAAAAATATTCCTGTGATTTCTTGTATGTACGTTATAGATAATATCCCAACTGTTGAGGGCAGTGAAGCAAAACTAGGTGCCGTCACCGCATATAAAAGTCAATACTATGCTTAAGGACACCGTAGCACAGTGGATAGCACTGTTGCTTCATAACACCAGGGTTCCAGGTTCAATTCCCGCTTGGGTCACTGTGCGAAGTCTGCACGTTCTCTGCGTGTCTGCATGGGTTTCCTCCGGATGCTCCGGTTTCCTCCCACAAGTCCCGAAAAACGTGCTGCTAGGTGAATGGACATTCTGAATTCTCCCTCTGTGTACCCGAACAGGCGCCAGAATGTGGCGGCCAGGGGATTTTCACAGTAACTTCATTGCAGTGTTAATGTAAGCCTACTTGTGACACTAATAAAGATTATTATTAATGTCACCTCATGTAGCACGTAGACGAGTGAGGTGATGGTGACTGAGACTACTGGTGCGAATTAACGGGAAAAAGAACAGAGTCCCGTTTTGGGTGTTTAGTGGGGTGTCCACCACGCGGCATCCCATGCGTCGCAAATCGTGCGAGATGCCTCTCGCGACGTTTAATGGCCTCGAGGCCGTTCGATCGGGATCTACCGGAACAGGTGTATTATGGAATTAATAGCAGCAGAGTCAATTTAAACCACCAGTGTGATATGATACCTTTAAGGAAGCACAACTTAAACCACTGCCATTCGAAACCCCCCTCAACAGGATATGAAGTACTAATTCCATGACTTGTTGTCAGTCGGCAGGCAGCATGGTAAAGATGAGATCTACCAAACTTAATCTTAGAACATTTTCTGTGTATAGTCATCGTATCTTCAAATAAAGAACCCACTTGTTTCTTGTTTCATGAATCCTTGTGTTTGACTGGTAAATTTACATTGAAAAGAAGAAAGCAACAGTGCTTTCCAATTAATTTCACTCCTCTGAGCCATGGAAAGTTTCCATTTTCAAGCATATATCCAATTCCCTTTTGATAGGTACTATACAATCTACTTCCATCAGCCACCATCTGCAGGCAAATCACAACACTAAAAAAAACTTATTATCCAGCCTTGGTTCGTTTGCTAGTCATCTTAAATTTGTGCTTTCTGGTTATTGAATCAGTTTATCTCTATCCACTCAATAAAGATCTTTTACTAAAATCATTTTCAAAACATTCTCGATTCCAAAGTGTGCCACCCCAGTTTTTCTAAGTTGCGTGGTCTATGTTAGAACAGGGAGCAATGCCTCCAGGATTAAAAGGCAACACTAGATACTATCCCAAACCACAGGGAATACTGCAGAGAGACTGAGTTGGGACCATGCCGAATCATCACAGTCACACAGGATACAATGACTTTGACGAGGACTACCTCAGTCGCATGGCAATGACACAAACCAGACTGGAAAATGTCAAAGAAAGAATGGGTGCACAATTTTCTTGCGCTGGAACATCCAAGAATCTTGGAGAAGCATAGTTAGAAATAGAGAGACCGCTCGAGGGAGCAGAAGGTTTGACGGTAGATTTTATAAGGAACTGGATGATGACCAGAATTTCGAAAGGGGCAATAGGGAATAGTTGTTATCAGCCAGCACTGGCCCAGGAGTGGTTGCAGAGTAATGTGATGGGCAAGGGTGAAAGGGACGAGAGATGGATCTCATGAAGAGATGAGAGGTGAACTCGGGGTGGATAAACTAGAATGTTTTGCGAGTGAGCCTGGATGGTTAGGAAAGGGCATGGAGTAGGTTGAAGTGGATGAGTCAACAGACTCAATCTTGAGCGCAAACAAATACATCAGCCCCTCGCAAGCCCACATCTGACAATTGCGATCACTACGAGCCAAATCTTTCAAGCTCGTAGTGGAGGAGTTTGCGATTTTCTTTCACTCGCCTCCAAAGGAGGTCTCACGAGGCTTATTTGAGCAAATATACAGAATGGCTATCAGGCAATTAATCACCAATCTGTGATTGAGTTTCTAACCACATGAAATGAACTGAAATGAAATGAAAATCGCTTAATGTCATGAGTAGACTTCAATGAAGTTACTGTGAAAAGCCCCTAGTCGCCACAGTTGCGTGATTTGCTCACATGGCATTGACAGCAGCATTCATGCGATGTAATTTAAGATTATTTTCACAGGAAAACACATCTTTCACAATGACAACATTTTGTAACAACCATGATTAAGCCAGACTAGTTGATCCACAGTTCCATTTTATAATTTCTTTCAGGTTTTTTTTAACAGGTTGTCGAATGGACGTTGCAGGCAGAGCATCTTTTAATCAATGTGTATGGAAGAAGCTTTTGCGGTGATTTGACTTGGGGGTTGAGAAGATAAAAGATAATGAAAAGCAGAACTGTGGGTGTCTGGCTGCTCAATGTCACCCCGGTCTGGATCTCACTGTGGTGGTTTGCTAATCTGAGCATCTTAAGTCTGTGCCACAAATATCGTCAGAGTTACACGGTCACACTCAATTGTTATGCTGCAGCCATTGGGTCATAGTGCACATAAATAGCTTGCATTCGAGCCTAGCTGGGAAATGCTTCAGAACATGCCAGGCGATGTTATGCACGGCAGGTTCCAGCTTACAATTATTTTGATGACCAATGAAATATGATTGAATATCGTTATTTTTCAGAATTTTGGCTTAGTTCATTTGTTGGTGGTGGTGTTGCGTGATTTGCTCACATGGCATTGGCAGCAGCATTCAATAAGACAATAAACCCTCTGGCCTAACATCACAGACTGTACCTTAGAATCTTTAACATCATCAGGGAATCAAATACTACCCGGTAAACATGACCTTCACCAACTTCTGAAAGAATACACTTTACCGGCAGACACCATGGGTGGCATTTAATGGAGGTAACAGGACTCTTGCCTGTTGGCTGGCTAGGGCAGGACCACTGACTCAAGTGCCAATTAGGGACTTAACCAGGCAGAGGCGGACCCTTCCTGGGGTCAAGGACCCAGGAAGCGGAAATCCAGCATTCCCACCACCCTCCAGAGAGTTCCCAGTAAATCAGAGGCCACCACGGTACATTGCTCAGCAGCACCACTGGGAGGGCAGTGGCTGCTGCCAGTGCAACACCACCCGAGGCTCAGCGTCACCAAGGGACCGAGGCGAGGTGGGTGGTGGTAGGATGGGGGTCATGGGGAAAAGGGGGTCGACAACAAGCGGTGACATAAAACGGGCCCCATCCTTCCTGATGCTGGGTCCCTCAATCAGTCGCTGAATGCATTTGAACAACTGGCTTTGCTTTTTGTCCTTGTTGCATGGCGAATCCCCCATCCATCACTATGTGAATATCAGTGGCAGCAGGATGAGGCCCTTAAGTGCGCATTGATGCCACTCATGCGTCTCAAATTTCAGTGGGGTGTGAAGGCTGCTTATATGCCTATTATGAGCTCATGCAAAGGCCGGAAGGCAGCAGTGGCCCCACCTGCCACTCCAACCTGATTAAATATCCTCTGCCACCAAACTGTTCTTGGGGGAGGACATTAGGGATTCAGTCCACTAAGATCCAGATTCTAATAACAACCTACATTTATATGAACTCTCTAACATAGTAAAATGCCCCAAACCACTTTCCTGGAGAATTAACACACAAGATTTAGTCATAGGGCGAGATCTACCAGTTGCGTTGCACCCGAAAGGCAGTGCGCCTGGCCGGTAGATGCCAGGAGGTCCCACTTCCGAGATCCAACGTGATTTTGCGAGACGTCATGATATGAATCCCACCCATTGTAGGAGGGATCACTTTCTGGCAAATCTACATATTAGAATGGGACAACTAGTTTCACTCTAAATATGCATTCCCGAGATCTAACCAAGGCATGGGGTCTAACTCCCCTCGCATTGGAGACCTCGGGCAATCGCCATTCAGTGCTGGGCCCCACAAATGGGGACCAGATGAAACGGCACTGGTGGGGGGTCTCCCAGGGGACTGGAGGCCCCCAGGTGCTTGCCCTTTGGACAGGATGGATCCCTGGCCCTGCTGGTGTCAACCGGAGACTCTGGCATTGCCAATCTGAAACCCTGACAGTGCAGCCTGGGTGCCAGGCTGGCACTGCCAAGGTGCCAAGCTGGCAGATATTGGGCCGGGGATGCTCTGGGCGGGTGTGGGGGATGCGGGGGTGGGCCGAGGACCCCCTTATACACAGGTTGGAACTTGGGGGCGGTTCGGTTGTTGCATTGGGGGCTCGGGAGAGAGAGAGAGAGAGAGAGGGAGAATTGGATGCCATTTGAAAATGGTGTCCTGATCTCTCCCTGCTCTGTGTTCCGGCGAATGGAGCTCCTCATTGCAGGGAACGGGTCTATGTGCGGCCTCGGCCCAGCGTTCCCCGCTGAGGCCCCCAGCCTAACCGGATGAGCGTTCGATAGCGGGCTGATATTCAGCGCTAATCTACGGGACCCTCTAATTGGTAAGTTGAGACGTTGGGGTCCGGAGGCTGCGATCGAGTGGGAGGGGGGTGTGCTCCACAGATCATGGCGCCATTTAAAAATGGTGACCTGATCTCTTCCTGCACTGGCGAGCTGAGCTCGGTAGCGCAGGAAATTAGCCTAAGCGCGGCATTGCTTGCTGAGGCCCAAAAATAAAGCTGAGTCCCGTTTACTAGCGGATTCACAGCGCCGGGAAACACCCCGCTAAACACATCCAAAACGGGACTCTGTTTCATTTCCATTAAATCGTGCCCTCGATATTTCAGAAAAAAATCCCCATTTTCTTGCACAGAAAATAATCCATTAATACTGAGCAGTAACTCACTAGAGGCGGGGGAGTGCAGGAAGTAAGTTGGAAACTGTAAACCCAAGAACCACACAGGTGACCAAACTTTGCCCCTGCTGTTACCCGTTTCATATTTTATCTTTATCACAATGCTTTCATCACGCTCCCTGTGGTCATCGGATTTTCACACGGGAACAATTGTCAGTGTTCTAATAAAAAGTACATCCATTATTTTGTTTTAGTAAGTGATGCGAGGTTCCTCGTGGGAGGAAGGCAGAATGCTTCTCAAATTCACAGTTGGGATGTTGTCCCATCAGTAGTATTCCGCTCTGCTGACGAAAACAGCAATCTGTTATCCTGCCAGCTCAATTTCCCACACATATGGTACAAATCACATACAAACATGATGTACCATGTAATATATAAACCAGACTCCGTTTAAATATATCTCTGCAAACGTCAGATGCCAAACTAGCTTGCGAAGATTGAAGTGTGTTGTATTGTAAAGGAAAGTAGAAGTTTTCAAATATTTACGTTTCAACTATTACTTTGTGTTCGGCATTCGATTTTCTGAAATGTTAGTAATATATTTCTTTTAAAATGCCCCAAAGATTGTAGAATCTTGGCAGTGGTAAAATATCACAGGTAGCAGGAGACGAGATTTCATAACATCTCTTTTTCAATTCTTTCCTGTTATAGTTTTCGAAGGGGGTAATATTGTGCATGTAAGGACAAGACAATGCAGCGTAACACCCACTTGTGAGGAGGAAGCAAAACACTTAAGAACAGGGAAGTTAAAAAAGTTATATAAAACCGAAAGATGATTTAGTTCCACAGTCTCACCTCTCTGCACCTTCGCATTGATGAAAGAGATAAGTCCATCACTAACATGGGGATATTGAAATCTCTTACTGGGTGGGGAATAGAGTGGAAAAGGATTTGGAACTTTATCCCTTTTCATCGCAGTCACAATCCCTTTTGTGGTAGCCTTCAATATTTAGCAGAGAGAAAAGTCATAACTTTACATTCACAGCTTCATGAGAAAAATCAGAGCGATAGGTTTTTCTTTTTGCAAGGCAAATTCACTCTCACGAACATTTTTGAATTCAGAGATAGCCCAGGTTCTCTAATAGAAGATAAAACGGAGACATTTCACAGCATTCATTCCTCGTCTATTTTTGAAAGATAGGTGGATACTTATTACTCAATGTTTGACAAACACCTATTATTGCTGACAGCTTACGGTTCTGCATCGGGGAAGGAAGAGTCCATTCAATTATTTCACAGGTCTCGATGGATCCACGGCAAAATCTTTGCAATTTATAAGTTTTCTAAAATGTTTCACCAACTGTACAGAACAAATCACTTAATATAGAACATGCGCCCTGTTAAATTCTAATCATGCTCTAATTACGCTAAATTCAAAAGCTTGACCAACCACTAATCAAACTGAAGAGTTCCAGTACCAGAGGTTATTCACGAAGGCCCCGCCTTCTTAATCTTGCCCCAAGTGTGGAGGTGTGGTGACCCGCAGGTAAAATCACCACCAGTCAGATCTATCTCAAAAGGGGACAGCAACCTATGGTACTCGGGGACTATGGTGAAATTCATTCATTCAACCTGAAGAGTTCTTCATATTGTGTCAATAGATACATGCCATGCTATCAACAGAGGTGTCAACTGATATAGGACAGAATTAGGCCATTTGGCTCATTGTATTTAAGTCTTCTCTTTTGTAGACCTGTGTAATTACTCCTGTGGTGTTCTTTGTGATGCTGGATTCCGGATGGATGTCGTAGTGTTCACAAAGACTACAGAAGTTAAGTTCATTAACAAAGCTAACATTTATTTCCACTACTTAAATTAGTAAACAATAATTATAGTATTTTACACTCTACTAACACTAGTCTCTTCACTTTAACTCTAACTGCACTCTATCCTCTCTAGATCTCTCCTATGCTCTCTAGTCCAGCCTTCACCCTCTCTCCCAGAAGTCTGTGAGTCAGTGTTTTATACAGTACTGCATCTAGCGCCATCTAGTGGTTAATTGTAACATGACATTAACTCTTTGTATATTGAATATTTCTATAATGTCACAAGTCCCACTCCTTTTGTGGAAACACCGCAGTCTATAAAACTGATGCAGAGATCTGGATGATAATGGAATGGATTAGCTCAGCAAAATGGCCTTTCTACATCCATATCATTCCTATTCTTCCTCCACAGAAGAACTCATGTGATCTCTAGTGAACAAAATATATAATGAGAGGGCAGGAAGATGGTTATAAACAAACTACCTCTTTAACTGGACAATCGTATTTCCTTTGAATAAAATAAATGGCTACAGTGTCTGAGCATTCTGGTGCACTGCACAACATTCAATCACGCGGTTCCATGCCTAGGGTTCCCCACACAATGAGCACATGATCAAGTCAACAGAGACGAGATGGTTCCTTGGTGAAGCAAGGGGGCAGGGAAAGAATTCAAAAACCTTCCAGCAAGCAGAGTTTCTTTGGCAGAGGCCTGAAAACAGCTTATTTAATCACAGTTATTTGGCCAGATAATGAGTAATGTGGCACAGTGGGGGAGGGTCAAGAGGAGAAGGAGATAGGAAATAAAAGTTAGTTCAGTGTGCCACGAAATATTAAATTTTCAGATGCTATATTGGACAGGACATAACTCTATAATGACAGGACCTCCGTCTTTTGTTTTTAAAGAGCTCATTTGTAATTAAGTCTTAAAAGTGTAATTAATAAACATGAAAGATTTTGAAAACTCAATTGCAAAGGTAGCTAACGTTCCAAAATGGACTGGCTTTTTCTTGGCATCTTTGAAGATTAGCGCAGAAACATGGCACATACATCAATTATCTTCATCACTCCAAACCTCAAATAAGAACACCACTTCCAAAAAAGCAGCAATGGGTATCATTGGGATCAATAAAAGTCAAAGTATCAGTCCCAAACACAATAAAAATATGATCGTTCACACATGGAGGCCAAGGTATATGATTTTTCTTTTTAAAAATAAAATGTTTTAATCACCAAATATGTTTTGTGTTTTTCAGGTGAAGGCTCAATATTATAGAGATTCATTGTGAAATATGACTTTTGGTAGTTTTGGTTCTTTTCTGTCCATCTCTTTAAAATGCTGAAAATCTCCAATTGTTTTTGAATCTCCATGCAGTGTGCGTCGAGGAAACTGCTGACATGATTTCACTTAAAGCAGTATGAATGCTTTTCTTGGATACTGATAAAAGTGTAATCTGAAGCCAAACAGAGTTGGAAGCCTTGGTGTAATTCTATCATCCGGCTGGCTCACACCATTTATAAATCTTGACATTGTCTCTGTTCAATCAGATGTAACGGTTGCTGGTCAAGCAGTAGATTTCGAATCACACTTCCAAATCCACTGTGTCAATATAGGAGCACACATCGATGTCACTGGTTACAAAGTAATGGAGCGTGCAACCTAGAGGGGCCGATTCTGCTAAACCGCAAAGAGCTTCTTCAACATTGCCAAATCACACTGAAAAAATTGCACTGAATGAGACTAAAACAGCTTATTCCGCAGGTTTGAGCAATTACTCCCACCTCCGGAACAAAGGATGGAAACTCCTAATTTGTCAGCTGAAAGGAAAATGGTGGAGAGAATTCCTTTACTGGCAAATCGTTATTTGTGTACGTGGCGTAGCTGTACAGCGCACCATTGCTGAAAGCTTTTGGCCAGGTGATTAACTGAAGAAAGACTCTATCCAGCAATTAAATATCCTTTTGGTTTATACTGCAGCAGATCCTGGTGTACAGTACATCAACAATACTAACAGAGTAATCACTGTTTGGCATGCCTTGGGGAAAACATTTCAGTTGTACGTGAAATTAAATGAAAATGAAAATCGCTTATTGTCACGAGTAGGCTTCAATGAAGTTACTGTGAAAAGCCCCTAGTCGCCACATTCCGGCGCCTTTCCGGGGAGGCTGGTACGGGAATCGAACCATGCTGCTGGCCTGCTTGGTCTGCTTTAAAAGCCAGTGATTTAGCTCAGTGACGAGTACATCCCGAGTGTAGTGCGATAAGATCTGATCCGCAGATTTAGTCAATCCTACATTTGTGCGGATGTCTGTAGAAGCTTCAGAAAATAAAAGTTTTGCAAGTATTCAAATTGGATCCTTTTTAATATTTAGTGGCTGACAAATCTCTCTCTTACATACACACACGCGCACAGACCCCACCCCCACCACCTAAGGAATTCTTCCCCTTAAGGTGCGTACTTGATAATTAGAGATTCTCGAAGAGATTAAGAAGTTAAAATATTGACTTCACCACTTGTCTCACGCATTAAAGTGACACTTTCATTAGAAGCAGAAGCAACTCACAATCTTCAGCTCTCCTTTGGGGGGCCCTCAATCTCTTACAGTTCACAACACAGGCCACAGTTCACAACACAGGCCAGAGTGCGCTCTCGGTAAATTCCTTTTTCGGAAAATCCACATAATTAATTTGTCAAACTCAGGTTATTCTATTTTTCTATACCTGCGGCGACATTTTCTAATTTGCCAGAACTGCCAATGCTTTCATCTCCAATTAAAAGAGAGAAGAATGTCCTCAATGATTGATGGTCGGCTAGAATTTACAAACAAAAAAAAGAGGGAGAGAATTGTTTGAGGCTGTACTCAAAGTGCACTTGCATTTATTTCCAGATACAGGCAACAAAACTGTTTGATAGCATTCAACTCCTTACGGTGGATTCTGTTCATTAATAAGGGAATGCAGCCTAGGTGAATATGCGGCCTGAGTTAACTACTATGACAGGACAATAAATCATGTTGAGAAAGCAGAGAAAGGTTTTAGTGTTGTATAAGGTGTTAGTGAGGCCACACCTGGAGTATTGTGTTCAGTTTTGCTCTCCTTACTTGAGAAAGGACGTACTGGCACTGGAGGGTGTGCAGAGGAGATTCATTAGGTTAATCCCAGAGCTGAAGGGGTTGGATTATGAGGAGAGGTTGAGTAGACTGGGACTGTACTCGTTGGAATTTAGAAGGATGAGGGGGGATCTTATAGAAACATTTAAAATTATGAAGGGAATAGATAGGATAGATGCGGGCAGGTTGTTTCCACTGGCGGGTGAAAGCAGAACTAGGGGGCATAGCCTCAAAATAAAGTGAAGTAGATTTAGGACTGAGTTTAGGAGGAACTTCTTCACCCAAAGGGTTGTGAATCTATGGAATTCCTTGCTCAGTGAAGCAGTTGAGGCTCCTTCATTACATGTTTTTAAGGTAAAGATAGATAGTTTTTTGAAGATTAAAGGGATTAAGGGTTATGGTGTTCGGGCCGGAAAGTGGAGCTGAGTCCACAAAAGATCAGCCATGATCTCATTGAATGGCGGAGCAGGCTCGAGGGGCCAGATGGCCTACTCCAGCTCCTAGTTCTTATGTTCTTATAAAAGGATAAGAACAAATACCACATAATTGGTGAGCATTTTCACTAAACCCAACATTCCGGTGGCATTACAGCACATGTGTCAATACATGGCAGAGTAGAAGCATTTGATAGACTGACTTCTTGATCTCAGTTACTTCTTCGAAGAAGAATCACCAAATATAAGCTGTAGAAGCAGGGCACCAAGCCAAGTGGACCTGCCACAGGTAACTTTATGCAAATATGTACAAATACCCAGACAGTACCCATGAACCTCACGGTAGCATGGTGGTTAGCATCAATGCTTCACAGCTCCAGGGTCCCAGGTTCGATTCCCGGCTGGGTCACTGTCTGTGTGGAGTCTGCACGTCCTCCCTGTGTGTGCGTGGGTTTCCTCCGGGTGCTCCGGTTTCCTCCCACAGTCCAAAGATGTGCGGGTTAGGTGGATTGGCCGTGCTAAATTGCCCGTAGTGTAAGGTTAATGGGGGGATTGTTGGGTTACGGGTTACGTGGGTTTAAGTAGGGTGATCATTGCTCGGCACAACATCGAGGGCCGAAGGGCCTGTTCTGTGCTGTACTGTTCTAAGTCTAAGTCTAACCGAATTCTCTCATCATTCAAATAAAAAGCATAACCACAAAATATATCACCACAATAAATCTAAAGTCTCATTCTTGCTCAAATGTTAGAGAGCTTGTCTTTAACTAAGTAAATCGAAATAATAATTTACTATAATACATTCCGACGGAGCGCTGCATTCTCAGAAATGCCTTCCTTCAGATGAGATTAAATACGGCCCCTCGTGCCTCTTTCAATTATTGGAATGGATGTCAAGAATCCCATGGCTCAATGAATAAAAACAGGCAAATTTGTTAATGCCCTGGCCAATATAATTCCCTCAAGCAACAATCAAAATTGATTCAGTGGTCAATCATTTGACTTCTATTTAGGGAACCTGTGGAATGAAAAATGGCTTCCTTGTTTGCCTATCAAACCTCAGTAATTGTGTTTCAAAAACATTCATTGTACATGAACAAAATGTTCCGGACAGATGTGGTGTAATCTTATACAATGAGGTCTTGTGGCACGGTGGGAGCATCCCTACCTCTGAGCCAGGAGCTCTGTGTTCCAGTCCCACCCCAGGACTTGGATGGCCAAGGAAGGTGTGTTCATAACGTGACCAAACAGGTTTATTATCCTTCCAATGCACCATTGGCATGTGTTAAGAGCAGGTAGGTTCCCTGGTCAGCCTGAAGCATGAAGTGCAACAGTCTCCAAACGCTAAATGTCTTCACGTGCAAGCTCTTGCTTTCTGGCAAACATCCTCCTCATTTCGCAGGAATTGTCAGAGGGGGACAGATTTAGACACCGCGTAAAATAGCCTTTCTTTCTCTCGCTCCTCGCTTGCATATGTATCCCTGCACTCTGCAGAATGCCAAATAAAGTAATTATTCTGAGTGCAATTTTGCCCTAATCTTTCCCTTACACATTTGCAGCTCATCAATTCTAAACCAAGAACAAATACAATCAATTCACTGGGTTATTAGAAATTCTACTGGTTTATATTGCAACAGATCACTGGCATTATGGCTGCTGGCATACAGACACATTGGACGTGTGTACAGCCAAGAAAAGAAAAATGTGTTTCAAAAGATGGAATATTGTAGGACACTTCAATTGGATATTTTATTAGAGACGCATTCATCTGTTAGCATACATGGAGTTTATTACAATACGAACTGCACTTCAAAAGTATTTATTTGGCCTTGAAGTAGTTTGCAATACACTGAGATGAGGAAAAGTACTATGCAAATGAAAACCTATGCCAGAATCACTAGGAAAGTGCTTCCCCAATCATTGAAGCTTCCAGTTTGTGGCACATATCAGGGAATTTGTGCCAATTGCTGTGTTGCCTTAACATGTGACATAAAACTGTCGATTTTGCAGATGGGATTGCATGGTGGATCGGCGGTTAGCGCAGCTGCCTTGCAGCGCCCGGGACCTGGGTTCAATTCCGACCTTAGGTGACTGCGTGGAATTTGCATGTTCTCCCTTTGTCTGCGTGGATTTCCTCCAGATACTCCGGTTTCTTCCCACATTCTATGTGCAGGTTAGGTGGATTGACCATGCTAAATTACCCCCCATAGTGTCCCAACAGTTAGATGGGGTTACAAGTTTGCAGGGGAGGTAGCATGCTCTTTCAGTAGGTTGAATGGCCTCCTTCTGCACTGTGGGGATTGTACAATTATTCAGTGGACTGCGTCTCATGGTTTAAATTACTTCACATGGATTACCTTACAATTCAGCTATTCAATGTCTCCCTCCCCTGCCATGGATTTTATATACTTCAAGCAGTGGGTTCACTAAACGGATAAAGCTATGAGAAAACAAAGCTCAAGTAAAATTGAATAATTATCTGAAAGACATTGAAATGAAATAAAATGAAAATCGCTTATTGTCACAAGTAGGCTTCAAATGAAGTTACTGTGAAAAGCCCCTAGTCGCCACATTCCGGTGGCCTGTTCGGGGAGGCTGGTACGGGAACATAAAGACATAAAGACCTACCTCTCCCCTGCCCCCCCCCCCCCCCCCCACCCCCCCCCCCCCCCCCCCCCCCACCCCCGCCCCATCCAACTCCCACCCTGCTGTCCCAAGTGTAGAAGAGGTATGAAAGGAGAAGTAAAAAGATATCTGCAGTGAAAATACAATGATCAGAAGGATTGGAGTGGCAAGTGATTGAGTGGCAAGTTAAGCTATTATTGCCTAAGACGCAGCCATTCCTGACTGAAACATTCTCCGTGGGGAATCACATTGGCAACCTTCCAGAACAGAGCGATTTGAGTTCTTAACTGTGGCAAAGGTAGGCAAGAGCTCAGGACAAATCCGAAGTGGTACTGCTGCAATAGCTAATACCTAAAAAGACAAGATGCACTGTGCTGGAAAATAGTGGACTAGACAATCTATGTAAAAAGAGCAGTTCTAGTTGGTTGCCTGAAGTAGCTGAAATGGAAAATAAAGAAACATTACTTTTCTGCACTAAATACAGTAATTACCAGGCTTTTAATTTCACATTTCCACCAGCACGTTTTCTGCTATAAAAGACAATGGACAAAAATGCTTTGCTCACCTTAGCTTTAATAAAGCCTTAGATTCAGCGAGATGATCAAAGTCTAAAGAGGTCTAAAGATCTACAAAAACAGAGCACACTTTTGAAACAACAATCTGAATAATAAGGATCCTTATCATTCTGAAACATTTTTATAGTACTGGTGAGAAATGTTTTACTGTAATTACTGAACTCTGCTGATTACTTTGGTTGCTGTTTGATTTTGCTTCACCTGTCTGTATAAGAAGTCAAGGGGCTATTGGGATAATCCATCTTATGTCTACCTTGTACCTCTTGAGTAGGTAGCATTTTTGCTTTGAATGATGCGTGTACCACTCCAGACAACCCTAGCAAGTGGAGACCAGTGTATTGTGTCGGATCTTTGTGGGGTTGGTACCTTTTAAAGTGATGGACAGGACCCAGAGCCAGAAGTTCCACCCCATTTTCACCCATAGTAGAAAGTGGGTAGGGTGTGACTCACAATTGAGGGGTACCCAAACTCAGCAGGGACACTTGAACCTGGTGTTCGGTTCAAGCAGACACCTGCAGTATGCGAGTCACAAATTTATGGAGGAGATGACCTTTTCGCGCAGGGTAGATAATGTTGGACTGCCAAATTGTGAAGTTATTTAAATCTCCAGCTGTCATACAGCTATTTCATTATATCATTATTAATGGTAAACTGACAACAAAAATTATCCCAGCAGGGGAGATGGAAGTTCACAGTTTGACTGGCCCAAAGTTATTAAATAATTTGCCTTTGAAGTGTGGTTATGAATTCAAACCTGTTTGTTTTAAAGTACAAAGAACAAAGAAAATTACACCACAGGAACAGGCCCTTCGGCCCTCCCAGCCTGCGCCGATCCAGATCCTTTATCTAAACCTGTCTCCTATTTTCCAAGGTTTACTTCCCTCTGTTCCCGCCCATTCATATACCTGTCTAGATGCTTCTTAAATGATGCTATCGTGCCCGCCTCTACCACCTCTGCTGGCAAAGCGTTCCAGGCACCCACCACCCTCTGCGTAAAAAACTTTCCACGCACATCTCCCTTAAACTTTCCCCCTCTCACCTTGAAATCGTGACCCCTTGTAACTGAAACTCCCACTCTTGGGAAAAGCTTGTTGCTATCCACCCTGTCCATACCTCTCATAATTTTGTAGACCTCAATCAGGTCCCCCCTCAACCTCCGTCTTTCCAACGAAAACAATCCTAATCTACTCAACCTTTCTTCATAGATAGCACCCTCCATACCAGGCAACATCCTGGTGAACCTCCTCTGCACCCTCTCCAAGGCATCCACATCCTTCTGGTAATGTGGCGACCAGAACTGCACGCAGTATTCCAAATGTGGCCGAACCAAAGTCCTATACAACTGTAACATGACCTGCCAACTCTTGTACTCAATACCCCGTCCGATGAAGGCAAGCATGTTGTATGCCTTCTTGACCACTCTATCAACCTGCGTTGCCACCTTCAGGGTACAATGGACCTGAACTCCCAGATCTCACTGCACATCAATTTTCCCCAAGACCCTTCCATTGACCATATAGACCACTCTTGAATTTGATCTTCCAAAATGCATCACCTCGCATTTGCCTGGATTGAACTTCATCTGCCATTTCTCTGCCCAACTCTCCAATCTATCTATATTTTGTTGTATTCTCTGACAGTCCTCCTCGCCATCTGCAACTCCACCAATCTTAGTATCATCTGCAAACTTGCTAATCAGACCACCTATACCTTCCTCCAGGTCATTTATGTAGATCACAAACAACAGTGGTCCGAGCACGGATCCCTGTGGAACACCACTAGTCACCCTTCTCCATTTTGAGACACTCCCTTCCACCACTACTCTCTGTCTCCTGTTGCCCAGCCAGTTCTTTATCCATCTAGCTAGTACACCCTGAACCCCAGACGACTTCACTTTTTCCGTCAACCTACCATGGGAAACCTTATCAAACGCCTTACTAAAGTCCACGTATACGACATCTACAGCCCTTCCCTCATCAATTAACTTTGTCACTTCCTCAAAGAATTCTATTAGGTTTGTAAGACATGACCTTCCCTGCACAAAACCATGCTGCCTATCACTGATAAGTCTATTTTCTTCCAGATGTGAATAGATCCTATCCCTCAGTATCTTCTCCAACAGTTTGCCTACCACTGACGTCAAGCTCACAGGTCTATAATTCCCTGGATTATCCCTGCTACCCTTCTTAAACAAAGGGACAACATTAGCAATTCTCCAGTCCTCCGGGACCTCACCCGTGCTCAAGAATGCTGCAAAGATATCTGTTAAGGCCCCAGCTATTTTGACCCTCACTTCCCTCAGTAATCTGGGATAGATCCCATCCGGTCCTGGGGACTTGTCCACCTTAATGTCTTTTAGAATACCCAAAACTTCCCCCTTCCGTATGATAACTTGACCGAGAGTATTTAAACATCCATCCCTAGCCTCAACATCCGTCTTGTCCTTCTCCTTTGTGAATACCGATGCAAAGTACTCATTAAGAATCTCACCCATTTCCTCTGACTCCATGCATAAATGTCCTCTTTTGTCTTTAAGTGGGATAATCCTTTCTCTAGTTACCCTCTTGCTCCTTACGAATAAATGGCTTTGGGATTTTCCTTAACCCTGTTAGCCAAAGATATTTCATGACCCCTTTTAGCCCTCTTTATTGCGCGTTTGAGATTCGTCCTACTTTCCCGATATTCCTCCAAAGCTTCATCAGTTTTGAGTCGCCTCGATCTTATGTATGCTTCCTTTTTCATCTTAGCTAGTCTCACAATTTCACCCGTCATCCATGGTTCCCTAATCTTGCCATTTCTATCTTTCATTTTCACAGGAACATGTCTGTCCTGCACTCTAATCAACCTTTCCTTAGAAGACTTCCACATTTCAAATGTGGATTTACCCTTAAACAGCTGCTCCCAATCCACATTCCCTAGCTCCTGCCGAATTTTGTTATACTCTGCCTTTCCCCAATTTAGTACTCTTCCTTTCGGACCCCTCTTGTCCTTGTCCATGAGTATTCTAAAACTTACGGAATTGTGATCGCTATTCCCAAAGTAATCACCAACTGAAACATCAACCACCTGGCCGGGATCATTCCCCAATACCAGGTCCAGTATGGCCCCTTCCCGAGTTGAATTATTTACATACTGCTCTAAAAAAACTCTCCTGGATGCTCCTTACAAACTCTGCTCCATCTACGCCTCCAACACTACACAAATCCCATTCAATGTTGGGGAAGTTAAAATCTCCCATCACAACCACCCTATTGCTCCTACATTTTTCTATAATCTGTCTGCATATTTGTACCTCTACTTCATGCTCGCTTTTGGGAGGCCTGTAGTAAAGTCCCAACAATGTTACTGCACCCTTCCTATTTCTCAGCTCCACCCATATTGCCTCAGTGCTCGAATCCTCCATCGTGCCCTCCTTAATCACAGCTGTGATATCATCTCTGACGAGTAATGCAACTCCTCCACTCCTTCTACCTCCCTCTCTATCCCTCCTGAAGCATCTATACCCTGGGATATTCAGTTGCCAGTCCTGCCCTTCCCTCAACCAAGTCTCAGTAATACCAATAGCATCATATTCCCAGGTACTGATCCAAGCCCTAAATTCATCTGTCTTACCTGCTACACTTCTCGCATTAAAACAAATGCACCTCAGACCACCTTTGATTTCATCATCTCTTCCCTGTCTACTCTTCCCCTTAGTCACATTGAGTTTATTGTCTCGTACCTTACTGGCTTTAGTTGCTGCTTCTTTACTGACCTCTAACTTCCTAATCTGGTTCCCATCCCCCTGCCACATTAGTTTAAAACCTCCCCAACAGTGTTAGCAAAAGCACCCCCTAGGACATTGGTTCCAGTCCTGCCCAGGTGTAGACCATCCGGTTTGTAATGGTCCCACAACCCCCAGAACCGGTTCCAATGTCCCAAAAATCTGAACTCCTCCCTCCTGCACCATCTCTCAAGCCACGTATTCTTTCTGACTATTCTTGAATTTCTACTCTTGACTGTCCCGTGGCACTGGTAGCAATCCTGAGATTACTACCTTTGAGGTCCTACTTTTTAAACTTATCTCCTAACTCCCTAAATTCTGATTGTAGGACCTCATCCCTTTTATTACCTATATCGTTGGTGCCTATATGCACCACGACAACTGGCTGTTCACCCTCCCCCTTCAGTATGTCCTGCAGCCGATCGGTGACATCCCTGACCCGAGTACCCGGGAGGCAACATACCATTCGGGAGTCTCGTTTTCGACCACAGAAACGCCTGTCGACTCCCCTTACAATTGAATCCCCTATGACTTTAGCCCTGACAGTCTTTTTCCCGCCCTTCTGTGCAGCAGAGCCAGCCACGGTGCCATGAGCCTGGCTACTTTTGGTAAAGGACTAGGTACTTGAGGGGTTTTAAAGTTTTAATTGGGCTTTCATGAATGGCAATGTTTATTATAATGAAATCTGTAAAGTATATTTAGATTTTATCTCACCCTGGCTTCTGAGGTCTGCTGATGTTGAATACTGGGTGAGTTGGCAAGGAGGGTGCGGGAGCAAAGGATCATGGGTGGGGGTATAATTTGGCATTAAGTTGGACTGGAGATGAGAAGGGACCATGGAGTGTATGGGGGACATGAGTTTGCATGAAGAGTATGAAGGGCCGTGGGGGTGAGGTTGTGTGGCGTGAGAGCTTGAGGGGTGAGAACTAGAGAGCATAACATTTAGCACACAACTGGGACAAGGTTCCAGAGAACTGAGGCGGATCTTTTAAAACAGCCTACATCGGCACTTGGCAGCCCCCGAGGCCACCTCTAATCTGCATCCATGTTTAGCAAGCCTGACTCCATCCTGCACTCAAAGCCACCCTGCTGTGAAAATCCCAGCAACCGGGGCAATTTTCCCTCCCAAGGCAGGTGCGCTGAGCTCAGAAATTTCCTTACTACCGGTCTCTAAAGCAAATCCTGCCCATGGTCTCTAAGTACTGGCTAGATATCCAGCAGGGCATTCCATCTGGACACAGTGATGACTGGTACAGCAGGTGTGTTCTTACTCCAGTGTCAGAAATGTTAGGGTAGGGGTTTAGTCCAGATGACCCAAGCAAGTACAGAGCACCAGCTTCAAATTCTGGCTTAACATCCAGTAGCAGGGGGTGTACTTGTGTCTGATGGGTATGGTAGGTATGGTGAAGAGGAGGTTGGTCTATTTAGTCTTTGCTGCAGCTTATTTAGAATATATACTGAAAGTGGCAATGGGAAACGACTTCGGCAACAATACCTGGCTTTAGAATCCAATGTGTGTGCCGTTAGACCTCCCAGGGACAGAGGACACATTGGATAGGATGGACCTAGAGAGAGTTACTGTTCACACTAGAACTCATTAACAAATCATTCACTTCCTTACTGTTTGTAGCATTTTTCTGTGCACAAAATGACTGTCAGATCTGCCCACATAACAATGAGCTTTACTTAAAAATAATTATTTCTAGTTCTGGTAAATTCAATAGGGAATTCAGGAGAAACTTCCTTACTCTGGGTGAATGGTGAGAAATCACTACCACAAGGAGCAGTTGATCCAAATAGTAGATGCATTTAATGGGGAAACGCATTAAGTACATGAGGGTGTGATGAAAGTAACGTGGGAGTGGACTGGTGTGGAGCAGAAACACTACATGGACCAGTTAAGCCTTCGGGTTGATTTGTGTTCAACATGGTGTAATTCCAAATATAGTTTCTTGAACGCCATTATATTCTTTTGTTTTTAAAATATTTTTATTCTCCTTTTTCACACTTTCTCCCAAATTTACACCCAACAATAAACAATAATCAGTAACGAATTAATGCCAATCCTCATATCAATAACAATGATCCCATCCTCCCATCAAGAATTCCAGTAGGTCCCCCCGCCATGCCAGGGCGCAGGGTGGAGAGGTTGATCACACTAACTGGATTGGCCTTCGGGCGATCAATGAGGCGAAGGCTACAACATCTGCCTCCGTAGCCGTTTCCAGCCCCGGTTGGTCCGATACCCCGAATATGGCCTCCTGAGGGCCTGGGTCCAGTTTCACGTGCACCACTTTAGAGATTACCCTAAAAACCTCCTTCCAGTAATCCTCCAGCTTTGGACAGGACCAAAACATATGAACGTGATTTGTGCCCCCCCCCCCACGCAATGTTCACACACATCTTCTATCCCCTCAAAGAGACGGCTCATTCTCACCCTTGTAAGGTGTGCTCTATACACCACCTTAAGTTGTATCAGCCCCAACCTCGCACACAAAGTGGAGGCGTTCTCTCTCCGGAGCACCTCTCACCAAAAGCCTTCCTCCATACTCTCTTCCAATTCTTAAATGCCATTATATTTTTCATCATGGTAGTCCAGTTACTCATGGTGATGGTGAACATTAGTTTAGAAACAGGATTCACAGTCATTGGTATATGTGTTTAGTTTTGAAGGATCGCTTAGCGCAGCCACTGAATCCATGGAAATCCTGGTGCTTCAGAGCACACGACACAACCACAGTAGCCACTGTCTTGCGCTTGGCATGTTTAGTGTAGGTGACAGCATCCGTGCTCACATTCTCCAGGGAAACCTTCAGTTGCCCGCTAACCACTTCATAGATCAAACCCAAGAACTGCTTGAAACCCTGCATAGTGAGCCGTAGAGGGGATGGCTGGTCGGAAGAAACCATGGATATTATCACTGAGCACTTTGAGGGTGCTGCATTTTGCACTGCCTTTTCCCAGCTCTTTGCTTCCTTGATCTTCCCAAACATGTAGCTTCCACCCCCCCCCCCCCCCCCCCACCCCCCAAGAGATATGGGCGCAATTCAAACAAATGGGAACAAAGTCACATAGCGAGCACGTTTAGCCGCGTGTTTCCCGGCACTTGCAGGCTTAACATCGCAATATTTCGCGAGATTGCGTTAGATCTCGCAAGGCATGGCAAGCCGGGTAGATCCGAGAGTGGGATCTCCCTGCTTCCCTGCTTTTATCGGCCACGCTGCATCACGATCTGCTTTTCGGGCACAGCAAGGCCGTTGGATCACGCCCATGGAATTTTATTTAGAAGTAACACTATCTACTCTGTGCATTTAACAACTATAATTCACATCATCTGTACACATCTAATGGATTCATTTTTCATTTCAGATGAATGGCAAAAAGACTAAATAGGAATAAACACGAGGAGGAGGGAGTGATCTGATATTCTAAATATGTTCTGCAGAACAGTTAGAGATTACTAATGTAGGTCTCGTGATAGTTGTTATCGCTTTAATTGTATTGTGGCGTCAGCCACCTATTTTTCACTCACTGGAACAGGAAATCAACTTTATGCTCATTCTTCTCTTGCCTCAAAAGTTGGACAGTAAGCTTGAACTTTGAAGACAAAATAGTCCACAAATGGAAAGTACATGACAGCTCCACCCCACCATCATCAAGTCTCAATGTTTCAGTACAAGGGCATGACTAGCTACAACAAAATAACTTTATACAAGCATACTTGGCTTCGATGAATAACTTTCAGTTGAAATCAATTTGTCAACAATTTTTATATAGAGGTTATCAATATTCAGGAGCGATTAAAGTGCAATGATCTAATCAAGGGGGTTCAAAGAGCAAAACTTGAATTAAGTTCAGTTATTATAACTCTTGCATCTGAATATTTACAACTTGTTCACAACATTATGAAAATACCACTTTTCCATTTTAGGTCCAACCTTATAGAACAAAGCTTTGTGAAGCTGACTGCAGAACAGAATTACCAATCGAAACATTCGACTGATTACTGGAAGATGTGCTCATATTTTATATATAAATCTGCAAATTAACTGAATGATTGGACCATAGGGAACAGAAGAGCGCGTAAACCAGCATTGAATTCTAGAGTCTCACTTGGTTTTCATCAAGAAAATTCAAGGAGTCTAGATTTTCTCAAGAAGTTCATGTCCTTTGTCCTAAATCCATTCTGTGGTTTCAATGGAAAGAGTAGTGTCACAAGTAGGCTTACATTGAGACTGCAATGAAGTTACTGCGAAAATCTTCTAGTCGCCACAAGTCCGGCGCCTGTCCGGGTACCCCGCGGGAGAATTCAGAATGTCCAAATCACCGGACAAGAACGTCTTTTGGGACTTGTGAGAAGAAATCGGAGCACCCGGGGTGAATGTCCACACAGACAGTGACCAAGCCTGGAATCAAACCCGGGTCGCTAGCACTGTGGAGCTACAGTGATAACCACTGTGCTACCGCGTCGCCCTGGCATCATTGGATGTATGGCAGCGGACCCCCATCAGGATTCCTGCCACCAGCTGGAAGGCCACCAATACCCAGCTGCAGGTTTCCCAGGTGGTGTATTGGAGAGACCATTTTTGGAGCATCAGCAGAGGTGGGGCAGCAAAGCTCCAAATAGTTCGGGAGAGGCGGCTCTGTTGGCTTCAGCAGAATTCAGCCCATACATGTAAACTAATGGGGGCCAATGTGGAGGAAGAAGGTCTTCATTTGGCTTGGTCCTTCCTTTCCAGTGAAATAGCTCTAAGACACTGTGGTAACTTGAGCCAACTGAAGGGAAATGGGTCAAGCAGCGGAGCTCTGCACTTCCCACCTGCACACGCCACCAACATTTACAAGCAGAAATTCGATAACTGACCAGATAATCTGTACTGCTGGCTGTGAAATCCATGTTGCCGAGGACACATTACAGGCTTCACAGTTGGGTTCAGCACCACCAGAGTCAGCGAAATGAAAAAATCATCAGTGGTTGCTGATCTCGGTGCAGCAACCACCTTGATTCTATATGCATTTGTAGGCATTAAATAGGGGTCGGTTCCTGCACAGCTGTGATGCCCTACACAGTAGATTAGCCTACTGAGAGTATTTGTTTGTGATAGATGAGCAATATTAGTGGTCCTTTCACCCCGCTTTCATTGTTTTTAAATTTAGAGTACCCAATTACAATTATTTTCCAATTAAGGGGCAATTTACCGTGGCCAATTCACCTACCCTGCACCTCTTTTTGGGTTGTGGGACTGAGACCCACGCAGACACGGGGAGAATGTGCAAACTCCACACAGACAGTGACCTGGGGCCAGGATCGAACCCGGGTCCTCGGCGCTGTGAGGCAGCAGTGCTAACCACTGCGCCACCGCACTGTCCGCACCCTGCTTTCATTAGTAATACACCTTCATAATGAACTCAAAACTGGGACTAGGATATGTTCTATTTGTTTGGAGAGATCTCTAAATAGAAGACTTTGAGTGCGGTCCAAGGCCACGCTGAGCCAGAAAAACAGCTCGCTGCAGCGCAGTATGGCCTATAGAAGCTGGTAGACTCCATTCCCGGTTCTACCCGGCTCACAATGCCTCGCGCGATCTCCCGCAACGTTGCGATGTAATCCCGCCCATTGTGGGCAGGATCACATTTTGGCAAATCTGCATATCAGAGTGAAACAGCTGGTCTCACTTTAATAAGCAGTTTCTTGAGGTATACATGGCGTTGGGATCCACCCCCTTCACCTCAGAGATCATGGGTGAGCAACCCGAGGCTTTGGGATCCATCTGGCATGTTTTGTGTTCTGGTGCTCGGGCCGGGAGTGCCAGGCCTGGGGGTTGGTGGGGATTTCGGGGGCTGGAGACCCTCCCAGTGTGCGCTGGGGCTGGGGGGGTGAAATCGGGGGCCTCGGAGATTGGGATGCCACTGAAAAATGGCATCCTGATTTCTCGCTATACTGAGGAGTTCCGGCGAGCAGGGCATCTTGGTGTAGAAAATGGGGCTGTGTGTGGGCCTCGATCCCACGTTCCCCGCTGAGGCCACTTATTTAACATGAGCGGTGCTTTTTAGCCATGTGTCTCTCGGCGCTGCGAGCGCTGGGAAACACCCGGCTAAGCTGGCTCGGTATGTGACCTTGTTCCATTTAAATGAATCACGCCCGATATCAGCCAGCTGCATGCTGCTGTCAAATGGACTGATCCATTAGGTCACACAAGAGACTGTACTTCTCCCATCTCCCACCATTCTTTCCTTTTCACCAAGATAGTAGGTGAATTAATGACCTGTGCCGAACCTGTCTAGCATGTCAATTAAAGGGCAGAATTAAGTTATGGATTTTACTGTGTAACTATTTAAATTTTCATGTATAATTTCACAGTTCCAACATGGGGTAGTTGTAGCTGGGATATTATTCCCAAAAGTTAGGTCATTTGGACATCCAAATTCTCCCTGTGTGTACCTGAACAGGCGCCGGAATGTGGCTGACTGACACAGTAACTTCATTGTAGTGTTAACGTAAACTTACTTGTGACAAAAAAGATTATTAATATATTATAGTAGTAAAGGTATTTTGTTGCTGTTTTTATTTAAGTTAGAATTTTACTCTGTAAAACCACTTATCTCGAGCTGTTTTCTGTTCTTTGAATTAATGACCTGGAAAAAGATATTTTACATAGATACATAGAATTTACAGTGCAGAAGGAGGCCATTCGGCCCATCGAGTCTGCACTGGCTCTTGGAAAGAGCACTCTACCCCCTACCCAAGGTCAACACCTCCACCCTATCCCCATAACTCAGTAACCCCACCCAACACTAAGGGCAATTTTGGACACTAAGGGCAATTTATCATGGCCAATCCACCTAACCCACACATCTTTGGACTGTGGGAGGAAACCGGAGCACCCGGAGAAAACCCACGCACACACAGGGAGGATGTGCAGACTCTGCACAGACAGTGACCCAAGCCGGAATTGAACCTGGGACCCTGGAGTTGTGAAGCGATTGTGCTATCCACAATGCTACCGTGCTGCCCACGAAGCTTTCTCCATGGTACTGGCTCTATCAATCAGAGATCACTTGTCAACCAATCAGCATTCTCATCTCGTACAGTAGAGTACACACGTGCACAAACAGACACACACACAATAATAATAATCACTTATTGTCCCAAGTTGGCTTCAATAAAGTTATTGTGAAAAGCGAACACGCATATACATACATGGACACTACACACACAGATACCACACATATATTCACACAAACCCATACACACGCAACACAAACACATACACACACATGGACATGGACACACAGACATACACACACACCCCTCTCTCCTCCATCCCACCCACTTAACTTCTTCCTGGCATCTCAAAGTGGCGGGGGCCTTTAAACGTACCTGCTTTATGGCAGCTAGTGCCTTCAAAAGGGAGCGAGGCTTCACTCCCACCCCCCGGTTCTACTGCACTGTGCTGAAGGCCTCGGGAATCCTGTGCACTGCACATTTCTTACCAGACTCAAATTGGGACGGTCGAGCGAGGTACCTACAGCCCCAGACTAAGGTAAGTGAAGAGGAGCAGGGTGGCAACCCAATGGTGATTGACATTCCTCGGAGTGTTTGGTATGGAGAGCTTTTTAAACTTTAAATACAATTGTGAATGTTAATTGAAATCAAAACTTGCGTACATTCCTCAGGATTTTCAGTAGCTGAATATGACCATTGGTACTTTGAGGGATTATCTCTGGCAGGGGGGTTATTTTTGGCAGTTACTGCCATGTGGTTTGATGCTGAAAGGAACAGGAAATGTTTCTTAATAGCCAGATGAATGTTAACCAGCAGACGTGGCCTGATGCAGCCTGATTGATCATGCATAGTGTGTGACATGCCCTGTCAGGTTGAAGCTGAGTGGATGGAATTTAAGCATAAGCAGACCTATGCAACACTAATCTCAAAAGTATGCACAGGCATGACACAGTCGTACATTCAGGACTTAAAAAGGTTCTTTCACGTTGTATTTTGTTTGAGGAAGAACAAGGTCCAACTCCACGGATTGCAACCCTGCATTTACGTTATTCATTTCGCAGGCCAATTCAGAGGATGGGAATCTGCAAGTTCGGTCTAGATTTGTCTGTTTTATTGACATAGGACGATGTTACAAGAGCCAGTTTTGGTACAAAGGTTTGCCTGAACGGATACTTAGGCAGACAATTTGCCATCTCAAATTAAACTTGAGTAGCAAAAGAGCATGGGTGGAATCATACAAGATGTCGATGGCAGAGAATTCTTTTTTTATTTTTTATAAATTTAGAGTACACAATTATTTATTTTTTTCCAATTAAGGGACAATTTAACGTGGCCAAACCACTTAACCTGCACATCTTTGGGTTGTGGGGGTGAAACCCACGCAGACATGGGGAGAATGTGCAAACTCCACATGGACAGTGACCCAGGGCCGGGATTTGAACCCGGGTCCTCCGTGCTGCAGTCCCCGTGCTAACCACTGCTCCACATGCCGCCCTATCGATGGCAGAGAATTGGCAATGGCGGTGCTTTTGAAAGTCAGAGATAAATGCCAGATTTATTGTATGTTAGGTGGCACTTGTGGTTACCTTCTAATTATAAACCCAAGATTAGCTACTTCTAAATCCAATGTTTGCACGAGGCTGCTTCATTATCAAAGAATGACAAGTGGAGCCGAACACAATTGACTCATCAAAATATTTAATATTGGAAGTGACATGGGAGTGTCCCTTTAAGAAATGTTTTTGTCTTATCACATGGCTTCAGTGATGTCATTGTGTGGGTGGAGCTGGGCTGTGGCCCTGGGAGTTGGTTTTACTTTTGCCTTGGTTTAGGGCTTGTTCATCACATGGTTTCAGTGCTGTCACTGTGTGGGTGGAGCTGGGCTGTGGCTCTGGGAGTTGGTTTTACTTTCGCCTTGATTTAGGGCTTGTTTGTGGCTCTGAGGTTTCGTTTTCACATTTGCCTGCTGTACTCAGAAAGAAACGTATCTTGGAGTGTCTCTCTATCTTCAGTTTAAAAGCTGTTTCTAGGTTACTTGATATCTTAAAAGTGATAGCTGCTTTTTGGAAGGAATTCAAACCTGCTGTTTTGGAAAGGAAACAAGAGCATCCATACCAGGTATTGAGTGCTGTGTGCTGGGCCACACCTTTGAAAAGGGGTTCTGGTTTATTGGATCTTGTTATTAAATTGGAACAGTTAAAGGGGGAATTTACTAAGGGTTATACATAGATTACTGTAGCTGTGTGGGGTATTTATGTTTGTAGTTGATAAACTACACATTATGTGTGTGTTTATAAAAATGTTAACTAAATTCGTAGAATAAAGCTTGTTTTTGATTAAAACTGCCTGAGGCCTCTGCTGAATAACACCTGAAAGGACGGCCTTGTGCTCATCGTAACCAAAATCAATAAACAGCTGTAGGTCAGGTGAACTCCATGATATACTTTAGAGTTTTCTAAATGCTGGCCCATGACAGAAGCAAGGTTATTGAGAATGTAGAGATATTAGATGTTATTTGAAAGCACCTTAGGGTATTGATGACTCTTTCCATTATTTTACTGATTGGAAGAGGCGTATCAGATAATAGTTCACTCGAGTATGTTTGTTTTTTTATGTGACCAATATATTCCTGTTGAACTTTCCATATTTTTGGTGGTAGATTCAAGGAACAATTTAAGATTAGCGCTAATCTGAGCATTATTTCCTGAAAGGAGCAAATGAATAGCTTTAATACGCAAACTTTGTATGATTTTATATGGAGCGTTTTATACCCTTTTAATGGGGCTGCACAATGGCACAGTGGTTAGCACTGCTACCTCACAGCTTCGGGGACCCGGGTTTGATTTTGGCCTTGGGTGACTGTGTGGAGTTTCCCCCGTGTCTGTGTGCGTTTCCTCCAGGTGCTCCGGTTTCCTCCCACAGTCCAAAGGTGTGCAGGTTAGGTAGAGGTAGAGGTATAGGGCAGGGGAGTGGGTCTAGGCAGAGTGCTCTGTCGAAGGGTCGGTGCAGACTCGATGTGCTGAATGGCCTCCTTCTCTGCCGTAGGGAATCCATGGATTGCATATTGCTAAAAGGCAACTCATTTAAACATCAAAACGACACTATAAAATATAAATTTTGCACAGATGTACAGGAATTTCATTGTCCTTCAGAGGCAGTACAGCATTTTGGGATGCCATAAATGGTGATTAAAAATACTCAAGTCTTTCTTTCATGCACTGGAACAGAACCAAATTGGCTCATTATATCAAGGGCTCATCTTTAAATTCCACAGAGATAATTGGATGAGCGTACAGAGGCAAGTTGTCTTATATAATGTCCCCCAGTGTTGTCCATGCTGCAAACAAGATTGCAGGCAGTGTTTTGCACATGGTTTTAGTTATTAATCGGAGTGGTGCAGCTTAGTTGTTCCAGTTACTGTAATTACTACACCACAAATTAGATTCAAGACAGGCACGGCAAAGCTGCACCTGAAGTAACATTTAGAATGAATAATATGAAAAATGCAAAGCTGAACTCCATAATTACATGGGTCAGACATGCATTATCTGCAAATACAGACAATGACCTTTATCTGAAATGTATTCAATATGCAACTTGAGGGATTTGTTTCTCTGAATAGATTTCCGATGTCATTTATTCAATGAAGTCCTTCTCGTGTGTAAGGAGGATACTGGTCATTCCATAAATGACACAGCTCGCGTGATGATTAAAAGGAAATTGGATGCAACTCCCTGACTTCCACACAATAAATTTTTGTACGTAAATGTCAGTTAATATAGAAAGAGAAAAATAAGTTATCGTTCACAGAATAACAAAGTTACAAAATATATATTATCCAGAGGAGAGAAAAGTATTAAAATATTTCTTCAAATAGAATTTGTAACTGTGCATCGGTCTAATATGCATAAGTGATGCAGTGTGTATCGGGGTGGCATAGTGGTTAGCACTGCTCCCTCACAGTGACAGGGACTTGAATTCAATTCCTGCTTGGGTCACTGGTTGTGTGGAATTTACATATTCTCCCCAGTCTGCATTGATTTCTTCTGGGTGCTCCAGTTTCTTCCCACAACCCAAAGATGTGCAAGTTAGATGGATTGGCCATGCAAAACTGTCCCTTAATGTCCAGGAATGTGCAGGTTAGGTTATGGGGTTACGGGAATAAAGTGTGGGGGGGGGGGGGGGGGGGGGGGGGGGAGTAGGAATGGGTACAGAGCTCATTTGAAGGGTCGGTGCAGACTCGATGGGCTGATTGGCCTCCTTCTGCATTGTAGGGATTCTACTTTTCTCTCTTGTGTCCCGGTGCTGGTTAGAATGGGCCGGTAAATTTTTCAAATTGAAAACCCAACAATCTAGCCAATTCCTACCAAAGGTCACCAGCAAGGAAAAATCCATACACAGCTGTGACTGAGAAAGCGAAACACAATGCTGGCATTTTCTGGAAGTGCTTCCAATATGGAAAACCAGTGGAGCACTGAGTTAGAAAATCAGGTAGGTACAACAGAATGCCATGAGTCAGCGATTTTATATCAGGCTGGTTATGCCAATCAGTATGCTTCTTTTACAAAGGACCAAGGTGCAGGACAGGACATAGCCATCAAATTCAATCTCAGGTAGGAAAGAACAGATCTGAGAATTGAATGAGTGACAACTCATCTCAAACTGCTAACTATGAACTTTCATCTCCAAGTAGCTAAGGTCACTGCATTTTTGGCATTCAGCCTTGTGGTTATTTGCTCAAGGAGGCAGAATAAAAACACAGCACATACTATACATTGCACAAACCGTACAGCAAATAAGAGCTCATTGTGCCAAGCCCCATTTTGAAATCCTGGAGTAAGTGCAGCTGGGAATGTCGTAGGAGTTCTGCACTGCAGCTGGCTTGGTTAAATACAACACATACATCTCATTCAAAAATTTTCCCACAGCTACTTGTTGCTTGCACAGATAGTGAAGGCCACAAAAGAAAGGAAAAGAATAATAGGGAAGAATGATGGGCTTAAATCCAACAAGGAGGCACAAACTGGAAGCTATGGAGAGGTGCTTCATCTGACCTCTTTATTGATTGACCAATTAAATGTAGTGCACGCAAACAATGCACTTTACCTGGCAGGAGGAGAAGCGCTTCCAGACTATTTGCTTCACATTTGCTACTTGCCTGAGCTATCCTTTTACTGAACAGCACTTACATTGCAGCTCGTCTACTCGAACGTTAACGTCTTGCCTTATTCACTTCTTTCAAGAGGTCACTCATCAAATTACAATACAGAATAGCGGTCAATGACTGACACATAGGTAAATTTGGTAAATGCAAGAATGCAATGATTTTAGACGTTTGTGCCACATTTCATTCTGGAAAAGCAAATGCTCGCCTGATGTGCAAGTGCCTGTATGATACAAGTGTGTACAGGGCATTAGCTGAGATTGTACTGTCTGTCGGGACAAACCTAGCAACACCACAGTTGAGGCAGTAATAATCTCAGAATTTGGAGTTTAATGATGTTAAGTGGTAGGCATTCTCAGGACACTGCTCTCCCAATTCCGCGATCCACACACATCCATTATCCATCTACGTTCCCTGCACAAAGTCCTGGCAAATCTGTCAACACTTATATCGCGGCTTTAACATAGAAAAACATTGTAATTCTCTTCAGTGAAACGCAAGGAAATACAACACACAGCCAAAATCTGAGATGTGTTGATTGAGCTTGATTAAGAGATGTGTTTTATGGTGGGGTCTTAAAAAGAGGTGGGGGAGTTGGAAAGGCAAACGGATTTAGGGAGGGAATTTCAAAGGATGGGACCAAGGTAGCTGAAGGCATAGCTGCCAATCCTTGGGAAAAGGCCAGAAGAGGACGTGCACGTGAGCTTAGAAGAATGGAGAATTCAGGTGGGGACTTGAAGAGCAGGAATAGGAACAGGAAAGGACGAGTCTAATGGGAATTTAAACACAAGATTGAGAATTTTTACCAGGCGCTAACACACATCAATAATTAGGACACGTCAGTGTTGGATGATAGGACATGCTGCAGCATAGTATCCTGTGACTCATTCAGTCAAATTGTAAATATAGTATCAATAAAATCCAGCAAAAAAAAAAAATTATTCTTACAGTAAATGGAAAGCTTCCCGGTGAATTTGTAAGACCACAAAAACAAGAACTGGAATTCTCCGGCTGTTGGAATTCCCTGTTCCCGCCAGCAGTGCACCCCCACCTGTGGGTTTCCCAGTGGTGTGGGATGGCTTCAGTGGGAAATTCCATTGACATGTGGCGGGTAGAGAGAATCTCGCCGCCAGCGAACAGCAGGCCGCCAAGAAATACGTGACTGGGGGTACGGAGAATCCAGCCCAGGACCATCGAATTGGTGCTTTGCCTATAGCCAATCGAGATTCAGCTGGTATCCTCCTGAGGTATTCCAGTTCCTGGACTATGATGCCTCTCTGCAAGGTGACATGGGCAGTGTATCGAGGTGGTTTTGTAAACTAGGGGAGTTGATGACTCTTACTCTTCGGTGCAGAATTCAGGGTCTGGCTTATGACGCACTCAACCTGCTCAAATCGGAACAAAACAAAGTGGATTGGATTGGATTTGATTTATTGTCACATGAACTGTGGAAAATATTCTTGTGCGGCCAAGGGAACGTACACAGTATGTACATAGTAGACAAAAAAAGAATAATCAACAGAGTACATTGATAAATGGTACACCGGCAAACAGTGATTGGGCCAAACAAAACAAATACATGAGCAAGAGCAGCATAGGGCATCTGAATAGTGGACGGGATTCTCTCAGCCCGGGGCCGGGCCTGATAATCGCCGCGACTGGCGCGAATTGCGCCACGCCGCCCCAACGCCGGGGCACGATACTCCACAGAGCGGAGAATCGGCGCATGGCGTTGCCATGATTGGCGTGGCGCCGGTCGGGGACCGCGTAGGCGATTCTTGGCTGGGATGGGCCGAGCGGCCGTAACAGAAAACCCGAATCCCGCCGCCGCCGTTCTAATCCGCTCTCAGCCGACGGGACCTCGGTGCGGAAGGATTGGGGGGGGGGGGGAAAATCGACCCCCGGAGAGGGCCTCCGTTGTGGCCTGGCCCGCGATACGGACCCACCAATCGGCGGGCCGGCCTCTCGGGCTGGGAGCCTCCTTTCTTCCGCGCCGGCCCCTGTAGCCCTACGCCATGTTGCGCTGGGGCCGGCGCGGAGAAGGGAGCCAATGCGCATGTTACACCGGTGCCACTGCGCATGCGCGGACCCCGCAGCTCCCAGTTGATGCCAACATCAGCAGCTGGAGCAGTGTGGGCCGCTCCAGTGCTGTGCTGGCCCCCCGTAAGGGCCATAATTGCTGATCCTAAGGCCATGTTGACGCCGTCGAGAAATGCGACGGCGTTTCCGCCGGCGTCAACACTTAGCCTCAGGATCAGAGAATTCCGCCCAGTGTTCTTACAGGAAACAGATCAGTCCGAGGGAGAGTCATTGAGGAGTCTTGTAGCTGTGGGGAAGAAGCTGTTCCTATGTCTGTCCAAAATCAAGATTTGAAATGCAAATCATGCCCTATGTGTTGGAGTTGGGTCACAAAAACATGGATGGTGTTAACTCTTACAACTGAAAACCTTCAATAAGGCCAGACCCCCTTAAATAAAAGAGCAGTCTAGATAGAATCTGAGAAACATCCGGGGGGGGGGGGGGGGGGGGGGGGGTTAACTCCTCAGTGTCACTGACATTCTTTACTTTGAAATTACCCACCACTAGCTGATTAAGATTTTTTTTTAAATAGATTGAGCTCACCGCAGCGAGTTGCCTACCTTTTAGTACTTTAGTCAGAGGAAATGAATCAGAAAAAGCAATTTGTAAGCACACTTTTACCAGTGGATGAGTCAGTCAGGCAGGTTGAAGGGAGTTGCCACAGGCCACAATTCATCAAGAAGCATTTAAAATATAGGCTTTGAAAGACCGGAGATGAGGAAGGAAGGTAAATCTCTCGTAAAACTACCAAACTCGTTGCATTATCACTCATCTAAATGAGGATCTATTTTGCTGTGGGCAATTGAATTTTCCAGCTTTGAACCAGACACGGGGTCAGTGGAGGTGCGAGAAGGAATATTCCCCATTTAATACCAGGAGTGCACACTACAAAGTCCAAGTTGTATTTTTTGGCTGCGCTAGGCCAATCAGCTTTTCCAATTCCGGTCACTTGATGTGCAAATAATTTCCCAATAAGTGTCCCCATTTTTCAAATCAGCTGCTTTGCATTTCAAATCTTGATTAAGGGCAGATTTGTTCTTGGGAATCAGCTGCAGATCATAAACAAGTGACAGCCAAAAGCAATACTGCGAATTTCTAAACTCTTATAGTTTAAAATGAATCCCAGTGTCATGAACGGAACTCAATATCCTGAGCCGAAACAGTTACATTTACACCACAGGCTCACCGAAAGGCATTTCACGCCATTGCTTCTATTTTTTAAAAATTCTATACAAAGGCTGTGTGTGCATGTACAAAGTTAAAATTATCTCGACTATTTTACGCAGACTTTCTTCAAGCTTGTACGTGACACAGTAACTATGAAGCACATTACACTTTGGCTGAGGGAAGAATGGCAAGTGCACCCAGGTACATTGCAGAGCGCGTAATCTAAAGCCAGGATTTTCTTTTCCTCTGTTTGGTACTGGTCCCCACAAATGGGGTCCAGATGGAATGGCACTGGTGGGGGTATCCAAGGGGATCGGAGGCACCCAGCTGCACACCCTTT
This sequence comes from Scyliorhinus canicula, assembly GCF_902713615.1. Lineage (NCBI taxonomy): Eukaryota > Metazoa > Chordata > Chondrichthyes > Carcharhiniformes > Scyliorhinidae > Scyliorhinus > Scyliorhinus canicula. The sequence continues at coordinate 27,491,755 of NC_052164.1, forward strand.
GGGCAGAGTGATGCCTGGCTGCTGCTGGTGCCACCTGTCAGTGCCACCTGGGTGCCAGCCTGGTGCTGCCAAGGTGCCAGGCTGGCATTTTTGCATGCGCGATCGGGCCGGGAGTGCCCAGCATGGGTGTTGATGGGTGCAGGGGGCCCAGGATTCTTTTTTTGGGCCTCGGAGATCGGGACGTCATTTAAAAATGGCGTCCCAATCTCTCGCTGCAATGGGGAGTTCCGGGGAGCAGAGCTCCTCATTATACAAATCGGAGCAATGTGTGGCCTCGGCTGCTCGTCCCCCATTCAGGCTCCTTTTTCAAAGCGAGTCACGTTGAGTAGTCGTGTTTCTCGGCACTGCAAGTGCCGGGAAACAAGCGGCTAAACGCACTCACTCCTTCATTTTGGGAAGATTGCGCTCTTTGATTCATATAGCACTTCTCACAACCACCATATGCTTCAAGGTACTTTACAGTCAATGAAGTACTGTTTGAAACTTAGTCATTTTAAAAAATAAATATTTTTATTCTCCTTTTTCACATTTTCATCATATTTACAACAACACCCACGTTAGCACAGGCCTCAATCTCGCTGATACCTAAGAAAGACAAAGACCGAAACGGAATGTGGATCATACAGACCCATATCTCTGCTGAACGCAGACGCCAAGATACTGGCCAAAATCCTAGCCAAAAGGCTAGAAGACTGTGTACCTGAGATGGTCACAGAGGACCAGACGGGCTTCGTCAAAGGTAGACAGCTTACTTCGAACATCAGGCGCCTGCTGAACGTGATAATGACACCCTCCGGGGAGAGAACACAAGAGGTGATCGTCTCCCTGGACGTAGAAAAGGCCTTCGACAGAGTCGAATGGAAATACCTCATAGAGGTACTGGAGCAGTTCGGGCTTGGAACAGGGTTCACCGCTTGGGTAATGCTCCTATACAACGCTCCCATGGCGAGTGTACGGACTGTCCCCACTGTCCCCGCTGCTGTTCGCACTAGCACTAAAGGGGCTGCCGTTCAAACAAGCCCGACACAAATTCCACCTGGGGATCCAAATAGCCCATGACTGGAAAGGGATCCACAAATGGAACCTCACCAGCCTGACGGAGGAAGTAAAAAGGACCTGCACAGATGGAACACACTCCCACTCTCCCTCGCGGGGAGAGTCCAGACGATCAAAATGAACGTACTGCCCAGGTTCCTCTTCCTGTTTATATCCATTCCGATCTACATCCCCAAGGCCTTTTTCAAAGTGCTGGGCAAACTTATCATGGCGTTCGTATGGGGGGGAAAAAGTGCTAGGATCCCAAAGAAGGTCCTACAAAAAACAAAATCCAGGGGGGGGCTAGCCCTCCCGAATCTACAATTCTACCACTGGGCGGCAACAGCCGAGCGAGTAAGGGGATGGATCCAGGAGCCAGAAGCCGAGTGGGTGCGTGCGGAGGAGGCCTCCTGCATGGGGACCTCCCTCCGGGCCCTCGCCACGGCAGCACTCCCATCCCCACCCAAAAAACACTCCAGCAGCCCAGTGGTGACAGCCACCCTCCAATCCTGGAACCAACTGCAGCAGCAATTTGGCCTGACCAAAATGTCGGACAAGGCTCCCATCTGCAACAACCATAGGTTCACACCAGCACTGACTGACGCCACCTTCAAAAGGTGGAGGCAGGACGGGGGGGACACTGACAGTCAGGGACATATACACGGACGACAGGATCGCAACACTGGATGAACTGACAGAAAAATTTCGGCTAGCTGGGGGGAACGAGCTACGGTACCTGCAGCTCAAAAACTTCCTACGAAAGAAGACAAGGATGTACCCACAACCACCACGACAGACACTACTGGAAGACCTACTGGACGCAAGTATCCTAGAGAAAGGGAACTGTAGCGACATGTATGACCGACTGGTAGAAAGGGACGACAACATACTGGACGCAACAAGAATGAAATGGGAGGACGACCTGGGGATTGAGATAGGGTGGGGACTTTGGAGCGAAGCACTGCATAGGGTCAACTCCACCTCCACGTGCGCAAGGCTCAGCCTGACGCAACTAAAAGTGGTACATAGAGCCCACTTAACAAGAAACCGTATGAGTAGGTTCTTCCCGGAGGTGGAGGACAGGTGTGAATGGTGCCAAAGAGGCCCGGCCAACCACGCCCACATGTTCTGGTCTTGCCCCAGACTTGTGGAGTACTGGACAGCCTTCTTCGAGGCTATGTCCAAAGTGGTGGGGGTGAGAGTGGAGCCATGCCCGATAATGGCGGTCTTCGGGGTTTCAGACCAGCCAGATCTATTCCTGGGGAGGAGGGCGGATCGCCCGCCGTAGAATCCTGTTTGGCTGGCGGTCAGCAGCACCACCCAGAGCTGCAGACTGGCTGTCCGACCTCTCGGAATCTCTCCAAATGGAGAAAATCAAATTCACCATCCGAGGGTCAGACGACGGCTTCCACAGAACGTGGGAGCCATTCATGCAATTGTTCCGGGACCTGTTTGTGGCCAACGTACAAGAGGAAGAATAGTCGGGTGGCCAAGTTGTAATTTGTTGGATATAAAATATGAAAACTCAATAAAAAACATTTAAAAAAATATATATATTTACAACAACAAATTATTAACAATAACAACAAATACAATGGCAATCTCCTAGCCAACAGTCCTCAAAACAGAGTCATTTTTGATTTGAGGGAAACAAGACAGTGAACTCCGACAAACAGCCACGTCATAGTGACTAGATAATCTGTTTTTTCAGATGTAGATTGAGGGACGAACATTGCTCTGGACACTAGGGGATAACTCCCGTGTCCCGCATCGTAATAGTGTCACGGAATCTTTTAGAGCCACAAAAAAAAAGGCAGATGTGAACTTGGCAAAACAACTAGTCTAAAAGTTGGCATCTCTGACTGAGGGAGCACTGTACTAGAATATCAACCTTAATCTTCATTCCCAAGCCATGGAGTGCGGTTTGAACCCAAACCTTGTAATTCAGAGGCAAGAGCGCTATAAACTGAGCCAAAGCAGACTAATAAATGGATGGGTTATTGTTTTTGTAAGTGGTCCATATAGGTGTCCGAAGTGGAGTATTTGTAAAGAAATGGCCAAAAGAGTGTTGTCGAACCAATAGTTAAGACAGTGCCAAAATATTTGGTTAGAACACTGCAATCCCATGTTCTCAATCACATTTGACAGTGCAGTTCTCATGCATGCTCAATCCGTGTAATTTTAACCCCCCCCTTTCAAAACAAAAATGTGTGAGCTTCAATTGGGTAGGAAGGTAAAATTAGAAAAATCTAAAATTTGAACAGAACCACTTTGAACTCACCCACTTCTGCTTTTAATATGAACAGAGGTAAGTTGCTCATTCAAATATTTCATGAGGCCGTGTGTCTCACATTTTAGCTCCTTTTTAAATTTAACCCGGTTAATCAGAGTTTCACCTTTTTCCCCAAATCAAGTCCCTTAAGAATGACCAGAAGGGCATCTTCAGGCCATCTGTAGATCTACATGGGTCTATCCCCATGATTGATGTTCTCCTCTGTTCTCTTTCTGTGCCCAGTCCCCTGTAATCAACCTTTCAAACCACCTCCTCCCACCTCCCCCACAATATCTATCTCAGCGGCCTGCATGCTACTGGCTTGCACCTCTGCTGCAGCATACCCTGCTGGACAGAGAGCCAAGCTTGTCAATTAGGCTGCAGGCTGGGAGGGGGAACTATTTTATGTGGTGAGGAAAAACACCACGCTTCCTGTGGAGTTAAACTCCAATGGCATTCAGGGACCTACTTCAGAATGCTACCCAGTCTAGACCAGGGCTAATGTGTGGCATGCAGGTTAGAGGACAGCAGGAAAAAGAAAAGAGCTAATGATATGTCTTCACAACTTTTGATACGGGTTTTTCATAACAAGGTTGGACGACACTGATGTGAAACTAAATTGGCCTACTATTTTGTTCTTTGTGCAGAAATACAGCTAAATTACCTCCAAAAGCTTTTTGAAAGCTACTATCTGATTTTCAGTAGTTCTTATTCACAGGCAGCCCCGCATGGGGTCTGGAGTTTGGTTCTGATGTTGAGCTGCTGGAGATGGCGCTGTGTTTAACCAGACCTGTCCATTTAAAGTCATTTTTCAGATACAGTACGTTATGGGGAAGGAACACATCACATGCAACCTCAAAGCGTGTTCAGTCGTGCAACCGGGAAAGATATCGCACAGGTGCAGCCTTCACAATAAAAGGTACACCCTTCATCACAATAAACCAACTGGACACAAAAAAAAGAAAGTGAGGAATAATTGATTATGAGCATAGTTTTTTTTAAAAACAGTAGTTGTTTGTAAAGCCATTGACATGTGATAGGGCAGGTTATCAGGATCAGCAAACCAAGAAGAAATTATGGGGTTCTTTTTGCAAAAATATACTTCATTCATAAAATATCTGAAAGGGGCATTACAAAACATTTCAAATTGTCACAGCAAGGAAGCGCAATGACATTCACGTTTTCTCCAGAGATCAAGATGCAGGTGCTTCAATTCAGGAATGAGAACATTGCAAAGATTTCAACATTTTCATTACTATTCTGTTCAAGCTGTTCAGCACGGTAGCATGGTGGTTAGCATAAATGCTTCACAGCTCCAGGGTCCCAGGTTCGATTCCCGGCTGGGTCACTGTCTGTGCAGAGTCTGCACGTCCTCCCCGTGTGTGCGTGGGTTTCCTCCGGGTGCTCCGGTTTCCTCCCACAGTCCAAAGATGTGCGGGTTAGGTGGATTGGCCATGCTAAATTGCCCGTAGTGTCCTAAAAAGTAAGGTTAAAGGGGGGGGGAGGGGGTTGTTGGGTTACGGGTATAGGGTGGATACGTGAGGATGAGTAGGGTGATCATTGCTCGGCACAACATCGAGGGCCTCAGGGCCTGTTCTGTGCTGTACTGTTCTATGTTCTATATACATCGTGTCATGTAACCAGAAATTATGGTCTTTCATGTTTTAAAAAAATATTTTGGGCTAGATTCTCCAGTTCCCCAGCCGCGTGTTTCTCGCCCCCGTGTCACTTGCTGGTAGTGGGATTCTGGCTTCCTGCCACTTGTGTCAATGATATTTCTCATTGAAGTCAGTCCACACCACCAGGAAACCCGCAGGTGGGAGGTGCACCGCCAGCAGCAAAAGTGAATTCGAAACAGCCGGAGTTCCTGTCGTTGTTTTGCCACTGTAACAAAATGTGACACTTGGAAATGCAGCAAATGGTCAAAAGGAGAATCTCCTTTTGAAAACTTGCACCATCACACTTGAGGGGATGTTGACAGAAATGCCTCACAGGTGAGTGAAAGAGGTGCTTCAGCTGACTTTCAATCACAGGGCTGGATTTTCCCTTTGAGAAACTGAGTTTCCTGCTTGTCTGCGCTGGCGCGTAGCCCAGGAGTGATTTCCTCTCCCGTGCCATGCTAATGTTCGCATGGCTGAGAGCTTGCTGGATTCTATTCAGAATCCCGGTCACGATTTTGAGCAACTTCTTTTGATGTAGTGACGACCTGACAAGCATAACTAGATATTTATAAACATTGTGGTTACAATCACAGCAGGATACTTGAGATGCATTAAAGCATGAAGGGAAATGAAAATAAACACTCCAGACACCTGGAAGCTATGATCATGTCAATTACAGCCTACTAAAAGCTATTTCTCATTGAAAGTGAATAGAAGACATTCAGATCAAAGGATCCGAGGGGGTTACAAGCCTTGTGATTTGTTTTAGCTTTCTGAGAAGCCTAGGACACCTGTTATAGCTGCTGCTTTCAACAATTCTATCTGAGGCAGCAGGTGTAACGGACTGGAAAGTGAAACAGCAGTGAGTTTTCACTGATCCACTGCTTGGATTGCTCTTTAGCTTCAAGGCAGGATGATCAATGGGGGGGGGGGATCTTTGATGGGGGGGGGGGGGTTCTCTGTTGAGCGTGCCTGGTGGGGCAGAATTTGCATTGTACAGTGAAGTGAGGCCTTGGATTGGACTTTGGGGGCACCAGTTTACCCTCTTTACCCACCACAAATGGGTCCAAATGACCCACTTGCATCGTCCAGCCGTTGCGGTGTGTGTAGCTCACAGTCGACGGCGGGGGAAGGAACATCGGAACAGGAGCAGCACAAGCCCGACGGGCAGTGGAGAATCCAACCCGCAGTCTCTCCATCCTGAGGTCAGTTCAACTGGCAATGGTTTGGAAGTCAATATGCAAATTGAAGCATTCCACAATTCCCGTCACTGTTTTATTGATGTGCAACTTTCCTATCAAATTAATAGGTTTCCGTCCCTCTTCTTTCTCACCTGACTCAAACTAAAGCTCAAACTTAATTCAGACAGGATGCAGGATGCCAAGGGGCATATTGGGAGTCAAATATTTAGTTTGGGAAATTTGGAATTCTAAGTGCTGGTGAGGGAAAATGCAATGGATACAGGATAGATATCCTGCTCAATCCCAATGGATGTTGCACAAAACATAGTTCCGGATTGGATTTTCTGCCACCCCCGCGGCTGGATTTTGGCAGCAGAGGCAGCCCGCACCCATAGTGAATTAAGGAAGGTAGATGGACAATGCAGTAGTCTAGCTCCACCAACCTTATTTAGTGCAGGAGAAGTGCAGAGTCACAAAGTGCATTTTAAAACTGGACAATGGAAGCATGTTATTCCAGTAAACAGACAAAAAGAAATCTTGTTTTTGCAATGACATTGTCCAGAAGATGCCTTCAACACAGCTGCCTGATGGGCCAAAGGAAGAATCAACAGATTAGAAAACGTTGACTGAAATCAGTGAGCGGTGTTACAGATCTGGAGGATTAAGCTCAAACTGTTAACTTTCTCAGTGATTATGGTCCTATGTCACTGATAATCAGATTCCACGTCGTTATCTGTGCATGTATTTATACTTAAATTGCTGCATAGCAGTTTACTGCTTTGGGCTGACAAAGATTATTAGTGTAAATTAAGTATGAGGGCCTCCCATTGCAGAGAAATGACGCAAGTTTCCTTTTTGCAGTGGGGCAGAGGTTGTCTCAGATCACTTCAATACTGCGTCAAACAAAGTAAGTGCGCCCACAAGGACTTCATAGAGATTTTGATGTACGGTTATATCAATATTCACAGTGCAAACTCTGCTTCCTGAATTCTTCACACCAGGGCTGTCTAACCTTTTCGCAAAAGGACCCCATTTAAATTGAGGAAATTTCAAAAAGACAAGGTTTGGCACCTACTTTAATATGAATTTCAAAAAGAAAATCAATGACTGGAATTCTCTGGCCATCTGCTGGCAGCGGGCTTTTGTGTCCCGCCAGGAGATCTCCTCTGTCCGCGTATTTCTCTGCGCCGTGGGGGGGGCTTCAATTGGAAATCCCATTGATATCGGCGGTAACAGAGAATGTCGCCACCAGCCAAGAGCATGCCGCATCCCGCTGCCGAGAAGACACACGGCTGAGGGAAATCGGAGAATCCAGCCCATTACTGTCAATGCAATAAATTGATAATGAGCATTATTTTGTCCTTGTGCATATTTCATAGCAGTCTTTTCTCGAGATATATGCATGGTAATATGTCCCTGAATGATCCTGGCTGGAGCTTTGCGATGAGGAGCTGAGTGAAACTGCAAAAAATCCTCGTGTGACCGAGGCGGTTGGAGTTGCCTGGGGTGGGGCCCAGCTTGCAATGGTGTTGTTGTTCATAAGTGGGCCTGAGCTTCGGCGGTGCAGTGAACATCACGTTGATGGACACCTCTTGAGAGTATTGCTTTGCTCATCAGAATCCTTGAGAAATCCTGAGAAATGTTTGATATTTCTGTCATGGCTTAGGCCTTTACAAAAAGCATAGGTGGTGTTTTTGTCCTGCGGCTCTTTAATAATGGTGGACGTTGCTTCCTGGTGATTATGTTGTTGACTATTTATTGACTTTTCTCCTGCAAGGGCGTGCGAGGTACCAACATGAGGGCGAAGCCTGTCTGTTATCCTGCTTTATCAAAAAACATATTAAGCTGATTATGTGATATGTGCTGTTTTACTTTGAGCCTGTTATGTGTATTTTTCCTTGCAGTTATGGGAGGGGACTGTATTTTGGACCCCCCTTGTCTTGTTGATCATGAAGATGAGTGGAGCCACGGCAGGATGATGGGTGGGTGGTCAGTTAGTGGGGAGTCGGGTGGTAGGGTTAGTTAAGTCCTCACTGGGATGGAGGATAGTACCCCAGCTAGAGTTAATCGTGTTGGGTTTTTATTTGTCTTTTGGTTATTTCCATTTTAAGAGTCAGTGTCTATCTCCATCGATGAACTTGGCAGATTCTGGGGAGGATCCAGTTCCTTTTGGCTTTTCTGGGAAGCCAGAGTGTGTTTTGGAAATAAGTAGTGGCGCATGCCGAGGTGGCTGCGGTTAATCCTGGATTGGTTGTTGATTGTTCTGAGGCCAACTTGGGCGTTTTCTTTTACTTAAAGGTTTTTTCCCCCTCTCTTCATCTGGGTGAACAGTGTGCTGTTCATTGGGGAGGTGGTACTGCCCTGGGTGTCGTTAAGAAGGTGCAGGACAGGCTGGGGTATAGGTTTCAGATATGCTGGGGATCCTTGTTTGTGTGTTCAGAGGGTGGCAGGCCAAGCCGGGTCCGGTGCTGCAGTTAGTATCCTGTTGCCCCCCCCCCCCCCACCCTCGGGAGCTTGGGATGTCCCTTCTCAAAGGCACTTATTAGGAACATCCAGAGAGGATTATTTTGCGCATGGGACCTGGAGTTGGGTTCTGCACTTTGATTAATATCCTGTTACCACCACCCCACCCCCCCCCCCCCCCCCCCACCCCCATTGTGGTCGGGATGCCTTTTTAAATTTGACTGAGCAGTTTTTTGCCGTTTGCATTTGGGCTTTTTACTTCTTCTCTTCATCTGGGTGAACAGCGTGTGGTCATAAATCCTGGTTTGGTTCGGTAGTCCATGAGGGTTTCCCCTTATTGTACTTGGAAGGAGGAACCCCTAGCAGGGCAAACAATTATTGGGTGTGACAATTTTTCTTCTCTTCAGTGATGGGGTTTGGGGCTGACCTAATCGTATTTTCCCAGTGGGGGGGAAGCAGGGGGGGGAGGGGGGGTGCACTGCCCTAGATGTGGTTGAGGAGTTTTAGTACTGTCTGGGGTGTAGGAGTGATGGTTTTTGTGTGTCGGAGTATGCTGGGCTAGGCCAGATCCAGTGTGGTGGTTTGGTCCCCTGTTACCCCCTGAAGCTTGGGATGTTCCTTCTCGATGAACCTCTGAGGGACACCCTGAGAGGACTCTTCTGTGCACAGGGGCCGGAGGTCGAGCCAAGTTCTATACTTTAGTGGATATCCTGTTTTCCCCCTTGTGGTTGGGACACTTCTTATTTGATTGAGCCATTTTTCTCTCTCTCTCTTTTTCATTAACTAAGGTGGGTGTGCTCCGGGATAATAGAGATCCATGGTTGGGTCCTGACCCTTTATTATCCTGTGACCGACTCCTGGCAGTTCTCCATCCCTTTTGCTGGGAGGTGTTGAAGGCACTGACCATAATCTGAATATATAGCTGCTGGTCCTCTCTCGATAATTATATGGAATGATGTTGGTTCTGAACTGGGCCTGAGGCTAGGGATATGTTGCGTAGAAGGGTAACACCTCTTTAAAACTGAGGCTTTTGCAAGTTTTCTTTATTTGTTTTGGGGTGGGGATAACAAATCCGTGATTGAATCCTGCAGGAGTACTGACGGGCCAGGACCCGGGGAGAGGAGGTTACGGTGTGTCATTGGCGCTTCTGGAGTTGAAGGAGATACACATTGGTGCACGGAAAATATATCCTGAGCTCTTTTGGTAATTGAGAGCAATCGCCGCGTGGGAAGGTGTGCACCATTTTAACATGTTTTCATGGCCTTGTCCTGTTTCTCCCTTGATCTCTGGCGGGGTTTTGCAAGGTATCGTGTTACGTCTAATAATTGTATCGATCTAGTTGTACTGCCGTTCTCCTGTTCCCTTCTGTGTTCATGTATGTGGAGCCTTTATATCTTCTTGTGGTGCTGCACCGTTCCTGTGGTTTTGTTGTGTTATTTGTTCAAGTGTAAAATGTCAATAAATGTACTTTGTTTTTTAAAGAGTCAAGCAAAAAGGATAACCAATAAAACAATTTTTACCTTTTCACTTACGAAGCAGAACCAGAGAGAAACAGACGACAAAATCCTGATCAACGGGGAAGGGCTGGGGACTGTGTCCAAGCCAAGGAGTTGGGTTAATCGAACACTGACCTTCTTTTCACCTGTGGTGTGCACACTCTGCGCTGGCCTCACTGGAATTCATACTCAAGTGGGGGATCAAAAGCAGTTTGCCTTTCAGCTCGGGCTTTCCTTATTTCTTGGCCTGCTTTGGCATAGTTTTTGAGGAGTGAGAAGGAGATGGGGAAGGGGAAGGGGAAGGGTGCATGTGTCTGGTTGACTACTGGGTAGGCACTGCTTTTTAAAATAAATTTAGAGTACCCAATTCATTTTTTCCAATTAAGGGGCAATCTAGCGTGTTCAATCCTTGCACATCTTTGGGTTGTGGGGGCGAATCCCACGCAAACACGGGGAAGATGTGCAAACTCCACACGGACAGTGACCCAGAGCCGGGATCGAACCTGGGATATCGGCACCGTGAGGCAGCAGTGCTACCACTGTGCCACCGTCCTCCCCTTGGATAGGCACTGTTGCTGTGTCTCTGCCTGTGTCACTCTCTTAGGGGCCTGGCTACTGTGCATGAGAGCGAGAGTGAGAGAGAGCACACAGCGAAGAGAGAAACCACCTTCACACTGCTTGCTGCTCATCCAATCACAGATGGCTCCCACATTTGCTGCCAAACGCATTGCAGATCTTTCATTGAACTTACCTGTATTTTGAACAGTGAGTCTGTGGCCTGCATACAGAGGGGCTAAACATCAAGGGCCCAGTCCGGTAATAATAGCTTCATTGAGAATTTGGAGGCAGTTTCGCCAACACCGGGTTGGGGACAGGGTCAAGGGAAATGCTGATTCGGGGGAACCACAAATTTGAACCAGGGAGATGGGATGGAAATTTTCAGAAATGGGAGGAGAAACAGATTAAGACACTGAAAGATTTGTTTCTTAGGGGTCGGTTTGCAGGATTGAAGGAGCTGGAAGCGAAGTATGGGCTGGAGCAGGGGGAAATGTTTAGATACATGCAGGTTCGAGATTTTGCCAGAAAGGAGATATAGAACTTCCCGGAGGAGCCAGCCTCCACATTGCTGGAGGAAATGCTGACGACAGGGGGACTGGAGAAGAGGGTAGTGTCAGCGGTCTATGGAGCTATTTTGGAGGAGGAGAAGGCACTGTAGTGATATGCATCACTGTAGATACACAAGGGGTTATTGTAAGTACACGTAGACTAGCTAGACACTAGAGGGAGCACCAGAGACATGACACACAGACACTCAACTAATAGGTCAGTAAGATAGGACACGGCCAATGGGTATTCACGATACACACAGAGGTGACACTACCACAGGGGGGCATTACACCAACCCATATATAAAGGACACAGCAAACATGATCTTCCTCTTTCCAGTGGAGACACTCAGTGAGTTCAGACACAGGGTCGATTCAACATCACACCCACCACGTGGATTGTAGCAGACTGGTTTGTCAGTCTGAGTAGCTATAGAAGGATTAACAATAGTGGTGAACCCGAGTAGGAGAATTGTAAATAGTTCAATAAACGTGTTGAAGTTATCTCCATGTCTGAACCTTCCTTTGTCAGAGTGCACAAAAAGGAAGCCGCTTATGCTACGCCAAGAGCATAACAAGACAGGCACCACTGGGAGGGATCAAAGCAAAGTGGAAGGAAGAGTTAGGAGAGGACATGGAGGAGGGGTTCTGGTGTGAGGTGCTCCGGAGAGTGAATGCCTCCACCTCATGCGCGAGGTTGGGGCTGATACAGCTGAAGGTGGTATACAGAGCACACCTCACGAGGGCGAGGATGAGCCGATTCTTTGAAGGAGTAGAAGATGTGCGTGAACGTTGCGGGGGGGGGGGGGGGGGGGGGGGGGGCACTAATCACATTAATTTGTTTTGGACCTGTCCAAAGCTAGAGGATTACTGGAAGGAGGTTTTTAGGGTAACTTCTAAAGTGGTGCACATGAAAATGGACCCGAGCCCCCGGGAGGTCATGTTCGGGGTGTCGGACCAGCCAGGGTTGCAAACGGTTGCGGAGGCAGATGTCGTAGCCTTCGCCCGAAGGCTGATCCTGACGGGTTGGAGAGCAGCCTCTCCACCCTGTGCCCTGGTGTGGCGGGGGGACCTGTTGGAATTCTTGACTCTTGAGAAGGTTAAGTTTGAACTGAGGGGAAGGATGGAGGGGTTCTACAATTCATGGGCATTATTCATTATGCACTTTCAAGAACTGGATAACATTGAATATTAGTTGGGGGGCGGGGGGGGGGAAAGGTAGGTGGGAGGGCTGAGGGGGGGAGATGGGTGTCAATGGTGACCGTGGGTGATTCTTGATTCCTTTTTGTCAGTTGCTTATGTGAACATGTGGGCGAATGTTTTGGGTTGGGTGGGAGGATGGAATCGGTGTTATTGATATGGGGATTGTCATATAACAACTGATTATGAAATGAAATGAAAAGAAAATCGCTTAGTGTCAAAAGTAGGCTTCAAATGAAGTTACTGTGAAAAGCCCCTAGTCGCCACATTCCGGCGCCTGTTCGGGGAGGCTGGTACGAGAACGGGCTTATTGTTTATTACTGATAATTGTTTATTGTTGGCGGGTGTAAATTTGGGAGAAAATGCGAAAAAGGAGAATAAAGAAATATTTAAGCATTGAGGGTGCAATTCAGCGACCACATTGCGCACAGCGGTAGAACCGAGGGCAACCAGTGAATTGTGCGAGAGCCCCAAAATCGGGCTCTGTGACAGGCGCCGGGCCAATCGTGAGTCACCTGACTCACTCCGCCCGGCACGATCTGGATCTCGGCCTCACTGGGCGATATCCAGATCTGCATATTTAAATGAGCCAATAGGCTCTTTAGTACGCGGACACCGGATTCACATGGCGCCCGCGAGCCAATAGCTGGACCTCCGAGACCTCACCAGGGCACCGTTTAGTATTGGTTCACACAAACTGAACCAGGCGTGATGGTCCCTCGGGGGGTCTCACAGGCTGTTAGCGTCTCCTGGGTGCCGGGGACAATGAAACACACAGTGCTGCAGCACGGGACTCTGGCCAATTGGGTCGCCTCATATGGAGAGGTGACTGTTGTGATAGGAACACCAATCAGAGCCTTGGTAGCTCTAAATTTTCTGATAGGTTGAGTTTATCAGCAGGCAATACAGAAAAAAATTGGACTCTGATTGGTGGATTCCCTTTAGAGCGGGAAAACAGTGCCAGACGTGAGAGTTGGTCAAGATTTAGAGCAGTTCAGCTCCAGATCTCATGAATTGGTGTGAAGTTTCTGAATTTTCATTGTCCGGTGCACCCAGAGAGAACCCACGCAGACATGGGGAGAATGTGCAGACTCCACATAGACAGTGACCGAAGCCGGGAATCGAACACGGGTCCTTGGCGCTGTGAAGCAACAGTGCTAACCACTATGCTACCACGCTGCCCATGAATTCCTACAGTGCAAGTAGAATTTAATTGTCAAATGCAGCAAGACCTGGACAATATCCAGGTTTTGGCTGACAAGTGATAAATAACATTCACACCACACAAGTGCATGGCAATGATCATCTCCATCCAACAAGATGCACTGCAGGAACGTACAAAGCCTCCTTAGATAGCACCTTCCAAACCCACAATCACTACCATCTGGAAGGGCAAAAGGAGAAGATAACTGGGAATACCACTACCTGGAAGTTCCTCTCCAAGACACTCACCTTTTTGACTTGGAAATATATCGCCTTTCCTTCACTGTCGCTGGGCCAAAATCCTAGAACTCCCTTTCTAACAGCACTGTGAGTGTACCTACATGGCTATTCATGAAAGCCCACCTTTTCAAACTTGCCCCTCGCTTAAGGTGTTGTGATCCTCGGGTTAAATCACCACCATCAGCTCTCTCCCTCAAAAGGGGAAAGCAGCCTACGGTCATCTGGGACTGAGGTCTTTACTTTGTACCAACACCACAGGGACTGCGGCAGTTCAAGAATGAAGCTCACCACCATTTTCTCAAGGGAAATTATGGATGGGCAATAAATGCTGGCCTAGCCAGCCAACCCATAAATAACCAAAAACAAATTCTCACTGACAGCAAACAAAGAAGTCAAGTACAAAGAGTTCCCTTCAGTTTCTTTTAAAAAAACATTATCAAATGATGGTGAGATACACATTGAATGAGGGAACACGCTGAAACATCATTATGTGGAATTTATCACAATGGAGAAATTTGATGTGGGCAAATGTAAAATTCTCGGTCAGTGGAGTTTCTCAACAGTAATAATGAACTTGGTACATCGTTAAAAACCTAATTGCAACAAGATGCAACATTGCTGGTTGGGTAAAAGGCCAAGTTCTCATCAGTTCAGTGATTTCTAATAAAACTTCAGGCTATGAAGACGTCAACAATGCACATTTTGCAAAAGCGTGGATTTACTGACACAGCATCTTCTGGATTTTGATCTTTCATAACACACGCACATGCCCCATTCGCTGCTATCAGCTACAGGTGAATATAATGGCGAGTTATGCAGATTTGCTAACATTACTATGCAAATTTCAGGCCTCAGAGCTCTACCCAGACAGTGAAAACATATAACTGCAATGACCAGTCTCGAGTATAAATGAGAGATGTGACTGTATTAATCTGTGATCTTTCTTAATTTTCACTAGAATACAAACTGCATCCTCCCTTCCCTGTCCCATCCAAAGAAATGTAGAATCATGGAAAGAATATTATAAATAACAAGTGGACACTTTTACTTATGTTCGCCATGGTGAGAATGTCGATACAAATGAAACTTTTCCACCATCATCAGCATGGATGTGCTATTTACCATTTGCTACTCTGCCCCAACAATCTGCCAAAGTGCCCACCCTTAGGAAGACCACCACCTATTAACTCTTCAGTTCTCTGCCCAAAGGTAGGTCCGATCCACAGCGACATGACCTCCATCGCGAGAGGGGGGGTGGAGGCAGGCCCTGAGAGGGGTTGAGCCCAGAGCTTCCTAAACCCACACACAATACCCAACTGTGCCACAAGACTGCCACCAACTACTCCTACACCAGCCAAAATGTTCTCCACACCTGTACAAGCCGAACCATGAATAGCTTTGTGGTTTTTGGTCTCTTTACCCAAGAAAAGAAATACTTGCCGTAGAGGGAGTGCAGCAAAGGTTCACCAGACTGATTCCTGGGATGGCAGCATTGTCGTGTGAGGAGATATTGGGTCGACCGGGTCTAAGTTCACTGGAATTTAGAGGAATTAGAGGGGATCTCGCTGAAACGTTTAAATTCTGACAGGGCTGGGCAGACTAGATGCAGGGCTGATGTTTCCTTTGGCCGCGGGGGGGCATTAATAACAAGCGGTCACAGTCTCAGGATACATCTAGGACATTTAGGGCTGAGGTGATGAGAAACTTCTTCACAGAGTATGGGGAACCTGTGGATTCTCTACCACAGAATGCTGTGGCGGCCAAAATCACCGGATATATTTAAATAGGAATTAGGGGTGGGATTCTCCGACCCCCCCCCCCCCCCCGCCAGGTTGGAGAATCGCCAGGGGGGTGGCGTGAATCCCGCCCCCGCCAGCTGCCGAACTCTCCGGTGCCGGGGATATGGCGGGGGCGGGAATCGCAGTGCGCCGGTCGGTGGCCGCTGGCAGTGCCCCCCCCCCGGCAATTCTCCGGCCTGCGATGGGTCGAGTGGCCGCCCGTTTACGGCCAGTCCCGCCTGCGAAAATTACAACAGGTACTTACCGGCGGGACCTGGCTGCCCGGGCAGCCTTTGATTTGATTTATTATTGTCACATGTATTAATATACAGTGAAAAGTATTGTTTCTTGCATGCTGTACAAACAATGCATACCGTACATAGGGAAGGAAGGAGAGACTGCAGAATATCATGTTACAGTTATAGCAAGGTGTAGAGAAAAGATCAACTTAATACGAGGTAGGTCCATTCAAAAGTCTGATGGCAGCAGGGAAGAAGCTGTTCTTGAGTCGGTTGGTACGTGACCTCAAACTTTGGTATCTTTTTCCTAACTGAAGAAGGTGGAAGAGAGTATGTCCACGGTGCGTGGGGTCCTTAATTATGCTGGTTGCCTTTCTGAAGCAGCGGGAATTATAGATAGAGTCAATGGATGGGAGGCTGGTTTGCGTGATGGACTGGGCTACATTCACAACATTTTGTAGTTTCCTGCGGTCTTGGGTAGAGCAGGCTCCATACCAAGCTGTGATACAACCAGAAAGAATGCTTTCTATGGTGCATCTGTAGAAGTTGGTGAGGGTCGTAGCTGACATGCCAAATTTCCTCAGTCTGCTGAGAAAGTAGAGTCGTTGGTGGGCTTTCTTAACTATAGTGCCGGCATGGGGGGACCAAGACAGGCTGTTGGTGATCTGTACACCTAAAAACTTGAAGCTCTCGACCCTTTCTACTTCATTCCCATTGATGTAGACAAGGGCATGTTCTCCACTAGGCTTCCTGAAGTCAATGATAATCTCTTTCGTTTTGTTGACATTGAGAGAGAGATTATTGTAGTCGCACCAGTTCACCAGATTCTCTATCTCATTCCTATACTCTATCTCGTCATTGTTTGAAATCCGAGCCACTATGGTGGTGTCATCAGCAAATTTAAAAATCAAGTTGGAGGGGAATTTGTCCACACAGTCATAGGTGAATAGGGAGTATAGTAGGGGCTGAGGACACAGCCTTGTGGGGCACCAGTGTTGAGGATGATCGTGGAGGAGGTGTTGTTGCCTATCTTTGCTGATTGTGGTCTGTGGGTTCGAAAGTTCAGGATCCAGTCGCAGAGGGAGGAGCCGAGGCCAAGGCCACGGAGCTTGGAGATGGGTTTCGTAGGAACGATGGTGTTGAAGGCTGAGCTGTAGTTGATAAATAGGAGTCTGACATAGGTGTCTTTGTTATCTAGGTCTTCCAGGGTAGAGCACAGGGCCATGGAGATGGTGTCTGCTGAGGACCTGTTGCAGCGGTAGGCAAACTGTAGTGATCAAGGCAATCTGGGAGGCTGGAGTTGGTTCGTGCCATGACTAATCTTTTGAAGCACTTCATGCTGATGGATGTCAGAGCCACTGGATGATAATCATTAAGGCACGCTGCTTGACTTTTTTTGGTACAGGGATAATGGTCGTCTTCTTGAAGCAGATAGGGACCTCAAGAGAGGTTGAAGATGTCTGCAAATACCCCCGCCTGCTGATCAGCGCAAGACCCGAGTGCTCGTCCGGGTACCCCATCCGGGCCAGTGGCTTTCGTGGGTTGACCTTCGAGAAGACTGCTCTGACGTCTGCAGTGGTGATCTCAGATACAAGTTCATCCACGGCTTCTGGGGTGGAGGGCTCGGTCTCGCTGACCTCTTGCTAAAATCAGGCATAGAATGCATTGAGCTCATCAGGGAGGGGTGTGTTGGAGCCGACAATTTACATGCCTTCATCTTGTAGGCTGTTACGTCTTGCAGACCTTGTCATAGACGACGGGGATCCGTATGGCTAGCCTGGGACTCAAGCTTGGTCCGGTACTGTCTTTTGGCATCTTTGATGTATTTCTTTAGATCATATCTGGCTTTCTTGTAGAGGTCAGGGTCGCCTGACTTGAACGCCTCAGACCTAGACTTCAGCAAGCAGTGGATATCCCTGTTCATCCAGGATTTCCGGTTGGGAAACACGCGGATTTGCTTCTTTAGCACACAGTCTTCTGCACACTTGCTAATGAAGTCAGTTACTGTAGTGGCGTACTCGTTCAGGCTGGTCGCAGAGTATTTAAATACTGACCAGTCCACTGACACTAGGAGATCATCCGATTCCTCAGACCAACAATGCACAACTTTCTTTTGCCTCCGGGGTCCTCGGGAGAGCGCGGGAGGATCTGGCCCCGGGAGGTGCCCCCAAGGTGGCCTGGCCCGCGATCGGGGCCCACCGATCTGCGGGCAGGCCTGTGTCGTGGGGGCACTCTATTCCTCCGCGTCGGCCACTGTAACAGTCCATGATGGCCGACGCGGAGATGAACCCCCCCCGTGCATGCGCTGGGATGACGCCAGCACACGCTGGCGCTCCCACGCATGCGCCAACTCGCGCCGGCCGGCAGAGGCCCTTCAGCGCCGGTTGGCGTGACACCAAGCCCCTTCCGTGCCACTCCAGCGCCGGCCTAGCCCCTGAATGTGCGGAGGATTCCGCACCTTCCGGGCGGCCTGACGCCGGAGTGGTTGACGCTACTCCTTCGCGCCGGAGTTGCCCGCCCCGCCGATTCGCGGAGAGTCCCACCCTAGATTTCTAGACTCTAAGTTGTCAAAGGATATGGAAGAGCGCAGGGATACAGTGTTGAGAAAGAAGATCAGCCATGATCATATTGAATGGCGGAGTGGGCTGAAGGGGTTGAATGGTGTACTCTTGCTCCTATTTATTATGTTTCTATGTTATCAGTGTTCAGATTGGAATATTGCTTGTGAGAAAAGTGAAAACTTGCCCCTACATGGATGCTGAGTACTCCGTGTGAAAGTACACCTTTCATAAAACTTGCGGCACTCTACAACCATATATTGTGCACGATTAGTTCAAAAAGCATTATTTGAATGGGTGTAAATTGAGAGAGGTGGATACTCAGCGAGACCTTGGGTGTCCTCGTGCATCAGTCACTGAAAGTAAGCACGCAGGTACAGCAGGCAGTAAAAAAAGCAAATGGTATGTTGCTTTCATAAGGAGAGGAATAGGGATGTTTTACTGCAATTGTATAGGGCATCGGTGAGGCCACACCTGGAGTATTGTGTGCAGTTTTGGTGTCCTTTTCTGAGGAAGCATGATCTTGCTATGGAGTGAGTGCAGCATAGGTTTACCATGCTGATTCCTGGGATGGTGGGACTGTCATATGAGGACAGGCTAAGTCGGTTAGGATTATATTCATTGGAGCCTAGAAGGGTGAGAGGGGATCTCATAGAACCTTATAAAATTCTAACAGGATTCAACAAGGTAAATTCAGTAAGAATGTTTCTGATGGTGGTGGTGGTGATGGTAGTGTGGGGGGTGGGGGGTGGGGGGGGGGGGGGTGGTCCAGAACTAGGGGGTCATAGTTTGAGGATAAGGGGCAAACCTTTTAGGACTGAGAGGAGGAGAAATTTCTTCATGAGGGAATTAGATATAGCTTTTAGGGCTAAATGAATCAAGGGTTTGGGGCGAGAGGAGGCAGGATCATGGTATTGAATTTGATGATCAGCCATGATCATAATGAATGGCGGAACAGGCTTGAAGGGCCAAATGGCCTCCTCCTGCTTCTTTTTTCTGTGCAAAAAACTTAAATTAGGCTCCTTTTTTTTTTAGAACAGTACAGCACAGAACAGGCCCTTCGGTCCTCGATGTTGTGCCGAGCAATGATCACCCTACTCAAACCCACGTATCCACCCTATACCAGTATCCCAACAACCCCCATTAACCTTATTTTTTTTTTAGGACACTAAAGGCAATTTAGCATTGCCAATCCACCTAACCCGCACATCTTTGGACTGTGGGAGGAAACCGGAGCACCCGGAGGAAACCCACGCACACACGGGGAGGACGTGCAGACTCCGCACAGACAGTGACCCAGCCGGGAATCGAACCTGGGACCCTGGAGCTGTGAAGCATTGATGCTAACCACCATGCTACCGTGCTGCTCCTGATACCAAATATTACCTGGTCTGATGTGCCAGGAGACAGGTCAGGAATTGGCTTACATTTTGTAGCTCTGCAGCTGGCAGTACTCCTTGGGACATTAAACAAATTGACTGGAGCACACTGATCTGTGTTTTATCTTGTTCTGTCTCCCTTTTCTCTGCCGCACTATGTTGTGTCTGGGCAAAGAATCACTGCAAATCGCTTTTCCAGACTAGCTTGCACAAAATAGCTAACAGGATAACTAAGCGAGAACAAAGAGTCCTACAGTGCTTCAGATAATACAATACATCAATAGAAAATTAGCAGGGCACCTTGGATTAAAGTGTACACTTGACTAACACTAGAAATGATACTAAATTCTGTACCTATTTCAGTCGACTATGGGTCCGACAGTAAAACTGATGGACACGCACAGCCTTCCCAAATGTCCATCCTGAACTTGGGAGGCCTTTAGTGAGGTAGAGGGGTGCTTGAGATTCAACAATTCAAGATTAATGTCCTGGACGCTGCTGTGTGCAACGTAGGAAGAAAAATAATCAGAGACATTTAAAACAAAAAGTTTCCTCAGTTAATTTCTTTGACTACTTTGCAATAGAAAATAGTAGAACTGGGAATAAATGCTTTTCATATGATAAAAGCTCCAGAGTTGCATACCATCCTCACTGGGAGTGTTAATCCTTTTACGATGATGAAAAAGGCTCTGTTTTTTCCCCAACATATGTGCAGTCATCAGGTTATGGGTGGTAGAAATATTGACAACACTGCCAGCAGCAATAAAAAGACTATTAATCCAAGTACTCTGCACAATTTTCTGCCCAAGACTCCGGGAAAGGGACATTGAAAATTATTGAAATCTTTTTGCATTAGATTTGTTAGGGCATTTGCTATTATCTAAACAAGCAGGCGTACAAGAATTCACCTTGGGGCCATGCATTTCAGACCTGTATATCTGATTACCTGTATTCTGGCAGTCAGAATGCAGACAAGGTCTGACACCAGAGAACACACCTTTCATCTTTTTGCATGTGTCTACATGTAACAAAGAAGGCCCATGGAAGGACTCGAAACCACCAATCCTGGTAACCTGGCGCACTGCCTGCTCCACTGCATTTGAAAGGTTTGAGATTTCCAGAAAGGTAAACACCACAGATTAGTATCCAGAACGAGCCGGCAGAATCACTCTTGAGTGTGCTGATTTGCACCTTTTCGTCCATAGAAAGGACCTCTAAGTTTCACTTAAAATGTCTGGAATAATGGAATAAATTAGAGGCAAAAAATATTGGGGCTTATTCAAAACTCAGTTAATTGCCACAATGGGAGAGTTTAAGCACTAAAAATATTAGCCTGGTTTTCTTAACCTTGATTTTTTAAAATATATTGTCGTGGCCTAAACGTCATGTTATAATGTACATTTTTAGGCACAGGTGATATGTCTTTTAGGTCTTTCCACAGACTGTGTCATCTGTGTAACCCAGACTTAAAACGCCATCTTCTACTCCGACCAGTATTATAGTTTCCTTTTACTCCTTCCCTCAACTCATCTCTCCAGGTGCAAAGCAGGAATCAACATTGATCAAAAGTCAACACAATTTCTGCATGCATGGGCTGGGTCTTTCCTAGCCTCAGGCCAATGAGTAATACAGCCTTTTCCCCATGCCTGGCTGGTCCTTGAAGCTACCGGGAACCTATACACTTCTTTTATGGCTGCTTGAACATCTATAGAAATTGGTGTCTTGTTAGACTTCAAGAAAAAAAAATCAGTGATGCTTAGAGGCCGAAATACAAATACCAAAATCTGTTACAGAACACAATAGTTCTGGGTCTATCGTGGATCTTGCATACTTTCACTGGAATGTAAACAGATCAGGTTCAAATGCCTTATGAGCATCAGCAAAACACTTTGCAAACTTTCCTTCTCATTACCTTTGATCAATTGAAGGAAATTACAACAATTCTCTAAAGTTGTAAATAGTACTTGTCCCAGTTTGATGGGAACAAATGCCCTCAACACATTCTGCATTTTAGGGTTCTACAGATTTGGAAATAGTAAAATCCTTTTTCTAAGAGGCTGTATTGAAACATTTTGTAAGATAACTATCAGTAAAAGTAAATGTGCAGTTTCAAAACGTTTCATTACAGAATGTTATGTAATTTTATTAATAAAATGATATATCTTATGTAATTTTACAAGGGAAATTATTATCATTTAATACCCTTGCCTCAATTGAGGGAGGAAACCAGGTGCACCGGTTTCCTCCCCCAAGTCCCAAAAGATGTGCTGTTATGTGAATTAGACATTCTGAATTCTCCTTCCGTTTATTGGAACAGATGCCGGAGTGTGGTGACTAGGGGACTTTCGCAGTAAATCCATTGCAGTGTTAATGCAAGCCTACTTGTGACAACAATAAAAGATAAGATTATGCATATTATTATAATTCTATTCATCATCTTGTCCCTCCTCTGCTTTAGCATCTTCCAGACCAATACCCCTCTTAAAAACTCACCATTCTTCTGACTCTGGGCAGGATTATTCTGTTCCCCAGCCACGTGCTACTTGGTGGCGCACCATTCTATCTTCCCGCCACTTGTCAATGGGATTTCCCTTCATAACCACCTGACTCTGACAGGAACCCCGCAGGCATGGCGCTGCCGGTGGGAAAGGTGAATCCCAACGACTGGCAAATTCCGTCCCGTCTTTGGTGAATCCTTGCCACCCATTACTCCTTCGTTGGTGGTTGTGCCCTAAGTCATCAGGACTCCATACTCTGAAATGTCCTCGCGAAACTGCACTCTCTTCTCCCCCTCATACTTTAAGACTCATTTTAACCAAGTTTCTGGTCACCTCGTACCTCCTTCTTGGTTCATTTTTTATCTACTCTGAAGCACTTTTGGGTCTTTTTACATAAGAAATTTTATTTAAAATGGTAGGTGTATGGGACCTTTTACAAAATAGATTTTACTTATAATGATGTGTTTTTGTTGTATTTCTATTTTATCGCCCCATCCCTCTAACAAAAGGAATCTTAATAGTGTTAAGATCTTGAAGAAGCTAACTTGGGAATGAACATGGAAAAGCAATGGTGCCATAGCTCACTCACACAAGGTGTTTTATGATTTCCTTCCTG
Organism: Scyliorhinus canicula; assembly: GCF_902713615.1. Classification (NCBI taxonomy): domain Eukaryota; kingdom Metazoa; phylum Chordata; class Chondrichthyes; order Carcharhiniformes; family Scyliorhinidae; genus Scyliorhinus; species Scyliorhinus canicula. The sequence goes on from NC_052164.1 coordinate 27,514,680, forward strand.
AGCTTTATCCCCATACTGATCTTATCGTTGTTTTCTTCACAAAACCACGCTGAATAGTTCGCTCTTGGAACATTCTCTTTTCAATCTCCAAGCGAAGAACTGACTCATTTTTAAACTGCAAAGCAAGGGGGATGATGGTGCAGATCAAATTTAATATGACCATGGATCTGAAAGCCATTTCCCACCTCCTGTTTATGTTTAACCCAAAACCGACCACAAAGCAGAAGCACCTTGACACAAGTGCTGCCAAGTACCTCGAGGCAGGAGCCATGTGGGGAGTTGAAGGAGGCAGTTTACAACGCCGTCCTCCACTGCTAAAACCAAGGCGCAGGCACCAAAGATTTTACGCTCAACAAAATTGGAGGAAGCAAACGCATATCTCAGTGTATTGAGAAAAAGGCCTCCCACTGATTTCAAACAAGCCAGTAATTTAACACAAAATGGACTTGGGGGGGAAACAAAATTTTTAAAAAAAGGAAAAACCTGCCAACTGAAGGAGAAAATTTGGGAAGCAGGAACAAGAACAGGGGTGTCTGAAAAACACAGCGGATCAGCCAGTGTCTATTAGGAGAGAAACAGTTAACATTTCGACTCCTCTAACCAAGAGTCAAAGCATTAACTCTGTTTCTATCCAAATAGATGCTGGTGGACCTGCTGGGTTTGTCCGGCGCCCTCTGTTCTAGTTTCAGATTCCAGCATCCGCAGTATTTCGCTTATTTTGGGAAGCAGGGACTGACTTGTTCAAATGCTGCGATAACTAACTGAGCCATTCTGAAATCACCAGTAGTCACTATGCTCCATTATGTAAAAAGTGGTGATCTTTTCAGAGTCTAACTGTGGAAATCAGAAATTACGGACAATAACTGGGTCTGTGTGTTACATCGAATTAGAACAGAATTAGGAGCTTGGGATACAAAATGCAAGCTCACGTTGTTTATGGCTTCATCAGAACCTCGAGATACACACTGGAAGACAGCTGTTACTCTGCAGCTTTATTGCTCCCTCTGCAATACAAACATCATATAAAAGACCCCTTCACACATCAAAAAGTTATTTTAACTCCTCTTGGAATGTCTGCTGCACATGGTTTTACAGTCTTGAATCCATCATTGTCTCTTTATTTGAAATAATAAACTCTTTAACAGAACCAGAGCAGCATTTGGAAGAGTGCAGAAGTCAGTTATGTTTTCGCGAGCCACAGTTTGGCTAATCAAGCTAAACCTCCAACTCACCCCCACAACCCAAAAGATGTGCAAGGTAGGCGAATTGGCTGCGCTAAATTGGAAAAAAAATGAATTGGGTACTCAAACAATAAATTAAGCTCCAACTGATTAAAGATTACTTTTCTTGGGTAAATGAAGTTTAATTTCATTAATGACGCAGTGTCACCTCCCCCCCCCCCCCCCCCCCCCCACTCCCCACGAAGAAGAACCCACAAAACAGAGTCCAAACTAGAGTGCTGCTCCAAATCCGTACAACAACCTATGCTCTAACTTTCGAGCTACAGCAATCCAAAGGCATGATGCAGTGCAAGCTTATCCAAACATGAGTGTGGAAGTTTATTCCATAAATCCTGTTCCTCTGAAGATGTTCTATGTGTCTTCAGCCTGATGACATTCACACCAATCAGAATGAAAACTAAACAGAGCCAAGCAGCTAGCTACAGCCCTGAGGAACGGAGTGAGTCGTTAATTGTTGCCCCTGCAACTGGGTGGCAACACATTTACATTTTATTCTTCACTTTCAAAATGTTTTCCTACCAGCAGATTGAGGAAGTGTTATGAAGGGACATGTTTACTGTAACGAAACAGGGGGGTTAAAGATGGACTCTGCCCCCCTCTTTAAATGTGCTTACATTTTCACGGTCAAATTGAGAGATGTAATTCTTGCTCACTTTCGGCAGTCAGCAGCAAGTACTTCCAGATCAAGTGCAGCGTGTTAAAGAAGAATAAATCTCACATATTGTCTCTTGAAATGTAATGCCTTATAAAGGAAACTGACATCAAGTTTCCAGAAGGGCTGAAAGAACGAGAGAACATTTTTATTGTAATCTCACTGTTATGTGCATTAGATGCATTTTCTTATGCAATTTGTGTAATTGCAGTGTACATTTATAAATAAACAGGAGGAAGTTTGCCAATCAATTTCCCAGATGCCTTTAAAGTGGATCTGAGCAGATTATGATTTAGAGCAGTTCGAAATGATATTTTCTTGGCATTTTAGAGTCGTAAACTTAGTCACAAAACAAATTCCAGCATATGCCCCCAAACAGGCATTTATGAGAAAAATACAAGATTTGTAAAGTTTATTTCTTTGTCCCCTATTTTCTCCCTTGCTCCCTTAAATGAAGGGTCTCATTTTACAGTGCAGTCTATGTCAAAGTTTAACGAGCAGTAGTTAGTACAGAAGGCATAGCAGAGTTTGATTCTGTCCATACATATCCATAGAATCCTTACAGTGCAGAAGGAGGCCATTTGGCCCATCGGGTATGCACCAACCCTCTGAAAGAGCATCCTAACTAGGCTCATTACCCCCACAACCCCACCTATCCTGCACATATTTGGACTGTGGGAGGAAACCATAGCCCCAGGAGGGAACCACGCAGACACGGGGAGAATGTGAAAACTCCACACAATCACCCAAGGCTGGAATCAAATCCAGGTCCCTTATACTGTAAGGCAGCAGTGCTTAACCATTGCACCACCCCTTTATAAGACATGGGAAAAGAAGTAGCCATTCATCCCATCAAGGCTGCTCCGCCATTCAATGAGATCATGACTGATCTGATGTGATAATCCCCTACTGGGCAGCACGGTAGCATTGTGGATAGCACAATTGCTTCACAGCTCCAGGGTCCCAGGTTCGATTCCGGCTTGGGTCACTGTCTGTGCGGAGTCTGCTCATCCTCCCCGTGTGTGCGTGGGTTTCCTCCGGGTGCTCCGGTTTCCTCCCACAGTCCAAAGATGTGCAGGTTAGGTGGATTGGCCATGATTATTTGCCATTAGTGTCCAAAATTGGACATAACTGGGTTATGGGGATAGGGTGGAGGTGTTAACCTTAGGTGAGGTGCTCTTTCCAAGAGCCGGTGCAGACTCAATGGGACGAATGGCCTCCTTCTGCACTGTAAATTCTATGAAAAACTCTACTTTCTCACTGTCCACTTACCAGCAGGGTCACTGAAGATCAGATTTGATTTGTTTTGCCCTTCCATGTGCACGAGTGATAAATACTTGTTAATAAATTAATAAATACTGTTGCCCTGACTGAGATTAGCTGACTCAGCACAGAGGACAACAGCTGGTATTCATACAATGCTTTTAACATAATTAACATTCTAACTTACTTCCTAGAGGCATGAAAAAACATGTCATTGAGCCACATAAGGGGACATTAGGTCAGATGACAACGTTTGTCAGAGAGCAAGTTTAAGGACTGTCTTAAAGGAGGAAAATGAGATGGAGAGGCAGAAATATGTAGGGAGAGAATTCAGTAGCTTAGGGCGTAGGCTGTTGAAGGCACCGTCACCAATGGTGGAGCAATTAAAATCGGGGCTGAGAGATAAGTCGCCATTAGGGAGCACAGTAAGAAGTCTTACAACACCAGGTTAAAGTCCAACAGTTTCAAACACGAGCTTTCGGAGCACAGCTCCTTCCTCAGGTGAATGGAGAGGTATGTTCCAGAAACATTTATATAGACAAAGTCAGAGATGCTGGACAATGCTTGGAATGCGAGCATTTGCAGGCAATCAAATCATTACAGATCCAGGGAGAGGGATAATCACAGGTTAAAGAGGTGTGAATTGTCTCAAGCCAGAACAGTTGGTAGGATTTTGCAAGTCCAGGCCAGATGGTGGGGGGTGGATGTAATGCGACATGAATCCAAGATCCCTGTTGAGCGGAACTTAGCTATAAGTTTTTGCTTGGCAATTCTGCGTTGTCGCGTGTCCTGAAGACCGCCTTGGAGAACACTTACCCGGAGATCAGAGGCTGAATGCCCTTGACTGCTGAAGTGTTCCCCGACTGGAAGTCTACACGTTCTCCCAGTGTCTGCGTGGGTTTCCTCCCACAGCTCATGTTTGAAACAAACCTGTTGGACTTTAACCTGGTGTTGTAAGACTTCTTACTGTGCTCACCCCAGTCCAATGCCGGCATCTCCACATCATGGCCATTAGGGAGGGGCAAGACCATGGAAGGATTTGATAATGAGGATGGGAATTTTAAAATTCAGTACGTTACTTGAATGTGGGCCAGAGTAGCACAGGGGTGATGAGTGAATTAAATGTGGCTCAAGTTAGGGCAGCAGAGTTTTCGATGATCTCAAGGTGACAGACAGTAGAATGTGGGAGGCCGGTCGGCCAAGGGTGTATTAGAAGTTGGGAAATAGCAAAGGCATGGATGAGGGTTGCAAAAGAAGGAGGAGTTCAGTCAGCAATGTTAAAAAGGTGACAATGAGCAGTTTCCGTGGCAGTGTGGTTGAAAGTTCACCTTCGGGGTCAAATATGATACTGATTGGACCCAGAACTTGTTCAACTAGTGTTTAAATTGCACCCTTAATGGCCTAAACAAGGTGCTTCACAAAGGTGTAATCAGACAACATTCAGACAAAGAAAGAGCTACTCAGAGGGATCATCAAAACCTCCAACCAAATGCCTATAATTCCATACTTAGTCATTTGAATTCTATTACGCCTATTGGGGATCCTTAGTTCAAGCTTAATCCAAGATGAACAGTATCAACAGCATGAACAGCATGCCAAGATAACTTGAAATGAACTATCCACCCACGGAAGGGAAACTGTAAGTGTATAGCAGAGAGTTGTGACAATGTAGTTCCCCCAACAGAATCCTGGCTAGACAGGCAAGCAGATGAATATTTATTCCATGCTGTGTGATGTATTACAAACTTGACACGTTCATTACAAAGTATAAGGTGTCAATGGACTTGTACAAATCATGACTTGGAATAACTAGCAGGTGGTACATTGCTAACACAAGTGCAGAAAAGGTTATGGTTATCTGCTTTCAACTGGAAAGAAGTGCATCAGCCTGAATGATGAGGTACAATTACTTGGAGCCTTTGTGTAACTAGCAAAATTATAGCACAGGAGAAGAAGAATATATATTTTAAACCCATTTATTGTATAAAGATGACTCAGCTCATAATGATCGTAAATGTCTCCCAGGAACCAGAACGGAAAAAGATGGGAAATACTGAATAGGTCACTCAGTATCTTTAGAGAGGAGAGCGGAGTTAAACTTTCAAGTGGAACTGTAAGATATTGGCACAGAACTTAAAAAGGAACAGAGCTATAGGAAAGAAAGAAGAAACTGGCAGCCAGGAGAGAGACACACAACAGACTAACTTAAATGGAAATATTCATAGCTCTTGTTTCGGCTATTGGTCCTCAATCACAATCAGCTGTCCCACAAAGGGAAATCCCATTGACCGGCTGCCATAACGGAGCATCCTGCCAGCGGGGTGAAACAGAAACGTGGCGCGGCGGGGCGGAGAATCCAGCCCAGGGTTCAGTCAGTGCTTCTCGAACTATCTGCATATTCAGTTCTCCCCCATGTTTTGGTCTAGCCTTTCCATAAATGCAGCAACACTATTTGCTTCAACTACTCCACAATGTATCAAATTTGAATCTCACCACACTGAGTAAAGAAGTTCCTCCTAGGTTCCCTATTTCTTCCTGAATGATTCATTTAGTTTCATGGTTTTGACAAATTATCCAAATCTTCAGAAATTGAGAACTGAGCAACTTCAGCTGCTCTCTGCCATCATCAATGTCTGCAAGAAGCAGATGTGAATCATGGCATCAGAATGGTATAATTTGATCGAAATGTGATTAGCTTATGTGGGTTCCAGAAACAATGGGCAGAGAATTCTGACTCTGCGGTGATGCACTTGGAGGCAGCGGAGGGAGTGAGAAAATAGCAGCAACACATTCCTACTGCTGGAGAAGTTTCCCAAAAGTGGGCAGGGATCCAGATCAGAGATGGACAGCCAAAGCCACAATTTGTGGTGACTTAAATGGCCACTGGCAGAAGAGTGGCCTCTCTGCCAGGCGAGGACGTTGCCAGCTCCGTGGCGGCTGCCTCCCTGTGGGATGTTTTGGGGCCTTGGCCATTGGAACCAGGCACTCCATACTGCAAAGAGAGGGCTGCAGACAGGAAGGGCAGCCCCAGGAGTTCCAATGAGTCACCTGGAGGCATTCCCCCTTTGCTTGGACGCGCTGCCTGGTTAGCCCCCTCTGGTTTTTCATTTTCAAAATGTACATCTCCAAGGGAACCTCCATGTTGAAGTTCCCTCTTGGTCCCCGACTTGCCTCAACAGATGCCAACCTCTCTCAATGTGGCTGCTGAGGCTCAGCCCTGAGATTGCGGCCAGCATTTCTTAATTGCAGCACAGACAATTAGCAGGTAACCTGCAGGAATGTCGCCGGTGGCCCCTCAAAATCAAGGATGACGTTAGTCAGGCTTGGTGAGTCTTCAGATGACTGAAGAGTCCAATTCTGTAGCCTCAAGTTCTTCCATGGTGACGGCTTGTTGATGCACGGGGAGGTGGAATTCACAATACTGAGTTTGCTTCCTTCTCCTTCCCCTGCTACCCTCGCTGTCAAGTCGCTGAGCCATAGAGCTGCTTGCGCCTTGACGGACCAGGTGGAGCCATGCCGAGTGGTCCTTGGCCTTCTCCCACTCAGTGGTGCCGACCCCTCTATGCTTCAGCGTATACCTATTACCTGTTTCTTTGGTCGGCCTTACTAGCATTGGCCAACAGAGGGCGGAAAGAGGAGAACCTACCGAGGGAGGGGGTTTCAGGGCATCTAGACACAATGGCCCATCCACGGTGTCAATGAGGAGGTGACCTGCAGGAATATCCGTGTACTGGTTCTGCTCTCAGCAAGTGTAACCCCATTTGGTGCCACATTATTGTAATATTTAAGAACTCTGGAACTAAACCTTCTATGAACTCATGGTGTGCCTGTGCATCGAACGCTGCAGGTACCTTACAGGGATGAATTGGACTTAGCTAGGAACTATCCAAAGAGCAGAACACCTCAGATCTCAGGAATTTATCATTTCAAAAGATTCTCACTTCTGAAGTGGAAGAACTAGGAGCAGGAGTATACAATTCAGCCCCTCGAGCCTGCTCCGCCATTCAATATGATCCTGGCTGATTACCTCTCAGCCTTACCTCCACTTTCCCACCCATTCTCCATTACATTTCAACTCATTACTTATTAAAAATGTATTTCCTCCTAAAATTAACTCACTGTCCTGGCATCCACCGCAGTCTGGAGAAGGAATTTCTCCTCATCTCTGTTTTAAATCTGCTTCCCCTTATCCTAAAACAATTACCTCTTGTTCTCGAATACCGCACAAGAGGAAGCATCTGCCCTCTGTCGAACTTATCAATCTTATATTTTTATCATCTTATATACATCAGTTAGATCTCCTCTCATTCTTGTAAACTCGATAGGGTACAGGCCAAAACAGCTCAATCTCTCTTCATAAGACAAGCAGTGCACAGAAATGGCATCGCACATATACTGCTAGAAACATTAGTTACATTGCAATACAAGTTTTATATTGCATTGAAGAGAAACCCTGCAATATAAAAACTGCCACAGGATCCACCAAATATGGCAACACTCGAGAAGTCGAGTAATTTACAATTAGAATCACAGCATCATAGAATTTAGAGTGCAGAAGGAGGCCATTCAGCCCATCGAATCTGCACCGATCCTTGGAAAGATCACCCCTACCTAAGCCCACACTTCCACCCTATCCCCATAACCCAGTAATCTCATCTAACTTTTTTGGACATTAAGGGCAATTTAGCACTGCCAATCCATCTAACCTGCACATCTTTAGACTGTGGGAGGAAACCGGAGGAAACCCACGCAGACAGTGACCCAAGCCGGGAATCGAACCTGGTACCCTGGCGCTGTGAAGCAACAGTGCCATCTATTGTGCTACCGTGCCGCCCTCGTAACTAGCTTGAAACTTCCACTGCATTTATTTCTATGAGCTGTGTGATGACATGCATAAAGGACTGCATAATATTGTGCATGACCTCCGACCACCAGGTGGCAATGTAAACTTACTGTGACCCTGTGGCTGGGAAGTCGGGAGTAGGTCGTGCTGGAGGATAGATGTATTTTGCAGAAGTTCTACAATAATTAGTGTTTGTAGTTTATTATTTTATTTATCCAAGTTATCTCATCGCATAGTTGTTTCAAGACAAATTATTTAAACTAAATATTCTGTAGTTCATCATTGACTTGGGCTAGTCTACAGGACATGACAATCTGCTATCCTGATAATATACAAAGGCCAGGATTCTTCACCTCTATTTTCAGCGGGCGCTAAAGCCATGGGGGGGGAGAATTCAATGGGAGTCACCATGTGGCTTTTACGCCGGCGAGATTTCAGTGATATCAAAATGGCGGGGTATACTTAGGATTTTGACAAACAGGGACCTGGCGAACAGTCTCTGACAGGTTTACACAAGTAGGAACATTCCCCAAGGGGAGAGGGTCATGCCAGGCCATACCCCTGGATGTTCCTGGCACTTCCTTTCTGAGGAGCAGGGTTCTGTTGGAGGAGTCCAGGGGGGTTATCATGTACACGGGGTGGGCGTGGAGGGAGGAGGAGGGTTTCCCGAGTCTGTGGAGTGGGCCGGGAAGTGGTGAGGTGGAAATCCTTGATTGGGGCGTCCTGATCTCCTGAAGCCGAGGTTGCTGGCGGGGCGTTCTCTCATCTCCTCCAGAACTTCTTTTGATATAATTGTGAAAAATATGGGTGTGAAAAATATGGTGTGAAAAGCCAGCCATAGAGCGGAGGGGCAGCTCCCGCTTTTCCTGCCTGAGCTGACATTTACTTAAAAAATGGTAAAATTCCATCCCAACATTTTCAAATGGAAAAAGCCTTGTGCAGATTAATTTTTTGCAAGGCTTGGTGAGAATTTTTAAATTAGTCTTAAAAGCCCATTGATTTTCACTCTTCCAAATATGAGCAGCATTGTGGAATATGATGCAGAAACGTTTGCAAAATTCTGAAAATATGTGCATCAATTATAAATGGTCAGAATTCATAGTAACAGCTCAGAATGAGGCCTTTGAGACCACCATGTCTGCATTGGCTCCCCAAAAGAGTGATTTAATTTAGCTGGTGCCATTCCCTGGTTCTTCCCCATAAACCTACACATGCTTCCTTTTCAGATAATAATCCAATTCCCTCTTAAATGCTTCGATTGAACCTGCCTCCACCACACTCTCAGGCATTGCACTCCAGGGCCGGGATTCTCCCTACCCGGCGGGGCGGGGGGTCCTGGCGTAGCGGAGTGGTGCCAACCACTCCGGCGTATGGCCTCCCCAAAGGTGCGGAATTCTCCGCACCTTTGGGGCTAGGCCCGCGCCGGAGTGGTTGGCGCCACGCCGACTAGCACCAAAACCGGTGCCAACGGCCTTTGACGCCCGCCCCCCCCTTCGCCAGTTCGCGCATGCGCCGGTGTGTCAGCTGCCGCTGACGTCACCACCGGCGCATGCGGGATAGGGGGAGGCCGTGGCGGAAGAGAAAGAGTGCCCACACGGCACTGGCCCGCCCGCCGATCGGTGGGCCCTGATCGCGGGCCTGGCCACCGTGTGGGCACCCCCCCCGGGGTCCGATCGCCCCGCGCCCCCCCAGGACCCCGGGGGCCCGCTCACGCCGCCAATCCCGCCACCACCAGAGGTGGTTGAAACCACGGCGGCGGGATTGGCCTCTCAGCGGCGGGACTTCGGCCCATCACGGGCCGGAGAATCGCTGCAGGGGGCTCGCCGATCGGCGCAGAGGGCACGCCAATCGGTGCGCCGCGATTCCTGCCCCCGCCAATTCCCGGGTGGCGGAGAATTCCGGCCACGGCTGGGGCGAAATTTTCGCTGGCCCCAGGCGATTCTCCGACCCTGCGGGGGGTCGGAGAATTTTGCCCCAGATTACAACCACTCGCTGCACAAGGATGTTTTCCCTCAGATCGCTAGTGCTTTGTTTGTTCTATTTCACATATTGAAATTTTGTCAATATCAATAGTGTTTCCAAGTTGAAATTTGGAGACTCTTGAATGTTCATCATCCATGAATGGAAAGCTGCCTGTTGCAGGATAAAAGAAATGAATTGCTGAAGCATGTGGGTTGAACGCAATAATCAACAGAGATTTATTAGATGGTTGTTAACTTTACAAAGGCTTGGCCTGGAATGACTCAAAATCCATAAAGTAGCCGATCACGTCATAGACTGTCACATGACTCAATTCGTAAAGGGATCATGCAACTCCACAACAATATCAATCCACATATATATCCCTCACCCTGTACTTCTAAGATCAACACAAGAAACTGTAGTATTTTTATATAGTCATTCACACATATACACAAGGGCAGACATTGCATTATTACCCAATGATAATACAGTCAATGAAAAGACAATCTGGTGGTGTCTACTGTACACTGGTTGGCTTCGCACTTCAAGGATTTGATTGTTCTTGATCGTAAGACGTATTCTTAGGTTCTACTGTGGATGACCCGGCCCTAGAAGGTATTAGAGTCTCTTCTGCAGAAAAATGAAGAGTAGGTATCGAATCATAGAATTTACAGTGCAGAAGGAGGCCATTCAGCCCATCGAGTCTGCAGCAGGCCTTGGAAAGAGCACCCTGCTTAAGCCCAGGCTTCCATCAATGGGCTAAACAGCTGGCTTGCAATGCAGAACAAGGCCAGCAGCGCAGGGTCAATTGCCGTACCTGCCTGCCCCCCCCCCCCCCCCCCCCCCCCCCGAACAGGCACGGAATGTGGCGACTTGGGGCTTTTCACAGTAACTTCATTGAAACCTACTTGTGACAATAAGTTATTATTATCATTATTATTATTATTATCCGCGTAACCCAGTAACCCAACCTAATCTTTTGGACACAAAGGGCAATTTAGCATGGCCAATCCACCTAACCTGCACTGTGGACAATGGGAGGAAACCGGAGCACCCAGAGGAAACCCACGCACCCAGAGGAAACCCACACAGACAAGTTGAGAAAGTACAAACTCCACATTGGTATTTCTGCTGTACATGGCACTGGCACATCTGCTGTTTCCTCTGTCTGGCCATCGATTCCTAGCCACCAAAAAGGTATCTTCATATAAGTTCCCTCATTCACACTATACCCGGGTGTCCATCATATAATTGTTCCAATACAATCTGTCGCAAATTTGGAGGAATTATTACACTCATCTCCCACAATAGGCATCTGTCCTGTACTGTCAGGTCGAATTTCCAGGAAATGTACAGCTTTAATTCAGGATGTGTTCCCGCTATCCTCCCCTTTAACACTATTTCCAGTATCTTCCCCATCACGGGATTATTTCTGGTATGTCATTGGACTTGAGCTGCAGTCACTGGAATGTGTTCTATCTGCACACAACAGAAAATATTTTCATTACTGTGTTATCCGACCAGCAGGCAACAGTAAACATGACAATGCATCAGCATTGGCGTGGCTCTCTGACTGGTAGTATTTGAACTCATACGAATGTGCGCTTAGAATCATAGAACCATCGTTGGAGTCTATTTTCTGCCAACAAAAGAATATCTTTGTGTGGTCAAAAATAGCTGTTAAGGGCCTGTGATCTATCAGCAACATGAAGTGAAATTTTCTCAAACCCAAAATAATACTGTGACTTTCTCCAACTGAGCATAGTTTGAGTCAGCACTTAAGGTGCATGACGCAAAAGCTATTGGTCTTTATTCCCCTGAAGGTAGTACCTGTGACACACCACCACTCCAACTCCGTACTGCGAGGAATCAGAGGCACATTGTAGTGGTAACTTCGGGATGAAATGTACCAATACTTCTGACTTCTTCAGTGTCTGAAGGGTATGCTTTTACACATTCTGGTGTCCATTGCCAAGCTTGTTTCACCCATAAGTGACGTAGTGGTTTGAGTATGGTTGCTAGATTTGGAAAGTATCTACCATTGTAGTTAATTAACCATAGGAATGATCATAACTGTGTTACATTTCTTTGTTGTGGAGCCTCCATTATATTCCATCATCTTAGCACAACTTGTGTAAACCCTTCTCATCAATGACATGGCCTAGATATTGGGCTGATGTTCGAAAGAAATCACATTTATCTTTCCTCATGTGAAAACCATGCATCTGAAGGCGTTTTAATGAGGCTTCTAAATTACGCCAGTGTTCTTGCTCATTGGTACTGGTAATTAGTATATCATGGAGGTAACACTGTACGCCCTATAAACCACTAAGGATCTCGTCCATGGACTGTTGACGTAAAGCAGGTGTTGACGGTATTCCAAAACGTAACCTCTTATAATGGAAAAGGCCTTTATGTTTAATAATGGCGAGCAGGTGTTGAGGTTCAGCTGCAACATTAATTTGCAGGCAGGCCTGCTGTAAGTCTGAACTTCTGACCTCCTGCTGGGCCAGCAAACAAATCCTCAATCAATGGTAACAGTTATTGATCTGGGCATAGAATTGGTGATTGTTTTAAAATCTCCGCAGGTGTGAATTGTTCCATTTTGCTTCATAACAGGCACAAAGGTGTTGCCCAGTCCCTGGTATTGATCGGTTCAAGACTCCTGTATCCACAAGTACAAATTCTATCTTTGGACGTCTCGTGTGGGAGATACTTCGGCTGGCTATTTTCCTTGATCTTTAAAGATACGTGTACTTCTTCCATGGACCCCTGTGTGGCCCTTGGAATACACGGTTGTATTTTTCTGCGATGGTCTGTAAATCTGTCTTTGGATCAACTAAGCTATGTATTGCACTCCAGTTTAACTTGATCATTTCCAGCCTGAAGAGCGGCCAAAGAGAGCTGAAAATCTTCTTCAGACCACCTGAAGTGGCAACTCTGCAGTTTTCCCACTTAACTCTACTTTGATTGTGATGTATCCTCTTAGAGGCACTATCTCTTCAGTGTAGATCCTCAGTATGGCATTTACTGGCTTCAATAGTAGGCAATTCAATTTCTGTTCGTAGATGGTCTCAATTAAAGACAGCAGCACCTGTATCGACCCTCATTTTTACAGATTGTCCATTCAGTTTTGGAATTACCCAGATCCGATACGATTCACCTTGTTCACATAATACATTCAACAGTTCCTCATCAGAATCACGTGCTGTGTTTTCATTGTTGTTATTCTTATTTTCTTCCACCTTGTGAATTTTCTTTGCTGAATTAATTTTATTGCTTCAAGTGTTCAGTTTTTTTCTTTGACCGTTCTTCTCTTGAAGGACTGTTTTACTCCAACTTGCTGTGTGGCCAGTTCTGCCACAATTTTTAGAATGGCTATCCTTGCTCCAGCAATCAGCCTGTGAATGGAGCATTTTTGCACAGCAATAATACGCCTGTCGCAAGGTTAATTTTTTCTGGGCGGCAGCCAGTTTATTAACGGTTGTGCCTGCTCCAAACTGAAAAGTCTCTTTAGCAGCAAGCTCAATGGAAACGGCAATATCAAATGCTCTTTTTAAACTTAGATTTTGTTCCGATAATAATCTTGTCTGAATGGTCCCATTTCTCAACCCATAAACCAAGCTATCTCTAATTGCATCATCAAACGACTGACCAAATTTGCAAAACTCTGAGAGGTGTTTGAGGGTTGCGACAAACTGCGCAATGCTTTCTCTCTCTAGTTGATTCCTTCTGTGAAATTTAAATCTCTCCGCAATAATTAATGACTTTGGTAATATTTTGATTCCTGATAAATTTTGTCACCGGGTTTCTCAGGTTGGACCAAACCTCTGAGGAAATTAACAGTTTGGCTTCCAATTGTATTAAGAAAAGCAGGGACCTGAATATCTTCTGAAACTTTATTGGCCAGTGTATAATAGTGGAATCTTTCTGCACATGATTTCCAGTTTCCTAAGTCTCTCTCAAATGGACCCATGGCGCCAAAGTTTCCTGCTATTTTTTAGTGCGGAATGCTCTTGCAACTGGGCAGCAGGGTAGCACAAGTGATTAGCATTGTGGATTCACAGCGCCAGGGTCCCAGGTTCGATTCCCTGCTGGGTCACTGTCTGTGCGGAGTCTGCACGTTCTCCCCGTGTCTGTGTGGGTTTCCTCCGAGTGCTCCGGTTTCCTCCCACAGTCCAAAGACGTGCAGGTTAGTTGGACTGGCCATGATAAATTGCCTTTGGTGACCAAAAAAGGGTAGGGGGGGATTATTGGGTTACGGGGATAGGGTGGCAGTGAGGGCTTAAGTGGGTTGGCGCAGACTCGATGGGCTGAATGGCCTCCTTCTGCACTGTATGTTCTTTGTTCTAACTTCCCTTATATTAATGGTCTAGTTAATAATGGTGAATAAACCAATTATATCAGCTGGTGATGATCAATTTTTTTCCCTCTCTGCCCCCTCTGCCTCTGTGTCTACACTGCACGTGGTGAGCTCTACAACCTGAGCTCTTTGGGTGCCGGTTTAAATTCAGAATGGACCTTTCCTTTGAATTTGCTCCCAAATCCTTACTGGTTCCGATGCCCAGTGCAGAGTGCCACGTGTCAGGTGTGATCGCGAATATTTTTCTGACCTGTTCCTTATCGCAAGTTTAATTTATCCTATTGTTTATTGTATTTGCAGGATACAAGAAAGGTAATGCTGAAGCGCGTGAGTTGAACATAATAATCAACAGAGATTTATTAGACGGTTGTTAACTGTACAAAGGTTAGGTCTGGACTGACTCGAAGCCCACAAAGTAGCCAATCAGGTCTTGGACGATCATGTGACTCAACTCTTAAAGGGACCATGCAACAGCACAACAATATCAACCCACATATGTAATACTTCCATTACGATAAGTGAAGGAGGTTTTACATTACTGAGCCTAGAGTGGAATCCTCACTTCCCCAATGAAGAAAAGATTTGCATTTTACTATTGTACCCCCCCATCCACAACTTCACCCAGACCAAAGTAATTTACACACACTGGAAGATATAGCGACACAGATGTACGAAACACAATCTGCATTAGCAGCCCCTTTAATTATATTTAACATAGACCGACCACAAACAAGGTTCACATCCTTTCTTCATGTTATTTACTTTTCTCAGCTAAACAGGTGTCACACAGTCAACAGTGTATTTGTTCCAAGGCTCTTCAGGCAGGCACCTTTGACAGTCAATGTGCACAAAATGTGGATAATTTCAACCCCTTAAAGATCCCCACATTCAGTCTGAGCCAGGATGGCCAGAAGCAAATGTGCCCCTCTCTCACCAACCCCCCCCCCCCCCCCCCCCCCCCCAACACACACACACATACCACACCACCACAGGTCGATTAAGAATGCTGTCCCACGTTAGTCAGTCTCTGACCTGTCTGACCTCGCTGAAAGCTGTAGGAATGTGCATCAGTTATTTGTTATGGCTGGCTCAGAATTTCTCCCTCTCTCGCACCAGCTTTAAAATCCAAACGAAATAAATGTGCAGTTTTTATACCTTTACCAGTGGCTGGGACGGTGGGGCTGACTTTGACATGCTGTGAACTGATACTAAGATAAAAGGAAGACTGCAGAGTTAAATGGAACACCTTTTAATTTATTTAGTGCCATTAGCCTAGTAAAACATCCCAAAACATGTATCAAATGTTACACCGAGGAATATAGAGGGATTAGGACAGGTGACCAATAGTTTGCTCAAAGAGATACATTTTAAGGAGCATCTTACAGGACAAGGGAGAGAGATGCAGAAACGGAGGTGTTGAGAGGATATTGGGAGTTGGAGTAGAAGAAGTTGAAGGCACATCCACCAATGTTGGAACAAATAAAATTGGGGATGGCCAAGAGACCCGAATAACTGGAGTGTGGAAGTCTTGTGAGGGTTGTAGAGCTAGAGGAGATTACAGAGATGAGAAGGCCAATATGGGCATTAAAAATAGAGGCATTGCTGGAGTTTTGGCCAGTGAGCACAGGGATGATAGGAGAACAGCACATGGTGCATGTTAGGAACTGGGCAGCAGATGCCCGATTTCAGGTTCACAACCGTTTTAAGCCAAGAACAAAAGGAGCATTGGAAGAGTCAAAGGCATGGGGCGAGATTCTCTAATAATGAGGCTACGTTCACACGCCGGCGTGAAAACCGGGGCCAACTACTCCGGCTTCACCGGTTCCCGAAAGTGAGGAATTCTCTTCTTCCTCGGGGCTATGTTGGCACAGGAGTAGTGCCCACAGCTCCAGCCAGCGCAGAATGGCTGGCGCAAGTTCGTGCATGCACAGAACGCTGGTGTGATTCCGCGCATGCGCGTAATGGCCGGCGTATTTCCACGCATGTGCGGGGGCTTCCTTCTCCACGCCGGCACCCGGGCAATAGGGCGGAGCCCTACAGGGGCCCGGCGCGAAGTAAAGTAGGCCCCCACGGTAACAGCCAACCTGCCGATCGGTAGGCCCCGATCGCGGGCCAGGCCACTGTGAGCCCCTCCCCCCGCTCCAGGACGCCCCCCGCACATTCACCTTCCATGTGCAGTGTGGTACCTGAGTAACCCACGCCGGCGGGACTCAGCCAAACTCGTCGGCCACTCGGCCCATCGGGGCCCAGAGAATCGCTGGGGGGTCCCACCGGCGCGGTGGGAATCACGTGTGCGCCCAAGGATCGACGCCAGAGAATGCGGGTCGGAGAATCCTAGCCAAGGTCTATAGCTCTGGAATACCCTCCCTTACACCCATCTGCCCCTCCACCTCACCTTGCTCCTTTACAATACTCATTAAAAACATACCTCTCTGACCAAACTTTTGGATCTCTCCTTATGTAGCTCAGTGCTAAATTTTGCTTTGTAATTGTCCAGTGAAACACTTGCACCTTTCATACAAGTTGCTGTTATTTTTAAGATTTCAGTTGATAAGCTGAGACAGGGTGGAGAAAGACAATGTTAGAGGTGGAAATAGACATCCTTGTTGAGGAAGAGGATAATAGTAATAATCCTTATTAGTCTAACAAGTAGGCTTACATTAACACTGCAATGAAGTTACTATGAAAATCCTCTAGTCGCCACATTCCGGCACCTGTTCGGGTACACAGAGGGAGAATTCAGAATGTCCAATTCACCTAACGAGCACGTCTTTCAGGATTTGGGGGAGGAAACCAGAGCACCCGGAGGAAACCCCACACAGACCCGCGGAGAACGTGCCAACTCCGCACAGACAGTGACCCAAGCCAGGAATCGAACCCAGGTCCCTGGAGCCGTGAATGAATCAATAGTGCTAACCACTGTGCTATTGTGCCGCCCATAGGAGGTTCGGAGCTAAGCTCAGGGCTAAAGAGGCTAAGACTGCAGAGCAATGGTCACAGAGTAGTTTCAGTTAACACTCTGGGCTCCCGATCCCAGCAATGCAGTCAGTGGATGCATTATGTGGATACTAGCTGTGAGTCCAGGTGTGTAAATAAAAAGCATAGACACACATCTGCACCTCTTAATAGTTTCAAAAGGAGTACACTGCCATGCCTGGACACTTGTTGGAAAGTATGCATGCACAGATGTCAGATATCTTCCACTATCAAATAACCTGTTGCCACTCCCTGTTTTAAATCACATACAAAGAATGGCCAGTTGCATGATGAAGTAGTGACAGGCTGCCAGAAGCAAGTAACCAGAACACCATCATGAATCACTGCCTGCAAGAAAGGTGAACATTGAGATGGGGGAAGGAAACATTGTCACTTTCTCTTACTATATATATGCACATACATTTGCCACATTGAGTACAGATTAACATCCTAAATAGTCAGAACATGCTTGACTTCGATGCCTTCATTTTAAAATCTTAGAATCCCTACAGAAGTAGATCATTCGACCCATCGGGTCAGCACCGACCCTCCAAAAGAGCTCTCCCCCCAGTTCCACTTCCCCAACCACCCCACCCTATCTCCTTAACATAACTTGCACATCTCCGGATTGTGGGAGGAAACCGTAGCACCCGGAGGAAACCCCACGCAGACACTGGGAGAATGTGCAGACTCCATACAGTCACCCAAGGCCAGAATCCAACCCGTGTCCCTGCCGCTGTGAAGCAGCAGCGCGAACCACTGTGCCACCATGCCATCCATTTTCCAAGCACTCACCAGAAAATCGTACTCAGGAGGATACTGGGTGAAAGGGATCAACTATGATGCCCTCGGTGCTGCATGCCCTGCCTGCTCTCATTGCCCAAGTCCCAGTATGTGCAAGAGTCCCTCAAAGTGAGGCAGCCGATGACACTCGATAATCTGTGACACAAGTTCCAAACCTTCAGTGGGCGGGGCGGGGACGGTTGAGGAGAAAACACCAAAATTCTCGATTGCAGGAGGTCGCCCTGCGCTTTGAGGCGCTTCTGTCGCATGAAGGCGCTACATAAACGCAAAATGCTGCCGGCGAAGGCGCGCCATTTCAGATTTGAGTGAATGATTCACTGAGCGGATTAGAGCGAGGCATTTTTCAGCTCGATGGGTTGATAAGGGAGCCGAGCCTGATGCGCGAAATCTAATTCGAATCACGCAGAATGGAAGTTGACACTTTTTTTCCCACATGCATTAAAAAGTGGAAGCAAAAAAAAGGTTTTCTCCGGGGGAGGAGTGAGGTTGCTCAGGAAAGTTCGAAAACTTAACGCTTGGAAAGAGAAAATATGCAGCACCACCCCTCCCCCCCCCCCCCGCAAAAACAAACTCCACAGAAGAATTCCTTCCTGATCAATCCTTTATCCTTCCATTGAAGCAGGGCACAGCTAAAGCAAACAAGCAGCTCCTGGCCAAGCTGAACACTCCCAGTCACACAGGGAGGGGGAGGAGGCGGTGGAGAGCGAAGTGAATGGACTTGGAGCTGACTCAATGGCTGGCACCGCCACACAACGACATCTTACAGGTGTCCTACCTGCACCTCTCCTTGACAACTGCACAACCCTAGAGGGGAGCGGGGGAGATTAACCCTCCCCTCAAACACATCACACACAACTCCCACCAGAGTGGGGCTGCCTGCAATTCTTAAACATCAGGGACTACACCGCATTGCAATAAAAGCAAGCATACATTTTTTTTAAATGCTTGCGGGAAGCTGGAAATCTGGAATGATAAGAGAAAAATGCTGGATAAACTCAGCAGATCTGGGCAGCCGTGGAGGGTGGCGAGAGAGAAAGAGTTAAACGTTTCGAGCCGAGTGTACTTGGAGCTTTCCTGCACAAGTTCACCCGACCTCAGTAGATATCAGGACCTTTGATTCCACTTTCTGGCATAAGAATCTGTGTTAATCCAGCATTTTAGTGCTTTTATTCCTGCCATTCTGTGTGTGAGGTGGGGTGGGGGGAGAGTTGTATTAATGCCCCTTCGCCCTGATGCAAGTCAAAACTCAACCACCTTCTCCCCCAAAAGAAGACCCCCGCAAGTGAGATTGTTCAGTAGCTCAGATCCGGGACGTCCCAGGGATCTGGTGGCACCAGAGGTGTGTGATCATTTGGAAGGACCGCTTGCTCTGGAGATAGGAGTCTTTTAGAAACGAAAATAAATGCCACCCAAATGCGGCGGAGGCTCAAAGCGACCTTTTAAACCAAAAATAAAAGTTTGCATTCTGCTTGAAACTAAACTTTGAAACAAGGGATTCCACAAAACAGGCCGGCCAGCCAGCGAGACCCACTCGCTGGAAAGAAGCTGCTGTTCACTCTGAAGTATACACATTTTGTAATATAACATTTCTAATGCAAAACGCTCCCACTTTAATGGAAACTGCTGCAAAGAACAAGGAGTGTGTGTGTGTGTGTGTGTACATGCAATTCTTTTATAATTGGAAGTTAAAACGCGCCAAGGTGATTCAACCCGCAGGCGATTACATTCCTTTTATTTTTGGACTTACATGGACAACTCTCGGTGCTGGAGGCCGGTCACTTTTCAGTTTGCAATGTTTCACCTGCTGCTTAAAGGACCCTTATCCACCAGCCGAGGGGAAGCCTCTTCCCTATCCCCCCACCCACTCAACTCCCAATGTACTTACAGGTAGCGATCCCGATCTTTCAGCTGGCGGTGCAGAGCCACCGAGTATCCGAAGTAGCTGCCGGCTGGTCCCTCTTTTACAATCGGATACTTCACATCGATGTTGAGGGCTGCAGACATGGCCACGGCGGCTGATAGCAGAAGGTGAAGCTGGCAAGCTGCGAGAGGCGCCATGCCGATTGTAGAAAGAGGGGGTTTGCTTCCAGCTCGCTGGCCAGTTCCAAAAGCTCTCCACCGGCCCGGGAGTGCTGCGCACGGCTGAGGCTTTCCCTTCCGCACACACACACACACACTCTCACTCACTCAGCACCTCTTAAAGCGGCCGTGTCCTCGCCAGCGATGCATCACCCCGTTTCCCTTCGGGGGAATGGACCAAAAGTTATCTAGAGGAAGCACGAGGATTGACTTCACTGCCAAGTTAATTAGGCGGTCATGATTTTTTTAAAATTCTGCCTGTGGGTCCCACCAGTTCTGTGGAAGGATGGTTGACATACCAATCGTTAACTCCTCTCTCTTTCCACCGATGCTTCCAACCCTGATGGGTTTATCCAGCATTTTCTGTTTTTATTTTACCAGTTCATGAATCTGTTGGCAATGTGTGCTCCACATTTGGGGAATAAACAGGGGCAATTAAGCGAATGATGAATGCGACCGTTCATAAAGCGTTTATGCATAGGTGCTCAGTAATATTGTAAAGAGATGGACAGCAGCCAAACTTCCAAACTAGAAGTCAAATTATTTTTTTTATCATTTTAATCTAAAAGTAATATTTAAAAAATACAAACTGTACCTAAACCTAGCTGCCAGTGAAGAGAACTGGTTCCTCCATCCACCCAACAGGTTTGGCATTGAATATGCCCATCCATTATCTGGTGAAGTTGTTTCCCACATTACAGCTGTGACTTTACTTCAAAAGTACTCCATTGGCTGTAAACACATTGAGGAATCTTGTGGTCTGAAAGGCACCATTAAATGATTTTGTTATTCCCCCTAAAGGCTCCAGTCCTTTATGACCTCTGATCTAATGGCACCTGCTTCCCAGATGGGCAAAGTCTGTGTGATCACAGCCCCCTCCTAACCGACACTTTACCTGGACTTGTGATCCTTTATTGAACAGTTTTATGATGCGGCTACTTTCCAACACCTGGAACAACTCGAAGCAGCTGATAAATGTGGCACATCGGCAGATCATTTACTATGTGCTTTTGCCAGGAAACAAGATCGCTGAATACTTTCCAATGCAATGCAGGTGACGCATTTTGGGAGCACTAACAATACAAAGGAACACAATGAATTGTAGGATGCTAGGAAGTACAAAGGATCAGAAAGGTGTGCATATTCAAAGATACCTGGGCAGGTAGATAAGGTGGTTAAGAAGGCATATGGAATACTTGCCTTTGTTAGTCAAGGTTTAGAACATAAGGGCAGGGAGATTATGATGGAGTTGTATAACACACTGGTTAGGCCACAGCTAGAGTATTGTGTGTAGTTCTGGTTGCCACATTACAGGAAGGATGTGATAGAAAGGTTGGGAGGAGATTCACCAGGATGCTGCCTGGGCTGGAGTATTTCAGCCTTAAAGGGAGGCTGGTCTGGCTGGTGTTGTTTTCTTCAGAGCAGAGAAGGCTGAGGGGGGACCTGATTGAGGTGTACAAAAGTGTGAGGGGTGAAGGGTAGATAAGAAGAAACTTATTCCCTTTGTAGAGGGGTCAACAACAAGGGAACATAGATTTATGGTGGGGGACAGGCGATTTCGAGGGGGGTTTTGAGGAAAAATGTTTTCACCCAGAGGGTGATCAGAATCTAGAACTCACTGCCTGAAAGGACAGTAAAGGCAGGAATCATCACATTTAAGAAGCATTTAGATGAGCATTCAAAAAGGTATTGCATACAAGGCTACAGACTAAGTGCTGGAAAATAGGATTAGAATGAATAGGTGATTGATGACTTGTGCAGACACAATGGGCTGAAGAGCCTCTTTCTGTGCTGTAAAGCTCTATGATGCTATACAGAAAATCTGATCATTTGATGTACTACACACCACAAACACGTCAAGAGAAAAATCAATGCCTTTTTTTTAAGGTAAGATGTTAGAATCCCTGAATTAAAATAATTCAGCAAAGCTGTTGAGGAATATTTAGGACTTACTGGTCCAATAAATACAAGCAAGGTGCCTGTACATTAATGCTTATTTGGTTTAGACTGCGAAAGAGCAGCATCTGTGAGGAGGGTCTCCACATCCACCTTGTTGATACCTTGGCCAGGATTCTCCCCTACCCGGCGGGGCGGGGGGGTCCCGGCGTATTGGAGTGGCGTCAACCACTCCGGCGTCGGGCCTCCCCAAAGGTGCGGAATTCTCTGCACCTTTAGGGGCCAAGCCCTCACATTGAGGGGCTAGGACTGTGCCGGAGTGGTTCCTGCTCCGCCAACCGGCGGGAACGACCTTTGCCGCCCCGCCAGCTGGGGCCGAAAGGCCTTTGCCGGCCGGCGGAAGTCCACACATGCGCCGGTGCGTCAGCGGCTGCTGACGTCATACCAGCGCATGCGCAGGGGAGGGGATGTCTTCTGCCCCCGCCATGGTGAAGGCCATGGTGGGACGGAAGAAAAGGAGTGCCCTTATGGCACAGGCCCGCCCGCCGATTGGTGGGCCCTGATCGTGGGCCAGGCCACCGTGGGGGCACCCCCCGGGGTCAGATTGCCTCGCGCCCCCCCCCCCCTCCCCCCCCAGGACCCTGGTGCCCGCCCGCGCCGCCATTCCCGCCAGCACCAAAGATGTTTTGATTCCCAGCGGCAGGAGAGGCCTGTCAGCGGCGGGACTTCGCCCATCGCAGGCCGGAGAATCACCGCGGGGGGCCCGCCGACTGGCACGGCACGATTCCTGCCCCCGCCGATTCCCAGGTTGCGGAGAATGCGGGCCACGGCGGGGGCGGGATTGAAGCCGGCCCCTGGCGATTCTCCGACCCCACGGGGGGTCGGAGAATTCCGCCACTTATTCTGGATGGAACAATCATTAATTCACAGATACATTTGAATTTGCTCTGCCAACTAATTTCACCCCAACTCAGTTGTCTTTTTCTGTTGACTGGTTGATTGCCTGTGATATTTTCAATGGACAAAAACATTAGACAAATTACACAGCGTTAGCAAAATAATATAGACGCTTGAAATTATGAGATGTGAACAGAAAATGCTGGAAATACTCAGTAACTGTGGAGAGAGAAAGATACAGAGTTAACGTTTCAGGTTGATGAACTTTCATTAGAATTCTCTTTTGTTGTTTTAAACATGACTGTGAAATTACATTTAAAAACTTGCACTTGAATTCCCCAAAAATGCACTGGGTTCTTAAAAAGACAGACAATGAAGTGTACAGTATTGAAACAGAGCGTCAGAGTGGAGAATGGAACATAGGTAAGAAAAGCAAAAGATCCCTCCATGAGAATACAAAAGAGTCTGGCAGTCTGAGAGCAGCAAACAGGAACACACTCAGGAGGAAAAGCAGCAGTGGTAAGCCTTTGGGAGTGAGTGAGAGTGACAAATTGGGAGATGAGAGGCAGGAGGCAGCTCGTTTGGGATTCATGAATGTTGGTCAAGGAGGAAGCTTGTGACCTTGGATTATGAAAAGGCAACATTGTGTAAGACTTGAGAGAAGAGTCGTTTTCCACACATTGTCTGAGAAGGTGGGCTCTTCAATCTTAACAACTTTGCAGTGTGATTATTTTGTTCAAAATATTAGGAGGGCAGCATGAGTGAGGCCATGCATGGGAAGGGGGAAAAGGCCACATGTAATTAAAGTTCACACTATTGTGGCTTCCGGTTGTGCGATGCAGGGGAAGCGCACATGATATTTCTCCCGAAGATCCTTTCTACTAGTTCTTTCTTAATTCGCCAGTATATTGTTACTTGCTGTCATGATATGCACTCAGGCACATAATGAGATACAGCCAGGCAGTGACAGACACCCAGTACAGCCAATCAACACACAGGACAGAACACAACCAATCACCAGTGTAGTGACAGTCAGGGTGTATATATCAGTTAGCACCTTCTACACGTGGCTCAGAGCTAGTCTGGTCTAGTTAGTTATAGTAAGCACGCTTAGATTAGTAGATTGTCAAACCCACAGCGAACTGTGTGCACTGCTTAACAAGTTCAATAAAGCGTATTGAACTAACATCAAAGTTTGGAGTCTACTTTCAAGTACAACTGCATCCAGTTGCAGTCCATGTTACCCCAGGGTGATTAACACGACATAGTACCAGACGTCTACTTTTTAAGTGGTTCACCTCGAGTGATTCCGTGACAACCAGCAAGTGCCTTCCAGCGGCATGGAGAAGATCCAGGCCCCTCCACAGCTAAGGATCTCCGGCAATCTCGGTGCCAACTGGCGGGTCTTCAAGCAAAGGTTCCGTCTCTACATTGAGGCCTCAGACCTCGAGGATGCGTCCGATGCCAGAAAAATCGCGCTGCTCCTATCGACTGTGGGGGACCAAGCCATCCAGATTTTCAACTCGCTTAATTGTACCGATGGCCAGGACAAGACCAGGACAAGACCCGTACCAGCCTCCCCGGACAGGCGCCGGAATGTGGCGACTAGGGGCTTTTCACAGTAACTTCATTGAAGCCTACTCGTGACAATAAGCAATTTTCATTTCATTTCATTTTCAAATTCAAGACTGTTTTGGAGAAGTTTGACAGTCACTGTTAAGTCAAAACGAATGAGAGCTTTGAGCGCTATATCTTCCAGCAATGCCTTCAGGGTAAGGATGAACCTTTCCAATCCTTTCTAACTCACCTCCGTATATTAGCGCAGTCCTATAATTATGGTGAAACCGCTGATTCCATCATCAGGGATCAGATCATGTTTGTGGTGCACTCCGATTCCTTGCGGGAGCAATTCCTCAAAATTAAGCACATGACCCTGCCAGTCGCAATCGAGACGTGTATAGTGCATGAGCATGCGAGAAATCGGTACTCCGTTTCAAATCCGCAGAATACGTAAAACCTGCCTCCCACAAGCCGCTTGTCGCCCGGATGCAGCGCCTCAGTATCGATGAAAGCGGCCATTTTGCGCGCTTTTCCCGGAGCCCCACGCATGTGCAACATGAACAGGAGAACGAAGCGGGCGAAAACCAAACCAAACTGTGCAGGCGCGATCGTCGGCTGACCACACTGCACATGTGCGATGACGCACGGAGTGTAACGACGTCAACATCATGACGTGCCCGAACTGCAGCACTGCCCACTTAAAGCGGCAATGCCCTGCAAAAGGCAGGCAATGTTTTTGCGGGAAGCCTGGACATTATGCAGCCTTGTGCAGGTCTGCTCCACCAGTCAAGGGCCAGCGATCCCAACTCCAATGCAAGCATGTTTGATGTGTACAGCAAGGTTTACTGGATTCTGATCCTGGTAGCACTACGGATCCAGAGGATGACTGCCTGGAGTCCCCCTATCGTGTGGGCATCATCACTACCTGTGAGTATGCCTCCTCACATTCAGCAAGACGCCCATCTATCCTCAATGTGGATTCCGCGGACGAATGGCGTGCTATCATATACGTAAATCAATGCAGCATCCAGTTCAAGCTGGACACTGGTACTTCTGCCAATCTCATTTATAAGCTGATTTTGACTGCATTAAAAAGCAACCCAAAATTCTTCCGCCAGCCTGCCAGCTCCTCGATTATAATGGCAATGCCATAACTGCACTAGGATCTTGTCATCTATTCATCTCCAACAAGACCATCAATGTCACACTGCGATTCAAATTCGTCAAGCCTGATGAGGCATCCCGGCTTGGTGCCCATGCATGTAAGCTACTCAAACTCGTACAGCGAGTCCATGCCATGTCTTCTTCCAATGTGGATCTTCAGGCTGACATTGATGACATCTTTACTCAATATCCGGATGTGTTTGATGGAATGGACACTCTGCCATACTACTACAAGATCCTACTCAGGCCTGATGCCATGCCTGTTATCCATGCACCACGCCAAGTGCCGGCTCCTCTGAAGGACCGTTTAATGGCAGAGCTACAGGAGCTCCAAGACCAGGGCATCATCTCCAAAGTGACGGAACCGAATGACTGGGTCAGCTCGATGGTCTGTGTGAAGAAGCCCTCAGGAGAGTTGCGGATATGCTTAGATCCCAAAGATCTTAACCAGAACATAATGCGGGAACACTACCCGATCCCAAAGCTGGAGGAATTGACCAGTGAGGTGGCACACACCAAATTCTTCACAAAGCTAGATGCATCCCATGGT
Organism: Scyliorhinus canicula; assembly: GCF_902713615.1. Classification (NCBI taxonomy): domain Eukaryota; kingdom Metazoa; phylum Chordata; class Chondrichthyes; order Carcharhiniformes; family Scyliorhinidae; genus Scyliorhinus; species Scyliorhinus canicula. The sequence goes on from NC_052164.1 coordinate 27,540,930, forward strand.
TTCTGGCAGATACAACTGGACGAGTCCAGCAGGAAGCTCTGCAAGTTCAACACACCATTTGGCAGGTACTGTTATAACCATATGCCGTTCGGCATTGTCTCAGTCTCTGAAATCTTCCACAGGATCATGGAGCCGATGATGGAGGGCATTGCGGGCGTGCATGTCTACATAGTTGATGTAATCATATGGTCCACGACCCCCGAGGCACACATATCTCATTTCAAATAAGTCTTTCAACGTATCCATGCAAACAACCTCAAGCTGAACATTGCCAAGTGCTCCTTTGGCATGTCAACCATCAAGTTCTTGGCCGGCCAGATATCCCAGCAGGGTGTGTGACCAGATTCAGACAAGGTCAAGGCCTTGAACACCATGAAGACCCCGGAAGACAAAAAGGCGGTACTTCGCTTCCTCGGAATGGTGAACCTCTTTTTTTTAGAATTAGAACAGTACAGCACAGAACAGGCCCTTCGGCCCTCGATGTTGTGCCGAGCAATGACCACCCTACTTAAACCCACGTAACCCGTATACCCGTAACCCAACAATCCCCCCATTAACCTTACACTACGGGCAATTTAGCATGGCCAATCCACCTAACCCGCACATCTTTGGACTGTGGGAGGAAACCGGAGCACCCGGAGGAAACCCACGCACACACGGGGAGGACGTGCAGACTCCACACAGACAGTGACCCAGCCGGGAATTGAACCTGGGACCCTGGAGCTGTGAAGCATTGATGCTAACCACCATGCTACCGTGAAAATTAATTCCCAACATGCCCTCACACACCACGGCTCTCAGGCATCTGGTGAAGACGTCCACTGCATTCAAGTAGCTACCCACACATCAAGCAGAGTGGCGAGCTCAAAGCAAAGCTCACCACTGTTCCAATACTAGCGTTTTTTGACTCTGACAGGGAAACAAAAACCTCATGGACGCAAGCCAGGATGGCATTGGTGCGGTGCTCCTCCAGAGGGATGTCTCCTCGTCCTGGGCTCCTGTTGCTTATGCATCAAGAGCCATGACTCCTACTGAACAGAGGTACGCCCAGATAGAAAAAGAGTGCCTGGGCCTCCTAACCGGCATTGTAAAGTTCCATGACTACATCTCCTGTCTACCAACATTCACAGTGGAGACTGAACACAGACCCTTGGTCCATATCATTCATAAGGACTTGAATGACATGACGTCCAGACATCAGCACATTCTCCTTCGACTCCGAAGGTACGATTTTGAGTTAGTATACACACCAGGCGAGGAGCTGATAATTGCGGATGCCCTGTCCCGCTCCATCACCTCACCCTGTGAACAGGTTGACTTCATCCACCAGATTGAGGCACAGGTGCGGCTGTGTGCCAGCAACCTCCCGGCCTCAGATGAAAGAGTGATCAGCATTAGTGAAGAGACTGCCAAAGACCCTCTTCTGCAGCGTGTAATGCACAACCTTGCAAATGGCTGACAAAAAGGGCAATGCCCTCAGTTCTTTAATGTGTAGGACAACCTGACGGTCGTCGAGGGGATCTTCCTCAAGATAGATCGTATCGTTATTCCTCACAGTCGCCTGCAGAGCTTAGTGCTCAAACAAATCCATGACGGACACCTAGGTGTCGAAAAGTGTAGGCCCGGCAGTCTGTCTATTGGCCTGGAATCAGCCAGGACATATCCAACATGGTCCTCAATTGTGCGACCTGTCAGTGTTTCCAGCTTGCTCAAACAAAAGAAACACTCCAGCAACACGAGATTGTGACCTCTCCGTGGTCCAAGGTGGGAATTGAACTTTTTCACGCCAATGGGCGTGGCTATGTGCTCATCATAGATTACTTCTCAAATTACCCGGAAATTGTGACGCTGTCAGACCTCACATCAGGGACAGTCATCAAGGCCTGCAAGGAGACATTTGCCAGGCATGGTATTCCACTCACTGTCATGAGTGACATGGTATGTCTCCGGTACAACTCCTCATGAATAGAGACCTGCGAACGACTGTTCCAGTCATACACCTACCAGACCTGGATCACCCCCCAGTGCTGCAAAAGGTGCAGCAACCTAGGAACTGGGAAAAGCTGACGTACGATGCTAATGCTACCGATTTGCCTGTGCTATCTCCAGAAGATGCTTTTCGGATCAAACTACCTGATGGAGGCTGGTCAGCTCCAGTTGTTGTTGTTCGACAGGCTGCTCCCAGATCGTTTGTAGTTCGAATGGCTGATGGCTCCATTGTCAGGCGCAACAGAAGGGCACTGTGCAAAGTTGCCTGCCCACCACCAGATCTTACTTTTCCAGATGTTGTTAAGCCTCCTCCAGACACCTCGCACCACGAGGCCACCAATCTGGCAGCAATCCCGCCTGTCAAGGCGCCGTCGTCCCCACCTCCACCTCTCAGGTGGTCGACAAGGAGCAGACGCAAGCCCCAAAGATTGGACTTATAGACATTTATCTTGTAAATTTTGTTCTGTATCTGCAGCTAGTCACCTCTTATGTATATATTCATCCACTCGCCATTTAATGTAAATAGTTATACCTGAAAATACAATCAGATATGCTCCAAGCAACCAGCATTTTTTTAAAAAAAGGGGAGATGTCATGATGTGCACTCATGCACATAATGAGATACAAATAATGCCAGATACAGACAGGCAGTGACAGACACCCAGTACAGCCAATCAACACACAGGACAGAACACAACCAATCACCAGGCAGAACTCTAGAGGGTGGTCTCCCACTATAAAACACATGAGGCATCAACACTCTGCCTCTTTCCACTGGTGACAACTGTTGTGACAGTCAGGGTGTATATATCAGTTAGCACCTTCTACACGTGGCTCAGAGCTAGTTTGGTCTAGTTAGTTATAGTAAGCACGCTTAGATTAGTAGAGTGTAAAACCCACAGCAAACTGTGTGCACTGCTTAACAAGTTCAATAAAGCGTATTGAACTAACATCAAAGTTTGGAATCTACTTTCAAGTACAACTGCATTCAGTTGCAGTCCGTGTTATCCCAGGATGAATTCTTGCCACCGCGAAAATTAATTCAAACGCCCAAGGAACAAGTTTAAAAAAATATGCCCATGACTTTAAGACATACAGGCCGTAAAATATTGTACGATAAAGACGCCCCTCCTGAGGCAGCTAAACTGACAGCCAGCCCCTCCTAGTTTCTCATAACTGAAACTCTGAGTGGAATTCCACCCACCAACCTCGATAAATCCCAACAAAGTTTGGATCAGGAACTCAAAATCAATTGGAAGAATCGCCGGGTCCTATTCGGTTCTCCCTTGACACCATTCATTTTGCTGTCGACGCTCACGTTAACCCCCTCACTGACATCAGGACGAACCTTTTGAACCACAGCGACAGGATCTGTACATTGGAGTCCACGGCTAACTGCGGCGATTAAGGAGAATCTGTCATTACAGTGTTATGGACACCTGGCCAGCTCTTAACAGTGGTTAAGAGCCTGAAGCAGGTGCCATTACTTTTTTTAAGTTTTACAAATGGTGCGAAAAGATCGAATCGTTCCAGGAGTGATAATATAAGAAATAGGGCTTGGTTATTTTATAAACAAACTTCTTTAAAACAAAAGAAAAGAAAACAAAAATTTAACTTTTAGTTCAGCTCTAACGCTAACAGATTACATGCAGTTTCTTAACTTTAACACACTAGCTCCCATTAAACATCACCTATAAATAAACATGCCGCTCTCATGCCAGGCAGCACGGTAGCACAGTGGTTAGCATTGTTGCTTCACAGCTCCAGGGTCCGAGGTTCGATTCCCGGCTTGGGTCACGGGGAGTCTGCACGTTCTCCCCATGTGTGCGTGGGTTTCTTCCGGGTGCTCCGGTTTCCTCCCACAGTTCAAAGTTGTGCAGGTTAGGTGGCTTGGCCATGATAAATTGCCTCTTCATGTCCAAAAAGATTGTGTGGGGTTACGGGGTGGAGGTGTTGGCGTAGGTGGGCTGCTCTTTCCAAGGGCTGGTGCAGACGCGATGGGCTGAATGGTCTCCTTCTGCACTTAAATTCTCTGATTCCATGCCACTTAAATAGAGAGGCAAAGGCAATACTGGCATTTACGAAGCAATTTCTCTCCTGTTAGGGACATTTGTTCTGAACCCTTTTCCAAAGCCTGACTTGGTGGCAACTTTCATGAGCTCCATGGCTAATTTCCAATGCTTTCTTCTCTGTAACTATTCAGAACACCATTCTTTCTCCCCTTCTCTCTTAGCCCTGCCCAGCCCCACCAACAAAAGTTCTCCCCTGAGTAGGCCAAACCTGAATCCATTATTATCTTGGCTATCTGATTTCCCACTCCCGTCTTTACAAAAGACTAGGGCCGGTGTGGGCTCGGAGAATCGGAGTTGATACCGAGACAGCCCGAGACGCCAGTCCGCTGCCGGGACGCGATTCTCCGGTGACCCAAGCTGCCAGTCGTGCGTGCGCGGTTGACGAGGCGCCAGTCGGGTGCCACTGAAAGAGACCACCGCGGCGATTCTCCGCTGTCAACCGGCCGAGTTCCCGCCGGCGTGGTTCGAACATGGTTCCACCCGCCGGGAGCTCGGAACCGCGGCTGCGGTGGCTGTCCTCATTGGGGGGGGGGGCGGAGGATCAGACATCGGGGGGGGGGCCTCCACGATGGCCACCAATCGGCAGGTGCACGCGTTCCAGGGTCGGCCTAACTTCTTCCGCGCCGGTCCGTTGTGTGGCTCCGCCATGTTGCACGGGCCCGGTGTGGAATTGTATCAGCGCCGGCGCTGTGTGTAGCACCCCAGCGCTGTGCTGGCCCCCTGTGGGCCACGGAATCGCTGGACCAGGAGGCCCGTTTACGCCGACGTGAAACACTCCATAGTTTACGCCGACATCAATTCTTGGCCGTGATTTTAGAGAATCTCGGCCCAGATCTATGCCATCCATATGCAACTAATCTTCCATTGACAGACATATATGTCATCAGACTCTGTGATGAGCTAATGGCTGGTCAAGCAAGGTTGTCCCAAAGGACAATGGATCTTGAGTGGACCATCCTGGCTGGACCAAGGAAGGCTGTGGATGTATCCCTCTGACTCTGCTGTTAGCAGTCTTTTCCCTCAGTCTGTTTAACCCCTAAATCGCCTGCTGCATCTTAGACCCAAATTATGGATCCAAGTTCCTAATATCTCCCTATCATGATAGCCGGACAATGCCAATGACCTAGAAAACTGGTCAAGATGACAAAACGTATGCATTCCCGGATCTGAAGACCAAGCCCCAGCACAGTTTATGTTAGAATTATTCAAAAAGGTTGTGGGCGAAGATATATTCCTGAAACCTCCAGAACTAGACTGGGCCCACTGTACCCTTGGCAGAAACCTCGCTCCGGTAACCCACCATGAGGCATTGTAGTCCAGTTTCTGCACTACCAAGGTAAGGAGCTTATTTACCATGGGGCAAAGAAAGGAGAACTGCAACATTACTTACCAGGTCCACTCAATCAGGATCTGCTGAAAGATGAGCGCAGATTTTGCGAAGAGGCATACAGCATTCAACAGCATTCAAATCCACGCTGTACAAGAAAGGAATTAGCTTTGGGCTGATTTACCCTGCTCAACTTCACATCATATTTAACGGAAAAGATCGCTTCTTTGATGCACCAGACGAGGCAGACTCTTTCCTTCAGCAGCACATACTTAATTCTTGATGGGCTTCCTAAGATTGTGGTTTTGTTATTGGGTATATTGTATTTGAGCACCTGTATAGACCAATTAATATGGTAAAAATAAAAGGCATGTTCAACTATTTGTTTACACTAGAGATCTTGCTACACGGTTAGAACAAGTTACTTTACAATGGCATGTTATATAACGTTGCTAGTATTAACACGGTTGGCTAGTCAACGGATGCCATATAAGATGGAATACCTGCTGCTCGCCTTGTTTATAATGTCATGCTTAGGATTTGATTCATGTTTTTATTTAGTTAAAGGTTTCTTATCGCACTGTGTTGTTTTTGTTCTGGTGGTTTGGGAGTGTGATGATTGTTCTGGGGTGGGAGGGATTTCCTGCATTGACAGTAATCAAAGACATTTTATTATTTGGCCATTTTCATTATGTAATGGGCACTCTTGGCTTTGCTTTCTTTTCCATTCAATTTATTGACCCTTTTAGGGGCTGGTTTTTAAAGCAGACCAAGACAGGCCAGCAGCACAGTTCAATTCCTCCTACCAGCCTCCCAGAACAGGTGCCGGAATGTGGCGACTAGTGGCTTTTCACAGTAACTTCATTTGAAGCCTACTTGTGACAATAAGTGATTTTCATTTCATTATAAAGTCTTCCTATATGTATCACTAGCTCCGGTAGTCAGGGTGGTCTGGGGTTATTGATCAGATTAGTCAGATGGAATGTTATGGTGTTAAATAGTTCAGTAAAATACACCAAAGTGCATTCATATCTCAAGAGGAATCCTTCAGGAAACATATCTTCATGTTCAAAATCACACCAGATTACATCATGGGTTGGTCAGGTGTTTCACTCCAGCTTTAAAAGTTCATAAGATATAAGAGCAGAATTAAGCCATTCGGCCCATCGAGCCTGCTCCGCCATTCTATCACATCTGCTTTAACGGCAGAACGATGGGGATGCCGATTTTGATTCACAAAACAATACAGTTCTTCCCCTTAAATGTGAGGAGGATGGAACAGCAAGGAAGTTTCACTACAACTGCACAAGGCATTGGTGAGACCTCACCTAGAGTACTTGGTACAGCTTTTGTCCTTTACTTCAGGAAGGATATACTTGCATTGGAAGCAGTTCACAGAAAGTTCACCAGGCTGATTCCTGGGATGAAGTAATGGCCTCATGAGGAAAAGTTGTGCCTCACTCATTGGAGTTTGGCAGAACGAGAGGTGATCTTATTGAAACATATAAGATTCCGAGGGGGTTTGACATGGTAGATGTTGAGAGAATGTTTCCTCTTCTGGGGGCAGAGATTAAAAATAAGGGGTATCCTAATTATGGATGGCAAAAAGGAGTCATTAATTCTCTTGGAGTGTCGGTAGTCTTTGAAATTTCGTTCCCACACATGGAGCAGCAGAGGCTTGACTATTGAATGTATTCAAGTCTGAGGTGGACAAATTTCTGATTTACACGGTAGTCAAGGGTTTTGAAGAGTTGGCAGGAAAGTTAAGGCAACAATCAGATAAGATGGTGGCACAGTGGTTAGCACTGCTACCTCACAACGCCAGGGTTCATTTCTGGCCTTGGGTGACTGTCTGTGTGAAGTTTGCATATTCAGGTTAGATTAGGTGGATTAGCTATGCTAAATTTCCCCTTAGTGTCCAGGGATGTGCAGGTTAGGTTACGGAGATAGGGCAGTGTGGGCTGAGGAGCTGGTCTAAATAGAGTGTTCTTTCGGAGGGTTGCTACACACTTGATTGCCTGAATGGCTTCCTTCTGTACTGTAACAATAATCATCTTTATTGTCACAAGTAGGCTTACATTAACACTGCAATGAAGATACTGTGAAAAACCCCTGGTCACCACATTCCAGCGCCTGTTCGGGTACACAGAGGGAGAATTCAGAATGTCCAGTTCACCTAACTGCACGTCTTTCGGGACTTGTTGGAGGAAACCGGAGCACCCGGAGGAAACCCACACAGGCACCGGGAGAATGTGTAGACTCCGCACAGAAAGTGACCCAAGCTGGGAATCGAACCTAGGACCCTGGAGCTGTGAAGCAACAGTGCTACCCACTGTGCTACCATATGCTTCTATTCTATGAATGATGGAGCAGCTTCTGGGGCCTAATGGCCTCCTCCCGCTCCTATTCCTAACGATCTTATGATCTTAAAAACACTAATGAGACATCATAGACGAATAGAGACACAAGGCAAAAAATTAGAGTCAAGGAAAGAGACATAAACTAAGTACCTGGGCAATCGGGGAAGGTATGACAATGCAGAAAATAAGATTATGAGAGAAACTAGAAAAAACCCAACTAGGATTGTAATAATGATCCATTAAATTATTTATCAAAGATAAGTTATGCCCTTTGCATTCTGCTTCCACTCACTCCAAACTCATCACCATTTTACGGTGGAACATGGGAGGCCTGGGCTGGCCTGTCTGCCCTTGCACAATTATTAAGCACAAAATGGCGGTTTCCTAACCAGCCTCAATTTTCAGGCTGGCAGCAGAGTTTTGGGGGCAGGGATTTTGGTACATTTCTTTCGCTGTTTGTGCTTGGCCTCCACCTAGGCCAGTTGGAGACATTCACAATGGTTGCCACCCTCGTGGATGCTTCTCCGCCAGTTTGGGCTGGCCTGAGCAGGAGATTCCCACAGATCACTGGGCAAGTTGCAGTTTTTCAGGTAGACTTTGAAGACGCCCCTGAAATATTTCCTCTGCCCTGCTGGTACTGCTTGCCATGACAGATCTTGGAGTGGAGAGCTTGTTTTAGGAGCCTTGTGTGAGGCATGCAGATGATGTGGCCCTCTCACCGTTGCATAGTGGTTAGCACAGTTGCTTCACAGCACCAGGGTCTCAGGTTCTATTTCCCCACTTGGGTCACTCTCTGTGTGGAGTCTGCATGTTCTCCCCTGGGTGCTCTGGTTTCTTCTCATGGTTCAAAGATGTGCAAGTTAGGTGGATTGGCCATTCTAAATTGCCCTTAGTGTCCAAAAAGGTTAGGTTGGGTAACGGCGATAAAGGGGATAGGGTGTAGGCATGAGGCTTACGTAGGTGCTCTTTCCAAGGGCCAGTGCAGACTCAATGGACTGAATGGCCTCCTTCTGCACTGTAAATTCTATGATTTAAAAAAAAAAAAAATTTAGATTATCCAATTATTTTTTCCAACTAAGGGGCAATTTAGCGTGGCCAATCCACCTACTCTGCACATTTTTGGGTTGTGGGGGCGAAACCCACGCAGACACGGGGAGAATCTGCAAACTCCACACGGACAGTGACCCAGAGCCGGGATCAAACCTGGGACCTCAGCGCTGTGAGGCGGTTGTGCTAACCACTAGGCCACCATGCTGCCCCCTGTAAATTCTATGATAACCGGTGCCTCAATAACAGGGATGTTGGCCTGAGAAGAGGACACTGATATTGGAGCACCTATCAACCATTGATTTTGCAAGGTTTTGCAGAGGCATTCCAGGTGATATAAGTGCAAGGATTTAAATTGGCTGCTGTATGTTGGTCAATGACTCCGACGTGCAGAGGAGGGGAGGTAGAACTGCAGCCCTGAGCCTGCTGTTTGGTTTCAGGTCATGGTCATCAAACACTCTTTTCCTCAGACAGCCAAAGACTACGCTGACACACCGGAGGCAGTGTTAAGATTCATTGTTGATGTCTGCACTGATTGAGAGGAGGCTCCCAAGGTATGAGAAATTATCACTGTTGTCCAATGATTCACTGTGGGTCTTGATAGTCAGGGAGACGTATTATGCAGCAGGAGTGGGCTGGTAGAAGACCGTTGTCTTCCGGGTTTTTAGCCTAAGACCCATTCTTTATATGTCTCCGTGAACGTGTGGACTACAGTTTGGCCAATCCACAATCTCTGCTCTTTCTGTCTTCAACTTCTTATCTTTACAACTTTATAATTGATGCAGCAACATAATCTCTGATCTGTTCCCAGGCATATTCTCAGAAGAAAATACAATCTTTACCCCAAAAGCACAAGAATCATCACACTATTCACAGTTTTGATACACAATAAATGTTCCTATTTGGGGAAGAGCAAAAATAAGAGGCCATCAAGAGAAGGTTGTTATCAAATATCAGAATGGAAATTCACAGTTTGAATGTGGAACTCGCTATCACAGGGAATGATTCATGCAATTAGAATTGATGCGTATGAGGACAAGAGGAAACGGGGAAAATGAACACAACCAGGCACACAAAAGAAATAAAGTGATGGGTGGGATTTTGTGCCCTCCCCTATGGCGAATTTAGTGACGGGACAATTTAACCAGGTGGGAGGATGGCATGTGACGACTCTGCCACGTTCCCACCTCCACTGTGATTCATTTGGGGCAGGAAGGGCGCCCTATCAATTCAGGGTCTTAAGTGGGCAATTACTGTCAACTGAAAGGCCTCACCCGACCACTGTTGGTATTAACTGGCTTGCCATGCAGGGGATACATCAGGAAACAGGCTCCCAAGGGGTTCAAAGGCACTCGGTGCCCAATCGAGAGACCAAGAATCAAGAAGGGAATATGCTGCTGAGAGTCAACCCATGCCCTTGTTGCCAACCACCTCCCTCCCCTCACCTGTTAGCTCCTTCCCCCGACCCCCCCCCCCCTTCCTGCCATCACTCAACCTTCTCTGGATCTGTCCTCGGTGCAAGGCCTCAGGTAGATGCAACACCAGAAGAACCAACCCTCCCAGTGATGCTGCTACGTACAAATGAGTAGCCAGCCTTTGATTGGGGTCCTTGTTCCCTGGGAAAAAACATTCCTGGCTTGTTAAGTGCCTGATTGATTCAATTCCCATACCAGCTTACCCGAACAGGCGCCGGAATGTGGCGACTAGGGGCTTTTCACAGTAACTTCATGTTTTTGACAATATTATTATTAGAAGTGGTGGGCCTTCCCAAAAAGAGGCTACGGGAGAGTCTCTCCATTTCTATACTCAAAGACGGAGACCGCTGTTGCCTCCACAATTTTCTGCCCAGTCATTTTGGATGGGCTCTTCATTATGCACCTTTATCTATTTTCTTATTCAATTACTCAACTGAAAAGGATGTCGAGGCAAGGTGTCTATTGGACATCACATCCAAAATCGATAGTATTATATTATTGGTGAAAGTTGAAATGACACCTTTGGTAATTAACATATGTTTATTTCCTTGAGGGCGGCATGATGGCGCAGTGGTTAGCACTGCTGCCTCACAGGACCGAGGACCCGGGTTCGATCATGGCCCCACGTCACTGTCTCTGTGGAGTTTGCACATTCTCCCCGTGTTTGTGTACGTCTCCCCCCGCAACTCAAAAATGTAGACTGAGGTGAATTGGCCATACTAAATTGCCCCTTAATTGGAAAAAAAAGAATTGGGTGCTCTGAATGTATTAAAAAAAATGTTTATTTTCTTGATTTCTCTCTTAGTGTTTTCTACTGTTTCTTCTTGATATTATGTTTGCTATTTAACAATATCCTGTTACCTAGCATTATAGGCTATCATGTTTCTTTTTCTGTTTGCGGTTGTGTTTTATTTTCCTGTTTCCTCTTCCCCTTTGTGTTACTTTTAAAAGGCTGTTCGTCTGCAAGTTCTTCAGTTCTGAAAAAGAGGCCTACCAAAACACGTTTTCTACTCACTCCAGACATGCTGCAACAACAGAAGAGTAAAACTGACCTGTTTCATCATGGTCTGATTTCCAAGTTATGTTCTCCCTAGCTGGGAGAGTAATCAAATACCCAGTGAATTCTGCTTAATATTATAGTACGGGGAGAGAACATTAAAGAATTAAAAATCAATTATTTGGCTCTCAACCATTTATCCCTTTAATAAATGTTCTGGTACCTCAGCGGAGATGTTGTCAGGATGATGGAAGCAACGGGTAACCCCGATCGGTTCTGTGGGATTACCCTTCAGGCAGGAGGTGGCATGACGTTCACTGGCGGAGGCATTCTCTGTTCCCGCCACAGAAGTCACCCCATGCCACCGGGAAAACCGTGGGCCGGGTATGCTGCCGGCGGGATAAGCAAATCCCGCCACCAGTGAACAGCTGGAGAATCCCTGTCTTAATTGGCCATCATCAGGCATTTCCCATGATTGAGGCCCCCAGAAGCAGACGTCCTGCCCAACCAGGGCTACTGGCCAATCTGTTGCCAGCATCTCCACATGTTCCCAGCACAACTGGGAGCAGTGGCAGCTGGAAGCAAAGCACCCTCTGGAGTTTGGGGATTGCGAAACCACAGATAAATGAAGGTGGGGTGGTGAGTGTGGGGGAGGGGGCAAGGGAGAGTAGGAAGCAAAAGCAGGGTGGTGACTTTTAGCAGCCAGACTCTTGCATGATCCAGATATATTGATAAGGCAGAGTGTGCTTCATAGTGAGAGACCCTTTTGTGAGGGCCACAAAGAGTCCAGCACGAGTGGCTGAGTCAGAGAGAAAGTTACCTTTATTTACAACAATATTTACACAGTACCAGTAGTTCACTATTGTTTCTCTCCCTAGCCGATACCATACTGGCCAGCTTTAATTATTCAACTGACAGGTTAACGATTGCCCCGTCCTCTTATCGGGGGAGTTCGTATTCCCCAAGATCAAAGGGGTAACCAATTGTACCTACCCAATCGGATCCGGGCAGGATACAACAGGACCGCACTCGGGAGGCGGTTGGAAAACCCAATAGGTTTTACTGGACAGCCATCCGAGGGCATGGGAAACCCTTCGTTCCCCGAGGCACCACTAAATTGCGGTGGGCTCAGGGATGATGGGTATCATAGGCTCATTAATTAACCTAATTGACATCCCGCTGCCAGCAGCCAGGAATCCAGTGTCAGTCCCTTTTGCCCTCTGACTTAATCGGAGGAGGGTTGTGACTGCTGGGAGACTGACAGAGGGTCTCTCCCAAGATTATGTGGGGCTGGTTGCCATGGTTCCTGCCGCGACGGCCTGCATGAAATCTAGCCCCTCATGTTTAAAACCAAAATGTATAATACCTATCAATCAAGTCAATATTTTGAGAAAAGTCACCAGTTAATTGACAGTGGATGCTATTATCCCCCAAAACTCATGTGGGATTTTAAAAGAATTAATTTTTTAAAAAACACTGGCAGAAATTTGACTTGAATCTGTTAATCAAGTCACTAAAAGCTGCGAGGAACTGTGACAATGAAGAATTAGGTAAGTATAGATATCTGTTTGAACAGGAAGAGGAATGAACATGAAATGCATACAAAATTATTCTGTTTTAACCAACGTTTCAAATCTTTGTTACATTTGTTAATGATTTCTCCATCCGACCGCTCTCAATCTTGAACAAGCGAACCTCACTGAACAGAACATTATTGATTTCACAGACTACATCTCATATTGAATTCAAAAGATAAAAACAAGCCTTTATTTACTACTACCGATCAGTACCAGTTCTAAATGATTATGGATGAATGTAATTTTAATGAGCCGATTGAAATTATAATTGATTTACTGGCCGATGACATAAATGAGAATGAGACATGCTGTTCTGATTGGACACGGCTCATGACTGGTATCAGGAATGTGTAACTGCCTGCAATACTGAGTATGATTCATAGCAATTAATCACAAACTCATCTTAATATTTAGAGTGGACAAAATTCAATACACCCTCCCTCCCCCGCCAAAAAGCTTAGGGATCATGATATGCCCTTAAACCGTGCCCATTCCTTCCGATGCAGGCAGTACAAACATTTTGTGAAGCCTGTTTATTGCCATGAAATATTGGGAAACCCAGCCCTAACCATGTTGTTGGGCAGTTGCACACTTCAGTAGGAGGTTCACATTTGCGGAAGGTTAGCGCTATTTAAAGTTGGCCTGAATTACATACCAGCTTTTACCTCTTAAAAAGAAGTGCAAACCAGCTGAAACAAGGTCTGGAAGTGACTGGGAAAGACATCCTGAGTAAAAAGGAGATGGCCTCTATTTGTAGTGAGGTGTGGAGCAGAGAGCACCAAAACGTAGCATGGCTGGTAAAGGCTCTCCTGGCCAGATACTTCATGCACACCTTGGGTATTAGCATTTGTGGACCCGGTTTCCAAGCGAGCTGCAGAGGCGAAGAGACTGTCGTCTAACTCGGTCTGAAATGTACCTTTGCAAGTAAGCGTCTGGAAAGAGATGAAGTGTTTTTTATTGCAGTTCATCCAAAGCCACTCCATAGCACAGGGTGCACTGCTCTGTGGTTGTTCCCAGAAGTGTACCTTGAAATAAACATCAACTGATGCCAGAGGACCATCAACCTGGTGAAAGAAGCTCTTTGGCCTGCCCCAGACTCATTGGTCTTCCAGTGGAGGCAGATAGCCGCTACAATCAATGTAAGCAGTGTAGCCATATAGAACTGGATGCAGTGCTGCAGGAAGTTTATAACCTCACAGGAAGGGGCAAGGTCAGTGAATTCATCTTCCCAGAAACTTACAACACTAGTGCTCACTTCATAACCTCCCCTTCACCAACTTGACCAATAATCTCCATCAATCAAGACTTAGACTCAACATTCACAGATTCACCTCACCCTCACACACTTAGGATTGCTGCAAGCCTCACGCCCTCATCAAACATCTCGCACCCACTGTCAGCAATATAAACATGACAGACATATCACCAAACACATTGTACAGCACTCACTGACACACTTTCTCTTGCAGAACAAGGTGGCACATACACCCAACAGAGAAGATTGGCTGTGGCGGGCTGCGTGGCTGATGCCATTGAAGATGAACGTATCCTCATACCGAATGTGGCTTCTCACATTCCACTTACACCTCGTCCCACAGCCTCTTCTGATTGGCAAGCTGCCAAATCTTGCTCCTTCCACCATGACAATGTACTCAAGTACCCAAGAATCTGAACAGGCAGTGGTGGAAGAGTAACAGGAGGAAGAGCAGGAAGGCAATGATGAACGTTCTTGGCTCAAAGTTGGTTGAGGTAATTTTCCAAGGCACAACACAGAGAGCCATTAATCTTCCATCACCCATGCTATAGCCACTGGAGTAGCACTGTGTAAGAGCTTGAGGACAGGAAAAGGCATATGGAAGGCAGGCTCAAAGGGAATGGGCAGGCTAATTAGTTGACCCTTGTATGAAACATCAGATAGTTTGTGTATTAACCTGCACGGGACATTGATGGCAGGATTGATTGTTTGCCACATCTGGCTCGAGTAGTATGAGCTCCCCCACTAACTACTAACCATGAGGGAGGGCTCGGTGAGATTCAACCAGGTCCCTTGTAAATAGTACGCTCTTAGAAATAAATGTCTTCTTTTGTTAACTCTTTTGGGACTCCCCTCGCCTTTATTAAACTGGCGACAAGGGTAAACTGAAATTGTCGATGAGCAGCTCTGCTGACTACACCGCCTCTCCGTGACTTTGCTTCCTCTTGGACTAAGGTACGGTGACCAGTACTTCACCATGCCTTTGTTTGGTCGATTGGATGATTTTGACGCCGCTGTTGAGTCCTGGAATCAGTACGTGGAACACCTGCAATACTTTTTCAGAGCAACCAACATTACCGAAATCGAGTACCAGTCAATGATCTTAATGACCTAAACTGCATACGTGAGCCCTGCTCCCAAGCTAATGTCCTACCCGAGAACACATGTGGCGGAGACCACACCAGAAGTCTGCATCGTGCAGGTGACACTTTGGAACAACGGCCATTGAAATGCCCAGAAAAAGGAGCACTATGCAGTTGCGTTTTGTGACCAGAGTTTCAGCAAATCTTACTGCTAAACCATCGAAACGGAGCACCATCTATTCGATAGAGTTACAATAGCCAAACAATGTTATTTTAAGGAAAGAACTAAGCGCTGAATGAATGCCATCAAATTTATGCGATTCAAAATCAAATAAATCATGTACTAGTTTGAATAAGCAGGTTATTATTTCCCAATAATTAAGTATTGACTAACCCTAAATAAATGAGTGATTTAACCACAATCATTAATCTTCCAGTGTGGGTATTTTACAACTCAGTTACTCTGAGTCGATGCATTCGCTTTAAATGTTCTTGTGCTGCAAAAAAAAAACTGCCCCACAAATCTAAAGGCTGTGAAATTTCAGTCGGACCAGAGATTGCCTCTCTGAGTGTAGAACTTGTGATGGTCCAGTTTTGCAAATGTTCTATAATTATTCACTATGACCATTTTCCAGTGAAGGGGAAGATCTGATCCCTCTGACTATAGAGTTATAGAAGTCTACAGCCCATCGTGTCTGCGCTGGTCAAAAGCAACCACCTAAGTATTCTAAACCCATTTTACTGCACTTGGCCCATAACCTTGTATGCCTTGGCACTGTAAGTGCGCATCTAAATACTTCTTAAATGTTATGAGGGTCTCTGCCTCCACCACCCTTTCAGGCAGTGACTTCCAGACTCCCACCACCTTCTGGGTGAAGAGGTTTTTCCTCACATCCCCTCTAAAACTTCTGCCCCTTACCTTAAACCTATGCTCCCTGGTAATTGATCGCTCCACCAAGGGGAAAAGTTTCTTCCTGTCTGCTCCATCTATGCCCCTCATAACCTTATACATCTCAGGCATGTCCCTCAGTCTCCTCTGCTCCAAGGGAAAAAACCACAGTCTATCCAATCCCTCTTCATAGCTAAAACTCTCCAACACAGGCAACATCCTGACAAATCACCTATGCACCCTTTCCAGTGCTTTCCAGTGCTATCACATCCCTACTATAATGCGGATTCAAGAACTACAGACAACACTCTAGCTGCTGGTGAGATATGTGTTGCTGGAGTCAACAAGGGTTTATAACTTAAAAATTACACAATTCTTTTTTAAATAACCAAGTATTTCGCTTCCATTGAGACCGCGATCTAACAATATAACCTCATAGACAAATATAGTTGTAAAAATGAGGGAAATTGAAGAAATATTGGAATGGATGATATAGATTCCAAGGGAAAAACATAATTCAAATAGATGGGGGAGTGACTGGAAACTACACAACTCTAAAAATGATTACTTGTTCAAGACTAAGAGAATGAACTGTTTAGAGATACATCTGACCACATTTATGAAATTTTGTTCCCAATTGTGAGGCTTTTTGATCAGAAGAGCATATTGGGGAACTGTGAGCAGAAGATTTAGAGGGACTCAACCCATCACTGTTAGGTTTGTTCAAATTACATGTTTTTTTACCTGATGATGGGCAGATCAGTTAAAGTGTACTAAGTTATGTACTGGATCATCCATCTCTTTTGGAATTCTTATGAGTGAACAGTCTGTTGCACAAAACCTGGCATTAGGACCATCAGACGTAGGAGCAGAAGTGGGCCCTTCGGCCCATCGAGTTTGCTCTGCCATTCAGTGAGATCACGGCTGATCTGATTCAATAATCCTCAATGCCACCTTCCCGCCTTACCCCCTTAAACCTTGATTCCCTTACTGATTTTAAATCTGTCAATCTCGGCCTTGTTCATTTGTGTTGATTGTTTAGTGAGGGTTGAGCTGTAATTAACACGGTTCGTCTAACTTTCCACAGGCAAGACTTCAGATGGAGAAAGGTGTTTGTGATGTTTTGTTCCATGGCTGGTCTCATAGTAGAGGAAGGAATATAGAACTTAAGAACATAAGAACTAGGAGCAGGAGTAGGCCATTTGGCCCTCCGAGCCTGCTCAGCCATTCCATGAGATCATGGCTGATCTTTTGTGGACTCAGCTCCAGTTTCCCACCAAAACACCATGAGCCTTCATTCCTTTATTCGTCAAAAAACTATCTATCTTTATATTGAAAACATTTAATGAAGGAGCTGCAACTGCTTCACTGGGCAAGGAATTCCATAGATTCACAACCCTTTGGGTGAAGAAGTTTCTCCTAAAATCAGTCCTAAATCTACTTCCCCTTATTTTGAGGTTATGCACCTTAGTTCTGCTTTCACCCGCCAGTGGAAACAATCTCCCTGCATCTATCCTATCCATTCCCTTCATAATTTTATATGTTTCTATAAGATCCCCCCCGCATCCTTCTAAATTCTAACGAGTACAGTCCCAGTCTACTCAACCTCTCCTCATAATCCAACCCCCTCAACTCTGGGATTAACCTAGTGAATCTCCTCTGCACACCCTCCAGCGCCAGTACGTCCTTTCTCAGGTAAGGAGACCGAAACTGAACAAAATACTCTAGGTGTGGCCTCAATAACACCTTATACAGTTGCAGCATAACCTCCCTAGTCTTAAATTCCATCCCTCTAGCAATGAAGGACAAAACTCCATTTGCATTCTTAACCTGTTGCACCTGTAAACCATATGGATATGCATAAGGGACAGTGAAAAGAATTTAAACAAATTGAGTGGGAAGAAACAGGTTGTCCTGAGGCAAAGTGGACCACATGATGAAAACAACTGATTATGCTTGCCTCAGGAATGTGATACTACTAATTTGGAATATAGCACTTAATTATGTTTGTGCTACAAAGCAAATAGACACAGGAAGAGCAAGTGCTGAAGCCTAGTAATGCAAAATTCAACAATTATTAATATGGTATAATTGCTGATTATATACACAGGGTCAGCATGTTACTTGAAGCTTAGAATCTTTATCAGCATCCACCAGTTTTGCAGCTGAATTCTACATTTTTATGCAACTGACATTCAGATTATGCACAAAACATGTACGAAACATTGACTAAATATTATAGATTGCAATCCGTTCAAATATTTTTCTGAACTGACAGCAGGAATATGTTTGAACTGTTGTAAATTCAAAATGGTTGCATGTTTTGTCACTTTTTATTGCTTACATAGGCTTCAATCTCATATTTATTCCAGAGCGACACTATCATTTTCATCAATTACCCAGATTTCAGAGTGACATCTACAGAGACATTCTGATTTAGGGAGCTGGCTGGTATATTTTGCCAGAAACAGACAAAATTAAAATTTATGGTAATCCTCAGCCCTCAGTCAATCTGTTTATATCTCATGGGCAGGATTCTCCGACCCACTGCCGGGTCGGAGAATCGCCGGGGGACGGCGTGAATCCCACCCCTGCTGGCTGCCGAATTCTCTGGCCCCGGGGATTTGGCGGGGGCGGGAATTATGCCGCACCGGTTGGCAGCCGCTGGCAGCGCCCCCTCCCGACGATTCTCCAGCCCGCGATGGGCCGAGTGGCCGTGCGTTTTCGGCCGGTCCCGCCGGCGTAAATTAGAGTAGGTACTTACCGGCGGTGGCCCGGGAGGGTCCCCCCACGGTGGCCTGGCCCGCAGTCAGGGCCCACTGATCCGTGGGCGGGCCTGTGCCATGGGGAACTCTATTCCTCCACGTCAGCTGCTGTCAGCCTTCGCGATGGACAACGCGGAGATGAACCCCCCTGTACATGCGCTGGGATGACGCCAGCACATGGTGGCGCTCCCGCGCATGTGCCAACTCACTCCGGCGGAGGCCCTTCGACACCGGTTGGCATGGCGCCAAGCCCCTTTCCCGCCAGCCGGCATGGAGCAAACCATTCCAGTGCCGGCCTAGCCCTTGCAGGTGCGGAGAATTCTGCACCTTTGGGGCAGCCCGATGCCGGAGTGGTTCACGCCACTCCTTCACCCGGAGTTGCCCGCCCCGCCGATTCCCGCCCCATGTTTTTAGTCCTTGTGCTCGTAAAGTACTCCATTGGGTTGGGAGGTCTACTTACAACATAAATAATCAGTTCAGAAATATGGGCAGCATGGTGGCACAGTAGTTAGCACTCTTGCCTCACAGTGTCAGGGACCCGGGTTCATTTCCAGCCTTTGGTAACTGTGTGGAGTTTGCACTTTCTCCTCGTGCCTGTGTGGCTTTCCTCCTGGTGCTCTGGTTTCCTCCCACAGTCCAACAACGTGTAGGTTAGTTAAATTGCCCGTTAGTGTCAAAAGGGGTTGGGTGGGGTTATGGGGATGGGGTGCGTGAATTGGCCTGGGTGGGGTGCTCTTTCGGAGGGTCACTGCTGACGTGAGGGGCCGAAAGGCCTCCTTCTTGACTGTGGGGATTCTATGATATAACAATTATGTACTTAGCCTTAAAATAGGTGCTATGTGACATGATTTAGCCACTGTTTTCGGTGTCTGATGTTTGT
This sequence comes from Scyliorhinus canicula, assembly GCF_902713615.1. NCBI lineage: Eukaryota > Metazoa > Chordata > Chondrichthyes > Carcharhiniformes > Scyliorhinidae > Scyliorhinus > Scyliorhinus canicula. The sequence continues at coordinate 27,560,645 of NC_052164.1, forward strand.
GGAATGGCCCTTATTGTGGCTTGTTATGAAAGAAGATTGTTTCTTCTAACTGATACTGGATGGGCAGAAAGGAAACCGGGCAAGGGCAGTCCCATTCAACTGGACACTGAAGGAAAAGGGTTGTAAGAAGATGGTTTATCCAATTGTGTCATGGGCTGCAAATTGGGAAGAATGAGCATCGGTAATGTACATTGGTCATTGTCCAAAGACAGTGTCATTTATGGTCTTAATGTGCTTTAGTGCTTTAACAGGACATACATCTTATTGGGGGGTTCAAACGAGTAGTTGTAGGAAAAATAGGTATAAATTTTGGAGACACCAATGAGTAAAAGGACTTTGGAAAGCAAAGGAAGGTTGGGGTTAAGGCGGCAGTGTACAATGACAGGAATGTCAGGGGTCTTTTCTTTGAGGTCATTATGATAGCAGGTTTGAACATAATCAAAGGTTATCAGGGGAAAGATGAGAGAAATTGAAACACAAACAGAGCAGCCATGATCTTATTGAATGGCGGAGCAGGCTCGAGGGGCCAAATGGTTCCTATTTTATAAGTTCCTATGTTCGTATAAGGGAGATATTTTAAGGTAGCTGCAGATTTGAGAAGGCAACTATCAAATGATCATTCTTTGATGTCAAGAAGAATGGCCTTATTCTGTGCTGTAAGCACCCCACAAACACATTAATATGCCTTGCGGTTTTATTGAGCTGTGCTCACGAATTACATTGAAAATATTAACACTTGTAATTTGCTACCTTCCCAAAGAGAATATCTAGAACTGCCAATCTTTTCAGCAAAATAGCAGATTTTAAAATACTCAGCATGTTCTCAACACTGATCACCAAGTTGGAGCAACACTGAAACAATAAGGAGTTTACAACTATTCTTGTCAGCACATTGAGGAGTGTCGCACAAATTCACTTCCTGGAACAGACTGTTCTGACAACTCCTCCCAAGGTCTGCCATGTTTATCATAGCAGTGCATTCTCTCCAGAGAAAACACAATTATTTGTTGCTATATTTTCTCATCAATGAATTTTCTCATAAATGATTTCAACTGAAACTTTAAATTTTTCAGCGTCACACAAATATTTTTGACAAACTGCATCACCATTGAATCAGAAATTATTGCCAACAAGCTATTTTAAAGTTCTCATTATTCAGATTCTTTTCCTTCTTCTATGGTTGAATATTGATATATTTTTTGTTTCAAAAATCTTTAATCTTTGTGTTTTGCTGTAATATTCAAAATAAAGCTTCTGCCAACTTTCCATAATGATATAGGCAGGCAGAGTATTGAATGTCAGTCAGAATTCAAGGATCCAATAGTATGTGGCCAATTCTAATCTGCTTTTCGCTTGACTGCCTTTCTTTGTTCATATCAAAGAGAACTTGATTTTCTCCCACACGCGTCAGAACTCAATTTATCAACTCGACTCCCTGAGATAAGCAATGACCTCAAGCTAAAAAACCACCAAAAGAAATGAACTCAAAAACATAATACTAAACAGGTACGTTGTTGCCGGTTGTTAGCACTGCTGCCACACTGCATCAGGGACCCGGGTTTCATCGTGGCCTTGGATCTCTGTGTGGAGTTTGCACATTCTCCTTGTGTCTGTGGGGGTTTCCTCCGGGTGCTCCAATTTACTCCCACAATCCAAAGAAGTGCAGGTTAAGTGGATTGGCCATGATCAATGTGCGGGGTTATGGGGATACGGTGGGTGGGTAGGCCTGGGTAGTGTAATGATTTGCATCAGCAATTCTATATGTTAATAGGTTAAACCTCCAGCCAGCAAGTGGCAGTGGAACTACACCATGTGACGCTGCAACCATGGAGTCTAGGTGGGGAGTCATCGTGGATAGTTGTGTTTTGTATTAGCTCTCGTATTCTAGTTGTTAACAGTTTACAGTTTGTTAGTAGTATTAGCATTGTTTTCTACCCACATTATTGTAATTTAATAAATCTTTACTAGTCACGAACTAGATGTTCTTTGGTGCACGGACTCAATAATTGCAATGTACTAGAACATAAGAGGTAGAGTGTTGTTTTGGAGTGCCGGTGCAGACTCCATGGGCCAAAGAGCCTCCTTTTTGCACTGTAGGGGTTCTATGGATTCTATCTACCACAGCGTGGACCACCCCTGTTTAGCCTGTTAAGTGTGATGGGAAATTTCCAGATGGCTGTCACTTTAATTCTCCGCCCCACTCCCACTTTGACCTCGATGTGTCAATGAAGCTCTTGGAAAGTGCACTTCATCTTTTGATTCGTCCCTTTACATTGTCTTCTGGACTCAACATTCAATTCAACTATTTTGGGCAGCACGGTAGCATGGTGGTTAGCATAAATGCTTCACAGCTCCAGGGTCCCAGGTTCGATTCCCGGCTGGGTCACTGCCTGTCTGTGCGGAGTCTGCACGTCCTCCCTGTGTGTGCGTGGGTTTCCTCCGGGTGCTCCGGTTTCCTCCCACAGTCCAAAGATGTGCGGGTTAGGTGGATTGGCCATGATAAATTGCCCGTAGTGTCCTAAAAAAAAAAGTCAGGTTGGGGGGGGGGGGGTTGTTGGGTTACGGGTATAGGGTGGATATGTGGGTTTGAGTAGGGTGATCATTGCTCGGCACAACATCGAGGGCCGAAGGGCCTGTTCTGTGCTGTACTGTTCTAAAAAAAAATAAAAAAATAACCGCTGTCCCCATTTCTACAGATGGCAGCTGTTGGTAATGATTCTGCCAATGCCATTTGCATCTTCTCTGAACCCATCATTTGTATATTGTCCCATTTCCATCCTCCTTTGCAGCATCATTCCTTTTGTCATTTAATCTGTCTCTGCCTTTGGCCCTATCACAACCATACCCTTTTGGACCACCGCCCCCCCCCCCCCCCCCCCCCCCCCCCCCCCCCACCCAATGTCCTCAAATTTGATGGTTTACACATCAATATCAAATGAACAGCATAATCTGTTTCTTTTTAAAAACTTGCCTGCGGGAAAAAAAATTGTGTGTGGTATTTAGCCACCTTCTGCCCTGAGGGTCACTGGAGAAGGACATTGCAAATACCTGAAAATTAAAATTTGTGTATTCCCTGAATGCTTCATTTCATTTTCATTTTTCATTTCATTCCTTTGTCAAATATTGTAATGGAACTATTAAACCATTTAAAGTAAATTCAACAACTCATTTCTTTGTTAAAGTGTCTGATAGGATATACAATAGTACAGGGAAAAATAAATCTTCAAAAATCATGTCTAGTATTAGGAGGAGGTTTTCACGATGGAAGAGATACTTGAGGTCAGAGATGATAAGCAAGTAGCAGATATTGTTCTCTTAAACACTGCACAAATAAAATCCACGTTTACATATTTACAACAAATCTATTCAATAAAGTGGCATGGCTAATATTTCTACATAATTAGGAGTATGAATAATGAATAATAAATGACAATTTAGCTGCAACATCCTATTAGCAACAATCAGGGTAATTTTGATACTGTTAAAATGGATGAAGTGATTAATCTGAGAATAATCATTTCTTCTTTTCCCAGTAAAAGTCATTGGGTCATAAAAACATTAATGCATCAGCTCAGCTTCTATTGATAGCTTCTGACAATGCAGAAATTGAGCTAGTGGGAATGTAATCATACCCCTAAAACACTCCAAATTTACAGGGCCAGTTAATGCTGAAAACCACAGACTGGAATAAATTTATTTTAAGATAGCTTCTGTCAGGAATTTAGAAATGTTGTCACTTGTAATGATTAAGCCCCTAACCGATTCATCAGAACATTTCCAGTACAGTGTCCATTATCAACTATCTTAGAATTCTGGAAACATCTTTCAAAAGTAATAAATACACCAAGAGAAGTGCCTATAATTACACAAAATCATCAGACAGCAATTTTGCTGCAGCTTGCAAGAATTGCTAACTCTAAAAGGAATTGACTGAATGATAGGGCTACCAAAGTGACTGAAATATACCTGGGCTTGAAGGAGGCAAAGAATCAGCCAGCGATCTTGCTCCTAATTACTTTATAGTGGCCTGCTGGAGGGCAGCATGGTGGCACAGTGGTTAGTGCTGCTACCTCACAGCGCCAAGGTCCCAGGTTCAACCCTGGCTCTGGGTCACTGTCCGTGTGGAGTTTCCACATTCTCCCTGTGTTTGAATAGGTTTTGCCCCCACAACCCAAAAGATGTGCAGGGTAGGTGAACTCACCATGCTAAATTGCCCCTTAATTGGAAAAAATGAATTGGGCACTCTAAATTTATTTTTAAAAATAGTGGCTTGCTGGAAGTATATAATAATAATAATCACTTATTGTCACAAGTAGGCTTCAATGAAGTTACTGTGAAAAGCCCCTAGTCACCACATTCCAGCACCTGTTCGGGGAGGCCAATACAGGAATTGAACCTGCGCTGTGGGCTTGTTCTGCATTACAAGCCAGCTGTTTAGCCTACTGTGCTAAACCAGCCCCATACCTGCAAATACTGAGCTGATTTTTAAAAAAATTCATTCAAGGGATGTGACGTCGATGGTTAGGCCAGCATTCATCGCCCATCCCTAATTGCCCTTGAGAAGGTGGTGGTGAGCTATCTTCTTGAACCAATGTAGTCCATATAGTGTGGGTACACACACAGTTAGGGAGGGATTTACCAGATTTTGACCCAGCGACAGTGAAGGAATGGTGGTATATTTCCCAGCCAGGACGTTGAGTGGTTTGGAGGGGAACTTCCAGGTGGAGGTGTTCCCAGGGGTGTTCTACCCTTGTTCTTCTAGATCAGGGGTGGGCAAACTATGGCCCGCGGGCCGCATGCGGCCCGCCAAAGGTCTTTATGCGGCCCACCAAGATCAAGTCATTAAAAAAAAAATTTTTTTTTAAACAAATGTTTTTTTTTTAATTTTAAGGTTAATGGGGGGTGCTGTTGGGTTACTGGTATAGGGTGGATACGTTGACTTGAGTAGGGTGATCATTGCTCGGCACAACATGTGTTTCATGTGAAGTTTCTACTTTAAAATATTAATTAATAAAAATTAATTGCTTTTATTTCTTTAAACTGAGTTACTTTGTTTTTCAAATAAATGTGTTTCATGTAAAGTTTCTACTTTAAAATATTAATTAATAAAAATTAATTGCTTTTTTTCTTTAAAAACCTTTTTTTTGGCTATTTTAAATATTAATTATTTTACTTAATATACTATGCGGCCCTTTAAAATTGTGAATTTCTGAATGTGGCCCTTGCACGGAAAAGTTTGCCCACCCCTGTTCTAGATGGAAGCAGTCGTGGGTTTGGAAGGTGCTGCCTAAGGAACCTTGTTGAGTTCCTCCAATGCATTTTGTAAATAGTTCACACAATCTACAATGATAGGATTGACTGTGACACATTCATAGTTGAATCGCTTGCCAACGTCCACTGTCTGAGGTTGCACACAAGATAAAATTGCACTGGAAAATGGCCAATGCCTGTTGAAGCATAACTTGAAGAGGTAGAAGTCTGCTTCCAGAAAATAGAGTTTTCTTTCTGTTCTCTATAAGTAAAGCAGGAGGCGATGTTTGTTGGACATACTCTACGCGACAAGGCGGAACAACAAGAAAGCACGTCTTTATCATTATCTCACTGACGCATTGCAGCAAAGTCTAACACAGCGAATCTTTTCTTCATTATTGATTTGATTTCTTACAAGACTGTCAAACTGACAGTCCAGAGATTCATCTGCCCCTTCAGGCTTGGCATTTCAGACAATGCCATTAGTTCACTGAGAACACAGTCTCAAATTTATGATTATTGGTAAAACAACGACTTTCTTTCATCCAGAAACTTTAACGGGTCAAATTTCCCAAGGTGTTTCACAGAAGCACAATCGGAAAAAGAAACAAGTGACAATTTTTGGAAGTAATTATTTGGAATTTTTAAGTACAGGAAAAAGAAAGATTTTATCGGTCTGATTCCCTCTCTGCCAACTGCCTAATGTTTCTACACTGATGTTAAAAGTTCATTCAGAATGTTTTGAGTGCTGTGGAGTTAGACGATGCCAACAATTTTGTTCTGTAGATAATGTTGCTAATTTACTTCTCTTCATGTTTGGTGTTCTGAGCTGTTCCACAGCGGAGAGTGACAAGAGGGAGCAAACTGAAGGAAGTACTAAGTATGGAGATGAAGGAAGTGAATGCCACACATTTGGATTTAAGAAGTCCTTGTTAAAACTTAGTGAAAAGGATTGAGGCCCATGCATTTAAGGGTAGCCGAGGATACAGATTGGCAGATTTCTTGCACTGGGGAGATGAGCTTGTGAGCAGGACCGGCTCCTCTGAGATTGGGGCACGATTTTGAAAGGCTGCCACATCCCTCCAACCCCCTTCTTCAGGACCACCGCTTTCTGGACCCCTTTCTGCATCAATGGTGTCGAGGTGGAGATTGGATTGGATTGGATTGGATTTGTTTATTGTCACGTGTACCGAGGTACAGTGAAAAGTATTTTTCTGCAAGCAGCTCAACAGATCATTCAGTACATGGGGCGAAAAGGGAATTAAACATAATTCAAGAAAATACATGAGAATACATAATAGGGCAACACAATATATACAATGTAACTACATAAGCATTGGCATCGGATGAAGCATACATGGGTGTAGTGTTAATGAGGTCAGTCCATAAGAGGGTCATTTAGGAGTCTGGTGACAGTGGGGAAGAAGCTGTTTTTGAGTCTGTTCGTGCGTGTTCTCAGACTTCTGAATCTCCTGCCCGATGGAAGAAGTTGGAAAAGAAGATGGCTGACAGCTTCAAATTCCTAAGTGTTACCAGATTCCTAAATAACTCTCTTATGGACTGATCTGATCTCGTCACACATCTTCTCTACTGAGTAGAACTGCACTCCTTTATGCTTCACCCGACGCTTGTGTCTATGTATTTACATTGTGTATTTATGTATGCGCTATGTTTTTTTCATGTATGGACTGTGCGCAGTACAATAATTTTCACTGTACCTCGGTACACGTGACAATAAACAAATCCAATTCCAATTCACCCTCCCAACCTTTCTAGTCCCCTTCAAATCCCCCCTCACTTCCCCTTTCAAGGGCATGGACCCCCAGGCCCCGACTCTTGCCAGTACCAACCTGGCACTTGGGCATCGTCAGTCTGGCTCCCTGGCAGGTGCCAACTGGGCGCCATGGCAGCACCAGGGCGGCAATGCCATTGGATTTTCAGCCCCTGCTTGCCCATTGGATCTTCTGGTCCTGCCGAAGTCAAGAGACTTTTATCTGGCTCTGCACATCCACCACAGGTGGCCGGGGGGGGGGGGGGGGGGGGGGGGGGGGGGGGGGCGCGGCGTCAAGGACATAAATAACAACACTTCTACTCTGTACATTCAATTACTTTGTTACATATTCTGTTATTCAAATTTGTTCCCCTGTGTGTTATTTTACGTGCATTACTGAATGTTTACTGAGATATCAGTGAGACCCAGCTCCATGGGACTTTGCGAGTTATGCTAAGTATGATCTAAAATATGTAATCCAAAGAATCTAGTGGACTGAAGGAGGTTAAAGAACCAAAAATATAATAGGTGTCCGAGAGGGAACAATATCAAATCTGTTTGGTCATACCAAATTAGAAACCATTGCAAACCAAAGAGGAATGAGGGATATGGCAGGGATCGGCAGACAGGTCCAGTGACAAATACAACACATACAATTCAGTGGGGGGAATTGCAAACGAGTATATTGTTGGTGTTATAACCCCCACAAGGCCCAGGGGGAAACCATTATCGATCTCCCCATGGGGCTCATGGAGTACGAACCTCCCCGGTAGTGGGCAGAGGCCCACTCAGCTGGAGTTCGGAAAACTGAGCATAAAAGCCAGCCCCAGCAGGGATTGGCATGGTGGTTGTCCCAAAGGCGACTGTGATTTGTTACTGCTATGGGCAGACTTTATGTCAAAGTAAAATAAACCGTTGTAATTCCTACCCTAGTTTCTTTCATCATTAAACTGGTGACAAGGAAAAAGGAAACTCCGGATTCTTTTTCAAGGTGGCCCAGCCATTCAAGAAGACTACTGTGCAGCAGTATGAGGAATTAAGGTTACAAAATGCCGCTTTTTGGTAAACTGGAGGCCTTGACGCAGGCCTGGAAGATTGGGCCCTATACATCTTGACAGTTTGAATCCTGCCCACCAGAGTCAGAGATATTCTTCCACCTCTGTAAATTCACTTTAATCTTACTGATGAGACTCGAAAAGTTCAGGTTGTGGAGTAAGGCCCAGTTATGGGCTACGCAGATCCCCTGATATTGGAAATTAGAGCGCGAGAGTCAAAACGGCAGCAAACCAAGCTTAACCTCTGGCTGACATGTCCACTCACATTTATTCACATTTTATTTCTAACATGAAAATGTGCCAAATCTTATGAGAAGCTTCATGACATTTTCTATTGAGGAGGTCAGATCCGTAATATATAAGAGTAGGTCATCTGCGTATAGCGAGACCCGGTGCTCCTCCCCCTCTCAGTGAATTCCCCTCCACCCCTCCGATGGCCTCAACGCTATCACCAGAGGTTCAGTGGCCATCACAAAGAGCAATGGAGAAAGCCCTGTCTCGTGCCCCTGCCCAGCACAAAATATTCAGAGGAGGTCATATTTGTGTGGATGTTGGATTTCGATGTGTTGTACGTTGGACAAACCCAGGAGGAAATTTAGGCCAGATCAGAATCTATCCAAGATCTCAAAAAAGTAGTTCCACTCCACCCTGTCAAATTCTATTTCCGCATCCAACGATAACTTCAGGTTCTTGAACAGATGACAGGGAAAGGACAAAGTTCAAGAGACGTCGGACATTGGTCAATAACTATCTGCCTTTGATGAAGCCTGTCCGATATTATAGTTGGGAGACGTGCCATCCAGGTGGCCTGAACTTTAGCCAGTAGCTTAACATCAGTGTTAATGAGTGTACTCTATTGGGTCCTTACCCTCTTTAAAGAGATCCAAGATTGTGGATTGGGCAAGGGACAGGGGTAGTGATCCCCTCGACAGTGAATCATTGAACATGTCCAATATTAAGCGTATTGTTGGTCTGAGAACATCTTATAAAATTTGGATAGGAAGTCATCAGGATCGGGCGGATTGCAGCCGACTGATACATTTCTGTATTTCTTCTGGGCTTCAGGGGGATTCTAGTTCCCGTTTCCTGCCTTCTTCGATGGTCGGGGTGTGTAAACCATCTAGAAACCTCATCATGTCGAAGGTGCCTGGAGGAGGCTCTGAATCATACAGCTCATGGTAAAACGCACTAAAAGCCACATTTACCTGGAGAGGGGCTGACACTAGGTTTCCTTCTTTACTTGGAGTCCGAGGGATTTCTCGGGAGGCAGCTTGCTTCTTAAGTTGATTTGCAAGAAGACGACCTGCCATCTCCACATGTCCATTGAAGTTGCCCGAGAACATCGTAACTGATGTGCTGCTTTAGTCTTGGAGACCAATTCAAATTGAAGTTGCAAGTTTTTCCTATGCATCAGTAATTCCGGTGTTGGGGGCAATTGAATATTGGAGGTCAGCCTCCAGGTTGGAGGGTGGCACGGTGGCACAGTGGTTAGCACTGCTGCCTCACAGCTCCAGGGCCCCAGGTTCATTTCCGGCCTCAGGTGACCGTTGTGTGGAGTTTGCACTTTCTTCCTGTGTCTGTGTGGGTTTCATCCCACAATCCAAAGATATGCAGGTTCGGTGATAAATTGTCCCTTAGTGTCTAAAAGATTAGGTGGGTTCATGGGTTACGGGGATCGGGTGGAGGTGTGGGCATACGTAGGGTGCTCTTTCCAAGGGCCAGTGCAGACTTGATGTGCCGAATGGCCTACTTCTGCACTGTAAATTCTATGAATATGGAGTCCACCAGCCTTTGGTGTTCCACTCTCTCCTTTTTCACAATGTGAATCTCCCTCCTTATGATGGCCTTTAGGGTTTCCCAGAGTGCTGAAGGAGAAATTGACTCAGTTTTGTTGGGCTTGATAAAGTTTGCTATAGCAGCAGATAATTGCTCACAAAATTTGTCATCAGAGAGTAACGTGGTGTCTAGTCTCCAGGGGGGCCCAAATCAAAGCAAAATTCAATAAGACGAGGGGAACGATCCGAGATGACAATTGCCGAGTATTCGGCTGCTCTCACTGAGGGAGGAGGGGTTTACCAAGAACAAAATGATCAATTCGGGAGTAGGCGTGGTGAACATGCGAAAAAAAGAAAATACTTTACCGTTTGGATGCAAATAATGCCACTGGTCAACCCCTCCAATATCCATGAAAGAGGTCAAAGCTCTGGACATCCCACATTGGGGCCAGGAATTTGACATGGAGCGGTCTAGTTTAGAGTCCAAGAAACAGTTGAAGTTTCCTCCTAGCATCATCCGGTGTGAGTCTGAGTCGGGGAGGATTCTCACCAGGGAGTTTATGAAGATCGGATCGTCCCAATTGGGAGCATAAATATTCACCAAAATAACAAGTGTTTTCCAGTAAACCACAGACAATAATGTCATGCCACTGGGGTCATCCATAATCCGGGAGGGAGTAAATTGTATTTTTCTTGAGGATTTATACTGCTCAAGAGTGTGCTGCCAAAATTCCACTAGCACATCTCCTGTACCACCAGGGGCGACAACACTCTTGACCACTGCTACTCAAAAAACAAGGGCGCCTACCGTTCCATCCCCCGACCGCACTTTGGGAAATCAGACCATAAGACTGTGCTCCTTCTCCCGGCTTACAAGCAGAAACTCAAGCGGGAGAATCCAGCTAAGAAGGTTGTGCAGTGCTGGTCCGAGGAGACAGAAGAGCTCTTACGTGACAGCTTGGAGACAGTGGACTGGTCCATATTTAAGAACTCAGCGACTAACTTAAATGAGTATGTCACCACCGTCACAGACTTCATCAGCAAATGTGTGGATGACTGCGTGCCAAAGAAAGCAATACGTACGTTCCCCAACCGGAAACCATGGCTCAACCGCGAGATTGACTCCCTACTGAAGGACAGATCCGAGGCGTTCAAGGCAGACGACCCTGTCCTATACAAGAAATCCAGGTACAACCTCCGCAAAGCCATCCGAGATGCCAAGAGAGAATATCAAACTAAGCTAGAGTCACAGACAGACTCTCGGCGGTTGTGGCAAGGACTAAGCAACATAACGGGCTACAAAGCGAAGCCGAGCAGTATCTCTGGCAGCAGTGCACCCCTCCCCGATGAACTTAATGCATTCTATGCTCGGTTTGAGCAGGTAACCAACAATCCGCTATCGAGTGCCCCAGCAACCCATAATTCACCCATACCCACCATCACAGTTTCCGAAGTCAGATCGGCCTTCCTGAAAGTGAACCCACGGAAGGCGATGGGCCCGGACGGGATCCCTGGTCATGCACTCAGAGCCTGCGCGGACCAGCTGGCAGAGGTTTTCACAGACATCTTTAACCTATCCCTACTCCACTCCGAGGTCCCCACCTGCTTCAAGAAGACCACCATCATACCGGTACCAAAGAAGAACCAGGCAACGTGCCTCAATGACTACCGCCCGGTGGCCCTGACGTCAGTTGTAATGAAGTGCTTCGAGAGGCTGATCATGAAGCGCATCACTTCCATACTCCCGGAACGCCTTGACCCACTTCAATTCGCATACCGTCGCAACCGGTCCACATCAGACGCCATTTCCCTGGCCCTACACTCATCCCGAGAGCATCTCGAAAACAAGGACTCCTACATCAGACTCCTATTTATTGACTACAGCTCCGCCTTCAACACCATAATCCCAGCCAAGCTCATATCAAAGCTCCAAAACCTAGGACTTGGCTCTCCACTCTGCAACTGGATCCTTGACTTTCTGACCAACAGACCACAGTCAGTAAGAATGAACACCAACACCTCCTCCACAATAGTCCTCAACACCGGTGCCCCGCAAGGCTGCGTACTTAGCCCCCTACTCTACTCCCTGTATACACACGACTGCATGGCAAAACTTGGTTCCAACTCCATCTACAAGTTTGCTGACGATACGACCATAGTGGGCCGGATCTCGAATAACGACGAGTCCGAATACAGGAGGGAGATAGAGAACCTAGTGGAGTGGTGCAGCGACAACAATCTCTCCCTTAATGCCAGCAAAACTAAAGAGCTGGTCATCGACTTCAGGAAGCAAAGTACTGTACACACCCCTGTCAGCATCAACGGAGCCGAGGTAGAGATGGTGAGCAGTTTCAAATTCCTAGGGGTGCACATAACCAAAAATCTATCCTGGTCCACTCATGTCGCGCTATCACCAAGAAAGCACAACAGCGCCTCTACTTCCTCAGGAAACTAAGGAAATTCGGCATGTCCACATTAACCCTTACCAACTTTTACAGATGCACTATAGAGAGCATCCTATCGGGCTGCATCACAGCCTGGTATGGCAACTGCTCGGCCCAGGACCGCAAGGAACTTCAGAGAGTCGTGAATACCATCCAGTGCATCACACGAACCTGCCTCCCATCCATTGATTCCATCTACACCTCCCGCTGCCGGGGGAAAGCAGGCAGCATAATCAAGGATCCCTCCCACCCGGCTTACTCACTTTTCCAACTTCTTCCATCGGGCAGGAGATTCAGAAGTCTGAGAACACGGACGAACAGACTCAAAAACAGCTTCTTCCCCACTGTCACCAGACTCCTAAATGACCCTCTTATGGACTGACCTCATTAACACTACACCCATGTCTGCTTCATCCGATGCCAATGCTTAAGTAGTACATTGTATATATTGTGTTGCCCTATTATGTATTCTCATGTATTTTCTTGAATTCTGTTCAATTCCCTTTTCTTCCCATGTACTGAATGATCCGTTGAGCTGCTTGCAGAAAAATACTTTTCACTGTACCTCGGTACACGTGACAATAAACAAATCCAATCCAATCCAATCCAATGCTGTGCCTCTGGCCCTAACATTAATGCCTGCGTGAAAGACTTGTCCACCAAATTTTGGCGAAGCCTTATCTGGTCCTTCACCCGCAAGTGGATCTCTTGTAGGAACATAACACCTGGGTGTGGACCCTTCAAATGTACAGTGACCCTTGCCCGCTTCACTGGTCCATTCAAACCCCTCATGTTCCAGGTTATAAGGCGCAAAGGAGAACCCTTACTGCCTCTCCCACCGGGGTCAGCCATTATATCTGTAGTTTAGCAAGCAAGGAATCTCATAAAGCCATGGTGAAGAGGTCCCACCAGGAGAGTGACCTGACTCGGTCAAAGACCAGACAAATACAAATTAGTGGACAGCGCCAAACAACCAACTCTAACCACCTTCCCGCCTCCAATCCCCCCCAACCTAACAACCCCCAACAAAAACATCAAATTTGTACAAAACCTGAACTCTTTAACACTAAGCTCCCCCACGCAAGGGGTTTGTGAGTGGGAGCTGCAATATCCCAATATTTGTGACTTTTCTTCACTCGACCTATCTCTAGCTATAGTTGAGAGGCTTTCCAACTGATCCTACATTAAAAATTGAGAAAAATCATGAACATGATATAAAAATTTCAGTAATAACAATCCAGTGACAACAACAGCACAGTAAAAGCAATATATACAGCACTAACATTAAAAAAAACACTTCAACAGTAATAACTTTTCAATATAAATCAACCATATAGAAAAATGATTTAACTTCTGAAGTACAGCAATTTAGCTCCTAAACAAAAATAGAGAAGGGTTTACACAGAGTTCAAATCAAGTTTCCCAACAAAAATGTTTGCATCGTCTGGGTAGTCATAAATGTGATCCTTTCCCTCGGCAGGGACTCGAAGACGGGCCGGGTATAGTATCCCAAATCAGATACCCTTCTTGAACAGAACAGATTTTGCCCCATTAAATGCTGCCCTTTTTTTCTCCACTTCCGCGTGAAGGTTGTGATATAGCCGGATTGAGTGACCCTCCCATTTAACGGCCCGGTACCCCCTGGACCTTTTCTTTAAGATTGTGGAATCTTCTGATCATTGTTTATGGGGATTCTTCTGCATGAGGTCTCTGTCACAGCGTGCAATGAACCCGATCTAATTTGGGTGGGGGAGGGGGGGTTGGGAGTCAAATCTTTAAGGAGAATCGCAAAACCAAATCTCCCGATTTACCCCCAAATGAAGAAATTACCAACAAGGTTCTATTTTTTGTAGCTTTTACTTAAACATGAATCGAAACCAACACAACTTAAACATGAATTAACAGGCAAATGACACTGTAAATAAAAGACAAATTTCACTTTAAAATACGCAGTCACAAGCACCTGCATCCCTCCCCACACCAATATGGTGCCATGCGTAATCTCAATCTTTCCAACTTGGCCACTGGTACATTGCATCTCTCACTTTCCGAATAAATCAATTCATTCCTTGAAGCATGTTCACTGGCAGCTGTATTCCATCTGATGTCATCAGGTACATTTCATACCTGCAAGGCACACCTTTCCAAGCCATCTCTTACTTTGGTCACATTAGTCTTGATGCAATAATAAGGGGGAATCTCATGGAAATCTATACAATTCTAACAGGACCAGGAAGGGTAGATGCAGGAAGGATATTCCCGATGGCGGATGTGTTCAGAACTAGGGGTCACATTCTGAGATTACGAGGTCGACCATTTAGGGCAAAGATGAGGAGAAAGTTCTTCACCCAGCGAGCGTGTGGAATTTGTTACCACAAGTAGTAGTTGAGACCAAAACATATGTTTTCAAGAAGCATATAGATATATCACTTAGGGTGAAGAGGATCAAAGGATATGGGGGGAAAGCGGGATTAGGCTATTGAGTTGGAAGATCAGCCATGATTATAATAAATGGTGGAGCAGCACGAAGGGCCAAATGCCCTCATCCTGCACCTATTTTCTATGTTTCTAGACTTCCTTTTTAACTAACCAACACTCAACACTTAGTTCATGATCTGCAGCATCCCCCTGCCCCCCACCCCCAACACAAACGCTCAGCTCTTTTGCATGCCTGAGCTATTAAGACCATTTTGAGGATTCAGTACTTTTTAGCTCAATCATACATCACTTCCCCAAGATTCTACTGGGATTCTAGCTTCTGGGATTCTACTTTTCTTCCTACTGCCAAACATAAAATGCAACATTTTGCAGAAAGTTCAGTTTTCTCCTGAACATGCCAGGTGTTTGGTAACTCTGTCCCACTGTCATTTTTCTTTGTGCCTGTACCTGTGTGCTGATCATCTCTGCCCCAGTCTCCTTTGTGCCTGCTGCTCAATTGATTCAAATATATAAAAGTTTTTGCAAACATTCATAAAAAACAATGACAGATTTTGCTTACATTTTAAAGAAATTAAAACTTTCCACACCATACTGCCTCCGGGTCAGAGGTCATTGCAATATTTTCTGTTATTTTTCCAATGAATTCATGAACAAGTGTTCAGAGGGAAAAGAGTAATAATATGGTCCATGCCCTGATCTTTGGGGAAGCTTCTGACCTATGCTCCTCCACTTCTCTACTAGCCCCCAACATCAGAATTTGGACAGTTTCTTCGATGCAACTCAATAGGTGATAGTTTAGATGGCCCCTGCAGAGTGCCTCACATACTGCCTTTGTTGGATTGGATTGGATTATTGTCACGTGTACCGAGGTGCAGTGAAAAGTATTATTCTGCATGCAGCTCAAACAGATCATTCTGTACATGAAAAGAAAGTACATAATAGGACAAACATAAAATACACAATGTAAATACATAGACATAGGCATCGGGTGGAGCATACAGGAGTGTAGTACTACTCAGTAGAGAAGATGTGTGAAGAGATCAGATCAGTCCATCAATCCATGGGAGAGTCGTTTAGGAGTCTGGTAACAGCGGGAAAGAAACTGTTTTTGGATCTGTTAGTGCGTGTTCTCTGACCTCTTTTATCTCCTGCCTGTTGGAAGAAGTTGGAAGAGTGAGTAAGCCGGGTGGGAGGGTCTTTGATTATGCTGCCTGCTTTCCCAAGACAGACAACTCTCTGTAGCTTCTTCTGGTCTTGGGCCGAGTAGTTGCTATACCAGGCTGTGATGCAGCCAGATAGGGTGCTTTCCATGGTGCACCTGTAAAAGTTGGTAAGAGTCAATGTGAACATGCCGAATTTCCTTAGTTTCCTGAGGATAGCGTTGACGTGGGTGGACCAGGACAAATTATTGGAGATGTGTACTGTGGTGAATGTGATTCACACCGGATTATAATCTGTATATAGATGTGTCTGTATTGTAAGTGCAGTTGCACTACCTGTCCTCCAGGGGGAGTAGCTCTGGGAATGCTCGAGTTGTAAGGGGCTTCTTCCTTGGCTCTGCCCAGGACTCCTCCCCCGGAAGCTGCTGTATAAAAGATCAGTGCCACATGGTCAGCCGGCCAGTTCACCGAAAGTTCAATGGCTAATAGGCTGGCTCTGTTGTGAGTATATTAAAACCGCTATTATAATCCTACAAGCACATGTCCGTAGAATTGTTGGTTCCAACATGTACCCCTAGGAATTTGAAGCTGCCAACCATCTCCACCTCGGGACCATTGATGCAGACAGGGGTGTGTACAATACTTTGCTTCCGGAAGTCAATGACCAGCTCTTTAGTTTTGCTGACATTGAGGGAGAGATTGTTGTCATTTCACCACTCCACTAGGCTCTCTATCTCCCTCCTGTATTCTGATTCATCATTGTTCGAGATCCGACCCACTACAGTCGAGTTGTCAGCAAATTTGTAGATGGAGTTGGAGCCAAATTGTGCCACGCAGATGTGTGTGTATAGGGAGTATAGTAGGGGGCTAAGTATGCAGCCTTGCGGGACCCCGATATTGAGGACTATCGCGGAGGAGGTGGTGTTTAGTTTTCCTGATTTTGGTCTATGGGTCAGGAAGTCGAGGATCCAGTTGCAGAGTGAGGAGCCAAGTCATGGTTTTGGAGTTTTGATATGAGCTTGGCTGGGATTATGGTGTTTCAGGCGGTGCTGTAGTCAATATATAGGAGTCTGATGTAGGAGTCCTTGTTGTCGAGATGCTCCAGGAACCGTATAGGGCCAGGGAGATAGCGTCTGCTGTGGACTGGTTGCGGCGGTACACCAAGCTGTGGTCACCCTTCCCAGGGTCAGGTGCTAAAAGTAGATGGACTTTGGGCATGATCACTTTAGGGATCTTCTTAATTCCATAAAATGTCTTATTCATTCGCTCCACTGTTTGATGGATGTGGGAAAATGCGATGATTTTTGCTATCACCTCTAATCAAATATTCCTTCTGTTGATACTGCGTAAAAATAGGAAAGCTCCTTTGCTGCATCTACGGAACTAACAATTCCAAAGCAGTAACCTCAAAGAATTCTCACAATTCTGTCTATAGCACCCTTATTTCTATATTGAACTGGTGGAACCATTCTATTTTATATTTCAAAGGTATCATGCTCAACTTGGACAGCAGGCCTTGAAGAGCAGCTGACTTGCCTGGAATCTGGTTTACCTTCCACTCTTTGCACAACAGTCAATTCATAGTTTGGAGGAGGTTGTGCCCTTAAACTAGGTGAAGTGAACATATTCCTTGAAATTTATGGAATAGCTCCTGTAGCTTTCTTATAAAGTTAAGTCAGCAGATATGCTGTTTTATTGAGACAAGGATACTAAACAACTAAATGTGCAACATATTAACATATTTAACATCCTACTCGTTTAGCACAGGGCTAAATCGCTGGCTTTGAAAGCAGACCAAGGTAGGCCAGCAGCACGGTTCGATTCCCGTATCAGCCTCCCCGAACAGGTGCCGGAATGTGGCGACTAGGGGCTTTTCACAGTAACTTCATTTGAAGCCTACTTGTGACAATAAGCGATTTTCATTTCATTTCATCCCTCCTTTCAGGGTTCTGGCCTCCCTGTAGCACTGAACTCTAACTGTAATATCCCGCACGGGACCTACGGGGTGGGAATGATTATCTTGGGGCAGCAGGGTAGCATGGTGGTTAGCATAAATGCTTCACAGCTCCAGGGCCCCAGGTTCGATTCCCGGCTGGGTCACTGTCTGTGTGGAGTCTGCACGTCCTCCCCCTGTGTGCGTGGGTTTCCTCCGGGTGCTCCGGTTTCCTCCCACAGTCCAAAGATGTGCGGGTTAGGTGGATTGGCCATGCTAAATTGCCCGTAGTGTCCTAATAAAAGTAAGGTTAAGGGGGGGTTGTTGGGTTACGGGTATAGGGTGGGTACGTGGGTTGAGTAGGGTGATCATGGCTCGGCACAACATTGAGGGCCGAAGGGCCTGTTCTGTGCTGTACTGTTCTATGTTCTATGTTCTATGTTCTATATTGTTTTCTTCTGCGCAGGGAAGCTGTTTGTAACTTTTCATGTTCAGTTCAGAGCACAGGTCAAATGATATCATTCCTGAGATCAGTGACAGACTACTTTGCCTTCAAGATAGATATGGGCGGCATGGTAGCTTTGGGCAATATGGCAGCACAGTGGTTAACACTGTTGCTTCAGCACCAGGGTCTCAGGTTCGATTCCCAGCTTGGGTCACTGTCTGTGTGGAGTGCATGTTCTCCCCGTGTCTGCGTGGGTTTCCTCCGGGTGCTCCGGTTTCCTCCCACAAGTCCCGAAAGACGTGCTGTAGGTAATTTAGACATTCTGAACTTTGCCTCTGTGTACCCGAACAGGTGCCGGAATGTGGCGACTAGGGGCTTTTCACAGTAACTTCATAGCAGTGTTAATGTAAGCCTACTTGTGACAATAAAGATTATTATTATCATTAAAATAATTTCCAAGTTGGTGTGGTGTATTGGTGGCTTTGTTGCAACACAGTTCAACTGGACAGACTCAATTGGACGAAACTGGTCTGCCTGCCTATTCTTGGCATGTTCACTTGTCAGTCCAGCTTGATCCCTGAACAGAAGTGACCAGCTTTAGTTTGGGTAATCCTCTACAAGGGGTTGATGCAGCCCTACTGGGATTGGGAATTAAACATGAATCTACTGTTCTCCACTCTGAGACTGAGGAAGCCTCTTGATAGAATTATCAAAGATTCAAAAAATGGAAATGTATTTCACGCGGCCAGTAACCAGAGAGCATAAATGGAGAGGAAACTCTTGTAATGTAAAAACAACGACCCTGCCGGAAAAAGTAGTGGAAATTAATAAAAAGGACATCTTTTTGAAAAAGATCAAATGAAGAGGCAAAATGGCAGGAGAATGGAATAAGTGGATCGCTGTTTCAAAGTGTGATCATAGCCTCCTATGCTGTGAAATTTTATGATTCTGCGTTTTCTGTTTTCTTCACTCCCTGGCAGCACATCAGCTTTTTCGGCTGAAAGGTTTTTCGGAGCAATTTAAAAAAAAAAGAGCTCTGTTTTTTTTAAGCGTGGGCTGAATTTAGCCTTCAGAATGGGGGCTGAACATTCCATTGCTAAGGTATCACAGCCTCGTGATTGCTTTGGTGTAAGGCAGATCGGGATGGTTGAGCTGTCACAATTTATCGACGTGATAAAATCCATGGACGTCATAGTTAGACATTCCAGCTTGAAACGAATAGCTGTTGAACCAGCTGCAGGAAGAATTCTGGAAAAATAAAGCAGAAACAACCGAATGCAAATTCAAAAAAGAACATGCTGGGCATTTCCCACACCTTCACAAATAGCTACAGTGCTTGGTTGATGCAAGGGAGATGTACCATGTCATAATTGTGTCTATAACACCCTGGTCAGTATTACACTGTTATCATTGCAAGGATAGCAGAGTCTGTATATCATCACATAATATAAGAATGAAACCCACCCCTCCTCCCTTCTCTAATACTAAAGGTATAGAAAATTCTGATCGTGATTTATTCTGTTCCGTTTGACCTCGGATTTCTAACGTTCAAGGTTGCGCTTTTTATCCAATCAATGCTTTTAGTGGTTGCCCTCACTTAAAGATTTCAGCCAGTTTCTCTGAAATTACACATTCCTGATAGGAAGAAGACTGCAACAGAAACACTTACTGCAGAGGTAGAGCTATTCTGTGAGTGATTTATTCTTTATAGCAACAAATTGATGAAATGCTGCATCAGCACAAATGCCTGATCAACCATGTCTATTTCTGAAAATGAGACATACTGTTGAATCTTTCGTCTTTAACACAGGATGCTTTGCAAGAATACCAACAATGAAGGGTACAGCACTTTATACTGCATGAGAAAAGACTGCTGAATGGTTGGCAAGTGGACCCCGCTTGGTACAGGCAATGTTATGGAGAATGCACCAGGGGACTGCCAAGATTTTGTTCAAATTCAAACAAGGCATGTCGACTCTGATTGGTCAAGGCATCGCCATGCCTTGGCAGTTAACTGTCCACTTGATCATTCTCCATGGCAACACTTCTACCAATCAGAGTCCACTTGCCGACCAATCAACACTCTCTTCTCATGCAGTCTAAACTGTTGTTCCCTTTAATATTGGTATTTTTGTGAAGTGTCCTGATGAGTGCATGACAAAAAGCTTTGACAGCATTTATCTTTTTTAAGCAATTCTGTACTACCAAACATCAATAAACTATGTAAAGGGCTTTTCACAGTAACTTCATTGAAGCCTACTAGTGACAATAAGCGATTTTCATTTCATTTCATTTCATTTCTAACTTATTTTTTGTTGTGTTCCCTGTCATTACTTTTTCCACTTTCCGCACTTGGTCAACATCTCCCCTGTTACCTCCAGCAACCATAAGATCCCATCTATCTAAGCATACTTATAGCATCTCTCATATTGGAATAGGAACAACGATGTTGCTGTTAGAGGTTGGTTTGACATTATTTTAAAACAAGTAAGTTGAAATCATTCTTATTAAAATCCATCTCCCAATTCCCTTTACTTTTCCCCAGGTGCTATGTATTGTAACCAATGCCCTTTGGTATAGTACATAATGGATGACGTAGTGCCATCATCAGACACATTGGAGATTATCCCTTTATTCCATCTTAGACTGTAAGGAAGCAACACCTCTGTAAATAAAGTCTGACAACTGGTTAAGTAACCTATGGTGTGACACTCTGGTTATCCTTTGTCTCTACTGGGCAGTAAAAGCAAAACCCCTTAAAACACAACAATACTGAAGACAAAACTGTTGACGAGGATGTTTTTCCAGAAATAGTGAGACGAAATAACTCAGACCTGAACTTCAAGTCAAGGATCAATTTGCAGGAGAGCACTCCACCATCGATTGATGTGCAATAAACCCGGCCATTTGAAAAGGGTTTTTAACCTTTGCGTAGGGTGTAGGTTAATTTTAAAATTAAGAGAAAGTATTCCTTAACTTTTTTTTTACTCGAGCGCGATCGGTCGGAGGCGGGTAAAAAGAAAAATAATTTTTCAGCCAGCACGTTGACGGTAATACCAGTCGATTAAAATAATCAGTGGGCTCAAAACCTCCTAGAAAACAAGCAAAGTAAGAAATAAGGGAGTGGGCTGTGAAAAAAATGAGTTACTCATTGAAGCTGGGAAGTCTTTCCCAGCTGCGTGCCTTCACAAGTGGAGGGCTTCAGCGTTGGATCCTCAAACTGAGTGAGAGACAGAGAGACCTGCTTTTGGAACTCAACAGCTCCAAAAGGAAAAATAATGCAATTTTAACCAAGATTAAGCAGAATTACAGCTGAAATATTCTATTTTCAAAACAGAAAACCCCAAAGATTTTCTTAAAGCTACAGCCCAACCAGGAAAAGAACATTTTTTAAAAAACAGCAAAAGCATTAATGCAAATTTAATTGGAAGAGAAAATAAATTATTTAAAAAAAATAAATTTAGAGTACCCAATTCATTGTTTCCAATTAAGGGGCAATTTAGTGTGGCCAATCCACCTAGTCTGCACATCTTTTGGGTTGTGGGTGCGAAACCCATGCAAACATGGGGAGAATGTGCAAACTCCACACGGACAGTGACGCAGAGCTGGGATCGAACCTGGTACCTCGGTGCCGTGAGGCAACAGGGCTAACCCACTGCGCCACGAGAAAAGAAATTCAAGGAAAGGAAACATTTTTAAAAGTACAGCATCTTAAAACAGATGCCGGGAAAAGTTGGCGCTGTGGAACAATTTGATAGGAATGCGGAATCTTCGATCTGTGGGTGGGTTAACAAGTCCATCCAGAACTACCTGGAAACAAATGACACAGGGGAGGTCTCCGCAGCGATGGTTTGGGAAGCTCTGAAGGCAGTGGTCAGAGGGGAATTAATCTCGATAAGGGCCCACAGAGAAAAGGTGGAAAGGGCTGAGTGGGATAGATTAGTGGAGGAGATGCTCCAGGTGGACAGGAGATAGTCAGAGGCCCCGGACGGGGGGCTACTGAAGGAACGGTGGAGGTTACAGGCAGAGTTTGGGCTGTTGACCACAGGGAAAGCGGTGGAACAGTTGAGGAAGGCAAGGGGGGCGATTTATCAGTACGGGGAAAAGGCAACCAGAATGTTGGTGTACCAGCTCAGGAAAAGGGAGGCGGCCAGGGAGATAGGTAAAGTAAAGAGTAGAGGCGGGAATACTGCCCTGGACCCAGCGGGGTGAACAAGGTGTTTAAGGATTCTATAGCAAATTATATGAGTCGGAACACCCTGCTGGGGTGGAGGGGATGAGGCAGTTTTTGGATCAGTTGAGGTTCCCGAGGGGAGATGAGGATCTGGTGGAAGGGCTGGGAGCCCCAATTTAGATTGAGGAAATAATCAAGGGGCTGGAGGGCATGCAGTCGGGCAAGGCCCCGGGGCCTGACGGCTATCTGGTGGAATTCTATAAGACGTTTTCAGAGATATTGAGCCCACTGCTGGTGAGAACATTTAATGAAGCAAGAGAGAAGGGAGTCCTCCCCCCAACAATGTCCCAGGCCTCGATTTCATTGATCCTCAAACGGGAGAAGGATCCGGAGCAATACGGGTCATGCAGGCCAATTTCTCTACTGAATGTGGACGCCAAACTGCTGGCTAAGATACTGGTCACAAGGATAGAGGACTGTGTCCCTGGGGTGATAGGGGAAGACTAGATGCGATTTGTAAAGGGCAGGCAACTCAAGGCTAATGTTTGAAGGCTTTTAGAAGTTATTTTGATGCCCTCAGAAGGAGAGGAGGTGGAGGTGGTGGTAGCAATGGATGCGGAGAAGGCTTTTGATCGGTTGGAGTGGAATTACCTATGGGAGGCGCAGGGAAGGTTTGGGTTTGGTGAGGGCTTTATTGACTGGGTGCGGTTGCTCTATCAGGCACCAGTAGCGAGTGTGCGTACGAACCAGCTGAGGCCGGGGTACTTTAAACTACACCGAGGGACGAGGCAAGGGTGCCCCCTCTCCCCGTTACTGTTTGCTCTGGCCATAGAGCCATTGACCATGGCATTAAGAGCCTCTAGGAACTGGAAAGGGCTGATTCGGAGGGGTAGGGCGGTGGAGCACCGGGTCACGCTTTACGCAGATGACCTGCTCTTGAATATTTCAGACCTGTTGGAGGGGTTGGGGGAAGTAATGCAAATCCTGGGGGAATTTGGCAATTTTTCAGGGTATAAATTGAACATGGGGAAAAGTGAGATATTCACGATCCAGACAAGAGGACAGGAGGAGAGACTGGAAGAGCTGCTGCTTAGAATGGTAGGGAAGAGCTTTCGGTATCTGGAAATGCAGGTGGCAAGGGAATGGGAGGCACTGCACAAGTTAATCCTATCCCAGTTGGTAGAACAAATGGAAGAGGACTTTAAGAGATGGGACATGCTCCTGCTATCACTGGCGGGGAGGGTACTGACTGTGAAATTGACGGTCCTCCCCAGATTTCTGTTTGTCTTTCAGTGCCTCCCCATCTTCATCCCAAAGGCCTTTTTCAAGCGGGCGAATAAGGTTATTTTGGGCATTCTGTGGGCGGGTAAAACCCCGCGAGTGAAGAAAGTGTTGCTGGAGCGCAGTCGGGGGAGGGTGGGTTGGCGCTGCTGAACTTCTGCAATTTCCACTGGGCGGCTAATCTAGCCATGATTAGGAAGTGGGTAGTGGGGGAGGGGTCAACATGGGAGCGGATGGAGGCGGCGTCATGTAAAGACACCAGTTTGGGAGCACTGATAACGACACCTCTTCCGTTCTCGCCGACCCAATACTCCACAAGTCCGGTGGTGGTGGCGGCTCTGAGAATCTGGGGACAATGGAGGAGATATAAGAGAGTGGAGGATGCATCTGTTTGCACCTCGATTTATAATAATCATCGGTTTGTACTGGGTAGGCTAGATGGTGGGTTCCGGAATTGGCAAAGGGTGGGAATTTGAAGGATGGGGGATCTATTTATAGATGGGAGCTTTCCCAGCTTGAAAGCTTTGGAGGATAAATTTGAATTGCCAGCAGGGAACGGGTTTAGGTATTTGCAGGTGCAAAACGTCCTGAGAAAACAGGTGCCGGTCTTTCCGCTGCTGCTGCCACGGGGGATACAGGATAGACTGGCCTCCAGTACCTGGGTTGGAGAGGGGAAAGTTTCAGATATTTACCAGGAGCTTTGGGAGGTGGAGGAAACTCTGGTGGAGGAGCTTGTGGGCAAGTGGGAGGACGAGCTAGGAGGAGAGATAGAGGCGGGTCTATGGGCGGATGCCCTAAGCAGGGTTAATACCTCCTCATCATGTGCCAGGCTTAGCCTGATACAATTTTAGGTAGTCTACTGGGCACACATGACAGCGGCCAGGATGGGCAGGTTTGTCGGGGTAGAAGATAGGTGTGGTGCAGGAAGCCCAGCAAATCATGTCCACATGTTTTGGGCATGCCCGAACCTTAGCGGGTTTTGGCAGGGTTTTGCTAAGGCAATGTCCACGGTGCTAAAAACACTGGTGGTGCCGAGTCTGGAGGTAGCGATCTTTGGAGTGTCGGAAGAGCCGTGAGTTCAGGGGGCGAAAGAGGCCGACGTCTTGGCCTTTGCCTCCCTGGTAGCCCGGAGTCGGATCTTGTTAATGTGGAAGCACTCGAAGCCCTCGAGTGTAGAAACCTGGGTTAGTGACATGGCTGGGTTTCTCAGTCTCGAGTAAATAAAGTTTGCCGTAAGAGGCTCAATGGTCGGGTTCACCCGGAGGTGGCAGCCGTTCGTCGACTATCTCGGGGAAAATTAAAATGTCAGCAGATCCAGTATTCCAAGTGGGGGGAGGGCCGGATTGTTGTTTTATGGTTGTGGTGTGTGAAGATTGAAATGTGGGGGGGGGGGGAAATGTTTATTATACCATGTTGATGTCATTGTCTATGTTATTTTTATAAAAAGTTTCAAATACCTTAATAAAAATATTTTTTTTAAAAAGAGAATGAGGAATCTTGGGGTTCCTACAAAGAGAAGTTCCAGTGCTACCTTGCTGCAAACTGGACGGAATTGAAGTAGCAACTTTCTTGAGTGTAATAAGACGGAAACATTCACTCTATTACAAAGACTTGCAAAGCCTGATACAATAACTTACAAAGAATTGACGAAGACCCTTGAAGAACATTTCTCCCCCAAACCATTAAACAAAGCAGAGAGATTGAGATTTAATTGCAGTTGTCAAGAAGAGGATGAACATATTCCACGATTTGTAGCAGTGCTATGGAAAGTAACAAAGAATTGTGAGTTTGGATCAACTTTTGAGGGCACGCTGCGAGACAGACTTGTGTGTGAATTGAGAAATGAGACAATCCAGAGACGATTGCTATCAGCAAGCTCTCTAACACTGAAAGTTGCTGGTGAAAGAGCAGTGTCTATGGAGTTGGCATCTAAAGAAGCTTAGTAAATCGGAGCTGGTGCCAAAATAAACATGATAAATACTGAGAAAAGAAGATCTCTCGGCATTCAAGCATGCCATAGTTGTGCCTTTCTCCACAGGAATGTTGGTGTCGAGAAAACAAATGTCACAATTGTGGCAAGAAAGGTCACATAACAAATGCATCCTGGGCCAAAGAAAATCCTCAAACCTCGAAGATGTGGAAACTCAAAAATACACCCAAATTTAAAAAAAGGGTCTACAGAATGGCTGAAGACAATGGAAATTCCTAGTTAGACTGGATGTCCACAGAGATCAAATAATTAAAACTCGGTGAATTATCGATGCAAGGCAAAATTGAATGGGAACAGAATCAAAATGAAAGTAGATACGGGAGCCACTATATCTCTCATCTCTGAATGATATCAACAAAAGCTCAAGAACATAACAGTAAAGCCGCCTGACGTAATCTTGAGAACTTACACGGAAGAAGTGGTTCCAGTGAAGGGTTACATTATGGTGAAGGTTGCAGTAAATGCTCAACCTGAAAAATTGCCATTAGATGTGGTGAAAGAAACTTTTCCTGCACTTTTCAGAAGAGCATGATTGAACAAAATCAAACTAAACTGTTAAGCTGTGAATCAACTGGTTGATGGGAAAACACATTATAAAATCTCTTAGAAATGTACAAGAAGGTATTTGAAAACACTTTAGGGGAAATGACTGGAATTGAGACACGGCTTAAGATAAAACCTGAGAGCACCCTTAAATGCTTAAAGGCAAGAACTGTGCCGTAAGGAATCAAACCAAAAGTCAAAGTGGAACCGCGTAAATTGATCAAAGGTGGAGTGATCGAGTCTGTGATGATGTGCAATTGGGCAACCCCAATTGTTCCAGTTATCAAGTCACATGGCTCAGTAACAATCAATGGTAATTTTAAAATAAAGATAAACCCAGTCTTGTGTGCTGGCCAGTATTGTTTACCATTAATAGAGGACCATAGTAGCCTCATGATGTTCAATGTTATTTGGACAACATTTTAAGTACCATCATGACTGAACAGAAGCACCAAAAGAATTTAAAAGAGACATTGGAGCACCTTGAAAGATGCAATCTTCACGTCAAGAGAGAGATGTGAATTTCCCCAATCATCAATAATTTATCTTGGCCATGCAATTGATTAGGACAAGCTCTTCAAGGAACCTAAGAAAATTACCGTAATTTTAGATGTGCCAAGACCGCAGAATGTATTGCGACTGAAATATTTTTTGTGACTCATCAATTACTATGGAAAATGTATTCCAATTCTCGTTACCATATTTAAACCACTTTATATATTATTATGCGCGAACCAACAGTGAACTTGGGCAAAAGATTGCAAAGAGGCATATACTGCAGTCATAAATGTGCTGAAAAAAATCAGAAGTTCATTTTGACCCCAAGTTAAAAATACAACTTGTATGTCACGCATCACCCTATGGGGTGGGTGCAGTGACTCTCATATAATGCCAAATAGAGATGAAAGATCAATAGCTTTCATTTCAAAAACCTTGACAAGTGCTGAACAGAATTATGCTCAATTTAAAAAAGATACCTTGAGTAATCTATGGAATCAAACAATTTTATCATTACCTGTATGGAAGACATTTTACCTTGTTAACAGACCACAAGCCTTTGACAATAATTTTCGGTCCATACCAAGGAAAACTGTCTCTCGCTGGGAAAAGACTACTGAAAAGATAATTGAACGATCAGATGAAGCATTTGCACAGTTTGGCAAGCCGGAATAACGAGTTAACGATAATGGGACTGAGTTCACGTCAAAGGAATTCATGGACTACCTTCGGAACAATGGCAGAAAACATACAAAAACTGCAACCTTCCACAAACGGATTTGCGGAGATGTTGGTACAGTTACTGAAGAATCACATCGAAACATCAAAGGACAAAGGACCATTAGCTAAGAGAATAAACACGTTTCTAATTTCCTAGAAAAACGCAGATCATGCGACAACCATCAATATTGCTTTAAAACGGAAGTTGAGGGCCAAGTTTGATTTTCTTTTACCGCCTGACACTCCTCCCATTGAAGAGTGACAACAACAAAAGCCATGAACAGACATTGAAACAAATAAGTTTTGAGCAAGGAGAAAGACTTTTAACAAGAAACTACTCTTCAAGTACTGCACAATACTCATAAAGATGCGACACATTTCTTATATGGTGTAAACCAATGAAGTGAGAGTTTCGAGGAGACGCACCGGTCAAATCCTCGCTTCAAAAAGAGAATTTCCAAGGTCGGTGTCTGAAAGGCCAACACTGACCCAACAGCATCTGTAGAAGCTGAAGAAGAATCAACTTTATCAGATGATGTGCCTGAGACCAGTGTAGAACAGACAACTGAGAGTGTGAACACAAAGACTCCTAAACGACAGAATCTCCTAAGCGGAAACGATTTTCATACTGATGTATATATACACATATATAATTGTATAATAATAGAACAGTACAGCACAGAACAGGCCCTTCGGCCCTCAATGTTGTGCCGAGCCATGATCACCCTACTCAAACCCACATATCCACCCTATACCCGTAACCCAACAACTCCCCCCCTTAACCTTACATTTATTAGGACACTACGGGTAATTTAGCATGGCCAATCCACCTAACCCGCACATCTTTGGACTGTGGGAGGAAACCGGAGCACCCGGAGGAAACCCACGCACACAGGGGGAGGACGTGCAGACTCCACACAGACAGTGACCCAGCCGGGAATCGAACCTGGGACCCTGGAGCTGTGAAGCATTTATGCTAACCACCATGCTACCCTGCTGCCCCTAAATAATAATAATACTTGGTTAAATAATCAGTGTTCACCATGAGTAAAAGTTGAAGTTAGTATTTTTTACTATTTGTTCTCACACTACAGGAGTAAAGGAGGAGGGATGTTCGGTGGAGTTCTCCATTCCTGGCACCGGGGCAGAGTTCGTGGGCTTCTACGACAGCAAAATTGCTGCCGCACCTGGACCGATTCAATGACCGTGGAGGGGCTAGCACTGCCGCCACATGGAACATAATTGATTCCAATGAGAAACGGTACCGGATTCGCGATTGACAATCAGGAGGCTGACAAGCTGGAGTTGTATTTACACACGTCACTCCCCACACAAACTCATCCCAGCCAATAAGATGACAGCGAGGAGAGCGGCACCCCGCCGAGCTCAAGACCCTGTTGGATGCTGTGGAGGATGGTGGGTGACGTGTACACCGGCCTGGAAAGGAGGCTGCCACCCACTGCCTTTCGCTGTGCCTGGGAGCAGGTAGTAGAGGCCATCAGTGCCATCAGCAACACCATCTGACCGGCCAGCAATGCAGAATGAAACTGCACAACCTCCTCAGGGCAACCAGGTAAGGAGGCAGCACTGTGCCCCTTGCGCCAACGCTCGTCCCATGCACCAGTAACCCCATCCCTCCCCCTTGACCCAGAGGGCAGCTGAACCCCCACCCTGCACCACATGCTGGCACCCATACTGGCCTCCATGTCCGAGTAGCTGGTCACTGAAGCCATCAGCTACCTAACGTCTGGGCTGCATGTGTTTTCTTTCCTCCACCCCCCAAGGAGAAGGCCGTCCCTAACCTGCCGGGAGCGGGCGAAGACTCGAGGGCACCGCCAGACGTGCGGCCCTCTCACAGCGGCAGAGTAGCGGGCACTGGACATAGTCGGCAGGCCCCAGGAAAGGGCAGTCGCCGGGGTGGATGTCGGGATCGATCAAGGAAGTGAGATCCTGCTGAGCTGCGGTTCTCCATGACATGTGTGTCACTACCCCCAAACCACCCTCACCCCCACACCACCCTCACACCATCCCCAAACCCACACTATACCCGTACCCCTGCTCCACCATCACCACCCCTACTCCCCCTACCCGAACACACCCCCTCCCCAACATGCCCCCACCACCTCTTCCCCCCGGCCCGCGGGCCAATCATGGATCTTGTCTTGTGTCTTGCAGGACCTGGTGATGGGGCGGGCCCTTCTGGTATCCTCCGCCCCCAACCCCAGACACAGCCAGAGCTCCAGGTGCTGACCTACGATGATGACACCAACCCGGATGGCAGCCCTCGACCCAAGACCCAGGACACCCTGCAGCTCGAGTCCGAGGATGACACAGATTTCCCGATACAGCTGTCTCCCTCTGCTATCCCAGAGACAGTCACCTCAGTTGGTAAAGAGGCCCTGGTGTGCACCACACATGCTCCAGTACACCAGAATGAGGTAGGAACACCCAAAGGATCGGATGCTCGCAGGGCAAGCCGACCACAGAGACTAGCTTGCATCCAGATGGGTTTCGGGCTTCTGGAACGGACAGTCCCATCGATCATGGAGAAGCAATCGCTGAACCAGGGACTACATTAGGTGTTGTCAGCAGGCATCCAGCATCTGGAGAAATAGGTGGAGGAGTCCAGCCGTGTGCAGGAGCAGGAGATGGTGCCTGCCACCCAGCAAACACTGCATTGGTGGCGTCCGCGATGGAGGCCTTGAGGGAGAGTGTTTCAGCCATGAATCAGCATGTCCAATGTCCCCTTCTGGCACTGGCAGTGCCTTTCCCACTCAACCAGCCCGATCAGTGTCAGGCTTGGCCACACCTCTCCGTATTCTACCCCCTCTCTCTCCCTCATCAGTCACGGCGCTTGTTTCTCGATTTTTAAAAGCACAAGTGAACATTGCTGTTGACAACTCCCCCCAGGTTGAGGCGGAGAATCGAGGAGGCCCCAGTGGGTTAGGCTTGCTGATGATATACCAAAGGCATTTACTGTATGTGTGGAGTGGAACGCATTAATGCCCCTGTTGAGGGACGCAGAATTGCGATTCGCCGTGAAACTGGTGCTCACCATGATTTTGGCATCAGGACTGTTTCACTGCCCAATTGTGTTTCCTGTTTCCGCCATTTGTCGACGGAGAATCCCACCCGGTGTTCATTGTAACCAATGCCTTGCTGTATAGCATGTCATGTGACGACATAGTGACATCGTCAGAGGCACTTGGGAGATTTCCCTCTCTTCCAGCACAGACTTGTGAACAAACAACACCCCTGCAACAAACCCTGACAACTGTTTCAGTAACCAACGCCGTGGCAACCTGGCATCCTTTGTCTCTACTGTTAAGTAAAAGCAAAACTCCTTAAATCATAACACAGGGCTAGTCCTTTAACTGGGAACATATGAAACAGGTGCAAGAAGGATAAATACCAATGTCGTTCCTGTGTTAAAAACCCTGGTATTAACGTTATTGCTGCTGATTCTCAGGCATCCTATGAAAAGCTGATAAAGAACAATACCTAAAATAAAGAATGGTGGGACGAGTAGAACAAATATTAGTGGAGATTCCACAAAAATACATCTTTCTAACATTCATCTCCACGCTGACCAGGAAGAAGGAAGTATCAAAATTGTCCCATGTCATAATAATAATAATAGTAATAATAATCGCTTATTGTCACAAGTCGGCTTCAATGAAGTTACTGTGAAAAGCCCCTGTACTGGAAAACCCTTCAAATCTCACAACATTGAGAGTCAGGGCAGTATCACCCAGTGCATGGAGGTGTACAGTGAGTGTCAAGGTGTTCTCTGGCAGTGGCATAGTTGGCACAGTGCCTATATGCACCAACCGACATAGTTGGAGCATTTCTTGAGAGGAGCACTCACAGGTTCAATCTGCAATGTTCACTGCTGTGGGGAAGAGTACACTGTGTAATGAATTTCCATGGTTTATTGACAGGCAGTGCTGTAAAAGAATAATTTGCTTTTTCAGGTTATCCATTTTGCTTTTATCTTTCATGATATCTAGTATATGTAATCTGTAGGAGCATCGCAAAAACCACAGTAAAAAGAAAAAGTACTGGATATCAAATGCAAGTACATTCTCACCAACCTTGTGACATCCTTTTGTAAGTCACATGATTTCCCAAACAGCTGTCACAGCGCTGTGGAATACTGTTATACAGGAGCTGACAGTTCATTTCATTGTAAATTTCATTAAAGTGGGATAGAAAGTAACATACCCGGATGTTGAGTTAAACACTGTAATCCAATACCCAGGGTCAGATTGCATTCATAAAATGCCCTTGGGTTGGAAACTGCTTCGGCAACAGCCTATGATAACTTGTTAAAAACAGACAAGGCTTTTTCTGGAATGAGGGAGCTGTGCTGGAGCATTATGAAGGTTGTCAGGTGCCCTGCTGTTTTCCCAAACACAAGGTATACTTTTTAACATCACTGAAATTGCTAATGGCACGATGTGACCAGGTGGCTAGTACAGAGCAAAGTGAGAGAATTCAAAGGAATCAGAACAAATTAAGTGGATGAAGACCATACAAAATGCTACAAGAAACATTCAAAATGAATGTGCTCGCTGACAAAGATTGAGAGGAGAGTGCGACTGGACATGGTTACTTCTCAGTTAATGTACAGCTGCCAGCAAAAAAGCCAAATTAAGCACTAAGCTGGACCTCAAGAACACTAGGCTGAAAAATAAAACAAATTGTTTTAGCCACGTCTAGTCTCATTGCAAAGATCCACTTGGAATTATGTGCGCACCATAACATATCCTGTGCCCAGGGGCTGAGTAATGCGTTATACCTATCCAGGGGCTGGTTTAGCACACGGCTAAATCACTGGCTTTGAAAGCAGACCAGGGCAGGCCAGCAGGACGGTTCAATTCCCGAACAGGTGCTGGAATGTGGGGCTTTTCACAGTAACTTCATTTGAAGCCTACTTGTGACAATAAGTGATTTTCATTTCATTTCCTGACTGCAAAATTAAGCTCTTTAGTCCAGCACAGTGCCCCCCCATGTTGAATGACATCTTGGTGATGGTATTAGTGTGTGTGTATGTGTATCAGAATATGTAGAGTAGATAAACCATGGTGCCAGTCTGTGTGAAAGACTAATTTGACGCCTGCACTGCCATTTTTGATATCACCACTCCAACTAAGACCCTCTCAAACGCAGAGAGCTGAACATGTTCAGCTGTGGAAGCAATCCGAACACCAATGCTATTGAGAGGAAACATCAGCCACCCTCAGGTTAGTGTCTTCCAGCTCTCTCCAAGCTTCTAGAAATACTTGGTTGGTTGCAGAACTGACAAACCTCATCAAAAGGCTGTGGTTGAGAGAAATTCCTTTGTGCACTGCTGCCTCTTGTGGATTGGGTCATGTGACCTCTGAGGCCACCTTGGGTAAAACAAAGGCTTTGGGCAGAAGCCATTGTAACCCAAAGAACATGGTGTCAGGCGTGTGCAGCTGAATAAGAGTGGATTTTGAAAGATATGAGAGAGCTAGCCACTGTGAGAAACAGCAGAGAACAATTAAAACTTTAGTCTGCAATGTTGTACTGCTGGGTGAGTCAGTATAGCTTTACATATTCCAGTAGTTGTTCCGACATGAAGGGAGATTTCAAAATGGTTTGGAAATTCTTCCAGTCCTAATGGCCGAATATGAAATTATCAGAGTTAAACAAGAAGCCTGAACAGTAGCAACTCTATTATGAGTGCGAGGGAAAAAAGTCTGCAAGCTGCATTGCACCCTGGATCTCACTGAGGAGTAGAAAATCCAGCCTTGTGCAATTTTGGAGGCCTTGAAGACCCACTTTGAACCCTCTGCTAATGTTATTTACGAGTGCTACGGATAGGATTTTCCAATCCCTCCCGCAACTGGGAACGTCTGGTCCTGTACAAGTCAATGGCCCTATGGTTGGACAGCCAGATGCTGCTTGTTGGGTCTCACCAAGGGGGGGGGGGGGCTGGAAAATCCTGACCAATGTGTTCAACACCAGAGCTCAGGGAGGAGAGGAGAATATAAATCAGAATGTGCCTGTGTCGAGAAATTTAGCTGAATCCTGTGAGTTTGGGAAACTGAAGGCTAATCTCAGAGATTGGATTGCCTTTTGAAGAAGAGATTCTGCCATCAGAGCACATCTGCTGAGGAAAGAGAATCTTACTCTCAAGAAGGCTACTCACATTGCCAAGAACTCTGAAGATTACTGGGTGATAACCTGGTGATGAACCATCAATCGAACGCGAGACGAGTTGCTGTACAAAAGTTAGGCTTTAATAAGCTAGAAGTTAGCCCTGTGGTCGACTACAGTAAATGGACGACCGCCGGGCATTCTGGTTATTTATACCTCGATCTGGAGGCGTGGTTAACTCAGCCTCTCGACCAATCGGTCGACCGACCAGGGCCAATGGTAAGCCAGTGTTCTGCATCAATGGCAGACAGCTATGCAAATCATACCACCACATTCACCCCTTGTGGAGAAAGAAGCCCGGGGGGGGGGGGGGGGGGGGGTGGGGGGTATCAACGAGAGCCCGGGGGGGGGGGGGGGGGGGGGGGGGGGGGAGAACTGGTGGTATGAGGAGCAGCCAGAGAAGGGAGAAAAAATTTTTTTTGGCTTCCCACTGGCCCAGACAATTAACAATAGTACAAAATGTCCCAACAAGGTCCATGGAGTTGTTGTAAATTAAATTGACTCGATCAGTCTTTTCGTGGCCAGTGATGTTCTGGCAGACCGCCGATGCTCTGGCAGACCGCCGCAGTGGAGTAGGTGACGTCGGTTCAGCCGATGGTGGTGGTTCCGCTGACATCCTGGAGTCGGGAGCGATGGTCCTTGAACGAGCTGGCGGTGGAGACGCCATGGATGGGGAAAGGGTGGCCAGGGTGGGGCGCTGGGGAAAAAAAACAGGGAGGGGTCTGTGGTGAAGGGGGGAAAGGCCGCACAGCGGCGGGTGCCAGGTCCCGGAGGGAGACCGCGTCCTGCCGACCGTCGGGGTACTCCACATACGCATACTGCGGGTTAGCGTGGAGTAACTGGACTTGTTCCACCAACGGGTCGGACTTATGCACCCGCACATGCTTCCGGAGCAAGATGGGTCCGGGTGCGGCCAGCCACGTCAGGAGAGGGGATCCGGAGGACGACTTCCTGGGGAAAACAAGAAGACGTTCATGAGGTGTCTGATTTGTTGCGGTACAGAGGAGTGAGCGGATAGAATGTAGGGCATTGGGGATAACCACTTGCCATCGGGAAATAGGGAGATCTCTGGACCGGAGGGCCAGTAGTATGGTCTTCCAGATGGTACCATTCTCCTGCTCGACCTGCCCGTTACCCCGAGGGTTATAGCTGGTCGTCCTGCTAGAGGTAATGCCCCTGTTGAGCAGGAATTGACGCAGCTCGTCGCTCATAAATGAGGACCCCCGATCGCTATGTACGCGGGGTAGCCGAACAGGGAGAAGATGGAGAGGAGGGCCTTAATGACGGTCGATGTGGTCATGTCGGGGCAGGGAATGGCGAAGGGGAAGCGGGAGTATTCGTCGATTACTGCCAGGAAGTAAATGTTGCGGTTGTTAGAGGGAAGGGGCCCCTTGAAGTCAATGCTGAGACGTTCGAAGGGGCGGGATGCTTTGATCAGATGTGCGCGCTCGGGGTGGTAGAAGTGCGGCTTGCACTCTGCGCAGATATGGCAGTCACGGGTTACTGTCCTGACTTCCGCGATGGAGAAAGGCAGGTTGCGGGCCTTAATGAAATGGTAGAAACGGTCACCCTGGATGGCAGAGGTCCGCGTGGAGGGAGCGGAGGCGGTCTATCTGCGCGCTGGCGCAGGTACCGCGGGACAGGGCATCAAGAGGCTCATTGAGCTTCCCAGGACGATACAAGATCTCATAGTTGTACGTGGATAACTCGATCTGCCACTGTAAGATCTTGTCATTCTTAATCTTGCCCCTTTGTGCATTATCAAACATGAAGGCTACTGACCGTTGGTCTGTGAGGAGGGTAAACCTCCTGCCGGCCAAATAGTGCCTCCAATGTCGCACAGCTTCGACTATGGCCTGGGCTTCCTTTTCCACAGAGGAGTGGCGGAGTTCGGAAGCCTGGAGGGTTCTGGAGAAGAAGGCCACGGGTCTGCCCGCTTGGTTCAGGGTGGCCGCCAGAGCTACTTCTGATGCGTCGCTCTCGACCTGGAAGGGGAGGGACTCGTCGATGGCGCGCATCGTGGCCTTTGCGATATCCGCTTTGATGCGGCTAAAGGCCTGGCAGGCCTCTGTCGACGGCGGGAAGGTCGTGGTTTGAATGAGGGGACGGGCCTTGTCAGCGTAGTTGGGAACCCATTGGGCGTAGTAAGCGAAGAAACCCAGGCAGCGTTTGAGGGATTTGAGGGTATTGGGGAGAGGGAGTTCCATCAGGGGGCGCATGCGTTCGGGGTCGGGGCCTCTCACTCCGTTACGCACTACGTAGCCGAGGATGGCTAGACGGTCGGTGCTAAACACGCACTTTTCCTTATTGTATGTGAGGTTAAGGAGTTTTGCAGTTTGGAGGAATTTCTGGAGGTTGGCGTCATGGTCCTGCTGATCGTGGCCGCAGATGGTGACATTATCGAGATACGAGAAGGTAGCCCGTAATCCATACTTTTTTTTTAAAATAATTATTATTGAAAATTTTTTTTACATGAAAATATTTACCCCAACTAACTATAGAGTATTACAAAATATTCCCTCTTAACAAATATCCCCCCCCGCCCGAACTCGTGCGCGCGTTGTCCCTCCCCCCTCCCCCCTCCCCAAAAACAAACAAAGCAACAATCAACATCAAACATGAACTGCGAACAAATTTGCCCGCATTACAACCGTAAATAACCCACCACACCCGTTGTTGCCACCCCCCCCTCCCCCCCCCCCCCCCCCCCCCCCTCCCCCCCCCTCCCCCCCCCCCCCCCCCCCCCCCCCGGGTTGCTGCTGCTGCGACCTCTGTACCCTATCTCTGAGCCAAAAAGTCGAGGAAAGGCTGCCACCCGCCTGAAGAACCCTTGTACCGACCCTCTCAGGGCGAATTTGACCCTTTCCAACTGAATAAAGCTTGCCATGTCATTAATCCAAGTTTCCACGCTTGGAGGCCTCGCGTCCTTCCACTGTATTAGTATCCTTCTTCGCGCAACTAGGGACGCAAAGGCCAGTACTCCGGCCTCTCTCGCCTCCTGTACCCCCGGCTCCACCCCAACCCCAAAGATCGCTAGTCCCCATCCTGGTTTGACCCTGGATCCCACCACCCTCGACACCGTCCTTGCCACCCCCTTCCAGAACTCCTCCAGTGCCGGACATGCCCAAAACATATGGACATGATTCGCTGGACTTCCCGAACACCTGACACATCTGTCCTCACCCCCAAAGAACCGACTCATCCTTGTCCCCGTCATATGGGCTCTATGTAGCACCTTAAATTGAATGAGGCTAAGCCTCGCACATGAGGAGGAAGAATTAACCCTCTCCAGGGCATCAGCCCATGTCCCATCCTCTATCTGCTCTCCCAGCTCCCCCTCCCACTTGGCTTTCAGCTCCTCTACTGATGTCTCCTCCGCCTCCTGCATTACTTTGTATATGTCCGATATCCTCCCCCCTCCGACCCAGACCCCCGAGAGCACCCTATCGCTCGCCCCCCTACTGGGGAGCAAGGGAAACCCTTCCACCTGGCGTCTAGCAAATGCCTTCACCTGCAAATGTCTAAACATGTTTCCCGGGGGGAGCCCGAATTTCTCCTCCAGCTCTCTCAGGCTCGCAAACCTCCCATCTACAAACAGATCCTTCAGCTGCCTGATGCCCACCCTGTGCCAGCTCTGGAATCCCCCGTCCATGTTCCCCGGGATGAATCTATGGTTCCCTCTTAACGGTGCCTCCATCAGACCTCCCACTTCCCCCCTGTGTCGCCTCCACTGCCCCCAGATCTTGAGGGTGGCCGCCACCACCGGGCTCGTGGTGTACCTCGTGGGAGGGAGCGGCCATGGCGCCGTTACTAGGGCCCCCAGGCTTATGTTGCCACAGGACGCCCTCTCCATTCGTTTCCAAGCTGCTCCCTCCCCTTCCATCATCCACTTGCGCACCATCGATACATTAGCCGCCCAGTAATACCCCGAAAGATTGGGTAATGCCAGCCCTCCACTATCCCTACTCCGCTCCAAGAAGACCCTCCTCACCCTTGGGGTGCCGTGCGCCCACACGTAGCTCATGATGCTGCTCGTCACCTTTTTGAAGAAGGCCCTAGGGAGGAAGATGGGCAAGCACTGAAATAAAAACAAAAACCTCGGGAGGACCGTCATTTTAACGGACTGCACTCTGCCCGCCAGCGACAGCGGCACCATGTCCCACCTTTTAAATTCTTCCTCCATCTGTTCCACCAGCCTGGAGAAGTTCAACTTGTGGAGAGTCCCCCAGTTCCTTGCCACCTGCACCCCTAAATATCTAAAACTCTTTCCTGCTCTCTTCAACGGGAGTCTCCCGATTCCCTCTTCCTGGTCCCCTGGGTGTATCACAAATACCTCACTCTTGCCCAAGTTTAGCTTGTACCCCGAAAAGTCCCCGAATTCTGCTATCAGTTCCATCACCTCCGGCATTCCCCCTTCTGGGTCTGCCACGTATAGCAGCAGGTCGTCCGCGTATAGCGATACCCGGTGCTCCTCCCCGCCCCGTGTCAGCCCTCTCCACCCCCCTGAGCCCCTCAGTGCCATCGCCAACGGTTCAATTGCCAGTGCGAAGAGCAGGGGGGACAAGGGGCACCCCTGTCTGGTCCCCCGGTGGAGCCCAAAATACTCCGATCTCCTACCATTCGTCACTACACTTGCCGTCGGGGCCGAATAGAGCAGCTTCACCCATTTAATAAAACCCTCCCCAAATCCAAACCGTTCCAGCGTCTCCCACAGGTACTTCCACTCCACCCTATCAAATGCTTTCTCCGCGTCCAATGCCACCACTATCTCCGCCTCCCCCTCCACTGCCGGCATCATGATGACGTTTAGCAGTCTCCGCACGTTCGTATTAAGCTGCCGCCCTTTCACAAAACCCGTCTGGTCCTCATGTATCACCCCTGGCACACAATCCTCTATCCTGGTAGCCAGGATCTTTGCCAGCAGCTTGGCGTCCACATTCAGGAGCGAGATAGGCCTATATGACCCACACTGCACGGGGTCCTTGTCCCGCTTCAAGATCAGAGAGATCAGTGCCTGCGACATCGTCGGGGGCAGAGCCCCCCCCCTCCCATGCCTCGTTGAAGGCTCGTACCAGCACAGGGCCCACCAAATCCGCATATTTTTTGTAAAATTCCACCGGGAACCCGTCTGGCCCCGGCGCCTTCCCCGACTGCATATGCCCAATCCCCTTGACTAGCTCCTCTAACCCTATCGGCGCCCCCAGGCCCTCTACCAGCTCCTCTTGGACCTTGGGGAACCTCAATTTGTTCAAGAAGCCCTCCATCCCCCCTCCCCTCGTCGGCGGCTCTGACCGATACAGCTCCTTATAGAAATCTCTGAAAACCCCATTTACTTCTGGCCCCTTCTGCACTACGTTCCCACCCCTCTCCCTCACTCCCCCAATTTCTCTAGCCGCATCCCGCTTGCGGAGCTGATGCGCCAACATCCTACTCGCCTTCTCCCCATACTCATAAATCGCGCCCTGCGCCCTTCTCCACTGTGTCTCCGCCTTTCTGGTGGTCAACAGGTCAAACTTAGCCTGCAAACTGCGCCGTTCCCCCAACAGCCCCTCCTCTGGTGCCTCCGCATATTTCCTATCCACGTCCAGGAGCTCCCCCACCAGCCTCTCCCTCTCCTGTCTCTCCCTCCTTTCCCTATGTGCCCGTATGGAGATCAGCTCCCCCCGGATCACCGCCTTCAGGGCCTCCCATACCATCCCCACCTGCACCTCCCCCGTGTCATTAATGACCAGATACCTTTCAATGCTCTTCCGGACCCTCTTACACACCTCCTCATCCGCCAGCAACCCCACATCCAGGCGCCACAGCGGACGCTGGTCTCGCGCCTCCCCCATTTCCAAATCTACCCAGTGTGGCGCGTGGTCTGAGACCGCTATGGCCGAGTACTCCACTTCCCGTACTTTCGGGATCAGTCCCCTGCTCAATACAAAAAAGTCAATTCTAGAATAGACTCTGTGGACATGGGAGAAAAAGGAATACTCCCTCGCCCTCGGCCTCCCAAACCTCCAGGGGTCCACCCCTCCCATCTGCTCCATAAACCCCTTTAACACTTCTGCCGCTGCCGGCCTCCTACTCGTCCTTGAACTCGATCTGTCCAGCACGGGGTCCAGCACTGTGTTGAAGTCCCCCCCCATGATCAGGCCCCCTGCCTCCAGGTCCGGAATGAGGCCCAGTAGGCGCCTCATGAAGCCAGCGTCGTCCCAATTCGGGGCATACACATTAACCATCACCACTTTCTCCCCCTGTAGCCTACCCTTCACCATGACATATCTACCCTCTTTATCCGCCACCACCTCCGCCGCCACGAACGACACCCTCTTCCCTACCAGGATCGCCACCCCCCCGGTTCTTTGCGTCCAATCCTGAGTGGAACACCTGCCCCACCCACCCCCTTCTCAGGCGGACCTGGTCCGCCACCTTCAAATGGGTCTCTTGTAGCATTGCTACATCCGCCTTCAGTCCCTTCAAATGCGAGATTACTCTCGTTCTCTTGACCGGCCCATTCAGCCCCCTCACATTCCAAGTGATCAGCCGGGTCGAAGGGCAGCCCGCCCCTTTTCCCTGCCGACTAGCCATATCCTGTCACCTGCTCGCCCCGAGTCAGCCCTCCCTTTCTGACCCGCTCCCCATGGCGATGGGCCCCCCCCCCCCCCCCCCCCCCCCCCCCCCCACCCCTCCGGTCCTCAACTTCTCCTCCCTGGCCTTTTCAGCAG
Organism: Scyliorhinus canicula; assembly: GCF_902713615.1. Taxonomy (NCBI): domain Eukaryota; kingdom Metazoa; phylum Chordata; class Chondrichthyes; order Carcharhiniformes; family Scyliorhinidae; genus Scyliorhinus; species Scyliorhinus canicula. The sequence goes on from NC_052164.1 coordinate 27,601,022, forward strand.
CAACCCGGTAGCCCCCTCTTCCCCCCTCCCCCTCCCCCCCCCTACCCCCCTCCCCCCCAGGCTAGGACCCTTCCTAGCCGCGATGCACCCTCCATAGTACTTCCGTAAGTCAGCTGGTTTACGCTGACCCGGCTGCCCCTGCCACACTCCGACTCCTCCCGGCATGGGGGACATCCCCCCCCTTACCACCCCTCCTTGACCCCGCTCCAGCGCGGGAAAGGGAGCCATTGCTGACCACGCCCCTTACTCCCACCCCCCTCCCTCCTCTGCCCCGTGCGCGGGAAACCAGAGGAAAGCCCGTGCTTTCGCCCTGCCCCTCCCCGCCCCTCCATCTTCAGTTCCACCCCCGTCCCCGATCTCACACCGATAAATACAAAACAACCAAAAACCCCACAAGAAACACATACCCCCGGCACTCCCCCCCCCACCCCGCCCCCCCAACATAACATTATAAATACCAGAAAAAAGAAAGAAAAAACTGGTAGAGAGAAAAACAAAGGGTCCAAAAATACGGCCAAGTGAAAATCCAACCAAAAGAAAGCCACGTGTCCAGCTTAAAGTACCAGAGCGGCAACGACCGCCAAGTATCCCCTGGTTCTAGTTCGAGTCCAGCTTTTCTTCCTGGACAAAGGCCCACGCCTCCTCCGGGGACTCGAAATAGTGGTGCTGGTCCTTATAGGTCACCCACAAGCGCGCTGGCTGCAGCATCCCGAATCTGATTCTCTTGGCATGCAGCACCGCCTTCGTCCGGTTGAACCGGGCCCGCCGCTTTGCCACCTCCGCACTCCAGTCCTGGTAGATCCTCACCGTCGAGTTCTCCCATTTGCTGCTCCTCTCTCTCTTGGCCCACCTCAGCACCCTCTCCCGGTCACTGAATCGCTGGAACCGAACCAGCACCGCCCTCGGGGGTTCGTTTGCTCTTGGCTTCCTGGCCATTACTCTGTAGGCCTCCTCCAGTTCCAGGGGCGAAGGGACGGCCCCTGCCCCCATCAGTGAGCCCAGCATTTCAGCCACATACCTCGGGAGGTCCGACCCCTCCAGCCCTTCTGCCAGGCCCAGGATCCTCAGGTTTTTCCGCCTCATGCGGGTATCCATCTCCTCCAGTCGGTTTTGCCATCTCAGGTGGAGTGCCTCGTGCACCTCCACCTTTCCCACGAGGACCGTGGCCTCCTCCTCCCTCACAGCCATCTCCTGCTGCAGCTCCCGAATTGACGCCTCTTGGGTCGCCTGTGCCCCCATCAGCCTGGTGGTCGTCGCTTTCATCGACTCCAGCAGCTCCACTTTCAGCTCCGTGAAGAAGCGCAGGAGAACGGCCTGCTGCTCTTCCGCCCATTTCCTCCAGTCCTCGGGTGCGCCGCCGGCCGCCATTTTGGATTTCTTCCCCCACTTTTTTCGGGGAGCTGCTGCCGCTTTTTCTCCTGCCCCACTTCGGGTAACGACCATAAATTTTTCAGGGTTCTCCTCTGGGAACCTTCCCCCACCGGGAATCGCCGTTCCAGCGCCGTTAGGGGCCCTCCAATCGGCCCGAAAACACCTTCCTCGCAGGAGCAGCCAAACGTGCGACTTAGCTGGTCATAGCCGCAACCGGAAGTCCCCGTAATCCATACTTGTCGACTATTCGGTCCATCTCCCGTTGGAAGACCGAGACCCCATTTGTGACACCAAATGGAACCCTAAGGAAGTGGTAGAGGCGCCCATCTGCCTCAAACGCGGTGTATTTGCGGTCACTCACGCGGAGGGGGTCCACAGTGGAGAAGACTTTGTATTTCGCGATATCGTTTACCATGGCGGAAATACGGGGGAGAGGATACGCGTCCATCTGCGTAAACCGGTTGATGGTCTGGCTGTAGTCGATGACCATCCGGTTTTTCTCCCCAGTCTGGACCACCAGCACTTGGGCTCGCCAGGGACTGTTGCTGCCCTCGATGACCCCTTCCTTCAGCAACCTCTGGACCTCGGACCTGATGAAGGACTGGTCCTGGGCGCTTTACTGTCTGCTCCATGTCGCGACGGGTTTGCAATCGGGGGTGAGATTAGCAAACAAGGAGGGGGGGTCCACTTTGAGGGACGCGAGGCTGCAGACAGTGAGGGGGGTATAGGGCCGCCGAATCGGAAGGTCAGACTCTGCAGGTTACACTGGAAGTCCAGTCCTAGGAGTGCCAGTGCGCAAAGGTCAGGGAGGACAAGGAGTTTGTAATTTTTAAAAACCTTCCCTTGGACCGTAAGGTCCGCGATGCAGCAGCCGGTGATGCGGACGGAGTGCGAACCTGAGGCTAACCCGATTTTGTGTTTTACAGGATGGACAGGGAGCGCGCAGTGTCTTACCGTGGCAGGGTGAACGAAGCTTTCCGTGCTCCCGGAGTCCAGCAGGCAGCCCGTCTCGTGGCCGTTGAGGTGGATCAGCGTTGTTGTTTTGGCGAGCGTGCGTGGTCGTGACTGGTCGAGTTGAATGGCCGTGAGCCGTGGAGAAGAACCATCGTCGCAGTCGTCGTCGCTCGAGTAGTAGCTGGCAGAAACTTGTGTGCCAGTCCAGGAAGGTGGTGCCCAGATCCGCACGTGGAGTCGGGACCCCAAGATGGCGGCGACCAGTACCCGCACGTGGAGTCAGGGCCCCAAGATGGCGGCGCCCAGGACCCGCACGTGGAGTCGGCGCCCCAAGATGGCGGCGCCCGCGGGGCCCCCGTGGTTGAGGGGGGCGGAGTTAGCGGTGCCGGCGGGCTGACCGGAGCGGCTGAGAGCGGGGGCAGAGAGGCGCGCAGCCAGGCGCAGGGGCCCGGGGGCAGCGAGGAGAGAGTTGGGCGGTGCGCTGGGGGGGCCGGAAGGGCCCAGAGGAGAGGGGGAGGTGCGCAGGCCGGGCGCAGGGGCCCGGGGGCGGGGGGGAGAGATCGGCGCGGCGTACTGGAGGGGCCAGCAAGGGCCCGGAGGGGGGGAACCCCGGTTGCTGCGCGGTACAGCAGCGACCGATTTGGCCTGGCAGACGGAGAAGTGGCCCTTCTTCCCGCAGCTCTTCCAGAGGGCGGAGTGGGCTGGGCAGTGCGGGCGAGGGTGTTTCGCGAACCCACAGAAATAGCAGCTGGGCCCCGTGGACTTGTCGGGGCATCCCGCGGCGCAGGCCTGAGGGAGGTCGGTAGCGGCGGATGGCGGTGGGGAAGCGTGCCAGGAGGCCCAGGGTGGTGCAGCGCGGCTGGGGACATAGGCGCGGGCGTTTAAATCGGCGACCTCCAGGGAGGTGGAGAGAGTCCGTGCCTCAGTTAAGCTGAGGTCGTCTTTCTCCAGCATCCGCTGGCGGATAGCGGCAGACTGCATCCCAGCCACATAAGCATCTCTGATCAGAAGTTCCATGTGCTCCGTGGCTGAAACTTGGAGGCAGGAGCAATTCCTCCCCAGGACAGCGAGGGCCTGGTAAAATTGGTATAATGGCTCACCGGGGAACTGTTGTCTGGTGGCCAGCAGATGTCGGGCAAATACTCTGTTGACTGGTTTAAGAAACTGTCCATTCAGCTTAAGCATGGCCGCATCGTAATCTTTTTCTTCCCTGATCATCGCGTAGGCTGCCGTGCCCACGCTGGAGTGGAGGATGTGAAGCTTCTGTGCCATGGTGGGGGGGCTGTTTGCAGACTCCAGGTATCCCTCGAGACATGCCAGCCAATGTTGAAAGATTTCTGGAGCGTTCTGAGTTTGCGGGCTGATGCGGAGGCATTCGGGCTTGATCCAGAGCTCCATCTTCAAAATTCTAGCTTATTAAATTGATGAACCATCAATCGAACGTGAGACGAGTTGCTTTACAAAAGTTAGGCTTTAATAAGCTAGAAGTTAGCCCTGCGGTCGCCTACAGTAAATGGACGACCGCCGGGCGTTCTGGTTATTTATACCTCGATCTGGAGGCGTGGTTAACTCAGCCTCTCGACCAATCGGAGAGCCGTCACATGACTGGTCTCAACCAATCGGTCGAGAGGCACATGACCGACCAGGGCCAATGGTAAGCCGGTGTTCTGCACCAATGGCAGACAGCTATGCAAATCATACCAAAAAATAAATTTAGAGTACCCTGATACACAATCAATGGGCACGAAACGTAGATGAAGTCCGAACGATAGGCTTTAATACGAAAGAAGTGGACCCGGCAGCAGACGTACAGAAGAATGGCTGACTGCCGGGGAACACGGGTTCTTATACCCTGCCTCGTAGGCGGAGCTACCTTCCTCTCAGCCAATCGGCTGAGAGGCACATGACATACCTGGGCCAATAGGCAGTGAGTACTCTGCACCAATGGCAGCTTACACTCCCAGGTACCGTAATATCCCTAGTGATACTACCACATACCCAATTAATTTTTTCTCATTATGGGACAATTTAGTGTGGCCAATCCACCTATCCTGCACATCTTTTGGGTTGTGGGGGCAAGACCCACGCAAACACGGGGAGAACGTGCAAACTCTACACGGACAGTGACCCAGAGCCGGGATCGGACCTGGGACCTCGGCGCCATGAGGCAGCAATGTTAACCACTGCGCCACCGTGCTCCCCCTGGCAAATGGAGTTTAATGCAGGAGTGTGAGGTCATGCACTTCAGTAGGTGGAATCAAAGACAGATTATTATCCAAATGGAGAGAGACTGCAGGTGAGTGAAGTTCAGAAAGATCCAAATGTTCGAGTGCATGAATCACAAAAAGCTAGCAGGCAGGTCCAACAATTAGTTAAGAAGGCAAAACGGCATTTTAGCTTTTATTGCAAAGGGGTTGAAGTTTAAAAATAGGGAGCTTTTGTTGTAATTGTGCAGAGGCCTCACCTGGAATGCTGAGTACAGTTTTGGTCCCCTACCTAAAAAAGGATATAGTAACATTGGAGGCAGTCCAAAGGAGATTCATCAGGCTAATTCCTGAGAGTCTTGAACAAGGGGACATAGCTACAAGCTAAAGTTTTTAAAGTGGAGTGGATAAATATTTGATAGATTGAGGAATAGAGGGTTTTGCGGAAAAGGCATAGATCAGCCATGATTTTATTGAATAAGGGGGCAGGGTTGAAGAACCTGGTGGCCTATTCCTGCTTCTATTTCTTGTGTTCTTGTGGTTAATCATCAGTTGAAGAGTATTGATGTGACAAATGACGAGGCTTTGCCCTGTGCTGATAAGCAGATCAGGCTTTCCAAGAGTAAGACAATGGGGAAAGGAAGAACTATTTATAAAAGGTTCAACACGATGATAAAGGCCAGAGTACTGGGTGCAAATCTGGCAGAGGGAACCACAAAAAGAAAAGGAAGCATGTGCACTGTGGGGAAATCATAGAAGCTGCCGGGAAATCTGAGGGCGGGAGTGTGCTGCCAGTGGGAACAGGGAATTCCAACGGCTGGAGTAGCTCGCAGTTGTGAAATGAAATGAAAATCGCTTATTTTCACAAGTAGGCTTCAAATGAAGTTACTGTGAAAAGCCCCGAGTCACCACATTCTGGCGCCTGTTCGGGAAGGCTGGTGTGGGAATTGAACCGTGCTGCAGGCCTGCCTTGGTCTGCTTTAAAAGCCAGCTCTTTAGTCCTGTGCTAAACCAGCCCCAGTTGTAGGCTATTGCTCAAAATTTCCCTTTTTCCGAAAGATAAAGACTTGCGAGCTACAACAGTCACCTCAGTAGTATGAGTCATGTCATTCACTAAGAGTCTCTGTAAAAGTAATTAGTAACAATGGAACACAATTCACCTCCAGAGAATTGAAGGGATTTGTTGAGCAGGATAGATTCATATATCACCTCATCACCACATTAGGGGGACCCTGGTTTATAGAAAGACCTGTCCAGGCAATCAAAGGAACCTCACAAACATCCAGAGTCAAAGGAAGACCCAAACCTTTTCTTATTGTCACTCCGCTCATACATCTCAAAGCAGGCATGAAAGTGCCTGCATAGCTGTCAAATGGAATGGAACTCTGCCAAGCAAGACAACATCGCACTGATCCACATAGAAGGAGGTCAACACTTCAACAAACTTACCCAGTCTCTGCCTGAGATGAGTGAGAGGACAATTTCCACATGATCCAATCATGAAAACCTGGAAGCCAGTGAGGCTGAGACTCAAAGTTTGAGATCATTGAGACTGAAACCAGTAAGTAAATGAGAAGGAAGAGAGTACATATTCAACCCGAGCTGCAAAATGGAAACCATTATCAACAACACCAGAAACATCACTATCCAGCAAGGGAACACCAACAAGTGATGCAGCATCAACAAGTGACAAAACATTAGCAACATCAAGTATTACTCCAGCAACAACATGCGTAACATTGCCTGTGCATCTGCTCAACTCCCCATTGAGAATAATGAACACCAGGTCTACAAGATGGAGGCACAGCATCCTACCACCTAAGCGATGCAATGAATAGAATGTTGAAAAAGGAAATAGCTTGTAATAGAATATAAAGGTGTTCTGTTTACTGATATAAGTTAATTGTTCATCTTCCTTCATTAAATATAATACCAAAAAGTTAATGATTGGAAGAGTTATATTGATATAGAGACATAGGGCTGGATTCTCCGCCTGCGATGCTGGCAACGCAGATCATGATCGGGCGGAGAATCGGGCATTGGCTGAAATCAGGGTTCGGGTCGGGTGCCGAACCGACCGCTATGCTCCAGCCGCCTTCTCGTGGCAGGATCAGGTCAGCGCTCACGCTCCAGCAACAGGATACTAATGGATGCAAATGGCCCCTAATGACCCATTTGGAACCATGTAGTGGACCCAGCATTAGATGCTCCAGGCCTTTGAGATTCTCCGGTCCTCTGGACTGGAATCACGTGGGCAGGGATTACTTCAGGTATCACTAAACATGAACCTGAAGTGGTAGCCCACCGTGAGGCAAAGGCCCAAGATGTGCAGGCGCCGCTGGTCTTTTGAACAGCATCTGCCACAGGAGGGTCCGCCTCAACAAGTCTTTCCGGACTTGGCTCCATGTGAAGTAGGATGATATCCGCTCCAAGTGGCCATCAAGATCACCGCAACCCTGAACTTCTAAGTCTCAAGGGTCATTCTAGGACTCGAACGGGGACTTGTCTGGCATTACACAAACTACAGCCAAGGGGGTCGGGGACCTTCCCATAGTGTGCTGGGGCTTCACGGGGTCGGGGGTCATGTCACGGGCTCCAGACAGCAGGATGCCATTTAAAAATGGTATCACAATCTCTCGTGACACTGAGGAGTTCTGGCAAACGGAGCTTCTGAGTGCAGGAAATGGGGCTATGTGCAGCCTCGGCCGTGTGTTTTCCGCTGAGGCCTCCCTATTGAACCTGAGCGTCTTTTAATAGCACTGTATTTCTCGCCGCTGTGAGCACCGTGATTCATGCGGCAAAACCTGTTTGCTATAGGTCTTTGTTCCTTTAGTTAAATCGAGCACATGGAATTTTTTTCATCACTGGGGAGCTGATTTCACTGGCCAGACCGGCTCTTCAGAGACCAGGCCACCATTTTGAAAGGGTGCACCAGTCTCTAAGTGAATATGTGGGTTCCCCCCACCCATGGGCAATATTGCCCAAGCAACAGAAGCAAGTACCTCAGCACCCCCCCCCCCCCCCCCCCCCCCCCCCCCACCCCAAGTGCGGACATCCAACTATGGAGTTTCTGAGTGCCATTCTTTTTCCGGACTTCCCATGCCCCCTTTCGGGGCCCCCCTTCCAGGACAAACAACCTTCATGCCCTCCCTCCACCCTCATTTCATGGGCATGGCCCCATCGTGTCCTGACCCTTGGCAGTGCCACCCTGGCACCTGGGAAACCTGGGATTATCACCCTAGCACTCTGGGTGTGCTCCTGCTGGCTTTGCAGTGGGCACTTCAGCAGTGCCACGGTAGCAGTGCCAAGGTGTCAGCTGGGAAGTGCCAAGATGCCTGCATTCCAGGGGGAAGGTCAGGCGGGTCACCCTGCTCTATCCATGGCCACCCAGGGGCCTCTGATGGCCTGGGAGACCCCCCCCCCCCCCCCGGGTGCCCTCCCACCTGGTCCACGTTTGTGTGGGCCAATACTGAATAGCGACCAGCTGGGGACTCCCTGGGGCAGTCGATAATGCCAGGAGGCTGGTAGATCTTGGGTGAGTAGGCCTTGGTAGTTTTAACACCTACTTAAGTGAGCGAGGCTAGCTCCAATCCATTGTGCGCAGGATTCTGATCGTACCACTTTGTGGGGCTTGGGTAAATACTGCGAGGCACGTTGGCTGCTGGGAAGTCCGTGGTGGAGCTCACTCGGCATCTACTGGCTACGTTGTGCACCTGGTTTGGCGTGATGTGGACAGGGGATCACGCCAATTTTTGTAACATTCACCTGGAAGCACCACATGTCCATTTCTGGAAAGAGAAAAAAAGTGACTTGTGTTTAATCCCATTAGATCCTTTATTGGCAAGCTATTCATTCATTTCTTGTGGTGGGCTGTAATTGTCAGCATCCAAAAACAGCCGTGAGCCTTGTTTCATTTATCTCCCTTCATGGATGAGTAACTCTAAGTGCTGTAGCCACAATGTTTATAAACATCAACCACATCAAGTGCATTCCAATCTCGACAACCCCCTTTTCATGTCTGAGTGATTTTGAAGCACTGAGCTGGAAATTGACAGAACCTAAGTCTCTTTGAAGTGTTTGATGTTTGCAAACAGTGTGTTTACAGTACCTCAGAGTTACTCATCCATGAAGGGAGATCAATGAAGCATATATATGTAAATCGAATTCCTATATATATTTGAATACAACTATAACCCCTCCACCCCACATTTACAAAGATATGCGGATGTCTCAGACAGTGGATGAGGGAAGGATAATTAGGATAATTCCAGAATTTCAAAATATAAGTTATGAAGAACAATTCAACAAATTGAAATCAATTTCATCGGAGAAAGAAAAATGATTTAGAAGAATCAAGATCCCATAATAATAATATAATAATAATATAGTAATAATAAAACTAATAGATGAACAGATGAACAAAAGGAACAGATAATGTAGCTGCATTAGTGAAATGATACAGCAATCACTGGATGAAGGGATATGAATACAGAATTAACAAGAATCAATTAAGAAGATAGTTTTTTAAAATACATTCAGAATACCCATTTTTTTTTAAATTAAGAGACAATTTAGTGTGGCCAATCCACCTACTCTGCCCATCTTTGGGATGTGGGGGTGTGACCCACGAAGACACGGGGATAATATGCAAACTCCACATGGACAGTGACCCGGGGCAGGGATCGAACCTATTCACCATGAAGTAGCAGTTCTACCCACTATACCACCGTACCGCCCAAGAACATACATTCTGGGTGGGATTCTCTCAGCCCAGGCCGGGCCGGTGAATTGCCGGGATGGGCGGCAATTGCGCGACGCTGCCCCGACGCCAGTCTGCCAATTCTCCGGAGAGCGGAGAATCGGCACCATTAGCGCCGGCGCGGTTGGCGCGGCACCGGTCAGGGGCCGCTCTACGGGGCCCCCTCCCCCGGCAATTCTCAGCCCGGGATAGCCGTACAAAAAAACCCGAGTCCCACCAGCGCCGTTCATACCTGGTCTTACCCGGCAGGACCTCTGCGTTAATGGATCCGGGGGCTGCCTAGTGGGGGCGGGAGGGGGAGTTCGGCCCCGGGGGGGGGCCTCTGCTACTCGGGCTGGGAGCCTCTTTTGCTTCGCGCTGGTCCCTGTAGACCTACGCCATGCTGCGTCGAGGTCAGCGCGGAGAAGGGAGCCACCGCGTATGCGCGGCAATTGCGCCGGCCCCACTGTGCATGCGCAGACCCATGGCACCCATCTAACCTGGGGATCAGCAGCTGGAGTGTTGTGGGTCGCTCCAGTGCCGTGCTGGCCCTCTGTAGGGGTCAGAATCACTGCTCCTGAGGCCATGTTACTACGATGTCAACACTTAGCCTCAGGATCAGGGAATTCCGCCCTCTATGCTCTTCAGACGTGAGTGAGACCGGGAGTAATGGGCACGATATTTTTAAAAATACCATAAACTTAAAATTGTTGATATTTTAGGGTCTTGAATGTACTTGTCCAAGGATCACAGAAAGATAGCATCCAATTAGTAATTAGCAAATGAGTTGTTGGTTTTTCTGGCATTGAAAATTGGAGTACACGTCAAGAGAATCTTGCTACAATTGTATGGAGCATCAGAACCTAATCCTCAGTGGTATAGTGTTTCATATCCCCGCCTGTCGCGTGGGAGACTGATGCAATTTTTTGGGCGACACAGTAGCACAGTGTTAGCACTGTTGCTTCTCAGCTCCAGGGTCCCAGGCTCAAATCCTGGCTTGGGTCACTGTCTGTGTGGAGTCTGCACGTTCTCCCAGTGTCTGCGTGCGTTTCCTGCGGGTGCTCCAGTTTCCTCCCACAAGTCCCAAAAGACATGGGGCGCGATTCTCCGCCCCCCACGCCGGTTGGGAGAATAGCGGGAGGGCCTCCCGACATTTTTCACGCCCTCCCGCTATACTCCCCCCCCCCCCCCTCGCCCGCCCCTATTTCTTATGTTATGTTCTTAGAAAAAGCGATAGAATGTAAGTAAAGGTATTGAGTACAATACTGATTAACCCCATTACAAAAACCTAAATAAACTTCGGAAGAAGAATGGAATTAAAGATTAAGAACATTTAACAGTGGACAATCGGATACTGTGTGCAATATTTTAATACTTTTGAGACTAGAGAGATCTTCAGAACGTACCTGCCCAGAGATGAATAATATAGATTGCAATACTCAACTCACCTCCCGGTAAATCACAACATTAATGTAGGAGGTTCTTGGAGCTTTTCATGTTTTGAAGTCATGCTCAGTATATGGCACAATGGAAAGCCTATGGTGAGTTTGCTGATTACACAAATTACTCTCATGATTACTATCCTCTGTATTATAAACACAACCTTACTAAGTTCCCAACAATCTTACTCCACAACTGAAGTGCGATTTATTTAACCTAATTTCAGAACTTATAATCGGTCCCCAAGAGGCACATGACATTATTCCAATTCACATAATTAAGTCACAGTAATTACTGTTCTCTAATCTTATTCTGACCACAATTTAATGTAAACTGACTGTGATATTCCCCGTAACAGTCAGCAAACTAATTTCTAAAATGACTGCAATCCGTATCACATGGCACAATTAAGTGCTCTTTCCTATTCCGCAGAGCTCATAATGGGAAGAGCTTCAGCCAAAAAAGGTAAATTGCAAAGGGAAACACAAAAGTAATTAACTTGGACTAGGAGCTGAAGTAACATTACAAAATTGCCGAAGACGCGCTCGAGAATGGCAGAGTACAAAGTGCGGGCACTCTCCTGATTTTGCTGTTTCAACTTCAGATACTATCCATGAAGGGTTTTGCTGGAATGGATGGGGAGACACTGGGCTGGATTCTCCGGCCTTCCAGCCATGTGTCTCTCGGCAGCGGGAGGTGGAGTGTCGTTCGCTGGTGGTGAGATTCTGTTTCCGCTGCTATCAATGGAATTTCCCATTAAAGCCACCTTGGGCTGCTGGGAAACCCATGGGCAGCGGTGAGCTGCCGTCGTGACCAGAGAATCTCGCCGCCAGCGAATGGAAGGAGAATTCCAGCCATCTCTTCCATTGACAGTTGGCGTTGAGATCAAAGGACACAGGTTTTCCCTTCTGTGCACTGTGTCGGTGGGTATAAAAACGGTTGTTTTTCCCGCTGGTTGCACTTGAGGGTTTTTGGGCCATATCATCTGCGCCCCTCCTCATTAATTATGCATGCACGTAAAATATGATGAGTCCCTGGTGGTCGGCGTCTGAATGCCCGCCTCGCAAGGAACTTACCGCTGCCTCACTCTGGGTGTCATATTTAAACTGCAGACATTCACGATCTTCTCAATGTCTGTATCCCTGGCTGCCTGATTGCAGAAATGCCTCCCAAACGCAAGGTGATCCTTATTCACTGCACTCTAACATTGCACACTTTGGAATAAAGATAAGGATAAATGTTGAATCAGAAACTTAAATTATTTGAAGAGATGGCGGGGCGACAGAGGCTTCTCTTCTGTGAACCATCCAGCGCCAACTTTCTAACAGGCTTCTGAAGCTTGTCCAGTCACCCAACTGCTTTGGAGTTCGTGACCACTCTGGGAAACTTCCACACTGTCAACAAGGAGTTAAGGCAAGGACATCCATTAGCCCCACTTTGCGGGATTAGTCTCGCATGAATGGGTATCATTACTTCACTTTCCTGATTCACTACATTGTCTTTCCTGCGTATCTTTTGCATATCCTGCACATCTTTTGTGTTGTGGGTGTGAGACCCACGCAGACACGGGGAGAATGTGCAAACTCCACACGGACAACGATCTGGGGCCGGGATCGAACCCTGGTCCTCGGCGCCATGAGGTAGCTGATCTAACCACTGTGCCACTCTCCCGACACTGCTTCTGCCATTACCTACAAGACTGATTCACCTCTGTGTGCCTCTCTCATCTTGTGAAGTCCATACCACGGGAAAACTAAATTTTACAACATAGTTTTTCAACGCACCCACTGAAGGAATCTCTCACTGGGCTTTGATTCTAGAATCTGGAATTCATCTGAACCAATATTTATTTTCTCTATGGTCTCTGTATTGTACAACCTTCTTTTCTCTATACCTCTCTTCACATGGCTCAGTATGGAGTCAACATTGCAACCAGTGGTGGACTGGGTCTAAAAATATTGATTGCCAGGAGACAAAGGGGCAGTAGGGTAGCATGGTGGTTAGCATAAATGCTTCACAGCTCCAGGGTCCCAGGTTCGATTCCCGGCTGGGTCACTGTCTGTGTGGAGTCTGCACGTCCTCCCCCTGTGTGCGTGGGTTTCCTCCGGGTGCTCCGGTTTCCTCCCACAGTCCAAAGATGTGCGGGTTAGGTGGATTGGCCATGCTAAATTGCCCGTAGTGTCCTAATAAAAGTAAGGTTAAGGGGGGGTTGTTGGGTTACGGGTATGGGGTGGATATGTGGGTTTGAGTAGGGTGATCATGGCTCGGCACAACATTGAGGGCCGAAGAGCCTGTTCTGTGCTGTACTGTTCTATGTTCTATGTTCTAAAGGGGGCCCACCCACAACTATAATGCTATCATTTAATTTTCATAACGAATAAATAAAATTTTCAAAAAGTACATATGGAAAAAAGGTACAATTAAAATTTTTGTGGAAAAAATGTGTATTTCTTAGTAATTACAGTGTACATGTACTGTACATATTACTGGCAGTAGATACCAAATGTAAATACAGAATGTTATAATTGAATTTTTTATTTATTTTTTTAAATTTTAAGTAATTGGTTTATATTTTTAAATAGTTTACTGCACAATTTACACATTAACAAATCGTTCAAAAGCAAAATAGAGCATTACATGCAGTCCACTATATTAAGAGCAATCGTTTGTGTTCGCTAGATGATTGTGCGAATCTGCCAATAATTGCTTCTGCATCCAATTCATCTAAAAATTCCTTTTCAATGGATAGCAACATGTATGATTCAAAATTCTCCTCAGACAGCGAATTTCTTAACCTTGTCTTTATGATCTTTAGCTTTGAAAATGTCCTCTCACATTGGACTTGAGTAACTGATAGTGTGCAGATGACTTTATAAAGTTCATAAAGGTTATCATATGCCTTGTCATGAAGTCTGTTGGATGCCAGAATTTTTAGTACACACGATGGGCAAATGCTGCAAATTTTACAATTGTTGCAACTGGAATCCATATTCTCACCATCATTAAGCAATAGCTTTAATACATCAAAGTTTGAAGCAAAAGTAAACAATTCCAATATTACTTGATCTTTGCTGATTTGTGGAAACAGCTTAATAATACCTTCCAATGCTTCATCTTCAAGGCCCTTCTCTGCAATAGTTTTAAACTTTGCTGGGTCCAAGCAGGACAAATCTTTATACAGCTGTTTGTGTTGTACAAAGCGTGATTCTAGTGACTGGACAATGCGATCCATTATTAGGTTAAACACATTTACTCGAAAATCAGCTAGAGAATCTGAGGAATTTCTTTCATCATCAATAAGCTAATCTGCCATTCTTTTCTTCTTCCTCTGCCTCTTAACTGGCAATGCTGTTTCCAACGCATCAATTTCCAATGTTTGATTTTCATCCATGTTCATCTGTGAAATCCTGTCATTTATTTACAAATTCCAAAGCTTTGCTGTGAACGTTATCAAATGTTCTTGTCTGTTCCTTCAACTTTGTTGTAGCTGAATCTACCAAACTCCATGCAGTAAACATATCTAAACCACTTGTCTGTAGATAACTTGATAACGGGGTTGTAGTTTCAAATATATACAAGTAAGTAAATGCTGTCAATATGGTTTCAAACTTGAGAAGACTTTGAAGTAAAACATTTGCTTCATGTTTTGTTTTTGCATCAAACTTTTCTGAATCTTGTATCATTGATAAGCATGTCAATAGATTTACGAAAGTACTGGCAGCGGCATCATCAAAACGTCCAAATATAGTTGTTGCGGCATTGGATTTTCCTAACCATCTGGTCTCACCAATTAGCTTTAATCGTTTCATTTTTTCTTGTCCTAGATGTTTTCCAACAACTTCTATCGATACAGCCATTCTCTTGTATGATGCTTTCACAAAAGTTGCTATATTCTGGAGCAAATTGAAAAAAGAAACTGCAGGTGCACAACATTTTGTTGTTTCAGTTATCACCAAATTCAAGACATGGGCATAGCACCATATATGAACATGTTGATCAGCCCCATCAGCAATTTTACTTTGTAAACCATTATACTGACCATGGTAGCTTGCAGCGCCATCTGTGCTATCAGATAAACATTTTTGGGGGTCAATTTTAAGATGCTGTAATGTTTCAATCAATAGATCAAAAAGTCCCTGTCCTGTACCATCATTACTTGGCACAACTGAAAGTAGTCGCTCACAGATAATACCTTTAAGCACATACCGAATAATAATGCTAAACTGATCGATGGATGAATTATCTTGTGTTGAATCAACCTGAATAGAATAATATTTTGCTTGAGAAACTTCATGACTAATTCTTTCTTGTATCATATTCTTCATAATTTTGATTAACATGTTTATAGTTGTTTTACTCAGGTATGTAACAAGTCCACCACGGCCTTTACTTTGAGCCTTTCCTTGTTGCTCGAATCGTTTGATTCTTTGTTTAGACTTGTTTTGCACTGCAGAACCGTGAGCTGCCATAATGGGGTCATATTTTGCCATCAGCTGCACTGTAGCTAAAGAATTGCCATGATTCAGCACCTCATTATCTAGAGTGTAGGACGATTCATTTCTGTGACCTTGAAAAGGAAGTGCTTGCTTGCCTAACATCTTTATGATGTCTATAATCCTCATGACAATACCTCTCTGCTTCAATACTTCTTCTTTCCTTTTAATTAGTGATGCTACAAAAAATTTATCTAAGGTGCCATCATTAACCACACTGATATATTGCTGAGCATTTCTGACATGCGTTGTTGTCGATTCATGTAAAGTCAAGCTCTGGCTAATATGCCTGTAGTCACTAAAGCCACATACAAAGGGTGGTGGATTACAAGTGTTGGGAAACTCAAAGGCTAAGCAGTATGAACAATATAAGCATCTATTTTCTTTGTTATATGTTAGCCATTTTCTTGGGACTGAGTCATTCATAATTTTCCTCTCATACAAACGAGCATCAAATGGCAGATCATCAATTGGCTGAAGTGGATGTTCAGCAAAAAACTGTTTTAGCTTTGCTCGTGATGGATATTGGAAGATTCCGGTAATTGATCTTTCATTTTCTTGCGTAGGTTCATTTACAGGATGTGCTTCAGAAACCAAGTCATTTATGCTTGAAGGAATATCTGATTCCCTGTCACTAGTTGAAGCTATGTGTTCAGATGTTGCAACTACAGGCAGTAGAGATACCGGAACAAGGAAGCCAGAAGAAATATTGGGCCTGGGTTGATTAGTAATGGATGCACTTGTATTTGTCTCTACATTCAAAGTAGCTCATGTAACTCGCATGTCATTGCATCATCACCATGAGCATTGTTTCTTGCTTCTTGATTATTTGTTGCAGAACTGGATATTGATGTGGATTGTGCTTGTGGTATTATAAAGTCTGTAATAGGCCTGCATCGCTTGGCTGATTCCTTCCTTTCTGCTTCTTTTTGTTCTTTGCGTTTTAGTGACCCAGATTTATGCTTTTTCTTTTCCATGCTGGTAGGGGTAATATTCCTGAAATAAAAACTTAATTAAAAATAGCCCACATTGGGAAAAATGAATATTGATGATTGCAAGAATAACTTGAAGGAACGCTAGATAAACCCCTACTTGATAAAAAATATAAAATAACTTACTTACACTTCAATAGGCTATGTTCATTAGTCAATACTACTGTGGCCTATGCAGCTTCAGAAGAGGAAACGATCCACTGTCCAGTGTTCACACCAGCAAGCAACTGAGACAACTGTTGAAACTTAGAAGTTTGGTCCGACTATAGTAAGACATTAAGAATGGTCCCACGACCAAAGTTAACATGTCCAGTGTGATACCAGTGTAGTGTTACAAGTCATGATTCATGGTCAAAGGTACCGCTTCTCCTTTTCGGTGACCTCACGACCCTATGTACTGCTTGATATCCTTTCAAGTTGCCGACCATCTCAAATCACGAACTGTAACTTTATCTTTAAATTCACACACTCTTGCTGAAAACGTGGATTTCCAACTATGTCCGACCCGGGTAAACCAGCCCCCCCCCCCCCCACCCCCTCCACTCCTTTTCACATCCGTTTAACACTGCTTCGTTCCTTCATACACTGAGTGATTATTTGTTTGTTTCTTTATTGCATTTTTATTTGGTATTGCTCTTTTTAAAAACAATTATATTTTGTTAAGTTAGAATACAAATCTCAGGAAAGAAGTTGGAGATTTATTTATCTAATTAATTATAATTTTTAAGGGCCCTTCAGAGATTCAGAGATTCACGGGCCCCTTCTTGGCTCTCCGGGCCCCGGACCGATGTACCAGCTGAACCAAGACTACTGCTTTGATATCCTTTGAAGTTGCCGACCATCTCAAATCACAAATTGTAACTTTATCTTTAAATTCACACACTCTTGCTGAAAGCATGGAATTTCCTTAATTATGCCCGCCCCGTGCCCCCCTATTCCACATCCTTCCACTACCTCCCCTGCTTCGTTCCTTTTCATGCACTGCTTATTTGTGTCCTGTTCTCTTTTTTTTCTTATTCCTTTTTATTACTAAAACAGTTGTCTGTGTTTGTTTCTTTATTGCATTTTTATTTGATAGAGGGGGCCCACTTCATCAGGGGCCCACTTGCCATCAGGCAAGCTGACACCCTGGCCAGTCCGCCACTGATTGCAACCCTTTTTTTTGTGTTTGAATGGTTGGGATTTTCCTCTGCAATGCATTCTGCAGTGGTGGAGGGCGGCTCTTCAGTGGGCGGCGGTGGCATATTCTGGTCCCGCTATTGATTGCACCTCGCTGCTGTGAAACAAACGGCAGGAGGTGCGCCATTAATGAGAACAGCCAGAAAGGCACCCATTGTGTGAAATAAACAAACCTTTTTTTTGTTCCTCCTATCTTGGGTGTGCTGTGGGGTTATTAATGGAAAATTGGATCATGCAAAACCCAAAGGGTTGGTAAATACACCACCGCTTATAAAGAGCAAAACAAATCAAAGCACCTTTCTGTTTGTGGATAGGTGGTGAGAAGAGAAATTAGGGTTTTTAAAATTAAGCCCCCCTCCTGTTCGTACCAATATCCTTGGGTTAATTGCAACTGAGTGCAGACACATGTAGGGATTAAAGGCAGGAGCCTTCCTGGTTTAATTAGTTACTCACCGGATCAATGGGGTCAGTTATCAAGGAATAGGTATTCTCAATTATTTGAGAAAAACAAACTACGTCAACCCTGAGAAGCAATTGTGCCAGAAATACTGGGGGCTAATTTAACCTAACACGCCTAATGAGAAACTAATGGAACCAGGTGGATCGCAATATTTTGCGCCCCGCACAATTTTATTCTCCATTGAAATCAATATCGGTTGGTGATTAAATCCAATATTATACCCGATTCGGTTGGTTTCTGTCAAGAAACGTAATCAAAATTTTCCAAGTCAAAAATACGAATGGCCAATTATTTGCTCTGGAACAAACAGCAATCCTAGCTTACGTATTCCATTACGGAGTTACTCCAGTTTTTCTGACTGTCCAATTGGGACTGCAGCGACACAGCTTTGCCAAGGGTGGTCAAAGGGACACACTCAGTCTGATAAAAGGACGGGAGGATTATTTCAAAGCTGGCCCCTTCAGCCCACATCCTGTCTCCATCATAAACATTATGCAAAAAGATGTCCATAAATAACCACACTATGAGATGTAACAGGAATGAATGTACTGAGAAACTTGAAAGAATCCAGAAAAAAGTCATTCAAAACCATTTAATTTGTAATGCAAGATTTGCAAAGTATACAGAGTTGTGCTTCTTCTTTAAAGTTACATTTATTGATAAAATGTGGTTTTGCATTCCTTTCGAATTGACCTTCAGACACTGAAGATCAGGCATCACAGTGCACTCCTCACTTTAACCATCCAAACAGATTAGCAACTGATGATTAACCTTTGCGGTTGAAACCAACACCATGTAAATGCCCACATTTTGGTGTTTGAATTTTGTCCCTGCTATTTGGTGAAAACGAGGCTGGATGGGGAATTTAGATTGCCTAGGTCACTCACCTTGGAATCGCAAGCAGGCTGCGAGGACAATCTCCCCCAAGCTGACAGGGTTCATTTTGATATATGCACATCAGGGGTGAAATTCTCCATTTGGGTGACTATTGGCTGGATTCTCTGTCCCAGGACCCACAGAATACGCTCCCTGATGGGATGGAGAATCGGGCGTCAGGGCAAAATCGGGATCAGTGCTGGGTGCCAACCCAAATGCCAAACTTCGAACCCCCGCTGGTGGCGTGAATGAGTTCTGCACAGCATGCTAGCGGGAGCATGGAACTAAATGCAAATGGATGGCTGGTTTAGCACAGGGCTAAACCGCTGGCTTTGAAAGCAGACCATGGCAGGCCAGCAGCACGGTACAATTCCCGTACCAGCCTCCCCGAACAGGCGCCGGAATGAGGCGACTAGGGGCTTTTCACAGTAACTTGATTTGAAGCCTACTTGTGACAATAAGCGATTTTCATTTCATTTTCATTTCATAATGTCCCATTTGCATCTATTTCGCAGGCAACGGCGCCCTATGCTCCACCCTCCCATGATTCTCAGGTCCCCGTGGCCGGGAATCACGTGGGCGAGGTTCCCTTGTGGTCTCTACCATTGTGGCGCTGAGCTGGTGAACCTCGCTGTGGGCCAAGGCCATGATAGTGGAAACCATCCGAGCCCAACCTCTCCAGCACATTGTCCCCGACCCCCTATGCACCACACAGCAACCCCCAACTCCTGGATTGCCTGGGTGACCCCTCCCACCCCTAAGAATGTGGGGTGACCTGACCCGCCCCCAGAGACCCCAGTAATAGGGAGAACCCGCACAGGAAACCACTGCCTAAAGGAACCTCCTCCACAGAACGCCCCCCCCCCTCCACTCACAGCCACCCCCTACACACAGACCCAACCCCCCATAAAAGGGCCCCATGTAGAACATAGAACACTACAGCGCAGTACGGGCCCTTCGGCCCTCGATGTTGCGCCGACCCGTGAAACCATCTGAAGCCTATCTGACCTACACTATTACATTTTCACCCATATGTCTATCCAGTGACCACTTAAATGCCCTTAAATTTGGCGAGTCTACTACTGTTGCAGGCAGGGCGTTCCACACCCCTACTACTCTCTGAGTAAAGAAACTGCCTCTGACATCTGTCCTATATCTACCACCCCTCAATTTAAAGCTATGCCCCTCGTGTTGGTTATCACCATCCGAGGAAAAAGACTCTCACTGTCCACCCTATCTAACCCTCTGACTATCTTATATGTCTCTATTAAGTCACCTCTCAGCCTTCTCCTCTCTAACGAAAACAACCTCAATTCCCTGAGCCTTTCCTCGTAAGACCTTCCCTCCATACCAGGCAACATCCTAGTAAATCTCCTCTGAACCCTTTCCAAAGCTTCCACATCCTTCATATAATGTGGTGACCAGAACTGCACGCAGTACTCCAGGAGCGGCCGCACCAGAGTTATGTACAGCTGCAGCATGACCTTGTGGTTCCGAAACTCAATCCCCCTGCTGATAAAGGCTAGCACACCATATGCCTTCTCAACAGCCCTATTAACCTGGGTGGCAACTTTCAGGGATTTATGTACCTGGATGCCGAGATCTCTCTGTTCATCTACACTACCAAGAATCTTGCCATTAGCCCAGTACTCTGCATTCCTGTTACTCCTTCCAAAGTGAACCACCTCACACTTTTCCGCATTAAACTCCATCTGCCACCTCTCAGCCCAGCTCTGAAGCTTATCTATGTCCCTCTGTATCCTATAACATCCTTCAGCACTATCCACAACTCCACCGACCTTCGTGTCATCTGCAAATTTACTAACCCATCCTTCTACACCCTCTTCCAGGTCATTTATAAAAATGACAAACAGCAGTGGCCCCAAAACAGATCCTTGCGGTACACCACTAGTAACTGAACTCCAGGATGAACATTTGCCATCAACCACCACCCTCTGTCTTCTTTCAGCTAGCCAATTACTGATCCAAACCGCTAAATCACCTTCAATCCCATACTTCCGTATTTTCTGCAATAGCCTACCGTGGGGAACCTTATCAAACGCCTTACTGAAATCCATATACACCACATCAACCGCTTTACCCTCATCCACCTGTTTGGTCACCTTCTAAAAAAACTCAATAAGGTTTGTGAGGCATGACCTACCCTTCACAAAACCGTGTTGAGTATCGCTAATCAACTTGTTCTTTTCAAGATGATTATAAACCCTATCTCTTATAACCTTTTCCAACATTTTACCCACAACTGAAGTAAGGCTCACAGGTCTATAATTACCAGGGTTGTCTCTACTCCCCTTCTTGAACAAGGGGACAACATTTGCTATCCTCCAGTCTTCCGGCACTATTCCTGTCGACAAAGATGACATAAAGATCAAGGACAAAGGCTCTGCAATCTCCTCCCTGGCTTCCCAGAGAATCCTAGGATAAATCCCATCTGGCCCAGGGGACTTATCTATTTTGACATTTTCCAAAATTGCTAACACCTCCTCCTTGTGAACCTCAATCCCATCTAGCCTGGTCGACTGTATCTGAGTATTCTCCTCGACAAGATTGTCTTTCTCCAGTGTAAACACTGACGAAAAATATCCATTTAACGCTTCCCCTATCTCCTCTGATTCCACACACAACTTTCCACTACTATCCTTGATTGGCCCCAATCTTACTCGAGTCATTCTTTTGTTCCTGATATACCTATAGAAAGCCTTAGGGTTTTCCTTGATCCTATCCGCCAACGACTTTTCGTGTCCTCTCCTCGCTCTTCTTAACTCTCCCTTTAGGTCCTTCCTGGCTAACTTGTAACTCTCAAGTGCCCTAACTGAGCCTTCATGTCTCATCCTAACATAAGCCTTCTTCTTCCTCTTGACAAGTGCTTCAACTTCCTTCGTAAACCACGGTTCCCTTGCTCGACAACTTCCTCCCTGCCTGACAGGTACATACTTATCAAGGACACGCAGTAGCTGTTCCTTGAAAGAGCTCCACATTTCGATTGTACCCATCCCCTGCAGTTTCCTTCCCCATCCTATACATCCTAAATCTTGCCGAATAGCATCATAATTGCCTTTCCCCCAGCTATAATTCTTCCCTTGCGGTATATACCTATCCCTGTCCATCGCTAAAGTAAACATAACCGAATTGTGATCACTATCAGCAAAGTGCTCACCTACATCTAAATCTAATACCTGGCCGGGTTCATTACCCAGTACCAAATCCAATGTGGCATCGCCCCTTGTTGGCCTGTCTACATACTGTGTCAGAAAACCCTCCTGCACACACTGCACAAAAACTGACCCATCTATAGTACTCGAACTATAGTCTGGCAGCTAGAGAGCAGTCCAGGCAGGGACAGTAGATGCATTATAGCTATCATAATTTTCTTGGAGCTCCAAGTGTCCATTTCTCAGAGAGCAGCTGTGCCTGCATTTGGTTCCCACAGATCCATTGTCTGCAGGCCATTCATAACCTTTGAGTAGTGGTCTGTGATTGACAGCTCATAAAATGATCTGCAGATATGAACCATTCATATTCTTTCACACTTCAGTGGCTTAATGGTGAAACCCCAATGTTTGTAAACATTGACCACATCAAAGAGAGTTAAGTGCAGTGAAATCACATGCTTGAGTAATTGAAATCCACTCAACTTACAGACAGGGGTCCCTTTTCTGGGGTGTGGGTCAGTGTGGGGGTAACTGTGTGTGTGTGTGTGGGGGGGGGTGTCTGTGCAGTGGGTTCCTTTAAGCAGGGGGTCCCTGTGGGAGTTCCCCTATTACAGGTGTTTCTGTGGGGAACCCCCTATTAGGGAGGTTCCTCTGAGCGTCCCCTTATTACAGGGGACGCTGTGGGGAGTCCTGCTATTACAGGAGTCCATCTGAGGGGATCCCCCTATTACAGGGGTTCTTGTAGGATTGGACCCCATATTTCAGGGGTTCATGGGGGGGGGCAGATTGGGTCCCCCCCCCCGTACTCGATGGTTTGTGGGACACCCATGCAATCTGGGGGTGGGGGGCTGCCATGTGGTAGGGGAGTGGGTCAGGACCGATTTACGGTGGGGGGGCGGGGCCTATTTGCTATGTGGGGGGGGGTTGTTGGCCACAGGACCTCACTATCTGGCCACCCACTCAAGATGGTGGCCCAATAGTGGGATTTCCTGCGAATCCCTCATATTCCATGCCATGCACAACTTTGCATAGCGTGGAACACTAAACTTCCTCCTGCTTTACGACTGCAAGGGGATTGTAAAACCTGTGCAATTTAGCTCTGGAGGGCAAAGGTAGGGCAGGATTCCCCGTTCCCAGATGCTGATTTCGTAATCGCTGATTGGGCGGAGAATCTCTTTTGTACGATGGAATCGGGGGCAGAGCCTGTTTTGCATGCTCCGCCACCTCCAAAATGGCATCATCGAGGAGCGCACCGCACGCCTTTGGGACGGCCTCAGGACGTCACCTGAAGGCCCTCCCCCAACGCTCCGCCCCGATGGGCCGAGTTCCCGACCGCGCGGTTGACTCATGGTCTCAGCGGTCGGGAACCCGACGTGGCGGCTGCGGACCGTGTCCAGCGTCGCCACAGTCAACCCCTGCAGGTCGTCTCCATGCGCATGTGTGGCCACGGACCCGGCAATCCTCCGCCCGTGTTTGTCGTGGAGGCCGGCGTTTTACGTGGCACAGCTGCTAGCCCCTCATTGGTGGCAGGATCGGTGCTGGTGCACCACCAATGTTTTTGACATAAAACGCCACGGATCCTCCGGACAAAGCCTGAAAATTGGAGAATTCAGCCTATAGTTTCTCAAATTGAGAATCCAATCCCATATCCTCTTGTCGGAGCTGAGTTGCACCTGATTTGAGCTCCTGGCGATACCCAATCCTTAATGATGCAAATTTATGCATGGCGAGAATTGCGAAGGATTCCATAGGGAATCCCGCTATCGCACAAATATCTTGAGCGGGCGGCCTGGTAGTATGGTCCCGCAGCTGGACACCCCTGGCATCGTCATTCAGCCTCTTGCAGTGCAATGCAGACCCCCATTCCTGTTTTTTCAGGGTCCCCCCTCCCCTCCAATATGGGGTGACCCAACCTGCCCCTCTCCTACAGAGACCCTCTAAATAAAGAGACCCCCGCATAGAGACCGCTTAAATAATGAGACCCCCACAGACCCCATGAAAAGTGATCCCTGTGAGGAAGCCCCCCGAAGAGAAACCCTTGTCAGGAACCCCCCAGAAGAGTGATCCCATTCTGGAAGCCTCCCAGAGGAGAGATCCCAGTCTGGAAGCTATAGAGGATTCCAGACAAAAGTAATGAAAAAAATAATTACTACTTTAACACTTATATGGGCAATACAGCTGCTGGCTCAGGCACAGAAAGCACCAGGTCTCAATGTTCTAATTCCCAGTAGGCTGGCTGTAAACTCCCTCAGATATTTAAGCTGGAAGCCATTCATTTCTCTTTGATATTGATTTTACTAGGTTGTGATTGACAGCTTAAGTACACACACAACTGTCAGTATTGCTTCATTCATCTCCTTTCAAAGTTGAATAAATCTGAAGTGCTCTGACTGTAATGTTTATAAACATCAAGCTTTGATAGACAGCTCCTGAACCACATCAAACAGAGTTAAGTGCTGTCAATTTCCATCTAACCACTGCAAAATCGCTCAAGCGCGAAGGGTGGTGATTGGAATGCACTTAATTCTGTTTTTGAAGATTAAAGGTTACAGAACAACCTTGTAACAATTGGCAGAGAAAAGTCAAAGATAAAGTCTAACTTTAAATCGATGACTAATTAGCACATCACAGTAACTTTATTGAAGCCTAATTGTGACAATAAGCTATTATTATTATTATTATGTGACTGTCCTGTATGTTAAATTTGTTAAAGTGCATAGAATTAGATCTGTGCAGATGCTGATCATTACTTCTTTATCCATGAGATGAATATTCCTGACAGAAATTAACATTTTTCTGAATAAAGTTACATTTGATGAATTATCTCTATTCAGGGAATTTATCATTTTACCTGTCTCATGACCAAAAAGACTTGTTCAGTCTAGAGGTTGATCAGTTTTTATGAGGTCCGGTTTGGAGCAGTTGTTTACAAATCCTTGGGTAGGATTTTAACTGGTCAAACTTTACTCAGTAATAATTAGGGGAGGAGACATCCACTTCTGCAAATTCGATTTGATTGGAAAAAAATACTTCTGGACATGAGACCACTTTGAATAATATGGTTTTTTCCCCTAAAATTTAGAATACCCAATTAGTTTTTCCCAATTAAGGGGCAATTTAGCGTGGCCAATCCACCTAGCCTGCACATCTTTGGGTTGTGGGGGCGAAACCCACGCAAACACGAGGAGAATGTGCAAACTCCACACGGACAGTGACCCAGAGCCGGGATCGAACCTGGGACCTCGGCGCCGTGAAGCAGCAGGGCTATCCCACTGTGCCACCGTGCTGCCCTTTTGAATAGCGTGTTGATGGCTTTATTTTAAATTAGCACAATTAATAGTCCAGGATAGAAACAACACAGAGCCTCAAAATCACCAGATGCCATTATATTTAAAGATTGCGTATAATGTGCCAGACTGAAATGGCAAACAGACAAACATGAAACTCTTTATTGGTGCTTCTTATCATTCGGTTCTCAGAGAATCAGAGGCTTTCAATCAGTTCTAAATTACCCAC
This sequence comes from Scyliorhinus canicula, assembly GCF_902713615.1. Classification (NCBI taxonomy): domain Eukaryota; kingdom Metazoa; phylum Chordata; class Chondrichthyes; order Carcharhiniformes; family Scyliorhinidae; genus Scyliorhinus; species Scyliorhinus canicula. The sequence goes on from NC_052164.1 coordinate 27,626,418, forward strand.
TGCAAACATTGGCAATTAAAAAGTGATTCAGAGATGAGCAATGTCCATCACATATGAGGATACAATTTAAAGGAATACATATGTTGCAGATGGAGAAGGGACATAATTCAGGTCATTAAAAGGTGAAGGATATGGATAGTATAGACACAGTTCAGATGCTTTTCTCGGAACTGTGATTTCAACATGTGAAAACATGAGGACAAAATTGACAAGATTTAAATGACAAAAAAGCTGTTTAGCGGGGCTGGGATGGTGGTGATGGGGAGGGCTGAGATTATAAGTGAATAAATTATTCTCACCCCAGACACAGAGGGTAGTGGGTACCTGGAACTCGCTGCCGGCGGAGGTGGTGGAAGCAGGGACAATAGTGACGTTTAAGGGGCATCTTGATAAATCCATGAATAGGATGGGGATAGAGGGAAACGGACCTCGGAAGTGCAGAAGATTTTAGTTTAGACGGACAGCATGGTCCGCACAGGTTTGGAGGGCCGAAGGGCCTGTTCCTGTGCTGTACTTTTCTTTGTTCTTTGTTCAGCCAACAAGATGGCAGCAAGGAGAGCGGCACCCCATTTAATGGACGCTGAACTGGAGATTCTACTAGACGCAGTGGGGGGAGAGTTGGGCTATCCTGTAACTGGTGTGGGGAGGCGGGTGCCACCTGCCACCATGCACCGGGCCTGGGCACTGGTGGGAGAGGTTGTGAGAACCATGGGCAACAGCGTCTGTACCGGCCAGCAATGCCATAAAAAAACAGGCAATCTCCGCAGGGCAGCCAGGGTGAGTAGGCAGCACTGTAGCCTCAGATCCAAGGGACTAGCTGTTGTCTGTATGGGATTTGGGCTTCTCGAAAGAAGGTCCATTCGATAGTGGAAATACAGTCGCAGGGCCAGGGACTGCACGAGGTGGTGTGGTAACCATGCAGCGCCTGCCGGTTTGAGGAGTCGAACCGCATGCAGCAGGAGATGGTGCTGACCATGGTGCTGACCATGCATGCCACCCAGGCCAATACCGCACGCTGGCAGCCACGGCGGAGGCCTTGGGGGCAAAGGTTTCAGCCATCAGTCAGGATGTTCAAGGCCTGGGGCACTCTGTCTGGGCAGTGGGCAAGGCCCAGACAGGACTGCTTTTGCACAGCGGTTGGGCCACCCTCTGACCGTCTGCCCCCTCAGGGGATCTATCTCCACCTGATGTACCGCTGCATGTGCGCGGTGCGCACCAGACAGTGCCCCAATCCCCCCCTTTGACAAAGAGTCATTGGACTCGAAACGGTAGCTCTTTTCTATCCATACAGATGCTGCCATATCTGCTGAGATTTTCCAGCATTTTCTCTTTCGACTACATTTAATTCTTCTTCTTCAACCATCACTCACTAATGAGTATGATTGTTCACCTAAGGAACTCCTTGTCAATGATCATGTGTTCTGTGGGTCCTTCTGTGGCTCTTAGCCCTATCCTAGACCCATATCTTCAACCGCACATTTGGTAGATGTTTCCGGGAGGTGGGGTTGTTCCTTGTATTGGGGACTGCTGGCATTCCTCTCTCTGGCTCCTTCTCTAGATATCCTCTTGCCATCGGGTTTTCTCAAAGAATTGTGCCCCTTTAATCAGGAGATTCCTCCAGGTAGGTTTCTTCCAAGCGAAGGTCTCCCAGGCATTGATGTTGATGTTACATTTCTTAAGGTAAGCCTCCAGGGTGTCTTTGAAGTGCTTACTTTGTCCTCCTCCTATTTGGGATCCTTCCTTGAGCTGGGCGAAAAAGATTTGCTTTTGCAGTCGGGACTCTGACATCCTAAGCACATCGCCGGCCCAGTGGAGTTGGTTTTGGATGATCATGGCCCCGATATTGGTGCTCTTGGCATTTTCAAGCTTGGTACGCCCATCCTCCCAGCTGATGAGAATCTGTCTCAGTTTTCTTTCCATCATGTAGACGATGCCCACTCCATTGCTGAGCTCGTCTTGACAAGGTGAAAGATGGTGGCAATGAAAATGGAAGGAAAGGTGGGACCGATGACGCATGCCTGCTTGACTCCAGTCTTGACCTCAAATATTTGCATCGTATTACCCAACAACATCTTGTCGTAGAGAGGTCGGAGACTGTTGATGAATTTCTCTGGACAGCTGGTCCTTGACAGGGTCTTCCATAGCGCTTCCCGATTGACTGAGTCGAAAGCCTTGGTCAGATCGATGAAGGCCAGGTGGAGTGGTTGATGTTGCTCCTGGCATCTCTCTTGATGTTTTTGAGCAGTGACATCATGCAGATTGTTCCATGGATTGGTTGGAAGCCACACTGGTTTTCCAGAAAGAATGTTTCAGAGACTAGGAGAAGGTGTCTCGCAAGGATTCGGGCAGGTGATCTTCCTGACAATGAAAAGTAAGGAGATTCCTTAATAGTCCCCACAGTTCGCTCTGTCTCATTTCTTGAAGATGATGGTGATGACAGCATTCCTGATGTCAGAGGGATTTCTTTTCTGTCCCTGAAATTCAGGAACATCTGATGGAGATGATGGGTGATTTGTTCTCCTCCAAGTTTGAAAATCTCTAACTTGAATCTTTTCCATTCCTGCAGCTTGATGTGCTTAATGACGGCTTTGACTTTGTCCACACTAGGTGGGAGCCCAAGATCATCTTTGATGGGGAGTTGCGGGATTTCCTCAATGATCTATGATTGTATCATTGTTTAGGAATTCTTTGAAGGCTGATGTTTTCTCTCTCTCTCAAAAGGGGCCCGTCTTTACTCTGCACCAGTTTGAGGCCTCAGGTGGATTGGATTGGATTGGATTTGTTTATTGTCATGTGTACCGAGGTACAGTGAAAAGTATTTTTCTGCGAGCAGCTCAACATATCATTAAGTACATGGGAAGAAAAGGGAATAAAAGAAAATACATAATAGGGCAACACAAGATATACAATGTAACTACATAAGCACTGGCATCGGATGAAGCATACAGGGTGTAGTGTTAATGAGGTCAGTCAATAAGAGGGTCATTTAGGAGTCTGGTGACAGTGGGGAAGAAACTGTTTTTGAATCTGTTTGTGCGTGTTCTCAGACTTCTGTATTTCCTGCCCGATGGAAGAAGTTGGAAAAGTGAGTAAGCCGGGTGGGAGGGATCTTTGATTATGCTACCCGCTTTCCCCCGGCAGTGGGAGGTGTAGATGGAGTCAATGGATGGGAGGCAGGTTTGTGTGATGGACTGGGCGGTATTCATGACTCTCTGAAGTTTCTTGCGGTCCTGTTAGATCTATGTGTTAGATCTATATACTTACTGCCTTGGTGGAAGTGAAGAAGCCCCAGGTGTCATGCTTGTCGGCGAGAGGTTGCTACTTCTTAGCTTTCTCAGTCCACCATTGCTTCTTAGTTTCCCTAGTTCTTCTTTGTACCTCTGCCGTTGATGTTTGATGAGTTATCCTCTTTGCCTTGTTGGTTATGTCGTTTTGTCAGCCACGGAGAGCTTTCCTCTTCTTGTCGATGAAGTCTTGGATGCTGTGGTTGCTTTTGCAAAACCAATCTTGGTGTTTCCTGGTCTTGTAGCTGATGCTTTCTCCACAGCTTGAGATGATGGTTGTCTTCAGCTCTTTCCAGTTTTGTCCACTCCATTAGAATGAATACTTTGAAGATTTTGGTGAAGACATTGCTGAAAGTTTGCTTGCATGCGTGGTTCTTGAAACCCGTTCAACATTGATCTTTTTTCTGAGCTGTTTATTCACCTTGTGCTGTTTCTAGTGCCATTTGATGGACATAGAGAAGCGAATGAGCCAGTAGTCTGTTCAGCAGTCATCTGCACTGGTCATCATTTTGGTGATGAGGACATCCATACATGTATCGAATGATGGCGTAGTCGATCATGTGCTGTTGCTTTGATCGTGGATGTCCCCAGGAAGTCTTGAAATTGAATTTTTTCGAGAACAGTGTGTTAGTGATGGTAAGCTGGTGTTCCCTGCATTTGCTGAGCAGGAGAACCCCATCGGAGTTGCAATCCCCAACTCCTTCCTTTCTGATGGTTCCTTTCCAATCCAGGTGTTGAAGACCCCCGAGGAGGATGATCATATCTTCCTTGGGAATGTTGGAGAGCATGGCGGAGTAGAAGCCTTCTTTGGACTCATCATCGGCATCAGGAGTTGTGCATAAGCACTCATGACCGTTGCTTGCTAGTTCTTGGCAAGTTGCAGACCATAAGTCAGGAGGTATTTGTTGATGCTGCCAGGGAGCTTTGAAAGTTGTTTGACGAGTTTGTTCTTGATTGCGAATCCAATTCCATGTGTCCTGGGCTGATCCTCGAGTTTTCCTCTCCAGAAGTAGGTGTAACCACCAGCTACTTCCTTCAGCTGCCCTTTGCCTGTTCTTCGGGTCTCTTGCAGGGCAGTCACATCAATGTTGAAGTGACTGAGTTCAAGGGCAATAATAAGAATTGTTTTTGATTAGTGTCACAAGTAGGCTTACATTAACATTGCAATGAAGTTACTGTGAAGATCCCCTAGTCCCCACACTCCAGCGCATGTTCGGGTAAATTCAGAATGTCCAATTCACCTAACAAGCATGTCTTTCAGGACTTGTGGGAGGAAACCGGAGCACCCAGAAGAAACCCTCACAGACACGGGGAGAGCGTGCAGACTCTGCACAGACAGTGACCCAAACAGGAATCGAACCCAGGGTCTTGGTGCTGTGAAGCAACAGTGCTAACCACTGTGCTACATAAGACAGTTTTCCTTCCGGTCGGTTGTCCTGAATATTATCCATGAGGGTTCTTTTATTCCAGGTTCCTAGATTGAGTTTAACTTTGTTTTTTCTGATCGCAGGTATATGAGCCTGCTGGATATGGTTTTCCAGCCAGGTCAGAGATAGAACAGGCTATTTTCAGGGCACCTTTTCTAACCACTTCCCCATGAGGGGTGAGCAAAGTGGATCCTGGATGGCTGCTTAGTTGTGAAGAAAGTTGGTAAAACACTTTCCTATTCCTATTCCAAGAGTGAAATGACTGAATCAAACACCACAGCCAATGTGCTGGTCTGAAGCTAGGGAATCCCAGAGCTCATGGTCCTGTCCTTGTTACCTCTCGCTGGTCGCCACAGGACATATTTGTGCCAGGCGTGTGTTGGTATGTGCGGGCCTTGTGCGGGACATCTTTTAATGTGGGAATGCTCTTGCACATCAGCAGACACATGATACCTGGCAGAAGGTCGGTCCAGTTCCCGTGGCAAGGGATCTTTGATGACTGGAGATCTTCCAACTGCTGCAGTTTTTATCCGCTAAAACAGCCATTGATATCAGACAGATATCTTCTGCCTGCTCTACCGTTGAGGACTTATTTCAGGTTGCGCTTTGTCTGGTTCCTGCCCGCCAACCTTCCCATCATGGGTGACCTTGCAGGAGCTAAGCTCCCAATGGCATCGCTGTCAGGATTAACAAAACACTCAAGCCTCTCCAACACATGGTGGCAATCCATGGAAAAGTAAATTTAATTAAGACAGTGAGATGCTGAATTTGAAAGATAGATAAAAAGATATCAAATGTTGTGTTGATTAATCCTTAACAATTTTGGATCAGCTCACAAATGAGTGACAGAGAGAGAGAGAGAAAGAGACTACAGAACTCTTGTGTAGCCAGGAGGAGCATTCTTACCCTTCTTAATTGTACAAAACAAACCCACATTCCTTTTGCAGAATGGACAGCAGCAACAGTTACTTTAAGAGCTGTTGTTTAGGCCCCTCAACATAATACAAATGGACACAGCAGGCACTGCAAATGTTCCTCCCATTTTGTACATAAAAATTGCAGTCAGTTTTTATAGAACCTTGGTTGACATATTTGTGTAGCTTCCCATCTGAAACAGACAGGATTGTTCTTGCCTTGTAACTTACATCTGCTTGGCCTTGGATGTAATCCCCCATGCCCCATATTCATAACAACTGCCTTTTCTTTCATGGGTGAGAAATGAAAATTGCCCCGGTATTTTGGAATATGCTAAACTCCCTCAGCATTGCACTGAAACATCAGTGTACGTTGCACGTTCAGAAGTTCTGAACTGCAGTCGATCCTTCAACCATTTGATTCAAAGGGTGTAATTAGATTTCTCAATACCGTACCAAGTAAAGGCAAGTCGCTTGATCTAAGTTTGACATAATCACACATCTCAACTGCTTTTTAACATTTACAGTTCTTATCGTTCAGTAAACCGCACTACTTCATTTTTGATGGCTTTGTCTGGACAGTGTTTATGGACAGAACTAGATTTTGCTGTTGGTGTATGTTCTTGCTGTTACAAGCTTGTTCCCAAAAAACTATCACTGAGCAATTCCTTTAGGCTGAGGACACTGGAACAAAGGCCATCATAAACACAGCTATCCACGTACAGACACATGCAGGTTCAGTGAGTCAACTAGATGACACATTTGTTCAAACATTGTTGGATACTTGGATAAAGACTAAGTGACGTGAACAGCACAGTGGAGAAGGCCAATCCCATGTCTTTCAGTGCAGACACATGTCCAGAATATTTTGTGCCTAGCAACACAGGCAATTTCATACATGTTTTCTGGCCTCTTGCAGAAACACCGCCTGTTCTGATGAAAGGTCTAGATTTATTTGAATGAAAAGTTGATTTTGTGCTCAGGTTTGGCAAGCTACTGCAGGGAAGTGAAGCAATCGCATTAACATTCCTGATAGATTTAGAAACACAATGGGGAGGGTTGTCTCTTTCAGCCAAGTCCTGTTTTCTCAAGTCAAAGTACACAATTAGCTTTATGAATGTGCAGAACCTGTAGTTATTACCAAATCATTTCTGAGTCTAAACTGGGCTTCATCATCCTAAATTGTCGCTTTTTGATCTTTTGAATATTTTCCTATTCAATTGTCATTATTCAGCTGTCACAGATAAATATTATATGTTTTATTGTTGACTGTGCTCCAAGTATTTTGTATGATGTTAGTGTGTTATCGTAACCACAGAATGGTTTGTCCCAATTGAAATAATTTCTAGCAGCAAGCTTTTGTGAATTTAAAAATATAGAACATCATTTATTATCACACACTTTCCATGGAGGTATAAACGCAATGCCACACGCACTACTGTACACACAAAGATTAGATACAGTTGAAGAAAAAAGGCAAAATAATTACAAGTGGTAATTATTTCAGTCTATTTCATGGAGGCCTGTAGTTCCTTAGAGAATTAACGCTTTGGCTAGAATGGACTTCACATAAAGCAGAGGATTCTCATCAACTGCAAAGCTTTTTGTAGTTGAAAACATAGGCTAGGATTGAAAGAATTTCCTCTGCTTCATTCTCAATAAATATTTTGTGCTACTTCCCTTAGCACTTCAACCCATAATTATTACTGTAGGATCCATTTGCTGGTACACTAGTGTTATGATATGTCAGATAATAATTGCAGGGCTGTTCAAATCCCAAAGGGAAACTTGAACAAGCTCTCACAATGATTTACAATTTGTAATTTATTATGAGAGTGTATCTGCACTTAGGTCAGGAGCAAAATATTTCAAACCATCTTTGGAGATTTAAAATATTGAATTTAAGCATTTATTTAAAAACCTAAACACAGGGCAGTACGGTGGCCTAGTGGTTAGCACAACCGCCTCACGGCGCTGAGGTCCCAGGTTCGATCCCGGCTCTGGGTCACTGTCTGTGTGGAGTTTGTACATTCTCCCCGTGTCTGCGTGGGTTTCGCCCCCACAACCCAAAAATGTGCAGAGTAGGTGGATTGGCCACGCTAAATTGCCCCTTAATTGGAAAAAATAATTGGATAATCTAAATTTATTTTAAAAAACCTAAACACGAGATTATATTCATACAGTTAACTGTAGTTCTGCAAACATTTGCCTAAAGATTCCTGCTTTAACTAAACTCAGAGTTAAACACCCATTTTAGGTGACAGTCCTCATAGATTTCTTCCCTAAAAATTCCATTAAGGTTACCACAAACATCCACTGCTGCTCCTGGGATTGTATTCCACAGGCTTCTCCCTCTCTTACTTAATTTTAGAGTGCCCAATTCATTTTTTTTTTCCAATTAAGGGGAAATTTAGCATGGCCAATCCACCTACCCTGCACATCTTTGGGTTGAGGGGGTGAGACCCACGCAGACACGGGAAGAATATGCAAACTCCACACGGATTGGGATTTATGCTAACCGCCATGCTACCGTGGGGCAGCACGGTAGCATGGTGGTTAGCATAAATGCTTCACAGCTCCAGGGTCCCAGGTTCGATTCCCGGCTGGGTCACTGTCTGTGCGGAGTCTGCACGTCCTCCCCGTGTGTGCGTGGGTTTCCTCCGGGTGCTCCGGTTTCCTCCCACAGTCCAAAGATGTGCGGGTTAGGTGGCTTGGCCATGCTAAATTGCCCGTAGTGTCCTAAAAAATATAAGGTTAAGGGGGGGGGGGGTTGTTGGGTTACGGGTATGGGGTGGATAAGTGGGTTTGAGTAGGGTGATCATTGTTCGGCACAACATCGAGGGCCAAAGGGCCTGTTTGTGCTGTACTGTTCTGTGTTCTGTGTTCTGGATAGTGACCTGGGACTGGGATCAAAACCTGGTCCTCAGTCCCGTGAGGCAGTAGTGCTAAACACTGCACCACCGTGTCGCCCTCTCTCTCGCTTGATAATGGAAACCCAAAGCTTCTGTCAAAACTATGCAGATACAACTCTACAACTCTAGTCTCCCCTGAGGGTATCTCCAAGTTGATTTCTTCACAGGCCTGTTTTAAAGCATCCATGGCCGCACTTACCTGCACTGCCTTCAATTTCTCTGTGAATATGTTTTTCCCTCTCATCTATGTTTTTTTTCATATTGCTTTGGAAATTCCCTTCCCCAGAATATATAGATGTTATTTTTTATGACTTCTATTGAGGGTACAAATGAACCTAATACTTTGCTTTATTCATTTACGATCTTTGCCTTTAGGAATACATCAGTTAAACTTTAAGTCATCCCCCTTATCTTCCTAACCCAAATTTCCATTCATAATGCTGACTAGTACCCCATCTTAGCCCTTCTCACCTCCTGTTCAAAAGACTTGCTTTCATATCTAACTCCTTTCTGATTTTTTAAAATCTAGTAGTCTAACCGTCCTCAGTCTAATTTTTTAGTCACACCTATCCACACACACACACACAAGCTTGTTTCACAATACACCACAATGATATTGGGAAAATATTTGAAAATATATTTTTGTCACACTGGAGAGATTCATTGCTAATCTGTGATAAGAAGGAAGACAAGAAGTTTCTTAGATTTTCAATGAGAATTGTATTCGGAAAATAGAATTTTGGAATTTTCGGAGGAATGACTTGTGGTGACAGGAAAATGTTTGAGTCTGATTCTCAAAATCACATTAATCCAAATATCACGGCTCAGATGAAGTTCAAACGTTTAGTGCTCCTTGCAATCTTGTCAAACCAAATCATTGCCAAATTATGCCAACAATCACCGCAAAATTATTGATACAAATATTTACTTTTTTCAAAGATGACCATCTTCTATTTGTGTGCCACTAACTGTCTTTATTTATTTAGGGTCAACTTGGGTTATCCAATATTAGTGACAAATAAGTTTGTAGAAATTTTTTTTGTCCATTACTTTGTATCGTTGCGAACAGAAATGTGATTTTGTTGAATTGTTACTGCGCTGGCCAGCAAAGTAAATGTGACAGCCGGTTAATTTAGCAAAGCCAACAAATTCATCTTGTAAACATTGACCCAAGTGAAACGGCTATAGCTTAAATTAGATTTTTAAGTTTTAATTACACCACCACCTCAACAGCAAAATACAACCATGACGGATGTATTGCAAAAAGGCAAAGGCTGGGACGTAATGGCCATTCATGCCGGTGGATCTTCTGGTCCGGCCAATGGCACAACTCCGCCATGGTTTCCCGGTGGCAAGGGGTGCGTTCAACGAGAAGCCCTGTTGGCAGTGGCGGGACCGGGCAATCCCACCTCTGGCCAATTGTGGGCCGCCTCCCACCGCCATGAAACACATGGCAGGTTACTTGGTAAATCCTGTCCAAATTATTAATGAATTCCAGATGTTTGCATGTAATGGGATCTATTCATCATTGTCTCTCATACTAGTAAGCCTTGAGTATAGGGGTTCAGGCAGCATAAATCATTAAAGTGTTTGCATCCAATGGGCTTTATATTTCTGAATAAAGCTCCTGTAATTGTTTTTGATGGCCAACTATGTTGTGGCGAAAACTATAAAACCTCAGAGGCGTTGTCCTGAAGTGAAGTGTATATAAACAAAACTAACCCTGCAGATCTTAACCCTTAACCTAGAACCAGGGAACACCATCTCAGAATAGCAGATAGACTATTAAGGACTGAGTTGAGCAGGAGTGGCTTCACTTATGGGGTAGTGAATCTTTGGAATTCTCCAACCCAGAGGGTGTCATTGAGGTACATTCAAGCAGATCAATAGATTTTAATATATGACATATATCAAAGGATATGTGGATAGTGCGGGAAAATGGCATTGAGGTAGAAGATCAGCCACGATCTCATTGAATATTGGAGCACGCTCGAGGGGCCAAATGGCCTACTACTGCTCCTCTTTCCTATGTTCTCAGGATAGAAACTATGAAATCATATTTATAAGATTTTTGATTTGTTAAGTCACTGAATTGAAGGCTGGTATCCATGTTTATTTTACAAAAACTGGTAGATTTCAAGGATAGATTACAAGCCAGCAATTCAAAAGTTAGGATAACATGGTTTATTGGCAGCAACTGAAATCCATGATAGATAACAGCAGTGGATCTACAGTTAGTAGCTGAGATTAATAAATTAGTTCAGTTTTTCCTGTTTATGTTGATCCATTTTTAGTCAGTTTGTGTGTAAAAAGTTGGGAGAAAGGATTCCAACTGGTAGCTTGGCTTTGATTATCAACTTGGGCTCTGATAGCATGAACTCTTACTATCTGTTAATCTCATTATAAAGATATCAATCAATCAAAGTTAACACTTTGGCCTGTGTAAAAAGACCCCTCTGAATTAATCCCTCAGTGAATCTTGGAGTTTTTCATAGAATTTACAGTGCAGAAGGAGGCCATTCGGCCCATGCAGTCTGCACCGGCTCTTGGAAAGAGCACCCTACCCAAGGTCCACACCTCCACCCTATCCCCATAACACAGTAACCCCACCCAACACTAAGGGCAATTCTGGACACTAAGGGCAATTTATCATGGCCAATCCACCTAACCTGCACATCTTTGGACTGTGGGAGGAAACCAGAGCACCTGGAGGAAACCCACGCACACATGGGGAGAATGTGCAGACTCCGCACAGACAATGACCCAAGCCGGGAATCGAATCTGGGACCCTGGAGCTGTGAAGCAACTGTGCTAACCACAATGCTACCGTTCAGCCAAGCATTCATAAAAAGGCCATTTGACAACTACATTGACAGAAAAAAATGACCAGGCATTTTTTTCTCTGTCTGGCCTTATATGATTCAATCTATTTTTTCAATGTTTGTATGATTTATTTGGACAAGATTAACTTAGGTAAGGGTCTGTTATTGGAGCTATGAATGACAGTTTATGGCTGATATTTTTATTTATTTAAAACATTTTTTAGAGTACCCAATTAATGTTTTCCAATTAAGGGGCAATTCAATCCACCTACCTTGCACATCTTTGGGTTGTGGGGGTGAAACCCACGCAAACACGGGGAGATTGTGCAAACTCCACACGGACAGTGACCCAGAGCCGGGATCGAACCTGGGACCTCAGCGCCGTGAGACTGCAGTGCTAACCCACTGAGCCACCGTGCTGCCCATACTTTTATAGGGTTGCAAGAGAAGTGGTGTTCTCATAGCATATTTCTGAATTGATTTTTTTTCAGGAACATTGAAGACTTGCTACTGTTATTATATTGCTCATTCATTCTGTCCATAGTACATACTGGGTGAGTGGGCATAAAGGGCGACATGGGACACAGAGCGACATTGGGAGTATGGATGGGGAATGTGGAGCTGGTGGAGGATGAGTTGGTGTGAGGGGGGAGTGTTAAAAGGCTTAATAGCCTTAAATACAACTGGATCAAAGTCCCAGAGAGTTGAGATGGGCTTTCCAACCAGCCCGTCTTGGCATTTGCCTGTCTCCGTGACCATCTTCAAACTGCCTCTGGGATAGGTGAGCCCAACTCCATTCTGCCCTCACCTACCTAGGCTGAAAATAGTTCACATGGGTGCCATTTATATGGATTCAGGTCTGCCAAATCAGGAAATGCCCCAACTCCACATTCCTTCTTGCTAGTGAAAATTTGGCCCACAGACTCTCATAGAGCAGGTTGTTATCATGTCTGCTACCCTGTAACATATCCTGAGAAAGTCAGAGTCCACTGTGTATAATCTGATAAAAAAAATAAAATAATGTCCTGAGCTTACTCAAAATAGCTAGTTGCCACTGACTATGACATGCCCCATTACATTTGAACACAGCCAGGGTAGGACGGTGGCGCAATGGGTAGCACTGTCGCCTCATGGCGCCGAGGTCCCAGATTCGATCCAGGCTCTGGGCCACTGTCCATGTGGAGTTTGCACATTCTCCCCGTGTCTGTGTGGGTTTCGCCCCCACAACCCAAAGATGTGCAAGGTAGGTGAATTGGCCATGCTAAATTGCCCCTTAATTGGAAAAATGAATTGGGTACTCTAAATTTATAAAAAAAACTTTGAACACAGCCCGCGCATGCTTTTGACAGCAGTGCTTGGTTCCCACTTAAACCAAGCCCATGATTTGAGGTCAGCTAACAAATTGCAAGGGCACCACACCTCAATATTCCTGCCTTGCCTCGTGCAACTGAATTCTGTTAGGCTGACTTCACTTCCCTAAGACCTGACCTTCATTTGAACTGCATGACGCCATTGCTTGAGGTAAAAACATTCAATTCATTCCATGTGTTGTAGCAACAGCACCTGCGCAAGAGAAACTTCAGATTTCACCAATAACTTTCCTGAGAATTTAACCTTTTCGTTTCACACAATTCGCTTAATTGAGTACAATAGGAACCATCTTTGACAATTTTCAATATTGCAATAGATATGTCATATTGCTTCCCCAGGAAAATAACATTTTAAAACATTGAAGGTAATTTATTGTCCATTCAAGATCATCAGAAGAAACCAAAGGATACATTTCCTTCTGATAGAACATAGAACAGTACAGCACAGAACAGGCCCTTCGGCCCTCAATGTTGTGCCGAGCCATGATCACCCTACTCAAACCCACGTATCCACCCTATACCCGTAACCCAACAACCCCCCCCCCCTTAACCTTACTTTTATTAGGACACTACGGGCAATTTAGCATGGCCAATCCACCTAACCCGCACATCTTTGGACTGTGGGAGGAAACCGGAGCACCCGGAGGAAACCCACGCACACAGGGGGAGGACGTGCAGACTCCACACAGACAGTGACCCAGCCGGGAATCGAACCTGGGACCCTGGAGCTGTGAAGCATTTATGCTAACCACCATGCTACCCTGCTGCCCTAATCTTGATAGATGCCAAGATTACGCATTTCAGGTATGGTTACAACTCTAGCAAATGGAATGTGGGCGGCACGATGGCACAGTGGTTTGCACTGCTGCCTCACAGCGCCAGGGTCCCAAGTTTAATTCCGGCTTCGGTGACTGTCTGTATGGAGTGTGTACTTTCTGTGTCTACGTGGGTTTTCTCTGTGTGCTCCGGTTTCCTCCCACAGTCCAAAGATGTGCAGGTTAGGTGGATGGGCCATGCTAAGTTGCCCCTTAGTGCACAAAAGATTAGATTGTATTGCGGAGATAGAGTGGAGGCGCGGTCTTTAGTCGGGTGCTCATTCCAGGGGTCGATGCAGACTCGAAAGGCCGAATGACCTCCTTTAGCAGTTTAGTGCTTTTTTTCATTCTATGAATACATTGTCAATGTGCATTTCTGGTAACCTGAATGAGACACAGATGAGATCCATCAGAAAGATAGAGTAGAGACAGCAGCAAATAATTAAAACACAAATTAAACCTCACATAATTAAAACTGGACATAAAATAATGGGGCAGGATTCTCCGAGCCCTGCGCCGGGCCGGAGAATCGCCGCAACTGTGCCACGCCGCCCCGACGCCGGCACGCGATTCTCCAAGGAGCGGAGAATTGCCGCCATTTGCGCCGGCGCGTTTGGCTCGGTGCCGGTCGCGGGCAGCTGTCCGTGGCGGGGCTGCCGATTCTGCGACCTTGATGGGCTGAGCGGCCGTGTGGAAACGGCAGAGTCCCGTTGGCGCCGTCCACACCTGCTCGCCGACGGCGGAACTCTGCGCGCAGGGTCGGGGGGGGGGGGGCGGCCTGTGGGGCGGGGTTGGGGGGAGCGGAGCTCCTTCACCGGGGGGACCTCCGATGGGGTCTGGCCTGCGATCGGGGCCCACTGATCGGCGGGCCAGCCTCTCCAGCCCCGGCCCTAATTTGTTATGCGGCCGGCCCCTGAACCCCCGCGCCATGTCGCGTCGGGGCCGGCGCGTTGAGGAAGTCCCCCGCGCGTGCGCGGGTTGCGCAGCGCATGTGAACTGCGCATGTGAACCGCTCCAGCGCCATGCGGGGGCCCCCTGTGGGGTCCAGAATCGGTAGTGGCCACGCCCATTTCGCACCGCCGCGAAACGCGACGGCATTCACGACAGCGCGGACACTCTGCCTCCATTTCGGAGACGCCTGCCCATGTTTGTAGCACCCTCATGAAAATAAATTTAGCTTGTAACAGACAAAAAGATATTTCCAACCCCTCATTTATTTTAACAGGAGCTCTCAGTCTTGTGCAAAGTGAGTGGATTGCACAAATGAATAGGCCAATAATCAAGAAGAGTAGTTTTGCATCATCGCAGAAAGAATTGCATAGTAATGGAGCGATAAATTGAAGGAGTCTGCATGCTCTGTTTTAAGAATATAAAGAAAGTACTAGGGCTGTATATTCAGTTATACAATGTGTTTCCAAACTCTATTTTTTTCAACCAATTACTAACTTAGCTGATAGTTCAAATGTTCAACATGCACATTTTATGTTAGAAGTAAGTGTCCTCAGTTGGTTAATTTTCTGGGTTAGGCGATGATTCCCATTTGAAAATAAGATTAAAAGATAGCTTTGAACAATTAACCTCACGGTAGCAATTCAGAGCAGGATATAATCAACAAATCACACAAAAATAATGAACTATCAAAACTAAATTCAAAAATAAATGTACAAATTCAATCAACTGTGAAGGGTAATTGCCCTTGAAATGTAAATATTTAGAAGAATACTCCATGGATTAATTCCATGAGGGCTTCTTATCGATGAGGCCAGCAATTTAATCAGAAATTCCAAGGGTCATTTGTACGCATACTTCCCAAAGCAAATTGTGCAGTCTCAGGAAATACCTCACTCAATACGTGTGTTATAAGGATGTCAAAGATGCATATTTAACAGCTATTTTTGAATATGTTTGAGATTAGATTAATACAGACCCCACTGAAACTCTTCCTGTACAATGAATAACAGGACTGATAATAACAGATGTAATTCTCTGCCCAGCCTTTTACCATGTCACGCCAGGGCTCAAGTCAAGTCTGCAGGATGTGAATGGTAAGAAGTACTTCTCGTGATTAATAATTAATGATAACACCAATTATCCTAACCAGAATGCATGTTCCAAATAGATTCCACTTCAGAAGAGCAAAACGCTGCACGGAATGTTGCTAATTAGCCCGTGATTCTTAATCCTGTTTGGAAAAACAGTAGAAGCTCAACAACCCTGCATGCAAAACCAAGAGTCATGTTCTAAGGGAATGGAAAATTAGTCCTGTATATTGTAAACCTCATTTTTGTTTTGCAAATGCTACCCTTTAGCGCAGCTTCATTGCTGGGAGCGCAGGATCACTGAAGTTACTCACAAGATGTTATTTTTGCCCCCTCAAATAATCTTATTCTGTGTCAATCCCTTTTCCTGAAAATTCTGAGATCAAGAGCTACTCCAGCACAAATATCAAGGCGAGTGAGGTACAGAGGGATCTGTGATATTATGTAGATTGTCTAGAATATAAGGGTTAATATAATATCATAATTAACCACTAGATGGAGCTAGATGCAGAACTATACAAAGCACTGACTCTCAGGCTTCTGGAAGAAGGCTGGAGAGGAGAGCATTTGGAACAGTGAGGGAGATCAGAGTACAGTTTTAGATAGAGTGCAGAGACTAGTGTTAGTTGAGTGTAGATTGTAGATGACTAGATTATTGTTTACTATAGGTGTAAGTGGTCGAGCTTTAATAAGTAGTGTAATAAATGTTAGCTTTGTGAATAAACTTAGCTTCTGTGGTCTTTGTGAACACTACAACATCCATCTTGAGAACAAAGAACACCACAGGATCATTGCAGTGTTGGAGCTGATGATCTTTTGGATGAAACTTACAGCCGAGGCTTTGTCTGCCCCAGAAGGATGTAAATATCCCATGGGGCTGTTTCCCAGAAGAAGAGTGATTCCCATTGTCCTGGCGATATAGTTATCCTCCATCAATATCACAAAACCTATTGGGTTGTTGTCACAGAGCCTTGCATGGGAGTTATTGCTTACAGTACAGTAGTGATTACACTTCAAAAGGACTTCATCATCTGCATTATAACTTGGGATATCCAGTCATCATGAAAGGTGCTATATAAATGCAGGCCTTAATTACTTTCTTGATGGATGTAATTTATACTGTCATATAGTTCGAAAGGCACCCCCAATTCTTCAGTATTTTAACTTAAGTGACTATTTTTGATGAGTAAGCCTGAACAAAGAGTGCCAACAGGGATATTTGACAGGTAGAATCATTGCACCTGGTCCTGATCTTGACCTTCCCAGAATCCATGCCGGCAGCACAATTTCAGGACCTCATTAAAGATTGAACAACAACCAATTTTTAATCTACAAGTGATCTACCTGACTCCGTCAGAATGCTCAAATCCATTGTGGCTACAAAAATGAATGTCACACAAATAACCAGGACATTCATTTTTTAATCATGATGTAAAATTCTGCTAATCAAGTTGCCAGATATACTTAATTCTGTTACAAAGATACCCAGCTCCCACATTGTTCTCAACAAATACTGCTCAGAAATCCTGCTTCTCTGAGTTGCTAATAGATGTCAAGGTTTTCCCTTCCTGTTATTGCTGTTTTGAAGTGAAACTAAAGTGGGGTTTTAACCCCATCCACTTAAATAGAGGAGCAAGTAAACAGTTAACCTCCATCTGGTGACTTAACTGCTGATTTCTTGCCCAATGTTGATGGGTCTTTCTTTAAATGTCCAGACCAGGATTTGGTGAGCATCACTGGACCCCGCTGGACACCTAATTGCTGCCCAAATGCGGGCTTGGTTGTAATATCACTGGACTAATAAGCAAGAGGACTAGGCGAACGCACTATGGGTTCAAACCCACCGCAACAGCTCATGGAATTAAACCTCGAATGAGAAGAATCCATAGACTCCATAGAATCCCTATAGTGCAGAAGGAGGCCACTGACCCTCTGAAAAAGCACCCTACCACTTCCCAGCCCTATCCCCATCTAACCTGCACACCTTTGGACTGTGGGAGGAAACAGGAGCACCCGGAGGAAACCCACGCAGACACGGGGAAACTCTACACAGACAGTGATCCAAGGCCGGAATTGAACTTGGTTCCTGACATTGTGAGGCAACAGTGCTAACCACTGAATTGAAAGCCAGCCCTGGCCATGGTGGCCACAATAACTATCATTGATTGCTGTAAAAACCAAACTGGTTTACTATAGTGCTTTAGGGAAGGATCCTATGAAAGACTATCAGAGTCAGAGTGGTGGTGGTTGAGGGTGGAAGTTAATGTTGCTTTCTGCAAAATGCAGGCTTTTCAGAAGAGGGATTGAAGATTAGGTCATTCAAGATGTACCCAGGCCTTTCTTGCCTCAAGCACCCTCCCCAATCCCTCCCCCCGCCCACCCGTTCTCTTCACTGCAGAGAGACCTTGGCGAGACTCCCAACCTCACACTTAAATGAGCGCTGATGGACAGTCCAGAGCCCCATGATTTTCTGTGGATCAGCAGACACTTCCCAACTTCTTATTCAGAGTGGGACTTCCACTGTGATAATAATTGAATCACATTGTTGAATGGTCCATCCTTTAGTTTATTTATTCTTACACATCACTCAGTGTTAAATACCCCATGAGATATTTTACGGGCCACTGAGATAGTGTTGGCTGAAAGCTTAGTTTGAAACTTCAGGTTATAATTCTCCATTGACTTACACTGAGTCCTGAACAGACGTTGCTCAAGGAAAAGCTCCCGCAGCTTGAGAACCGGTGGAGCAGGTGCTGCATTGGATACCAATGAGATAATAGGATAACCCCTGTCATGAAATGATTCAGCTTGCCAGGATGTGGTTAATAGTGAACTACCTGGGAGAAATTAATGGCTGCTGGACAATAATGGGCCTATCCCATTGTCAACGAGAAAATGGGTACAGATTGTTGTCGACATTTAGGACTGCTGAGATTGTCACATCAGCAACTCAATGCCTCTTTAGACAGAATAGGTATCGAGACTGAAGGGGCATGGGTAGTGCAGCCTGATATGCCAGATGAAATAGCAAGCAATATGAATTCCACAGAGAGGCAAATAGATTGCTGGAAGGCAGACTGTTTACATTCCTTGCTTCTTGAGTAAGTATTTGCACCAGACGCAGCAAGGCACGAAATCCATAGTTAGAAAGTAGGAGCAGAGTGAAGGCCAGTTTCTAATTGAAGTGGAACTGTGCTGACTTAGCGAGGAAGTAAGCACTGAGGGAGACCTTTGATTATCATGAGTGTAACAGGGTGTTCGGTGTGCTGATGAATTAATTACGTGTAAATAATTTGACTGTGCTTGTAACTGCAGCTTTTGACCACAAATTTGAATAGCTCTTCCTTATGGCACCAATTTTCAGTTCCACAGTCAGAATACTTACCACTGCTCTAAATGAGATTGTTTGTTCAGTGCTAATTTTGTCAAATTGGATAATTTTAAGCCATGAGCCCATGTCCACCGGGAATTAGGTTTCCCAAGCTCATTTCGGATAGAATGTTCAAACTTTTACTCTGGTGCTTATTTAGCTTAACTTTTGAGAGATTGACATCTGTGAGTTGGCTCTCCAAATTTAAATAGCTAAATCCTACTCTTTCTTTTGTTCAGTAATAGAACGCCACCCCTGTTCTTGCTGACCTACACTAGCTCCTTGTTAAGCAATGCCTCAATTTTAAATTTTTCATCAATATTTTCCAAACCCCCGCCCCAACCATGGTTTGCCCCTCCCGATCTCTGTAATCACCTCCGGTCCTGACATATCTGTACTCTTCTAATTCTGGCCTCTTGAGCATCCCCTATTTTATTTGCTGACCATTGGTGGCCATGCCTTCAGCTGTCTTGGCCCAAAACTCTGCAATTCTTCCCCTAAACCTCTGACTTTATTACTACCCTTCCTTTAAAGCACGCCTTAAAATCTGTCTCTTTGAACATTCGTTTGCCATCTGCCCAATTTGGTTTGGTGTTGTATTTTATTTTATAGTGCCCCCAGCGAAGCGTCTTTGGACATTCTATTATCTTAAACGCACTACGTAATTAAATATAAACAAAGATTGTCACTGTTGGTAAACTCAATTTTCCAAGAACTACAAGATCTTCAACTTTGAAGGCAGGATTGTGAGGGAGCAGCCTTGATGTATTGCCCTCCTGTCTGTATGACCATACTGTTTTGCATGACTCTTTAGCTAGAGTTATTGGTAGAAGTCTTACAACACCACGTTAAAGTCCAACAGATTTGTTTTGAATCACTAGCTTTCGTAACGCAGTTCCTTCAACAGGTGAATCTGCGCTCCGAAAGCTAGTGATTTGAAAAAAACCTGTTGGACTTTAACCTGCTGTTGTAAGACTTCTTACTGTGCCCACCCCAGTCCAACGCCAGCACCTCCACATCAGAGTTATTGATGTCAGCATTTTACTCACATGCATGAGCCAACCTTCGTGCCCAATATACCAGGATTATGTTCCATGGAGGACTGAGATTGGCTGCAATATGTGGAATGAATAGGAGTGAGCCGCTCTCTTTGACCCAGTCCTCAAGATTAAAGGAGAAATGATGGCATCCTCACACTCATTCAGGTCATTTAAAATACAGGGTGGGTGGATAGGTGAGACATCAGTACACACATCTACGTGGTGATGTCAAATTGTACTAACATTGCAATTAAAATTTGTACAGTAATTAAAACAATCTTCTAGAACAAATAGACTGAGAGCAAGAGTAAGTCTTGTGGCTGCCAGTGAATTTTAGATAGAACAGTACAGCACAGAACAGGCCCTACGGCCCCCGACGCTGTGCCGAGCAATGATCACCCCACTCAAACCCACGTTTCCACCCCACACCCACAACCCAACAACCCCCCCCAACCCCACTTTTTAGGACACTACGGGCAATTTAGCATGGCCAATCCACCTAACCCGCACATCTTTGGACTGTGGGAGGAAACTGGAGCACCCGGAGGAAACCCACGCACACACGGGGAGGACGTGCAGACTCCGCACAGACAGTGACCCAGCCGGGAATCGAACCTGGGACCCTGGAGCTGTGAAGCATTTATGCTAACCACCATGCTACCGTGCTGCCCACTTTAGTTTATTTAGTTTATGTTTGCTGCCAATTGCAAAACTGGTGTATAAAAACAACTTATGATTCTGCTGCCGGACAAAGAGAGACGGATTTAGAGGTATTGCCAATTCAGAGGGGCTGTCTTGCGAGTGCTGATCTACAAGAAGGGATAGCAAGAGCAGCGTTGTAGCCAGCAGAAAAAGAAAGCTTTTGGCCAGTGAGTACATGTTGGAGTACTTCAGAGCTGAAGGACACAATCACTCGACTTCTATCAATCTGGCAATTCTAATCATGGAAATCAGTTAACTGCTGCCTTTCCAAGGCTGTATATATATTTGTCATGTTTGTTTTCTGGAGTAACAAGAAATTACTCGGATACAATTTCTTGCTGCAGTTGGCTCCCCAGGGTCTATAACAAAATACAGGGGGGAATTCTCCAGTACCCCAGCTGTGTGTTGTTGGCGGCGTGCCGTTTGCTGGTGGTTGGTTCTCTCTTCCCGCCGCTTGTCGATTGGATTTCCTATTGAAGCCACCCCACATTGCTGGGAAAGCCACGGTGTGGGTGCGCTGCCAGTGGGAAAAGAGAATCCCAATGGACAGAGAATTACGGTCATGTTGCATTCCTGTTGAAATAGAAGCCTCTCCACTTGCCCTCCATGACTCTGAAGGTAGTCTGTATTACTTTGAGTTGTTCTAATTTCTTATTTTCCACCAGCCTACTCTAATACCTTCCTAGCATTTTAAAGTCTTACTTCCAACATCCTTCAGGTAAAGGAAAGTGACTTTGTGGCTTACCACGCCACATAATGTCATCATGGCAGTAATTGAGTTAGACGTGTTTCACTCCCATGCTTTGTGTTGTACAAAGCTATTAGTCTCACCAGGTTTCAGAGAATCATACAACAAAGAAGGAGGCCGCTGCAGCATTCGTGCTGTGTCGACCCTCTGAAAGAACTATCCAATTGGTTCCTCTTCCATACACTTTCCCCATAGCCCTGCCATTTATTTCCCCTTTTGGGCCTGACCTGCCTGAGTTGGCTCCGAACGAACTTTGTCCTGCACAGTCGCTCTTTGTCTGTATTCCTGCAAGTCTCTCATCCTCAGGTACCTGTCTAAATTCCTTTGAAAATTATTTATGGAAGCATCCTGTTCCACCTTTTAGGTAGAGTGTTCCAACTCCTGACAACTCCGAGTGAAAAAAAACACTCCTCTTCTCTGCTCTAGATCTTTTACCAGTGATTTTGAATTTATGACTTCCCATTTATTGAAACACTCACCAGGATGAATACTTTTTTTCCCGACTCACCCTCCCTCTCTTCATCTTGCAAACCTCCATTAGGTCTCCTCCTGTGATGCCTCGGGACAATACACAGCAGACTTCCTAAACAGCTCAAAGGGGTTTTGTCAACAGTTGGCAAAGGCAAATATATACTTGCACATGCTGGAGCGGTCTTAACTCTCCAGCTCTGGGGTCCACGCTGCCCGGGCCTCTGCTTCCAGGCTCCGCGCTTCTCTCTATTGGTCGGGGGTTCACATGCTCCTGTGCAATTATTCCTGAGCTGTTCACATGGACTGCAAAGCCGTCCCCCTGAAAGATGCCGCATTACGACATCCCTCCCCTGAAGTCCTTCATTACACTTTACAAAATAAGCTATATAAAAGTGCTATTTACAAGGTCAAGAGGCATAAATACTTCACAGAGTCAGTTTGTCCGGGGTTCTTTGAGTCTTTGCGGGCGTCCTTAGCTCCCCCACCCGGCTTCCCCAGCTTTGAGGTACTCTTGTTCTCTGCAGAAGATGATGGTTTTGGGGACTCCATCTCTTCTGCAGGGCTGCGCACCTCACCAGCTCCCACCTGGACTGTTGACGCGGCTAAGTCTGAAATTCCCAGCTCCTTCCACTCAGGAACAGCCATAAGAGTGCCAGTGGGACTAGTTGGATCCATCTGGTTTGGAATGGGGCCTACCATTCTCCCAGCCCCTCACATGGTCACCATGCCTCCGCACAGTCCTGCCATTGGGATACAATCCGACCAGCTAATCAGAGTGGGCCTGAGCTGAAATTCCAAACCCACCTGGAATGATCTGTAACCATTTTTTGAAGTATGTTGATTTCTCGGGGAGGCCTGACGTGCCTGTACCCTCCCCGCCAAATTTGCAAATATCAAGTCCAAACAAGTTCTGAGGTGATGGCCCATAAACAACTCAGCAGGCATGGTGGCATGGGGGGGGGGGGGTGGGGGAGGGGGGGGGGGGGGGCCGTGTTGTAGGACATTTACCAGCTGATGATGCGCAGTGACCGGTCACATTTTCTAAAGTGTGTAAAGTCTGTGCGGCCCTTTCCGCCAACCCGCTGGGTGCAGAGTGAACAAAGAGTTGGAAATCATCCCCAGTAAAAGGTGGACTGTTATTTGACACAATGGCTTCTGGTAGGCTGTGTATGGCAGAGTTTTGGTGTCAGGCACCCATTGTAGCCGCTCAGGTCGTAGCTCCCATCTCATGTATGGATAGCCATTTAGAATGAGTGTCTACCAAGCCAAGAAACATCCTGCCCAAGAAAGGGCCTGCATTGTTGGTGTGCACTCTGGTCCATGGACAACCCAGCCACTCCCAAGGGTGGAGACTGCCTGAAGGAGGTAACGATTGGCGAATCTGGCACAGAATGCATTGCTGCACCATTTCCTCAACAGCTTTATCAATTTCCGACCACCAAATATAACTGCGGGCCAGCATCTTCATGTTTGTTTGGCCCAGATGGGCACTGTGTAATTCTTGTAAGAGGGGTTCCTTCAATGGGGTGAAACAATGACTCGAGAGCCCTATAGTATTACTCCAGCTTCACAGGTTAGTTCATCCCTGCGGGTCACGTAGGGCCCCAACTGTTCGAACATCTCATGGTGCCAACCTATTTGTGTCATCCATTTCACCTGGGATAATACTGGATCTCACTGAGTTCAGTTTTGTATATGTCCGACCAACACCGATAAGGTGTCCAAGACGTTCAGTGCCAAGATGATTTCTTGGGGTACTGGCGGTGGTACCACCTGCTTTGGCAAGGGGAATCGACTCAATGCCTCCGCATTAAAGGTTTGGGTGCCAGGCCTGTGTTGAAAGGTGTAGTTGTAGGCTACTAGCAGCAAGGCCCAACTTTGCGGCCTAGTGAAGGAAATCAGGGGCATTGGCTTGTTCTCTTTCAAAAGACCCAAAATCGCCTTATGGTCGGGTATTATGATAAATCGCCATCCATAAACATTATGGTGAACTTTTTAACAGCATAGTCAATGACCAGTCCCTTCTTTTCCATTTGGGCATAATGTTGTTCTGCTTCTGAGAGGGTCCTTAAGGCAACGGCAACTGGCTGCTCTGATCCCTCCTCCATCATAAGGGATAGAACGCCACCAATCCTGTATGGCAAGGCATCGCATGTGAGAACAATTGGCTTCCCATGGTCGAAATAAACTATTTGAAGATCGCAGAGCTTGTTTTACCAAGGGGAAAGCTTCATTCTTGCTGCTCCTTCCATTGTTAACATTGTTGTTTCCTTAGCAACTGGTGTAGTGGTGCCAATGCCGTGGCCAGGTTTGGAATGAACCTGCCATATTTGTTCACCATTCCCAGGAAAGATTTCTGATCATCTACATTCCTGGGTGCTGGGAAGTATTGTATGGCTTTGACGTTTTCTTTGAGTGGGTGTAAACCTATGCCACCCACTTGGAACCCCAAGCACATGACCTCTGTGGTCTGGAAGGTACATTTCTCATTTTTAAGGCGGACCCCTGCATCTCTGAACCTCTTTAATACCTCTTCCAAACTTGACATGTGTTCTTTGTGTGTGATTCCAGTGACTAGAAATAATAATAATAATAATAATAATCGCTTATTGTCTGAGTAGGCTTCAATGAAGTTACTGTGAAAAGCCCCTTGTCGCCACATTCCGGCGCCTGTTCGGGGAGGCCGGTACGGGAATTGAACCCACGCAGCTGGCATTGTTCTGTATTACAAGCCAGCGATTTAGCCCACTGTGCTAAACCAGCCCCGATATCATCATCTAGGTAGACCATCACTGTTGGGATATCCTGAAGAAGGTTTACCGTGGTACCCTGGAAAATAGTGCAGCCTGAGAAAATGCTGAAAGATAGACTCGTGTACTGAAATAGGCCCATGCACGCATTGATCTGGGCAAAACTTTTGGGACTCTTCATCTAGTTCCAACTGCAGGTACATGTGGCTGAGGTCAACCTTGGAGTAGGTGAGGCCTCCCGCCAGCTTGGCGTAGAAGTCCTCGATTTGGGGGTACCTACCCACCTGGACGGCCTGGTTAATAGTGACTTTGTAGTCCCCACATATTCCTATTGATTGGTCTGGCTTCAGTACGGGGACTATGCAGGCTGCCCACTTGGAAAATTGCACTGGCTTAATTATTCCCAGCTCCTGTAATCACTTCAGCTCAGCTTCGACCTTTTGATGCAGGGCGTAAGGGACTGGTCTGGCCCGAAAAACCTTAGGTGTCAAGTCCGGGTTGACATAGGTTTTGGCCTTCACAGCCTTGATCTGGCTTGACTCATTGTGAAACACATCCTCGTATCTTCACATGACACCTTGAAAGACACTGTTGGAGATTGTAAAGATTTCCAGCCAATTCAATTTAATTGACTGTAACGAGTCCCTTCCCATCAGGCTTGGTTTGTGCCCCTCCATGACAATCAAATTCAGCTGACTCTTTGTAAGCCAGGCCCCAAGGATTTTTGGGGTTTCCCTCATGCAGGTTGACAGCTTGGCCACCAAGCTCCCCAAATTCAGGGATTGAGCCTCTTCTCAAATATAACCAATGTCTGCTCCCCCACAACTGTACCCGACGCCGCGGTATCTTTTTCAAAGGTCTTCCGTTCACTTGCAGAATTATTTTGACTGGGGCTGTCTTATGGACTTTGATGACACTCAGACAATATATTACATGCTCCTCCTCAGAACTCTTCTTCAATTGGTTCAGTGGTGTCATGGATTGCTGCTACTGCTGGTTTTTTTGCAATGGCACACCTTGCCTTTCAAGACAACAAGCTTCGATATGGCCATTTTGGTTGCAACGAAAACAGGCAAATACGCGACAATGGCAAACTTCAAGGGGGTGATCTCCCCCACATCGAAAACAATCCACCTCTGTCTCGGGCTGATGGCCCATTCTTTTCCTGGTTCTCTGACTTCGATTTGGGCCCGAGGACCATGCCTGATTGTGCTGCGCATCTCGTGGCCATACCATCCCACAACTGATTCACCTCCTCTTCCGGCACACCTTGTAGCTATCTCAATCGCCTTGTCTAATGTGATTTTAGTTTCAGCCAGGTGCTTTTCCTGAATGCTGAGGTTGTTAATTCCACAAACTAGACGACCGTGCAGCATATCGCTGAGCGCTGCTCCGGACTAACAATGTTTGACCATTTGGCGAGTTTGGCTACGAAGATGGAGGCGGATGCTTCTTCATCCCTAACAGCAGAGTTGAATTAGTACTGCTGCAGGATGATCAAGGGCCTGAGGTTAAAATGTTCCTTGACCAGTGGTCAACTGGTCAAAGGTTTTTGAGTTGGGAGCCTCTGGGGGTGTAAGATTTCTTATCACGTTGTAGGTTTGAGGCCTATGAACCATCAAAAGTATCGCTTTCTGCTTGTCTTCCCCTGCTATCTCATTCGCTGTGAAAAAATAACAGAGCCGATCGATGTACTGGCTCCAGTCTTCGACCTCCTGGTCGAACAGTTTGAACTTTCCGATCAATGGCATTTATTCACTTTTCGGGTGCTACTGTTGAAGGTTCCTGATTCTCGTCTGTCTTTGGAGGTTTCTTCCTCCCCCCTCAAATTCCAAATTACTGAAGACTAATGAAAGAACTGTTTACCTCGTTGCCAATGTGGTGGCTCGAGAAAATAGACTGAAGGCTTCCAGTAATAATGAAAGGGGTTTCTTAACAGGAGGATAGGTTGCAACTCTCCAGGGTCCATACTACCCAGGTTCCAGCTCCCAGGGATCGCACTTCCTCTCTATTGGTCAGGGTTCGAACGCTCCTGCGCAATTGGTCCAGAGACCGTCACATGGACCGCAACACCCATCTGCTTAAAGGGACCGTGCTATGACCCCTCCTAATCTTTTCTGCTCCAAATGGAACAGTCCGAACTTTTCCAACCTCTCCTCATAACTGAAGTCCCTCATCACTGGTAACGTTCTGATAAACCTTTTTAATACCTTTAAAGCTTTACTCAAGTATTTCACCGGGAACTGTTCAACACTGAGACCCAACTGCTTGTGATTCATTAAAAAAAAAAATTAGAGTACCCAATACATTTTTTCCAATTAAAGGGCAATTTAGCGTGGCCAATCCACCTAGAGTGGCTGCAGCTACTCTCTGTCTCTGTTGCTGAGTGCTGGCTGTTGCTGACTTGCCTTCAGAGAGAGAGGGAGGAGAGCGGAAGGAGAGAGGAAGGAGAGAAGGAAGGAACAACAACAACAACAATAACAACAATAATAACAACAACAACAACAACAGGAAGGTGGCTGTAAAACAAGGTGGGAATGAAGCCTCTTTGCACTGTTTGTTTGCTGGGCCCTTCCCGGGCTGAGGGCCCGGCCCTGCCCAGTTCTCCCAACTGTCCGGCCTTCCTCATTCCATCTGGTGAGCTTGTTCCAGGACGGGGTCATTGAGTGGTTGCTGGGCCCCTTCCGGGCTGAAGATCCCTTACACCAGCAGGGAGGAGATCAGTTCCATTGGGTGCTCGTTCTCAGGTGAAGCACAGACTGTATTTTACTGAGCCCTACTTGGGCTGAAGACTTCTGTGAACCAGCGCCACTTAACTCAGTGTGGTGACCAAGGGTGGCAGCACGGACTATGTTTTATTTTTTGCTGGGCCTCCTCTTGGCTGAAGATCCCCAATCCTCCCACCCTCCAGCTTCACCCGGAGTCTCAGGAGTCTCTCACCTCGGGCACCATTCCATATACGGTGCCCCACCCTCCTGTTTTGCTGACCTCCTCCAACAGTGCTCCGTGTTCTCTCTACTCTTCCCTGCTTTGCTCCCCTGTATACCTTCCAAGGGAGAGAGTACGTCATTCCACCTCGGTCTTCCCCTGACAAGCCCCTCTCCACTATCTATTTCGTCAATTAAATTCCAACGTGACAAAGCCCACATTGGGCTGGGCGTGGCACTTCCCATGATGGCCACTCCATCTA
Source organism: Scyliorhinus canicula (assembly GCF_902713615.1). Taxonomy (NCBI): domain Eukaryota; kingdom Metazoa; phylum Chordata; class Chondrichthyes; order Carcharhiniformes; family Scyliorhinidae; genus Scyliorhinus; species Scyliorhinus canicula. The sequence continues at coordinate 27,654,272 of NC_052164.1, forward strand.
CGCCAGTGGCGGGGCCGACCAGAGCCTCCATGGGGGGGGGGGGGGGGGGGGGGGGGGGGGTGGTAGCCTCCTCGGCCTCCACTGCAGCCCCGCCACCTTTCCGGTTGCTGACCCGAAAGCTGGGCGTAAAGTGCTACGCTCACCCCACCGTCACCATAGAGGTGTGGCGGTGGGGGGGGGGGGGGGGGGGGGGGGGTCTACATGCATCACCTAACCTCACGTTTAGGCGGGGTGGCTATCTTGTTGGCCCCACATTTTCAGCCGGAGATTTTGGGGTTCAAGGAGCCAGTGCCAGGCCGGTTGCTGCACTTGACGGTCCGCGAGGGGGTGGAGGTACTTCACTCTGTCAATGTCTCCGCTCCCCAGGCTGGCCAGCAGCAGACAATCTTCTTTGAACAAGTGTCCACTCATCTTGGCACCATCGCCGCGGGCAAGTGCATCGTCTTAGGGGTGTATTTTAATTGCACCCTCAGGACAAAGGACCGCCTTGGTACCCAGTGCAGCTCTCCTGCGGTGGTGAAGCTAAGGAACCTGGTCGGGTTCTTTGACTTGGTGGATGTCTGGCAAACTCTCCATCCTGACTCCAGCGTCTTCACTTTGTGAGGCCTAGGGCTGGAGCGTCCAGAATCGACCGCCTCTATATTTCAAGGGCGTACCTGCCCCATGTCCCAACGGCCTCTGTGCAGCAGGTGCCATGCTCGGACCACCGTCTTGTGTTGGCGGGGCTCGCCCTGTCTCGCGCTCAGTCGCGGTCCATGTACTGACATTTTAACAACCTGCTGCTGGAGGACGAGCGGTTCCTGGGCTCGTTTCGTCACTTCTGGACTGGCTGGAGAAGGAAGTGGGCAGGCTTCCCCTCCTTGAGGCTATGGTGGGACGTGGGCAAGACTCACGTGCATACCTTCTGTCAGGAGTATGTGAGGGGGTCGACAAAGAGGCGGAAATCCAGGGTCGAGGAGTTGGAAAGGAGGTGCTCGACCTGGAGTCACGTCTCGGTCAACCCGATGAAGACCTGGCCCTGCGGCTGGTGTAGAGAGAAGATGGGCCGCTGCGGGACCTGCAACTTGTCGGGGGGCGTATGTGAGGTCGCGGAGCCAGATCCTTACGGACATGGACTGTGGCTACCCCTTCTTCTACTCGCTGGAAGGCACGGGGTCCGTCAGCAGCTCCTTACGCTGCTGGCCGACGACGGGTCCCTCGTCTCGAATCCGGAGGAGGTTCGGGCTCAAATTCGAAGCTTCTACAGTGCTCTCTTCTCTCCGGATCCATCCAGCGAGGATGCTTGCAGAGTTTTGTGGGAAGACCTGCCGCAGGTTGGCCCGAGGGCGCCGGTAGGCTTGATACCCCGATAAGCCTGGCGGAGCTGACCGGTGTCCACGACAGCCTGTCCAGGGGCTCCAGGGCTGGACGGGCTGACCATGGAGTTCTTCAGGGCGTTCTGGGACCAGGGCGTTCTGGGACATCCTGGGGAGCGACTATACGGGGATCCTGGGGGAAAGTATCACAACTGGGGAGATGTCCCTCTCATGGCGCAGAGCCAACATTACCTTGCTGCCAAAGAGGGGGGATCTCCGCCACCTTAAAAGCTGGCGGCTGGTCTCCCTCCTCAGCACGGATTCCAAGATTTTCGCCAAGGCAATGAGTTTGCGTCTTGGCACCGTGCTGAACCACATGATCCACCCTGACTAGTCCTACATGGTCCCGGACCGCACAATCCATGACAACATTCATCTGGTCCGGGGCCTGGTCCATCATTTCCAGAGGGCTGGAATGTCGAGCGCCTTCCTGTCCCTTTATCAGGAGAAGGTGTTCGACAGGGTGGATCATGAATATTTATTCAGGACTCTGTAAGCATTCGGATTCGGGATGCAATTTGTCGCCCGGATCCAACTTCTGTACACGACCACAGAGTGTCTTGTTAAGGCTAATGGGTCTCTGACGGTGCCCCTTCGCTTTGAGAGAGGAGTGCGTCAGGGCTGCCCTTTGTCTGGCCAACTTTATTCTATTTGCGTGGAGCCTTTCCTGCGCCTCCTGCAGAGGAGGCTGTTGGGACTGCTTCTGCGCGGGCCGGGCATTGTGGTGGTCCTTTCGGCTTACGCTGATGACGTACTCCTCATGTTCGCTGACCCTGCTGACCTGCGGAAGATGCGAGAGTGCCAGGCTGTGTACTCCGACGCGTCCTCTGCCAGGATCAACTGGGCCAAATGTTCCGGACTCCTGGTCAGTCCGTGGCAGACGGACCCCCTCCCAGAGGAGCTCAGGCCTTTCACCTGGAGCAGGACCAGCCTCCTCTATTTGGGAGTCATTCTTTGCCCGGCTGAGGAATCGTGGCCGGCTAACTGGCAGGAGCTGGAGACCAAGGTTGCCGGTCGCTTGAGACGCTGGACAGGACTGCTCCGAGTGCTGTCTTATAGGGGTCGAGTTCTCGGCATAAACCAGCTGATAGCCTCCACGTTGTGGTACCGGCTGGTCACTTTGATTCCTCCCCCTGACTTTGTCAAAAGGATCCAGAGAATGCTTGTCGAGTTCTTCTGGGACCAGAGACTGCACTGGGTCACTGTTGAGGTTCTGAGTCTCCCGCTTAGGGAAGGCGGCCAGGCACTGGTGTGCCTTCCCACCCAGGCGGCAACCTTCCGCCTTCAGATCCTGCAATGTTGAGCCTCCTAGACAATGATGTGCTCTGTCGATGCATTTCTTCCACCAGGTGCATGGCCTAAATTATGACGTGCAGCTCCTGTTCATAGATCTGCAGGGTCTTCGTTAATAATAATAATAATAATAATAATAATAATTGCTTATCATCACAAGTAGGTTCAATGAAGTTACTGTGAAAATCCCCTAGTCGCCACATTCCGGCGCCTGTTCGGGGATGCTGGTACGGGAATTGAACCCTCGCTTGCTGGTTTTGTTCTGCATTACAAGCCAGCTGTTTAGCCCACTGTACTAAACCACTGTTACCCTCTACAGGCGCTGCCCATCTTTTACCAGGACCTGCTCCAAGTCTGGAACATGGTCGCCTCGCACCGCAGCTCCCCCCTGCCAGGAGTGGTGGCTGTCGTCTGGGAACCGTTGCTCAGGAATCCGCACCTCCACCAATGCCATTTCGAGTGGCTGGCAGAGGAGCAAGCTGTGGATGCCGGGGTGACCAGGATCAGGGACGTGCTGGGTGGCGGAGGAGTGGGCTGGATGACACCCTATGAGTTACCACAACGTGCAGCGGTGGATGTCCGGCTCACAGCCAATGCCATCCGAGACCTCAAAATGGTTGTGCTGGACCCATGGCACTCGTGGTTTGCAGGACGCGCAGGTGCGGGATGGTATCCCGTCTGGGCGAACCCCTGCCCGGACGGAATTCCACATTGGTCCCAGGCCCCGAAACCTCCCTCGGGGGCTGGTGCCCCACAATCCTAGCCGCCTCACGGAAATGCCTTCCGTGCCTTTGCGCACTGTGCTGAGGGGTTTCCTCTACGAGCTGCTGCTGCACCACCCTTCACCTCCTTACCCTTGCCCGCCGTCCGGAAATGCCATGGTGTGCCTTGATGCCGTCCAGCAGCGGAGGTCCCTACTGGAGGTCCCTCTATAGAGGAGTTGTCCCCTCAATCTTGGGGAACTGGGGTGGAGGGTGTTGCATGCAGCAGTGCCGTACAATCACCGATTGCACCGACTCCATTTTTGCAGCCTTGTGGAGTCCGTGGACCATGTCTATGTTACATGTTTTAGGCTGCACTCCCTTTTTAGTTTTCTAATCAAACTTTTGGAGGAGTTTTGTTTGTACTTCAGCATCACTCTCCTGATCTACGGGCACCGGGTGCGGAGAGGGGCGGGGAAGGTGGAGGACCTCCTTTTGAACCTGCCCCTGGGCTGGCGAAGCGCGCCATTTATAGGTACAGGCAGTTGGCAACCGAGGGGGTCGTCCGGCCAGACTGTCTGCCCCTCTTCCATGGCTACATTCGCGGCCGGGTGTCCCTGGAAAGTGAACATGCGGTGTCCACGGGCGCCATCGAGGCCTTCCATGCCCAGTGGGTACCACAGGGGTTGGGGTGCTTTATTGACCCCTTTACCTGCACTCTTATTTGATGTTTTTTAACTTTCCGTTGATCTTGTTTTTGTTTGGGCAGTGCCCCTAACAGTTTGTTTTCCTTTCTTCTGTTTTGTTGGTGGACCTCAAAAGAGTGGCCAGTCCACCTACCCTGCACATCTTTGGGTTGTGGGGGTGAAACCCATGCAAAAACGGGGAGAATGTGCAAACTCCACACAGAAAGTGCCGGGATCGAACCTGGGACCTCGGTGCTGTGAGGCAGCAGTGCTAACCACTGCGCCACCATGCTGCCCTGCTAGTGATTCATAAAGTTCCAACTTGATCTTATTGTTTTTCTTAGATTCTATTCCTCAATTTATAAATGTAAGTAACCTTTATTAACAACCTTATCAACCTACCCTGCCATCTTTAAGGATTTGTGAATGTGCTTCTCCAAGGCAAGGTTGTGGAGGTGAGGGTGGAGCTGTGCCCAAGAGTGCCAGTCTTCGGGGTATCAGAACAGCCAAAGCTACAGATGGGGAAGGGGGTCGACGGCCTGGCTTTCGCTTCCCTAATCGCACGCCAGAGAATCCTGCTCGGCTGGCGATCAGCAGCACCACCAACAGCTGCAGACTGGCTGGTAGACCTGGCGGAATTTCTCCATCTGGAGAAGATCAAGTACGCCGTCCGAGGATCGGAAGAGGTTTTCCACAAAGCGTGGGGGGAAATTCATCGGCCTGTTCCAAGACCTGCTCGAGGTCAACAGCGACTTGGGAAAGAGGGAGAGACGGGGATGGGAGGGGGGGGGGGGGGGGGGGGGAGAGCAGACAAGAACACACAAAACCAGGAGGTACAAAGGGGGAAGGGCAGAGGGGGGAAGGGGAGAGCAAGTGAGCAGGAAACCCAGGTGGACGATAGAGAGAAGCATGGAAGAGGGAGGGGGAGAGGGGACAGGAAGCCCGCTCGCCAAACCCACAAGGCCTACAACAACAACAAAAACCACAGAAGGAGGGGGGGAAAAAAGGGAGAACAGGAGTTCAGCGATAGAAAACCCAGGAAGGAAGAGGGGGATACCAAGGAGGGGACGGGGTATTGGGGGGGGGGAGAGGAAGAGGGGGAGAAGATATATCAAGAAAGAGTGTGCACATAAAAAACTGTATAAATTAAAAATTTCGGACACAAAAATCTCACTCTGTAAAATTGAAAATGCCAATAAAAACATTTAAAAAAAATATGTCTTGACAGACACAGAACGGACATGGAATGGAGGAAGAATACTGCTCGTTTGGGCAATGAGTAATAGGTCTAAATAAGGAATCTGGATCGGCGCAAGCTTGGTGGGCCGTAGGGCCTGTTCCTGTGCTGTAATGTTCTTTGTTCTTTGTCCAAAACAATCCTTATCATAATTTTCTACTTTGCCAAGTTTTGAGTAATTGGAAAAACTCGCTTTCTCTCTCCATAGATGCTGCCAGACATGCTGAGTTCATCCAGCATTTTCAGTTTTTAACGATTTATAATGCTGCTCCCTACACCAGCACCTAGGTTATAAAAATAGCAAAGAATAATGGACCCCAAACTGACTCTTGGTGAATGTGGTTGCCTTGTCTGAAAAACATCCATTCACAAAAGGCATTTTGATTTTGGCCAGAGTTTCCTGCTGCAGTAACAGAAAATAATTCTTCTAATCTCCTCAGTGGTTCTTTTGCCTATTATCTTTAATTTGTGCTCTCTGGGTATAGTGGAAATAGTTTAATGATTGAGCTGAAAATAAGTTGAGGAAAGGTGAGTGAAGCTAATATGTGGCACGGGAAGATGTTGCGGTAATTAGCCATACGCATCTCAACATTTTTAAACATGCAAGCCCAGTTGGGACGGCAGAGCATCCTTTCGACATTCTCAAGATTCACTTCTGTTTTCTGATTGCTTTACAATAAAGGCACATCTTTGGGTTGTGGGGGTGAAACCCATGCAGTCATGGGGAGAATGTGCAAACTCCACACCGACAGTAACCCAGGGCCGGGATTCGAACCCGGGTCCTCAACGCCATAGTCCCAGTGCTAACCACTGCGCCACATGCCGCTCTTTGGCAATTTTTTAATGGAATGCACTGTCCGATATCATAGTTTCACCCGTTGCAAAAAATGGGCTTGTTCTTTCTCTGGCAGATTTTTCTCTGAGCAGATACTAACCCCGTGTCTGTTCTGGACAGAAACCTAGGAAATTGAATGAAGCTTTTTCTCGGAGGAATACTTCAGGAGAATAATATTCAAAATGAACCAACTGTACACCAGTAATTTTCATAATCTATTAACTGAAATTGACAAAGGACTTTCAGGCCCAAGAGATCATGTGCAGACTTGTATGTAGTTTAACTGCAGAAATTGCAAACGCCTAATGAGAAATGTTTTAATTCTTCAGTGGAATCAGATTCTGCTGCCAAAAGCATGGGTCCTGTTAGAGTATCTGTCTTGTATACTAATGATTCTGCTGTTTTCTGTCTTGTATCATTATCTTTCGTCTCAGATCTGCTGGCACACTGCCATGCAACTGCAGTGGAACTTTGCAGACTGCATTGCAGTGGCCTGTTCCCTCCCTGATATTACAGAAACACATGCCCTAACAGTTACTTTTACTGTCAATGGTTTCTGTCACTTCGCAGAGGCCGTAAGGATACTCGTTTTGTTTGAAAGTTTTTTTTTATTGGTTTTGCTTTATAATAACATTGCCAGGAACATCACACAGCAGTAAAGAGATATCAATAGAATTGGTACACAAGAAGAAAACATAAACAGGCCTGTATACAAAGGTAACGTGTGTACCGATACGGGGCCTCTAACATTGGGCCCCCAATGATCGGTGAGCACAACCGTATCAATCTGTTGCCTCCTGCTATTAAAGCGTTCCAGGGACGTGTTTGGCACCACCTGCGCGCACCTTGCTGCTGTCGATGTGGTCACACCCATGTGCTTCCATGTCCTTTGACAACTCTGGCTCCTCTGCCTTGCTGCCCTGTATCCTGGTTGATGTCGTAACCCCCTATTCTCCTGTCCTGTCCCGTCCCCCCCACCCTCCCCCGTTCCCCCGCTCCTCTTTTATTCTTCTGTAATCCGTTTCGGTCAGTGTCCTCCCACCCCATCACTCTCGGCCCCTCTCCCTTATTGGTTGCTGGTCACAAACAGCTCTTGGAACAATCTGGTGAATTGCTTCCACGTGTTGTGAAAGCCTTCCTCTGGATGGAGAATTTTATTTTTTCCAGTGAGGAATTCTGCAAAGTCGAACAGCTAGTCTTGGGTGGTGCTGCTGATCTCCAGCCAAGCAGGAATCTCCAGTGGGCAATCAGGGATGCAAAGGCTGGGGCTTCTACCCCGCTCCCCTTTAAGAGTTCTGACTATTCCGATACCCCGACGACCACCACTAGTGGGCATGGATTCACCTTCACCCCCCCCCCAGAACCTTGGGCATGGCCTCGAAAAAGGCAGTACAGTTCCTGACAAGTCTGGGGAAGGACCAGAACATGTGGGTGTGGTTTGCCGAGCCTCCCTGGCACCTTTCACATTTGTCCTCCACCTCTGGGAACAAGCCGCTCATGCGCGTTCTGGTCAAGCGTGCCCTGTGTACTACCTTTAGCTGCGCTAGGCTCAGGCGTGCACATGAGGAAGTGGAGTTTGCCCCATGCAGTGCTTCGATTGGGGCAGCACGGTAGCATGGTGGTTAGCACAATTGATTCACAGCTCAAGGATCCCAGTTTCGATACCCGGCTTGGGTCACTGACTGTGCGGAGTCTGCACGTTCTCCCCGTGTGTGCGTGGGTTTCCTCCGGGTGCTCCGGTTTCCTCCCACAGTCCAAAGATGTGCAGGTGAGGTGGATTGGCCATGCTAAATTGCCATTAGTGTCCAAAATTGCCCTTAGTGTTGGATGGGGTTACTGGGTTATGGGGATAGGGTGGAGATGCGAGCTTGGGTAGGGTGCTCTTTCCAAGAGCCGGTGCAGACTCGATGGGCCGAATGGCCTCCTTCTGCGCTGTAAATTCTTTGAAAATAAATTCTATGATTCAAAAGGATATTCTTCTCTGTATCATGATAGCGCAGAAGGGGAAGTAAAACTTCATGAATAAACCACGTTGGTTAGCGATTCTGTAGAGACGGTCAAGGGATAATCATTTTAACCCACAGCTCTTCCCCTTTGACGTTGGCATATTTTCCCCTTAATATTGTTGCTATAAATGTCCCAGAGGTGATATGAAGTGATCCAAGTCAAGAGAAAATGGTGAAGAATGGGTAAAAGGAACTGGAGGGTGGATGGTTTGCCCTTCGTTTCATTGGATTATTATCCTCTACAACTGGAGACACTGGATGAAAACGATAATGGCAATGCATTTCAACAAACTTGAAATGGGACTGGGTCCTGCATGTTGGCCGAGTGCCTGGAATGGCCAAGAATAGCTGCTGTAAAAATTCCACTGAAAGTCAGTTTTGTTTCCCAGTAAGGAAATTATGTGGCAAAGATTTTTCAGTATCTTCATTCCATTAGTTTATAATTCCAGTTTCCAAACCATTTGGGATGTTACGCAACATCATTGGACCACTGACCAGGTCAGCTTGCGTGCACCATCTTCCGTATGTACCGGTCTTGTAAAGTGACTCCGCTATCTGTATTTTGTCTTTTTTTTCAGATTTTGCTGGAGGTTTGATGAAATAAATAAGAGAATGGGCCATGCAACAGTGAATCTGGTTGCAAAACGTTGAACTTTAGTTCATTTGCTGGAAAAACAAACTTCCTGTGCCATCCCAACCCAACAGGGCAGCACGGTGGCACAGTGCTTAGCACTGTTGCCTCACAGCACCTCAGCCTTGGGTAACTGTCTGTGCGGAGTTTGCACGTTCTCCCCGTATCTGCATGGGTTTCCTCCGGGTGCTCCGGTTTCCTCCCACAATCCAAAGACATGCAGGTTAGGTGGATTGGCCATACCAAATTGCCCCATAATGTACAGGTTCAGTGAGGTTATGTGGGGGGGGTGGGGGTTAGGGTTACCCTGCACATCTTTGGGTTATGGAGGTGAAATCCACGCAGGCACAGGGAGAATGTGCAAACTCCACACGGACAGACCCAGAGCTGGGATCGAACCTGGGACCTCGACGCCGTGAAGTGGCAGTGCTAACCACTGCGCCACCGTGCTGCCCATGAAAGTCCTTTATATGTATTGAAGTTGACAGCTCTGGTAGACTGACTCATAAGAAATGAAACACAAATACTTTAACCAGTACACTAAAAATAGCTCACATTAATGTAAGACCCCTTCATGTGAATTATAATCATAGGATTATAGAATCCTAGAATCCCTACAGTGCAGAAGGAGGCCATTTGGCCCGTTGACTCTGCACTGACCCTCTGATCGATCACCCTACCCATGTCCCCACCGTGCCACTCCCAAAATAATGCTGCCCAAAGTGGGACATTGACTATAGTGCTAGCATCCCGACGGATGTAAAGTGAGTGTACAGTGATAGCTTTGTCTTTGCATAATTCCAGTATTTTCTCAATGATAAACAATTGCAAATTCATCACCCAGCCTCATTGTAAATTGGCATTAGTGCCTGATATGAGTCACAAATTTGCATTAGAACATGATTAATGTGACGGCAACCTTACAACTAATGAAAAGCCAATGTGAGATCCTTAGAATTCAGCAATGTTAAAATACATCAAACAGATGTTCTGGGAATTTAAAAGCATGCTGAGAATATAAATCACCATCACTTGCATTAATGGCGTAGCTGCTAATGTTTTACACCAGTCAGACATTAAAACCACCACTTTATAGGATGCCGACAGAGTTAAATGGAAAAAGGTAATTATTGCCATTTACTTGTTAGTACAGAAGTGTTTAAAGCCATTAGGTGCTGTCAAATAGAAACAAAGTGTTGAATATTTTGAACCATTAATCATAGGTATTATTATAATCAGCAAGTTGCTGATCTTTGAGGTGCTTTTTCCACTGTTCTTGGCCCATGTTTTGGCAGAGTTTGGTGTACTTGTACAGGATGTGACTAATGGAAACCTGTAAGTAAATTAAAATAAGTTGCATTTCATTTCAGAAAATACCTTGGTTAGAATTAATGCTCATCCAGTAATACTCTGGTGATGGTAGTGTTTAATGGGAAACGCCTGCTTTCATTCCTCATATTCCCTCATGTTTCACTGAAATGGACATATTAATGGCAGCTTATTGAATTGACCTCAACTTTCACACAAAATATTACGGAGCACAGAAACAGACCGCTCAGCCTACCAAGTACATGCTGATGTACATGTTCCGTACGAGTCCATTCCCCACCCCAACACCACCCATTTTCATAGAACACCATCAACATATCCCTCCATTCCTTTCTCCTCCCTGTTTTTCTAGCTTCTTGGCTTCAAGCATGATTATAATAAAATGTCTCTTTTTCTTGTTAACTCAATATAGCTGATGAGTAAACATCTGTGATCTTGCTTCCATCCGGCCATTTTGAGGTCTGACGTGTCCATACAGCACTTAAAAGATGGGCCCTTTCTGGCCCAATTTCCAGGCTCTCATTTGAAAAACAGCCTTTGGGGTGAGGAACCAGAGACTCGGGGTCTGTCAAATCCAAAAGCTGAGTTTCAGCAAGAGTCAGGGCCTTCAAGAGAGGATGAAGGGAAAAGTAGGCAAAACAATTGAAGGGCTTTAAATAAAAATCATGATATTTAATTTCCACCGATTGAAGCACAATTCAAGGCCATTTATTACTATCTGAGTAACGATTAATTACATCACCAGAAGAATAATTCATTCTTCCTCACAGTTGAAAAATTCATATCTTATAGCTAAAAGGATAAAATTATAGGCATGGAGATCAGGGGCGGAATACTCCGAACTTCGCAGGGTCGGGGAATCGCCCGGGGCCGGCGTAAATCCCACCCCCGCCGTGGCCGGAATTCTCCGCCACCCGGGAATCGCGGGAGCGGGAATCACGTCGTGCTGATCGGCGTGCCCCCCGCGGCGATTCTCCGGCCCGCGATGGGCCGAAGTCCCTCCGCTGACAGGCCGGCGGGATTGGCGGCACGAGTGGGCCCCCGGGGTCCTGGGGCGGGGGGGTGATCGGACCCCGGAGGGGTGCCCCCACGGTGGCCTGGCCCCCGATTGGGGCCCACCGATCGGCGGGCGGGCCAGTGCCGTGGGGGCACTCTTTTTCTTTCGCCGCCACCACAGCCTCCACCATGGCGGAGACGGAAGAGACCCCCCTACCGCGCATGCGCCGGTGGTGATGTCAGCGGCCGCTGACGCACTGGCGAATGCGCGAACTGGCGAAGCCCTTTCGGCCAGGCCCGACAGCGGGCGGCGGGCGTCAAAGGCCATTGCCGCCGGTTTTGCCGCCCGTCGGCATGACGCCAGCCACTCCGGCACGGGCCTACCCCCCAAAGCTGCGGAGAATTCAGCACATTTGGGGAGGCCCGACGCCGGAGTGGTTGGCGCCACTCCGCTGCGCCGGGACCCCCTGCCCCGCCGGGTAGGGGAGATCCCAGCCCAGATTCTGAGCTGGTAACATGAGCAGAGTGATCAGGGCCGGGATTCTCTCCTACCCGGCGGGGCGGGGGGTCTCGGCGTAGCACCTTTAGGGGCTAGGCCCGCGCCGGAGTGGTTGGGGCCACGGCGCCAACGGCCCTTGAAGCCCGCCGCCCGGCGTCGGGGCTGGCCGAAAGGCCTTCGCCGGTTCGTGCGTGCGCCGGTGCGTCAGCGGCCGCTGACATCACCACCGGCGAATGCGCGGTAGGGGGGTCTCTTCCACCTCCGCCATAGTGGAGGCCATGGCGGCAGCGGAAGAAAAAGAGTGCCCCCACGGCACTGGCCCGCCCGCCGATGGGTGGGCCCCGATCGCAGGCCAGGCCACCGTGGGGGCACCCCCCGGGGTCCGATCACCCCGCGCCTCCCTCAGGACCCTGGGGGGCCCGCTCGCGCCGCCAATCCCGTTCGGCACCAGAGGTGCTCCAATTCCTGCCGGCGGGCGAGGCCTGTCAGCGGCGGGACTTCGGCCCATCGCGGGCTGGAGAATCACCACGGGGGGCACGCCAATCGGCTCCCGCCGTTTCCCAGGTGGCGGAGAATTCCGGCCACGGCGGGGGCGGGATTTACGCTGGCCCCGGGCGATTCTCCGACCCTGAGGGGGTCGGAGAAGTCCGCTCATGGTATGCAAACATGGTACCGTAGATTGCAGCGGATTGACCTGCCCTATAATACAATCCCATTTTTTGGTGCCAATATGCATGTTTAGGGCTATTGTCAACCCACCCTACCTCCATTTTTCAGTGAACAAATGCATGTTTCATGCTATATACACATCGGGAGTTGGCTTTTTCAGCTCAGAGAGATATTTAGCATTATGCTTGCTTCATAAGTCAGTGCATGGGATCAAGCAAGTGATGTGCGCTGTGCTTCCAAGGGAGTTTAAGACACACCCACACAGAGTAGACTGTGCATGGTGACCAACGAACAGAAATAGGCTCCCCTGCATCAACACCGAGGGTCCACATTTTCATTCGGGATATAAGTCAACCTCTGTTTTAGGAAGGATTTTTCAAGGCTTCACAGTTTGACTTATACACTGTGATCGATGATATTTTATGTTCACAGAAGGCAATTGTTTGGTTTATATTAGGAATTGGCCATGGCTCAGAGGTAGCAAGCTCACCTTTGACGGCCATGATTCCGACATTACAACAGTGACTTCACTGGCTGCCAAGTGCTCTGGGATATCCTGAGGTTGTGCAAGGTATTCCATTGAAAGGCAAATAGTTCCTTAATAATAAACACAGAAAGTGTTGGAAAATCTCAGCAGGTCTGCAGTATCTGTGAAGAGAGAAACAGAATTAATGTTTTGGGTCCAAGTTAACTTCTTCAGAATTTCAATAGTTTGTCTTTATATTATCACTCAACTGAACTTATTAATTGAATTAAATGAAATAATTTATCTTAATTTGTTTTCTATTCAACGCCGCTGTCTTGGGGTTTAATATAAATATGATTAGAATTTTAAATTAAATAGACTTCATATGCAACCTGAAGGATAGGTGCAAGAACCTTCTCTGTATTCTTAGTTTAATGGTTAACATACTTGGAGCTAGTCACTGTCAGATGTTGCGGTGGGAGGGAGGGGTTTGGAGGAGAGAATTTTTTTTATTTTTGGTTTAGTTTTGGGGGTTTGCAGGATTGAAATATTGTAATTGTTGTTTGAATATGGTTGTGATGGTGTTATATTTGAAAACCTTTTCTTAATAAGAATATTTTTAAATGCAAAAAAAATGAAACCCCAGTGTTTTACATTATAATCCTTCCTCAGTGGTGTCTGTCACCACATGCTCAGCATATTTTATTTTATTTTATTCCATTCAGCGCTGATGATATCAGGCAATGAAAACAGCCAAGGAATGGTGAAAGATGGGCGGTAGATTTTTAGAGCAGGTATCAGCAACTTGCAGTAATAATTTGTTTTGTCAAGGCACTCTGTGGAAGACAAAACCAGTCTGCAATCTAAAAACTGAGTTAAATAGCGATTTGTTTCTGTTGCAAACAAATGAACAGTTTTATCGGCCCCAAAATCCAGATGTGCAGGCGTTTGCCAGATGAAGAGGGAATGATTCTCACAGTCAAACAGCCTGTTGATACTGGCTATCCGGGCCTCCACTGTGAAGTACGCTGACAGAGGCCAGGTGGAAAATGCCACCAACACTCACACAATTTATGCTTGGCGTCAATCACCACTTTCAGGAAAAGAGAAAGACAGCAAGAGAAGTACTTAAAAATTTTTTTTAGAGTACCCAATTCAGTTCTTTATTCCAATTAAGAGGCAATTTAGCAAGGCCAATCCACCTACCCTGCACTTCTTTGGGTTGTGGGGGTGAGACCCACGCATACTCCACACGGACGGTGACCGGGGGCAGGGATTGAAGCCGGGTCCTCAGTGCCGTGAGCCAGCAGTGCTAACCAGTGCACCACCGTGCCACCCACAGCAAGAGAACTAAATGGAAGATTGGAGAAAACATAAACCGGTACTTATCACCCCATGGATTACGACAATACACCAAAGGAAAAGCTGACAAGCTCTTTTTTTCAAATAACATACTTTAGCATTATTCTTTCAAGCCAAGTCAGTTCAGGTTTGACATAAGTATAATATCATTCATCTTCTTCCAAAACGCTCTGAGGTGCCTCTCTACACTTAGAATTACTGGTTATATTTAAAATATACATGTTGTGTCAAACATTCTGTGGTGCAATCGGCTGAGCGGTTTTGCACATGGTCTAGTCCCTTGGTGCACTGTGATGGGAGGGTCTTTGTGATCTTGTCTTATTGAACATTGGTGATTGCTGCCACAATCTTCAGTGCATCCCTCATAAAGTAATCCTGGACCTTGGTTTGTGCCAGTCTGAATGGGCACTGGAAGTCCAGCAAGGTTGGCCAGACTAAAGAGGGTAACACAAATATTACAGTAATTGAAAACAAGATGAAACTGATCTTTAGTGGTGAATTGCCTCTGTTTTGATATTACACTTGCTGTGACCATAATTCTTGTTGGCTGAAAGTTCCAATCAAAACTTGCTGCTGTGCGCTGACCTTTGTTCTGCTATTAACACATGCTGCTATCTTACTTTTATGCAACTTTCGGCATCTTCTTTAGTCTTGTGCCCATAATATCTTAATAATAATAATAACCTTTTATTGTCACAAGTATGAAGTTACTATGAAAAGCCCCTAGTCGCCACATTCCAGCACCTGTTCGGGTAAGCTGGTACGGGAATTGAACCAGCGCTGCTGGCCTTGTTCTGCATCACAAACCAGCTGTCTAGCCCACTGAGCTAAACGAGACGTCTTTGTCAGATCTTTGTCAGATCTCTCCTAATTCCCGCCTATCACTGGCCATCTGCTTTGCTCTACCTCTTCTTAAACAGTATATAATCCCTCACATTTCTAATGTGGCGGGGGGGGGGGGGGGGGGGGGGGGGGCTCTTCGAACCAGGAACCAATTCCAATCAGTTGAGGCACCATCTTTAAAGGGCACCCCGACCATCATTACAGCTGGACGGCTCCCAGCACACACCGCGGAGATCTCTGTTCTCCCTCCCCATTCATCGCTGGCATCTCCCCACAGACATTCGGCACTGGCATACCACTACCACCCCACCTCCGGCATTCATCTCTGGCATACCTCTTTACCCCCTTGACAATTATCGGTGGAATACCCCCTCGCTCCCCTACTCTCCACCGCCATTCATCACTCGGATTTCCCTTCTCCTCCTCCCACTCCCTTGACATTCATCGCTGACATATCCCTTCTCCCCCTCCACGACATTCATCAGCAACATTCCCCTTTTACCCCACTGACACCCACTCCTCAATCTCCACATACAAGCAGGAATCGAACCTGGGACCCTGGCGCTGTGAAGCAACAGTGCTCACCACTGTGTTACCGTGCCACCCATAGTTACACCAGCATGCTAATGATGCCAAGTTTTTTTCATACCTTTCTGCTCCTATTTTTTCATATTCATTCATGGGATGTAGGCATCGCTGGCAAGACCAGCATTCATCATCTATCTTTATTGCCCTGGACAAGCTGATGGTGAGCTGCCTTTATGAATGGCTACAATCCACAAGACTATGTATACATTAAGAAAGGTACAATATGGGGCAATAAAATTAGAAACAGGAAAATAGAAGGTGAATGAATATGCTGAAGTTTGAAAATATTTGATAATCAACTGTTCCTCTTTGAGGTTCACACTTCAGATTATTGTTGCAACACCCATGTTCGAACTCGCTAACTCAGGATATGTGAGCCAAGAACTGATCAAACCAATGACAAACGCACCTCTCGGATAGGCTTCACCTCTTGAACATGATTATGCAATGTAGCCAGGAGCACTGCCCGATAAATGATGTGTTCAATGTATATTACCTGACAAACTGCCAATAAAAGGTGAAGAATAAATAAGCAGAAGTCTGGGCAAGTAATTTGTACTTGGAAGACTCAATCAGAAATGTTTATGCATTTACAGAGCACGCAGAAATTGGTTGACCTGCATTCATTATGAATGTACCCAATTACAATGAGAAGGGTCAATTTCCAAATGTGTATGCTCTTATCAGTACATTGTGTGCAACTGAACTTGGATAACTTCTGTTTGTTTTACCAGAAAGTTTGCTTCATCATTTTCATACTTGGGGCTTTATCTTTTTTAGCAGCATGTTTTGTTCTCTTCCATTCCTTTATCAGTCATGAATAATCTTATTATTCAAGAAGTCCCCGCTTTCTCAACCTTGCTTCTCGCCTGAGGTGTGGTGATCCTCAGGTTAAATCACCACCAGTCAGTTCTCCCCCTCAAAGGGTGAAAGCAGCCTATTGGTCATCTGGAACTATGGTGACATTCCCGATTTGCCAGCCATGCCCCTTCTTCAGCAGTGAGCGGAAGAGGTGGCCGATCAAGCATACAAGTTATTTCATGAATGCCATGTTTATGATCTGAAAGGCAGGGCCATGAGTCAACTGAACGAGTCAGCTCATGCTTGTTGTAATCCCACACTGAGCTGGGAGACCTCATTATTACTAATCATGCTCTCTAACAACCCAGTACAAAACTGGAATCACTATTTTAATTTGTCAAAAAACTAATAATTATTAAAACTTAAAACAATTTGCCATGTTTTTATTCCACTTAATTGTTTTGCTCTCATGCCCCCAAATGTTTCTTTCCCAACCAAAATGGCAGGCAGATGATCTCTTTGCAGGCTTCCAACCATTTGCTAAGAAGGATCTGGGAGCAACTCAGACAGTTTAATTGTGACTCCCTTTGAAATTCATTGAAGCTGTAAAAGTTTGACTAAACTTGTTTGCTCAACCTAATGGATTACACATCTACCTTGGAGAAGAGAATTAGGTTGCTCACATTACTTCATGCATTTTGGACACTTTGCTCGTAGTGGAGCTATTTCAGTAAATAGCTGAATTTAAAAGTTTCTCTGGGGGGTAATGCTTAACCACATTAAGGCTGTTGATCAGTCTAGATATGATTAGGGAGTGCTGGGTTGTTGCTTGTTTAATTTTTTTTTAGGATGTTTGTGCTCAAATGAACTCAGTGTCGGCCCCAGCCCGGACAATAAAACCTAAGACCTCCAAAAACTGAACACTCATAGAACAGTACAGCACAGAACAGGCCCTTCGGCCCTCAATGTTGTGCCAAGCCATGATCACCCTACTCAAACCCACGTATCCACCCTATACCCGTAACCCAACAACCCCCCCCCCCCCCTTAACCTTACTTTTATTAGGACACTACGGGCAATTTATCATGGCCAATCCACCTAACCCGCACATCTTTGGACTGTGGGAGGAAACCGGAGCACCGGGAGGAAACCCACGCACACAGGGGGAGAACGTGCAGACTCCACACAGACAGTGACCCAGCCGGGAATCGAACCTGGGACCGTGAAGCATTTATGCTAACCACCATGCTACCCTGCTGCCCCCAAAACTCCATAAACATATTTCTCAAGAGAAAAACCTGTAGAAATTATCCAGAAGAGAATAAAACTGCTGGAAATAGTTGCAGTTAATTAATAACATGCAATTAATACAATTTAGAATCACCATTGGACTATGAATCCCAACAGTGCAGTAGGAGGCCATTCGGCCAAATTGTCGGCACCGACCCTCTGAAAGAGCACTCTATCTAAGACCACTCCTTCACCCTATACCGGTAACCCCACCTAATCTGCACACCCATGTACACTAAAGAGCAATTTTAGCATGGCCAATCCACCTAACCTGCACACCTTTGGACTGTGGGAGGAAACGGAGCACCTGGAGGAAACACACAATTGTGGGGAGAAAGTGAAAAGTCCACACAGCCACCCAAGGCCGGAATTAAACCCAGACCACTGGCACTACGAGGTTAACCACTGTGCTGCCCCATTTCCATCTGCATTGACATTTTTGCTTCTGCTCTGGACTTCAGGTCTTCTTCTCTATCGACCACCTTTGTGGTTCCACTTTACCTGCCTCATCTCTTTTGACTTCTTCTTACTGTCCAATGTCTCTCTTGGTCTCTCGATCCAATTAGTACGGTTCTACTTCTGACCTCTGTTCTTGCTGCCCGCATTCTCTACTGCACTCACTGTGCTTATTATTACTGTATGTGTATCGCCTTGTGTTTAGCTTCATTTTTACCCCCTCTGCCAAATTAGAGGGAAGGATGTCCACGTAGTGGACCTCTCCAAAGTGCTAGTCCAACACGGCTGCAGTCCTGAACATTCATTACTTCTCCTCCCATTATACTGTGCCGTTTTGCTTGATTAAGTGCACTCGTCCAACGGCCTGAGAATCTCATCCAGTAAGGTCAGTACCAAATTGATGACCCTTTTTCCTGTAAATCATTCCAGAAATGATTCCAGAAAGTGTTCCAGACTTATATGAAGAATGAGTCAGACTCACTTTGTCCATTGCATTCCCTGCTTCGTGAACTCAACCTTGAGTAAGCGTAGGAATCCCTGACTGTCAGTTATTGATCGTGCTTTCATCAGATATTTCAGTCTGTAGCTGGCCAATTACCTGAAAAAGCTCCATTGGCATCAGCATTTCCATTAAGAAGACAAAATCCTTAAAGGTATTGGATGAAAATTACAGCACTTCCTGTAATCTAAGATGGAAAGGAAGTGAAAATGTAATTTTTTGGGGGCATTTTTAAAATAGTTTAACTATTTAAAATCTGGGCTGGATTTTCAATTTGGGATCAGGCAATGGATACGTGGATAATTTTTGGGTCTTGCACTGTGCTGTGGCTGCATCACTGACATAATCTGTTTGAATATGCAAATCTCCTAATTGAGCTGGAGGTGAGCTCGGCGCTCAGTGAGCAGAGCCGGGCATTGCCAGGGGACAGATATAGGGAGGGATTCTCCGACCCCGCGCTGGGTCGGAGAATCCGCAGCGTGAATCCCGCCCCGCCACTCCAACGCCGGCCGCCATATTCTCCGGCAGTCAAAAAATCACGGCGATGGGAATCGCGTCGCGCGCCTCGCAGAATGGCGAGAATCGGTACGACACAATGGGCCCTGGGCTGCTCCAAATCTCCGGCCTGGATGGGCCGAAGTCCCGCCGACATGACCACAGGTCACACCGGCGTAAATCAAACAATCATTTTAATGGTGTCAACCAGCCATGCTGGCTGACGCGGCGAGCGTTAGGGGTCGGCTTGGGGCGTCCGCCGGAGAGGAGATGGCACGGCTGTAGATCGGGGGGTTGTAGGTGCCAGTGGAGGTTGCTCCGCAGGGCCGAGGGTGCATGCCGGTAAACTGGGTCGGGGGTGATGGGGAGGGGGCTGGAGTTGGGAGGGAATAGGGTGGGGGGCTGGGGTTGGGGTGGGGAGGGGATGGGGGGTGCCGTAGCTCGGGGGTGCCAGGGATCGGAGTGCCAGGGATGGAGTGCCGGGGAGGGGGGTGCCAGGGAGGGGGGATGTTGGGGATGGAAGTGCCAGGGAGGGGAGTGCTGGGGAAGGTGGGTGCCGGGAATGGGAGTGCCGGGGACGGGAGTGCCAGAAAGGGGACTGCTGGGGAAGGTGGGTGCCGGGGAGGGGAGTGCCGGGGATGGGAGTGCCGGGGAGGGGAGTGCCGGGGACGGGAGTGCCAGAAAGGGGCGTGCTGGGGAAGGTGGGTGCCGGGGAGGGGAGTGCCGGGGAGGGGAGTGCCAGGGAGGGGAGTGCTGGGGAGGGGAGTGCTGGGGAGGCGGGGGGGGGGGGGGGGGGGGGGGGGGTGATGCGTCGCGATTGGCATCACGATGCTGCTAGCTCCTTCCGGGTCGGAGATTTTCTGATGTTCCGGGTGGTCCGACGCCGGAGTGGTTCGCGCCGTTCTTGTCGCCGGTGTAGGGCGATCCCGCCGATTGCGGGAGAATCCCGCCCATAGTCTCTAGAGCGCAAATCTCAAAGGCGGGCAGCGGCCATGTCTGGGCTGCCAGTTGCCTTGCAGATTGGAGCAGGCAGGAGGGCTAAGGGCCAGCAGCCCCACCGTGTACACAACTGACCAAACAATTATCGTCAAAAGGAAAAAGCAAAATACTGCGGAGTGGAAATCAGAAATAAAAATACAAAGCGCTGGAAAAACATAGAAGGTCTGGCAGGATTTGTGGAGAGAGAAACCCTCCAGGCCGAATTGTCCGAACCCAACTGTAGCGGGTTTGATGGAAGGCGGCGCAGAGAATCCCACAAGAGGCAAAAAGTTAAAAACCCGCCAGTGTAAAATTCTATTGCAATTCTCTCAAAGACAGGTTGCTCTTACCGCTGGCAGATAGCATGAATGCCATTTACATCACACAAATGCTCATTAAAACAACAGGTCACCAGAATCCCATATGCCTTCCAATCTTGTGTAATGCCCAATTGATAAAGGCTGGCATGCACAATCTCCGCCCCCCACGACAGGTCGGAGAATAGCGGGAGGGCCTTCCCGACATTTTTCCCGACCTCCCGCTATTCTTCCCCCCCCCCTCCACGGCCGCCCCACGACACGAATCGCTGCTCGCCGTTTTTTTACGGCGAACAGCGATTCTCCCCTATCCGATGGGCCGAGTTCCCAGGCCTTTACGGCCGTTTTCACGAACTCAAACACACCTGCTCTCACCGTTCGTGAAAACGCCCGCAAAGTGCCGTTCTGGAGAACCATGGCACCGATTGGCACGGCCGTGGAGCGGCCGTGCCAAGGGTGGCATGGGCCCGCGATCGGTGGGCACTGATCATGGGCAGCGGGTCCGAAACCCGTACACTCTTTGTTCCTCCGCCGCCCCGCTGGATCAGTCCGCGAGGCGGCTGAGGGACATGACGGCCCGCGCATGCGCGGGTTTGACACATATGCGTGATGACGTCATCCACGCATGCGCGGATTGGAGCCGTCCAATCCGCGCATACGCGGCTGACGTCATCGTGCGCGTCAACCGCCGTTACCCTAGGCACGCGGGCTTAGAGACGTTCGCTAAGCCTGCGATTCCGTGGTTCACGGGGCCCCGCTGCTAGCCCTGACCAGGGAGCAGAATCGGGTCCTGGGAGGGGGCGCGGAGGCTGCCGTGAAACACAGCCAGTTTCACGGCAGCCTTTACGACTCTCCGCATTTGTGGAGAATCGCGCCCCGGATGTCCCTCAGTTCACCAGAGATATTGAGGCAAGCGTAACATGCAAAGTCTACCTGCCATGGCACTGCACTGCTTCTGATGAGCTGTACATCAGCCCGCTGGGACAGACCCATTCCAGTCCTCCATCTCCATGCCAATCTGGTCTTTATGGACAGCACCTGGCTGCTGGACCCATGGACCCTCCTATGTCACCAACTTGGGGTTGGGGAGTACAAGAGTCCATTTCCCCCTGGTGCCACACACCAGTGTCTATCTGGACAGCATTGTGCTGTGGGACTCATGCAGCCACCGCAATAAAGGTCCAAAGGTCAACTGGGATTGGAGTGCGAGGCGAGGGCAGGGGAGTGGAGGTAATCAAATAAAGTCAAGAGAGGCAATGTGGAAGAGTGGAGGGGGATGGGGAAGGGCAAGAGCTCATGAGGGCAGCCAGAGGGGCAAGGAGGAGAATGAAGAGGATGCAGTGGGGTAGGGTTGCGGCACTACAGATGATGGGTCCAAGGTTGGGAGGGTGAGGGGGGAGTGTGTCAATGTCCACCACCTCAATGACAGGATCAAGTTTTAGAGGGGAAGGCTGGAGAATAACAGACGGCATCTCTACATGTACATCGTGAGGCTCCATGTAAATCAGAGGCTCCTGGCCGTGAGGGAGAGATAGTTGAACTCCGTCCTGTAATAAAGGTTCAGGTAAAATGGCATCTTCTAAAATCGCAAGTAAGATTTGTTCTGTCTGTGAGCTGCATGATGAAGTGTGGGAGGACCATAAAGCTGGCCTCTGGGGCTTCATGTTGTAACGCACTTGTTAGTGGGCAGTTTCCAGGTCAATTACACGGGACTCAGAATGCATTGTCCAGGAAACAAGAGGATGTCAGATGTTGCGATTTGTAAGCGATCAGCACAATT
Organism: Scyliorhinus canicula; assembly: GCF_902713615.1. Taxonomy (NCBI): domain Eukaryota; kingdom Metazoa; phylum Chordata; class Chondrichthyes; order Carcharhiniformes; family Scyliorhinidae; genus Scyliorhinus; species Scyliorhinus canicula. Next base: position 27,676,384 of record NC_052164.1, read on the forward strand.
CCATCACCTCATGTCAAACTTTGAAAAACTACATAGTGGAAGATAGGAATGCAACCTTGGACAGTGAAGGCTATAGTGAAGGGGGCTCAGCTACATCAATTCTGCCATTCCATCAGGGATGGGAATCACAAGTTAACCATGCATCAGAGGCTGTGCGGATTTCATTCATTCATCATAAGCAACCTGAAGCTCAAAGTTCTGCCAAGTCAATGAGTGGAGTTCAGAGCCACATTGCTTCAATGATGCAATTCACAGATTCACTCCTGACAGGTCTCCAGTTGTAACACCTATGGAATGGAATGCTGCTCACCACTATGTGTGTGCTATCGTAAGGTAGCAGGAGGAACAATATGATCTAAGGTGCCAAAACTTGCTTGTCCAACTTCTCCCATAGCTCTGTCGTCCAAACCTGTGTAACTTTATCCATTCTGAACTTCTATATATCTTTTCAAGAGGAGCCAAAAGTGAGAATGGATCCAGTGGTCCAGGGAGCTTTTCTATGAATCTTCATTAAAGGCATCGGGGTGAAGGAGGGAAAGGTGTCTGTGCGGCAGTTCCAGCAGGTTTCTCTATACAAACTATTCATTTATTGTTCTCTTATATGAATTAAAATAAAAAATGGCATTGGAAAATGACAAAAATGTTGCTGCATGTTTGTTAATATTTAATAATGCTTAAACACTTTAGATCCTTCTTTTGCAAATCCCCAATTTACAAGGAGGTCTAAAACACTTAAGTATCTTGGATCGCAAAACAGCTGAGGTAGCAAATGGTTTACATTTGACAACTCAAAGTATTATTTTAATAGATATTATTTTCTTCCCTTCTCCTGTTGTTATGTTCTCTATTCAGCTCTACCTGGATGGCTCGGATATCTAGTGTTGAATAAAGAACACAAAGCTTTGCTAAAAAACAAAACTATAACTTTATTACACTACTAACTAAGATTTGTTCACATTCCTAAAGTTGTTGTTTAAAACTCACCGCTATTCTTAGAATTCCCCCTATACCAAAAAGGGCTGACATTCTAAATGGTGAACAGGGATTCTCACTCCCTGACTCCAATGCAGGCTTCGGTGGGTGCTATTCAGGTCAAACTATATTTTCAAGTTATCCCCTGGTATAACCCATACCTTCACCAAAGATTTCATCTACTTACCACTTAGGAGCATTGATGTCCTGGGTCCTGCATTGCTAAGTAAGTAAAGTAGACTTAGGAATAACCACTGTTTCAGGTTAAATTAAGTTATTTTCTTATTATATTTTTTCTCTTAAAAGCTGCAATCACTTTCTTTACAGAAAGGTAAAAAGATTTTGCTTCTGGATCCTTCTGGTTGGTTGAAGGGACCTTCTGGCCCAACTTGACAATCAATCTTCTTTAATGTCTGGTCTTCTTTCGATGTATTTGCTGGTGAGCTCGGTTGCTGTGTCTTGTCGATCCCATGTACTGAGCTATGAGAGCTGGCTATCTCTGAGCTGACTCTGAGCTGACTCTGCCTCCTCTTTAAATTCTAGTCCTCCTTAGATGTATTAGCTGTTTCAGCTCAGCTGCTATGTCTTATCTTTCCCATGAATGCGCTGGCTGTAAGCTGACTCTGCTTCTCTTGTTCCTTCTCTGCTTCTCTCTGAGTTCTGCTTCTGGTAGTTCCTGCTCTGGTCACTGGGTTTATATTCTCTTTCTAACAGTTATTAAGTTTTTATGAATTTATTGTAAAGTAACTTTATTTCACTTTGATTGTAAAAGGTATCTTTGATCTAAACATTCTAATACAACTAAGTATTCATTTTGACATGATGTCACCTCTCAGGTCTCTGATTACATTGTTTCCTTTGTGATGTTCAAAGTTCCTTTGAGATATTCAAAAATGTTTTGATTTCAATAGAGGTGTAGATTAAGGTTTGGTTCCTGTAATTTCTATAGTTTTATTTTCCAATTATGCCCCCAGCTCATAATTTTGACTTTGATTTTGGCTTTAAATTATGTTTCTCGTAGACTGATAGTCTCCAATTTTCTTTAATTTACTTGATATCGGCAGAACTTCACACCTATAATTGTCACCAAATTCAACTGAACCACATCCTTTCCTTTTCAGCCGCTTACTAAGAGAGTTAGTTTCAATGAAGGTGTGAAACATTGCTATTAGCGTAATGCTAAAAATCCACTTGGTTATAACTTGAAAGGTTTACATTTATCACCTAGCTTAACTGAAACTCTCATCCGTGCTTTTCCAGATGCTTACTAAGATAGTTGCTTTCAATGAAGGTGTGAGCCATTGTTTTTAGCTTCATACAAGAATCCTGTGTGTTTGCTTGGGAGAAGGAATCTGCATTTTATAATCCTGCTCTTTGCAGCTGCTATTAACTCTTTGTGGGATCTTGCCCTGTATTCTCTTATGTTTTTCTCAGACCAGATATTGCCAGACTTCCATGTTTCAAATGACACATCTTTCCATATTTTCAATAACAAGTAGAAGGTTATTGTATAAAACTATGCTATCTGTAATTTACAGAATTCTCAAGCATACAACTGCTCTCTTTGCCTGACCCTCTTCCAGCTCTCTACTAACTCTCAATTCCCAGAATCCCCAAGTCACATGATATATATATGACTGTTCTATGGTTCCCTCTAATGGTATGAATCATTATCATTAACTTGTTTACCCTTTACATCCCAGTCAATATACATATCATGACACCTGCTACCCAAAGAATCTCGTGAGGGAGAGGCACCAGGTTCTCCCTAAGAAGAAACTATCCCCCTCTGCCATGCACGCTCTACCCCCTCTCACACACACACTCACCCTTCTTTCACACAAACACTCACCCTCCTCACACACACTCACCCTCCACTCACACATACACTTGGGTACATTCATCCGCCTCTCACACACACACACTCTCACGCTTCTCTCACACACACACACTCGCCCCCTTTCTCATACATTCACCCCCTCTCTCACACATTCCGAGGTCCACTCCAGGCCCTCACTTCAAGACCTGTTCCCCTACACCAGCGCCCCTTCAGAGTCTTCAGAAAGGAATTGGCTAAATACTTAAAGAAGAAAAAATTGCAACAATATTGTTATGTTCTTTGATGTAGCTGCAAAAAGGAAACAGTCAGAGGTGACAGATATCGCGTTTGTATAGCATAGTGCAAGGGGGTTTATTTACAAACTGCCACTCCACGAAAGCACACAAAATCCTCCAATGACATCATTGCGTAACATGCTGATGGTGTTCACCCCTCCCTCTTTACTCCTTTATTGCCCTGGCATTTTTACTTAATCAAACACTTTGACACAGATCCACCACATTATGCCACACCTAACAATGTTATGTTATATACTTATGTACATTAGCATGAAGTCTCTTGGGTGGTCGTCTGTCTCGTTTTGGTAGAACGCAATGTTCAGGAACTTTGCTCTGAGGGGTACTAGGAGTATCTTCCTGTACACTGGCCAGTGTTATATCTGGCAAAACCAAATCAGGAACTGTCCGGCTGTATGGATGATTCTGATGGAACAGATTCGTAATTTCGGCAGGTGTAGTTCTCAAATCGGCATGTCATTGATCATACTCTCTCTGGTGTAAACATCTGGTCTAGATTCTGTACTCACACTATGTGCAGACAATAATTGGTCATTCGTTGAATCATCAAGTCAATTCACAACAGCCCAGTTCAGCTTAACCTTCTTTAACCAAGATCTCCCAAACAATACTGGAAAGTTTCCTTGAAGAGTCAACTTCACTTTCTGCTCACTGACAACCGCAGTTGTCTTGATGAAGCCCTGCAGCGGCACAGCCTGCTCGGTATCCTCAAGAACACAAAAGCTGGTTGTAATGGCAGATACTTCAATTTCTAATGGCATATCAATTTAGGTATAAGTGATGCAGCAGCGCTATCCACTTGCATCATAATAGTGTTCCCAAATCTTTTTTGATAGACCCAAAATCATTGCTGGTCTTGTGCTGCTAAAATGCCGAACATAAATTCCTTAAGCTGACTTGGCACTGGTACTCGGCGAGCCTTCAGTTGGATCACTTAACTGGTAACTCGCCCTGTCGACTTTGCAGTATTTTTATTGGTACACTTGTTTTGTGCTGATGAAGGTTGGCGTGACCAACATGCCTTGACAATGTGACCAACTGTACCACAATTTTTCCATTTGTTCTCCTTGCTCCAAGAATCTCCAGCTATGTACCCGACTTGGTTGCAGCGATGACATGGTAGGTTCTTGTTGGACCTGCTTCTCACAGACTCCATCTTATGGACTTTAGCTCGAACTCCATTCAGCGAAGCTTTTCCCGCAGCAAGTTTCATAAACTCTGCGAATTCTATAGCAGATTTTAGGGTGAATACACCTTCAGACTACAATTTCCCTTGGGTGGCTTCATCCCTGAGGTCCCAAACTAATCGGTCGATAAGTGTGCCATCCAAAGTCTGGCCAAATTCCCAATACTTTGCTAGCTTTCGCAGTGATTGAAAAAACATTTTAGAGTACTCAGTTCCTTTTTTCCAATTAAGGGACAATTTAGCGTGGCCAATCCACTTACCCTGCACATGTTTAGGTTGTGAGGGTGAGACCCAAGCAGGCACGGTGCAAACTCCACGCAGAGAGTGACCTGGGGCCGGGATCAAACCCGGGTCGTCGGCGCCGTGAAGCTTTCGCAATGATGCACCAAATTGTGAAATGTTCCCCCTTCCTCGTGTATGCAATGGTGGAAGTGGAATCCTTCAGCTATTAATAGTGGATGGAGAGAGAATTGTTCCTGCAAGACAATCATTAACTCATCGTATGACCTATCTCCAGGTTTAGCTGGGTGTACTAAATTCTGCAGCAACGTGAATGTTTTCCTCCCAACTTATCTGAGAAAGGTCGCAGTGTGCAGGTATGGTGGTGTCTGATTGGCTTTAAGGAATGACAGGAACCTTTCCTCATGAGTTCTGTTATCTCCTCCTCCTCGTCAAATGCGTCCATGGCACCTTTTAGTCCGCCATTTTTGGGTTGCAGCCCCTTGATCTGTGCTACTCAGCATTCAGCCTGTCTTCCCTGCCATTTATTTTCTCTCTGTTTAAAGCAGACAAACTCACAAGTAGACTAGTTGTTTCTGTGGCCCGCTATTGATAGCCAGGCAGTAGGTTGCCGAGTCGCAGTCCCGTAGGCCCGCATTCCCATGGCTTGCGTCAGTGCCTCATGCTGTGCCACTACAACGATAAGTGTATTGAAAACCTCGATCCTCTGTTTGAAGTAAGCCCCCAGTGATTTGCAGTTGTCAGGTAGCTTTTTTTCTTTTACATGCACTAGCGGCTGTCGTGATCGACTGGATGATTCACCGGCAGCCCGTTACAAACTGTACAATGTTCAAGTATTTATTTGAGGGTTGATATTACTGCCACAATGACGATTTTGCCTTGGAGGTCAACAACATTTCTCCCAATCTCATTCCCGATGGTGCATGGGCCTGGATCTCTATTATTGATTCCTTCTTCTGCCTCACAAAATTTCCACCGGAAATTGAATTTCGCCCTTTATATTATGGCCGAGATCTTGTCCCATTTTCTCTTTTGTTATGTTCTTTGTTGTAACCATAAAGAGTGATCAGAGGTGGCACATGTCAACTTCGTATAACATAGTATAACATACTCCATGGCAACAACAGAGTTCACTTGCCAAGCAAGCAACACACTCTTCTCATTCAGTATAAATTGTTCTTCCTTTTACAATTGATAATCTTGCGAACTGTCCTGATGAGTGCAAGATTAAAAGCTTCGACAGCATGTCTCTTTTTTCAGCAATATATTGGAATATTTTGCTTTCGGGAAGTCTGGACTATAATTGCAAAGAACTCATGTTAGAAATGGAAGATGCATTGAAGTAGTAGTTAGAAGAAAATATAATCACTCACCATGGAATGTGTGAGCATTTTCTTTAAAAGAATGCTTTTTAGAGTTGTCCTAGGTGATTCAAGGATATATTTGTTTTATTGATATTGGCTAAGTGTAAATAAATTTTGGTCAATGTGCGGGGGGAGGGGGGGCAGGGGATCTGACCTGCTCTTTCTCAAGTACAGCCGTGGGATCCTTTATGTCCACTTGAGAGGGCAGGCGGGACCTTGATTTAATTTCTCATCCCAGAAGATAGTAGTTCCAAAGTGCAGCAGTCTCTCACTGGAATGCCAGTTCGATTATGTGCTCAGATATGGACTTAAACCCACTGAATCTGTCTCAGAGGTGAGAGTTTAACACCTAAGTGTCTGTGTCTGTGTGGAGTGTATACGTTCTCCGTGTGTCTGCATGGGTTTCCTCCGGGTACTCCGGTTTCCTTCCACAGTCCAAAGAATTTTAGGTTAGGTGGATTGACCATGCTAAATTGCCCCTCAGTGTCCAGGGATGTTTAGGTTAGGTTAAGGGGTTATTGGAATAGGTCAGGGAAGTGGGATTGAGTGGCGCTCTTTCAGAGTTTTGGTGCTGAGTCGATGGGCTGAATGGCCTCCTTCTGCACTGTAGGGATTCTGTGATTCTATGATCAACAAAAGGGGGTGCAGTGATCTCATAGTATTGTCACCGGACTAATAATTCAGAGACCCAGGATAATGCTCCGGGGCAGTGATCTTCAAAGTCGGGGCTCGATCCGAGGGCGGGTCGTGGGTGTGTGTCGGGAAGGTCGGCACGGCGCTCCCGGTTGCGCAAATTTGTGATGCAACAGCTGCGGCAGCCGACTTTTAACAATGCCGGCTGCGAATGGCCTTTTTACTATATAAAAAAAATGCGGCCGCACTGAGCGTACATGCTCACTCATCGGTGCACATGCAGAGTGTGGCCGCATTTTTTTTATATGGTAAAAAGGCCGCTCGCAGCTGGCATAGTTAAAAGCCGGCTGCTGCTCACTCTGTCCGGTACAGAAGTCCTTGGTTCTTCTAAACAAAGCTCAGGCCGAGTTTCCCCGTGGCAACTCGCACCAACGGGCCCACCCGCAGAGATCCAGTGCCATGGCCTCCACCTCGGAACTCGCCTGCATCTACAGCGCGCTCATCCTGCACGATGACGAGGTCACTGTCACCGAAGACAAACTCAATGCCCTGATTAAAACAGCTGGTGTGACCATTGAGCCTTTCTGGCCTAGTCTGCTGCCAAGGCATTGGCTAATATTAACGTTAATAGTCTGATCTGCAATGTTGGTGCTGGTAGCAGTGCCCCAGCTGCTGCAGCAGTTGTTTCCACCGTTGCACCTGTTGCCGTTGAATAGAAAAAGGAAGAGAAGAAACAGGAAGAATGTGAAGAGTCTGACAATGACATGCGCTTTGGTCTCTTTGATTAAACATGCTGTGCAACAACATTGATACAATTTCCAAAAAATAAATAAAAATTGACTATAAAAGCCGGATACTGTGGCTGAATACCGCAAATTTGCACAATCGGAGGTGCAGAAGATTTTTTAAAAAATTCTATGTAATCTTCCTGCCTGAGAGAGGCAGAGGTCAGGTCACTGCCCCCGAATGTTCCCATCACGTGCTTTGGGCGCGATTGCAATTCCTCCATTTTGTCAGCAGCAAACAAAGTAAGAGAAAATGGTGGGCCATGAAGGTCAGTCGGCGTGGGTCGCGAAGGTCGGCCTGCGTGGGTTGCGAAGATCAGCCGACGTGGGTTCTGAAGATTGGCCAGTTGGGAAAAATGGGTACTGTGGTGAATGTAACATGGTACTTCACACTGTATCTTTGTAAGCGCAGTAGCATTATCCGCCCACTAGGGGAAGTAGAGCTGGGAATGCTCAGGAGCTTGTACAGGGCTCCACCCTTGGCTCCGTCCATGACTCCTCCCCCTTGTGCTGCTGTATAAATTCCCTTGTCCAGAGTCGGCCTGCAGTTCACTGAGAGTTCACCAACGGGTAACAGGCTGGCTCTGTAGTAAGTAGATTAAAGCCTATATTCATATCGGAAAAAACGTGTCTGGTGAATTGATGGTTCCATCAATTTAATCTACTTAAGAACAGTCAAGATCGATCATGGAATCAGCCCTCAAGCCTGGACGCCTGGAACTCGACCCGCAGGATGCAGAAGCTAAATTAATCTTCTCCCACTGGCTGCGGTGCTTCAAGGCCTACCTGGCAGAAGCGAGCACAGCCGAAACAACAGAGGAACAGAAGTTAAGTCTACTGCACGCGAGGGTGAGCCACAGAATTTCTACGCAACTAAACTCGGCCGGTTCATATACTGCAGCGCTAGCGGTAATCGGTAAGATATATGTAAGGCCCATTAACGAAGTTTACGCACGCCATGTGTTCACGACTCGCGCCAGCGGCCTACAGAATCACTCTGATTCTAAGGCAACTCAATAATTTGTCAAATGACTGTAATTATCAAGTGGTTACCGCGGCTGAACACAGAGAACTTGCTGTACGCGATGTTTTTGTAGCGGGCCTCAGGTCTAATTATGTGCGCCAACGACTGCTGGAAAACGGGGCCCAAGACTTAGAAACAACTGTGGAAGCTGCTGGAAAAGGGTGCCCAAGACTTAGAAACGACTGTGGAAGCTGCTACCACGATGGAGGTCTCCTTTCGCAGCCTTAACTCGTTCCCCGTGGACCCTGCGACCCAATCATGGGCCCCCGACCAGCGACTCCCCCAGGCCTGTGCTACGCGGCCGCCCAGCCACCATGCTGCCCCAGCCAGCCACTATGCTGCTCCAGCCAGCCACTATACTGCTCCAGTCTGCCATTTCTGCGGCCAGAATCAGCACCCGCGGCAGCACTGCCCGGCCCGCAACGCGACCTGCAGCAGCTGCGGGCGGAAAGCCCACTATGCAAGAGTGTGCCTCGCTAAAAGGGCCCCAGATTCCAACTCCCCCGCGGCAAAAAGTAATCACTCCCCACACCCGCAGGCCCGAAACGCTGCGGCCTATGCCCCGACTCCGCCCCCTCGCACCACGTGCGATCCATGGGGGCTGCCATCTTGACCACCCGCAACTCAGCGCAGTCACTCTGGACCAATCACGCCCGAAGCATCTGCGAAATTCGATGGCAGAGGTCCAAATCAACGGGTACAAAACGCCATGCCTCTTCGACTCCGGGAGCACTGAGAGCTTCATACATCCAGACCTGGTAAGACGCTGTTTGCTCCCCATTTTCCCCATGCGGTTCACTAATGTCCTTTAAGGACCTGGTCTGGGCCTACAGGAATGAGGTTGACTCTTAAAATACTCTCAGGTGTGGAGAATCTGTCTCAAATGATAGCCCGTTTACCTCCTCATATAGAGAAAGAATTTGAGTTTTTGATTTAAAAAGAGCAATAGCGGAAGCAGAAAGATCAGTTTCAAGTTGTTTTGGGCATGTGAATACAAAGCTTACAGATACACGAAACCTCCCTCTTCTGAATTAAAATATACAAGCCTGCAGCCATGAGAGAACTGTCTTCTTTATATGGATCTTTGCGCACCTATGATATTTTGAGGTTAACCGGCAGATGTTTGAAGCATTAATTTGAAAATTACTCACAAGAATGATTTATTCAATAGAATGCAAGTACACCATGCCTGCAATCTCGGAACACTGTGCAGGTCACGACCGAGCCCGCATTCCATTTGCATGTTTTGGCACATTCCTCAATGATAACTGTACGTGCTGTGGAAATCTTATGCCTGAGGCTGCAGGTGTGGAGGAGAGGAGCAGTACATCGAATTCAGCAGAGAATTCAGAATGGCTAACCCTGGCCCATTACTTCAGTCATGAAAACTTCTCTTTTGCAGCAGACCTGGATTTTTCAGAAGGGAACATGGTGGCCCTGGGGTGTTACCATGTGAACTCGTGGTCCAGGTTAATGCTCTCGGGGCATGGGTTCAAATCCCACCACGGCAGTTGGTAGAATTAATATTCAGTTATTAAATCCAATCAATTGATGAATCTGAAATTTAACCGTAGTCGCCGTAATGGTGACCATGGAACTATAGATTGTCATAAAATAAAAACTCATCCGGTTCACTAATGTCCTTGAGGGAAGGAAATCTACCATCTGGCCTGGTTCGGCCTACATGTAATTCCAGACACACAGCAATGTGGTTGACTCTTAACCACCCACTGCAATGGCCTGGCAAGCTACTCAGTTGTACCAAACTGCTACAGAGAAGTTGAAAAGGAATGGACTGGGATTGTTCACCACCACGTTCTGAAGGGGAATCAGGGATGGCAACAAATGCTGGCTTTAGTAGCCATTGGCACCCAGTCCCATGAAAGAATTTTTAAAAATTCAATGACACGGTTAATTTTATTAAAAAATTCTTTTAAAATGTTCCCACCGCATCGAATATATTGTTATAAATATGTTAATGGTCCCTTTGATGGTTCAGAAGTGCCGTTTGTCACTGAGCCACACAGATAGGTGGAAATGTGCACGGCTCAATTCCCAGTCTGTGCTGTGTTAAGTCACCTTTTCTAAGTTAGAGAAGGGACGCTACATCTGGCCACAGAACCTATGCATTGTGGCAGAGAAACCCAACCACATATCGTGCTAACTGGTGATCCTTACATAGTTTGGTTGTATTGTACACTGCGCTCAGACATCTCACTGCTTCAAGTCGAATGAATAACAGCTCACCATCTTGAAGGATGACATCCACCGCTGCACCCCGTGCCAACCTCGCCCCAGCCACCCAGCTGGGGGACCCTGAGTGAGGGGGACAAAATCAAATAGCACAGTGGGCTAAACAGCTGGTTTGTAAAGCAGAACAATGCCAGCAGCGCGGGTTCAATTCCCATACCAGCCTCCCCGAACAGGTGCCGGAAAGTGGCGACTAGGGCCTTTTGACAGTAACTTCATTGAAGCTTACTTGTGACAATAAGCGGTTATTATTATTATTATTATTTTGAATTCAGTCAAGTGACAAACCTTCCAATTTTAATCATGCTCTGTGAATCATCTAAACTTATTAATCTCTTGTTAGGCTATGGTGCCAATTTCTCACTTAAGTGGCCACTATTCATGTTTGAACCTTCAATTCCATTAGCATACTATTTGACTACAGGGGGCATCACAGATGAGGCCAATGCTAGCAGCATATACCCACATATTTCCACTTTCAGTATCCTGGAATCATCTAGCACAGAAGGAGGTCTTGGGCCCATTATTGAAATTACAAACAACAAAGTTAGTTAATGTTGGTAATTAATATATTATTACAAGATGCTATCCTCATTAGAACAGAGAAATTGTCTTTGGGAATTGATTATAATCACTGTAGATTTCAGATTAGTGAGCAAGGCAAACCCTGCAGCACAATACCCACCTGTGAACATCGACCAAGTATTCATTAAGCTCTCTAACTGAATGATTTGTGAAATTCAACATTTATGTTCCTCGTCGGTTATGCCTGAGCCAGTTATTTGAACAAGCCATCTAATGAGTTCCAATCCTCTGCTCTTTCCCATTTGAGCATTCATCCGATTTCCTTCCAGAAACTACTTTGGATTTGCTTCCATGGTGCTTTTCAGCAGTGCATTCCAGATTACAATCAGGAATAGAAATCTTTGCTAAGTATTCCTTCCTCGTATGGGAGTGGCGGGGAAGGGGGGGGGGGGGGGGGGGTGTGGGGGGGGGGGGGAGGATGGGGGGTGAGGGACAATTTCCATGTTCTATTGAGGGTAGCATCTTGTAATAATATAGTAATTACCTCAATTAACCAACTTTGCTATTTGTGAATTAAATAATGAATTAAATAATGGACAGCACAGTGGCACAGTGGTTAGCACTACTGTCTCACAGTACCAGTTACCCTGGGTTCAATTCCGACCTCGGATGACTGTCGGTGAGGAGTTTGCACATTCTCCCCGTGGTTGTGCGAGTTTCCTCCGGGTCCTCCGGTTTTCTCCCAGAGTCCAAAGTTGTGCAGGTTTCGTGGACTGGCCATGATAAATTGCCCTCTAATGTCCAAAGGTTCAGTAAGGTTATGTGGGTAGGTATTGAGCCTGGGTAGGGTTCCATGATTCCCAAATGGAATCAGCTAATTCAGCATATCAAACCATACACGACCTAATCTGTACAGCTAAACCTGATAAACTCAATAATGATTTGAATGTTCATTGTTTTATTTCCCGAGTAACACCAGAAAGCTGCCTCATCAAAACAGTCAACCACCAAAGCTATAAAGGAAGCTTGTTTTCACTCCACAATTGAGGTTATGGGCAACTGTGTAAACGTCCTCTTGTCAATCTCTTTACTCAAATTTTACTAATTCATTACAGTGAATTCGTATTTACGGTTGAACATATGTTACAAATGGTATTTGGTATCAGGGCAGCACGGTAGCATAGTGGTTAGCACAGTTGCTTCACAGCTCCAGTGTCCCAGGTTCGATTCCCAGCTTGGGTCACTGTCTGTGCGGAGTCTGCACGTTCTCCCTATGTCTGCGTGGGTTTCCTCCGGGTTCTCCGGTTTCCTCCCACAGTCCAAAGATGTAGGGGTGAGGGGATTGGCCATGCTAAATTGCCCTTAGTGTCCAAAAGGGTTGGGTGGGGGTTGCTGGGTTGCGGGGATAGGGTAGATATGTGGGCTTAGTTGGGGCGCGCTTTGTAGGGGCTGTTGCAGACTCGATGGGCCAAGTGGCCTCCTTCTGCACTGTAAATTCTATGATTCTAGATGCCTGTCAGTCAACCAACACAGTCATTGAAATTGTGTGGCCTGCTCAAATGAAGATTGCCTTTTCATTCTTTTACATTATTCTTTGTTTATTAGATGTTGCCTTGGGTAACTATTAACACTTAAAAAACAGGATAAAAAATTATACTCTAATTCCAGCCACTCTGCCCATGCTGCCCGCACAGTACTGTAAAGTCCACCATCTCAGTGGAAGGAAAGACTGCCCACCTGCGGATGACACATATCCATTGGTGGTGACCAAATGGTAACAAACCTTCCAGGTCCTGTGCCAGTCCTGCTGAAATCGGAAACATGATGACAGAGTCAACAGTGGAAACCTGGGCCGGGATTCTCCCCTACCCGGCGGGGCGGGGGGTCCCGGCGTGATGGAGTGGCGTGAACCACTCCGGCGTCGGGCCGCCCCAAAGATGCGGAGGTCTCCGCACCTTTAGGGGCCAAGCCCTAACATTGAGGGGCTAGGCCCGTGCCGGAGTGGTTGGCGCTCCGCCGGCTGGCGTGGAAGGCCTTTGGCGCCACACCAGCCGGGGCCGAAGGGACATCGCCAGCCGGCGGAAGTCCGCGCATGCGCCGGAGCGTCAGCGGCTGCTGACGTCATCCCAGCGCATACGCAGGGGAGGGGGTCACTTCCGCCTCCGCCATGGTGAAGACTATGGCGAAGGCGGAAGGGAAAGGATGCCCCCACGGCACAGGCCCGCCCGCCGATCAGTGGGCCCCGATCGCGGGCCAGGCCACTGTGGGGACACCCCCCAGGGCCGGATCGCCCCGCGCCCCCCCCCCCCCAGGACCCCAGAGCCTGCTGCGCCACCTGCTCCCGGCGGTAAGATAGGTGGTTTGATCCACGCCGGCGGGAGAAGCATGACAGTGGCTGGACTTCGGCCCATTGCGGGCCGGAGAATCACCGGGGGGGGGGGGGGCACACTGACCGGCGCGGAGCGATTCTCGCCCCCGCCGAATCTCTGGTGCCGGAGACTTCGGGACACGGCGGGGGCAGGATTGACGCCGTCCCCCGCCGATTCTTCGACCCGGCGGGGGGTCGGAGAATTCGACCCTGGTAATTAAAGAATGGAACCGAGCTATTAAAACAGAATATTCAAACAAATTCCGCCATTTCTGTTTGGGCTCATTGGCAATTGTAGGAATGGATCGCTGGAGCAATTTGCTAAAAGAGTTATAAATCTCCTAAATTCAAAATAATATATGTTTACCTTGAGAAAAAAATATTTTCCTTTTTACAACAAAAATTACCTTATTTAACCTCGATTTAAACTAGTTCAACTGTCTTGAAGAAACTTGGTAGATGTACAGCATTTCTGATGAGGTGCAACAAGGTCACCGGAATGCAAACTGCAGACTTGAGTTGTCACTTGCTTAACAAGTGCACCCTCTGCCAGTTTAACCTGGAGTAGCATTGATACCTGAAGGCACGGACTAATTTGCAACCCCATACAGTGGTTGTCTTACCCGAGAATAACATTGAATAGGGAAAATATAAATCAAAGACTCTCTGGTTCTGAGTTCAATTGGGAGGGTGTGTGATGTGCCCAATTCTTTTCAGTGAGTGGTGCACCCAGAGATTCCAGGGATATGGAGGCACAAACAATTTTAATGGTCAGGACTTATGACCACAATGTTGATCGGAGTTTGACACCCAACCAACCTGACAAGATTCACGACCTGATCAGTTGATGGGAGTGAAAGGGCAGAGAAGAGAGTTAAGGATTCATGTGACAAAGACCATACTGATGTCTGGTGTACGAAGAAGGGATGCTGTATTGATACAGCAAAGTTTGACCCCAATATAGGACATGATTTGATTCCTGGAGCAAATGTGCTAACTGGGGTTTACACCTGGAAACTGTTCAGAGTCAGCCACAGGGGGTGCTGAGTGGCTTGAAGGGGAACTTCCAGGTGCTGGTGTTCTGATGTGTCCTTGCTGCCCTTGTCCTTCTCGATGGTAGGGGTTTTCAAATGTGCTGTCTAAGGAGCCTTGGTGAGTTCCCGCAGTGCATCTTATAGTTGGTACGCACTGCTGCCACTGCGCCTCAGTGGTGGAGAGAGTGAATGTTTGTGCCAATCAAAGGACTGCTTAATCCTGGATGGTTTTTAGCTTCTTGAGTGTTGTTGGAGCTTCACTCATCCTGTGGAGAGTATCCCAGTACGCTCTTGACTTGTACCCTGTGGATGGTGGAAAGGCTGTGGGGAGTCAGAGGGGTGAGTTACTCGTCTCTGACCTGTTCATGTAGCCACAGCATTTATTAAGTTAGTACAGTTCAGTTTCTGGTCAATGGTAACCTCCAGGATGTTGCTCGTGGGGGATTCAGTGACGGTAATTCCATTGGATGTCAAGAGGTGATGGCTTGATTCTCTCTTGTTGGAAATGGTCATTGCCTTACACTTGTGTGACACAAATGTCTTGCCACTTGTCAATCAAGTCTGGATATAGTCCAGCTCTTGTTGCATATGGACCCAGACTGCTTTAGTATCTGAAGAGTCTTGGATGGTGCTGAAAATTGTGCAATCATTAAAGACCATCCCCACTTCTGATCATATATTGGAAGGAAGGTCATTGATGAAGCATCTGAAGATGGTTGTGCCGAGGACACTCCTCTGAGGGACTCCTGCAGTGATGTCCCGATACTGAGATGATTGATAACTCAGATAAGATGTTAAAATTGTTCCTGGCTGTTCCAGTGGATGTGAAAGGCTTGTGGCATATCCAAAATTTACCTTTCAAATAAAGCTTTGATCTGCAACCAGAAACTACTGTGTTTGAGGTGAATTCAATCTACAGCTTCTCCCACACAGTCTGTGACTCCCTGAGCTCAAAGTTGACATTAGAAGAACCCACCATGTATTTTTGTTTCTCATCTGCCCCTGTGCTGCTTCAGTAAACATACTTGTTTAATCGGCAATTATGTTTTGGAATGCTTAAAAACAAAAGGCGGAATCTTCCGGTCACACCAGCAGCGGGAGGTTTGGTGGGAAGGGGTACTTAATTTGATGTAAGGCCAAAAATCAGTTTCCTCATGGTGGGGGGAATTTTAGCAATCACATTCTCGGGATTTGAAAGGCGGGTTAAAGGTGGGTCGAGTTTCCCGATGAACAATGTTGGGAAGCCCTCTTGTCATTGTAGTTGCGTGTCATGTCTCTTTAAGAACCAAGTTGTGTGACAGTGTGATGTCACCGACGACTTCCCTTAGTCTAGTACCAGCCTTTGTACAATGAAGACCGATTTAATAAACCTCTCTTAATGTTGCTTTCAACCCACATGCATAATGCAATCTATTTCTTTTATACTATTAGTCAAAAGATACAACAGTTCACCAAAAGAAAACTGGCGATGAGGAATGGATGAGAAAAAAAATATAATTTTTAGAAGGAAGAGGAAAAGTCTACCTTTGATGGTCAGGACTTTGATGTCAATGTAGAAGAGTTCAGCTCTTCAACAGATTAATCAATCCAGCAGATTAACAGAGTGTCAGAATCACACCTGACATCGAAACTGGTTTGGGGCAAAAATTCAAAGTAAGGGCCTGTACCAATTTTAAACAAGGACTCTGAGGAATTCAGGCTGCAGAGTTCACCATGTGCAGGACAGTAAGACATGGAAGTAGAGTGCGGTGAGAGCAGCCAGCCACACCCTCCACCAGCACAGATACTCACATCTCGGCGGGAATAACTAGTAAACAGCTTCGAGGTCATTCAGTGGTGAGCACTTCACAGCTGAAGATCTATAGCAGGTAGAGGAGAGAACACCCCAAGGCTCCAGCAGTCAGAGGGATGGCAGAGCCCAAACTCCGCTGAGCCCCAAGTCATTGACCTGCCTTTGGGTGCGGTCGTCCCAGAGCTGCTGGAACTACAAAGGCAGAGTCACGAACATCAGGAAGGGATGACAGCACCCCTCCTCGGACAGCAAAGCCAAGTGGAGGAGCCCATCACCTTCTGTTCACCTAGCCGTAGTGGGAGGGTGAGGAATAGTAAGAAACGATAGGCACCTAATGGGCACGGATGAACCATGGGACTAGTAGAGAAAAGTCACCATTGTAATAACGCACTTCTAATAAAACTCACTTTGTTCACCCATAAGGATCTGCAATGGTGTCATGTTATGGCGCCAGAGGCAGCACGGTGGCACAGTGGTTAGCAATGCAGCCTTGCGACGCTGTGGTTCCAGGTTCGATCCCGGCTCTGGATCACTGTCCGTGTGGAGTTTGCACATTCTCCCCGTGTTTGCGTGGGTTTCTCCCCCACAACCCAAAGGTGTGCAGCGTAGATGGTTTGGCCACACTAAATTGCCCCTTAATTGGAAAAAATGAATTGGGTGCTCTAAATTAAAAAGAAAATGTTCTGGCACCATGCTCTGCCATCCTCACAAAAACTCAACCCTTCCTCCCTGCGCAGTGAGAGAAAGGCAGCGCTATGACACTCCCACCCCCATCCATGGAAGGTTCATGCCTCCCTCCCTCCACCATCATAATCTCTATTATTGTGACAAGTAGGCTTACATTAACACTGCAATGAAGTTACTGTGAAAGTCGCCTAGTCGCCATACTCTGGCGCCCGTTTGGGTACACTGAGGGAGAATTCAGAAAGTCCAAATTACCAAACAGCGCGTCTTTCGGGACTTGTGCAAGGAAACCGAAGCACCAGGAGGAAACCCACACAGACATGGGGAGACTCCGGGTCCCTGGCACCTCTCACGTCTCCCAGCATTCTCTAGTCATAAGGGCTGAAAACATGATGAGAGTAAGTCCACCGCCTCAGTAGGTGGAGAAGGAAATCATGGCCCCTTACCCCGGAGGAGGAAGTCACAGCTGAGAAGTGTCATTCAGCCTCTCTGTGCCCCTAGGTCACCTTGTTCAGTGACAGGTCATGCTCAGCTCTCTGTCAGGCAGGAGTCTGACATTTCCCAAAGGATGAGAGGAGTATGTCTCTGTCCTCACTTCAAGTCATCAGTATTCTCCTGCAGCGTCCGACCAATCACTTTAACGCCTTGACCATGAATATAGCCACCATCACAATGACCTCCCACAGACACCACAGTAGTGAAAGGATGTCAGACCATATGGTGGGAGAGGATTTCACACCGTGGTCCTGGTAGTCACCAAACCGAGAGGCTATGGGGGCATCTCTAGCTTTGCATCTCATGTGGGCCCTGACTATCGTCTTAGGTCCTTCCTTCGCGGAGTGTCCCTTGCAGCTCTCCTCAACATTCTCCGCATCTGAGGAGATGTGGCAGGCCTCCATCTCCTCCTGGTCCAGCTGCTCTCTCTCACCCTCACCACATTGCAGTGCCAGGTTCTGCAGAGCACAGCAGAGCACTATAATGCATGACACACTCTGGGGGTGTAATGGAGGACTCCCCAACTGGTTTAGGCACCAGAAATGCATCTTGAGCAGTCTAATTGCCTGATCTGCCAGTGCAAGCATTGATGCATTGACCCCCTCATTGTAGGGGGTCTCAGCAGGTGTTGTAGCCTCAGCATGGGCATCATCAACCACCTTCCACACCCTTTGTCCCCGATGAGCTTTCTGTCCAGTCATTGGGACCTCTGAGAGTCCCAAGACATAACTATCATGGACAATACCCAGGAAATGGGCACACAATGTCATAATGCACATCCCAAGGTCATAGATGGGCTGGGCATCGAGGGAGTGGCATCCATGCAATTCATAGATGGCACCCCATGCTGCCATGGGGAACACAAAGTCAAGCAGGTGTAGTTGATAACACCCTGTAGCTGGGGCATGCCTGCTATGGGGGGAGAGGGGGTGAGGCCCATGGCCTTGGGGTCCTGGCCAATCTGGCCCCGGTTGATTTAAAGGTCATCTGTGCAGCCCTGAAATGAGCCACTGGCGTAGAAGTCCAGAGCGGCAGTGACTTTCAAGGCCACAGGCAATGGGTGACCCCACAGTTCATGTGGTGACCCCACAGTTCATGTGGTGCCAACACTTGCATCACTTGGCACAGGCAGTCCATAGTCCCCTAGGACAGAAGTCGTCTTCTCCGGCATCTGTAGGTAGGAAGTTATATGGCGGTATACCCGTGGCTGGTTGTGTCCCCTCCGATACTCCATAACCTGTGCCCCTGTTTCCACAAAATCAACAGACTCTGCCTCCCCCTCCTTGGCAGGGCTCTGATGCTGGTCAATCGCAATCAAAAGAGCTCTTAGCTCGACTGGCTCTATGATTCTCCAGAATCAAAAACCAAAAGGAAGAGAATATCAAAGTGAACAATGAGGTGCCCAGACAATTCCCTAATACACAGCCCTCTCAGGATCTGGGACATCCCCCTATGTGAGCATCTTTCCACTCAGCCTCCCATCACAGAATAGCCACTTCTCCCCAATTGCCCCTCTTAAGGGCAGCACGGTAACATGGTGGTTGGCATAAATGCTTCACAGCTCCAGGGTCCCAGGTTCGATTCCCGGCTGGGTCACTGTCTGTGCGGAGTCTGCACATCCTCCCCGTGTGTGCGTGGGTTTCCTCCGGTTTAATCCCACAGTCCAAAGATGTGCGGGTTAGGTGGATTGGCCACGCTAAATTGCCCGTAGTGTCCGAAAAAGTAAGGTTATGGGGGGTTGTTGGGTTACGGGTATAGGGTGGATACGTGGGTTTCAGTAGGGTGATCATTCCTCGGCACAACATCGTGGGCTGAAGGGCCTGTCCTGTGCTGTACTGTTCTATTAACTCCACCTTAATGAAGAGCTTCAGCCCTCAGCGGGCCGAATGACTCCCCCAAAGGTGAGAAGTGACGGTAATTGAGTGCATTTAGTGGGTTCCAACTTCATGAGGGAAAGAGATGCTGCCGCCCGTCATCTCCTGAAGGGGTTGACTGATGAGTGGCTTCACCATAACGCCTTGCATTGGGAACTATATCTGTGTTCCCTCTCTTTTATGGAAACATGAGTATTAGCCTTGGAGTTCAATGCTTGGCAGCTAAGCTTCCAAAGCATTAATGATTGGGGGCCAATCAGTGGCACACTCATGCATTGCAACCTTGACTAACTTGGCACAATTGACTCATCAGAGGAAATGGGCGAGGTACTGCCAGAGGAAATGGGCGAGGTACTAAATGAGTACTTTGCATCAGTGTTCACCGAAGAAAAGGACTTTGTGGAAGATGATTCTTGGGTAGGGCGTGTGGACAATCTGGATCATGTTAACATCGAAAAGGAAGAGATATTGGGTCTTTTAAAAGATATTAAGTCTCCAGGACCGGATGGGATTTACCCCAGAATACTGAGGGAAGCAAGGGAGGAAATTGCTGGGGCCTTGACTGACACCAGTAGAAGGTAAATTATTGGAGAGAATTCTCAGAGACAGGATTTATACCCATTTGGATACAAATGGACTCATTAGCGATCGACAGCATGGTTTTGTGAAGGGGAGAACGTGCCTCACTAACTTGATCGAGTCTTTTGAGGAGATGTCAAAGATGATGATTGATGAGAGGAGGGCGGTGGATGTTGTTTACATGGACTTCAGTAAAGCCTTTGACAAGGTGACTCATGGCAGACTGTCTGGTACAAAAAGTTAAGTCATATGGGATCAGAGGTGAGGTGGTAAGGTGGATACAGAACTGGCTCGGTCACAGAAGGCAAAGGGTAGCAGTATAGAAGGGTGTTTTTCTGAATGGAAGGTTGTGACTACTGGTGTTCCACAGGGATCTCTGCTGGGGCCTCTGTTGGTTGCAGTATACATAAACGATTTGGAGGAAAATGTAGGTGGTCTGATTAGTAAGTTTGTGGGTGACACCAAGGTTGGTGGAGTGGCAGATAGTGTTGAGGATTGTCATAGGATAGAGCAGGACATAGATAGATTGAAGTCTTGGGCCGAGAAATGGCATATGGAGTTTAATCCAGACAAATGTGAGGTAATGCATTTTGGCAGGTCTAATATAGAGAGGAAATGTACCGTCAATGGCAAAACTCTTAGGAACATAGAAAGTGAGAGAGATATGGGTGTGCAGGTCCACAGATCTTTGAAAATGGCAACAGAAGTGGACAAGGTTGTCAAGAAAGCATATGGAATGCTTGCCTTCATTGGACGGGGCATCGAGTATAAAAACTGGCAAGTCTTGCTGCAATTGCATAGAACCTTGGTAAGGCCTCACTTAGAATATTGCGCATAATTCTGGTCGCTAAACTACCAGAAGGATGTGGAGGCTTCGGAGAACGTGCAGAGGACGTTTACCATGATGTTGCCTGGTCTGGAGTGTGTTAGCTATGTGGAGAGGCTGAATAGACTCGGACTGTTTTCATTAGAACAACGGAGGTTGAGGGGTGACATGATAAAGGTCTACAAGATTATGAGGGGCATGGACAGATTTAAAAAATACACCTAATTGTATTTGTGGTGATATGCATCACTGTAAATACACAAGGGGTTAATGTAAATACACGTAGACTAAATAGACACCAGAGGGAGCACCAGAGTCAATGAAATAATTTAAACACTTGAACACCTCCTGATGACCAAACACCAGGACACTGCCGGCGTTCACAAGGGAATGACAATGTCACCATTGACACTTCCATACCAGACCATATGAATTCATGAACTATTGGACTCATAATTTTTATTTTGTATTGTCTTATCCTCAAAGTCATTGCAACTATTATTTGGTCTTGTATACTATTGTATAGTCATCATAGTCATCATAACTTGTACATAGCATCACTTATCATTTTCATTTCATTTTCATTATGTACCTGTTTTTGTTCAATTTTCTTAAACACTGTACAGAAAATATGTAACATGGAAAAAGGGGGGATGTGGTGATATGCATCACTGTAAATGCATAAGGGGTTAATGTAAATACACATAGACTAGATAGACACTAGAGGGAGCACTAGAGACATGACACACAGGCATTCAACCAATAGGTCAGTAAGATAGGACACGACCAATGGGTATTCACGACACACACAGAGGAGACACCATCATAGGGGGGCATTACACCAACCCATATAAATGGACACAGCACACATGATCTTCCTCTTTCCAGTGGAGACACTCAGTGAGTGCACAGGGTTGATTGAAGCACATCACACCCACCACCTGGATTGTAGCAGATTGGTTTGTCAATCTGAGTAGCTGTAGCAGGATTAACAGGAGAGTCGAATCCAAGTAGGAAAATCGTTAACAGTTTAATAAATGTGTTAAAGCTATCTCCAAGTCTGAACCATCTTTTGTCAGAGTGCACATCAAGGAATCAGCTTATGCTATGTCAAGAGCATAACAAAACAGTATTGTGGGCAATTGAGAGAGCATCCAGCTACTCCATTCAGGAACTTAAAGCTATAAAGCAATAGAACAATTGTTTGTCACACATAACAGCCTTCCTGTTATGAATTCCAACTTGTAGAAATTTAAACTGAACCAATTAAAAGGTGATTATGAAATATAATCCATAGATATTACAGATGCCAAGAATTAGTAGAATTATCAAAATCTTACAGCTCCATAGAATCCCTACAGTGCAGAAGGAGGCCATTCAGCCCATTGAGTCTGCACCAATCCTCTAAAAGAGCACCCTACCTCGGCTCATCCCCCACCCTATACCCATAACCCCACCTAAACGTTTGGACACTAAGGGCCAATTTAGTGTGGCCAATCCACCTAACCTGTACATCTTTGGACTGTGTGGGGGAAACCGGAACACCTGGAGGAAACCCACTCTTTCGACCTTGAAACTGCATCCACAATGTTTCTTACCTTTACATATCAGGTTTAACTCCCCTTGAGCACTCCTTGCGTCCAGACACATCCACACACAGAAACAGCAGCAAGAGATGCCATGATATCATTGTCAGATCTCAGAACAGGGTGAGCCGCAAGAAATGACTTGCATGATGCTTGCCCAGGCCACACACACTCACAAGTGAGGGCGATTATTGCGTAATCACTATGTGGATAATGTGAGAGAACTAAATCTATGACTGTTCATTATCAGATTTTGATGAGGGCACAAATTCCAGACCCTTAAATGCCTGCGACCATTGAAGAACTAGCAGCTAGATTAAATCCAGGACTCTTCCAAACTTCAGGTGAAAATATATTCACAAATATCAAACGTATGGTTTGACTAGTTTATTATTAAAACGTTTACACAGCTGCCCTTATGACACGAATAAATGACAGAAACAGTTTCCCGTTTCAAATGCCGGCGTTGGACTGGGATGTGCATAGTAAGAAGTCTTACAACACCAGGTTAAAGTCCAACATGTTTGTTTCAAACACTAGCTTTCGGAGCACTGCTCCTTATTCACCTGAGGATTCACCTGAGGAAGGAGCAGTGCTCCGAAAGCTAGTGTTTGAAACAGACATGTTGGACTTTAACCTGGTGTTGTAATACTTCTTACTGTAGAACGATGGAGTGTAGGTCTAATCACATATCTGGCAGTCATTCTGCGTTCTACTGAACCTGGGTCTCCAAGGTGGTCACCACCCTTTCCATAGAGGTAGCCAAGTGCTCAGCTGTCACTTCTTCTGCCAGCTGTGGACCTTGGCCGGAGATATGCTCAACATAGTGTGACCCTGAGCCTATTCTAGAAAGTACCCCTCCCGAGATGAATGTATCTGTGCTGGTGGTGGGTGTAAGTGAACACCATAATGGTGCATCCTCTGAGCCTTCTGAGACCTCCTCCACAGAGGTAGGGTTGGACATGAAACTGTGGCTGGTCTCAATTGTGGGCTTCCCTTTTTCTTGTT
Source organism: Scyliorhinus canicula (assembly GCF_902713615.1). NCBI lineage: Eukaryota > Metazoa > Chordata > Chondrichthyes > Carcharhiniformes > Scyliorhinidae > Scyliorhinus > Scyliorhinus canicula. The sequence continues at coordinate 27,699,745 of NC_052164.1, forward strand.
GGTACATGGAATAGAGAAAAGAAAGATTTAGTGATTGACTAAGCAGGCTCCTTAATCAAGGCCATGTCTCACTCAGTGGACACATCTGACAACTGCAAACTGGAGGCATCCTCACTGGCCTCTGGGGCGAGTACTATCTCTCACTTCCAGCACAGACGCGGTTCTGGTCCACTCTAGCTGGCTCAGCAGTCTGCTCCTCGAAAGGGGCGAGGATTTGAATGTGTTGTATGCTGCCTCTGGTCTTGGCCCATGCCCTCTAATTGTGAACATCCTTTTCCTTCAGACAGAAGGCTTGATTGTCACCCCAATGGGTGCAACAACAGCTTAGGTGCGTACATACCTGTGAGACCTCTCGATAAGTGATTAACAAGCAGAATATCCTGTAACTGATAGAATATTGAGAACATGAAGGGACACGCATTCAGTGCACATGTCCCATCTTCTGAGTCCTGCAATACAAACTCATGTCTGATATCCCAATCACACTGCCCGATGCCCTTTGAGGTGTCACTTTGCAGTAAGTAGATGGTGCCACTTATCCTGGTGGAGCACAGCAATCATTCATCCTTTTCCTGCAGTGCAGGGCAGTTCTTTGGCGAATCTCATGGGCACCAACCTCAGGCGCCACATCCGCTCAGTCTGCCATGGTCAGATGGGAAGGCCTTCTGCTGCCATCCCTGGGGAACAGCACCTCTGCCTTTCCTGCATGACCTGGAGGAGAACTTGTAGGGAGGCTTCGCTGAAACGTGGAGTCACACGTCTAGTCTGCGACATCCTGGCCTCAGCTGAATTTGGAGCTCCTGGCTTGCAGTAAATGAGTGTCTGTCCTTTAAATATGGCGTTCGAATCTTTGGCCCCTTGTGGCAATGAAGGGGACAGCGACTTCCAGCCCATTGCTGCTGTGAGATTCGACGAGCCTCTTGTGGACGCATATATAATGAGCTGAACTGCTGAAGAAAACATGTGGCCAGCTTCCCCGGTTCCCTCCATCCTACAAAAGAGATCATCACTCTTCCCACCAAGCCTAGACCCCAGAATGGAAAATTCCAACCAAACTTACCGTAATTAGTTTTTGAAAAAGACATGCATTTTCTGAGAATTTCTCAGGCCTACCGGATGTCACAAAGTGCATTACAGCCAATGTTTTGAAGTGTAGTCACTACAGGTTGTGTGTCCTTTATCTGTAAATCCATTTTTTTTTAACCTTATCGACCTGGGGAAGTCCTGTTGTTTGTCTGCACAGTTTATCTCGTTTTTTGTGGTGAACATGTCAAAAGAAAACGTTTTATTATTCAGTGATACATCTTACTTATCTAGCCATTTAAGACTATAGCTAGCTTAGGCGAAGGCTACTGTAATGTAAGTTTGTATGTGAACACCAAAATTTTACAAAATCTGAAATGTAATTGGTGCCGAGGGCTTTGGGATAAAGGATACTCAGTGTGTAAATATAATGGAAGATGCAAAGCAACTCATTTGCACACACCAACCCCCACAATCAGAAATGTGATGGCCAGTTTTTGTGATGTTGATTGAGGAATAAATATTGGTCAGGGGCAGGGATAAGTCCTCTTCTGTTCTTTGAATGGTAGCAAGAGATCTACCTGAGAGAATAGAAAGGGCCTTCATTTACCATTTAAAAAAATTTAATTTGATTTAATATTGTCACATGTATTAGTATACAGTGAAAAGTACTGTTTCTTGCATGCTGTACAAACAATGCATACCGTACATAGGGAAGGAAGGAGAGACTGCAGAATGTAATGTTACATTGTAGCAAGATGTAGAGAAAAGATCAACTTAATATGAGGTAGGTCCATTCAAAAGTCTGATGGCAGTAGGGAAGAAGCTGTTCTTGAGTCGGTTGGTATCTTTTTCCTTACAGAAGAAGGTGGAAGAGAGTATGTCCGGGATGCGTGGGGTCCTTAATTATGCTGGCTGCTTTTCCGAGGCAGCGGGAATTGTAGACAAACTCAATGGATGGGAGGCTGGTTTGCGTGATGGACTGGGCTACATTCACAACCTTCTGTAATTTCCTGCGATCTTGGGCAGAGCAGGCTCCATACCAAGCAGTGATACAACCAGAAATAATGCTTTCTATGGTGCATCTGTAGAAGTTGGTGAGAGTCGTAGGTGACATGCCAAATTTCCTTAGTCTTCTGAGAAAGTAGAGTCGTTGGTGGGCTTTCTTAACTATAGTGTCGGCATGGGAGGATATATTATCTGACATCTCATCTGAAAGACAGCACTTCCGGCACTGTAGCACTTCCTCAGTACTGGAGATCAGACTTGATCTATCTGTCCAAGTCTTGGAGTAGCTCTTGAGCTAAGTACATTGTGACTCAGAGGAAGAGTGCTTCCAATTAGGACCATAGAACCACAGAAAAGATACAGCACAGAAAGGGGTCATTCAGCCTATCCTGTCCATGCCAACACAAGGACGCCCAGGTACCCTTTCTAATCCCATCTTCCTGTCCATACCCTGCATCTTACAGCACTTAAGGTGCAAATCCAGGTACTTTTTAGAAGAGTTTAGGGTCTCTGCCTCCACCAACGCAGGCAGCAAATTCCAGACACCCACTGTCCTCTGCGTAAAAAGAATTTTCCTCATGTTCCCTCTAATCCTTCTGCCACTTAACTTGAATCCATGACTCCTGGTTTTTGAACTCTCTGCCAAGGAAATCAGGTTCCTCCTGTTTACTCTATCTCTACCCCTCACAATTTTGCACACCTCAATCATGTCACCCCTCAACCTTCTCTGTTCCAAGGAACAAAACCCCAACCTCTTCAAACTCTCCTTTTAGTTACAATTGTCCAGCCCTGGCAACACTCTAGTAAATCTTCTCTGTACTCTCTCCAGATCAATTACGTCCTCTCTGTAATGTGGTGGCCAGAACTGCACACAATCCTCCAGTGTGGCCTCACCCATGTCTTAAACAGTTGACAACCATTAGCAAATAAGTAATTAAAAATGTTTCTGACATTATTCCAAGGAAATGAGTCAATTCTTTAAGGCTTTTGCTTTAAATTGACTGTTTTTTCCTGTCTTGCAAGCAGGTCCCAGCTGTACTTTCAATCTTCCATGTACTTTCAAAATTGAACATGCCTAGACGTTCCTCTGAGATCCAAGCCTCTGGGGGGTTTACTGAAAGCTCCAAAGCAATCCACTCAAGAATCCCCACACACGCGCTTTATTTCTACATCAATATCAGTTTGCAGCACACCACAAATCAAAGCGTCACTTTAGTGTTTGTCAGCATTTATAATCGCTGACTCAGAAGGTTGTCAGTTGAAGCCCCATTGGGGGACTAGTTGAGCCCAATATTTCAGTACTGGACTGAGCAGGTACTTCATTGTAGTAATTGCTGCCTTTCAGGTGAGTTGTTCAAACAAGACGCTGTTTGCCTGTTCGATTCAATGCAAGAAATCACATACCATTCCGTAATTAAATGAGAAAGGAGTTCTCCTGGCGTTGTGGCTACCATACACCCCAGAATCACCCCAGAATCACACCGCCACAACAGGTTATTGACTTATTTGTTGGTTGAGGGACTTTACAAATGAGCTATCGTATTTGCATACTCAATGAAAGTGATCACTAAAAATGCAATTAGTTGCGCCAGGGCCACTAAGCTCCTGACCTCATCACAGCCTCGGTTCAAACATGGAAAAAAGAGCTGAGCTTTAAAGGTGAGGTGAGAGTGACTGCCCTTGACATCCGAGATGATCTCTTGGGTGGCCGGGGGGGGGGGGGAGGGGGACGGCTCTGGATGGCCTGGCTTCATCAGATGGAGATCCTGCGAGACAAGGGACATGTGGTCAGTGAGAGGGAAGGATCATTTGGTCAGATGTGAACTCACTTGAGACGGGTCATCTGGATGAAGGGGCAGTGGAGCCTGAACTTTAGCGCAGGCCAACCTCGCCGCTGGTGAGTGCTCTCTCTTCGGGCAACCCCGTGATTTTATTGTCCGCTCCTCATAAGGGGTAAGGGGTAAGGACTCTAATCTCTGGGATTCCTCCCTGTGTCTTGGTTCTGCATAGATAAAGGGAGGACATTGTGAATCACGCGCTTGACGGATCAGGGGGGTCTATAGCAGGTGGCATATGTGGGCACCGCAGCTGGACATGAAAGGATTGTGCTGGTTGGTGCCAACAGGTTCCGCGGAACATGCTTGAAGATTGGATGTGGGGAGGGGGCAAGGTGTCAGCCACTGGATTGTGGTGGGTGGGGGGGGGGGGGGGGGGGGGGGGCGGCGGGAAGGTTTGGAAATTTGACGGGTGGGAGGCGGGACTGATTACAGGAGGTGATAACTTACCCTTGCAGCTCATTGGAAGTCTTCTTCATCTTCTCCCTCAATTGGACGGCGGTCCTCCTGGTCATGCTTCCTGCACTGACAGATACTACCATCCTCCAAGGCGGGATTGCTGACCCTACTGCTGGTCCTCTGACCCCCTCAGGAGAACAGGGTTCCCCCACCTCTCATCCACAGTGTCCAGATGTCTTGTACAGTCAGCATCGCCCAAGTGTAGAGCAGGTCTGCGCACTGCCATGCTTGTGTGTTCAGACCATAAGACCATAAGATATAGGAGCAGAATTCGGCCACTCGGCCCATCGAGTCTGCTCCGCCATTCAATCATGGCTGATGTGTTTCTCATCATTATTCTCCTGCCTTCTCCCCATAACCCCTGATCCCCCTATTATTCAAGAACCTATCTATCTCTGTCTTAAAGACACTCAGTGATTTGTCCTCCACAGCCTTCTGCGGCAAAGAGTTCCACAGATTCACCACCCTCTGGCTGAAGCAATTCCTCCTCATCTCTGTTTTAAAGGACCGTCCCTTTAGCCTGAAATTGTGTCCTCTGCTTCTAGTTTTTTCTACGAGTAGAAACATCCTCTCCATATCCACTCTATCTAGGCCTCTCAGTATCTTGTAAGTTTGAATAAGATCCTCCATCATCCTAAATGCTCGAGAGTACACACCTGGAGTCCTCAACTCATATGACAGCTTGTAAAATTGTTGCATTGCATCTGGGAATGGTTTTTCTTGGATGACAAGGAGAATAGGGCAGCAGGGTAGCATGGTGGTTAGCGTAAATGCTTCACAGCTCCAGGGTCCCAGGTTCGATTCCCGGCTGGGTCATTGTCTGTGTGGAGTCTGCACGTCCTCCCCCTGTGTGCGTGGTTTTCCTCCGGGTGCTCCGGTTTCCTCCCACAGTCCAAAGATGTGCGGGTTAGGTGGATTGGCCATGCTAAATTGCCCGTAGTGTCCTAGTAAGGTTAGGGGGGGGGGGGGGGTTGTTGGGTTACGGGTATAGGGTGGATACGTGAGTTTGAGTAGGGTGATCATGGCTCGGGCCGAACATTGAGGGCCGAAGGGCCTGTTCTGTGCTGTACTGTTCTATGTTCTAATATTGCTCTAAAACCATCAGGAAACCGGTCACATGCACAGGTTATCTCAAATGTGCTAAAAATAACCCAGAGGAGGAATTGGAACTGCTGTTTTGTTTAATGAATCCTGCAGACGCTATTAGTGAACTGTCAGTGACTCAGATGTATAGGCCATCAGGGATTTGGGTGGAGATCATCAGGAAATTTGAAGCAGACCATCATTGAACACCATGGAATGAGGCACAGATGGACACAGCAATCGGACCACCAGGGGAAATATTTACTTAAAAGACAAAAGGACTTTTCCAGAAAACACAAATTTACGCATGCCTTCTGCGGACTTTGGAAAAAAAACTCTCCAAGGAGAACTATTCATAACCTGAAAAGGTACTTTTCTCAGGCGTAGCTGCTAAATCTGCAAAACAGGCAAGTTTACCGTACAGAGCATCTGTGGGACGCAAATACACAACAAGCTTTGCTTTGCATACAGAGTATGAATTAGTGTTTTAAAATAGTTGATCAAAGGGCAAATTTTAATTTGAAATATGCCATCCACCTCTCGATGTTGACGTAAGAATAACAAGAAATCAAGGAAGCTTGGCTAAATCATGTTGTTTATTCCACTCAAGTGTGCTCATCCCCCGTTTCTGCATCCCTTGATCTCTTTATCTTCCTTTCCTTCAACAATATGTGACCTACTAAAAGTCAACTGTACTTCAAACACGAACTCCAGTCGCACATTTTACAAACAATGTGTTTTTGGAAAACAGTTTCCCTCATTCTCTGTTCTAAATCTATTTTAGTTTTAGCCTCATATTTCGGCTCCCTCAATTGAGACCCCTCAACCACTGGGAACAGCCTGGCCCTTTCTGCCTGGTGCCATCACTTTATAATTTTTAATTCTCCTATTCTAATCAGATGTTCACAATTGCCATTCAAATGTTCATGGCTGTCAAGTAGATGTAAAAAGAGGAGAGAGAGGTGCAAGGGCTTATATTATTTCCAACGTAATGCAGTGATATCCGTTGACGACTTTTCAATCTTTTTGTTCACAAAAAACAAAAGAAACACAATGTCAAACAGTTTATGAACATGGCATTTTTAAAAGTTCAATCAGCAGACATATGGTAACATAACATCTTGCCGTGTATCTTCCACTTTGGGTTTTGAGACCAGTGGCGATGCCGCACTTGCATCTGTCGCAAAGATGTGGCGCTGACCCTGGCTGATATTCTGGTGTCAGGCCGTTTGTATATTCCAGGTGGGTCTCCCCAGCCTGTGTCTGGAATCAGAGCCACGATTGGCTGAAACAGGCCTCAGAGTGGCAAGGCAGGTGGCCTCTTTATTGCCATTTTAAATGTTAATGAAGATTGGAAAAAGGGCTTAAGCTCATGTGATTGATCAGTTTGCAAACGAGGCTGAGAATTAGTTGTTTTAGAGAAGCTTCTCAGAAGATACTTCTGAGGGCCAAGGGCCAAAATTTAAATAGATGAGAGGTACTTAATAGCTTATGCACAAAATAGAGAACATAATACACATTCCATTAAGATAACAGATCAGATTTTTTCTTCACCTGAAAAATTAAATACGGAATTTCAGTTTGCAGGTCATCGCTATAAAGTCATTGTCCTTTTCATTTGCATCTTGTGAAGCAATTTGCTCTGGACTTATTACTGTTGGATAGTCTTTGCAAACCTTTTTTAAAAGTAAGAATAACATTCACGGGTGCAACGGTGGCACAATAGTTAGCATTGCTGCCTCACGGGGTTGAGGACCCGGGCTCGATCCCAGCCCTGGGTCACTGTCCATGTGGAGTGTGCACATTCTCCCCGTGTCTGCGTGGGTCTCACCTCTGCAAACGCAAAGATGTGCAGGGTAGGTATATTGGCCACACTAAATTGCCACTTAATTGGAAAAAAAAAGAATTGGGTACTCTAAATTTATTTTAAAAATGAGTAATATTCATCATTTTACAATTTTGCATTCAGTAAATTGCAGGAGTTAAGTGTAAATTCACACTGATTGAAAACTGAACTTGAAATGAAAACACAATTCAACTTCTGCCAAAATTGCACCTGAAAGATCGTCTGTCTCAACCAGAGTTCAGTGCAATTGAGGTGATTTGCTACATGGTAAATCACTCGGTGAAATAGGTCCTTTTTGTGCCTGGAAAGCAAGTAGATCGAATTCCAACATCTTGAAAATTGATTTTTCACACCATTAAAATAACTCCAGCAGTTTTGTCAGACTCGATGGGCTGAATGGCCTCCCGCACTGTCGAGATTCTATTGCTGTCAAGTAACCAGCCTTGAACAGCTTTGTGAGAACAGTAGTTGGGAAGAGAGGGGTAAAGAAAGCAGATTTGACGTCTTCCGTGAGACCAGCACCATCCCACCACAACCCCCCCACCCTGTGCACCCCAGCCACCCCCCGCCACCAACAAAACAAAGCGCAGCACGGTAGCACAAGTGGATAGCATTATGGCCTAACAGCGCCAGGGTCCCAGGTTTGATTCCCGGCTGGATCACTGTCTGAGTGGAGTTTACACATTCTCCCAGTGTCTGCGTGGGTTTCCTCCGAAATGCTCCGGTTTCCTCCCACAGTTCAAAGACGTGCAGGTTAGGTGGATTGGCCATGATAAATTGCCCTTAATGAGAAAAATGGTTAGGAGGGGTTATTGGGTTATGGGGATCGGGTGGAAGTGAGGGCTTAAGTGGGTCGGTGCAGACTCGATGGGCCGAATGGCCTCCTTCTGCACTGTATGTTCTATGTTCTACGTCAATCACATTGAGAAACATAGTGACAAATCAATTACTGTGCGCAGAAGCAAATAAGATCATAAATTACAGGAGCAGAATTGGGTAATTCGGCCCATCGAGTCTGTTCCGGCATGCAATCATGCCTGATATGTTCTTCATCGCCATTCTCATGCCTTCTCCCTGTAAACCCTGATCCCTAGTTGCCACACTCCGGCGCCTGTTTGGGTACACTGAAGGAGAATTCAGAATGTTCAATTCACCAGACAAGCACATATTTCGAGATTTGTGGGAGGAAACCGGAGCACCTGGAGAAAACCCACCAAGACACAGGGAGAACTTGCAGACTCCACACAGACAGTGACCCAAGCCAGGAATCGAATCCGGATCCCTGGAGCTATGAAGCAACAATGCTAACCGTGCTTTTGTGCCACCTTGGGGGTCTCCCAGGGGATCGGAGGCCCCCATTTCCTTGCCCTCTGGGCAGGGTGGTACCCTGTTGCTACCAAGGAGCCAAGGTGGCACTTCCAGCTGCCATGGTACCAGATTGGCACTGCCTAGGTGTCAAGCTGGCAATTTTTGCACAGTGGCAATTGGGCCGGGGCAGCCCTGTGTGGGTGTTGGGGGTCTGCGGGTGGGAGGGGGGGGGGCGCATTTGGGGACCGCCTCATAGTGAGTTGGGGCTTGGAAGGCGGTTGGGGTTGTTGTTGGGGGCCCTAGAGATTGGGACGCCATTTAAAAATAGCGTCCCATACTCTTGCTACACAGAGGAGTTCCGGCGAGTGGTGCTCCCCAGTGCAGTAAATGGGGTTGTGTGCACCCTGACCGTCCGTTCCCCGCTGAGCCCCCTATCTAACCCTAGTGACGTTCGATAGCCTTGTGTTTCTCGGTGCTGTGACTGCCAGAAAACACATGGCTAAACACACTCGGTATGGGGCCTTGTTCCCATTTAGTTAAATCGTGCCCCTCATCTCTGGAATCAATCTAGTGAACCTCCGCTGAGCTGCCTCCAATGCCACTACAGCTTTCCTCAAATAAGGGGGCCAAAACTGTGCACAATACTCCAGGTGTGGTTTAACTAATGCCTTGTACAGTTGCAACACTTCCTTACCTTTATACTCTATTACATTAGTTACGAATGTCAACAATCCATTCGTTTTCTTTATTACATGCTGTACCTGCATGCTAGTTTTCTGCGACTCATGCACCAGGACACCCAGATCCCTCTGCACCAGAGCACCCCAAAGTCTCTCCCCATTTAGATAAGAAGTTGCCGTTCCATTTTCCTGACCAAAATTCTGGATCCAATGCATTGGTTTGGAATTGGAATTTGCTCGGCCTTATGCTTTAATTCACCATTTGTTTATATTCTGCTCATGCCCAGAACCTCCCTCAATTTTATCTTTTTTTCCCAAGCTTTTCAAAATCCACCCCACTATTTTTGATTTATGCTGGGCTGTGTTTTATGTGTCCCCTGCTGGGCATGTTCCTTTTTTTTTACATTTAGAGTACCCAATTATTTATTTTTCCAACTAAGGGGCAATTTAGCATGACCAATTCACCAACCCTGTCCATCTTTTTGGGTTGTGGGGGTGAGAGCCATGCAAACATGGGGAGAATGTGCAAACTCCACATGGACAGTGACCCGGGGCCGGGATCGAACCCGGTTCCTCAGCATCGTGAGACCATAAGACCACAGGACGTAGGAGCAGAATTAGGCCACTCGGTCCATTGAGTCTGCTCCGCCATTCAATCATGGCTGATATTTTTCTCAACTCCATTCTTCTGCCTTCTCCCCATAACCCCTGATACCCTTATTAATCAAAAACCTATCTCTGACTTAAGGACACTCAGTAATTTGGCCTCCACAAGCCTTCTGCGGCAAAGAGACAGCAGTGCTAACCACTATGCCACCGTGCTGCCCTACTGTGCATGTTTATAATGGGAGTGCACATAAACTATGGTGGGTGGGTGTCGGATGGATGCTCACCCCACCCACCTTCTCACTTATCCCTGAACTCACCCCCATATTACTGCACGGGGTGGAGGAGAGGATGGGTGCTGAAATAGGCAGCCCACCCACCATGGTCAAGTAGGTAGTTAAAGATCTAATTAGGCTTGTTGCCAAGTTAATTGACCTTTAAAATGACACTGCCCATGCCATAAAACATTTGTGAAGACAGGTGGAAGCAGGCAGCCAATTTTTCAATTAACTTTTTTAAAGGTTTGGGAGGTGGCAGTTGATCTTAGGATCAACCTTTTCGGATTGGGAGAGGGTCGTCTCCTTAAAATTGATCTCCCCCAATTTCAACTTTCCCCGACCCCACCACCCATTCCCTGACCAGCCAAAACCTTTCTCGGCCTAGACCCCAGATTTGCCAACGCCCGGGAGCCCTGGGCCTTCTCTCCTCACTGCTGAGTGACTGGCCACTAATGTGCTCTTGGCACGGCTGGGACTGATGGAGCTAATAGCCAATTGGATTGGCTGGCAGTTCCAGAGGTTGGGAGCCAGCAATGATTCCTCCACAGCGAGGGGCACAAGTCCCACCCTGGCCTTGTTAAGCCCCCTGTCGGTGTGGAATGGCAGTGCAGTGAGATGGGTGTCCTGGAGCAGGTCGGCTCCACACCAACTTTACTTCCGGAGGAGGGTGGGGGAGGGTGAGAGGGGGAGCGAGCTGTCCACTTCCCCCCCCCCCCCCCCCCCCCCCGTCAAATCCCACCCAAACATTGTCTTCTCCACTAGATTGTTCAAACTTGCCAATGCTTTGTTGTTCAGACATTGGACCTTCTGTGTGGTTCTCAGTAAGAAAACGGCAAAGATATGTCATTAGATGGCAATGTCTTTTTTATGGATTTGAATTTAGCTCCAGGTTTCGTTCAGCAATAAAAACAATAGACAACTACCATTTTGAGGGGAAAAAAGCAAAGTGAATCAGCATGGAAACTGTCTGCCAATTGCTGGCATCCAGAGTTCAATCATAATCTATATTTAGTTAGGAAAGTATTTCAGTGCCAAATTGTCACTTGGTCATATCAGAGGGTGTATATTTGGATATTTTAGACAGTCTTAGTTCCTGACGGAATGCAGATTAAATGGGTTATCAGAAGTTATCCCACAAGAAGTGAGTCTCAAAAACTGAGGCGGACTGTAGGGGAGGAACTTGAGCAGTATTTATTTAGAAAGTCGTTGATGGACAGGAAACAAAGGCTGGAGCAGATTGTACTCAGTTTGGAGAAAGTTGGAAGTGGGGAACTCCAAGGGTCAGAGTCAGATACACTTTTGTTCAATGATTTGGACTTGGAAAGGGGAGAAGTGTATCAAAATCTGCTGATGATACGGAAATAATACTGGGGACTCTAAATTACTTTTCCAAAAGTGCGAATTGCAATTCAATGTAGAGAAGCGAAAGCTGATTCATTTTGCAGGGATGAGTAAGTAATAGGCATTTAAATGATCAATCTAAATTTCTCCCTTCAGTTTCAAGCAGTTTTACCCAAGCTATTCTTATCAATATCCTGGGGGTTGTCATTGACCAGAAACTGAATTAGACTAGCCACACAAATACTGTGACTGCAACAGCAGGTTAGAGGTTAGGAATCCTGCAGTGAGTAACTCACCTCCTGACTCCTGAAGCCATCTTCAATTCACAAGTCAGGAGTAACGTGGAATATTCTTCGCCTGCCTGGATGAATCTACATCAAATCAAATGGTCCAGAGTGTCCACTTTTATCCCCCTTTGGCTTTGCACCCTATTCCCACTTCCTTTGGCCTTTTGCCAATGGAATATCGAGAGAGGGTTTTAGTGTCAAATGATCCGATTGATGCCCGATTGACAGGCCACCTGGGCCAGCCCCAGGTGTCAATCTCCAGTGGTGTTATTCGCACGTACACCTCTACTAAATAAAGTGATGGCGGGAACACCAGGCTTGCCCGGCCTGGGCTTGCAACAATAGATCGGCACAAATCAACGAATGATTATCTCTTGACGGCCGATTGATAGGGCAGGTCTGGACTTGTCTCGGCAGCCTTACTGACCTTTAGTGTATTCGAACTTTGCCAGTTCAAATTCCCATGAGACTGTGTTGGAGCGACTGTGGCTTGTTTTAAAGTGCCTAATTCTTTAATTTAAAATGGCCAATTTTAATTGGGCCTAAGCACTAGGCCCTGGTAGATCACCACAGTCCCTCCTCTTGATCCCGTGATCGTCAGTGAACCGGATCACGTAAACCCAAACCATCTTAGACGAGTAAGTATCCTAATCTTGGGTTTACAATGCCATCCCTAGAAAAAAAATTCAATAACATCAATAGTGATACACAGATACACAGAGCAGGGGACTATTACTATATATACACAATCGACATAGTAATGACTGGAACATTGGAACTAAATACATTAGGATACTGGAAGGAGGGATCAAGGGCTTTCTTTGTATATTCTTTCCTGAAGCCGGAGAGAATATCACTTGTTGTCATTTACTTCCGGAATCTGACATTCGTAGGCTCCCCTTTATAAGTGATATTGTCTGTCAGGAAGGTGGGGGTTCGGGTATGTTTTACTGCACTGTCCCAGCCCTGAAGCATTCGTTTCCACCTTGCTCTCCTTTTCTGGCTAATCAACCTGGGATCCTCCACAGCCCTGCACCGAAATCGCGTTCGGCAGGGGGCGGAGAATCACCGTTTACGCCAAAATCGTAGCCGCCGCCGGTACGCGCCGCGGCTAGGGAGGCCATTGGCAGAGACCCCCCCCCTCCCACAATTGTCCGGCCAAAACTGGCCGAGTTCCCGATGTTGTGGTTCTAACCACGTGGGGTAGCGGCTGCGCACTCAGTCCACGGCCGCCCTGGTTTGGGGGGGGGAATTCCGGGGGGGGGGGTGGGGGGGGGGGGGAGGCTCATGGCTGGCCAGGGCAGTGATCAGGTGGCTCGGATCCGTGGGCCTGCGCCATCTCGGGGGGGGGGGGGGGGGGGGGGCGGGCTACATCTTGCAGCTGCCTCTGCAGTCCAAGTCCGCCAATGTGCACGGCGCGGCTGCTGCAAGCCCCTGCCGTGCGTATGTGCGGACTCGCGACTGGATGTGTGGGGGCCCGTATCTGCAGCTGAAGCTACGAGAAGCACTCCGGGGCCCTGCCAGCCCCCTGCATAGTAGGAAAATCACTGCAGATTTTTCTGAGGAAAGTCAAGAGTGAAACGCTAGCGTTTTTACGCTGGCGTGCGGACAAAGCCCCATTTTTGGAGAATCCAGCTTGATCCGCACGTTCAGCAGTAATTGGATAGGAGTGTGTTCAGTGAGGATGGTAAGGGGGTTGAGGCCAACTATATCGTTGAAGCTGTGTACTGCCCGGAAAACTGAAAAAGGTGTGCCTCACATACTGAGAAGCTTTGTTTCACTGGGGTGAGTAGGCGTGAGGTTTAGGCTATTGGGCCGAGGCGCCCGTACCATTCCTGAAGGAGCATGGCTGACAGTGTGGTGTCTGTGGCCGTGACTTCAAGGGCAAAGGATGGATTAGGATCAGATATGTGCAGGGCAGGGACTTGCGCTAATGACCGTTTTAGTTCAGCGACTGCGTGTGTATGTCTCGCGGTCCAGGTCCATGGGGTGTTTTTTGGAAAAGGGAGCGGCTTTGGTGGAAAAACAATCAATGTGGTTTTAGCAGTACCCCACCAAGCCCAGAAAGGAGCAGAGTGAGCTCACATCCTTCGGTAAAGGGAGGCATGTTACCGACTTGACTCGCTTACTTTGAATCTCATGCTTTCCCTCTGTCATACCGTACCCAAGTAGGAGGCTTGTGGTCTCATAATTTGGACCTTTTTTGGGTTTATTTTTAATCCTAATGTAGTGAGGAAGTTCAGCAGTTCCTTTAATAATTTTAAGCATTCCCCTCTGGTCTCTGTTTGTAGGAGGAGATCGTCCACATATTGGACGAGACATTCTGTCCTGGAGAAAAGTTTCAAGCCTTTGGCTAGTCTCCAGTGAAAGACAGAGGGGGAGTTGTGGAAAGCCTGGGGTAAATAGGTCCAGATGTGTTGCAGCCCCTAGAATGTGAATGCTAATTGATACTGACATGGCGCTCCATGGAGACAGCCCAGAAGCCGTTACTGATATCTAGCACCGGGAAGTATGTGTCCCTTCGCATCACGGTTTTGCGGCTAGTTGCCATTGTGGGGACCGTGACTGGGGTGGTTTGGTTCAGTGCACGGTAGTCAATGGTGAGCGTCCAACAAGGAGACCATATGAGGGAATTATTGGTGCAGGTGACGGGCTGCAGGACCCCCTGTTTCAGTAAACTTTTTTAAATATAAATTTAATGTACCCAATCATTTTTCCAATTAAGGGGCAATTTAGAGTGGCCAATCCACCTAGCTTGCACATTTTTGGGTTGTGGGGGCAAAACCCACGCAAACACAGGGAGAATGTGCAAACTCCACACAGACAGTGACCCAGAGCCGGGATCGAACCTGGGACCTCAGCGCCGTGAGGCCGCGGTGCTAACCCACTGCGCCACCGTGCTGCCCCCTGTTTCAGTAAACTATTGATTACCCTGGCCACTTCCCCTTCGGCTTTCTTTAGGAAAGCCGTACTGTCTTTGGGGTTTTGGGTCAGACCCCTCTATGATTGCCCCCCCCCCCCCCCCCCATCATTAAGCCACAATCATCTTTGTGGTGGGTGAACTCCCCGGTGTGTTCAGTTAATATCCCTCGTGCTGCCAGGTCATCGGTCATCTTAGTTGGATTCACCCACAACTCTCCGATAGTGGAGATTCGATCGACATACTTACCCGTGGATACCTTGACCCGGGATGGTCGGCATCAACCATATGCCGGAATTGGCCGGGTCGAAAGACAAGTTACATTTTCTCATGAGTTGGATCCCAAGATGTGCTCTGTTTCAAGGTAGATTTTAACTAAGGTGGTGGGTGGTGACATACCAGGTGCCCTAATCTAAATTCTAATTGGTCAGTTTCTGCCCCTTCCTGTAACTGACCTGTGAAGCCATTCAATATGACTGTTCTGTCGAGGTCACGGGATGTGCTTAGAGTAGTGTGGGATCCACCCCTGTCCCATAAGAACTCAAGAGGTCGGCCTCCTGCCTCGCCTTGTACGAGGAGCCTCCGTACACTATCCCATGTAGTTTTACACACCCATGTCAGTGAGGTCACCGTCGTGCTTCTGGACCGTATTGTCCCTGGGACTACAGTCCGAAGTGGGTGTCTGGGTTCTCTACCGGGGTTATGGTGGTCTGTTGTCCTGGTCCTTCAAGGGGCATGGGTCAGGATCTATCACCGGGGAGACGTGGAGCCGGTCGTGGGGGGTAGTTGGGTGGGGCTCTACAGTCCTGGGCAAAATGGTTGGGCTGGCCGCAGTTGTGACACTGCGGTTGTGGGGGTGGGGTTGCTGGTGGGGGTGGGTGGCCTTGTAGGTGTCCTTGTGGAGGTGGGTGCCTTGGGTTGGGTCTGTCCTGCTCCTTGTTTAGGGCAAACGGATCTGTGGTTCCCTGTGTTGGCAATCGGCAGGGGTATATGGGTGTGTGTGGTCGAGATTTGAGGAGTCCCCTGTTTCTTAATAATATTAACGGGGCAGCACGGTGGCTCAGTGGTTAGCACTGCTACCTCACGGCACCGAGATCCCAGGTTCGATCTCGGCTCTGGGTCACTGTCTGTGTGGAGTTTGCACATTCTCCTTGTGTATGCGTGGGTTTCGCCCCCACAACCCAAAAATGTGCAGGGTAGGTGGATTGGCCACGCTAAATTGCCCCTTAATTGGAAAAAAGAATTGGGCACTCTAAACTTATAAAAAGAAAAAAATACAATAATATTAACTTGACCTCCTCTGCCTCATCCAGGCCATTTAGAATCCGGGACTTTGAGAAGTTATCAAAAAGAGAGTTTAAGGGCAGCACGGTGGCAGAGTGGTTAGCATTGCTGCCTACGGCGCTGAGGACCCGGGTTCGAATCCTGGCTCTGGGTCACTGTCTATGAGAAGTTTGCACATTTTGCACATTCTCCCCGTGTCTGCGTGGGTTTCACCCCCACAACCCAAAGATGTGCAGGGTAGGTGGATTGGCCATGCTAAATTGCCCCTTAATTGGAAAAAATAATTGGGTACTCTAAATTTAAAAAAAAAGTGTTTAGATCCCGGTTTGAACACCCCAATTGCTTTTGCAGTATCGGTGAGCTGGGTCATGCTGCAGAGTGTAACATGGAGGTTCAGTCCGTCCTATCGTCGGGTAATGATCGGATACATCGGGATGGGGATCGGTTGCGAGGATAGTTCATGGGTATGGTGGGCGGAGGTGGGGATCCCCAGTCAGTAACAAAGGTACGAGCAGCCTCTCCTAATTCCTCCCATTCTACCCCTGCGTCGCTGTCCCCGGAAAGTGTGGTGCAAGCGCACATTACCCCTCTTTTGGTTGGGACTGCAGTCTGTCTCTCCCATGCAGGCATTTGGTATGGTTCGGTTGTGTGGGCACTATTATATTTTTCTGCTTAATGTAAGACTTTTACTGCAGCCTGCAGGTGGCTGCATTTTAATTTTACCGCTTCCAATTGTTCTTTGTCACTCATGGCGCACTGTAGCTTTTGATTAGCCTTATCGCACTGAGCCTGAAACTGGCTCATACGTATGAGGTTAAGCCGGTATCTCTCCTCCCTCTGTGCTACATCGGCTTCTAATTGGTGAATGCGAGTGGTGGCCCCATCATGACTTGCTGTAATTGTGTGATTTTGGTATCTCTCGTCCGTTTCATTTGGTTTAACTGTTCATCTTTGTCCTCCTTTAATTTGGACATCTGGACGTCTCTGTCTTCCCTTAATTGGGTTATCTGAGCTTCGCTGTCTTCCCTTAATTGGGTTATCTGGGCTCCTCGGTCCCGTTTAATTCTAACTATCTCTCTTTCCCTTCCTCGCAGCTGTTCCAGGCAGCTTGCGATTGCAATCGCCTTTCTTAGTTTGGAAGCCCTCTTACCCACCTTTGTGTGGGTGTGGGTTTTCTCCTTTGAATCCCTGATGTTGGGGTGTCACCCCACTGTACCTACTTGGGCTATTTCCTGTTCAAATATCTATGGAGGACTTCCTTCCACTTGCCACGACTGGCCATAACTATTTCGAAAGATAGGATTCGCCATGGGGTGGGGGTCCGGTTTACACGAAATTGCCTCTCGCAGAGTATTGGCAATTCTCTTGACTATCCTAATGCTAAATATAGTTTGTAAACTTCATTTTCCACACACCTAATTTACGGCCCAGTTTTACTGTTCAAAATCTGTCTTAGCCCTTCACTCACTTAGGACTGTCCATCATGTGGGACATTTGCCCTCTTAATTCAGGCTCAGACAGAGTGTTGGAGAATACTGGGTTGAAGGTTTGACTTTGGAGCAATGTATCACTTCTTATCAAAGGACCATTTGGGGTGCCAAATGTTGTATCTGTAAAACTTCAGATACTTTCGACCAGCTTGCTTATTCAAAGGTTTACATATGGGTCTTAATTGTCAAGGACAATGAACCACAAACACAAGTTCAAATTCAGCAATATTTATTTTACACAATTAACCCTTAAATTACCCACAAAATACAGTAGAGGTACCCAAGATCAGTGTATACTACGAACAAAGATGGCTTGGTAGGACTATGGATTTCATCACTGCATTCCTCTGGTCCGTCTTCATAATGGTGGTTCTCGCTAGCTGTCTTTTCCTTCCTTCCTTCCATCTTGGTCTGGTCTGGTCTCTTCTCTGGTTTGGTCAAGGTCACCTCCAATGCCGAATCTTCGATCCTGAGGGTTCTTTTTATCCCCCTTTGGCTTGGTGCTTTTTTCCCAATTTGTGTGGCCTTTTGCCAATGGAGTATCGAGAGGCGGTTTTAGTGTCCAATGATCCCATTGATGCCCGATTGACATGTCTCCTGGGCCCACTCCAGGTGTCCATCTCCAGTGCTTTTACTCGCATGTACACCTCTACCAGATAAGGTGACGGCCCGAACTCTAGGCGCCCGAGAGTCTGGCCTGGCCTGGGCTTACAACAATACATTGGTGCATATCAATCAGATCGATTATCATTTAATGGCTGATTGACAGGGCAGATCTGGGTATGTCTTGACAGCCTGTCTGACCTTTATTGTATTGGAACTTGGCCATTTCGAATTCCCATAAGGCTGTGCTGGAGTGACTGCGGCTTGCTTTAAAGTGGCCAATTTTTTAACTTAAAATGGCCAATTTTAATTGGGCCTAACTAAGCGCTAGGCCCTGGTAGGTCATCACACAGCATCAGGGATCTGGGTTCGATTCCAACCTTGGGAGACTGTCTGTGTGGAGTTTGCACTTTTTTCCCGTGTCTGCGTGGGTTTCCTCCTTGTACTCCAGTTTCTTCCCACAGTCCGAAGATGTGCAGGTTAATTGAGATTACGGGGTAGGGCGGGGAAGTGAGCCTAGGTAGGGTGCACTCTCAGAGTGTGATAGAATCATGGAATCATAGAATTTACAGAGCAGAAGGAGGCAATTCGGCCCATCGAGTCTGCACCAGCGCTTGGAAAGAGCACCCTACCCAAGCCACACCTCCACCCTATCCCCATAACCCAGTAGCCCCACCCAATACTAAGGGCAATTTTGGACACTAAGGACAATTTATCATGGCCAATCCACCTAACCTGCACATCTTTGAATTGTGGGAGGAAACCAGAGCACCCGAAGGAAACCCACGCAGACACGGGGAGAACGTGCAGACTCAGCACAGACAGTGGCCCAGCCGGGAATCGAACCTGGGGCCCTGGAGCTGTGAAGCAATTGTGCTAACCACTATGCTACCGTGCTGCCCATCGTGTCGATAAAGATACAATTGGCCAAATTGCCTCCTTTTGCATTGGAGAAATTCTATGGTTCAAAGTGAATCTGAAAGTAGAACCAGGAAATCCAACGAGTTGATTGGGTGAGTGCATTTATATAGCCTATAATAACAAGGAGCAGAGAAGAAGGGCCCTAGTTAATACTAGTTAATATTATTTGATATTAAAAGAATAATGAATTAATTTAAAGGGCTATATATGTCTGCAGAGCTCCAAGCTGTGGTCTACTTTTCCTTCTCCATGTGGGAGACTGGGAACGTTTCCAATTCCCAGGACCACTAAGTGTGCAGGAAATGTCTCCAGTTTCAGCTGCTGGAAGCTTGAGTTTCAGAGCTGGTGCAGCAACTGGGAACACTGTGGAGCATCAGTGAGGCGGAGACTGTCGTGGATAGCACGTATAGAGAGGTGGTCACACTGCCGCTCAGACTCCACAGGCAAGAAGGGTATGGGTGACAACCAGGCAGAGCAAGAGAGGCAGTGCAGGAATACCCTCTGAAAATAGGATATACCGCTCTGAATACTGTTGAGGGGAATGATCTTGGGAAAGCAGCAACAGCCAAATCCGATGCATCACGGTTGGTTCTGCTGGAGAGGGGAGTAAATAGTGTGGGAATGCAATAGGTATAGGGGATTCAATTGTAAGGGAAATAGATAGACATTTCTGTGGCCATAAACAAGACCAGGATGGTGTGTTGCTTCCGTGGTGCTATGGTCAAGGATGCTTCAGAGTAGTTACGGGACATTCTGGAGGGAGAGGGCGAACAGCGAGTGGCTGTGGTATATGGCAGCTTACCGTTCACTGGCGACGGGATTTTCTATTCCTGCCGCTTATCAGTGGGATTTTGCATTGAATCCACCCCACACCACTGGAAAATCCACAGGCGGGGGTGTGCTGCCAATGGGAAATGAGGGCCGGGATTCTCCCCTAACCGGCATGGTGGGCCGTATCGGCACCGAGGAGTGGCGTGAACCACTCCGGCGTCGGGCCTCCCGGAAGGTGTGGAATCCGCCGCACTTCATGGGCTAGGCTGGCGCCGGAGAGGTTATCGCCGCTCCAGCTTGTGCTGGCGTCATCCCAGCGCATGCGCAGGGGGGTTCCCCTGTGGGCCTCGATCGCAGGCCAGGCCATCGTGGGGGCACCCCCCAGTGCCAGATCCCCCCGTGCCCCCCCGAGGACTCCGCAGGCTGCCCGCAGAGCCATGTGCCGCCGGTAAGGACCTGGTGTATTTCACACTGGCGGGATCTGGCGAAAACGGGCTGGAGTATCGCCGGGGGGTGGGGGTGGGGGCACTGCCAACGGTCCCCGACCGCCGCTGCGTGATTCCCGCCCCCGCCGAGAAACCGACGCCCGAGAATCGAGGGGGGATTTATGTCACCCCCCTCCCCCGGCGATTCTCCGTCCTTGAGCGGGTGGTCGTAGTATTCCATCCGAGAATCACAACAGCCGGGGAATTCCAGCCAATATCTTTGGATGACTAGGTCACCACTCCAATTGCTGATCCAGTGTATGCTTATCAGCACCCTTTCCAGCCATGGACAGTGTACAGTAAATCAGCAACAGAGACTGGGTGATGAGGGGTGGGGGAGGGGAGGCTACCGACATTCTTCCCAAGCCTGTGGGATGAGCTAAGTGCAGCAAGAACAGGAATCAAAGCTGCAGTTTTCTGACCTGTGGAACACTATATTGGACACGATTCTGCGACCCCGTTGCACTCGGTGTGGATTGGGGTGCAACGGGTGCATTGCGCACGAGTCCCAAATGGGGCTCCGTGCCGGGCGCTGGGCTGATCATGAGTCACCCGACTTGCTCCACCCAGTGCTCAGCGAGATCCAAATCGGAATATTTAAAAGAGCCGAATTCCTCATTTAAATACACCGAATCCCGGGATTCACTGGCAGCGCCTGGGAGACCTCGTCCGACGCGGGGCGAGATCCAGATCTGAATATATAAATTGGCCTAACTGACAGACCATTGGAGACCCCTGGGTGTCAGGAACAGAACAACTCGGTGCCCTGGCCCACCCCCTGGCACCGTGGCCCTTCCCTGCGGTTGCCAGGCTGATAATGCCAGTGTGCCAAAGGTCGACCCTGGGGGATTCTTGGAGGGTGGGGGGGGGTTTCCCAGGGGTCTCCTCAAGGTTCCAAAAGGCGACGGGGTGGGGGATGAAATCATGCTAAGTGCAACCTCAGAGGGAAGAAACTCCCCCCATGCCAAAACAAAACGGCAAAGTGCCGTTGGATAGTGGGTTGTTTCTCGGCATTGCAGCCACTGAGAAACACCCGCTTAACGTGATCAACCGGGGTCTTTAACTTCAGTGCTCTGAATCGTGCCCATTGTCTGCTAGGGCATGGCGGGGGTGGGGTGGGGGCGGTGCGGAAATTGCTGATTTTTAATAGATACTGGATTTCCCCCAATTTATTCATAGATTTGTAGCCCAGAACCTAAATCATTCAATATTGTATCGCTGACTTGTGATGTGATAAGAATGCTGCACAAGTTTATTTCCCAAAAACCCAAAATGTTTATGTTGCAAAGAAGCTTCTTGTTAACTGGCAATTAGGGAGAGTGCAAAATAAAGTGTTGGTAATGTGGTGATGTGATCCCATCTGCCGGTAGTTCATTTAGATTACTGCTTAGAAGGTAGCAACTTGCAGAAAAAGTAAAATCCGCATGAGCAACAGTGCCGGCCATGGCTCTCTCATCCGAGTCAGAAGCTTGTGGCTTTGGGTTCGACCCTGGAAACTTGCACACAGCGTCTCGGCTAACACTCCAAGAGATACCACTGCATTATTGGAGGTGCCATCTTTCAGATGTGTTGCTAATCTGTTGCCACAGCTGTCCTCTCAGTTTGATGGATGATGTCCTATGGCAGTGTTTCGAAGTTGAGGCAATCTTGTTGTAGTGAAGCTTGGGGTTGTGATGTTTTGGCTTCAGTTTCCACAAAGAGTCAATGCAGGGCTTCTGATGTGCTTCCTCCGCTGTTTTGGTTCTTGGTGCCAGTGTGCAAGGCAACCTAAATATTTTTTTTAAATGTTAAAAATCCATGTGGTCCATCCAACCCATTTATATAGCAACGGTTCACTTTAACTTCCTGCTCCATGCATGCTGCAAAATTGCTTTTCAACATGTTGGTGGGAGATAAGGCAGCCTACATGTCATGAATGGTTTCCTTTGCTGCTGTCGCTGCGTGCCTCACCCTGGGGTCCTGTTGTGTGACTGACACGGGCACGGGTGAAAAGGCAAAGGTTACTGGCATGGGAACAAAAGTCATGACCTCATGAAATTACCCCGCTATAAAATCTTCAAAGTGGCTGGCAAACAGAGCCCGTGTTTCAAACAGTTCTGTTTCCTCGCTGTTGAGCTGCGTGCCAAATAAGTTACAGTTTCGTAGAAAAGCTGGCAGTTTTACACCTAATTAACATTTGCGATACTGAGCAAAGACGAGATCTCACCTTTATCTTGTTCACCCTTCAGTGAGTCAGGAAATGCAGCAAAGCTCTACTGATAAATCAAGGCCTCAGATACAAAGGCTTACCTATTCTATATGCTGTTGGTCCTACGTATGTTTCCAAGCGCAATGTACATTGGGTTAGAAACTAGTGATGGCTGGTCGTGTAAAGTGGGCGGTATCGCATCAGAGGCATCCGCCTGGCACGGTGGCACAGTGGTTAGCACTGCTGCCTCACAACGCTAGGGATCCAGGTTCGATCCCAGCCTCGGGTGACTGTCTGTGTGGCGTTTGCATGTTCTCCTCGTGTCTGCGTGGGTTTCCTCCGGGTGCCCCGGTTTCCTCCCACAGTCCAAAGATGTGCAGGTTAGGTGGATTGGCCATGCTAAAGTATCCAAAGATGTGTAAGTTAGATCATATTCACAATATTTGAAATAAAAGAAGCATTTAAAAAAAAATTATATGCCCCGCCTGATATTGCGTTCCATTGAGGCATGCAACTTGTGGTCAATGCAGTATCATCAGTTTAACACCAAGAAAGATTTCTGCCTGATTATCTTTAGCATCTGCCATAGCATTTCAACTGAAGACGAGCGTTACCTAAATGTAGTTCACAAAGAGCTTATTGAGTCTGTCCCACCCTCGAGACCATTTGAAATCATCACCTTCATGGACCCTAATCTGTAACTGAAGTGAATCGACACAGACAAGCAAATCTTGGAACTTTCTCTCCGACTTCAAAACTAATAAATTGCAGACCATCAATGGAAGAGACAAATTATTTTCTCAAGTGTAGAGTATTTGAACCAATAAAAGTCATCACAAGGAAGGATAATCACATTGAGGGAAGAGTAAAGAGAAAATTACAAGCTGAAATTGAAGAATAAAGTTTAAAAATGGGGAACCAACAAAATACACATAATCCAGGGGTACTATTGCTTATTTTTCAATATTCTGCTCAGCACTTCTAACTGTGTGTGGTGAATCACAATCCTAATAATTCACACTGTGTTATATTGTATGTGTTGTGTCTCTGTAACCTCGGTATATGAGCAGTTGCACGGCTCTGCCCATAGGGGGAGATGAGGAGTTTGTACTGGGCTCCACCCTTGGCTCGGCCCATGGTTCCGCCCATGGCTCCTCCCACTAACTGGAAGTATAAATATCTGCAGTTGTGAGCCTGCTGCCAGTTCATCTCGTCGCAGGCAGGCTCAGTTGTAAGACTATTAAAACCACTGTTCACTTCCAACCACGTGTCTTGTGCATTGATGGTCACATCACTGTGTTCAGTGTTTTTACTTCCGAGTAGAACCTTTGGAAATCAAAGTGTATAAAAAAATTAAATGTGTGATTTCCAGGGTCCACAGAGTTCAACTGAAGGTTCTAAAAGACTTGAGATTTAATTGAGTCCTGAATTATAAGTATGTAGATAATATTATTGTAAACTTCTATTTTTAGAAACAAACCTCATTGAGGGTAGAATTTTGAGGATTGGCCATTAATCGGCCACTTAAGGGTTTGTGGGGGATTTCCTACCCAAGGCTCTGCTCACTCCCCCTCCACCCCTCCCCCCACCTCCCCATCGTGAAATTGCATCGAGGTTTGGGCGGGAGGGTTCCGGTGTGGGGGTGGGGGTGGGGGTGGGGAGGATCCTATGTATCAATTTCACGCTGCCTGCTGCCCCCCCCCCCCCGGTCACGTGGGTTCAAATCCCACCATGGCAGGTGGTAGAACTCGGATTCAATTAACACAACTAGAATTGAAAGACAGTCTCACTAACGGTGACCATGAAACTATCGTCAACTGGTGTAAAAACCCACCTGGTTCATTAATGTCCTTGACGGAAGGAAACCTGTCACCTCGGAATGTGGCGGCTAGGGGCTTTTCACAGGCACTTCATTGCAGTGTTAATGAAAGCTTACTTGTGCCAATAAAGATTATTATTATTACTTAGTGGCAATTAAGAGTCAACTACATTAGTTAGTGTGGACAACCAATGCTGATCTTGCTAATGATGCCAACTTCCCATGAAAGAATAGAAAATGACTATTGAGTCACCAGTTAACTTTTGTAATGTAAACATTCAATTGGAAGTATAGGAGTTAAGGTGTTAAAGTCATTAAGGTGTTAAACCTATCAACAGTGCTATCAAGCAACACTAGTTAGCAACAACCTGCTCACTTACCTTAGTTTGGGTTCCAACAAGTCCACTCAGCTCCTGACCTCATTACAGCCATTGTTCAAACATGGACAAAAGAGCTGAACTCAGGAGGTGAGGTGAGAGTGACTGCCCATGACATCAAGGCAGCATTTGACCAAATATGGCATCAAGGAGCCTTGAGAAAATTGGAATCAATGGGAATCAGGGGAAAATTCTCAGCTGGTTGAAGTCATATATTGCACAATGGAAGATGGTTGTGGCTGTTGCAAATCAATCATCTCAATTTCAGGACATCTCTGCAGGAGTTCCTCAAGGAAGTGTCCTAGGCCCAACCATCTTCAACTGCTTCATCAATGACCTCCGTTCCACCAAATGGTCAGAAGTGGGGATGTTTGCTGATGATTGCACAATGTTCAGTACAATTTGCGACACCTCAGATACTGAAACAGTCCATCTCCAAATTCAGCAAGGGTTGGATAATATCCAGGTTTGCGCTAACAAGTGGCAAGTAATATTTATGCCACACAAGTGCCAGACAATGGCCATCTCCAGCAAGAGAGAATCTAATAATTGCATTAACATTATTGAATCCCCTACTATCAACATCCTGGGGTCTACTATTGACTAGACATTGAACTGGATGAGCCATGTAAGTAGTGTGGTTGCAAGTACAGGTCAGAGACTAGGAATTGTGCAGTGAGTAACTCACCTCCTGAGTTCTCAAAGCCTGTCCACCATCTACAAGGCACAAGTCAGGGGTGTGATGGAATATTCTCCAGTTTTCTGGATAATCATAGATTATCATGGAATTTACAGTGCAGAAGGAGGCCATTCGGCCCATTGAGTCTGCACCGGCTCTTGGAAAGAGCACCCTACCCAAGGTCAACACGTCCACCCTATCCCCAGTAACCCCACCCAACACTAAGGGCAATTTTGGACACTAAGGGCAATTTATCATGGCCAATCCACCTAACCTGCACATCTTTGGACTGTGGGAGGAAAGCGGAGCACCCGGAAGAAACCCACGCACACACGGGGAGGATGTGCAGACTCCGCACAGACAGTGACCCAAGCCGGAATCGAACCTGGGATAAGTGCTGCTTCAACAAACCTCAAGAAGCGTGACACCATCAAGGAAAAGCAGCCTGCTTGCTTGGCACCCCCATCTACCATCGATGCACAGTAGCAGCATTGTGCACCATTTACAAATGCACAGCAGGAACTCACCAAGCCTCCTTAGACAGCGCCTTCCAAACACGTGACCACTGTCACCTAGAAGGACAAGATGAACAGACACAGGGAACACCACTGTCATAATATATACCAGTATATCATGGTGCAGACACACACAGATGGACACACACAGGGACCAATCAACATGTACAAACACCGCAGCCAATCACCAGTTAGAATACACACACTATAAAGGCAGAGGGCACCATGGTTCCCGCTCATTCTGGGTGCTGCCTCTGAGTGTAACAAGAACTCATCCAGCCCAGCACAGACTCACAACACGTGCTGAGAGAATCAACTGGTTCGGACAAGGCTTAGGTCTCTAGTTTAAGTCATCGTGTGTTAGTTAGTTAGAAGTAATAAAATTGAGTTGAACCTTCATCAGTGTTCATCTCTCAAGTCTACACTAGCCAACACTTCATGGTACCAGAAGCTGAGGGATGCTAGCACTTCTGAGACCTACCTTTCAGTGATCTGCCTTTCACCAGTCTCGCGCCATCCTACAGAATGGACTCCGTTCGCCCGTCGCCGCCTCTCCGCATTGCAGGGAATCTGGGCTCAAACTGGAAACTTTTCAAACAGCGCTTCCAGCTGTACCTCAAAGCCGGGGACCTGGAAGCTGCCTCGGACGCACAAAAGATTGCTTTCTTCCTCTTCACAGCCGGTGACCACGCCCTACACATTTACAACTCACTCACCTTCGATGAGGGGGAGGACAAATCGAAGTTCAAGACCATAATTCTGAAGTTCGACAGCCACTGCGCGGTCGAGATCAACGAGAGCTTCGAGAGATACATGTTCCAGCAGCGAATTCAGGGTAAGGACGAGCCTTTCCAGTCCTTGATAACCCACCTCCGCGTCCTTGCGCAGTGCTGCAACTACGGGTCCACCTCTGACTCCATGCTCTATGACCAGATTGTTTTTGGTGTTCAATCTGAGCCCCTGCGCCAGCAGCTACTAAAAGTAAAGCAGCTCACTCTGTCGACAGCCATTGAGACCTGTGTACTTCATGAACAGGCCTCCACGCGCTACTCCTGCATCCAGGCTGCTGAAACGGCGCGGCAAGCCCCTTACGAGACAGAATGGATCCAAATGATTAAATCTTTTGGATCTGGATGTGAACGATGGCGGCCATTTTGCGTGCTTTTTGCAGAGTATCGCGTTTACACGCTGCGAGCGCGCTAACATCACGGACCGCTTCGGCAGGTGCATGCTACGCTGAATTGCCCTGCGCATGCGCGGTGGCGTGACGAACGCCCCGACGCTCCGGCGTGCGGCAACTGCGGCTCCGCCCACTTAAAGCAGCAATGCCCCGCAAAGTCCCGACACTGCCTGCAGTGTGGCAAACGAGGCCACAATGCTGCAATGAGCAGATCTTCCATGCCTGCTGTTTTTCGAAGGTCCACCCAGCCCCACAGAGACGTCAGTGCTATCCAGCCTGCCATCAATGAACCTACTCCAGACCTTGATTCCGACTGTGCCTGCAATGACCCACAGGTCCCGTTCCAAATCGGCGTCGTTACTTCGAACAGGATGTTCCCCAAGCATGGCACTGAACCCGTCCACGTCCACAGTGTCAGCCAGGATGATGAGTGGTGTGCCACCCTTACGGTCAACCCGTCCCCTGTCAGGTTCCGCCTGGACACTGGCGCTTCTGCCAATCTCATTGCGTCGTCTGATTTTCACAAGCTCTGCGTACAGCCTGCTGTCCTGCCATCTGCGTGTAAATTGCTGGACTACAATGGCAATGCCATCGCCGCCAGCGGCTCCTGCTGCCTTGAGATGACACATTGTGCTCACACAGCCATTCCCCCGTTCGAGATTGTTGCTGCCTCAAAAGCCTCCTTGCTTGGTGCGCAGGCATGCAGGCTGCTCCACTTAGTGCAGAGAGTACACTCTCTCTCTTCAAGCGATGTCTGCATCCTCTGACACAGACTTCAGGGCGCAACTCGACTCCATCATCCAGCAATACAGTAGTCCCCCGTTATAACGCGGGTGTTGGGGTCCAAGACAGCCACCCGCGTTACATCCGAGCCGCGGATATCCACGATGGGGGTTTTTAAATTTAAACATTTCAGGGTAATTGGTAGACAGCCTCCCATAAGCCCCCCCGCCGTATATCGCAGACTGTTTGAAGTGGAGCAGAGACCACAGGGCAAGTGACTGCAGATCCACACGGTTATTGAGACAGGTTTAAAAAGGAGAAGATTGCCAGCTTTCGGCACACTTTCCTGGGCAGCGACTAATGTAAATGTGTCGTTTTGATGTCAACATCCAACTTTAAAACTTCCTGAATGCAGCCCATCACTCTCGCTGCTGTCAGCAATCCAGCCACCCACAGTTAACTGACAATTGGTGAAGGATTAGCTTTGCAAACCTTTACATTTAGCAACTTTCTGGGCAGGCTTGTTTGCTAAAAATAATCCGCTCCCCGACTGGAAACCTGAAGTTGCCCCAGCTCCGTCCCCTTATCCCAGTGCAAGTAAGTTTCGAGTAAGTTGGGGTCCATAAGCCCCCCCGCCGTATATCGCGAACCGCGGTTTTGCGGAACGCGGTATAACGGGGGACTACTGTACCATTATGTTTTCGAAGACATGGGCACGCTCCCCTACACGTACAAAATCTTACTCAAGCCCAACGCCATGCCTGTTGTTCATGCACCTCGCAGAGTCCCAGCGCCCCTCAAGCAACAGCTCCAGGACCTCCTGCACTAAGGAGTCATTTCTAGGGTCATGGAACCCACAGACTGGGTAAGCTCCATGGTCTGCGTCAAGAAGCCGTCCGGCGAGCTGCGGATCTGTATTGATCCTAAAGATCTGAATCAGAATATCATGCGGGAGCACTACCCGATTCCGAAACGTCAGGAGCTCACCTCCGAGATGGCCCACGCCAAACTATTCTCAAAACTGGATGCCTCGAAGGGTTTCTGGCAGATCAAACTAGATGAGTCAGCAGGAAGCTGTGTACGTTCAACACACCCTTTGGCAGGTTCTGCTACAACCGGATGCCATTCGGCATCATTTCTGCGTCCGAAGTTTTCCATCGGATCATGGAGCAGATGATGGAGGGAATCAACGGCGTCCGGGTATATGTTGATGACATTATTATCTGGTCAACCACCCCGCAGGAACACATTGCCCGCCTTCAGCACGTTTTCAGGAGCATCCACGAACACGGCCTCCGCCTCAATAGGGCCAAATGCTCCTTCGGCCAGTCGAGTATCAAGTTTCTGGGGGATCACATCTCCCACCAGGGGGTGCGTCCGGACGAGGACAAGATTGCAGCAATCACGTCCATAAAGACGCCCGAGGACAAGAAAACGGTCCGCCGGTTCCTGGGCATGGGGAATTTCCTCGGGAAGTTCATCCCAAATCCTGCCTCACACACCACGGCCCTCAGAGACCTGATTCACAAAACCACAAATTTCCGATGGCTCCCCGCTCACGAGCGTGAATGGCAGGAGCTGAAGGCCAAGCTTTCCACGGCCCCAGTGTTGGCTTTTTTCGACCCGACCAAAGAGATCAAAATCTCTACTGATGCCAGTCAGTTGGGGATTGGTGCCGTGCTCCTGCAATGAGACGAGGCCTCGTCATCGGCCCCCGTTGCGTATGCGTCGCGGGCGATGACTCCCACAGAGCAGCGCTATGCGCAAATTGAGAAAGAGTGTCTCGGCCTTCTCACTGGAGTCGTGAAGTTCCACGACTACGTCTGTGGACTTCTGCAGTTCACGGTTCAAAACCGACCACCGCCCGCTTGTAAATATTATCAAAAAGGACTTGAATGACATGGCGCCTCGCCTCCAGTGTATCCTACTCAAGCTGTGCAGGTACGACTTTCAACTGATCTATATCCCTGGCAAGGACCTTGCCGTTGCTGATGCCCCCTCAAGGTCGATCACAACTCAGTGTGATCATGACGACTTAATTCGCCAAATAGATGCTCACGTTCAGTTTGCAGTCTCCCATTTGCCAGCTACGGATGCACGACTGATGCAAATTCGCCGCGTGACAGCGGCTGACTCACTTCTGCAGCGGGTGATGCGCCTAATGTCAGACGGGTGGTTCAAGGGCCATTGCCCGCAATTTTACAACGTCCACGATGACCTGCCAGATGTCGACGGGGTGCTCCTGAAATTGGATCGCATCGTCGTCCCACAAAGCATGCGCCAGCTAGTGTTGGAGCAACTCCATGACGGCCAGAGAAGCCGTCAACTGGCCGAGCATCAATGATGACATCGCCAATGTGGTGCTCAACTGCTCTACCTGCCAGCGTTTTCAGCCCGCCCAACCACGGGAGACCCTGATGCCCCATGAGCTCGTCACATCGCCTTGGACCAAAGTAGGCATCGACTTGTTCCATGCATTGGGCAGTGACTACATCATCATCATCGACTACTTCTCCAGTTACCTGGAGGTCATCAGGCTGCACGATCTCACATCCTCGGCTGTGATCAGAGCGTGTAAGGAGACGTTTGCCCGACATAGCATTCCGCTGACGGTCATGTCAGACAATGGCCCCTGTTTTGCGAGCCAGGAATGGGCCGGCTTCACCCGACACTACAACTTCGAGCACGTTACGTCCAGTCCCCTATTCCCCCAATCCAATGGGAAGGTGGAAAAGGGGATCCACATCGTTAAGCGGCTCCTCAGCAAGGCCGCCGACGCCGGCTCAGATTTCCATCTTGCTCTGCTAGCCTATCGCTCCGCCCCGCTCTCCACCGGCCTGTCGCCTGCTCAGCTATTAATGAACCGCACCCTCAGGGCGACGGTGCCATCAATTCTTGCTCTCAACCTTGATTATGTCCCTGTGCTCCACCGCATGCACATGTCTCAACTGCAGCAGAAAACCTCCTGCGACTCCATCCACGCGACAATGTTCACATCCACCTCCCGGATGGTGCCTGGTCTGCGCCTGCTGTTTTTCTAAGGCAGGTGGCCCCCCCGCTCCTTCCTGGTCCGCTTACCGGATGGATCCATTCGGCGCCGCAACAGGCGTGCTCTTCGCCTGGTTCTTCTACTGATCCCGCCGTGGACTGTGTGGCGCTTCCTGTCACTCTGCCTGCCCCTGACGGCGCTGCAGCCCTCCCGGCTCCTGAGGTGCCAGCCATTGCCCCACCCTTGAGGCGGTCAACCAGAGTTTGTCGCCCACCTCAGAGACTGAACTTATGAACTCTGTACACATGTGGACTCTCTGAAATGTTTTTTTTCCTATATCTTTGATTGTTGCATTCGTTATCCAGTGACTTGGGAGGGGGAGCATCAAGAAACAACAGATGACTCAAGTGAACCTGCAATGACTCCAGATGGGGAGCGGCAAGAAACCAAAGCTGATTCAGGTGAACCAGACCAGACTCCAGATGGGGAGCATCGACAAACCAAAGCTGATTCAAGTAAGCCGGACATGACTCCAGACGGGGAGCGCCGCGGACTCAGCGACGGCACGCTCAAGGAAACAGCAGATGCCACAAAGCATGCTGACACGAGTAACTGTATGAAGGACTCGTATTATCCACAGAGTGTGGTCCTTGAGCGCACCAACACAACAACAAAACCAACCAACACAACAACAACATCAAAGACTGTCACAATATACACCAGTATATCATGGTGCAGACACACACTGATGGACACACACAGGGACCAATCAACATGGACAAACACCGCAGCCAATCACCAGTTAGAATACACACACTATAAAGGCAGAGGGCACCACGGTTCCCGCTCATTCTGGGTGCTGCCTCTGAGTGTAACAAGAACTCATCCAGCCCAGCACAGACTCACACCACGTGCTGAGAGAATCAACTGGTTCGGACTAGGCTTAGGTCTCTAGTTTAAGTTAGCATCATTTAGACCCACAGTCATTGTGTATTAGTTAGTTAGAAGTAGTTAATAAAATTGAGTTGAACCTTCATGATTGTTGGAAGTGTCTGTTCATCTCTCAAGTCTACACTAGCCAACACTTCAACCACCACCTGGATGTTCACCTCCAAGTCACTCCCCGTCGTGACTTGGAAATGTATCACCATTTCTTCATTGTCACTTGGTCAGCATGATGGAACTGCCTGCCTAACAGCACTGTGGGTACACGTTCACCACATGGACTGCAATGATTCAAGAAGGCAGATCACCATTCCCTTCTCAAGGGCAAGAGAGGATGGGCAATAAATGTTGGCTGAGCCGGCTATGTCCACATCCCAAGAATGTATTAAAAAACTGGTTGGATACAGGCACTGACAAGAGTCAAAAACAAGCTATGACTCGTGAGTACTCTGCCACTGAAGCACTCACCCACTATTCACTGAATGCTGAACTGTGAACAATGATTACTCACACATTTAATAGAGCAAATATCTTAATCAGGAGGAAAAGGCTTTCCAGTTGCCGCTAAACAAATGCTGGAAACATCTGCATGTACAATGCAGCAGAAGCATTTTTCCTTTATACATTTATCAATGCATCATGTTACAAATTGTTCCCTGTGGACAGATGAATACATTTTAAAAAACTTTTACAGCAAAATATGATGAATTCTGAGTTGCATACTTTAAAACTTCAATTGATGCTGTGGATGGACTGTTTTCACCCATCACATAATGGACGTGATTCAACAGGAATATCTCCAAGTATCATTTTGGGCTATGTTGGCGAGATCGTGGCCTATATTCAACGGTAAGAAGTCTTACAACACCAGGTTAAAGTCCAACAGGTTTGTTTCAAACACGAGCTTTCGGAGCACGGCTCCTTCTTCAGGTGAAGAAGGAGCCGTGCTCCGAAAGCTCGTGTTTGAAACAAACCTGTTGGACTTTAACCTGGTGTTGTAAGACTTCTTACTGTGCTCACCCCAGTCCAACGCCGGCATCTCCACATCATATTCAACGGCACTTGGTTCCGAAAAGGAGCCACCATGAGGATCTCATCGTTACTGGCTGTCTCGCCATCTGATTTGCCTGACTTGCGCCATAGCGTCTCGCTGCTAAAAAGAGGGCAGCTGCTTTTAAACGCTCCCTCATCACTCACTCCCAGTCAACACGCAAGCGTGGCAGCGAGCAGACCTGATCCTCGCTTTGGGTATGCCAATCTGGCCACGTTTCCTGGTGCTGTGGATGCGAGGCGAGGCATCCTGTTCCCCGAGGGGATTGGAAGACCAGCAGTAGGGTCAGCAATGCCGCCTGGGAGGAGGGCAGCATGGCCAGGAGGGCTGCCGCCAAATGTAGGAAGGAGACCAATGACTTCCTCTCTGCTGCAAAGGGTAAATTACCACCTCTCTCCTGGCATCAATTCCACCTGCCACACCTCAAATTCCCAAATACCGACCCCTGCAGATCGCTGGTTGACATTACTCGCCCTCCTCACATCTGGTTCGGGATTCTCCAAAACTGCGGCTAAGTGTTGACGCGGGCGTAAACACCAGAGTGTCTCATGCCGGCGCCAATGGGCCTCTTGGCCCAGCAATTTCATGGTGCACAGGGGACCAGCACAGCACTGGAGTGCTCCATGCAGGTCCAACGACGGGACGCGAACCTCCGGCGACTGGAGAATTGCGGGTCCGTCGCCCCATTCTCCGCCCCCGCACCGAGTGCGATTGTGGAGCGGGGGCTCGGAGAATCCCGGCCCCACTGGCACCCATCAGCACAACCCCTTCATGTCCAGGTGTGGTGTCCACGTATGCCACCTGCTACAGTCCCGACTGACCCATCAAGCGTTCGACTCACAATGCCTTTTGTTCCCGCAGCCAGGTGTTGAGCTGTCGGACATAGCCTCGTCCTATGTGAATCTGGTGAGGGTGAGGACCTCCCTGGTCCTCTGGGTGTGTTGGAACCTTGCCACCACCTAACCTCCATCCTCTGGGCCTCTCTGCATTCATCCTCCAGCCCCTCCCTGTCCGCCTCCTCTGACAAGGCCACCTGTCCCTCCTCCTCCAGCAGGTACCCTGCTGCTGTGCCAGGCTTTGGAATGTACTGCAGGCTACCACAAAGTAGGAGACCCTCTGGGGGGTGTACTGCAGGATACTACCAGAGTGGTGCAGGCATTAGAACCGCATTTTGAGAAATCCAATGCACCGCTCAATGACAGCACGCGTGGTAGCATAGCCTCATTATATCGGTCTCTCCCACGGTCTCAGGCCTCTGCACAGGCAGGACCTCATCAGGTACCCCTTAACCCAGGGACACATCCCATCATCCTGGCGTGGTCTTCGAAGACACCAGGGATCACTGAGTGCCCAGGATGTAGCTGGCATGTACATTCCCTCTGACGTGTGCACACAAGCATGAATGGGAAGTGGTGGTCACACAAGCTGAACATTCAGGGAGCTGTGTTAGCTATGTGGAGAGGCTGAATAGACTCGGACTGTTTTCATTAGAAAGATGGAGGTTGAGGGATGGCCTGATAGAGGTCTACAAGATTATGAGGGGCAAGGATAGAGTGGATGGGCAGGCACTCTTTCCCAGGATGGAGGGGCCAGTCACCAGGGGCACAGGTTTAAGGTCCGTGGGGCAAAGTTCAGAGGAGTTGTGAGAGGCAGGTTTTTTACGCAGATGGTGGTGAGTGCCTGGAACGCATTGCCAGGTGAGGTTGTGGAAACAGATACATTAATGGAGTTCAAAAGGCATCTTGACAAACACATGGATTGGATGGGTGTAGAGGGATACGGATCAAGGGAGTGCTGAGCGTTTTGGCCAAGGTTGGTATCATGACCGGTACAGGCCTGGAAGGACGAAGGGCCAGTTCCTGTGCTGTATTGTTCTTTGTTCAGAAACCCTTGCAGTTAATAAATGGCACTCCCTAATGCCCCAGTTCACGCAAGATGACATGCGTGCCATCTGTTGCCCCTCAGACCTGGGGCATCCTGGCAATGGTGGAGAATCCCGCAGCCCAGGCATCTTGGTGGACTTGGTCCAGGTTGAAGGTGATAAAGTCTGATGCCCGGGAATGCAGGGAATCTATGACATCTTGGATGTAGCTGTGGGCAACAGTTTGAGAAGTGCCGCACAGGTCCCCGCTCGAGGATCCTGCGACACATGCTCTTCATCATCTCATCAAAAGACCAACAATGCATGTACACCTTGGGCTGTCGCTGGCCTCCCTTTCAGGGTTCCACCTCGACCTGATGGGTGGCCACTTATTCAGGGTGTGTGGTGGCCCCTTGTACATGGTGTGCCGCCTCTGCCTCCGTCGCCGCTGCTGCCAACATCTCTGGCCTCTACCTGCCTCGGCTGCCACCAGCAACACCAGGGAAACTGCTGTGGGAACGACACCATCATTCATTTTGATATCTATAAGTAATTGAAGAAGGAGAGGGACCAACAATCAGTTAGGGCTTCCATCCCGGGACCATCATATCCCACAAGCACCCCTACCTCAGCCTTCTCACAGAGTGCCATCCAGTAATTCTGTTGTGCTGGCAAACCTTGCTCTGCACACTCACCCCCGCCACATCAGGAGCCCCAAGACCCCAAACCTCAGCTCGGAACATTAGAAAAATCGTGCTCAAGTGCCATCCCCTGATCCACACACTTACCCTTTGGCCGTGGGAGGATCCCCAATGCTGAGGCCCTTCTCTTTAGTCTTTGATTGTTGGCGGCTGCCTCAATGGTGCTGACAGTCCTAAAGTTCAGGCATTGTGTTCAGGCTTCAAAGTTTCCTTGAGAGGCTATGCACTGAGCATCCTCTGAGGCATGACACATGTATCCAGGGGTAGACACTTGAGAGTTGAGAAGTGCGAAGTGCTCTCAGAACGAACGGGGCCTCATAGATGCACCCCCCCCCTCCGTCCAGGGGTGTCCTTTACCCCCCCCCCCCCCCCCCCCCCCCCCCCCACCCACTGCGCTCCTGAGCACTGGGCCATCGGCTCCAGTGTCCTTGAGCTGCATACTGGAAAATGGAAATGCCCCCTCAGCAGCAAGCTTCACGATTTTAAAAAGAAATACTGAACGACACTCGATTGACTTCTTGCTGGCGAGTCGGGTAATTCCTGGGCGGCTGCTGCATTCGACTTCAATCTTCCTAATGAGATTGGAATGAATGCAAATGAAGGTTAGTTATATTCTCGCCATCTTTGGGTGAGATACGGAACTCGTCGTCAGGAGCGGGCTGGGTGAATATCATACTGGTTTGCGCCCCGCACATATCTCCATTTGGCCTTTCCTGTTATTCACCTGGCACGTCCAAATTCATGCCGGGCACAACATGGTGGTTGTATTGCACCCAATATCTATAAAATAACATTCCATCGCAAAAGCCAAAGTGTCAATGGGAACTCAATGTAGGCAACAACAATAACCCTCACTGCATGACGTCGGATAGATGTTCCGTTCCCTGCTAACAACTGGAGCAGGCAGAGCAGTGCTCTCCACAGCCCAGCACCAAAGTGGAAGCCTTAATGCTTACAGCTTCCAATGACAGATGGCTCCCTGGAACCAAGTCATTGTTCTGCACTCTATCAGGAGTTGGCAAAGTCATTCTCCTGAGCAGCTCAATTAAGTATGTAACAATGGTGAATAACGTTTCACCAGAAGGTTTCTTTTTCTTGCGAGTGAAAGCCTCTCCATAAATGGGATTGAACAGAGTGGCCTGATGCATCCTCCTACGCGGTGTGCCGTAACCTGTTAAAATACTGGAACTACCATTACTACAATCATTTGTGTAACTCAGCCACTCCATTGTGTGTGACCGCCGAGTGGATATCAGCTGTTTCCTCAGAGGAATAGAGGCAAAGGCAGGGCTGCTCTCACAGGCCGAGCAGGATGTCACAAAGCAGCAAGGAGAGAGGCGCTGTAGCAGCTGGCCAGTTGAGACTCGTGCTTAGGGAAGAGTGCGCCCCAGGGACACCAGAGATGGGAAAAGGAGAAAGTGTTAAACACCTTAAAGCAGTAAAATGCCATAGTCATTAGGACACTGAAGTTCACCAGAAAGAAAAATTTCTGAATGAACTGAACGGACATGCACACGTGCACAGTAAATAGAATTTTATACATTGTGAATGAAGAAGTTGAAATTTAAAGTGAAGTAAAATGACGTTAAGCCCACAACAGGGTAGCAACGTCTGAAACCTGCTTCACAAGACCACCGTACGTGACCAAAGACTGTTGACACAGCAACATTTGAGGGAAATACTGACACAAAAATGTGACGCAAAATCCGTAACAGGGATTGATAAGGTTTATGGACAGGAATGCTTCCTATATTCGAGACTTTTCATAGGTTTCAAGTGAGTCATCATAATTTAGCATTCTGGTTGATTGAACTAGGAAGCCCTTTCTCAGTGAAATAAACAGAGTTTATTGCCCGTCAGGTGGATGCTTTATTTCCCCTCGTCCTTTATTATATTTAAGCAAGTCAAGATCACTGAGTTCTTTAAAAATTAACTTTTCTAAAATTACTACTGCCTCTAGTTCTCTTTAAACCAGAGGAGTAATCGAATCAGTGGCTTCATATTGTTCCTGTGCGTGGATAGAAAAATTGTTTATATTTTGTTTATATTTTCACCACATGAAATGATTGGTTAAAAATAACAACTTGATTATTATACCCCGACTGTGTGAAGCTGCTCAGGTGGATGTAGCTGTTACAAGGGGGCATAACTATAAGATTCAGGGTGGGAGATATAGGAGGGATATCCGAGGTAGGTTCATTACTCAGAGAGTTGTTAGGGTGTGGAATGGACTGCTTGCTGTGATAGTGGAGTCGGACACTTTAGGAACTTTCAAGCGGTTATTGGATAGGCACATGGAGCATACCAGAATGACACGGAGTGGGATAGTTTGATCTTGGTTTCGGACAATGCTCGGCACAACATCAAGGGCCGAAGGGCCTGTTCTGTGCTGTACTGTTCTTTGTTCTATGTTCTATGGCCTCGCTCTTCATCACTGCATCTCTAAAGGTAAGGGTTGCTGCCCTGCAGGGCTAGCCTAGACTCTCCAGCAATTGAAAATCAATCTCCAAGACACAACTCTATCTGACCCTGGAGAAATGTCACAGGGGCATTAAAAAAGATGACTGTTTTTGTCATTTTCTTTGAATGGATATAAAAATATTGAAAATGGTGGTGGAGAGGTTGTTTGGTTAACAGTCACGAAATCGTACAATTTGGCAGAGTCTCGTTACTTGCAATTGGCACAGGAAGGCAGTGCATCACAAGGATGGATATGTTGGTCGACGAATAACAAGAGTGTGGAGGCAAGCCGTGTGATGAAACCTCCAGGAATACATTTAGTCCCAGTTGGCAACCCTAGGCAAGCCACAATAGTAAGAAATACCACATAGAATTAATTTAAATTGTTCAAAATCCTTAAATTGCAACTTTTGTCAACTGTCCATAGATTATAATGAAACAGGGCAGCAAATTTCTACCTCCACTGCACATCTGTCAGAGTGGACCACCCACCTGCTGGGAGTGTGCTAGAATTCTACAAAGGGATAGATGATGCAACCCTAGAAAGGTTAAGTGAAGACCAAAGTGATCCCAAGGGATGCACACATAGCACAAGGAACAAACATGAGATCTAGAGTCAGATATTTAAAATAATGCTACGACTCAATGATTTATTAATAGGAAATTAGTAGCCAGGATTAAAATCTGTCTTGGTGATACAAAACAATCATTTCTGATCAATACTAAAAACTAGTTGAGGTGGGTTGGGTGACTTCTGGGGTTACCACGGGGTTTTGCTCTGCCTCTTTACTGTAACTTTGGAGTACGGTGAAGAGGAAGTGAGTGGGAGTAAGAGCTGGTGGTGGGGGTGGGGGAGGTGGGGGCACGGTGGTTAGTGGGTGGGTGGGAGGAGGTTTAATCAGATTTTGGATCAAGAGAGCAGTTAGAGGCCGAAGCTGAACTGGAATTATTTTTAGAAACTCAAGTGCCAGGAGAAACACTACAGGCCTAAGGGCTTTTGGCCAAGAGCAGGGTCAGGAAGCAAACAAACATTTTATTTGGCAGCTGCAAAGCATTTTACAGAGAGCAAGGTCTGGAGTTACAAGAGAGACAGATACATTTATCAATCGCAGGTATTGGACAAAGAGGCAGCACTGTAAATGTTTTTACTTTTCCTTTATACAAACAGCAGAGGAGCTGTTTTATAAAGTGTGTATCGTCAACCAAAGGGCAATTAACTATAAAACAAAATATACCATTTTGTTCTTAGTCAGACCTCAGTTAGAGTAAAGAGCCCAGCTTTAGCTTCCTCACATGGTCGGCGATTGAGGCTTTGGAAAGGGCACAGAGGAGGTCGAGAAGGTTAATGACCAGTTTAAAGCATCTTGTTACACAGATATACTAATCTCTCCACTTGAGAGATTAATTTGACCCAAGGTGATTTGATTTAACTTTATAAAATGAAGGAAATAGGTCGTATTTGTACAAGAACTAGGTTGGATGTCAAGACATTATTATTTTAGCAAAGCCTAGTGAAACAGGCCGAGGTTCACGAAAGAAGAAAATGGATGGATTTTGAGACTCGACTGGAGTTGAGGGGTCTGGGAGAGCGCAGGAGAATGGTGTTAATATAGAGGATCAGCCATGATCATTTGATCAAGCAGACCTGAAGGGCTGAATGGCCTACTCCTGCTCCTATTTTCTATGTTTCTATTTAGTAATGCTTTTAAATTCCTCCAAATGAGAGATTAGGATGGAGGTCTCCATGGACAAGAGCACTAAGTAGTCCAGTGTGGTATCCTCGATAAGTTTTGATTGCCTGTGGGCGTCAAGGGGGAATGTTCCAGATTTTCCCAGCAAGTCCCCAACAATTGGCCTGGGAGTATATATGTATTTTTACTCTTGCCAGGAGATGACCTGGTTTGTGGAGAGTGATTATATTGTGATACACGACGCATCACTACAATATGGGACAGCACCTGTGGGGCAATTTCCTGTTGATGTTCGTAGCAAGCATTGGGAAATAGCTTTTCTCTCGGGCCTCATGGTAGCATGGTGGTTAGCATCAATGCTTCACAGCTCCAGGGTCCCAGGTTCGATTCCCGGCTGGGTCACTGTCTGTGTGGAGTCTGCACGTCCTCCCCGTGTGTGTGTGGGTTTCCTCCGGGTGCTCCGGTTTCCTCCCACAGTCCAAAGATGTGCGGGTTAGGTGGATTGGCCATGCTAAATTGCCCATAGTGTAAGGTTAATGGGGGGATTGTTGGGTTACGGGTATACGGGTTACGTGGGTTTAAGTAGGGTGATCATTGCTCGGCACAACATCGAGGGCCGAAGGGCCTGTTCTGTGCTGTACTGTTCTATGTTCTATGTTCTTTTTGTGCTAATTTCTGCTACAAGCTGTATGCCTAGAGCCCAAATCTCTGTGTAGTTTCGGAAAACACACCAGATTTATCTAGTGGCTGGAAGCCAGTAATTACACCAGTTCAGGTTAATGTTAACATAGAATTGTAAAATACACCTCAACATGAAATTTTGCCATAAACAATCTAACTCAAAAAACAAACCACACAATAAATTGGACCAGGAGTGTAGATCATCTTTAAGGTGTTTAATAAATTCTACACAGTATGCAGTAAAATTATGGATCAGTCTGCACTTTACATGGAGACAACATTCCCAGAGGATGTGCAGACCATGATAAGGCTCCCACTCTGTAGTTCCTATTCTTCCACCCACACTGCCCACAAGCACAACTTCCTCCGGGAAGCAGAGGAAGTTACTAAGACGTACGTGGCACAGGAAGCGCATACTAGATTGAAATCGGACACTGTAGTGACATGGGTGCATTAAACAATGAGACTACAGTCATACCTGTTCTATTAGTTCAATACAAGAGTCTTGTGAATACTGGTATGAGAAAGATTGTGAGGTGCTGACTGAACTCTTCTTTTGATGTAGACAAGTTCAATAGCATAATCGCTATCCAAATCCCAGGAATACTGTTGTGTCGCGAAAGTACAATAAACCATTTATCTGCGAGCTTAGCTCCTGACTTCAAATGCAACTGATATATTTTTTTCTGATTCACATCCTTTCCAGATTGTGAGCGTGGTTTAGTTCTTGTGGGCACGTGAAGCAATAGAACAAGCATGTGGGGAGGTATCAAGTTGGGTGCTGGGAGTGGAGATGAGAGTGGCTTCTGCTTGGGGGGTGGGGGTGGGGGGTGGGGGGGGGTGCGTGACGGCTGGCCATGCGTCAAATTAATAATATTGTACGATGCTGTTAAAGTAACGTTTGTACTCTCTGGTTTGTTTAATAGTCATGGTGGGTTTTACCCATGCAGCACACACAAACCTATGCCACATTATATTGTTGCTGCTCTTAATATTGGTGACCCATGCTTCATATATACTGGAGAATATTTTTTTAAACAGTTGGCACCAATGGGCGTTACCATTTTACTTGGACCTTTCTGTGAGTGTTTCGTCATTTATTGGTGAATCTTGAAAGGGGTAAAAAATCATGCATGATTGAGGGGGAGGATTGGGTGGGGAGATTGGGGTTGGTGAATAAGGGGACCGGAAAGAGGAGAAGCTACAGGGCCCATGATTTCTCTCCCTGGTCCTGCACAGAACCGCATCCTCTACCTGGGAATTAACATAGAAGAACAGTTTAAATTTTCATTTTATCTCCGCTGCTTCTCTTTCTCCCTCAAACTCAATTTAAATTACCTGCAGTGATTTATCCAGAGGCATAAGACACTGAAATGTCTGTCAGTTTGACATTGAGGCTGTGAAATTGTCCTTAATATCTCAATTGATAATTCCTTTAAGGCATTTTCTTGAAACAAAACCTCCTCTGTGATTGATTTAGGTGTTTCCTGCTGTTTAATCTTGTGTTTGAACTGTGGGCAGCCAAACAGTCATCAAGTGACAGAAGCTCATTTCGGCCAGTTTTATGAGTACTTTTTTGTAAATAACACTTCTCGTGTGGGATTTTATCTTGCAAAATAAAAAGCTCATGGGAACATAAAATCATACGTCGCCAAAAAAGAGACAGTAGCACCACAGTACATCGGGAAGTCAGAAAGATTGATAGATGCCGCCGAGTCTTTACCATCAGTACAATGTCATGATCGCAAACG
This sequence comes from Scyliorhinus canicula, assembly GCF_902713615.1. NCBI lineage: Eukaryota > Metazoa > Chordata > Chondrichthyes > Carcharhiniformes > Scyliorhinidae > Scyliorhinus > Scyliorhinus canicula. The sequence continues at coordinate 27,741,584 of NC_052164.1, forward strand.
CAAAATAGAATAGTTGGCAACCCCTGAATACTTGTTCTGTTCGGTCGAGACAGGGTCAAAATTGAGCAGATCCAAAGTTATTCTTGCCAAAGTTGAGAGTGTGGGAATGGTGGCAGTTCATCCAGAAACACGTGAACCATCTTACCAATTAGGACCCACTGGGGAGAAGGAAAGAAAGGGAGAACGAAGTGGCTGTCAAAGTGGCTGGAAAGGACGGGAATCAGAATAAATACATCAGTTGCATTTGGCTTTGACAAAGAGTCATCGGACTCGAAACGTTCGCTCTTTTCTCTCCCGACAGATGCTGCCAGACCTGCTGAGATTTTCCAGCATTTTCTCTTTCGTTTCCGAACAAAGTGGCTGTTCCCCACAATATTCTTCTCTATTTCTTGGTGAAGCAGGAGAAAAGGATCGCCAAAACTAGCGTACACATGAGAAAAGGCAAAATCAGAAGAGATCTTACTAAATTTCACACATGCAGAGAAATTGAACTGAACACAAACTCTAATCAAAAAGCACACATGAAGTTCAGAGAAGAGTAGATGAGCAATTTATATTTAAGTACTCCAAAACAGAAGTAGTGAATCTGTTTCTGATTACCTGGCTGATGTTGGTGTAGATTTTGACTGTATATGGTAGCGTGAGGTGGGTGATAGTGAATCGATCTGATTTTTATTTCCACAACGTAAGGCAGTGTGTAAAACAGACTCCTGACTCACCTGTTTTATGCTATCACATAAGTCAAAATCTATCATGGTGATTAAGAAGTATAAAATAATGTGCAATATGGTATTATAATTTTAGTCTGACTGGATAGGTGACAACGCATTTTTGATGTTATGTGAACCTACATTGCTTCAGTGTGACAAATGAAGGAAAATTATTTACTGCTCCACAACTTGGGAGCCAGATAACATTGATAAATCTAGAGCCTCGTCTTCTGATTAAGCACTTTACAGCCTTCTGGACTCAACATTTGGTTCAATAGTTTCAGACCATGAGCTCTGACCTCCATTTTAAATTTCTTCCACCCCATGCCAGCCTGTATCTTGTTCTCATATTTTTGCTTTCAGACAGAACTGATATTCATTCTGCTATTAACACCTACTCAAGAGCGATGCCCTGTGCTTTTAATACTATCATTACCACTTCCTTTCCCTTGTGATCCATTACATCTTTGTCATTTAATTTCCCCACCATCTAACTTATCTCTGACCTTATTTGCTCCAACTGTCCTTACCCCCTTTTCACATCAGTATAAAACTCATCACATCCCAACCTCTCTTAAGTTCTGATGAAGAATCATATTGGGCTTAAAATGTTAACTCTGTTTATTGCCAGGCCAGCTGAGTTTTTCCCGCACTTGCCATTTTTATTTGATAAATCTCTTACTCTGTGATGTACCTAAGTGTCTAGATGTTATGTTATTCTAACTATACATACTCCAACGTACGAGAGTCTCTACTTGATACAAATATGGTGAAGAGCATAGCTGATGTCAAATGCAAGGACGTTCCAAAACCCAGAGGGGAATTTTGGAATTTGAAATTTGGTATAATGTGAGGAAAGATGTGAAGGCCAATGAAGGATGTCTCTTACACTTTAGTGATGATTTTAAACAAAATAAATGTTTATTAAACAACAAAACACCCAACGCGAAAGTCAGCTAGAAATATGCTGGCCTACGTTAATGGTTATCCAACATACCTTTAACATTTCCCAGTTCCAAACCCTCTATTTGTCTTAACTTCAGAGCTAAAAGTCTCCATACAACATCCCATTGGTTTTTAAACTGTAAGCAAAATCCAGCAAAAGTTACTACACGCGGCATTTATTTTTCCGCATTGCTTCCGATTTAAGATAGAGCTTCTCAAAGCAGGCTTTCTCCAGGCACAGGTTGTTGGGAGTGGACTCAGCTTCCTGCTGTGTTGGCTGGTGTCTCAAAACAGCTATATCATAGGGTGACCTTGCATTTGATACACTGTTTTTCTTTTTCTTTTGATCTTCCCTTATCTGAACTAATCTTCTCAGAAGTCCCTCTTTATTACATGAGCTCATCGTTTAGAATGTAAATGTGAAATTCACCCCACCCCCCATCTCCTCTTTTGAAGTTTTACCGTTTCTACTTTAACTTTTGACACTCCATCTCCCATTGTTACCAACTTGCCTTAGGTAAACATTTGTTCACAATGTTGCTGGGTTAATCAGCATATAAAATCCCTAGTTCCATCCGCCCAGTCAATCTGTCTTTTTCTAATTTCCATTTTAAAAAACAGCTTGCTCTTCCTTTAAACATACAACCACCAGAACATATTCCCAATTCTTGGATTTCTTATTTTTCTCATTTTATTACGATGCCCTAACAATGCAGAGAACTGGGTGGCACAGTGGCGCAGTGGGTAGCACTGCTGCCTCACTGCGCCGGGAACGCGGGTTCGATCCTGGCCCTGGGTCACTGGCCGTGTAGAGCTGCACATTCTCCCCGTGTCTCCCAAAAGGTGTGCAGGGTAGGTCGATTGGCCATGCTAAAATGTTACCCTTCATTGGAAACATTCAAAAAAAATACAGAGAACTATATTAACCACATAAACATAAAAATATTACATGCACCAGCACCAAAGAGAAGAGCTAATTCAACCAATTGGGTGGGATTCTTCGGCCCCATGTGGTGTATTTACTGACAGCAGATGCGATCTCTTGTTGGCGAACATGAGGGTATTATGGTCCCACCAATGTCAATGGCGTTTGCATGCCGTGGACCCTCTGTCGGCAGGGAACACGCTGTGAGGGGTCGACATTAGTGGGAAGGGTGAGAAAATCTTTGCCATTGTGCTCGCTCGATAAATTTGGTCCAAGAACTCACGGCTGGTCAGACCTTTAAAATACAACCACTTTCTTGATCAGTTCAGATTTAACAGCCCAAGACAACCAATAAGCATATTTACAATTAATAATAATAATCTTTATTATTGTCACAAGTAGGCTTACATTAACACTGCAATGAAGTTTCTGTGAAAATTCCCTAGGTGCCACACTCAGGCGCCTGTTTGGGTACAGTGAGGGAGAATTCAGAATGTCCAAATTACCTAACAAGCACATCTTTCGGGACTTGAGGGAGGAAACCGGAGCACCCGGAGGAAACCCACGTAGACACGGGGAGAACGTGCGGACTCCGCACAGATGGTGGCCCAAGCCGGGAATCAAACCTGGGACCCTGGCGCTGTGAAGAAACCGTGCTAACCACTGTGCTACCGTGCTGCCCATAGTAATACAACACAAAGTTTAGACTGAAGAATGCTTATAAAGCAAGTGGAAAGGGAGAGAATATCTGGTCCCATCCACCACCGGGATTGACCAGTCCTGCCAAAGGTCAATAGGCTTTTGTTTGACCCGCAGCAACCTCTGTGGTAGGTCTCACCATGGCATGTCTGGAAAATCCCAGCGTAAAGGTTGGCAACGGATCAATCATACATTGAAAAGAATATCTTTGGGGCGGCACGGGGTGTAGTGGTTAGCACTGCAGCCTACGGCGCTGACAACCTGGGTTCGGAACCCGGCCCTTGGCCACTGTCCGTGTGGAGTTTGCACATTCTTCCCCTGCCTGCATGGATTTCACCCACAACCCAAAGATGTGCAGGTTAGGTGGATTGGCCACGTTAAATTGCCCCTTAATAGGAAAAAAAATTAATGGGTACTCTAAATTTATTAAAAAAAGAATATCTTTCAACCTGAAAATGTTTCAGATTCTTGTTTAAAATAAAACGTTCCATTTTTGAGTGGAAAATTCCACCTGTGTGTACCCTTTCGTTCTACTTTCAATATCTGTGTCCTCATGTGTGAATTGCTAAAGTTGTAACCACAACATGTGTTTACATCTGAATAGAACTTTGGAAGAATCTAATTTCTTTTTGCAATGGCATGTTCTTAATCACTCAACATTGGTCTAGAGTTGTAAGCCTATATATGGCTCTTATTATATGCATCTGAAAGCCGAATACAATCAGTATTATTAAACCCTGTCCATGTCAAAGCACTTCAGAAATATAAAATATAAAATGTACCCAAAATGCTTTGGTGAGGTTTCCACTCAAATTATTTTGTTTCATTATAAACACATGCCCTGTGGCAGGGGCTGGGCTAGGGAGTATTCCCGTACCAGAGGCCAACAAGAAACCCCAAGGTACCGTCTATCCCTGGCTTCATTTGTTACACAGCTGGGGTTTCGCAGCCCATTCCGTGGTTGGGCAGGCAGGATAGTATGTGCCCAGCTTTCAGATTTGGGCATTATTTTTAAAAGGCACCTGGACATCCACTCAATACTAATACCACGTTATCTGGTCTGGAAGGGGAGCTGAGGGGCCAGCGCCTAAGTTTAGTGACCCCTTCCTGTGCATCCTCTTGGACTATTTAGAAGTCCAGAGGAATATGCTTTTCCCGACAGATGGGAGGAGGAAGTTGAGCAGGAAGACTGGCTCTCCATGGGCGCAGGTATCCTTCCGTAAGTGCCCAGGGATTACCCAAGAAGTTGGCCATGCATGGCTGAGGGAGCTCAACCAGGGTAAGTCTCATCAGATGGTTGCGTACATCAGAAAGAGACCAAAATGTCAGGGTACACGTGCTTCAGTAGCCACAGCATTGTGGTGCCTCGCAGCGCCACTACAGCGTATCAAGTCTGCAGTGGAGTGACCACTGTGCCTCCTTCACCCTTCAACAGACACAGCGCAGAAGGAGGCCATTTGACCCATTGAGTCTGCACTGACCCTCTGAAAGGGCACCTGTCCAAGGCCCATTCCCCACGCTATCCCTGTAATCTAACGTGTACATCCCTGCACAATAAGGGGCAATTTAGCATGGCCAATCCGCCTACCCTGCACATCTTTGAGCTGTGGGAGGAAACCGGAGCGCCCAGAGGAAACTCATGCAGACACAATTAATCACAACCACCAAAATGGCAGAAGACAGGGAGTTTGGATACTCACATTGGAGATGTCTCACTGCGTTTGAAGGGGAGGGCAACTGGACATGCAGGAAAGGAGCAGGACCATGCCATTGACAATGAGGAGCTCAGACTTGTGCATTCACCTCGTAAGGATCCATCTATTGTAACAAAACATAATGGTCGAATGCATTTCCACGTTGAAGGCAGCTATTGCTGTCACTTGCACTCCCCTCTGTCATAATATCCACTCATGTATATAATGATGTGCAGTCAGGCAGTGATTGACATATAGGACGACCAGTAAGCACACAACACAGTGCAGCCAGACAGGACACTACCACTACAAAGCCAGAGGGCACTAGGTTTCCCGCTCTCTCTGGACCCAGCCACTGAGACAGTCAGAGACCACGAGCTAGCCAGTGCAAACACCGTGCGGTAGCTAGTAAGTCTGGTCAGGCTAATACAAGGTCTCCAGTCAGTTCAGTAGAGTGTCGACCCACAGTTGAATATATTTATCAGTTCTATCGTTGAATAAAACAATGTTGGATTTTCTCCAGTATTAGACGTCTGTTTCCAGCTTCCCTGCATCAAGTGCAGTTCACATCGAACCAGCCTGCCTAACACATCATGGTACCAGAGTGATACTGATATTGATGGACCTACCTCGAGTGAATCAGCATTGACCAGAAAGCAGCCATCCGGTGACATGGAAAACATGCAGCCTCCTCTGCAGCTCTGCATCTCCGGCAACTTGGGCGCCAATTGGAAGATCTTCAAGCAAAAGTTCCTCTTGTACATCGAGGCCTGCGACCTCAAAGCCGCATCGGATGCCAGGAAGGTCGCGCTATTTCTCTCCACAGCGGTGAACCATGCCATCCACATCCACACCCTTATGTTCGCTGAAGGCGAAGACAAAATGAAATTCAAAACAGTCCTGCTGAAGTACGACAGCCACTGCGACATTGAGGTGAATGAGAGCTTCGAACGGCACGTTTCCCAGCAGAGGCTTCAGGGTAAGGATGAACCTTTTCAGTCCTTCTTGACCCATCTCCGCACCCTAGCGCAGTCACGTAACTATGACTCGACGGCTGATTCCATGATCCGGGATCAGATCGTTTTCGGGGTAAACTCCGACTCCCTTCGGCAGCAGCTCCTGAAAGTCAAACAGTTGACCCTCCCTGTCGCTATCGAGACGTGCGTTGTCCACGAGCATGCTGAGAATCGTTACTCCCACATCAGGGTGGCAGAGACTGCAAAGCTGGCCTCCCACGAGGCGGAACGGGTGTAGGCCATCGCACAGATGCAGGGCCTGAACATCGAGGAGAGTAGCCATTTTGCGTGCTTTTCCCGGGTCCCTGCGCATGCACGCCACAACCGAGTGGGTGAGGAGACCGACATCCCGACTGCACAGGTGCGTACGTCGACCGACTGCACTGCGCATGCGCGATGGCGCACGGAACGCGCTGACGTCAGCGTCATGACGTGTCTGAATTGTGGCTCCGTCCACTTAAGGCGGCAATGTCCGACAAAAGGACGCCGGTGTCTACAGTGTGGCAAGCTTGGCCACAACGCAGCCCTTTGCAGATCTGCTCCACCGCTCAGCAGCCAGCGATCCCAGCTGCGGCGCAGAAGTGTCCGCTCAATACAACAAGGCATGCCAGATTCCAACCCTGACAGCCCAACAGACCCTGATGCTGAGTGCCTCAAGTCTCCATACTGGGTGGGCATCATAACGACACATGCGCTGCCGTCCACCACAATGGCGAAATGCCTCTCCATCCTCAGTGTGGATCCCGACGATGAGTGGTGTGCTGTCCTCACAACAGATGGGATATCGCTCACGGTAATGAGTGACAATGGTCCTTGCTTTTACAGCCAGGAATGGTCTGATTTTGCACAGTCCTACAACTTCTGTCACGTAACCTCCAGTCCCCACTACCCGCAGTCAAACGGGAAGGCCGAGAAAGGGGTCCATATTGTAAAGCGGTTGCTGTGCAAAGCTGCAGATTCAGGCTCTGACTTCAACCTGGCACTGCTGGCATACAGGGCAACCCCACTGTCCACTGGATTGTCTCCAGCGCAGTTGCTCATGAATCGCACTCTGAGGAATACAGTTCCAGCCATCCATATTCCAGACCTTGACCACCTCACGGTCGTACAGAAAATGCAGCAGTCACGGGCCCAACAGAAAGCCACATATGATGCTCATGCCACGGATCTACCCGAGCTGGACCCTACTGATCATGTTCGTGTCCAGTTGCCTGAGGGTACCTGGTCAGCGACAGCTGTTGTGATCAAACAAGTGGCTCCAAGATCGTTCCTTGTCCGCATGGCTGATGGCTCCCTGCTACGGCGCAACAGACGGGCACTGCAAAGAGTTCCACGCCTGCTACCTGACCGACGTGCCCCGCCGCCTACGATGCTTCCTCCAGGCGTACCCTACCATGAGGCCACCGATCTACCAGCAATCCTGCCGGCCCACGCGACCACCGCGATGGCAGCGATCCCGCCTATCCAAGTGCAGGCGGCTCCTGATCCACCTCTGCGGCGATCGTCAGGAATTCGTCGCCCACCACAAAGACTAAATCTATAGACTGAACTCGTGTACATTTTGTGACTACATCACTTTAACCTCTGTAAATATTATTTTGTTTGCTATGTATCTGCACTATCAACACCTTCCTATGTATATACGTTCATCTAGACTCCTTTTGTATATAGTCAGGCATATATGTCTAAAGATGCTCACACACCCCAGTATTTATTTATCTAAAAGAAAAGGGGGGGAGATGTCATAATATCCACTCATGTATATAATGTATATAATACAGGACGACCAGTAAGCACACAACACAGTGCAGCCAATCACCAGACAGGACACTACCACTATAAAGCCAGAGGGCACTAGGTTTCCCGCTCTCTCTGGACCCAGCCACTGAGACAGTCAGAGTCTAGGAGCTAGCCAGTGCAAACACCAGGCGGTAGCTAGTAAGTCTGGTCAGGCTAATACAAGGGTTCCAGTCAGTTCAGTACAGTGTCGACCCACAGCTGAACATGTATATCCGTCCCATCATTGAATAAAACAGTGTTGGATTTTCTCCAGTGTTAGACGTCTGCTTCTAGCTTCCCTGCATCAAGTGCAGTTCACATTGAACCAGCCTGCCTAACACATCACCCTCCATCACTTGTAGGTGTCTCTAGGAGCACTGAGCAGGAGGACTTCCTCTCAGGCCTCAGCACAACCCTCAGACCAGAGCATATCCAGGAGAGAACTGCAAACCTGTAGAGACATTACAGGAGATACCAGCACCCTCCACCAGCTCAGGAACACACACCTTGATGGGTATTCACGGTAGGTTAGGAATAGTGTCACAATCTGGAGGTCACCGCATAGACGTGTGTCCACAGCAGGGGGAAGCAAGTTCAAGCCAAGTTCCCTGGCACTCGGAGGCCTGCTGGGGAAGAGACATCTGTGAGATCCGACACCGATGACGAGCCTCTGGAATCGACCTTTCAACTCATGGTGGAGAGTCAGCAAGAGGTAGGGCAACATCAGGTAGAGGTGTTGGAAGCCCTCACCAGAGCAGGAAGAAAATTGAAGAAGTCCATCCAGCCACTCGCTGATGAAGTGATGCCCACATGTGAGCGAATTAAGGTCACCAAGGGGAGGATTACAGGTGCCATGGAGACGCTGGTCTAGGAGCACACTCAGTTTCTGCCAGAGATCTGTGCAGATCTGCACCCCATCACAGCAGCCATGGGTGACATCCTGCAGTGGCAACATGAAAGGGTGACCTTGATCTTGACCTCCCTGAAGGTGCTCCTTCCCCTTGAGGAGTCACCTTGGGAACCTAAATAGAGGAGAAGCATTAGCTGGACACACCTGAGTCATCTACGTAGAATGCTGAGAGGTTGTCTGCACTCTCTGAATCCCCTTTGCCTGTTACTCCTCCAACCTCTGTCACCGCAGAGGGAGCAGCCAGCTCACAGGGGCAGGCACATCCTAATGAAGCCAGGCCTTGGCTCTCCAAAGGGTTGTCATGATTATAGACACATTCTTCATGAGCACCCTTATCATTTCATCTCCCCTAGTCATCCAAATCCTTTTCCCCATCGCCATTGACATCGCAGAATCACCTTCCAACCCAAAGCATTTTCCTTCCAGAATGTCCAGGTGTACATTCTGGACATTCCAGAATATTCCAGAATTCTGCACAATCCCTTCCTGCTGGCAAACTCACCTCTGTTCACATTGACCTTCCGGACTTCCTCCTGCCCACCCATCCCGACCCATATCCGTGTGTATCACTGAATCCCCATGAACAACCCTCACCGTCCTTCACCTGAATTGGACATGGGGGAAGGTTACGCTCGGTCCTTCACCTGCATCCCGTTAGTAAGGTGCAAATCACTTTCACGCCAGCCTCCAGCAGGATCCCGATTCGCCACGACAGGCAGTATTGGGACAATAGAACATAATATTTTCTTTTCTCTTAGTTCCATTAAGAAGTAGTCAGTGTATTTTTTAACCAAAAATTGTTTGAAGCCAGATTATCAAACATAAAATTCACTTCTCAAAGATTGTAGACACCATCATGAAGGTGCCACCTTCTCAACCTTTCACTTCGCCTGAGGTGTGATGATCCTTGGGATGACCACCAATCAGCTCCTCCCTCAAAGGAGCAAGCAGCCTATGATCACCTGGGATTATGGTGACTTTCTATTCATACAGATCCTGGTTAAAATTCCCTCTGTCCAAGAATATTCAGCTCTGTTTGAAGATTCTATGTCCATGTTTCTCAAATAGCCAATTTTTAAACAAGAAATTCACAGTGGAACCACTTGTATTTTTTTACAAGAACCCCACTTACATCCATTAACAATTAGCCATTAGTCTGAACCAGGATCAAAGGAATTGTTTTTGCTTCATTTTAACAGGAGCCACCATCTGAACTCCAACAGAACAAAGCAAGACTCCAAATTTGTAACAATAACCCTCTCGGATCATTTTCATCTCCTGTATGCCTCATCTCATGCCAGCTACTAAACCTTTAGATCCTGCTGAATCAGGAGCCCAACCATTTGTATCTTGAATGTTGAAAACAATAGATTCCATTGCCATATGATTAGCTACTACTTTGTGACTCAAATGATGACTTAAACATCTAACAGAATTATCAAAACAGTGCCTGATGAGACTTAGTCATACACATTTGAGCACATTACATTGCTGAACTGCGGAGGCACTGCTATTCAAATTGCATTAACTTCAAGTTAGTGAATGCTATCTTATGTGTCCTTCTGTTGGACAACTAGGTCCTTGATAACAGTATGCTTAAATTGACTCAACATATAATGTACTTGAGTCATATCCTGTTTAAGCATTTCCTTTTACTAAGGAATTCAGATTCTGGCACAATGAAGGACTGGTTGGCACAAAACATTCACCCTTTCACATCGAGAAACTGGGTTGGAAGCCAACACAAAGTTATTGGACAAGTGTCTCCGTCTCTCTTTGCCAACTAGAAGGATTTCAAGAGAACTGAATTCACAAAGTATTTTCTTGTGGGTAAGGGGTCCACAGAATAAAACCTGGTGCAAAATGTGCAATGCCACACAAAAGCCAGAGTAGTTAACAAAAACAAATTGCTGTGAGGCATGCATTGAAGACTGTGTTCCTGTCTTTGTTACAACATGATCTCCAGGGTCAGTGTAAATTTATATAATGAAGCCATTGAATCTCAAAGCAACTATGGTGACGGCTCAGTATGGCAACATTGTCGGGTTTGAGCTAATAAATGAAACCCTGACAATGTACCAAAATACACTGTTCGTCTTTGTCAGCCCCTCAGGGTCAAGGATGATTTGCTTCCACTCTGGGTGGAGTGGGGAGGAGAGGTTCTGCAGGAGCTGATTAGACCAATCCTGGAGCCGCAGACTCTGTCACAGGTGGTGACCAATGAGACAGGTGGGCGGGATGTTCGGGATTCTCTGTGCTCTTTCCGCTGATTGGCCTCCAGATGCTCCACTCGGTAGAGCTCAAGGTGGTTGGCGCCTTCGCAGGTGCCTCTTCTCCAGTTTGTGCGTTCTGGGGCAAGCGATTCCCACGTGTGGGTGGGGATGTTGCATTTATTCAAAGCGGCATTTAGGCTGTCCTTGTAGTGTTTCCTCTGCCATCCTAGTGATCGCTTGCCATTGTGAAGCTCAGAGTACAGCACGTTTAGGGAGTCTCGTGTTGAGCGTGCGCAACATATGGCTCGTTCATCGCAGCTGGGTATATTGGCGATATTGGCCGGGGATATTGGGGATATTTGCCTGGGAGAGCACACTCACTTTGATACATCTATCCTTGAGGCAACGTTGGTGATATCTTTTCAGAGATGTGAGCTGTCTGCTATACATTGTCAGTGTTACTATTGCAGACAGGAGGGCGGGGATGACGATTGCTCTGTAAACCATGAGTTTGATGCTGGGTTTGAGGTCTCGGTCTTCAACACTCTGTTGCTCAGGCGTCCGTAGGCTCAGCTGATGCATTGGAGTGGATGTTGGATTTCATCGTCGATGTCTGCTCTCGCCGAGAGGAGGCTCTCAAGGTGTGGGCAATGGTCAAAGTTATCAAGGGGTTCGGCGTGGATCTTAATGGTCTTGGGCAGTGTTGTGTGGTCAGGTTGGTAGAGAACCTTTGTTTTCTGGACATTTAGTTTGGGGCCCATTCGCTCATCCGCCGTGAATGCGTCAATGGTGATTTGTAGTTCGGCCTCAGTTTGTGCACTCGCAGGCGTCATCCACGTACTGCAACTCGATGACAGAAGTCCGGGTGGTTGGGCGACCCACGGTAGTGCAGTGGTTAGCACTGCTGCCTCAAGCCACTGAGGACCCGGGTTCGGTCCTGGGTCTGGGTCACTGTCCGTGTGGAGTTTGCACATTCTCCTCGTGTCTGTGTGGGTCTCACCCCCACAAGGCAGAAGAGGCACAGGGTAGGTGGATTGGCCACGTTAAATTGCCCCTTAATTGGAAAAAAAAATAGTTGGGTACGCTAAATTAAAAGTAAAGAAGTTGTGGTGGTCTTGGTTCTGGCCTGGATGTGTGGGAGGTTGGACAGTTTCTGGCTTGTCTTGTATGTTAGCTCTATTCCGGCTGGGAACTTCATGGTGCTAGATTGTCGTGGTTTGCTGTGCCCTCCGCAACCTGGCTCCGCAGCAAGGCGAAGAGTTTCCTGAGGTGACATTGAGGAGTGGCATGTGTGCTCAGACAAGGAGGGGATGTGCCTGAGGACGCTGAGGAAGAGCCCGCTGAGGAGCCTGATGGCAGGAGGGTTAGACGCACCCTCTGTCGTGTTAAGCACACAGAGATAACACAAGCTGCACAGGATGCAGCTTTAACTGAAAGATACTCCAGACCTTGAAGTTAGTTCAATCTGATTTATTGAACCAGTAGCACAGTTAGCACAGTTCTCTGTGAGTTCGACTCTCTGCTAACCTAAGTGTGGTTACTCTGTCTGACTGAACCCGACTAGCTCTTAGCCACGTGCTGTAGATGTTGTGTGATATATACACCCTGACTCACTCTGTAGATGTCCCCAATGGAAAGAGGCGGAGTGTGAGTGCCTCGTGCTTTTTATAGTGGGAAACCACCCCCAAGTGTCCTGCCTGCTGATTGGTTATGTCCTGTTCTCTATGTTCATTAGCTGCCTATCTGTATCTCATTATGTGCATGTCTGCACATCATGACACCCTCATCGCCTCCTACTTTATGGATGAAGATTAGCTCACCGGCCCACAGCGTGAGCACACTCCCACCCCAGGACTTAATGAGCCATCTACAACCAGGAGATGAAGGTGGCCGAGATCTCAATAATCAGTGTCCTAGGGCAAGTGAGTGCCTACTTCCCAATCAATGCAAGGTGACGTCTCACAATGAGGAAAGGTATGAGATGCTCCTCCCCTATTGCTTATGTCTGACTCCTTTCTGTCTGCTGCCAGCACACTGACTCCCCGGCTCATGGCTGAGTGAGGTTCTGTCCTACATTCCTTTGTCCCTTTACTCTTGAGGAGGGTTAGAGACACTCGCTCCTCCCTTTTTCCTCATAGGCCCACCTCGGTCTCCACACAGCCCTGCTCCTGCTACTCCTCTGTGATCTCCAGGGCTCTCTCCTCGAACGGAAACAAGCTCTTCATCTCAGGCAGCCCACCCGCCACCCATCTTCTCTTACTCATGGAGGTTGTGGGCTAACCCATGAGACCATAAGATCATAAGACATAGGAGCAGAACTAGGCCACTTGGCCCATCGAGTCTGCTCCGCCATTCAATCATGGCTGATATTTTTCTCATCTCCATTCTGCTGCCTTCTCCCCATAACCCCTGATCCCCTTATTAATCAAGAACCTATCTATCTCTGCCTTAAAGACACTCAGTGAATTGGCCTCCACAGCCTTCTGCGGCAAAGAGTTTCACAGATTGAGGCCCGGCCAACCACGCCCACATGCTCTGGTCTTGCCCCAGACTTGTGGAGTACTGAACAGCCTTCTTCGAGGCTATGTCCAAAGTGGTGGGGGTGAGGGTGGAGCCATGCCCGATAGTGGCGGTCTTCGGGGTTTCAGACCAGCCAGATCTATTCCTGGGGAGGAAGGCGGACGCCCTTGCCTTTGCCTCCCTGATCGCCCGCCGTAAAATCCTGTTTGGCTGGCGGTCAGCAGCACCACCCAAAGCTGCAGACTGGCTGTCCGACCTCTCGGAATCTCTCCAAATGGAGAAAATCAAATTCACCATCCGAGGGTCAGACGACGGCTTCCACAGAACGTGGGAGCCATTCATGCAACTGTTCCGGGACCTGTTTGTGGCCAACGAACAAGAGGAAGAATAGCCGGGTGGCCAAGAATCAGGGGAAAATGGTCGGGAGTCGGGGTAGGTAGCCGGGGCATGGAGGGGAGAGATGGACTGGGAGGGAGGGGTGGGGGGGGGGGGGTGGCTAAACCTGAGGAGGGAGGGGCGAACCACGGTGGGGAGGAGGGGGGAAGAAAGCTAAACCTGGGGAGAGGGAGGCGAACCGTGGAGGGGGGGGGGAACGGGAGAGGAGGGCCGACAGGGGGCAGGGAAGCGGGAGCCAGAGGGAGGACACGGGATGCCAAAACGTGCATGACATCTCCAGGAGCGGGGAACGAGGAAACTGGAGATGGAGGACGGGAGGAGTGGCAGAAGCGGGGGCGAGCGTGGGACGGCAGCGAGACCCGTCCGGGAAGGGCGGGCGACAGCAACACACAGCACAGCCAAATATCGCACACTGTGATTTTTTCCCCGGCACCCAAATGTGTGCTTGCCCCCCCAGTCCCCGCCCCTCTGCAGGCAGTCGCCTACTTATGTGGTGTGGGTAATTTTGCCAGATGTACAGAGATGCTGCTGTCGAGCTGGTGCACAATAACCCACCAGTTATTCCATTTCATATGTTATTGTATTTTTTTAATGTTGGGGTGTGCCCTTCTCCTCTAAATGTGTGTATATATATATATATATATGTGTGTTTCTTATTCTGTGTACATAACGGTAATTATACCTTGTTCAAAAAAGCCCAATAAAAACATTTATTAAAAAAAAGAGTTCCACAGATTCACCACCCTCTTGCTAAAAAAATTCCTCCTCATCTCTGTTTTAAAGGATCATCCCTTTAAACTGAGATGGTGTCCTCTGGTTCTAGTTTTTCCTACAAGTGGAAACATCTCTCCATGTCCACTCTATCCAGGCCTCACAGTATCTTGTACTTTTCAATACGATCCCCTCTCATCCTTCTAAACTCCAACATGTACAGACGCAGAGTCCTCAAACGTTCTTCATACGACAAGTTCTTCATTCCAGGGAGCATTCTTGTTAACCTCCTCTGGATCCTTTCCAAGGCCAGCACATCCTTCCTTTAGGGCAGCACGGTAGCATTGTGGATAACACAATCGTTTCACAGCTCCAGGGTCCCAGGTTTGATTCCGGCTTGGGTCACTGTCTGTGCGAAGTCTGCACATCCTCCCCGTGTGTGCGTGGGTTTCCTCCGGGTGCTCCGGTTTCCTACCACAGTCACAAATATGTGCAGGTTAGGTGGATTGGCCTTGATAAATTGCCCTTAGTGTCCAAAATTGCCCTTAGTGTTGGGTGGGGTTACTGGGTTATGGGGATAGGGTGGAGGTGTTGACCTTGGGTAGGGTGCTCTTTGCAAGAGCCGGTGGAGACTCGATGGGCCGAATGGCCTCCTTCTGCACTGTAAATTCTATGATAATCTACGATATGGGGCCCAAAACTGCTCACAATACTCCAAATGGGGTCTGACCAGAGCCTTATACAGCCTCAGAAGTACATCCCTGGTCTTGTATTCTAGCTCTCTTGACATGAATACTAACATTGCATTTGCCTTCTTAGCTGCCGACTGAACCTACACATTAACCTTAAAAGAATCGTGAACAAGGACTCCCAAGTCCCTTTGTGCTTCTGCTTTCCGAAGCATTTTCCCATTTAAGAAAATAGTCTATGCCTAGATTCTTCCTTCCAAAGTGCATAACCTCACACTTTTCCACATTGTATTTCATTTGCCACTTCATTGCCCACTCTCCCAGCTTGTCCAAGTCCTTCTGCAGCCCTTTTTCTTCCTCAATACTACCTGTCCCTCTACAGATCTTTGTTTCATTTGCAAACTTAGCAATAGTGCCTTCAGTACCTTCTTCCAGATCACTAATGTATATAAACCAACCCAACCTGCAGGAACACAAATGGGAATGGGATGAGCTGGACACATGGTGGGTCAGATGTCAATGATACCTGGCATGTGTGGACACTGCTTTAACAAGGAGGGTTTCTGAAGAAGAGTGCCAGAGGAAGCTTTTATAGTCATAGAGTGTGTCATAGAATTTACAGTGCAGAAGGAGGCCATTCAGCCCATCGAGTCTGCACCGGCTCTTGGAAAGAGCACCCTACCCAAGGTCAACAACTCCACCCTATCCCCATAACCCAGTAACCCAGTAACCCCACCCAACACTACGGGCAATTTTGGACACTAAGGGCAATTTATTATGGCCAATCCACCTAACCTGCACATCTTTTGGACTGTGGGAGGAAACCGGAGCACCCGGAGGAAACCCACGCAGACACGGGGAGGATGTGCAGACTCCGCACAGACAGTGACCCAAGCCGGAATCGAACCTGGGACCCTGGAGCTGTGAAGCGATTGTGCTATCCACAATGCTACCGTGCTGCCCCTTTTGGGAGGTTGTTTGCTGGGGCCCTGTGAGGTAGCAGCATGTAGGATCGGGTGATGGCAAGGTGGAGTGCAGAGAGGAGACCGGAGTACTTCCACTGACAGAATAGGATAGGTCATTCACCTTCTTGCGGCACTGCACCCCCATCCTCTTGGTCAGGCTGATGACACTGACCAGTTCTGTGACCATCTCCCAGGCAGGATTCATTATCTTGTTGGAGGGTCTCCTGCCTGCTCAAGGATATATTGTTGCCCGTCTCTCTCCATGGCATTGAGCATATGGGTGAATCAGGGAGCAGACTTCCTCATTGCCATCTTCCTGGAATGCAGCACCCCCTTGCATAAAGTGGCCAGCTGAATCCTGGGGCAGGCAAAATGTTTTGCACCTAAGGCCATTTTATACTGAGGAATTTTTTTTTTGTTTAAATTTCCTAAAAATTGTGGTCTGGATTGTGCTGCCGGAGGCTGCAGGAATCACGTCGGTTTTTGCACCAAGATTGACAATTGCCTTTTTTGGGGAAAATTCTGCCCCATGTTACATATAATCCTATTTAGCTTCTTCTCCTCCTCCAATGATCTAGTTTATACTGAAGTATTGCACACAAGATTGAAAGGATCCTACCTTTAATAAGAGGGAAAAATAAATGTTATCATTTAAAAAGAGTATTTTAAAAAAACAATTTGAATGTTCTTAGATTTTAACTGTCTTGATCCAAATCTTTTCCCTTTGGTTTGCTGCTGTTGTCACACATTTCCACGGCATTATTTAAATATTGCTGCTTTTGTGTAAATCTCCAGAAAGATCGGTATTATGAGCAGGGTGCACCTCAATCATTGTGTCCAGTTCTAGATGCTGAAACATAAATGAGGCATTCAAGGGCTGGTGGCAGTGCACAAAGAATCATGAGGTCGATTCCGAACCATGGTCCAAGTTATGGGAAAGGAATGGAAGAATGCAAGCTTTTCAGTGAGAGAATGTGGAGTCCACAGGCAGTCTCAGCCCAAGATGAAACTTAAGAGTGTGGAAAATGTAAGTCCAGAATATTATTTTCAATTGTGTCAATAGGAAAATGGGGCAAAGCTTTGAGAATTTAGGACTGTTAGCGGGGAGTTCCACAAAGGGTGATGAACATGTGAAAAGAGTCGCCACAGTGGAGGAGGTGAACGTTCTAGAGTAATTTAAGGATCCACTGAACGCTGAAGTGTTCTTCTGGATGGATGAGTTAAGATGGCCTTCCTTATCTGTGGTTATCTTGTGATCCCAAATGTTGGTAGTAACAATGAACAACTTTAACTTGGTAGTCCCCAAAGGAAAGTCGAATTATCGTGGGTATTGTTGACATACATTGTGTCACGAAGCACGCTGATGTTATCTGCGAGGATATTCTAACTTGGAGCACCAGTTCATGGGGGTCTATAATTTTGTTTTGGTTTAGTGAGAGGGGACAATTGAAACCCCAGTGAGAATAAATAGTCCAGCCATCATGTAACAATTATTAAAGACTATTTATTAAAGTAAAGAAAAGACAAATACGCACAAATAAGATTACTCCACTCTCACGCAATTAAAATGTATGAATTACGAAACACACAAAGTTTATATTGAATGTATTCCTTACTGCCAAATATATCTATGATACCTGAACTCTGTAAGACAGTCCCTGTTCTCTAAACGACCACCAAATTGAACAACCAGCTATAGTTACCACACAATACAGAGATGATACTCATCTGGGAACTGTATTTTTCCTGATCCAGCAAAGATATTTTAAAACTGGTGTTACGAAGGTTTTCTGCACTGCCTTGTCTCAGACTTTTAAGCTTGTTTTCTGTAAACTTGGCCTTCAGGCTTGGTGGCTGGAAACTGGCCTGTCTGCTTTCTAAGACTACTAGATGGTAACTCCCTCCCTTCTTTCTCAGAGTCTGTGCAATTATGCCTTTGTTGTTCTTTGATTATGCCTTCTGTGTAGCCGGCTGTCAGCACTCCATCAACTTTCTTGACTATAGATTAACATAAGTATATGTCAGGGACCTTCCCAATCGCCTATAACCTGTTTCTCCACCATAACCTATTCACAGTTGATTATTATCTAAACTGCCATTCGAAACGCGTTACCAGGAGAGACGCAAACCAATTGAGGCCCTTTTGAATACTGTCTCCAGGCAGATTTATGACAATTCATATTTGTGGGAAGAAAGTGAATACAAACAGAAGCAAAAAGACTTGGCCAACTAGGAACACAACAGGCAGATGATCAAACATGTGCAAATTTAAATCAACTTGGAAGAAAACATGGGTGACATGTTTTATGAACGAGGGAAATTTAGTTAAATGTAAGGTTAAATGATCTGGGACTGCTGGGAGACACAGCACTTAGCATGTCAAGTCATTGCACTGCAGCAATCAACAAAACAAGCAGTACTTGAAACTACATTGCCAAGTCATAGCATCCAAGTCGGCGAATGTCATGCTGAAACTGAACAGGACCCTAGCCTCAGTACTGTTTCCAGCTTTCATCATTAAGGCAGAAGAAAAATATTTCAGCTGGAGGAGACAAAAGGAAGATACCCAGCTGCAGTGGATTAAGCAGCAAAGGGAAGCTGGAGTAACTGTTTGACCTTGAAAAAGAACAACCTACCTGCAAGATATTAAACAGTGGCGGAATGGTGAATCCAAAGAATTGATTCAAAGCCAAGACTTGGTTCACATCATGATGAAAAATAAATTTGGATTGAAATAAATTTACCAGTTATCGCCTTGGCACCACAGGTTATTGGCTGATGACCCTTTTGGTGAAATCTATTAAATGTTTATTTATTGGGCGGCACGGTGGAACAGTGGTTTGCACTGCTGCCTCACAAGCGCCAGGGGACCGGGTTCGATTCTGGCCTTGGGTGACTGTGAGTGTAGTTTGCACATTCTCCATGTCTGTGTGGGTTTCCTCCGGGTGCTCCGGTTTCCTCCCACAGTCCAAAGATGTGCAGGTACGTAGATTGGCCATTCTAGAATTGCTTCTTAAGTGCCCAAAGATGTGCAGGTTCGGTGGGATTAGGGGGATAGAGCCACGGCGTGGGCCTAGGTAGGGTGCAGACTCGATGGGTCGAATATTTGATTGTGCAAAGGATAGACTGCTACCCTGCCACCAATTTAAGTCCATCCACTGGTGAAATCTTTATTCTCTTCAAAAATAAAATCTGCAGAGTCCAAACACTTTGTGAGACAGCTAACGCTGGCAGGCTTTGAGGATTCTTTGTGAAATTTGCTGGCCAGGTCCTGATGAGTTTATAACGCAGAATCTCATTACTCAGTACATGTTGGCAGCCTCATTCATTCATTTTATCAGGATGGAGGCAAGGGTGGTTGGAGAATTTTTGCTCTGAGATTGAGCTCTGGCCATATAAGGAAGAGTGACTAGTCAGCATTGTAACTGCTTGTTGCTGATAAAGTGGAATGTATTTCATTGCCCAGCATCCAATCTCGAGCAGGACGAAATCTTCCTCTAACAGAAACATGGGGCGGGATTCTCCGACCCCACGCAGGGTCGGAGAATTGGCGGGAAGCGGCGTGATTTCCGCTCCCGCAGGTCTCCTAATTCTCCCGCCGGTAAAAAACCGGCGTTGTGCAAATCCCGCCGGCAGCCTGTGAAAACAGCTGGCGCCGGCGGGATTTCATTTTTTTAAAACTCACCTTTAAATCTCCGGCCCGGATGGGCCGAAGTCCCGCCGCTGGGAGGCCTTCTCCCGCCGCCGAGGTGTACACCACCTCAGAAACGGCGGACTCAGCGGCGCGAGCGGGCCCCCGGGGTCTTGGGGGGGGCGGGGGGCGATCGGACCCAGGGGGGTGCCCCCACGGGAGCCTGGCCCGCGATCAGGGCCCCCCGCTCACTCCGCGGGGCAGTGCCGTGGGGGCACTCTTTCTCCTTCCGCGCCGCCACGGCCTCCGCCATGGCGGACGCGGAGGAGAACCCCGCATCGCGCATGCGCCGGCAGTGAGGTCAGCGGCCAGCTGCCGCTGACGTCTCTGCCGGCGCATGCGCCGACCGCCGAAAGCCTTTCGGCCAGCCCCGCTACCGACTGCGCCGGGTGTTTGCGCCAGTCTACCGGTGCAAACTGCTCCGGCGCGGGGCTGGCCCCCAAAGGTGGGGAGAATTCCCCACCTTTGGAGGAGGCGCGACCCCTGAGTGGTTGGCGCCACTCCCCTACGCCGGCACCCTCCGTCACGCCGGGTAGGGGAGAATCCCGCCCATGATATAAAAAACAATGTTGATTGGTATCATGTGCTGAAACACCATGCTTATGGCACATTCCAATAGATCAGCCCTTTTGTTTTGAACAAAATTAGTTATTATAAGAGGCTATCTGATCAGGAAACTGGTTGCTTTAAAAACAATTATCAAACAGTTAAAACTATTTATTTTACTCATCCCAGTTTTTTCAGCAAGTGTGCGATTTGTTTTGCAGTCGCAAAAATGACAGCTGCACTCCAAAATTATCTATGTTTTTCTCTGTGGACTTGCAGTAAACAATGTTCAAAGGAGTCAAACAGAATCGAAAGATGATATCTAAACGAGGTGGAGTGCATTAAAAGGACATACTTTATGGATCTGATTTACAGTTGGGAGCTATTTACAGTCAAATGTGTATTTTATAATGTTTATAGGGTACGAACTGTCACAGATGGGAGCAGAACGTATATTGGGTTCTTCTTCGACAGTCTCTCGAGATTGAGAATGTATTGCTCCCATTCCAGTTCGATGAGTTTTGATAGCTGATAAGTTCAATCTAAAGACTGTCACATAGGGTTACAGGTGGTTCTGGTAGATGAGGTGTTCAGACACCTCTCTGATATCACAACTTTGCCTCTGCGTGTTCCTGAAGTCTCCCAATGTTCGGTGCCTTCCCGAGTGAATCGTCTCCATTTTGGATGGTCACAAGCCAGTTATTCCCATGACTCAACCTGGATGTTTGACCTCTTCAGCAATGCTTTGAGGACATCCCTAAAGCACCTCTTGCTATGACCAAGTTCTGAATAGAGCTGTTACTTGTGACCATGTTGGCAGGCAGAGGAACAACATGCCCTGCCTAGCGGAACTCATTTTGAGTGGTTAGCAAATTGATACTTGACATGCTGGCTTGGGAAGATCACTGAATTTGGTGGATCTTATAAAGACACCGCTGGTGGTACTTCTCAATGTTTTGAGATGCCTGCTGTAAATTGCCCCGGTCTTCGAAGCGCATACGGGTATGGTTTACAGGATATTGTTCACCGATGCCATCCAAAATCTTCAGTCATTGGGCTCAAGTATGCAAATGACACTTGTGTCTGCGCTCACTCAGAAACTGCGCGCAGGTCATTGTTGACCCCTTCCCGGAAGCAAATGAGAAAATGAACCTTATGGTGCACATCTAGAAAACAAACCAACTTCCACAGCAGAGCACTTTCACCACTATCACTTAAATCAGTGGTTAGATCCTGGAAAAAGTGAACCGTTTTTGACCTCTGAGAAGCTTCCTCTCAATGAAGGCACACCTGGCCGGACATTCCGGCCCCGCCCGCCACCAGGATCAACCGGTCGTGCCAAAAGTCAATGGACTTTTGACTGGGCCACCAAATATGCTGCGGTGGGCCTCATCACAACGGGGCCAGAAAATTCTGGCCATAGGCAACAAAATTCATCATCCCCTCCAATATGTCAGCTTAGTCTGCGGCCATCTAAAGACCAGAATCTCAAACCTGTGACTTAAAGTCAGGGTTTCCTTGGAAGCAGTGATCCCCATACCCGTATGCGCTTCGAAGACCGGGGCAATTCTCGTGAACATTCACTTCTCCCAACACCCCTTCTTTGACTTGGTCTCCAGCTGTATAAAAATAAGTTGCCTTTGAAGTGCCTCGGGATGAGTTGCCTGTGTCAGAAGGACAAGAAATTGCGACTGAATGTGAACTAAGTACAATGTCACCAACTAACCACAGACAAATTGAACAGTTTAAATCAGGCCTACTTGAAAAAAAATCAGTGTGGTGTGTGTGTGTGTGTGTGTGTGTGGGGGGGGAACCTGTGTAGTGTGTGTGTGTGGGGGGGGGGGGGGGGGTGACCTGTGTGGTGTGTGTGTGTGTGGGGGGGGGGGGAGGGGGGTGCCCTCTGTGATGTGTGTGTGTGGGGGGGGGGGTGATCTGTATGGTGTGTGTGTGTGTGTGTGGGGGGGGGGGGTGACCTGTGTGGTGTGTGTGTGTGTGGGGGGGGGGGGGGTGACCTGTGTGGTGTGTGTGTGTGGGGGGGGGGGGGGTGACCTGTGTGGTGAGTGGGGGCGGGGGGGGTGACCTGTGTGGTGTGTGTGGGAGGAGGAGGTTGCCCTGCTGAGTTTCGAGGGTTGGCTCTGTTCCTCTTGTCTGCTAGGGGCCGCAATGTCTGGGGTTGGGAAGGGGAACTTAACTGCACTTTGTGATTGGGGCACCCTTTAAAAATGACACACTAATCTCTGTGGAGCCAGTCCTCGCCCCACCAGGGTGACAGCGCCCCCACCTCTTGTTTTGTTTGACAGTGTGTCAGAAGATCTGGAAGGAAAACCTGGCTGTGTTCCTGGGGAGAAACACGATGGCTTTCAGTCAGAACCTGACACTTTGTCATTTTTGGGGAAAGTTTTGCCATTCGTTTAAGATCTGGCATGTCTGAACCCAAGAATAAATTAATGTCTGTCAACTGCTGTTTAGGTTATTAGATTATGATACCTCCATGCACCACCAACCCCCCACCTTCCCCACCATGATGGCTGTGATGGATGTCTGGAGAAGGTTAATCGGGAATGATGGGACAAAACTATAGAGCAGATATAAGAATGAGCTGATAATCTAGTAGTCCACTGAAGTGGAACTATTCTTTAAATAATTTACTCCCTTTTAAAAAAATGTTTTGTGTTCAAAATTCTGAAGTTCCCAAGAAGTTGCATGCTGCAACCAACACTAAAGTAATAGCTGAATTAGTACAGCCAGAAGGAAGAACCAAAACAGCAGGTGACCTCCAACCTTGAACAGTGAATCTATACCCATGTCCAAAATGCAGTGGCATAGTATGAAATATGCGACCTATTACAAACAGGTACAGGAGAGAACAAAAAACCCTTGTCCCCAATTCCTGACGGTCTCTAACCAAGGAATGTAGGTATGTTTCCCAACCACGGGCGTGGATCACAAAGCGGAATAGCAATGCCTCAAGTAAAGATAATAATCTTTATTATTGTAACAAGTAAGCTTACATTAACACTGCAATGAAGTTACTGTGAAAATCCCCTAGTCGCCGCACTCCGGCGCCTGTTCAGGTACAATGAGGGAGAATTCAGAATGTCCGATTCACCTAACAGTACATCTTTCGGGACTTGTGGGAGGAAACCGGAGCATCCGGAGGAAGCCCACGCAGACACGGGGAGAACGTGCAGACTCTACACAAACAGTGACCCAAGCCGGGAATCGAAGCTGGGACCCTGGTGCTGTGAAGCAACAGTGCTAACCACTGTGCTACCGTGCCGCCCGTAACAAACTAAAATTAGTACTCAATCTTTAAACAAGAGGAAAGCAGGAGGTAATGTAGAAACTGACTTCAGATACAATCAAGGATTCCTCCAATGTCAATTCCAGAAATGTTACTGGACATATAGATAGCTTTACCTCCACTCTCGCTAGTCACACTATACACTGAAAATTTGTGCTCTTACATTGTCAGCAATCTTAATATTTATATATTTCATCTATCTACAGCTCTTGAACAGTGAATCTATACCCATGATCAAAATGCAGTTGCATACCATGAAATATGTGACCTATTACAAACAGGTACAGGAGAGAACTGAAACCAACTATAGTTGGGCAGCACGGTAGCACAAGTGGATAGCACTGTGGCTTCACAGCACCAGGGTCCCAGGTTCGATTCCCCGCTGGGTCACTGTCTGTGTAGAGTCTGCACGTTCTCCCCGTGTCTGCGTGGGTTTCCTCCGGGTGATCCGGTTTCCTCCCACAGTCCAAAGATGTGCAGGTTAGGTGGATTGGCCATGATAAAATTGTCCTTAGTGACCAAAAAGGTTAGGAGGGTTTATTGGGTTACGGGATAGGGTGGAAGTGAGGGCTTAAGTGGGTCGGTGCAGACCCGATGGGCTGAATGGCCTCCTTCTGCACTGTATGTTCTGTACATTAAATTTTGAATGATTTAATGATGTGCAAAGAGCTTAACCTAATAGGTAAAAAATGTTCCCTTGTTTCCAGGAATTTTTAGATTGTATTAATTTTTTGTTTATAAAAGGCTGGCTGTTTGGATTCTGCTGATGTTTAATGTATTTTGCATATATATATATATAAAAAGACATTTCGAATAAACTTGAACAAGGGGAATGATTTTTGCTAGACAAATGTATATATTTCACTTACGCAAGGGGCAACATAGTTTTCAAATTTGCGAGATAGCCGAAGAATATGACACATGTTAATGGAGAAGAACAGGTTTTTTGGGTCGGTCTTCACAGTGGAAGACACAAATAACATGCCAGCGACTGATAGAAATGAGGCTATGACAGGTGAGGACCTTGAGAGGATTGTTATCACTAAGGAGGGAGTGATGGGCAAGCTAATGGGGCTAAAGGTAGACAAGTCTCCTGGCCCTGATGGAATGCATCCCAGAGTGCTAAAAGAGATGGCTAGGGAAATTGCAGATGCACTAGTGATAATTTACCGAAATTCACTAGACTCTGGGGTGGTCCCGGTGGATTGGAAATTAGCAAACGTGACGCCACTGTTTAAAAAAGGAGGTAGGCAGAAAGCAGGAAATTATAGGCCAGTGAGTTTAACTTCGGTAATAGGGAAGATGCTGGAATCTATCATCAAGGAAGAAATTGCGAGGCATCTGGATAGAAATTGTCCCATTGGGCAGACGCAGCATGGGTTCGTAAAGGGCAGGTCATGCCTAACTAATTTAGTGGAATTTTGTGAGGACATTACCAGTGCAGTAGATAACGGGGAGCCGATGGATGTGGTATATCTGGATTTCCAGAAAGCCTTTGACAAGGTGCCACACAAAAGGTTGCTGCATAAGATAAAGATGCATGGCATTAAGGGTAAAGTAGTAGCATGGATAGAGGATTGGTTAATTAATAGAAAGCAAAGAGTTGGGATAAATGGGTGTTTCTCTGGTTGGCAATCAGTAGCTAGTGGTGTCCCTCAGGGATCCGTGTTGGGCCCACAATTGTTCACAATTTACATAGATGATTTGGAGTTGGGGACCAAGTGCAATGTGTCCAAGTTTGCAGATGACACTAAGATGAGTGGTAAAGCGCAAAGTGCAGAGGATACTGGAAGTCTGCAGAGGGATTTGGATAGGTTAAGTGAATGGGCTCGGGTCTGGCAGATGGAATACAATGTTGACAAATGTGAGGTTATCCATTTTGGAAGGAATAACAGCAAACGGGATTATTATTTAAATGATAAAATATTAAAGCATGCCGCTGTTCAGAGAGACTTGGGTGTGCTAGTGCATGAGTCACAGAAGGTTGGTTTACAAGTGCAACAGGTGATTAAGAAGGCAAATGGAATGTTGTCCTTCATTGCTAGAGGGATGGAGTTTAAGACTAGGGAGGTTATGTTGCAATTGTATAAGGTGTTAGTGCGGCCACACCTGGAGTATTGTGTTCAGTTTTGGTCTCCTTACTTGAGAAAGGACGTACTGGCGCTGGAGGGTGTGCAGAGGAGATTCACTAGGTTAATCCCAGAGCTGAAGGGGTTGGATTATGAGGAGAGGTTGAGTAGACTGGGACTGTACTCGTTGGAATTTAGAAGGATGAGGGGGGATCTTATAGAAACATTTAAAATTATGAAGGGAATAGATAGGATAGATGCGGGCAGGTTGTTACCACTGGCGGGTGACAGCAGAACTAGGGGGCATAGGCTCAAAATAAGGGGAAGTAGATTTAGGACTGAGTTTAGGAGGAACTTCTTCACCCAAAGGGTTGTGAATCTATGGAATTCCTTGCCCAGTGAAGCAGTTGAGGCTCCTTCATTACATGTTTTTAAGGTAAAGATAGATAGTTTTTTGAAGAATAAAGGGATTAAGGGTTATGGTGTTCGGGCCGGAAAGTGGAGCTGAGTCCACAAAAGATCAGCCATGATCTAATTGAATGGCGGAGCAGGCTCGAGGGGCCAGATGGCCTACTCCTGCTCCTAGTTCTTATGTACTTATGTAAGACAGAACACCTTTAATGCTGCTCATTACCTAAAGTACACAAAGGACATTGTTACAAATACGTTAATCACCTCCTGCATGGTGTCATTGAAGATTAGGAAGGAAATAAAGGCATCAAAAAGAGTCCAAAAAAGATTAATGAGAATGATTCCAGCAATGATAGGTTGGAAGAGTTGGGACCTTTTTCCCTGAAGAAGAGAAGATTCAGACGAGATTTGATAGAGGTAGTCAAAATCATGAGACATCTCAACAGATTAGATAGGGAGAAACTGCTCTCATTGGTGGAAGGATTCAGAACTAGAGTGAAACAGGTTTAAGGTCATTGGCAAAAGAAGCAATGTCCACTTAAAAAGAAACCTTTCCTCGCACAGAGTTGTTAGGATCTGAAAGACACTTGAACACATTGTGGTGGAGTCAGGTCCAATCGAGGAATTGGAGACAAAACTCAATTATTACCTGAAAAGGAAGAGTGTATGGAGAGAAGACCGGCACTTGGTGAATTTGCACCTCCAGAGAACCAGCTCAGAAATGACATGTTGACTGGCCTCCTTCTGTGCTGCAAGGATTCTGTGATTCTGGGGCCTACAATGGAAGTGCAGCAAGCCGGATGATTTCATGATGTGGGAGCAGAAACGTTAAATTTTTAAAATACATTTAGAGTACCCAATTCATTTTTTTCCAATTAAGGGGCAATTTAGCATGGCCAATCCATCTACTCTGCACATCTTTGGTTTGTGAGGGCGAAACCCACGGAAACACGGGGAGAATGTGCAAACTCCACACATACAGTGACCCAGAGCCGGGATTGAACCTGGGACCTTGGCGCCGTGAGGCAGCAGCGCTACTCACTGTGCCACCGTGCTGCCCCTGAAATTTCTAAATTGTGACCATGGGTACAGATTGAAAAATGAAATGGTTGCTGTGGCAATGACTGATTGGTCCCTGTGCCGGCCCATGCCGGGTTCCTACTTGTAGGGTGCGATTTTCCGAGCCCCGCGCTGGGCTGGAGAATCGCCGCAACCGCGCCATGACACCCCGACGCCGGCGCGCCATTCTCCAAGGTGCGGAGAATCACGCCGTAATATATTTGCATTCCATGAATACTCATTACCGTAAGACCATTTGAAATTAAATCCTACCTTCTAAATTAAGTTAGTAGCAGACAGGAAACTGATGGTATCCGGTTCATGCTCATTTAAATATGACGTACACCAACCAGCTTTGTGCAGTTGTGTATGACCTGGACAGACACTTTTATTGAAATTTGCAGCACAAGGGAGGGGAGCAGAAGGAGGAGGATGGCAGGTTGGATAGAGCGTGGGCAAGGGCCAATTATAACAAGGGCAGGTTTGGGAAGGTGTGGGGCAAGAGGTGTGGCGGTTTTGAGATTCCCACCTGTTTCAAGAAGACGACCATCATACCGGTACCAAAGAAGAACCCGGCAACGTGCCTCAACGACTACCGTCCGCTGGCCCTGACATCTATCATTATGAAGTGCTTCGAGATGTTCGTCATGAGACACATTAACTCCATATTTACATGATGCTTTGATCCATTGCAATTCGCAGACCGCCACAACCGGTCCACAGCAGACACTGGGCGGGATTCTCCAAGCCCTGGGCCGGGCCAGAGAATCGCCGCAACTGCGCCACGCTGCACCGACGCCGGCACGCGATTCCCCGAGGAGCGGAGAATCGTCGCCATTTGCGGCGGTGTGTTTGGCGCGGCGCACGTCGCAGGCTGCGGTCCGCGGCCAGGCCGCCGATTTTCCAGCCTTGATGGACAGAGCGGCCGCGTGGAAACGGCAGTGTCCCGCCGCCGCCATCTACACCTTCTCGCAGCCGACGGGAACTCTGCGCGCAGGGTCGGGGACGGCCTGTGGGGGGGGGGGGGGGGGGGGGGCCTTCCCCGGGGGGGGGGGGGGGGGGGGGGGCTCCGATGGGGTCTGGCCCTCGATCGGGGCCCACTGATCAGCGGGCCGGCCTCTCCAGCCCCGGCTGTATTTTGTTACGCGGCCGGCCCCTGAACCCCCACACCATGTTGTGTCGGGGTTGGCGCGTTAAGGAAGTCCCCCGCGCATGGGCGGGTTGGCGCAGCACCACTGCGCATGCGCAGGTTGCCGCAGCACCCAGTTGGCGCCGGGAAGGGAGGCTGGAGCATCATGAACCGCTCCAGCGCTGTGCTGGCGCCCTGTGGGGGCCAGAGTCGGTAGCGTTCATGATGGCGCGGACACTCTGCATCCATTTTGGAGAATCCCGCCCACTATCTCTCTGGCCCGACACTCATCCCTGCAGAATCTTGACAACAAAGACGCCTACGTCAGGCTCCTATTCATTGACTACAGTTCTGCTTTCAACATCATAATCCCAGCCAAACGCACCTCAAAACTCCAAAACCTAGGACTTGGCTCCTCCCTCTGCAACTGGATCCTCAACTTCCTGACCCAAAGACCACAATTAGTAAGGATAAGCAACAACACCTCCTTCATGATATTCCTCAATACTGGAGCCCCGCAAGGCTGCATACATAACCCCTTACTATACTCCCTGTACACACACGACTGTGTGCCAAAATTTGGCTCCAGCTCTATAAATTTGCCGATGGCAAACCGCAGTGGGTCGGATCTCAAAAAATGTTGAGTCAGGGTACAGGAGGGAGATACAGAACCTAATGGCATGGTGTAACGACAGCAATCCCTCCCTCAACGTCAGCAAAACTAAGGAGCTGGTCACTTTCCTCTTCTCTATTACATATTCCCAGCTGGAATTCAGTGCATTCCAAAGTCAAAATAGAATCTGATTCTCAAAGTTATTCTGTTACTTCAATATTGATGTATAACCTCTTCCTTTGGAGTAAAAATTGTGACTTAACTGCACCCTTAAATTCCTACAGGAATTGGTAACTATTTTAATCTGCAAGTTCAATGTCATTTTCATGATATTGGCTAAATGCTGCTGAATTACCTGTGGAGATATATAACTTTTCATTGAAGCAGTCAATCATTAGCATTTTAAAATAGCTAACAGTTGTAATGGACTTGGAGATTTTTCCTGTGACTGCTGCAATCTTGGATTTAAAATTACAGCACATAATTATCAACATTTAATTATTGAGCTCTTTATATACTGTGATGATCAAGCTTTACTTTGTTAATGAAATAGCTTATCACAGATAGATGCTCCAATGGCTCTGGAATTTTGTTTGAATCAGCATACAGTCAGTTAATTACACTGAGTGTTTTTGAAGGATCTATATAGATTTAGCTAATTTTGTTTAGCTTTCACTATAGCTGTAGCATTCCTTTTAATTAATACTTGGATCCAAAGTTATAGGTTTTGAAACATCTAACAGTATAAAAGTGAGCCCCTAGAAAGTGACTTCTCCTATATCATAGATTAAGTATAGGGTGGAATCTTCAAATTTATATAAAGACTCCGATAAAAGCCATCTGAAAAGCTGTCCCAAGTGTGTGTGTATGTATTTGTGTGTCTGCACCAGTGCTGGGGTGTCGTAATATGTGAGACATCAAAAAAGAAGCCAGATAGCAGCAGCTCACTTGCAAAAGCCTTCTGCAGGTATATCTCCATCCCTCTCTCTGATTGTTGACATAAGCCGAGATGGCAAAGACCACAGCTCAAACAGAAATGGGGAAGCTCCTCTGCCAAACTGAAGAACACTGGAATCTCAAACCTCACTATTCGCCTGTTGAAGTTAGCGCTAATGGAATCTCGAATTGCAATGTCCGCAACGCTCAATCATTTGCTCCTCATGAGTCAAGTACAAAGTTTTGTATACTTTTTTTCTTGTTGCATACTTTTAAAGGGCTTACAAAAATGCAAAAAAAGCACAGATCCTACCGACTGGGAAAAATATAAAGACCAGCAAAAGGCCACAAAGCTTATAAGAGCTACTGAAAGGGATTATGAAAGGAAACTTGTATGGGACATCAAAATCAATAAGAAGTTTTCTAGTTACATAAAGGAAAAGTGGGTGGTCAGGAACAATATTGGCCCGCTAAAGATGTCAATGACCATGGGAAAATGGCAGACATGTTGAATAATTACTTTGCCTCAGTATTTACAGTAGAAAAGGAGGATAGCTTGCCAGAAGTCCTGAGGTCATTAATAGTGGATCAGGGACAGGGACTAAATTTTTAAAAATGTTATAATAAATTTAGAGTACCCAATTATTTTTTTCCAATTAAGGGGCAATTTAGCCAATCCACCTACCTTGCACATCTTTGGGCAATCACGGGGAGAATGTGCAAACTCCACACGGACAGTGACCCAGAGCCGGGATCGAACCTGGGACCTCGACGCTGTGAGGCAGCAGGGACTAAATAAAATTAACCTAAGTAAACCATCTATAGTGAGGAAATTAATGGAACTAAAGTGACAAATTCCCAGACTTGACTGTTTCCATCTGAGGGTGTTAGAGGAAGTATGGGAACTCATTGCAGATGCCCTAACTATAATCCTTCAGAATTCCCTGGATTCAGGAGTAATTCCTCTGGATTGGAAAACTGCTCATTTCACTCTGCTTTCTAAGAAAGATGAAATAGGAAAGCCAGGGAATTACCGACCAGTTAGCCTAAGATCTGTGGTGGGGCAGTTGTTGGGAGTCAAGGATAAGGTAACTGAACACCTCTAAAATTTTCAGTTAATCAGGAAGAGCCAGCATGGATTCATGACAGGTAGGTCATGCCTAACAAACCTCATTGAATATTTTGAAGAGGTGACTAAGGTAGTGGGCAGGGGAATGTCTACAGATGTTGTTTATATGGACTTCCAGAAGGCATTTGATGAAGTCCCATGTAAAAGACTGCTGACTAATGGAATTGAGAGTGAATTACTGACGTGCCTGGGAAATCAGTTGAGTCGCAGGCGACAGAGAGTAGGGATAATGGATAGGTGCTCAAATTGGCAGGATGTGACTAGTGGTGTCCCACAGGGATTTGTGTTAGTGACTCAGTTGTTCACATTATTCATTAATGGCTCGGATCATGGCATAGAAAGTCAAATATCCCAATTTATTGATGAGACAAAGTTGGGTGGCATTGCAGACTGTGTAGATGGCAGCATAAATTGTAATGGGATATTGATAGTTAAGGTGAATGGGCAAAACTGTGGTAGATGGATTTCAATGTAAGCCAGAGTGAGGTTATCCATTTTGGACCAAAAATGGTGTGTATGGGGGGGGGGGGGGGGGGTGCTCTGTGCGAGGCTGGATCTGAGTGTTACTCTGGAGTTAGAAGTTATTTTTTTGTCCTCTAAATCTTTCAGAGTAACTCTCAGGGTAAAAGTGGCAGAACCACTTGATGTTAGTGACGTAAATTCCTTCTGTCGGATGGTTCCCAGCCCAGCACAGTTGTCTAGAGGAAGTTAGCACTTCTGGCAATTGCCTGGTAAATCCTTACGTGGGAACCTCGTGGGGGGATTCCCCAGCACATCATTAAGATTTCCCCTAAATGTGACATTAGGGGACCAGTAAATTATGGGATTTTAACATGAAGTCCTGTAGAAGCACATGACGGCAAAGAGAAGTTACTTATCAATATTTTAGTCTTAATCTTGTTTCACAAATGTTTTGATTGCTTCAATTTCCCTTTTGAAATCTTTGAACAGAACATTTCAAGATCAATAATGTTTGAGTAATTCTGTTTATTAGGGAAGTGAATTAAAGTATTTGTTAGTGACATTGGTACGCTGGATTAGAACTCCCCTTTGCTGAATGCCATGCGGCCTTCTCTTTGAACCACTTTTGATCTTGCTGTGGAATGTCAGTCTTGAACCGAAAGTAAAATATATAACCTAATGCAAATAATGCTGGAGGACATCCAGCAACATATGGTGCATTATCTACAACTGGATCTCTTTGTGGATTTTATGAAAGGATGCAAACATTACATAATATCCGATCTATGTCCGAGGGCTGGAATTGTTCAGCTTTTGTTTATTGTTTTTAGATTTACTCTTCTTTCTGACATATACCCGTCCCTTCCTCCAACCGCACTCTGCTGCATTTCAGATTAACTTTATTTGCTGCAGTTTAGCTATAAAAGACAAATGAGCCTTGGTGGCCCTTAAACTCAGGCATTCCTAGTTGTTTTGGTACAGTTGTGCCCTTGCCATGTATGCCAATCAAGAAAACTAGCAAAAGCTCACAGAGAGCCAGAAGAGGCTTCAACTCAATCACTTCTGAATCCAAGCCTGTGACCGGTGAAAGGAAACAATTCTACAAAGTCCAGTGCAGGTACAGGCTTATCACATCAGTTCAACATTTCTTTACTTGTCTTGGGAGGTTAAGAGTCATTAGTGTATGAAAGCCTGGTAAGGGGTATAAAGTTTGAAGGCACCAGATTGATTTTTGAGTGGGTCTCGAAGCATCCGAGAAAATCCCTAGATTTTTGATCCTATTTGATGGCCGGAATTGTCTGTTTGGGAAACTGTTATTGTCTTGTTATGCTCTTGGCGTAGCATAAGCGGCTTCCTTGATGTGCACTCTGACAAATGAAGGTTCAGACGTGGAGATAACTTCAACACGTTTATTGAACAATTTACAATTCTCCTACTCGGGTTCGCCACTACTGTTGATCCTTCTATAGCTACTCAGACTGACAAACCAGTCTGCTACAATCCACGTGGTGGGTGTGATATTGAATCAACCCTGTATCTCTACTCACTGAGTGTCTCCACTGGAAAGAGGAAGATCATGTGTGCTGTGTCCTTTATATGTGGGTTGGTGTAATGCCCCCCTGTGGTGGTGGTGTCACCTCTGTGTGTATCGTGAATGCCCATTGGCCGTGTCCTGCCTAACTGACCTATTGGTTGAGTGTCTGTGTGTCATATCTCTGGTGCTCCCTCTAGTGTCTACCTAGTCTACGTGTATTTATATTAACCCCTTGTGTATCTACAGTGATGCATATCACCAGTTATGACCCCCACGAGGATGACGGGAAGCCATTGTTGATACCCCCCCCATTAGGATTTGTGGAGTATGAGCTTCCTAAATAGGGGGCGGAAGCCATCCAGCTGGAGCTCGTACAGATTTACATAAAAGCAGGCCCAAAGCAGGACCTTGTGTCGATAGTTCTCCCAGCAAGGACTGGAATGGGAGCGAGTTACTGCCGCGAGCAGAATATTGTACATAGTTAAATAAATCTCTACTGCCACTGACTTTCTCAAGTTACTAAACAGGACAAAAATAATCTGCGGACTCACTCGTGGAACCGCATAGCCTCCCGGCCGATTACTATCCAGGAATGTGGGGACATGAAAATTCAGGATGCCACTGTTCTGGAAGCTGGAAGCCTTTGCTGCAGGCCTGGAAGACTGAATGCATGAGGTATTACTTCCAGGGTAACGGGAATTTGGGGAAAGACCATCAGAAATTCACCCTCCTGACCATCTGCAGGGTCCTGAATTTTGGGATCATAAAATCTAACTTACCTAGCTACACCGGACTCCAAATCGCTTGATGGCTGGGCGCTTTGATAGCTGAACATTATGACCCTAAACCTTCCATGATATGCAGCAATATAGGTTTAGTACAGCGATGCAATCTTCATGTAAATTGGTCGCTGACGTCTTGACCTACCAGAAACATTTAGCTGAGCATTATGAGTTTGGGCCATTCCTCTCTGAAATGTTGAAGGATAGGCTCGTGTGTGGCATAAATAACACAACCACTCAGAGGAAGCTGCTGGCAGAGCCCACGTTGGATTTGAAACGGGTCATCGATTTGCGTTTCCTGGGTGCACGCAGAGAACGTTTCCATAGTTTGGCCCACCCTTCTTTTCGAACTCGCACTGTGTCACGGGACAATGCCTGCCTGGCCCGATCACCTCCGAAAGGGCAGCCAGAAGCAATTCCACAACCGGGTCAGGCTCCCAGGAACTACCGCTGACCAGCGGGGTACCTCCTCTGAGGATGAAGGGGAGAGCTGGACACATTGCCAAATGTGTGGTCAGAGGACACATGATGGCCAGAACCGTCAATTCTGGTGCAGAGAACGCCGTCCAAGGCAGCGCCGATATCATAGCGGACCAGAGCCTTGTATGTGGGCCCCTGGATGAGGAAGACTGTTTGATGCAGCTGAACTGTGTCACGGCCCCGAAGGTAGCACCGATCTGGGTCACGTTTCATGTAAATGGTCACCCCATGATAATGGAAATGGACATTGGAGCTACTGTGTCCATCGTGGATCAGAGGACATTTCAGAAACTCTGCACAGGGATCATGTCACTGACACCAAAGCAAGGCTGGCGACCTATACTGGCGAGCCTTTAAAAAAAAAAAAAAAATTTCAAGTACCCAGTCACTTTTTTTCCAATTAATGGGCAATTTATACATGGCCAATCCACCTACCCGACACATCTTGTAGGGATGAAACCCACACAGGCACGGGGAGAATGTGCAAACTCTACACAGACAGATCCCAGGGCCGGGATCGAACCTGGGTCCTCAGGGCAGTACTAACTGTTGTTGAAAACTCACCACTATTCTTAGAATTCCCTCTATACCAAAAAGGGCCAACATTCTAAATGGTGAACAGGGATTCTCACTCCCTGACTCCGATGCAGGCTTCGGTGGGTGCTATTCAGGTCAAACTATATTTTCAAGTTATTCCCCGGTATAACCCATACCTTCACTGAAGATTTCATCTACTTACCACTTCGTAGCATCGATCCTGGGTCCTGAATTGCTAAGTAAGGAAAGTAGACTTTAGGAATAAACGACTGTTTCAGGTTAAATTAAGTTATTTTATTATTATATTTTTTCTTTTAAAAACTGCAATCACTTTCTTTACCGAAAGGTAAAAAGATCTTGCTTCTGGATCCTCCTGGTTGGTTGCAGGGACTTTCAGGTCCACCTTGACAAGCAACCTTCTTTAAAGTCTGGTCTTCTTTAGATGTATTCGCTAGTGAGCTGGGTTGCTGTGTCTTGTCGATCCCATGTACTGAGCTATGAGAGCTGCCTCTGCTGGCTATCTCTGAGCTGACTCTGACTCCTCTTTAAATTCTAGTCTTCCTTAGATGTATTAGCTGTTTTAGCTCGGCTGCTTTTCCTATCTGTTCCATGACCGAGCTGACGAAGCTGAATATGCTTGCTTCTCCTTGTTCCTTCTCTCCTTCTCCCTGAGTTCTGGTT
The DNA here is from genome assembly GCF_902713615.1 of Scyliorhinus canicula. NCBI lineage: Eukaryota > Metazoa > Chordata > Chondrichthyes > Carcharhiniformes > Scyliorhinidae > Scyliorhinus > Scyliorhinus canicula. The sequence continues at coordinate 27,777,119 of NC_052164.1, forward strand.
CTGGTTCTGCTGGTTCCTGCTCTGGTCTCTGGGTTTATATTCTCTTTCTAACAGTTATTACATTTTTATGGCCTTATTGTAAAGTAACTATTATTTCACGTTAATTGTAAAAAGTATCTTTGATCTAAACATTCTAATACAACTAAATATTCATTTTTACATAACCTCACCTCTCAGGTCTCTGATTACATTTTTTCCTTTGTGATGTTCAAAGTTCCTTTGTGATATTCAAAAATGCTTTGGTTTCAAAAGGTGTTACTTTTAATTCCTGTCATTTCTATAGTTTTATTTTCCAATTGTGTCCCCAGCTCATAATTTTGACTTTGATTTTGGCTTTAAATTATGTTTTTCGTTGACAGGTTGTCTCCAATTTTCTTTTAATTTACTTGATATCGGCAGAACTTCACACTTAGAATTGTCAGCAAATTCAACTGAACTTCATCCTTTCCTTTCCAGCTGTTTACTGAGAGAGTTAATTTCAATGAAGGTGTGAAACATTGCTTTTAGCTGTATGCTAAAAATCCACTTGGTTGTAACTGCCTGTTTTAAACATTCATCACTTAATTCAACTGAAACCTTCATCCATGCTTTTCCAGATGCTTACGAAGATAGTTACTTTCAATGAAGGTGTGAGCCATTGTTTTTAGCTTCATACAAGAATCCTGTGTGTTTGCTAAGTCTGCTTGAGAGAAAGATCTGCATTTTATAACCCTGCTCTTTGCAGCTGCTATTAACCCTTCATGGATCTTTCCCTGTATCCTCTCATGTTTCTCTCAGACCAGATATTGCCAGACCTCCATGTTTCAAATGACACATATTTCTATATTTTCAATTACATAACCACTGCGGCATGGTGCCGTCCTGCTTGAGAGCCTTTGTACACCATGGGGACCACTGTGACCCGGTAACGCACGGGCAGCAGTGAGTCTGTCTGGTTGTAGTATAGGAATTGGGGCCCAATTTTCTGGGGCATGATTGATTGTGAGTCCTCCGTTTCAACTGGCAACAGGTTTTTCGGACTGGCACCAGAAATCTGTATGACATACTGGGCAAATACTCCAAAGTATTCCAGGAGGGTCTGGGCAGGATAAAGGGGGCCAAGACCCATATCTACATGGATCCAGATGCTCAACCTCGATATTTTAGGGCGAGGCCTGTCCCCTAGCCATTGCTAGCCAAAGTTAATGGGGGTCATATGCCCTGTACAATTTTCAGAGTGGGCTGTACCCATGGTACCGATAATGAAGCCCAGCAAATCTGCAACTCTGTGGGCATTTTAAGTTCACGGTGAACAGAACGTCACGCCTGGACTGGTACACAGTGCCTAAAGTGTAGGACTTTTATGGAAAACTGGCTGGTAGGTGTTCTTTTACGAAGCTGGATATGAGCCACACTTACTTACAGGTGGAGCCAGATCTTGGGTCCAGGAAATTTGCGACCATAAACACCCAAAAGGGGGTTATTCGAATGCACCCGCTTCCCATTTGGGGTTTCATTGGCCCCGGCAATTTTCCAGTGGGTAATGGAGAATGCCTTGCCGGGTCTGCCACAGGTGACTGTCTAACTGGATGACATGCTCATCACAGGCACCATGGAGAAGGAGCATATGGACAACCTTCAAGAAGTACTGTGACATTTTGCCAAGTAGGCACCCGGTTGAAGGAGAGCAAGTGTGTGTTCCGTGTTAGATGACCTACTTAGGTTACAGGCGGGACAGCGATGGTCTGCACCTGATGGGTGATAAAGTTCAGACCATCAAGAGGCCCTGACGTCAAAGAACGGCACTGAGCTCTGGTCCGTCTTAGGACTGGTAAATTACTATGGGAAGTTCATTGCAAACCTGGCCACTTTAGTGACGCCACTCTATAGATTGTCAAAGAAGGACCTGGAGTGGTTCTAGGGTATCTTACAAGACAATGTATTCACCGGAATAAAAGAGCATCTGTTGTCCACACAGCCCCTAAGGCACTAGATCCAGCTTGGCCGTTAATCCTGACATGCGATGCCTCCCCCTATGGAGTTGGGGCGGTGTTGACCAATGGATGGGCAGACAGCAACCTTCTCTTTGAGGACCCCGGGCTCAAATTGAGAAGAAGGGCTTGGTGGTAATATTTGGAGTCACAAAATTCCACCAAAATGTTTATGGGCAGCATTTTGTCACGAGACTGATCACACGTTACTGCTTGGCCGTTTTGGGGGAAATAAGGGAATCCCACCATCGCATCAGCAAGAATTCAGAATTGGGCGCTTCTACTCACCACGTCTGAATATTCACTTCGACACCGTCCAGATACGCCGACCGCCTATGCCGGCGCTCTCAGTTGTTTACCGTTGCCTGTGAGTGGCCCATCCCCTCTAGTGGTGGATAAAGTGATTGCAACTCTCAACTTTATGGATACCTGCCAGTGACGGTTATTCAGGTACACAATGGGATGCAGGACTGGTGAAACTTCGCCTAATGCTTTTGAGCGATGGAGCATGGCCGCCCTTCCCACAGCCTTCTAGCCTTTTGCCCAGACGTTCTCAGAACTCAGCTTGGAGGACGGTGTCATATTGTGGGGAGCTCAGGTGGTAATCCCGCTGCCGGGTCCCCGCTGATGGACGTACACAATGCGCGCCCGGGCACCTCCAAGGTGAAGATATTGGCCCATTGCTAAGTCTGATGGACCGGCATCAATGGGGATATTGACAGGGTTGTGCACTACTGCCGCTAACCAGGAACATCAGAAGCTCCCACCAGCAGCCCCCTTGCACCTATGGGAATGGCCAGGACATCCATGGGAAAAAATTATTTCTAAAAGGTCAAGTGCATAGCATAAAGTTGAAAATTGTAACAGTTAAATCAAGAACAGGAAACAATTAAGTTTTTAATAACCAGTAGATTGGTACATTTGATTTTTTTTTTACTTTTGGCATGTTCATGTTATATTATGATTGCAAGATTAGTAATTAAGCAATTGATCTGAATTTCTTCGAAATTTCAGCTGGATTGATCGAATATTCAGCAAGCCAAAGCTCTTCTGCTGGTCTGAGTAGTGTTAAACTATCAGGTACTACAGTCTATCTGTTTATGGGTTGTAGAATAATCTAGTGGAAGATTTGTTTATCTTAATAAATCTTAAGTAGATCTGCCACATATAGCAGCCACAGATTACTGGACATAGTATGTTACATTAGGCTGCAAAGTCTTCCCTGAAAAGTTTTGGGCAAAGATTTCTGAGCAATCTTTTACGAACTTTTTTTAAATTCGCTCATGGTTTGTTGGCATCACTGGCTGGGCCAGCATTTATTTCCCATCCATAATTGCCCTTCAGGGGATAGTTATGAGTCAACCACATTGCTGTGGATCTGGAGTCACATTTAGGCCAGACCAGGTAAGCATTGCAGATTTCCTTCCCTAAAGGACATTAGTGAACCAGATGGGTTTTTACGACAATCGGCAATGCTTTTATGGTCATCACTAGACTTTTAATTCCAGGTACTTATTGAATTCAAATGTCACCATCATCAGTGGCGGGATTTGAACCTGGGTCCCCAGAGCATTACTCTGGCTCTCTAGTTTACTAGTCCAGTGACAGTAACATTATTGCCCCCACCTCCCTCATTTGCTAACTGCTCCACAATTTATTTTAATTGAGGGCTACCTAATTTGAGCTGCCTGCAAATTTTAATCAGCAATGCTTTGTCTTCCACAAACCCGTTTTGGTTCAGAATGGGATAGGACACGAGGCTCAAATAGCCACACAGCCAACAGTTTGAAACCCAAGATTCTGTCAGAATTAATCAGCCCTCAAATCTTTTCATTGACATCCAATTTGCTAAAATTCCAAAACAGCGGGAAGCAACAACAAGGACCTAGAAAAGATAAAGAATGAGACATCTTTTAAATTATTAATACCGTATGACAGCTCTGACACATGGTTTGCCCCAGACAGAACATGCCCAGACATATTGTTTTCATAGGGCTGACAATATTAGTAATATCTCCACTCATGCAAAATAATAATGATTCCGAAATTCACAGTTACTTTGTCGCACACCCACAATAGCGATGACAAGTTAATGGCAGCAGTAACAGACAATTCACTGGGAGGTGCCTCAAAGCAGCTTTGGATTCTACTGAACAGGGTGAAACACATGTCACCAGAAAATCAATACAATATTGTAAAGGAATATTGCAGTACAAAATAAATTTTACCACTCTCAAAAATATTGCGTCTAATCCGGCCTGTATCAAATTAAATTGTAATACTTTCCACAGGCAACTTACCTGCTCCTGCTCACGGGCACCCATGGTTAAGGCAAACCACCTGGGTGAGGTAACAAATTGGCACTTAAGAGCTGAATCCCAGCAGGGACAGAGCCTTCGGGAAGGTAGGGGAGCAAAGTTAGCAAACGAAAGGATCTTGTCTCTAGCCTGCTGACACTTGTGAAGCCAATCCTTGACCCAAAAGGGGGGAATTCTATAATCCTGACAGCTAACCCGATTGCAACTTCAAACCCCGGAACCCACACTAAGGGTGGAATTCCCCCATCTGGGGACTAAGACATGTAGTGGGGGCAGGAATGTGGAGTGTTTCCTGCTGCGGAGGCCGGCAGCAAAATACACCATATTGGCAAGCACAAGTTCATTAATTATGCGACTGGGTGTTTCGCACTGTATTACGTGGCGGGGCAAGCCTGATGGTGCGCATTCAGCCATTGTAATCATAGAATTTACAGTGCAGAAGGAGGCCATTTAGCCCATCGAGTCTGCACCAGCTCTTGGAAAGAGCACCATAACCAAGCCCACATCTCCACCCTATCCCCATAACCCAGTAACCCCAACTAACCTTTTTAGACACTAAGGGCAATTTAGCATCCACCTAACCTGCACATCTTTTGACTGTGCGAGGTAACCGGAGCACCCGGAGGAAACTCACATACACACGGGGAGAACGTGCAGACAGGGACCAACGCTGGGAATCGAACCTGGGATCCTGGAGCTGCGAAGCAATTGTGCTAACCACTATGCCATCGTGCTGCCCATTTATCCGGCGCCATGTTGAAAAGATGTTCAACATCACGGACCTTCCATTAAAAAAAGGTGAACCTCTTGAAATTTAAGATGAATTGCTTAGAGAAGTCTGAGACTGGAAGATGGAGCTTCTGAGAAAGCAGACCGATCTTGAGGAACATTTCGGGGCTAGCTGATGGACCTCCTCCATGCCACTGAATCTGGAAGAACCCATCTGTCAATGCTTCTCCCCATCCATTGCTGTGGTGTTCCAGGGTCACTGGGGGCCTCCACTTTGAGCTCCAGAGGCAGCCCCAGGCAGGTGAGTCCTGACATCTGTACACCACGGGGGCGCTTTTCCAGCCATTCCTGCCAGTGGGATCTGCTCGTCCTGCTGACAGTGACCCTCAACCGTGGGTTTCCCGGTGGTGTAGAGTACCCACAATGGGAAGCTCCGTTGACAACTGCGGGACCAGAAGATCCTGCCACCAGCTAGTAGCAGGCTGCCTTCCTCGCCGGCAAACATCTTGTAGGGGACGGAAAATCTCACCTCACGTTATTCCAAATGCGTTTTGCACCAGCGTGTTTTCTTGCTGATGACGTGGAGAATCGGACATGGGTGGTCAGACCATTCCATGCATTCCATAATGGGATGCAAATAAATTTTATGCTGGTCTCCAATGGGTTTCCCAATCCGGCATGACGGGGAGCAGCAGAAGATCCCATGGGAAATTCACGCTGGCATAAAACCAAATTTTAGTCCACCTGCCAGATTCTGCCCCCTCCCACCATTGAACCCTCCCCCACCGGTGGGGTAATGGGGGAGCAGAATAAAAATTATTTTATTTTGTTAACGTGAACCATTCCACTGAATAATAAGTTGAATAGTTAATGTTAAGGAGCGCGTCTAAAATTCAACTCATAAACCCATCTATGCAAAAGCAATAACGCCAGCAAATTAAATTTTACTTTAGTGAAAAGTAACTCTTCGGCGTTCCAAAACACAATTTTAAATACATGATCAATTATTTGTTAGGTTCGAAATTTATCATCCATCATATCTTGGGTGCTCACTTAATGCAGTTCTGTTGAAGTGGTAAGACATTTTGGGCGGGATTCTCCGGCCACGTCCGTCCGGCGACCGGAGAATCCCGCCCGAGGTCAATGGATTTCTCCATTGTTGGCGTCTCGCCCGTGGCGTTCATACGGCAGGCGGGGTGGATGAATCCATCCCTTTTTCTTTGTTGGGTTAGAATTTTAAGACTGCAAGACTGGAATCATTTAGTGCTCGCCAGCTGAACATTGGTAATAGGGGATGTGTTCACTGTGAGGGAAAGTTGACAAAGTGAGGTTAACCTGTTATGGAGGAACCCAACAGTAAGACACATATGGCAGGGACTGTCAAAGCCCACACACATACAGCTGGAAGATTCAAACAGGTCTCAAAGCCAGGACAACTGTCAAAGTGAAAATCTTCGCTATGACAAATACCTGGTACGCTAATATAACGGTTCACATTTGGCCAACTTTATTAGTGTCAAAGATCAAAATTTGATATCTGCAACTAATACTGAGCTATTTCTTACGGGTGAAATATTTTGTAATATTTTAAGCTCTTTTATCCAAGCAACTTTGATTTCAAATACAAAATGAAACTTCTGAATTTTTATCGTGGAACATGTTCTTTTCTTCCAGTGCAGGGGTTTATTCTCCATTGAGATTGATTTGCATTAATGCTGTCCCATTACTTATCTCTGATAAAAAATATTAACCGAGGTTTCTCCTAGCCAGTAATTCTTTCTATGCCTCCCTCTTTGTACTTTACCACGATTCACATTATGATTATTAGTAATGAAGATAATTCAAAATTCCCTTCCATCAGGGCCTTTGTGTGCGAGAGTGCAAATTGAGCACTTCAAAATAAACTTTAATGGAAATTAAAATTTGGAAAGATGGAAATCGGCTGCCCACTCAGTAATGCTCATTGTCAATAGCACAACAGCTTAAATTTTGGCAAGGATTATGGACTGTCAAATCATGATCAATTGTTTTGCAAGTCATACCAAGAAAAGGTGTCACGGTACATAATCCTACATGTTAAAGTCATATTAATTTTTACCTTCCAGAATCTTTAGATTTTGCTGAAGTGGCAGTCATCTCGCTGCTGGGGCTAGGAGAGGGAAGGGTAGGAGTGGGATAAGGAATGAATCAAGGCCACAACTTAAAGGTGGCAGCCAAATATGTGGCTGCCACTGGACACGCCACACTATTAAGGGTGGAAGCTTGCCCCGTGGAGCAGCCAGTCCAACCAGAGAGGCGGCAGCTCAGCTGTACCAACGGGAACATTGGCTGTTGCTGAGGTTGCGGTTGGAAGAGGACACAACAATGGATATGTGCCCTAACAATCAGGTAAATAAGATTACAGGGCTAGCCACTAGGCCCAGTCAGGCAATACATTCTGGCCCAGCCAGCAATGCCCTGATCGGCCTCTTAAATGGTCAGGAGCTGCAGTAAAATCAGAACTGAAGGGCAACTCAAGTTGGGTGGGGGAAACAGACAGAGATATGGTGGGAGGGAGGTAGAGGTTATCTTTCCCAGGCCCAGGGGTGGGGTGAGGGGGTGTGGTGACAGTGATGTCCTGGTTTAGCACCTTGAGGGTCCTGAGTAGATGTCACAGCTGATAATGGAATGGCTGGTATATTTATGGTAGCAAGGCAAGTGGCTCTTGAATGTGTCTTGAGGGTGCCGGAGGAAACCATAATAGTATTTGAGGAAGGGTATGCAGACATGTCTTTCATTACCTCAGTCAGTGCTGCAGTCTTGGTGCATGTGGATATATGAACGGGGGAAGAACTGATCTGTAGTCCTTGAGGATGCGCTTCACAATGGTGGGGTAGGCCAGGAATAGACCAATCTTATCTACAGGACTTCCCAGTGGCTGAAATGCTCAGGACAGGAGGTAGAGCTCCAAAGTATATATGCTGACTAGATGGGCCTTTGCATTTTTTCCGCAGACCACCTCAGGAATACATAGCTCCATAAAACCTTGCAGTTCCATTAGCTCAGGCCTAACTGAGGAGGAAGTGGCAGGGGCATTGATTTCCTTCTGCCCCACCACACGATTCACCATGCTCCTTGCACATGCGTATCTAATAAGCTGACTAGCATGAGATCACGCGTGATCAGCTGTCCCACTCATGAGTGGACATTATTCACTCCCGCTCCCAACTTATACACCAGACCGGAAGCTTCCAGGCGACAAATGGGGAAATCAGAGGAGACAAGAAACTTTCACTGCCATTTTATGGTATAGCATTAATGCATTTTATCAATTTAGTTTGAGAGGCAAATCCATTGACAAATTGTATTGTCGGATTCATTATGCACAAACAGGTTTATAAAATGAGAGTTACATCTTTAAATGCAAATCAGCAGATCCATTTTATTACAGGCTGTCATCATTCATATTTCTGACATTTAATCATTACTAATTACACTCTCAGCCAAACTGAATTATGACATTTCACTGCAATTTATTTCCATAAGCTTCAATTTTACTTTTGAATAGATCTGCCAAATGAATTACAGAACAGTCACAAAAATGACTGGTACATCTTGATTTATTTTCATATATGAGAATGGATTTTCACAGTGGGATTGCTGTGGTAATAATGATTGTGCTGAACAAGCGCTGCACAGTCGAGTCACAATTATACAAGTCTTTACTGTAAATTACTGGATGAAAATGAAGTCCAGCACTGTTAGTAATATGTCAGCTTGTTTCTGTTTTTATTGTAAGATAAATGGCTCTTACTGTTCTGCAGTCATCCCAATAATGAAATCACTGACGACATAAATGGCAGAGCTACAACAATATAATCAAGTTCAGAGAGGTCCCAAAGCTGTTTTGTATATCAAAAGTATGATGGCTACCCAATAACCAAGGGTGACCTTAGAACTGAAGTTGCAATCTGAACCTACTAATCTAGCTGCTTTAGCTAAAACTGGTCAGATTGGGAGAGAAAAAGCTGCTAAGGGACATTGATAGATTAAGTGAGGGGAAAAACTGACAGAAGGATTTCAGATAGATGAACAAAAAAGTTAGGTCAGAGAATTTCTTCATAGTATCCCTGCAGTGCAGAAGGAGGCCATTTGGCCCATCAGGGGACACAGTACCACAGTGCTTAGCACCGTTGCTTCACAGCTCCAGGGTCCCTGGTTCGATTCCTGGTTTGGGCCACTGTCTGTCTGAAGTCTGCATGTTCCCCCCCCCCCCCCCCTGTCTGCATGGATTTCCTCTGGGTGCTCCGGTTTGCTCCCACAGTCCAAAGGTGTGCAGGTTAGGTGGATTGGCCATGCTAAATTGCCCTTAGTCTCCAAAAAAGGTTGGGTTGGGTGAGGTTAATGGGTTGCGGGGATAGGGTGGAGATGTAAGCTTGGGTAGGGTCCTCTTTCCAAGGGCCGTTGCAGACTCGATGGGCTGAATGGCCTCCTTCTGCATTGTAAATTCTATGGGGCGAAATTCTCCCCCCCCCCACGACGGGTGGGAGAATAGGGGGAGGGCCTTCCCGACTTTTTTGACGCCCTCCCGCTATTCTCCCCACCACCCGCCAAAATCCCGACAAGAATCGCTGCCGCCGTTTTTTTACGGCCGGCAGCGATTCTCAGCTGTTAGAAGGGCCGAAGTCCCAGCCCTTTACGACCTTTTTACGAACGGCAAACACACCTGGTCCTGCCGTTCGTAAAAACGTCGTGACAAACTCGCAAAAAATAACCATGGCACCGATTGGCACGGCAGTACCACGGCCGTGCCAAGGGTGCCATGGGCCCGCGATCGGTGGGCACCGATCGCGGGCAGCGGGCCCGATGCCCGCGCACTATTTGTCCTTCCGCCGCCCCGCAGTATCAATACGCGGGGCGCCTGAGGGGCAACCCGGCCCGCGCATGCGCGGGTTTCGCGCAAAAACGCGATGACGTCACCCGCGCATGCGCGGGTGGAGTCTTCCCACCTGCGCATGCGCGGCTGACGTCATATGACGCGTCAGCCGGCGCTAACTCCGGCAAGCGGGCTTAACGATTTTCGTTAAGCCCGACTTGTCGGAGCCTCCGACGTCGGGCTGCTAGCCCCGACCGGGGACCAGAATCGGTCCCCCGTCGGGAAGGGGCGCGCTGCCGTAAAACCCGCCCGGGTTTTACGGCAGTTTTACGATTTCTCCCGTTTTGGGAGAATTTCGCCCATGATGTCTGCACCAACCCTCCGAAAGGGCACCCCACCTTGACTCAATCTCTGCCCCATTCACGTAGCTCCACTGAGCCTTTGGATATGAAGGGGCAAATTTAGCATGGCTAATCCACCTAACCTGCACATCTTTGGACTGTGGGAGGAAACTGGGGAACCCAGAGGAAACCCACGCAGACATGGGGAGAAAGTGCAAACTCCACACAGACAGTCACCACGGGTCAGACTCAAACGTGGGTCCCTGGCGCTGTGAGGCAGCAGTTCTAACCCTCTGTCACCGTGCCGCCTTTCTTAAATGATACAAACTATGCATTTTGGAGCAGCAAAGTGGTTCAGGCATCCACGTACAGACATCACTAAATGTGAGAAGGCAGGTACAAAAAAATAATTTTCCTGCCCAATATTTATCTTTCCATTAACACCACGCAAACTAATTTTCAGGCCATCTTATTGCTGCTTGAGGTAGCTCGCTGTGCACATTTTGGCTGCCATGTTCCCTATGTTACAATAGAGTTACTTCCAATGAACTTGATTTGTTAGGATACCGGGCAAAAACCCCAATCAATTTGTTTTTAAAATTTGTAAAACTGTGAGGAAAGGATACTTCGCCCCAGGAGTGATGACTCTGACCAATAGGTGTCTATTATGTCAAAACAAATTTTAATTTAAAAACAAAATTAAGCAGATTTACATCAAAGAAACATATTTACAATAATCAGTTAAACAGTTCTTAAATAAAAGGAAAACCTTGAACTTACTGTCACCTGCCACTAATTCCAATTAAGCAACCCAATAGAGTTCAAATGTCACTTATAAATAAAGTTAGAAGGTTACTTGCTTTGCTGTGTAGATACTTTTGTGGAGAGATCCCTTCAATAGCAGGTCAAATACACTTCTCTCTTGTCAGACTCAAATCCTATGACAAACTGCTGCTCAACTTAAAAACTTGCAACAGACTGCAAAACTCCAAACAGACTTGGCACCTCCCATTAATTACAGCATCTGTATCCCACTAAGTCCCATGAACTACTTAGCTAGGACTAAATATAATCCCTCAAATTATCTATGCTCCCAGGAATCTCCAGCAATCAATATTTGATTCTACTACTAGCCCTTTATCGGAAACCAAGTAAGTGGTTGGAATGAATGATTACACCACCATTTACAACTCTTTAATTATAGTTTTAGTATTCACACTGCATTTATGGATTTTAAACCAGGATTTTTAATAACATTACTGCCAGAAATATGAAATATTATATATAACAATTTCTACATTCATCACAATATCAGGAAGCATTTAGAGGCATAGAATCATACAGTGCAGAAGAGACCCAATGGCCCATCAAGCATGCACTGATAAACCTACACTGTAGCTACACTAAACCTATATTCCAGCACTTGGCCCATAGCCTTGAATGTCATGATATTTCAAATGCTCATCCACATATTTTTAAAGGTTGTGAGGTTTCCCGCCTCCAATACCCTCCCACACATTTTTCATACAAGCGTTGGAAGGTCTGGAAGATTCTTCCCAAGAACGTTGAAGCTGGGTCAATAGAAAATAAAAAAATGGAAAACAATACATTTGATAGGATATCAAATGATACGGAAACATGGCGGGTAGAGTTGGAAGTGAGATCAACCAGTGAGAGCAGAGGAAAGCGGCTGAACGGTCCTGTGGTCTTAGATTATGTAAGTGTTCATGTCAACTTAGATTGAAATTGGATCTCCCTAATGCAGTCAAACTGCGAAAATGATATTAATATTACTCCTTCCGAATCAATATGGCAGCAAATATATGGAAAAGGGAATGTTGCCAGGGAAGAGTTGCTTGGTTTGATGGAGTGAAATTATTATGTATTATTGCAAGGACACTTGAGCCTTTATGGGTGGTGCGGGGAATCTTAAAACATAATGCAGGACATTGCAGATTGTGGGATTTTGTGCATCAAAATGTTTCACGTATTTATTTGAGTGCTGATCTCAATAAAGCCTGAAAGCTCATAAAGAAAAGCAGGATCTGGCCTGCAGGTGGTGGATGTTGAACAGATTCCGGTTTGCTCTGTAGTTTAGTACCACTCCAGCAGGAGGCTTTCTGAGGGTGACATGGAGCATTCCTGCAAGGAACATCGCAAAGAGCGTTGGTGTGATGACACAGCCTTGCTTGATCCCTGCCTGACTGTGAATTGGGTCTGTGCTGGTCACGATCACGGCTTGCATATCATCATGGAGCAGGCAGAGGATGGTGACAAACAGAGGAGGACGTTCCATAATCCCTCACAGCTGACCATTTTGATGGCTTTTGTGAGGTCACAGAAGGTCATGTACAAGGGTTGGTGTTGTTCCCTGCATTACCCTTCGAGTTGCCACATGGTGAAGATCCTGTCCACTGCGTCCATTAGTGGATGGATTCTGCATTGCAATTCCAGGAGGAACTCTTCAGCCACAGGGAGAAGATGATTAAGGAGGTCTCTTGTGATGACCTTCCATGTGGTCAACTGCAGGGAAATTCCTCTGTTGTTACTGAAGTTGGAATTATCACCTTTTTTGAAGATGATCACGTTTACAGTGTCACCAAGATCTGGCATGTTCTTCACCTTCCAGAAAAGGGTAAAGAGGTAATGTTTGCATGCCAATCGTGCTTTTCCACAATGTTTTAGTGCTTGGGTGGAGATTACATCTGCTCCTGATGCCTTGCTGTTTTTTAGCTGTTGGATTGCCTTTTCTACCAGTTACCATAGAACATAGAACATTACAGCGCAGTACAGGTCCTTCGGCCCTCGATGTTGCGCCGACCTGTGAAGCCCCTCTAAAGCCCATCTACACTATTCCCTTATCGTCCATATGTCTATCCAATGACCATTTGAATGCCCTTAGTGTTGGCGAGTCCACTACCATTGCAGGCAGGGCATTCCACGCCCTTACTACTCTCTGAGTAAAGAACATACCTCTGACATCTGTCCTATATCTATCTCCCCTCAGTTTAAAGCTATGTCCCCTCGTGCTAGACATCACCATCCAAGGAAAAAGGCTCTCACTGTCCACCCTATCTAATCCTTTGATCATCTTGTGCCTCAATTAAGTCACCTCTTAACCTTCTTCTCTCTAACGAAAACAGCTTCAAGTCCCTCAGCCTTCCCTCATAAGATCTTCCCTCCATACCAGGCAACATCCTGGTAAATCTCCTCTGCACCCTTTCCAATGCTTCCACATCCTTCCTATGGTGCGGCGACCAGAATTGCACGCAATACTCCAAATGCGGCCGCACCAGAGTTTTGTACAACTGCAACATGACCTCATGGCTCCGAAACTCAATCCCTCTACCAATAAAAGCTAACACATCGTACGCCTTCTTAACAACCCTCTCAACCTGGCTGGCAACTTTCAGGGATCTATGTACATGGACACCGAGATCTCTCTGCTCATCCACACTGCCAAGAACCTTCCCATTAGCCCAGTACTCTGTCTTCCTGTTATTCCTTCCAAAATGAATCACCTCACACTTTTCTGCATTAAACTCCATTTGCCACTTCTCAGCCCAGTGCTGCAGCTTGTAACTTGTAACATCCTTCCACAGTGTCCACAACTCCACCGACTTTAGTGTCATCTGCATATTTACTCACCCATCCTTCTACGCCCTCCTCCAGGTCATTTATAAAAATGACAATCAGCAGTGGCCCCAAAACAGATCCTTGTGGTACACCACTAGTAACTGGACTCCAGTCTGAACATTTCCCATCAACCACCGCCCTCTGTCTTCTTCCAGCTAGGCAATTTCTGATCCAAACTGCTAAATCACCCTGATTCCCATGCCTCCGTATTTTCTGCAGGTTGGGGTTGTGCTGAGTTGATGGCAGGTAGTATGCTTCAGGATGAAGTTGAGGCCACTCTCGTTGAAGGCAGAGGCCTATGTCTTCCAGTCCCATCTGCCACAGGAATTACCGTGGGTGGGCTGGACAATTTGATGGACCAGTGAAAGGTCTGTTGACTTGGATTGGAATCCAATACAGGGATGGGCTGGGCTGGAATATCCCACCCAAAGTCTTTGTTAAGGAAGTCTTCGAAGTGCTCCTCCCAGCAGGTACTGACTGCCTCTCTGTTTTGATGAGCACCTTTCCATGCTTTGCCAGAAGTGGAGGTGGGGCCTTGGATGCTTGGGCCGGAGGTGATCTTGATAATGCAAAAGAAATCTCATGCATCATGCTTGTTGGCTAACTACTGGATCTCTTGCATTTTCTCCCCCCCCCCCCCCCCCCCCCCCCCACCATCTGTTCATTAGGTGATGGTTTTTTTGCTGAACCTCGGCCTTCAGCCATCTGTAGAATTGCTTCCTCGCTCTCGAGTTGGGCGCTAACCTGCCAACAAACAGCAATGTCTTCTCTCTTCCTGTTCCCCTTAATATCTTGAAAGCCTAGATCAAATTGTCTCTTAACATTGCAAGTTCCAAGAGTTACAACTCTAGTTTGTGTAATCTGTCCTTCCAATTTAACTCTTGTAATCTGGGTATCATTCTGGTAAATCAACCATTCATTCCCACCAAGTCCAATATATCATTGTTAAGATGTAGTATGCACAACTGCTCACAGTACACCAGGTGTAGTCTAACTAGGGCTTTGTCTAGCAGCAGCATGACTTCTACCCCCTTTTAATCCTCTAGATAGAAAAGTCAATGTTCAATGAGCATTTTTGATTATTTCCTGTACTTCTTTGTGATACATTAGTGATCTAACTACTTGACTCCACCATCGACAAGTCTCTTTGGGCCTCCACTCTCTCTAGCTCTTCACCATTTATAAGGTATCCTAATTTATTCTTTTTTTATGTTCAAGTGGATGATCTCATATTTGGCTACGTTGAAATTAATTTGGTCAAAGTCTTGTGATATTATGCTTCCATCTACATTGCTTTCTGTCCTGCTCATCTTTCTGTAATCTGTAAACATGAGGAGGTAGCTTTCTACCCTATCATCTAAGTTGTTAATAAATACGGTGTGGAGATGCCGGTGTTGGACTGGGGTGGGCACAGTAAGAAGTCTTGCAACACCAGGTTAAAGTCCAACAGGTTTGTTTTGAATCATTAGCTTTCGGAGCACAGCTCCTTCCTCAGGTGAATGAATAAGGTGAGCAGTTGAGATCTCAATATAGGTTCTTGTGTCACACAGAAGAAGTCACATGCTGCTAATTTAAGTGCCTGTCCATTGTCCCTATTCTGTGCCTCCTGCTGCGCAGTCAATTCCCCAATCAGGTCAATAACTTGCCTTCAATTCCGTTGGCTTCAACTTCAGCCAATAGCCTCTGATGCAAGATTTTCTCAACAGCCTTCTGAATGCTCATATAAATACCATCCAAAAGCAATCCCATGTCCACTATTCAGTCACCTCTTCAAAATTTCCATTTCAACCATTTAAGCCTCAATTCAGCCAGCATTCCTCAGATCTCTTTTGATTTGATTTTGGTTTGATTTGATTCATTGTCACATGTACCAAAGCACAGTGAAAAGTATTTTTCTGCGGCCGAGGGAACGTACACAATACGTACATAGTAGACAAAAAGAATAATCAACAGAGAACATTGACAAATGGTACATCGACAAACAGTGATTGGTTACAGTGCGGAGCAAGGGGCCAAACAAAGCAAATACATGAGCAAGAGCAGCATAGGGCGTCATGAATAGTGTCAGATAGGGCAGCACGGTGGCACAGTGGTTAGCATTGCTGCCTACGTCGCTGAGGACCCGGGTTCGAATCCCGGCCCTGGGTCACTGTCCGTGTGGAGTTTGCACATTCTCCCCGTGTCTGCGTGGGTTTCGCCCCCACAACCCAAAAGATGTGCAGGTTAGGTGAATTGGCCACGCTAAATTGCCCCTTCATTGGAAAAAATAATTGGGTACTCTAAATTTTAAAAAACAAAAATGAATAGTGTCAGATATTTCAGATGTGGATTAACCTGATCAGTCCGAGGGGGAGTCATTGAGGAGTCTTGTAGCTGTGGGGAAGAAGCTGTTCCTATGTCTGAATGTGCGGGTCTTCAGACTGAAAGCAGTGAGAGCAGATTTATAGATGGCTTTCCGCAGATAGTCCTACTTTGATCCTGCACTCTAGCCTTGGAAGTTGTTGTCCTTTCTGGGTCAGTTGTATGGCAAGTGTTGATGCAAGGGTGACCTTTCTTCACGAAGTGGTATAATATCCTTGGCTGAAGCCTGACCTTACCGCACACTGGGGAGTGGTCAGTGTCACAGTCAGTACTGTGATAGCTACAAGTGATGAGGACACTGTTGAGGGTGGCACATCTGGTGATGATGAGACCTAGCTGGCGTGATCACCTATCGCCAGGAGACCTAGTGGCATGGCTTAGTTTGGAAGTAGCCCATTGTCACAGAGTTCATGGCAACGCTCCAGCAACCTCTATTCTTTTGTTGTTCATCTTGGAAATTACCTGGTGTCTTATGCATATTGGCCAAGCTGTGTAGTCAGCACAACCCTTGTGTTGAGGTATCCTAAAAGATACAATCCCTCGGTGCTGGGAATTCTGATAATGTTAACATCAAGGGTCTCATAAAATTGATTCTTGACATTTGAGGTGGACGTCAGTGTTTGAGGTGGATATAGACGGGTATGAGGATAACTGGGCCCTCATTTATTCACAAGCGAAATGTAAAAAGTTTCAGTCTTCTGTGACGATGGTGGAGTAAGGGGAGGGGGGTTCAATCATTGCAAGTAGAATGTTTTTTACTGTGAAACTCACTCCATGCTCGCATGTTGCTTTGAGTTTCACCTTGCTGGTAGAATGCCCAATGTTCCTCTTTAAGGGATCCATTTTGAGTGAGCCCTGTTTCTTGCAGGGTGGCCATGTCCACATTTAGCCCTTGGCGCTCTTGCCATTCAGGGCTGTCTTGCATGCTTCATCGACCTACAGAAGGTCAGGACACCTGCTGGTTCTTACATTTCAGCTTGCGATGTAAAAGACTGGTGCCGCCTTTGTTGTTCGTCTTGCCTGGTGCACAGGTTAGAACTGCCGAGAGGTGACTCTCTGAGCTCAAAACACCCTTGAAGAACGTGGGCTATGACATAACAGCACCTAACGGACTGGGGGCTGCCCAGCTCGATGTAGGCAGTTGCTATCCAATGAGATGCAATGACCTCTTCAATTTTCGGAAGTAACCCCTGGCGCTCATGCTCTACACCAATCGAGGGGGAGCTTATAACCGACAACAGTTTCTTCCCACGTTGTGCCAACGTAAACAATGAAGCTGGTGTGTCCTGTCCAGGGAGCAAACAGTATGAAGATCCTGAGTTGCATCAGGGACCTCCCTCTCCTTCTCTGCATTGCTAGCATTGCCAAAGGATGAAACTAGTACTGTTTAATACCAGCTGCACTGTAGGAGTTTCCAGAAAACTGTCTGATAGATGACAGATTACCGCCTACCGGATTCTACTTTGGAGTTTACTCCTTCAGCCTTCACACCAAGACACTGCGGCTATTTACCTGTAACTGAGGCTCTGATTTGTGGGCACCAAGGCAGAACCACACAATGGTGGGCATGTATGGTACATGTCGGGATTGGGGGAGTGGAGGGGGCAGGCCTCCTCAATACCCCTTGTAGTTTAGCCTAGGTCTGCGAGGGTAGCGGGTTTATGGATGTTGCCATGAGGAGGCACTTGCTGATGGAGAGGCTGTGTATTGCCAGGAGAGGTTTCTGGACTCGCTGCTCTTTTAGCAATAGTTATACTGCCAACCTGTGGTGAGAACTGAAAGCAAATGTTAACAAGCAGCCTGCTAATGCACATGACGCATTGCATCATCCGGAGACACAATAGCAGCAAACACGGTATTCTAAACTAAGAGTACAAGTAGGAAGGAGTGTTTGGAACTTTGGAGTGTGAGGGGAGAGGAGATAAAAGAGCAAGTGTAACACCTCCAGCAATTGCTCAGGAAGGTGCTGTGGGGGATGATAGAGGACTGAACCAGAAGGTCAGGGAAGGAACAGTCCCCTCGGAATGCTTTTTAAAAATGTATCCAATTAAGGGTAGCATGTAGCATGTCCAATCCACCTCTCATGCACATCTTTGGGGTGTGGGGGTGAGACCCACGCAGACACAGGGAGAATGTGCAAACTCCACACGGACAGTGACCCCGAGCCAGGATTTTAAAGTACACAATTCTTTTTTTTAAGGGGCAATTTAGCGTGGCCAATCCACCTAACCTGCACATCTTTGGGTTGTGGGGGTGATACCCACACAGACACGGGGAGAATGCGCAAACTCCACATGGACAGTGGCCCGGGGCCGGAATTGAACCCTGGTCTTCAGTGCTGTGAGGCAGCACTGCTAACCACTGTGCCACCCTACCCCTGGTCTTTGTTGTCATGACGCAGTAGCACTAACCACTGTACCACCATGCCACCTTCATCCCCTTGATGACAAGGGGATGGGACGATGTGTTTAATGTTGGCATCATGCTGGAGGTGGGAGGAAATGCCAAACAGGGGTTTTGGGAGGAGGGGAATGGGTGAGAAATATGGACAAATGCTTTGTTTCTTCAGTATAACCATACCACACCTTTTGATTTTTTTCGATTTGATTTATTGTCACATGTACCGAAGTACAATGAAAAGTATTTTTCTGCAGCTGGGGAAACATACACAGTATGTACATAGTAGACAAAAAGAATAATCAATAGAGTACATTGACAAATGGTACATTGGTTAGTTACAGTGATTGGTTACAGTGCAGAACAAGAGGCCAAACAAAGCAAATACATGAACAAGAGCAGCATTGGGCATCGTGAATAGTGTTCTCACAGAGAACTGATCAGACCAAGGGAGAGTCATTGAGGAGTCTTATAGCTGTGGGGAAGAAGCTGTTCCTATGTCTGGATGTGCGGGTCATCAGACTTCTGTACCTTCTGCCTGATGGAAGGGTCTGGAAGAAGGCAATGCCTGGGTGGGAGCGGTCTCTGATAATGCTGTCTGCCTTCCCGAGGCAGCGGGAGGTGTAGACAGAATCAATGTGGGTGTGGAAACTTGTGTGATGAGTTGGGCTGAGTTCACCACACTCTGCAGTTTCTTGCGCTCTTGGGCCAAGCAGTTGTGATGCAGCCGGATAGGATGCTCTCTATCGCACATCTGTAGAAGTTTGTGAGAGTCGATGTAGACATGCCAAATTTCTTTAGCTTCCGTAGGAAGTAGAAACATTGTTGGGCTTTCTTGACTGTTGCATCAACATGAGTGGACCAGGGCAGACTGTTGGTGATAGTGACCCCCAGGAACTTAAAGCTATCGACCATCTCCACTCGGAGCCATTGATGCAGATGTGTCGTGCTACGCTTCCTGAAGTTGATAATCAGTTCCTTGGTCTTTACGACATTTAGAGAGAGGTTGTTTTCGGTACACCGTGCAACCAAGTGATTTATTGCCTTATCTTCCATGACAGCTTTGAAATATAGTGCGGGATTCTCTGTCCCAAGACGCCCAAAATGTATTCTCCGATGGGATGGAGAATCGGGGGTTGGGGGTAAATCAGGATTGGGGTAGGTGCCAGATGCTGTTCCAAACACGATGTTCTGACCCCTCCCCCCTTCGCCCCCTGCTGTCAGCGTAAACAAGGTCCACGATGCACGCCGACAGGGGGTTGTAACTAAATGCAAATGGGTCTGAATGACTCAGTTGCTTGTATTTAGCTGGCTCAGCGCCCTAAGCTCCGGCCTCACATGATTCTCCATGGCCCACTGCAATGTTTACCACAGACAGGCCATATTGGCAGAGACCAACTGAGCCCATCCGAGGGCCAACACTCTACCATAACAATGCACTGCCTGACCACCAGGCACCCCCCCCCCCCCAACACGGACCTCTGCAACAGGACCCTCCCCCCACAGGGACCCCTGTGAAATGGGGAGCTCCCACAGGAATATCTCTACTAGGGGGAGCCCCTGTAATAGGAGAACACCCCACAGAGACCCTTGCAATCAGGGGTCCCCCATAGGGATTACCTGCCTAAAGGGCCCTCCTACACAAACTCCCACCATCCCCCAGAAAAGAGAGCCCTTTCAGACACAGGCAGTAAGAGGAATTAGAGCTGTAACACTTAACTTGCAGTTGCATTCCTGGAAGGAGAGTAGCTGTGACCTGCATCTGGTTCCCACAGATCCATGAGCTGAAAGCCTTTCATAACTTTCTAGTAGTAGTCTGTAATTGACAGATTCTACAAACCATCTGCAGCTTTGATTCATCCATCTTCCTTCACGGTTCAGTGGCCCAAGTGGTGAAACCCCAATGGTTGTAAACATTGACCACATCAAAGAGAGGTAAGCGCAGTGCAATCACACGTTTGAGTGATTGTAATGCTTATAGTGTCCCAAACGGAGAATCCACCCCCTAATCTTTCCCGACCTCCAACCTATACCTGACCTTCTCATTTGACATTCCCCACTTTTTCAATAGCATAAAACCAATCAGGTATCTCCTTGACTTCAGTTCTGAACAGTAATGTTCGACGCAAAACATTGACTCTGTTTGACTCTCCACCGATGCTGCCTGACCTGCTGAGGACTTCCAGCACTTCAGGTTTTCAACATCTGTAGTATTTTGCACTCCTTTTTGATAAATCTTTTGTCAAGAATGAAAAGCCCCAGATTATCAAATTGGGATACAAAGGTTTCAGTTTGTTGCTATTGGAATGCGGAAAGTCAATCCCACCGCTTTGGCATAGAAGAGGGGAGGTGTGGGGTATGGAATTAGTTTAATTGATTACCCACTGATCCCTAATATTTTATTTTAAAATCTCAAAAGTATCAATTCTAAAATAATGTAGGTTTTTCTACTGGTTTTTGAAGTGTTGGCTAGTGTAGACTTGAGAGATGAACAGACACTACCAACACTGAGGAAGGTTTAACTAAATTTTATTAACTAACTTCTATCTAACACACGATGACTGCGGGTCTAAATGATGCTAACTTAAACTAGAGACCTAAGCCTTGTCCGAACCAGTTGATTCTCTCAGCACGGTAGCATGGTGGTTAGCATAAATGCTTCACAGCTCCAGGGTCCCAGGTTCGGTTCCCAGCTGGGTCACTGTCTGTGCGGAGTCTGCACGTCCTCCCCGTGTGTGCGTGGGTTTCCTCCGGGTGCTCCGGTTTCCTCTCACAGTCCAAAAATGTGCGGGTTAGGTGGATTGGCCATGCTAAATTGCCCGAAGTGTCCTAAAAAAGTAAGGTTAGGGGGGGGTTGTTGGGTTACGGGTATAGGATGGATACGTGGGTTTGAGTAGGGTGATCATTGCTCGGCACAACATCGAGGGCCGAAGGGCCTGTTCTGTGCTGTACTGTTCTATGATTCTATGATTCTATGTGGTGTGAGTCTGTGCTGGGCTGGATGAGTTCTTGTTCCACTGAGAGGCAGCACCCAGAATGAGCGGGAACCGTGGTGCCCTCTGTCATTATAGTGTGTGTATTCTAACTGGTGATTGGCTGCGGTGTTTGTACATGTTGATTGGTCCCTGTGTGTGTCCATCAGTGTGTGTCTGCACCATGATATACTGGTGTATATTATGACATCCTCCCCTTTTATAAAAAAAATGTCGATGTAGGCATGTGATAATAAATAGTGTGGATGTGTGAAGAATGTATCTAACTACGTGTGAGGTGCAAAGACATATGTACAAATACAGGAAACAAGACTATGTACAAAGGAAGGTCTCTGGTGCAGATGACTAACATGAACTGGAACAACCAACGAAGCTATTTACAAATCACTGGAGAACGAATTCAACAAGGAATGAAAAAAAATCTCAGAAAGTCCACATATGTGCAGAGTTCATAAGTTCAGTCTCTGAGGTGGGCGACGAACTCTGGTTGACCGCCTCAAGGGTGGGGCAATGGCTGGTGCATCAGGAGTCGGGAGGGCTGCAGCACAGTCAGGGGCGGGCAGAGTGACCGGAAACTCTGCACAGTCCATGGCGGGGTCAGTAGCAGAGCTGGTCGGAGGATCCCGTGACGACTCTGGAACAAGGCGAAGGGCACGCCGATTGCGGCGCCGAATAGATCCATCCGGTAAGCGGACCAGGAAGGAGCGGGGGGGGGGGGGGGCACCTGCCTAAGAACAACAGCAGGCGCAGACCAGCCACCATCCGGGAGGTGGATGCGAACCGTGTTGTGTGGATGGATGTCGGGGAGATCAGCAGCCTGGGAGTCGTAGGAAATTTTCTGCTGCAGCTGAGACATGTGCATGCGGTGGAGCACGGGGACATAATCGAGGTTGGGGGTGAGAATCGATGGCACCGTCGTCCTGAGGGTGCGGTTCATTAGTAGCTGTGCAGGCGACAGCCCGGTGGAGAGCAGGGCGGAGCGATAGGCTAGCAGAGCAAGGTGGAAGTCAGAGCCGGCGTCGGCGGCCTTACTGAGTGGCCGGGTAGCTATGTGGACCCCCTTTTCCGCCTTTCCATTGGATTGGGGATACAGGGGACTGGACGTAATGTGCGCGAAGTTGTAGTGTCGGGTGAAGCCAGCCCATTCCTGGCTCGTGAAACAGGGGCCATTGTCTGACATGACCGTCAGCGGAATGTCATGGCGGGCAAACGTCTCCTTACACGCCCTAATCACAGCCGAGGATGTGAGATCATGCAGCCTGATGACCTCCGGGTAACTGGAGAAGTAGTCAATGATGATGACATAGTCCCTGCCCAATGCGTGGAACAAGTCAATGCCCACTTTGGTCCAAGGCGATGTGACGAGCTCATGGGGCATCAGGGTCTCCCGTGGTTGGGCGGGCTGAAAACGCTGGCAGGTAGAGCAGTTGAGCACCGCATTGGCGATGTCATCGTTAATGCCCGGCCAGTACACGGCTTCTCTGGCCCTGCGGCGACATTTCTCGACTCCTAAATGGCCGTCATGCAGTTGCTCCAGAACTAGCTGGCGCATGCTTTGTGGTATGACGATGCGATCCAATTTCAGGAGCACCTCGTCAACAACCGCCAGGTCATCACAGACATTGTAAAATTGTGGGCATTGGCCCTTAAGCCACCCGTCTGACATTAAACGCATCACACGCTGCAGAAGTGGGTCACGCGACGAATTTGCATCAGTCGTGCATCCAAAGCTGGAAAATGGGAGGCTGCAAGCTGAACTTGAGCATCTATTTGGCAAATGAAGCCGTTGTGATCACACGGAGTTGTGATTGACCTTGAGAGGGCATCAGCAACGACAAGGTCCTTGCCAGGGGTATAGACCAGTTGAAAGTCATATCTGCGCAGCTTTAGTAGGATACGCTGGAGGCGAGGCGTCATGTCATTCAAGTCCTTTTTGATAATATTTACAAGCGGGCGGTGGTCGGTTTTGAACCGTGAACTGCGGAAGTCCATAGACGTAGTCGTGGAACTTCACGACTCCAGTGAGAAGGCCGAGACACTCCTTTTCAATTTGCGCATAGCGCTGCTCTGTGGGGGTCATCGCCCGCGACGCATATGCAACGGGGGCCCATGATGAGGTCTTATCTCGTTGCAGGAACACGGCTCCAATCCCCAACTGGCTGGCATCAGTAGAGATTTTGGTCTCTTTGGTCGGGTCGAAAAAGGCCAATACTGAGGCCGTGGAAAGCTTGGCCTTCAGCTCCTGCCATTCAGGCTCGTGAGCGGGGAGCCATCGGAAATCTGTGGTTTTGCGAATCAGGTCTCTGAGGGCCGTGGTGTGTGAGGCAAGATTCGGGATGAACTTCCCGAGGAAATTCCCCATGCCCAGGAACCGGAGAACCGCTTTCTTGTCCTCGGGTGTCTTCATGGACGTGATTGCTGCAATCTTGTCCTCGTCCGGACGCACCCCCTGGTGGGAGATGTGATCCCCCAGAAACTTGATACTCGACTGGCCGAAGGAGCATTTGGCCCTATTGAGGCGGAGGCCGTGTTGGTGGATGCACCTGAAAACACGCTGAAGGCGGGCAATGTGTTCCTGCGGGGTGGTTGACCAGATAATAATGTTGTCGACATATACCCGGACGCCGTTGATTCCCTCCATCATCTGCTCCATGATCCGATGGAAAACTTCGGACGCAGAAATGATGCCGAATGGCATCCGGTTGTAGCAGAACCTGCCAAAGGGTGTGTTGAACGTACACAGCTTCCTGCTTGGCTCATCTAGTTGGATCTGCCAGAAACCCTTCGAGGCATCCAGTTTTGAGAAGAGTTTGGCGTGGGCCATCTCTGACGTGAGCTCCTCACGTTTCAGAATCGGGTAGTGCTTCTGCATGATATTCTGATTCAGATCTTTAGGACCTATGCAGATCTGCAACTCGCCGGACGGCTTCTTGACGCAGACCATGGAGCTTACCCAGTCTGTGGGTTCCGTGACCCTAGAAATAACTCCATGGTCCTGGAGGTCCTGGTGCTGTTGCTTTAGGCGGTCGTTAAGGGCGCTGGGACTCTGCGAGGTGCGTGAACGACAGGCGTGGCGTTGGGCTTGAGTAAGATTTTATACGTGTACGGGAGCGTGCCCATGCCCTCGGAGACATCATGGTATTGCTGGATGGTGGAGTCGGGTTGTGCCCTGACGTCTGTGTCAGAGGATGCAGACACATCGCTGGAGAGAGAGAGTGTACTCTCTGCACTTAGTGACGCAGCCTGCATGCCTGCGCACCAAGCAAGGAGGCTTTTGAGGCAGCAACAATCGCGAACGGGAGAATGGCTGTGTGAGCACGATGTGTCACCTCAAGGTGGCAGGACCCGCTGGCAGCTATGGCATTGCCATTGTAGTCAAGCAATTTACACGCAGATGGCGGGACAGCAGGCTGTACGCAGAGCTTGCGAAAATCAGATGATGTGATGAGTTTGGCAGAAGCGCCAGTGTCCAGGCGGAACCTGACAGGGGATGGGTTGACCGTAAGGGTGGCACAACACTCATCATCCTGTTCGATGCTGTGAATGTGGATGGGTTTGGTGCCATGCTTGGGGGACATCCTGTTCGTGGTGACGATGCCAACTTGGAACGGGACCTGTGGGTCGTCGCAGGCACAGTGGGAAGCAAGGTCTGGAGTAGGTACATTGATGGCAGGCTGGATAGCCCTGACGTCTCTGTGGGGCTGGGTTGACCTGCTAAAAACAGCAGGCAGGGAGGACCTGCACATAGTAGCGTAGTGGCCTCGCTTGCCACACTGCAGGCAGCGTCGGGACTTCGCGGGACATTGCCACTTTAAGTGGACGGAGCCACAGTTGCCGTACGTCGGAGCGTCGGGACGTTTGTCGCGCCACCGCGCATGCGTGGGCCGATCCAGCATAGAGCGCACCTGCACGAAGCGGTCCTTGACATCAGCACGTTCGCTGCGTGTCAGCGCGGAACTCCGCTAAAAGCGCGCTAAATGGCCGCCATCATTCAAATCCAGAGCCTGAAAAGATTTGATCGTTTCGACCCGTTCTGCCTCGTAAGGGTTTGCCGCGCCGTTTCAGCGGCCTGGATGCAGGAGTAGAGCGTGGAGGCATGTTCATGAAGTACGCAGGTCTCAATGGCTGTAGATAGGGTGAGCTGCTTTACTTTTAGTAGCTGCTGGTGCAGGGGCTCAGATTGAACACCAAAAACAATCTGGTCACGGAGCATGGAGTCAGAGGTGGACCCGTAGTTGCAGGACTGCGCAAGGACGCGGAGGTGGGTAATAAAGGACTGGAAAGGCTTGTCCTTACCCTGAATTCGCTGCTGGAACATGTATCTCTCGAAGCTCTCGTTGACCTCGACCTCGCAGTGGCTGTCGAACTTTAGAATGACTTCAATTTGAAGTCTTGAACTTCAATTTGTCCTCCCCCTCAGCGAATGTGAGTGAGTTGAAGGTGTGCAGAGAGTGATCCCCGGCTGTGGAGAGGAAGAGAGCAATCTTCCATGCGTCCGAGGCAGCTTCCAGGTCCCTGGCTTCGACGTACAGCTGGAAGCGCTGTTTGAAAAGCTTCCAGTTGGAGCCCAGATTCCCGGCAATGCGGAGAGGCGGCGGCGGGCGAACGGAGTCCATTCTGTAGGATGGCGCGAGACTGGTGGAAGGCAGATCACTGAAAGGTAGGTCTCAGAAGTGCGAGCATCCCTCAACTTCTGGTACCATGAAGTGTTGGCTAGTGTAGACTTGAGAGATGAACAGACACTTCCCACACTGATGAAGGTTCAACTCAATTTTATTAACTAACTTCTAACTAACTAACACACAATGACTGTGGGTCTAAATGATGCTAACTTAAACTAGAGACCTAAGCCTTGTCCAAACCAGTTGATTATCTCAGCACGTGGTGTGAGTCTGTGCTGGACTGGATGAGTTCTTGTTACACTCAGAGGCAGCACCCAGAATGAGTGGGAACCATGGTGCCCTCTGCCTTTATAGTGTGTGTATTCTAACTGGTGATTGGCTGCGGTGTTTGTCCATGTTGATTGGTCCCTGTGTGTGTCCATCAGTGTGTGTCTGCACCATGATATACTGGGGCATATTATGACAGTTTTGACAGATGCAGTTGGTTGAGCAGAATCAGTACCTCCCCCGCCCTTGGCCGGACAGCGTGTTCACAATGATAGCCGGATTGAGGAGTGTGGTGAATGCGTAACCACTATAAATTCACACTGTAGATTACTGTGTCCCTGTGGGCTCCATCTGTGAGCCGTTGCGCGGCTCTGCCCACAGGGGGAGATGAGGAGCATGTACAGGGCTCCACCCTTGGCTCCGCCCCCAGCAGGAAGTATAAGTGCTGCGGTCCTAGGAATCCGCCCTCAGTTCAGTTTAGTCGCAGGCAGGCTCAGTTGTAAGCCAATTAAAGCCACAGTTTACTCCAACTCGTGTCTTTGAATGTATTGATGGTCGCATCAAGGAGTTGATGAGTTGAGGGATGGCGACCCCTCACTTGGAGAGGTCGCCATCCCTCAACTCGTCAACTCCTCAAGTGGTCGATGTGCTTTCTGACAGTCTTCCTATCAATATTGATCACATAAGACACTGGCCCCGACTTGGGTGCAGTACTCTTCAAGCTTAAAGGCTGTGATCCTGCATGAAAATATTGAAAAGTCTGCTCCCAACTATGGTCAATGAAGCCCTGGTGTCGACTTCCATTTGAAAGAGGTTTACCATTTATTCTTAAGACAATTTAAATTGGAGCCATCTTATTGAATTGGACTACATTCAACCGATACATTGCACACGCTTCTTCAGAGCTTTTCTTCGATCTTCTTCACTATGTTAAGCGGCACTGTGGACTGCTGCTATTTTGTTTGTATTGCCGTGCTTTTCCTCGTGCGGCAATGTGCTTGAATGTACCTCCTTTGGTTACATTCGAAACACACAAACCCCAAAACACAAAGGGTCTCCTGGGCATGGTTCTCCCCCGCAATGTTGGCAGTCCGCCTCAAACTTGGATTGACGGCCCGACTTCTTCCCACTCCTTGGGTTCCGGTCCGATCCGAAGGACCATGTCTGGTTCTGCTCTGTGCCTGTTGACTCTGCTGCAGACATTGCAGCCATATCGCCCCACATTTGATTAACCCCCTTCTTCAGCCACACTTTGGAGCTCAGTGGTGCCTTTTTCATTGCACTCCATTGCCTGAGCTATCTCAATCGCTTTTACCAACATAATCATGGCCTCCAGCATGTTTCTTATGGATGTTAAGATTCTGAATCCCACAAACCAGCCGCTCATGCAACATATCACTAAGCGTGGATCCAAACTCAGTGCTTAGTGAGCTGGAAAAGCCTGACTATAAAGGCTAATAAGTTTGGAGAATAATCAAGGGCCTTGGATTGAAATTCTTTTTAACCAATTTCACTCCCTGGTCAAAGGCCTTTGAGTCAGGTACCTACTGGGACATAAGGTTCCAAATCAAATTATATATTTGGGGCCCACAAACTCTCAGAAGTATCACCTTTTGCCTGTCCTCGCCTACGATCTTGTTCGCGTTAAAGAAGAACAAAGAACAATGAAAAGTGCAGCACAGGAACAGGCCCTTCGGCCCTCCAAGCCTGTGCCGACCATGCTGCCCGTCTAAACTAAAATCTTCTGCACAAAGAACAAAGAAACGGAGCTGTTTGATGTACTGACTGAAATCCTCAGCCCCTTGGACAAATGGGTCTAGTTTACCAATGGTAGGCATTTTCACTCACCTTTTAAATGATTCCAACTCTTGCTGAGATTTCTCTACTTTCTCAACTGTTCGCCCCCCCCCCCCCCCCCCCCCCCCCCCCCCGATTCACGACAACTATCAGCTACAATCAAAAACTTTTACCTTGTCACCAATCTGGTGGCTCGAGGCACACACTGGCGGCTTCCAGCAGTAAACACAGGGGCTTATTGATGAAAGGCAAAGGTAGTTTGATAACAGGCACAGGACACTATATACTAGGGTCTGGATTCTCTGCCCCGCCGTGCCAGATTTCTGTTTCACCCCGCCGGCGGGATGTTCCTTTACGCCGGCCGGTCAATGGGGTTTCCCATTGTGGGGCAGCCCCACGCCGTTGGGAAAACCCCGGGCTGCCGGCCAAATGGAGCATCCCGCCGGCGGAGAATCCAGCCTCAGGTCTTTACACTTTGGCTTCCTGGTCCACACTACCCGTTCTGCTCCCAGGGCCCCAAGCAAACTCCCCATTGACCGTGGATTGCCCGCTGTCTTGCTAAACTAATCATTACGACAAACTAATCATGGCGTTCATATGCGGGGTGGGGGAGGGGTGAGGGGGGGGGGGGGGGGGAGAATGCTAGGATCCCAAAGATATCCTACAAAAAACAAAATCCGGGGGGGGGGGGGGGGGGCTAGCCTTCCCAAACCTACAATTCTACCACTGGGCGGCGACGGCCGAACAAATAAAGGGATGGATCAAGGAGCCAGAAGCCGAGTGGGTGCGCGCCGAAGAGGCCTCCTACAAGGGGACCCTCTCCGGGCCCTCGCTACAGTGGCACTCCCATCCCCACCCAGAAATCACTCCAGCAGCCCGGTGCTGATAACCACCCTCCAGGCCTGGAACTAACTACGGCAGCAATTTGACCTGACCAAAATGTCGGACAAAGCTCCCATCTGCAACAATCATAGTTCACACCAGCACTGACTGACGCCACCTTTAAAGAGTGGGGACAGGACGGATGACACTGACAGTCAAGGACCTATATACGGACGGCAGGATCACAACACTGGATGAACTGACAGAGAAATTCCAGCTGGCCAGCGGGAACGAGCTAAGGTACCTGCAACTCAAAAACTTTCTACGAAAGGAGACAAGGACGTACCCACAATCGCCACGACAGACATTACTGGAAGAGTTCCTGGACGCAAGAATCCTAGATAAAGGGAACTGTAGCAACATGTATGACCGACTGGTAGAGAGGGCCGACACCGTACTGGACGCAACAAGAAAGAAATGGGAGGAGGACCTGGGGATTGAAATAAGGTGGGGATTCTGGAGCGAAGCACTGCATAGGGTCAATTCCACTTCCACGTGCGCAAGGCTCAGCCTGACGCAACTAAAAGTGGTACTTGGAGCCCACTTAACAAGAACTCGCATGAGTAGGTTCTTACCGGAGGGGGAGGATAGACGTGAACGGTGCCAAGGAGGCCCCGCCAACCACGCCCACATGCTATGGTCTTGCTCCTGACTTGTGGGGTACTGGACAGCCTTCTTCGAGGCAATGTCCAAAGTGGTGGGGATGAGGGTGGAGCCATGCATGAAAGTGGCTTCGGGGTTTCAGACCAGCCAGATCTATTCCTGGGGAGGAGGGTGGACACCCTTGCCTTTGCCTCCCTGATCGCCCGCTGTAGAATCCTGTTCAGCTGGCGGTCATCAGCACCGCCCAGAGCTGCAGACTGGCTGTCCGACATCTCAGAATCTCTCCAAATGGAGAAAATCAAATTCGCCATCCGAGGGTCAGGCAACGGCTTCCACAGAACATGGGAGCCATTCACTCAATTGTTCTGGGACCTGTTTGTGGCCAACGAAAAAGCAGAAGAATAGCCAGGTAGCCAAGAACCAGGGGACAATAGCCGAGGCGGGACAGGGAGGGATAGACCGGGTGGGGGGGGGGGGGGTGGGGGGGGGGGGGGAGGCAAAGGAATGATAGCTGGAAGGAGGGCACGGTAAACGATAACAAACTTGGCACCTACAGAGACAGAGAACAAGGAAAATCCGGGCGATCGACGGGACGAACGGTTGAAGCGGAGGTGAGCGTGAGACGACAACGGCAGCGAAAACCGTCCGGGAGAAGCAAGTGACAACACCAACACCAGATCCATTCGAGTATTGCCCTCTGTAATTGTTTCTCCAGCACCCAAGTGTATATGTACCTCCCCAGTTCACCCCCCCACCCACCCCCCCACAAACAGATGGCTACTTATGTGTTGTAAATAATATTGCCAATTGTACAGAGTTGCTGTTGTTGAGCTAGTGCATAATATCCGACCAGTTATTTTTTTTTTGTGTGTTCCCTTCTCTTTATATATATATTTTATTCTGTGTACATAATGGTAAATATACTTTGTTGAAAAATCCAATAAAAAACATTTATAAAAACATAAAACACTCAGCCCCATCTCTCTAACCACTCCACACGCCTCTTTCTGCTTGAGGGCATGTCAGCAGGGATTGTCTGTGCTTTCAGCACCATCTGGTGTTCAAAGATGGTACAGCATGGCTGGACTTTATTTGCTGGATCAGCACAAAAAAAACTGCGGAAATTTATCAACAGGATTATTGGGTATTGTGCTTGTGGTCATAAAAGCGGGAAAGCTATTATGGAGCACTTGAGAATGCTTATTGTGGAATGATCAAATGTAGCTGGAAATAAGACGGTCTGGCCTCTGGTAGAATCAAATAATTATATTTACAATGTTTCAAATACATATAGATCTCACAGCAAATGCAAAATATGTCAGAAAGAAAAATGATAAACATGTCTTCCAAAAGATAAAACTTAACATTTTATACAAAGTGAATTTAGGTAGTATTTCCAACGTGTGTCCAGGTCTGCCGTTTTAATCTGTTTTGCTTTGTAAATGTTCAAGTAAACCATATCTGAAAATAAATGATAACTAGAAAGAGCAGCACTTATATATATTGTGCGTTGCAGTGATTGGAAAATATAAATCAACTTTCTGTTTGCGTGCACTTCACGTGCCAAGTCTTCACACTTTAAATTTAACAGGATTGCAAAAGCAGTACGTTTGCATCAATGTACTCTCATCAACTCCCAATTTTCTCAATGATTTCTGCTGTGGTTAAAAATGCAGGTTTACCCATGGGTTCCAAAACAAATAATGCTGAGGTTGGGATTCGCTGGTAATATCACAAAATTCCAGTGGAATTAACTGAACTATGGTAAACTAAATGGAAAACTTCACTGGAGTACGTTGTGCTCCAAACCACTTATATGTGGTTTCTGCGATCTTTTAGGCTGGTTCAAAAGTCAATTCGCCTGGCTCTGGGCCCTGCCCACACAACTGCCCACTTCCCCAGGTCGGAATTGCTTCATGAACCTACCCCCCCCCCCCCCCCCCCCCCCCCCCCCCCCCCCCCCCCACCCCAATCGCTATAATCTCCTCCAGTCCCACATCTATCTGAGACACCGACGCTCCTCCAATTCTCGCCTCCTGAAAATTCACAGTTTTGATTGCTCCGTTGTTGGTGGCTGTGCCTTCAGCTGCCAAGGCCCTAAGCTCTGGAAAAGCCTCCTTTAACCTTAATGCGTGTCTGCATCTGTGTTCCTTTCAGGCACTCCTTAAAACCTACCTTTTCACCCAGATGTTGGTCACCTTCCCAAAGTCCGCCTTGTCTAACCCTCACGTCCAAATTTTGCTTTCTAATGTTACTTTTTAAAAATGGATTCAGTGGTTGAGCTGAGCCAACGTTTCCCACCCATCCTTCACTGCTGCTTTAAGTTAATGGCTCGTTAGGCTATCTTAAGAGGGCATTCAAGAGTCTACCACATTGCTGTGGATCTGGAGTCACATGAAGGCCAGACAAGGTAAGGGTGGCAGATTTCCTTCCCTAAAGTACATTAGTGAACCAGATGGGTTTTTACAACAGTGGTCTATTGGTCATCATTCAACTTTTAATTCCAAATGTTTTAAAATTGAAGTCAAATTTCCCTATCGGGGACTTGAAACCAGGTCTCCAGCAATAATACCCTGGGTTTCTGGATTACAAACCCTGTGACAATATCACTATGCCACAGCCATTACCATGAAGTGCCTTCGGAGGATTTGTCAATGTTACTGTGTAAATAAATATTTCCACCAATTTCCCTGTTTTGGGAAGACAGACAGTAGAATCCCAGACTCAGGAGCCTTTTAAAAATGACGGACAGGACCCAATTCTGGGATTTCTGCTCCCATTCTCATTTCCAACAATGTTCTCTGGCATAGGGCAATGGTACAGGTACTCAGCGTTCAGGTAACACACCCGCCTTTACTGGCTCCATTGCAGTTGTCCGAGTTTAGACACTCATTCTATTTTGATGGAGTTGAGCTCCTTTGATAAGTACACATGGGGCATGGCCTCTCAGTGAGACATGAGCCTTGAGGAAGCACTATCACAAAAAAACCCACCTCGTTCTGAAATTTGATCATTGACAGGCTATTAAATGCAAAGAAAACATGTTCTTTCCGTTTCAATAGCTAGAAGCTATATTCTAAATCAGATATCATTTTACTGCAGTAATTGATTATCGGGCTCTGTCCTTGCAAGAATAAGTTAACCTTTACAATGATCAGCATTGTATAAGTGCTAAGATGTATTATGGTACTTTTCCCAAAGGAGAAAGTGCCATTATGCATTCAAAATTACAGAAAACTATGTTGGGAAACCCTCCTGTCACCATTTTAGCTGTGATTTAAATGTCCAGAGCCCTTTAAACTTGAGGGGAAATGTTGGCAATCTGCTGAAAGTTTTTTCAAAAATCTAACCACCTGTAATCTGCTTTGAAATGGAAAATGCACTATCACTTTTTCCCATGTCAGTGTCTGGAGCTGCAAGCTAATATTATGATAGTTCTGGCCATTTTGAATGCTTGGCTGAGTTCCAATGGTTGTGGGAGTACTCAGCTCCATCTTTTGACACAGCTGCTCAGAGAAGTGTGTGACGGTTTTAAGAGGTTGAAATAACAATCTGCCTTTGATGTGGTTCCTCAATACATGGTTGTTAGTTTGCAAAACCTAATGGTCACTAAAGAGATTTTTTTCTATTGGACATTGTATTAAATTGTTACAGGTATTCTTTCCCGACTTGCACACATTTCAATTGCATGGCTCCTAAGACTGTATTGTAGTGTAGTGGGTGAATGGTTGAGAAGGATAACGGGATGGGGGGTGGTGAAGTAGCATGAGGGATATGAGAGGCATGTGGATGGATGGGTGAGGTTTATAGGGCATCAGAAATATGTTGGAGGTGGGTTGCTGTCTGGGAACTGAGGCAGGGCCTTCTAAACAGCCCGCCTTGACACCCACATTCTTCTGAACTACCCCTGCATTGCACTGTGACTCAGAAAACCCGAACACACCCTGCTCATGTTGGATGCAAGCTCACAGTTTGGAAGCAGCAAAAGAACTTTGCTCACATTTCACAAGCTTGAAGGGAAAATCCAAGCCCTGGTGTAGATTTGGGGAAAAGAAATCTGGATATTCAGTTTCAGCAGACTCAACGGTAATGGTTTATTTTGTCACCTGAGCCTACTATTTGTTTCAAAATCTACAGAACCACTTATCCCAGGAAGCGGCTGGGGGGGGGGGGGGGGGGGGGGTTGATATTTTGATTGACAGTTTTAAGAGATTATTAAAGGATTAGCTGTTTCTGATGTGGTTAGTGAAACAGATGTGTGTTTGTTTTTACAATAGATTGACCACTTGATGGGGATTTAAAATTCTTGAATGGGTTTTATGAGTTCCTTTTTTAAATTGGAATTTGTGTTTGAGTGAGATCTCTATTTGATTCCATGGCCCTATTAGGTTGTTAGAAGCTTATTATTTACACCCCCATCTCAAAGATGTGGCTCCTGAGGTCTGCCCATTGTGGATACTGGGTAAGTGGCTCTGGAGGATACATGGGGGCATGGGGAAAATGAGGGAGCAAAAAGAGGTATGGGGAATATTAAGGATGGAGGGGTGAGGTTAATTGACAAGCATAATTGACCCTTGAATACTCATTTCAATATGGTGTGCATGCTGATGATTTCAGGGATGGGCATGAAGGTTGTGGGAAGAGAACCTAGCCTATTTTTGGGCCCTCAACCAGACGCCTGCACACAAAATTCAGTGCAGAAACTCTAACTTAACCAGTACACTTTCAAGCTCATTTTGGGAGGAACTTCCCAATCACACACACTGCTGAAACGGGTTTGCAAAGTATATACACAAATTAGAAGTTGGCTAAGAAATAGGAGACAGAGAGTAGATATAGATGGGCATTTCTCAGACTGGAGGTGAGATGAAAGTGGTATTCCCAGGGCTCAGTGTTGGGACCCTTGCTTTTTCTGATTTATAGAATGATTTAGAAGTAGGTGTTAAGGGCAAAATCTCCACATTTGCAGATGATACTAAGCTAGAGAGAATAGTGAATTATGAGGATGATGCTGAGCGACTTCAGAGGGAAATTGACAAGTTAGTCAAATGAGCAGACACCTGGCAGATGAACTTCAATGTAGCGAAATGTGAGGTAATGCATTTTGGGAGAAGAAACACGGGGAGACAATATAGGCTCAATGTTACAACTTTGAGGGGCGTACACCTCAGAGTTCAAGTACATAATTCTCTGAAGGTGGCAAAGCAAATTGAAATAGTTGTTAAGCATCCTTGGGTTTATAAATAGAGGCATACAATCTAAAAGCAAGGAAGTGATGCAACACCTCTACAAGTCATTGGTCAGACCATATTTGGAATGTTGTGTTCAGTTCTGGGCACCTTATTTAAGGAGCGATGTTAATGCCCTGGAGAGAGTGCAGAGGAGATTTGCTAGAAAGATACCAGGAATGAGGAATTTTAGATACAAGGAAAGATTGGGAAAATTGGGCTTGTTCTCCATGGAGCAGAGAAGATTAAGGGCGACCTTATTGAAGTGTTTAAAATTCTGAATAATTTTGACAGGGTTAAGAAGGATATTCTGTTTCCACTAGTTGGTATGTCAGTGACCAGGGGTCACAATTTCAAGATGGTCAGCAGAGAGCTGGAAGTGAGATGAGGAGAAACGTCTTTACTTAGAGATTGGTTAGGATTTGGAATGCGCTGCCTGGGAGTGTGGTGGAGGTGGATTCCATAGGAGGTTTCAAAAGAGAGCTGGGTGTATATTTGTGTTTTCTTTGGGCAGCATGGTAGCACAGTAGTTAACACTGGTGCCTCACAGCTCCTGGGTCCCGGCTTCAAATCCGGCCTCGGGTGACTGTCTGTGTGAAGTTTGCACTTTCTCCGATAGAACATAGAACATAGAAAAATACAGCACAGAACTGTCTGCGTGGATTTCCTTCGGGTGCTCCCGTTTCCTCCCACAGTCCAAAGATGTGCAGGTTGGGTGGTCTGGCCATGCTAAATTGCCCTTTTGAGTCCGAAAGGTTTGGTCGGGTTACTGGGATACGGGGATAGGGTGGATGCGTTGGCTTAAGTGGAGAGCTCTTTCCAAGGACCGGTGCAGACTTGATGGGCCGAATGTCCTCCTTCTGCACTGTAAATCTATGATTCTATGATGTTTGTAGAGGGTGATGGAGATAAAGCTGGGGAATGGGAGCCGGTGCAGACACGATGGACCGAATGGCCTCCTTCTATGCTGTAAATAACAAACAAATAACAAATAAACAAATAAATAAAGGGTCGTATTTCCAATGTTACTTTAGTGTTGTCCCTCCCAGAATTCTAGGCCGTATTATACTTCCCTTATTGATGTCAAAACATGTGCTCCTCAAATACATCTTTCCACGTCACGTATTGCGGTCATCAGTAAGTGGATAGTCATACAGCAGTTACTGAGAGGCACATAGAATATATTCACAGAAAAACGCATCTCCTCCAGCCCCCCACCCCCCCCCCCCCCCCCCCCCCCCCCCCCACCCTCTGTGACATCCTTCTGTCTTAAGCCCTATTCCCCAGCTTGCAATGCTATTGAAATAAAATGTCAGGATTTAACTAATCATAGACCTCGCACCGTTGAAAATTTGAAGACGAACATGCATTTTATGCCTGGCAGTTAGATGTATGTAACATAAATCAGCAATAAACATCACGGTATAAAAGGAACATTAAAAAGTCCGCAGGTAACTTTGAATTATTTCCACAAAGAGAAATGATGCATGTGTGTGTTCCACGTTGCTGGAACTTGTTGGGTTTGATGCTGTGCAAAAGTGGAACAATAAAACTTCACATCCAATCTGAGACGGAGCCATGAGATTAAATGGCTGTGCTGGCCAATGCCCTACCCCACAAGGAGCGCTTATAAAGCTAGTGTTGGATCAAGGGCAAACAACCAGCTTTCTAAGTGGCTCTCAAAGAGGCATGGCAGTGGGGCAGGGATCAAAGCACTGCGGCAGAATCAGGGAATGGTTAGAAATAACTGCTAAGAAGAGCACAAAATTGGAGCAAATAGGGTTGTTCAGACAGCTTCAAAGGTTAAAATTAAAAAGGAAAAGTCTGAATTTTAAGTTTGTGATTGTGGCACAGAGGCAGAATTCATTTCAGTAGTGGGCACGGTTATGCGCCTGGTACCATATATTATTTCTTATGCCCGAATAATGCTCATAGTCATCCAGTTGAAGCTTTATTGAGTAAGTTCGTTCTCCCTCCAGAGCTTAAACTAGATGTTATATGAACATGATTGATTAAGAAGTACTTATGATTATTTACACCTGTGCTGAGCTGTCTGCCCGTGTCCGGTCACTAGCTACAGTTCCTGTGAAGAGAGTGATCCTGGCTTCCGTCTGTCTATTTATAGATCTCTAGCACTCCCTCTAGTGATTAATTAGTTGTAGTGTATTCACATTAACCCCTTGTGTACACACAGATATGCAGATCACTACAATGCGCTCAGAAGTTTCGTCAATTACTAGGAAATATAAGGAGCCAGCTCAAGGATGAAGCTCTTGGAACAGAGAAGCAGGAAGGCCGGAGATCTCTGCAGGGAGAAGGATTGTTTGGTGGGTTTAATCAGTAAGAAGTCTCACAGCAGCAGATTAAAGTCCAACAGGTTTATTTATAAATCACAAGCTTTCGGAGCACTGCTCCTTCATCTAGTGAAGTCAATTTTAGCAAGCATACAGTGGGACAGGGATAGAACCTATATTGCTCTACCCGCACACTTGGTGGCTTTAAGTCCATTGCGAAGGTAGTTATGTTTCCACATGGCCAAAGGCAGCCATACCTGAGCAGCTACAGGTCATTTTATCAGCATTGCCAGCTGTTTCAACTCATCATTAGAAACAATGGAGGCAATTATCAGCCCGCATTCGCCGTCAGAAAAAAACAGCGACGCCGGCAGAAAATCCGAGAGAATCGGGAGATGCCATTCTTTTTTGAATTTTATTTATTTATTTTTTAATTTAGAGTGTTGAATTACTTTTTCCCAATTAAGGGGCAATTTACCATGGCCAATCCACCCACCCTGCACATCTTTGGGTCGTGAGGGTGAGACCCACACAGGCACCAGGAGAATGTGCAAACTCTACACGGACAGTAACCCGGAGCCGGGATTGAACCAAGGTTCTCGGCGTCGTGAGGCAGTAGTGCTACCCGCTGCGCCACCATGCCACCCATGGGGGGAAACGCTACTCTCTCCGGAGAGATTCCACTTCCCAATTTTCTGTGCCCTTTGCCAGTACCGTCACGAGGCCCACGGCCACAAAGAGTGAGAACCTTATTTTAATGGCTCGCAATAAATGTCAATATCATTAGCCAGCCTCCCGCCACACGATTCCCCCCTCACTGAATATTCAAAGCTCAAAGTCACGTCAAGACGGTGAGGTTTTAAGGGATTTAAAAAGATGAATTCCACTGAGGGAATCCCTCCGTGGGTGCAAAGGTAAGTGTAGTCCCCGAGGGAGAGGTACCTGCCAGTGCAGTGCCCTGTTACTTCCCTCTCACACTACCTCTGGCACTGCCTCCTGGCACTGCCACTAGCACAGGTTGCCATTACCAAGTTGGCACAGTTCCAGAGAGGCAGTGCCATCCTAGAAGTACCAACCTGTGCCAAGGGACAGTGCCAGGGGCACTGCTAGGTGGGCCCTTGTGGGTGCTCCATGGGGAGGGGCGGCAGGAGTGGTTTCCAGTTATGATTTGTGGGCCGGGAGAGCGGGCAGTGAGGGAGGAGCAGGCAGACACGGGGGAAGTGAGCTATGAAGGTGGGGGGGGGGGGGGGGGGGGGTTGCACCGGTGATAGTTCTGCAGTGGTGATCCGGGGAGAGGGAAGCTCCCAATGATTGTAAGGGTGAGGTGGGGTTGAGCCCTTGATGATTGTCCAGGATCCATGGGGTAGGAACCCCCCCCCCCCCCGATACCTCCGTGGTGAGTGGGGGAAGAGTTCCACTTCAGTGCTGATTGGTGCAACCATTAAAGATGACCCCCTGATCTCTGTGGGGCACGTTGAAGTAAGTGAACTGATTATGTGGAGCCAACCTTGCTGGCTCTATCAGGCCCCTTCTCGCTAGAGTGACAGTTTATCCTGCCCACTCAATTATGTTTTTACTCAGAGAACCTCAGGATCTGGTGGAGAAAGCTGGTCTGTGCAGAAAGTTCACACGGCGGTTTTCAGTCTGAGCCTGTCTGTTTGAATAAATATAAGATAGCAGCCAAAGTTGTGTTGAACATTCATTGAAGGGAAACTGCTGGATCATTGATGGAAAGAAATTTCAAGTTCATACACAACAGTTGATAGCAGGATGAAAATATTGCCCTGGAAATATTTCAGAATTAAATCATCCTTTTTAACTGTTCTTCCAAAAGCTCAAGTTTCAACAGGTACAGTAAAAGTTGATGCATAAACATCTTTTATTGGGAAGAATAAATGATTGTAAGCAGAGTTTTTGGAGCAGGATGTTTTTGGCCTTACTTGAAGGTGAACCTGTTGCAAAGTTTTTCCTATTTGTGCCCTTTTAAAAGTGTACGTTTGAACAGTGTTGGTTTTCATTCCAAACAATTTTCAACCAACCCACACACACACACACTGATTATTTATAGTTCAAGCAAGTGCAAATATTTCTTGGCATTGAAATTCCAGCAGGTCAAAGACTTTCCTTGCTTCTTTTACTAGAATAACCAATGGTATTCTAGTAATATTATGAAATCCCCAATGTCAGCTTCTGTAGGTGTCTGAAAATGTATTTGCTTTCAATACGTGTGGAGTTCTGAACAGCTTATTCTAGCGAAATGTAAAATCCAAAGTCCTGGGACAGAAGGATTGAATCAATTATCTACTCTGTAGGTTTGTATTAATTTAAATTGCCTACCTCTGAAACCCCCATAGGATTAGGTTACGTGTGAATACAGAAGTAATTAGAGTTGAACATCGTTGGGTGAATTGGATCCAGAAATCAGATTTTTCAGCTTTTTGACATGCGAATCTGAACTTTGCATTCCTTCAGGGTTTGATCATTTTCCCAATGCTTTGCAGTTAGAAAACCTGAACTTGCCTGAACTAACAAGTATGTACCCTTACAGTCTCCAACCCGGGAAACCCGTGGGCAGGGATGCGCTACCGATGGGAAAAGTGAACCGCAACAGGGGGAGAATTCCTGCTGGATATACTTTATTTGGAGACGAAGATTCACTAAGTTGGGCACTGGGATGAGGGGGTTGTCCTACGATGTAAATTGGGCTTATATTCTTTGGAGTTTAGAAGGATGAGAGGCAATCTTACTGAAACCTACAGAGTCCTGCAGTGACTTGACAGGGTAGTAAAGTTTGTGTCCGCTGGTCGTGGAATCTAAAACACGGGAGCACAGCCTCAGCATGAGGGACCAATCACTTTGGACTGAGATAAGGAAAAATTACTGCGCTCAAATGGTTGTGAACCTTTGCCATTCTCTGTCCAAGAGGGCTGTTGGTGCTCCATCTTTGAATACTTTTAAGGCCGTGACAGGCAGATATTTTGGTCTCTCAGAGAATCAAGGGATGCGAGGAGTGGGTGGAAAAGTGGAGTTGAAACCCGAGATCACCCATGATCGAATTGAGTGACGCAGGAGGCTTGATGAGCCAAATGGGCACTCCTGCTCCTATTTCCTGCATTCTTGTAAGTGCCCAGCGCTCAATCACGTTCACCAGGGCTAAATAAAAGCATATCAATCAAAATGGAACGTTCATCTCACTGACTTGCTTTGATATCAAGCAATTAACTAAATGGTAACTGCCTTCACAACGAAGTGAGCAATGGAACAATTACTTTGAACAGTTGTATCCTTTCCTCTGTGGCTTTCCCACACTTCCAGAAGACTTTTTTCTCCCAATGAGAAGAATTGCAAATCATGCAGTTTGTGAAGTGATGCTGACATTAATATTTGAATCATGCTGCACATTAATTCAGGAACCACGATACCCATTTTTACCACATCACCTCTCCCAGTTTACACCAATGAAGAAGAAACCATTAATTTTAAAGCAAAACGCATGGTTAGAAATTTTGTAATAATGTGTTCAGAAAAAGATGATGTCTCATTGTGAATGTATGAGTGTAACACATCCTTAGACATGCTTTTGAGACATTTCAACAGATTAACTGCCGTGGACCTGACTGGTAAAGTACATAAACCAGCAAGCTGGCTCAGCCAGGCTGTTCCTTGCAGTACATCTGGATGCTTGAGGGCCAGGTCTCTAATTTGTATGTAGAAAGCTGCAGATGGAGAACAGGCTTCCAATGTACTTAAAAGGGCAGTTCAGCTGATAAAGATTGAAACTAGTCATTGTGTTGCTTGTACTTTAGTTTAGTTTAGGCCAGAGTAAAGTGGTAAGTCAAGGCAGAAAGAGTCAATGGACTATAAGTCAGACTACTGGAGGGCACTGGCTGAGATATGAAGCTGGACAATTTTGAAGGTATCCTAATAAATCACAAATTGACATGGTAGATAGTTTTCACTATTGGAATTAATATAATGGTTCTGTAGGTAATACCTCCCTACTTCCATAGGAACTAAGGAAGAACCAACCCAAATCCTTCTGCAAATCAAAGTCATTATAATCCATTTCAATAAATTTGCAATTATTACTATTTGTGCCTTTTCCCAGGTAAGATGTTCTCTTATCTTTATCCTTGGTCACTATCATTATGTGCTGGAGGTTATGATGGGACTGTATAAAAAAAAAATCTTTATTGTCACAAGTAGGCTTACATTATCACTGCAATGAAGTTACTGTGAAAAGCTCCTAGTCGCCACATTCCGGCGCCTATTCGGGTACACGGAGGGAGAATTCAGAATTCTCAGCTGGTAGGGGAATTGAACCCGCACAGCTAGCCTTGTTCTGCATCACAAACCAGCTGTCTAGCCTACTGAGCTAAACCAGCCCCGGATAAAGTATTAGGGTGTTAGGCCACAGCAGTTCTGATTACCACACAATAGGAAAGATGTAATTGCACAAGAAAGGATACAGGGGAGACTTACAAGAATAAATCCTCAGCTGAAGCATTTTAGTGATAAGGGAAGAGTGAATAGGCTAGGATTGTTTTCTTTCAAACAGAGGAGACTGTGGGGAAATCTAATTGAAATATTCTGCATAGGTATGAGGGGTCCTGACAGAGTGGATAGGAAAGCTCTGTTCCCTGTGGTTGAGGGGTCCATTGCCAAAGGGTATAGATTTAGTGTAAGAGGTAGGAGAATTGTAGGGATTTGAGAGGAAATCTTTTCACTCATAGGGTGATGGGGGATCTAGAACTCGTTGCCTGAAAGGGTGATGGTGGTAGAAATCTCCACAGCATTTAAAAAGCACTTGGATATGCACTTGGAGTCCCGTAACCCACAAGGCTACTATTCTAACAGCATTATGGGTATTCCTACACCACATGGATGCAGCAATTCAAGATGGCAGCCCATCACCATTTTCTTAAGGGCAATTAGCTATAGACAATGTATATTGGCCCAGCCAGTGGCACCCACATACCTGACTGAATTGTAAAAAATGGCTACGGACCAAAAAAGTGGGATTAGGCTGATTGGCTACATGAGGCCGGCATGGGATTGATGGGCCAAATGGTCTTGTTCAATTCTGTAAATTTCTAAGATTTGTACTTACAATCGTGTTTTCTCAATCCATTTGACTTGTACCCTCCATTATTTGTGTCATTTGTTGGTCTACAGGCAATGATTAATAATTGTTATTTACTGTTGTTGAAAATAATTTCCCTTTGAAGAAAGAGTAATCTGAATGCGTAAACCAGAGGCAATATCACAATCTTTCCTTAACTGAATTTCTCATACTTCACAATTCCCGTACCGGCCTCCCCGAACAGGTGCCGGAATGTGGCAACTAGGGGCTTTTCACAGTAACTTCATTGAAGCCTACTTGTGACAATAAGCGATTATTATTATACTATTATTATTGTAGAATTTTCAGGCTAACTCAAAATGAAATATTCCATCATAGTTAATGCAGCCAAGAATTCAATGAGTAACAGATATGAAACTCTTCTTGCAGTTCAAGGTTTGGATATTTACTGCACAAAATTTGTGCTTTTTCATATTTTATATTGTTCACTATTTAAATACAGCTAGCGACTTCCGTCTGGCAAGTCCATGAACTGTCTGTGTTCTAATAACCATTTGACCATCGCTGACTCCAGGATGATTATATATTGAGCTTCTTTCAAAGCTTACGATAACATAACTTATCATTTGCTTTAAGTCTTCAAATATGACTTCCCTAAAAGTAGCACACGGGTGACTGACTCTGGGGAGCCCATGGTATGTGAATCGGGGGATATAATTATCGATGCAAGATTCTACTCCTCGGGAGTAAAATGGCAACTGGTTTAAACAAACAACCCTAACTGAAGCTTAATTGGACTTAATATTGGTGAATATATATGCTGGATAGAAAATAAACAGTTACAACTTTCACGCATGTCGAAGTGGGGAACTGAGCATCGTGTTAGAAATGACTGAACATTTTGAACTTAGATTAAATAACATTGACACATTATGTGAGGCTTACATTTGAATGACTGCAGCACATTCAGGGGAGATTTTTAATGAACCTGCCCGAGAGCTGGGCTACAATGGTACAAACTATTAAATGGTTCTGCTGCTGGTTTTACCTGGAGAGGGTACTGCTGACATTTACATTCTCATAGAAAAGGTAGTTGCAACAGTATTTTCTGGGTTGTGTTTAACACGAGGATAACAAAAGAAAATGTTGCCAAGTTTAATAGAGTGCCAGATGAAAGCATGTGCAGGCTGACAATGTGAAATATTTGCATATGAATACAAATATTATGCTCACTCAAGTAAAAAACATTGCTTCAAGTCAGTATTGACAGCATGCTCAAACACAACAGACAGCCACTCTCA
The DNA here is from genome assembly GCF_902713615.1 of Scyliorhinus canicula. Taxonomy (NCBI): domain Eukaryota; kingdom Metazoa; phylum Chordata; class Chondrichthyes; order Carcharhiniformes; family Scyliorhinidae; genus Scyliorhinus; species Scyliorhinus canicula. The sequence goes on from NC_052164.1 coordinate 27,820,796, forward strand.
AAAATTAAATAAAATTCTTTGTAATGGGGACAGTTGTCTCTGTTCTTCAGGTGATAGTTGGTTTGGACTAACAAATACAATATCAGATGCCATCGAGGGGTGAAACAATTTGTTTTTCTCTTTTAAAAAGCAATTTTCCTGGCACAAGCTTGTCAAATAATGCTCAATTTGAAAGCTTTAATTGTTTCAGAGAGGTTGAAACAATAGTTGAAACACATCTGCTTTCTCCTCCAGTACCTGAATTTGAAGAGGGCTTTGACGAAGTGAAAGTCCATTCTCTCGAAATAGAAACAAAAAAAAACAAAATGGACTGTCGAAACCAAGCCCAGCCAAATCATAAAACTGCAAACAATGTTTGATTATTAATCAGCATAAAATTGACGTTGACAGTTTATATGGGTGGGCCATGTGTAAAATTAATTATTCGCACTAGTGGAGATTTCTCATAAATCTTGTGCGGTCACATTGTTGGGATAAAATAGAGGGAACAAACTCGTGTGCTATGTGATCAAGTTTCCATAGTGATGCATGTTCGGAAGGAAAAAATCCTATTGTCCAGTGCTGACCTCAATCAGCCACCCTGAAAATTCACTTAAAAAGAACATTTTAAATCCATCGGCCTTTGCCTCATCATTGTCCCCCCCCCCCCCCCCCCCCCCCCCCCACTCCACTTGGGCCATCTATTCCCTGTTCCTAGTTGTTGTTTGATACATGGTTACCTTTGTTCTGCCTTTAACACATTCTGATCTCTTTCTGCGCCACTATCAGCACCTTCTTAGCCTTAATCACCCCCATTTACATTCCCTTTGTGTTTCTGTCCATGACATCTTTGTTAATCTCCACCTATTGCGAACCCTCTATCCACACGCACCCCCCAACAGTGTAAAGCTGACACTATTTCCAGTTCTCTCCAGCATTGACAAAGATTCATCCAGATGCAAAATGTTAGCTCTCGTCTCTCTTCTGAGATGCTGTCAGACCTGCTGAGATTGTCCAGTATTTTCCATTTTTGTTTCAGATCCCAGCATCCGCAGTAATTTGCTTTCCTGGATTCAACGGAAAGATTTCGAAGTGTGGTAGTGAGCGGGAACTGCTGCGAACTTTCCGGCGCTCGGCCCGACAAGGCCGGCACCACACCGCAACATTAATTGGTCCACATATGGTGGCCCCACAGGCTGCACGCCGAAAATCAGGGCTCGCCTGCTGATTCGCCTGGACTGCGCTCACCAGCTCCCCGCTAGCAAGGTTGAGCAGCACTTAAACAGCTCTTGCACAGCCAACCCCATTCAGCTCGCAGCATGGGGCCAACACAACCAGCCCCAAGATTTGGAGATGCAGACCTGGGGAGGCTCTTGGATGCGGTCGGGGCCAGGAGGGATGTCATATTCCCCCGAAGGTCCCAGAGGGTGTGCCACAGGGCAGCCAATGCCGCCTAGGATGAAGTGGCAGCAGCCGTCAGGTTGGGCAGCATGACGAGGAGGACAGGTCTCCAGTGCCACAAGCAAGTCACAGTGAACTGTTCCCCACCCCCGGCAGGAGAAATTGTGTCACAACATTTGAGGGAGGGCCCAAACTGGTGTCGGTGTGCCAGACATTAAGATCCTCACCACATTTGAGGAATCGGCATTGGAGGTTAAGGGGGTGGCCGAGGACAGAGCAGTCAACAACGCAAAGGTCGGTGCATGCCGCAGAGGTGAGGATCCACCGAACCCCACGTGGACGACCTGTCAAAGGTGAGTTGTTAATGCCATACAGACTGTCCCATTCCTCCCACTGACCACATGTTCATTCTCCCACTGGACCTCCAACCAACAGCACTGGCCCATCTGGGGTGGTTCCCTCCCCCACCCCCTGTTGCATGAGAACACCTTATAGGTGAGCTCCAAGTCTGTCACCATAGATGCGTCACAGCTGTCATCCCCACCCTCCAGCAGTGCAGACACATGCACCTCGGTGGGCAACATTAGTGTTCAGGCTTCTAGGGCATCTGGGGCAAAGTCAGCATCTGGAACAGGGCAGCAAGGCTGCGCATGTGCCACCAGCAAGTGCGCCAGGGCCCTCCGACCCCAGAGGACGCCTGCCAGGGGCATCAAAGGCCACGGAACATGCTACCAGCAGGCTTCCCCCACCTCTGTTGTGTATCCTGGGGATGTACCTCGACACAGTGGTAGAGCACAGAAGGCTAAAAACACCGAGGATCTCTGAAAGAGAATGTGGGGGGCAATGGGTAGGTAGGGGGTAAGGAGGGGTGTGTGCATTTGGGGGCAGGGGAAGGGAGGGTGGGTAGGGAGAGTGGGGCGGCACCATCGGGAGAATGGGGCAATCGTGTACAATTGTCCGCGACAAATTGAATAAAAAACTTCACCACAACCAGTATGATGCCTCTAGCCCTTTGTCCCGCAATGTGAGCAGGCCATTAATCCCATGCCCCATCCTCACAGACATGGGGTCCTGGCCCACCATTGCCAACCTGCACACCCTGCCCACTAGGGAGGACAAGGATCACCGGAGGCTGTTGGATATGGTGTGGCTACCCTTAATTGTATGGAAATAGGGCTTAAATGGTGATTATTGGTTTGTCACTATGCTTTGGCGGGATCCCAATTTCACCTAGGGAAGAGGTCTTGTTGCATCGCAAATGGTTTGGATCCCAACATGGTTCTTGTTTTTGGCCTGTCCCACTATTTATTGGCCTCGTTGCATTCTCGCTCAAGCCAAGTGAGGCCACTGAATCGCACCCTATATTTTAAATGGAGGTTTCTTTTTTGACAGCCCAGTGACCTGGCAAGTTTTACAGTTTGCGTGGATTCACCTTGCGTACCTAATGTATGGGGCGGGATTCTCCCTTCTGGGGACTAAGACCCACGCCCGCCGGAAAAGGGCCGAGAATCACTCCTGACGTTTTACTCGCAGGTCCGGGGTGATTCTCCATTTTCCAGGGGGCTAGCAGAGCCCCGGCGTGTGTCCCGCAGCTCTAGCTGCCGGCGGGGCCCTGCTAACCTGACCGCTCGGCCGCACATGCGCATGGCGGCCGCAAGCGGGTCCGCACATGCACGCAGCTGCCCACCTCGGTGCGGAGCAACACAGCGGGTCGGCGCGGAGGAAGGTAGGTCCCTCCCAGATCGCGATGGCCCACCAATCGGTGGCCCCCAATCGCGTGCCTGGCCACCGCTGAGCCCCACCCTCACCCCGGAGTCAGATACCCCACTCCCCCCACCAGGACCGCCACCACGATTGCCCCATTCTCCCGATGGCGCCGCCCCACGCTCCCTACCCGCCCTCCCTTCCCCTGCCCCAAAATGCACACACCCCTCCTTACCCCCTACCTACCCATTGACCGCGGGTCCCAGCTCCCGCCGGGTGGTACCACATGTAAACCACGCCGGTGAGAGTTCGGCCGGTCGGCCGCGGAGAATCGCCGCGGGGGCCTGTTCCAACGGTCCCCGACCGGCACCGCGTCGACCGCGCACGTGGAGAATCGTGGAAGCGCCGTCGCGCTGGATTTCCGGTGTGAATGGCGATTCTCCGCCCACCCGCCGGGTGCAATTCTGGCGTGGAGAGTCGGAGAATTGCGCCCACGAACCCTGCTTTGCTTTCAGTGGAAATGTGACGGCCATTGCCACTGGCTGGAGATAGGTTGCTCACAAAATAATCCAGTGATATGGAATTCCCCTTTCCTGACTTTAATTTGAACCAATCAAGTGGATCTCCAGGTATCCAGCAACAGCAATGTCATCAAGCAGGGTAAGCAACCACTCGCATCAAATATATTCTCAGACAGCAAATCAGGAAATAAATTGCACTGATTCTCATTCTCTTTTCATTTGAAATTCTACAGAGAACAAAAATAAGTGATTGGAGCATAATGTTAGCAAGGCTGAGATATCAAACTTCGAATTCACAATTTTCAAATGATTTATTGAAAATGGTGAAATCTGTATTCAGAAAATGTTAGCTTTTCTGGGGCTGCAGGGGTTCTTCAGTAATAATTAGAATCATAGGATCGTAGAATCCCTACATTCCAGAAGCAGGCCATTTGGCCCATCAGGTCTGCACCGATCACTCGAAAAACCAGTCTACACAAACCCAATCCCCACCCTATCCCTGTAACCCCAACTAATTTTTGTACACTTCGGGGCAATTTAGCATGGCTTATCCACCTCACCTGCACATCTTTGGACTTTGGGAGGAAACCGGAGCACCCGGAGGAAACCCACGCAGACACGGGGAGAATGTGCAAAGTACACACAAGACGGTCATCCGAGGTCGGAAGCGAACCTAGGTCCCTGGTGCTGTGAGGAAGTGGTGCTAATCACTGTGCCACTATGCCGCCCCTTAATACACCGTTAAACCACCAATTACACCATATTCAACCAGGTGTAACCTTTTCCAGGGCAAGTTCTCATCGGTTCAGTGATTTTTAATTGACTGCAACAGTACACCCTATGCGGACAAAGTCCTGCAGTAGTAATGTCGCTGCACTAATAATCCAGAGGTTCCGGCTAAGGTTCTGGGTACTTAGGTTCAAATTCCACCATGGTATTCTCAGTAATGGTGACCATCCGTTGATTGGCATAAAAAATCCATCTGGTTCAGTGATGCCTTGAGGAAATCGGTCATCCTTACCTGGTCTGTCCTACATAGCTTACTGGCTTTGTGATGCAGAGCGACGCCAACAGTGTGGGTTCATACTCCCTCACTGGCTGAGGTTGCCATGAAGGCCCCGCCTTCTCAACCTTATCCCTCGTCTGAGATGTGGTAACCCTCAGCTTAGATCAGTGGCAGTCAGCTCTCTCGCTCAAAGGGGAGACCAGCCTATGGTCCTCTGGGATTATGGCGACTTTCATTCCCATTTGACTCTAAATCCACAGCAATTGCTTGGCTCTTAACTGCCCTCTGAAATGGCCTAGGAAGCCACTCAGTTCAAGGGCAATTTGGAATGGGCAACAAATGCTGGGCGTGCCAACGATGTCCACATCTCGTCGAAGAATTCAAATAAGAATTGCAGAATCACTGACTAAGTTCTAGATTTCAATATCTAGCCATGCACATGGAGGCTCCAGAGGTTGCTTTCAGTTTTAGACGATTAACAATGGTGAACGCTGCCATTACAACCACGAAATTAGGATCATTATTGTCAAAACTACAACTTAAATTGAACTACACCTTTGAAAGTAATGCCATCAATTACTACCCATCCTCAAAATCAAGAGTGCATCACATTAAAAAGAAATATTACACTCTGCAATATGGTTTTGTCAAGTAGAATTATAAATGGGTGAAGTTTAAAATGTGTTAGTTTTGTGTCCTCCCCAAGAAACTGTAAAACCAGTGACAGATCAATATGTAAGTAATAACATGCAAGGTTACACAGATATCAGCTCAGTTTGCCATTGGGAAGTGAGCCAGAATAAACTTGGTTTTCCTTGGAAGACAGAATGAACTGGATAAACTTGAATAGAGAAAGTTGTGCAAGATTTGTTGAACCAATGGAGTTGATTGGATAATTATAATTTATGATGCATCTTTTGACACGCTCTTATAGATGTAGACACACCATGTAAGGAAATGGATAATACACCAGGAAGTGTCAACTCACATGCTATACCACAAACTACTTGCCATACAAAAATGCACCACCCAAATATCTACAGATCAACAGTGCAAAATAGTTTATTGGGCTTCTGCCCAATTTCTTAAACAACTTCCCATCAAACTTCCTCCCTAACACATGCAACATCTTGCCCAGTCGCAAGAGTGACAGCAGCCAAGTCCAATTTCAAACTTTCTTTGATCCAAGGTTATCATTTGACAACGGCTTTGATACTAAACTTACATTCAAAAGTTCCTTGAACTCATCTGTGCTTGTTTTGAAATAACTTAGGTTGAATATATAACCTCAGAGCTCCTGTTTCAACATGAGGAAAAGCACACTTCTACTCAGACTGAAATAATCCAATTGACGCAGGCTGGGAAAACCTCCAGACTGCATAGCTGTGGGAATTGAAGAGATAGGTAGTGTTGACTTCCTTCAGCTGACAGTGGCAAGTCTAGGGAAAAACAAGCCCTGAGCTTCTGAGAGAGAGAACTAATACTGTTAATTAAGGTTTTCAAAGGGGCGGCAAGGTGGCGCCGTGGTTGGCATGCTGCCTTGTGGCACCGAGGAACCCATGTTTGATCCTGACCCTGGGTCACTGTCCATGTGGAGTTTGCACGTTCTCCCCGTGTCTGCGTGGGTCTCACCCCCGCAACCCAAAGATGTGCAGGGTAAGTGGATTACCCACGCTAAATTGCCCCTTAAATGGGAAAAAAAATTGGCTGCTCTAAATTTATTACAAAAGAACAAAAAAATTAAGGTTCTCAAAAACACCAAAATATTTGTTACTGCTCTACTGGCATTATTTAGAAATATTTTTTTTTAAAGTTAGACGTCTTGTTTGAAGCCCGTAGTCAACAAAATGAGAGAAAATTCAGACGATTTTTTATTTTGAATATAAAATGCTGAGCAATTTGATTAATCTTTCTCTAAATGGTTCCTGTTGCTGACTACCTTTTTGAAGTAAATTTGTTTGAACTCCATAGCTGGTGATTCACAAATTGGACAGTGTACACAGTCCAAGTTAAAGTTAAACTTGAAATTGCAGCCAAATTGATCTAAGAGGGTGATGAAGAAACATGATGAATGAACCTTCCACTGTTTCTTGAGATATTGCCCGATTTGAACTCTATCCAGATTCATACATTTTGATTAAACTAAAATATTGCTCAAGGACACTGAGATGGGAAGAATAAATAGTGCACTTGGAAAACCCAAAGAAGGAAAAAGAAAAGTAAATGTCGCCCTTTCTTTAAAAAAAGTCACACTTCCCACTGAAATGTGAGGTTGTTCAACCTAGCCCATTAAACTAAACTTTAATGAGTGGATCTGATCAATATGTGAGAGAGCGGCCTTTCTTTCACTTCAGTCCTGTGAAAAAACAGTTGATGTTGCTTGTACACAGCTTAAGTGTAACCCCTTAAAAAGCATATGAACAAACCTTCTCTCAGTACTGGATTCAAATCATCTCCTCGAGGTTAAAGAACTATTCTCAGCCATACTGTCTTCATATGGGGTCACTTATTTGGTCCTTCTGCGAAAGAAACTATTTTCAAATTCCAATTCTTCTTATGCATTGACATAAACATCAATCAATTAAATACTATTGTATAAAACATAACAGCAATGCAAGTCACTGTTGCACATTCTGCCTGAGGTTATTTTCATTCGAAAGATAAAATTTGGAGAATGCTTTTTTTCAATAAAAAACCCTGGAACAATTACCAGAATACATGGCAACTTGACCTCAATCACCAAACATGGTTTTGAACCATTATTATTTTGTTCTATTTAACATGAAATGTAAATTGCTTCCTCTGTTGCTGCCTGAGTAGCATTGGGACATAAATCCCCATAATGTGTACCTAATGACAGATAATGTAAGCTATTATAGGGGATTTAAATTCCTTTGAGTCAAAAGAGTAAACGATATCGCAGCATTAAAATGAAACATCTCCAACCAAGATTAGAGTTTGGTTAATGATTTTAGCAGATTCTGATTGAAGCACAATGGCCATCCAAAAGCAGACCATTGACAGGCACCCATTTCATCGTTTTGTCTTGTGTGCACTGATTTTAGGAATCGCTGAATAAAAAACTGTGTGAAAGAATTTCCCTGCAATGGTTCTTGCCCACAATTTATTTTTCCTTTTGCCAAAGGTGCCTATTTTTGCTGCACTCAGGTATGTTTCATGTAAGCCCACACAGTGAATGTTTGGTCTATTCCACCACAGGAGCAACAAACTTGAATAATTTCCAGATGGACGAACACGTTCCCGGACACAGGCACTTCACAGCAAAGGATCATGTGTTATGGCATGGATTTGTTAGCATGACTAAAAGTCCATGGGCTCAAGCACCTGAACATATAATTACATGATGATACTCCAATACAGTACTGAGGAAGTCCTGCACTGGGCACTGATTATTCGGGCCAAACGTCAATCAGAACAAATTATTAAATAACCACAAATCTGAACGTGCAGTAAGTCTCCAGTAGTGAAATTGTGCCACGGCATTATGCATTGGATCCACTAGATGGAGCTAGAGTGTTCATTACATTAAAGTCTGCCATGTTATTTTGAGTACAAGTAATGCAGTGAATATATGTTTGAGCACAATTTATATCATGGCCTAATATTTTTGAAAACAAATTAAATGGAGGTGATCCTTTGAAATAATGTTATCCAAACTAGGAAAGCATGTGGCACAGTGGTTAGAACTGCTGCCTCACAATGCCAGGGATCTGGGATTTTGGTCTTAGGTGACTGTGTACGGTTTGCACTTTCTCCACGTGTCTGCATGGGTTTTCTCCCACAGTCCAAAGATGTGCAGGTTCGGTGGATTGGCCATGCTAAAACTGCCCCTCCAGGGATGTACAGGTTAGGTGAGGATAGGGTGAGGGAGTGGGCATCTTTCTTTCAGAGGATTGGTGCAGACATGATGGGCTGAATGGCCTCCTTCTGCACTGTAGTGATTCAATATTCTAAAGCAGTGAGAAGGAAAATCATGGACTAATAACTTGAGCAGTGTACAATGTAATCAAAATGTTTCATAGGAGGTTTAGCAGAGGATTTGATAGGGACACCCAAAGGGGATGTTAGAACAGGTGACAAAAAGCTTCCTCAAAGAGGTAGGTTGCAAAAGAAGTGTCTTCCCTCACGTTCTGCATGTACATTTCAATTAGGGTCACCATTCCCCTGTTCACTGACTTAACCATTTCCACAGTCGTGTCAACAGTTTCACACTTAACATTCTACCAAAAACAACACATTGGAAAAAAGTGACAACGAACACTAACTTTGCTCATTGCCACTAAGTATACTCAACAAAGCTACTTTGTCCAAAAAAGGCAGCCACGAATCGGGATTTTTGTAAGCTGGAAATAAAAATAGTCAGCTGATAAATTGTACCACAGGCCACTTGATGACTCATTCTGTAATTCGGCATAAACAAAAGCCAAAAAGGCATTGAACAAAAGAGAATACTTCTCTAAATTGCAGTTGTCTCCGTGTATATTTGGGAGTAAATTATGCTTCGTTCACGATTATGCAACAAACGATGCATTTTTCACAGTTCAGTACCTGGGAACTCATGCTAGCATTCATAATTTGCCCATGTGCACTCAAATCTTGCCTGTGATTGCTAATTATGTACCTTTACAGACAGATTTCCTGACCCATATGAACCCACGGATTCAGGCGATGTAAATGACTTTTGTTTAAAGTATGTGAAGGAGGTGGGGATTTTCCTGCCTCAGAGAAGTATTCAGCGGCAGTGGAGTGAATTTAAGATGTCCAATTCAGACAGAGAAAGTGAAGGTCAAGCATGAATAATTGAGATTGGTTTTCCGAAAGAGAGCGAAACAGCCTCTTCGAACATTCAGACCTCACCAATGCCAAGTGAAATGCTGACACACCTTTCAATTAGACACCTACCAGGATTGTGCTGCATCGGAGTTCAGATAGGAATTGAAAGTTACGGCTTCCAAACTTTCAAATGTATTCCGAGGGACTTGAGCTCAGGTACCCGGGGCGGGATTTTGGGGTTCTTCCCACAGACTTCCAGCCCCGCTGAAGGGCCCTCCTCCTGAGTTCTGCTGTTCCCCAGTTGTGGGACAGGATGAGCCATGCAAAATGTCGTAAACATCAGCGGTGCTTGTAGATCCCGCTGTAGCCGGCAATGAGCTGCTTCCGTCGCAGGAAATTATGCCGCGGGAGGGTGTCAGGAAAATCCTTCCCCACGTCTTGTTGAGGTTGCCATTCACGCTACAAAATATCGACTGCAGAGTATGATGATGAAGTTTCATTTCAAATTCCTTCTACTAGTGACATGAGTCAGGGAATCAGTGCCAATGTATGGCCCTTATGCCCCCAGTGTTGAAAGCCATGCCTTCAGATGCCTGGTCCCAGGCATTGCCTCTCTAAACCATCTTTGTGCAAGCCTGTTTTTTTTTATAAATGTAGAGTACCCAATTTTTTTTTCCCCCAATTAAGGGCCAATTTAGCGTGGCCAATTCACCTGCCCTACACATTTTTTTTTTGTGCTGTGAGACCATGCAGACATGGGGAAAATGTGCAAACACCTCACGGACAGTGACCCAGGGTGGGCTTCAACCTAGGTCCTCGGTGCCATCAGGCAGCAGTGCTAACCATTGTGCCACCGTACCACCCCTGGCTTCCTTTAATTCGTCCGTTAAAAACTAGCTCTTTGACAAACTTGTCAGTCGCCTATGTCACCATATATGGCACAGCATCAAATTTTGCCCGACAAACACCCCTCTATACGTCTTTATTGAAGCATTTTGCAAATGCAAGTTGTTGTAGTATTGTATTCTCTGACTGGCATTTTCATCTGGGTAAGCTCCGTACTCGGAGCACTGTGTGACTGAAGTTGCCTTACATTGTACTAATGGATCTTTCAGTCAACCACGTATCAAAGAATATTTCATTTTATGGCAACAGGTTGCTCGAAAACAATAGAATGTTTAGAAAGAGCGATGCGTGCAAAGTGCTCGGAAAAACGTATTAAATTGTTTTTGATTGTGGCTCAGGAAATTTGAAGTAATTATGACTTTTATGATCGACACTTAAGCTTCTTAACAATCCAGCATTGAATAAGAAAGGAACCACCATATTTATTATAGTGTTAAATACCTTTACATACAGCAGTGTTCAAAAGCTCCTGCTGGTTTAACAACTTCATCTTGCAGGCTAACATAGCTAGTCTGGATCTAAGTATAGCATAATTCCAAAATGGGCAAGGCATTTTGTAGTTCTAAGACAATGCTTCTGAATTCTCATAGTCAGACTGATAGGTCATTATGGAGACATTACAATAAATTTGGATACAATTATATGTACTGAAAATGCTTTCCTGCACTGAGTGTGGTGTGCGTGTTCCTTAATGTGCTTAGTGATGGAAAAAAAAATCAGGGAGAACTAGAAACGTGTAAGAGGGAGAAAGGAATAAAATACTTTACTGATGGATTACAATTCATAGAGTAGAATTCCTACAGTGCAGAAGGAGGCCATTCGGCCCATCAAGTCTGCATCAATGTCACCCTTATCCCCGTAACCTAACCTGCTCATCCCTGGACACTAATGGGCAATTTAGCATGGGCAATCCACCTAATCTACAATCTTTGGACTGTGGCAGGAAACCAGAGCACTCCGAGGAAACTCATGCACACACCGGGAGGACGTGCAAGCACCACACAGTCACCCAAGGCCAGAATTGAACCCGGGCCCCTGGCGCTGTGAGGCAGCTGTACTAACCACTGTGCCACCCTAGGTGAGGAGGGGGCGCAACAAAACCTGTGTCAAGCACAAATGCTGGAATAGACCATATAGACCAAATGGCCTGTTTTTGTATTGTAGATTCTATTTAATCTTAAACCCCATACAGCAGTGAAACAGGACCAAGTAGTGCCCAGATGCTTTTCCAAAAGTGAAGGAAACAACATCACAAGTCACATTGATCCATTGCTAACCTAAAATGGCATTGATGGAAACCTAAGGGCAGGTTAAATAGCTGGCTTTTAAAGCAGACCAAGGCAGGCCAGCAACGCGGGTTCAATTCCCGTACCAGCCTCCCCGAACAGGCGCCGGAATGTGGCAACTAGGGGCTTTTCACAGTAACTTCATTTGAAGCCTACTTGTGACAATAAGCGATTTTCATTTCATTTTTCATTTCAGGTTGCTTGTGAGCCTTTCGGACTTGGATGGTGAATGAAGGCAAGACCCAGAAAGGGATATAGGGGCCATAAATTCTCCAGTTATTGGGATTCACTTTCCCTGCTGGCATCCCGCCAGTGGGTTTTGTGGTGGCATTGGGTGGTTTAAATGGGAAATCCCATTGACAAACGGTGGGAGGATAAATTCCCGCTGCCAGTGTGGCCAAGAAACACATGGCTGGGGGAACTGAAGAATCCCGTCCAAGATTGGGAGAAGTAATATTTCAACCAGAGAACAGAACATTCCGAGTTGAGCACCTCTTGTAGTGAGTTCAGATCAAGGTTCAGCTATAACCTGAAAGTCACGAAGGACTGGATTTTCCATCTGGATGGAAGAGATGTTGAGACTGTTTCTGGATATTAAACCAGCCTCCAAAGAAGGGAGGAGAGGAAGACACCACTCACTTGAGATTTTTCCTGGGATGATCAATTTATGACCAGAGTGCAGGTACATCAACAGATTAAGGCGGGATGATAGGCTCTTGAAGCTGGATGGCCAAAATGACTGAAATGGAGGATAAGTAAGAGAGAGTTCTTCAAAATATGGGCATTGTCTCTCCAGCTTCTTGAAAACTTTAATTAAAACATAGATTCAGTAAGCAAGTCACCACTTTGGGTTTGGCATGAAGCAATGTTGTGCAGGGATTCCCTCTACTACATAGCGGCCTGTGGCTGCACCTGTGCCTGAGAAGGCATGGAAGGGGGTCCTGCACCTAGGCACCAAGACAGGTAGGACCTACAGGCTTGCTGGGAGAGCTACCGCCCCCCGGCTTGCTGCTCTCTGCCCACCTCCAGGAAGCTAATTGGCGTCAGCCACCTAAAGGAACCTCAGGAGACCGACTGAAAAATTCCAGTCCCCTTTAATTGGCCACAGTTTCTCTCATTAGGAAGATATCAGCTGTATTGCTTGTGGGTAGGCAGCCTTGCTCGGCCTAATTCTGCCTGAACAGAAAATGGCCCAGAACTGCATGCCAGCTGGTCGGGTGACTTTTAGTTCCATTCATTTCTGATCACTCCCCAGCGAGGGTCAAACTTCCAGGCCTAAAAGTTTGAAAATCTATGTTATACTGGTTGCAGTGGAAATGACAATGTGACCCAACCTCAGCTGGTACACGAAATTCATGGGGCCAAAAGGAGTCACACATTAAAGCGTGGCTTCAGTTGTCTACAGCTCATCGTAAGGTCTGGGCAATTGAGAAATGCACCATTTTGGGTTCCCTGAAGCAAAGTTCATTTTCCTCTGTGACCTCTGTACAAAGGGTTGGGGGATGCTGGGTGGGAGGTTACCCTCAGATTATCAGAAGAAATGACCATCCTGGTCTGAATCATCAAAGGAACCACAACATCCAGCTGGTTGGCATGTTTGCTTGCCCGATATGGCCTGGAGCATGAGAACGCCCATGTTCAGAGTCCTTGCCTCCCCAGTGTCAACCAGGGGGACATGAAGTGTCCAGCAAAGCCCACATCACATGAGGAATATTGATCCTTCAAGGAAGATTATTCCTTGCCGAGCAACTCAACATCTAAAGAAACTCAAGCACAAGGTCTTGACTGGGTGTTCACCTAGTTCCAGTACACTCTTACTGAAATCATGGCTGGGTCTGTTTAAACAGTTGTTGATTTTAGATCCTTAAATATTTAAGTTGACTTATTGATTGTGAGGGGTGAAAACTGGATTTTTAGCGGTGCCTCATAGAATCATAGAATGGTTACATAGAACATAGAAAAATACAGCACAGAACAGGCCCTTCGGCCCACGATGTTGTTTGGCTATTTGGTTATGACACAGCCATTTTGTTACAGCACAGAAGGAAGCCATTTGGCCCCTCTGCACTGGTTCTCCGAAGGAGAAATTGACCTGGTGTCACATCCCCATCCTTCTCCTTAGAGCCCTGCACATTCTCCCTTGTCAGATAACAATCCCACCCCCTCATAAATCCCTTAATTGAATCACGGAATTCACAGGCAATGCAGGTCCCAACCATCCAATTACTTTAAAACTGTGCCTTTTTGTTCTTGGTCCGTCCGCCAATGGAAACTGTTTTCCGCCTACCCTGCTCCTGTACTCCTTTTAGAATTGTACTCTTGATTTTATGGTGTCTCTCCATGTTCTTCCTACCAAAATGAAAGACGGGGATTTGGCACCAGGAAAATTGCTCCTTCAGGGAACCAGGGCATTCAGATTTCTTGTCGACCCATTCCACTTATGTCCTGCTGATGTTCTATGCTATCCTCCTCAAAGTTCACAATGCTTCGAAATTTCATACCATCTACAAATTTGAAATTGTGCCCCAGTACACCAAGGTCCAAGTCATTAATATTTATCAGGAGGAATAAGAGTCTGAGCACTGACCTCTGGAGAACTCCACTGCAAACCGTTCTCCAATCTGAAATCTTCCTCCATTTATCGCTATTCTGTTTCCTGTCACTCAGCCAATTTTCTATATATTTTGCTACTGTTCCACTTGCCCTAACTTTTTAAAAAAAATATTTTTATTCTCCTCCTTTTTCACATTTTCTCCCAAATTTACACCCACCAACAATAAACAATAATCAACAACAGATATGTCAATCCCCATAACAATAACAACGATCCCATCCTCCCACCAACCCCCAGACAACAGCCCGCACGTTTACATAAACAAATGACAAAAAGGAATCAGGGATTACCCATAGTCATCCTCAATATACACAGCCCCCTCCCCCACAACCCTCCCACCATCCCCCCCCCCCAACTAATGTTCGATGTTATCCAGTTCTTGAAAGTGCAGAATAAATAATGCCCACGACTTGTAGAACCCCTCCGAGCTTTCCCTCAGTGCGAACTTAACCTTCTCAAGGATCAAATATTCCAACAGGTCCCCCCCGCCACGCCAGGGCACAGGGTGGAGAGGCTGCTCTCCATCCCAGCAGGATCCACCGTCGGGCGATCAACAAGGCGAAGGCTACGATATCTGCCTTCGCACCCGTTTCCAACCCTGGCTGGTCACCCCAAATATGGCCTCCCGGGTCCAGTTCAACGCGCACCACCTTGGAAATAACCCTAAAAACCTCCTTCCAGTACTCCCCTAGCTTTGGACAGGATCAAAACATATGAACATGATTAGCGCCCCCACCACCCCCCCCCCCCCCAACCCCCGCAACGCTCAGACACATCTTCTACTCCTTCAAAGAATCGGTTCATCTTCGCCCTTGTGAGGTGCGCTCTATATACCACCTTCAGCTGTATCAGCCCCAACCTCGCACATGAGGTAGAGGTATTTACTCTCCGGAGCACCTCACACCAGATCTCCTACTCAAAAACCTCTCCCAGCTCTTCCTCCCACTTTGCTTTGATCCCTTCCAGTGGTGCCTTATCCGCTTCCAAAATGGCTCAGTACACCGCTGACACTGCCCCCTTGTCGTCAGCACCTCCTCCAGCAATGTGGAGGCCGGTTCCTCCGGGAAGCTCTGTATCTCCTTCCTGGCAAAATCGTGAACCTGCATGTATCTAAACATTTCTCCCTGCTCCAGCCCATACTTCACTTCCAGCTCCCTCAATCCTGCAAACCGACCCCGAAGAAACAAATATTTTAGCATCTTAATCCCCTTCTCTACCCATTTCCGAAAACTTCCATCCCACCTCCCTGGCTCAAATCTGTGATTCCCCCAAATCGGCATTTCTCTTGAACCTGCCCCCAACCCGAAGTGTTGGCAAAACTGCCTCCAGATTTTCAATGAAGCTATTATTACCGGACTCCCTGAGTATTTCCCCGGAGCTATCGGGAGCGGCGCTGTTGCTAGTGCTTTCAGTCCCAACCCCCTGCACAAACTCTCCTCCATTCTGACCCACTGGGAATCAACCCCACTGACCCAGCTCCGCACCTTCTCCACATTCGCTGCCCAGTAGTAGTACACCAGGTTCAGGAGACCCAAACCCCCTGCCTGCCTTCCCCTCTGTAGCAGCACCTTTCTTACTCTGGCCACCTTCCCTCCCCATATGAACGAGGTAATCCTTCCCTCAATCTCTCTGAAAAAAGATTTTGGCAGGAAAATCGGTAGGCATTGAAAAATAAACAGAAATCGGAGCAACACATTCATTTTAACCACCTGTACCTGACCCGCCAGTGACAAAGGGAGACCATCCCACCTTGCCAGATCGGCTTTCACTCTCCCCACCAAATGATGCCTCCTCCACTCCCGGGGAACCTGCACCCCCAGATACCTAAAGTGAGTCCCTGCCCTACGGAATGGCAGACCCCCACCCCTGCCCCTACCCCCGGCCGAGACACCACAAAATACTCACTCTTGTCCAGGTTCAGCTTGTACCCCGAGAAGGACCCTAATACTCGCAGTAGCTCCAATATTCCCCCTATCGACACACTCGGTTCCTACACATACAGCAGCAAGTCGACGGCATATAAGGACACCCTATGCTTTATTCCCCACCCGCACTATTCCTTTCCATGCTCCCGTACCTCTTAATGCGATGGCCAACGGCTCAATCGCAAGTGCAAACAGCAGGGGGGACATATGGCATCCCTGCCTCGTCCTACGGTGGAGAGAGAAGTATCTCGAGCTGATGTTGTTTGTGCGGACACTCGCCTTCGGCTCCTTATATAATAGCTTTACCCAGTTCACAAATCTTGGTCCAATCCCAAACCGCTCCAGAACTGCCTTCAGGTACCCCCATTCTACCCGGTCAAATGTCTTCTCGGCGTCCAATGCCACAACCACCTCTGTTTCCTTCCATTCCTCCGGTGCCATAACGCTGTTCAAAACCCTCCAAATGTTCGAAAACAGCTGCCTCCCTTTCACGAACCCCGTCTGATCCTCACCTATCACCTTCGGGAGGCACTCCTCCAGCCTACCCGCCAGTACCTTCGCCAATACTTTTGCGTCCACATTCAGAAGTGATATGGGCCTATACGACCCACACTCCATCGGATCCTTATCTTTTTTCAGCAACAGTGAAATCGATGTCTGCCCCAAGGTTTGTGAGAGCACTCCCTTCCCTATCGCCTCTTCAAACATCCCCACCATCAGGGGTGCAACTTATCCTTGAATTTTTTTATCATATTCCACCGGAAACCCATCCGGCCCTGCCACCTTCCCCGACTGCATCCTCCCAATCGCATCCTTTATCTCCTGCTCCACTATTGCTCCTTCTAATGTAGCCCTGTCCCCCTCTCCTAGCCTCTGGTACTCCAACCCATCTCGAGATTCCTGCATCTCACGGTCTCCCCCGGGTGGCTCTGACCTGTACAACCTCTCAGAAAACTCCTCAGAAACCTTGTTAATCAGCTCCAGAGCCACCACCAGCTTCCCTGTCCTATCTCTCACCTGAAGAATTTCCCTTGCCGCTGCCTCCCTCCGGAGCTGACCTGCTAACACAAGCCCCCCCTTGATGTGACCAGCGAGTGCGGCCGTGATCTGTCCAACCTTGGCTTCTGCACCAAGTTCCAGTCCCCCCCCCACAATCAGCTCGTGTGTGTCCAAGTCGGGAATGATGTGGAGATGCCGCCGTTGGACTGGGGTGAGCACAGTAAGAAGTCTTACAACACCAGGTTAAAGTCCAACAGGTTTGTTTCAAACACGAGCTTTCGGAGCACGGCTCCTTCGGAGCACGGTTCCTGGTTGAACCAGGAACATTCCTCGTCACAATGGATGTCTCGGCACTCTACACCAGCATCCCCCATGACGACGGCATTGCTGCAACAGCCTCAGTCCTCAACACCGACAACTGCCAATCTCCAGACGCAATTCTGCAACTCATCCGTTTCATTCTAGACCACAACGTCTTCACCTTCGACAACAAATTCTTCATCCAGACGCACGGAACAGCCATGGGGACCAAATTTGCACCTCAATATGCCAACATCTTCATGCACAAGTTTGAACAGGACTTCCTCACCACACAGGACTTTCAACCGATGCTATACACCAGATACATCGATGACATTTTTTTCCTTTGGACCCACGGCGAGACATCACTGAAACGACTACACGATGACATCAATAAGTTCCATCCCACCATCAAACTCACCATGGACTATTCTCCAAATTCAGTTCCATTCTTGGACACACTCGTCTCCATCAAGGACGGTCACCTCAGCACCTCGCTTTACCGCAAGCCCACAGATAATCTCACGATGCTCCACTTCTCCAGCTTTCACCCGAAACACATTAAAGAAGCCATCCCCTATGGACAAGCCCTCCGTATACACAGGATCTGCTCAGACAAGGAGGAGCGCAACAGACACCTACAGATGCTGAAAGATGCCCTCGTACGAACGGGATATGGCGCTCGACTCATTGATCGACAGTTCCACCGCGCCACAGCAAAAAACCGCACCGACCTCCTCAGAAGACAAACACGGGACACCACTGACAGAGTACCCTTCGTCGTCCAGTACTTTCCTGGGGCGGAGAAACTACGACATCTTCTTCGCAGCCTCCAACACATCATCAGCGAGGATGGACATCTTGCCAAGGTCATCCCCACACCCCCACTACTGGCCTACAAACAACCGCGCAACCTCAAACAAACCATTGTTTGCAGCAAATTACCCAGCCTTCAGAACAGCAACCACAACACCACAAAACCCTGCCAGGGTAATCTCTGCAAGACATGCCAGATCATCGACATGGACACCACCATTACACGTGGAAACACCACCCACCAGGTACGCGGCGCATACTCGTGCGACTCGACCAATGTAGTCTACCTCATACGCTGCAGGAAAGGATGTCCCGAAGCGTGGTACATTGGCGAGACCATGCAGACACTGCGACAACGAATAAACGGGCATCGTGCGACTATCAACAGGCAGGACTGTTCCCTTCCAGTTGGGGAACACTTCAGCAGTCAAGGACATTCAGCCTCTGATCTCCGGGTCAGCATTCTACAAGGAGGCCTTCAGGAGACGCGACAACGCAAAATTGCTGAGCAAAAACTTATAGCTAAGTTCCGCACGCATGAATGCGGACTCAACCGGGATCTGGGATTCATGTCGCATTACATTCGGCCCCCACCAACAAGCCTGGACTTGCAGAGGCCTACCGACTGAACTGGCTTGGGACAATTCACACCTCTTTAACCTGGAGTTACCTCTCTCTCTGCATCTTTGATGATTTGATTGCCTGCAGGTGCTCGCATTCCGGGGCATCTCTGACTGTGTCTATATAAACATTTCTGGAACAAGCCTTTCCATTCACCTGAAGAAGGAGCCGTGCTCCGAAAGCTCGTGTTTGAAACAAACCTGTTGGACTTTAACCTGGTGTTGTAAGTCGGGAATGGCCACAAACACCTTCCTCGCAAATCCCACATCGTCCCAATTGGGACCGTATACACTTAACAGCGCCACTAATCTCCCCTCCAGCGCCCCTGCCACAATCACATATCTACCCCCCTGATCTGCCACCACCTTCTCCATCTGGAAGCGTACCCTTTTGCTGACCAACACCGCTACCCCTCGAGCCCTTCCATCAAATCCAGAGTGAAACACTTGGCTAACCCAACCCTTTTAAAGTCTCATCTGGTCCTTCACCCTCAAGTGAGTCTCCTGCAGCATTGCCACATTGGCTTTCAAACTTTTAAGATGCGCAAGCACTCTTGACCTCTTGACCGGACCTCCTCGCCCTCTCACATTCCACGTGGCTATCCTTACTGGGGGTCCCTCACCCCCCCCACCTTTCTTATCCACCACATTCATACCACCGGGCCCTGCCCCATATGCCTGACCCGCCCCTGTCCATTGTTAACATCGAACCCCTTCCCCCCTTCCAAGAACTTCCCCTACATTTCCCTCTGAAACAACATCTCCCAGCATCCATCCCTTCCCCTCCTCTCGCTCGCCTCAAAGGCCCACTGAAGCCTGCTATCCAGGCTCCGACGTCCGCAGACCTCCTCTCACCTCACCTCTGTTCACTAGCTGACTTTAGTTAGCTGGCGTGGGTGGCTCCCCCCGCCAAGATATATCGTCCCCTTCCACCCAGTCCCAGAGAAAGAAAAAACAAAACAAAACCAACAATTCAACCCCTACAATTCACTAACATAACATTTAACCGTCGCAACACAGAATGCCAATCAACCCACCATTAACCTGAACTCTGTAACAATGCAAAGAGAGGTAAATTACAATACACATCAGTAAAAAGAAAATTGTAGCATTTATACATTTTCCAGCTGCTCAAACACAGTCCACAGTCTCTCTTCCAGTTCCGCTCTTCACGTCTGTCCCAAGCCTTCTCCCCTCACGAACGCCTCAGCCGCCTCCGCTGACTCAAAATAAAAGTCTTTGGCGTTATACGTTACCCTCAGCTTCTCTGGGTACACCATACCAAATCGCACCCCCTTCTTGTACAATGCCGCCTTCACTCGCCCGAACGCCTCTCGTCTTTTTGCCAACTCCACCGTCAAGTCCTGGTAGATCCGAGCCGCAGTACCATCCCACAGCACCTCACGCTTCTGCTTCACCCAGCTTAATACCTTCTCCTTCATGCAGAACTTATGGAAGCAGATAATTATTGCCCTTGGCGGCTCGTTACCTTTGGGCTTCAACCTTAATATCCGATGAGCTCGGTCTAGTTTGTACCAGGAGGGGTTCTTACCCTCCCCCATCAGCTCTGCCAACTTCTTAGCGACGTATTGTGTTGACCTTGGGCCCTCTGTCCCTTCGGGCAAGCCCACAATTCTCACATTGTGCCACCTTGAGCGGTTTTTCAAGTCTTCAAGCTTTGCTCGGAGTCCTCTGTTGACTTCCACCACCCTCCGCAGCTCGTCCCCCATTGAGGTGACCTGGTCGCTGTGTCATACCCTGGTGGTGGCATTGCCAAGGTGCCTGGGTGGTAAGTCCAAGGTGCTATCCTGCTCACAGCCCAACCACCTGGGGCCCTCCAATGGGTATGGGAGATCCACCACCAGATGCCGTTATGACAGGTTCACATTTGTGTGGACCAGTGCTTGATAGCGCCGTGATGCGGGCATTCAATCAAAGGCCTTGGGAGATTCCAATGTAGACATATTTAAGTGAGGCTAACTGCTCCTCACCGGGCGGGATCCAGATTGCGACGTCTTGCGAAACTTCGTATGAACTCACAAGGCGTCCTGAACCTCACAAATCTCATGAGAGATTTCTCATGAGGTTTAACGGCCTCACCACATCTGGAGCGGGACGTGAAGAGGTTGTTCGATTGACCAATTCTGTTCAGCTTGGTAAGGTGATATAGTTAATGGGAGGAGCCAGGGGCTGAAGCAGTCAGGTGTTGGATTTTGAAGTTTCAGTTCAGTTAAAGATTTGTCTGGGGACAGCACAGGAGCAATTTCTCAGGCTGCCATTTTAAACAGTATTTAAAGATAGGCAAGAATCTGCATGTTGGGTCCTGAAAGATATCACTTTCTCAAAGTAGGGTATCCAAGACAATTGCCAATTGTGATGCAAACATGCCTGGGTTGGCTAACTGTGTTTAAAAGTGGATTTTTAGATCGAATGTGATGGGTTTTGCAAGAGTGGAGATAAAATCTAGCAATTAGGAATTTGTCTTTCATTGTTTTGTTAAGCATTGTTTAACAGGTAATTGTAAGCTCTTGTGTTTGTGATATTAAAACATAGAACATACAATGCAGAAGGAGGCCATTCGGCCCATTGAGTCTGCACCGACCCACTTAAGCCCTCACTTCCACCCTATCCCCGTAACCCAATAACCCCTCCTAATCTTTTTGGATGCTAAGGGCAATTTAGCATGTCCAATCCACCTAACCTACACGTCTTTGGACGGAGGAAACTCATGCAGACACGGGGAGAACGTGCAGACTCTGCACGGACAGTGACCCAGCGGGGAATTGAACCTGGGACCCTGGCGCTGTGAAGCCACAGTGCTAGCCACTTGTGCTACCGTGCTGCCCCTGAGTTAGTAATAACATTTGCTTTAATATACCATCTCTAAACTTGTGCGTGGAATCAGTCCTGGAGTGAAGAATCCTTTCGTCACAGTCATACAAATAAAATAAAATATTGGGGTTTCTGTCCGGTATCCTCGCAACTCTTGGGGTCTGTGCCTGGATATAAAATTGGCAATTTCTTCGCTTGGGGTCATTCGATAAATTTCAGGTTTACAGTTCCCCTACAGGAAATATAACAGGACGACCTGAGAGTTGAAGCCATTTCTCAGTTAGTAGCACTCTCGCCTTTAATTCACAAGATCTTTCAGAGGAGATGTTAAACCAAAGTTCCTCTGCCTGCTCCAATGGATGTAAAGAAATCCCATAGCGCTATTCTGATGAAGGGCAGGGGAGTGGTCCCCGGTCTTCTAGCCAATACTTATCTCTCAATCAACATCACAAAACCCAGGTTATTTGGTGATTATCAGATTACTGTATGTGGGAGTTTGCTGTGTGCAAATTGGCTGCATATTTCCTGCAATACAAACTTAAAACGTATTTTGTTGGCAATAAAGCATTTTGAAATATCTGGTGGGTGGTCATGAACGGTGCGATCTAATGCATGTCTTTATGTGATTATGCCATTGTGTATTCTTATAAACAGCGCATTTCCACGATTTTTTACCTATGCAAATGATCAATTTATAACACTTTAAAGTACTTCAGAGTACAAATGTACATTTATTATGTGGAAGGTGTTTGATGTTAATATTCATCTACATTACTAGCTAACTTTTGCAGACACGACATTGAATGTTGCAGAGCTTCCAGGTTGAAAAATAATGTTATCCATTGAATAAAAGTTGCACAGCTTTCAGACACTTTTCTACAACAATATATTGCTAAGCATTAGCTTGGACTGCCAGCTAGAGGACAAAGCAAAATTGGAATACTGCTTAGATTTTCTATGTGTTGGTGGGCGTTTAGAAGATTTCCCTAAGGGAAGCTCAATTTCACTGGCAACAAACCACCAACTGATCGAACAGACAATCTGTTCAACATACTGACCCTTCTTACAAATTCCACTTAATTTCTGGAAGGAATTTGTAATGTTCAAAGGCTTTTTTCTGTGCAAGCAACTCAGATGATGGATGAGTTTCATGGTGTTTCTGGCACTGGGCCACGTTAAGTACAGTTTTGTCCTTATCTTGACCTCTCCCAGTACAAATCCAATCTGACTTCCAGGCCAGACCCTCGAGCAGGTGAGCAGCCTGCAGACTCCAGTTGTTTCTGGGCTTGTAAACTTTTCATCATTTGAAATATGCAAAAATCAGGCTATTGAAGAACTGGGCTCTCAGTAATCTTTAATATGGAAAGGTCATCCACAATACTGGCATGGGCATTGTTCAAGTGCAGGCTGTCACTGACTTCTCAACATTAACTATCAGTTTAACACAAGGGTTCATCTGTGGTGCCATTGTCTCTCATTTTTAAGCACAGAATTAACATTGCAGATGGAGGTCACTCGGCCCATCAAGTCCACACCGGCCTCTGGAAAAGGGAACCCTACTTAATCCCATGCCATCCCCACAACTCAGCAACTGGACACAACCTTTGGACACTACGGGGCAATTTAGCATGGCCAATCCACCTAACCGGCACATCTTTGGACTGTGGGAGAAAACCGGAGCACCCGGAGGAAACTAATGCAGA
Organism: Scyliorhinus canicula; assembly: GCF_902713615.1. Classification (NCBI taxonomy): domain Eukaryota; kingdom Metazoa; phylum Chordata; class Chondrichthyes; order Carcharhiniformes; family Scyliorhinidae; genus Scyliorhinus; species Scyliorhinus canicula. The sequence continues at coordinate 27,844,202 of NC_052164.1, forward strand.
CAGGGGGAGAAAGTGCAGACTCCACATAAACAGTGACCCGAGGTCGGAGCTGAACCCGGTACCCAGGAGCTGTGAGACAGCAGTGCTAACCACTGTGCCACCGGTGGCCCGGTAGCACAGTGATTAGCACAGTCTGCTTCAAAGATCCAGGATCCCAGGTACAATTCCCGGCTTGGGTCACTGCCTGTGCTGAATCTGCACGTTTTCCCCGTGACTACGTGTGTTTTCTCCGGGTGCTCCGGTTTCCTCCCACAGACCAAAGATGTGCAGGTTAGGTGGCTTGGCCATGCTAAATTGCCCCTTATTGTCCAAAAAGATTAAGTGGGGTTACTGGGTTACGGGGATAGGGTGGAGGTATGGGCTTAAGTGGGATGCACTTTCCAAGGGCCTGTGAAGACTCAATGGGCTGAATGGTCTCCTTCTGCACTGTAAATTCTATGATCTAAGCACCCTGTTTGAATGGAAATAACTACATATTGTACAGGTAAAGCTTCTGCCAAGAATCATGTAACGTGAGGGAAATGGGGTGTGGGAGGATTATCAAAGAAAGAACAAGTTAGAACAGCCACACAGCCAGTGCAGAAAGCAGCAATGCAAAACCCAACCTTCACAATTTGCAAACTCTGTATATGTTTTTCAATGGGGAAGTGCGCGTGTTAGCGGTGCATGGGATTGAGATGGGAAGGGGTGGTGTTGGAGAGTTGAGTATACTGGTCTTTGCAAGAGGGATGGGGGCAGAAGGAAGAGCAAAGAAGTAAGAGATGGTACTACCCTATATATGGTACAGGTGGAAGTGTAGTGAAGGGTGTGGTGGCCTATATGAGGGCAATGAGACTATCCAAACTGGCTTTTAAAATATATGTTAAATTCCTTGGCTATAATTTGCAAATTCTATTATGGTTAGTTGTTTCATTATAGATAGTTTGGGACATTTATTTGTGTGGAGATAGCCTTTGAACAATACTGCAGCTCCCTGAGGCACCTCCATGTGAAACCGTCCACCTGAACTCTTCCTCACCTTGGCACCACACCCCCCCCTCCCACCCACCTCACCCCACCCCCACTCCCGTCTCGCAATTCTCTCTTTCACATTGACTCATTGTTGGGCTTATAGATTTTTTTAATAAACATTCTATTGAGATATTTATGGTTTTACAACAACAACAAAATAAACAATGTACATGAATTTATAAACATAGTGCAAAAGCCCGTCTTCCTCCCTTACAAGTCCCACCTTTACTAACCCCCTACTGTAAAATAATCTAACCCCCAGCCACCCCCCCCCCCCCCCCCTTCCCCCCCCCCCCCCCCCCCCCCCCCCCCTTCTGCTGACAGTTAATTTTGCGCAAAGAAGTCGACGAACATCTGCCACCTCCGGGCGAACCCTAACATTGACCCTCTCAAGGTGAACTTCATTTTCTCCAGACAGAGAAAGCTAGCCATGTCAGTTAGCCAGGTCTCCGCCGTCGGGGGCTTTGAGTCCCTCCAAGCTAATAGTATCCGTCTCCGGGCTACCAGGGAAGCAAAGGCCAGAACGTCTGCCTCTTTCTCCTCCTGGATTCCCGTGTTTTCCGACACTCTGAAAATCACCACCTCTGGATTGATGCCACCCTTGTTTTTAACACCGTGGGCATTACATCTGCAAAACCCCTGCCAGAATCCCCTAAGCTTCAGGCATACCCAGAACATATGGACATGGTTCCCTGGTCCTCCCGCACACCTTGCGCACCTATCTTCTACCCCTAAGAACCTGCTCATCCGGGCCACTGTCATGTGGGCCCGGTGAACGGCCTTAAATTGTATCAGGCTGAGCCTGGCACATGTTGTGGACGCGTTGACTCTACTCAACGCTTCGGTCCAGAGACAATCCTCTATCTCTCCTCCTAATGCCTCTTTCCACTTGCGTTTCAACTCCTTGGTCTGCATCTCCTCTGACCCCATGAGTTCCTTGTAAATGCCAGAAGCCCTCCCTTTTCCAACCAACATTCTAGAAATTACCCTGCCCTGTATCCCCTTGGTGGTAGTAGCGGGAAGGTTGAGGCCTGCCTGCATAGGAAGTCCCGCACCTGCAGGTACCTAAATTAATTTCCCCTCACCAATCCAAATTTCTCCTCCAGCTCCCTCAGGCTAGAAAAGCTCCCCTCTATAAACATATTCCCCATCCTCTCAATCCCTGCTCTCTGCCATCTCCCAAATCCTCTATCCATCCTTCCCGGGGCAAACCGGTGATTATTACAGATTGGGGACCAGACCGATGCTCCCTCCCCCCCCACATGTCTCTTCCATTACCCCAGACTCTCAGGGCCACCACCACCATAGGGCTGGTGGAGTACCGTGCTGGCGGGAACTGCAGAGGTGCCGTTACCAATGCCCCCAAACTGGTGCCCTTGCATGAAGCCACCTCAACACGTTCCCATACCGACCCTCCCCCACCACCCACTTCCTGATTGTGGCTATATTCGCTGCCCAATAGTAATTACTAAAGTTCGGCAGCGCCAGCACGCCCTCCCCCCCCCCCCCCCCCCGACTCCGCTCAAGTATCCGCTTTTTTACTCACAGGGTCGTACCCGCCCATACAAAGCCAGTGATTATCTTATTGACCCATTTAAAAAAGGACCATGGAATAAAGATGGGGAGACACTGAAACACAAACAGGAATCTCGGGAGGACCGTCATTTTCACTGTCTGCACCCTCCCAGCTAGTGACAACAGGAGCGCATCCCACCTCCAAAAATCGTCCTTCATTTGGTCTACTAATCGGGCCAAATTTAACTTGTGTCGCCGTTCCCATACCCGTCCACCTGGATGCCTAGGTACCGAAGGCTTCCCCCTACCACCCTAAATGGCAGTTCCCCCAATCGCCTCTCCTTCCCCCTTGCCTGGACCCTGAACATTTCACTTTTCCCCATATTTAGTATATACTCCGAAAACCGACCAGATTCCCCCAGAATCCTCATAATTTCTTCCATCCCCTCCAGTGGGTCCGATACATCCAGGAGCAGATCGTCTGCGTAAAGCGAGACTCTGTGTTCCACTTCCCCCCCAGATCAGCCCCTTCCAGTCCCTTGAGGCTCTCAGCGCAATTGCCAGCGGCTCTATGGCTAATGCAAACAACAGCGGGGAGAGGGCGCATCCCTGTCTTGTCCCCCAATGCAGCCTGAAATAGTCCGAATGTTGTCCTATTCGTCCATACGCTCGCAACAGGAGCTTGATACAGCAACCTGACCCAGTCAATAAAGCCCCGCCCAAATCCGAACCGTCCCAGTACCTCCCACAGATTCCCATTCCACCCGATCAAAAGATTTCTCTGCGTCCATTGTGACCACTACCTCCACATCCCTACCTTCTGGGGGCATCATGATCACATTTAACAACCTTCTTACATTGGCCACCAACTGCCTACCCTTAACGAACCCCGTCTGGTCCTCCCCAATCACGTCCGGAACACAGGGCGGAATTCTCCACTCCCGGGAAAAATCGGGAAGGCCGTCGTGAACTCGGCCAAGTTTCACGACGGCCTCAGAGGCCGCTCCTCTCACCGTATTCACCCCCACCCGGGGGGCTAGGAGCGGCGCTCCGTTATTCTTGGCGGCCGGGAATGACGCGGCCGGCGCACCTAAGTGACGCCAGCCGAGCATGCACAGGTTGGCCGGCTCCAACCCGCGCATGTGCGGCTGACGTCACGACGGCTGACGGCTCAAACCCGCGCATGCGCGGTGGCCGTCTTCCTCTCCGCTGCCCCAGAAGACGTGGCGGCTTGATCTTGCGGGGCGGCGGAGGGGAAAGAGTGCGTCGCTTTGAGACGCTGGCCCGACGATCAGTGGGCACTGATCGCGGGCAGGTCGCCTCCCGAGCACGGCCGTGGTGCTCACTCCCCTCTCCGCCCCCCACAAGCTTCAAACGGGCCTTTGGCGCCCATGTTCATGACGGCAGTGACCAGGTGTGGTTGCTGCCATTGTGAAACGGTCATGAACGGCAGGCCGCTTGGCCCATCCGGGTCGGAGAATCGCCAGTCGCCGTGAAAAACGGCGAGCGCCGATTCTTCCGAGTGGGGGGTGGGAGAATCGCGGGGGGCGCCAGAGAGGTGTGAAATGAGTCACCCGGCCCTCCCGCGATTCTCCCACCCGGCGTGGGGAGCGGAGAATCGCTCCCACAGTCTTCAATCCTAGAGGACAAGATTTTGGCCAGCAGTTTGACGTCCACATTCAATAGGGATATCGGCCTGTCGGACCCACATAGCTCCGGGTCCTTGTCCAGCTCCAGCATCAAGGAGATTGTGGCCTGTGACATCATCGGGGGATGCACCCCATGCTCCCTTGCCTCATTGAATGTCCTCATCAACAGCGGCCCCAACATCCCAGAGAACTTCTTATAAAACTCCACTGGGCACCCGTCCGGCCCCAGGGCTTTACCCGGCTGCATGGCCTTCCGACCCTCTGCTAGCTCTTCCATCCCGATCGGGGCCCCCAGCCCTTCTACCAACCCCCCATCCACCTTTGGGAAGTTCAGCCCCCCTAAAAAGTGTCTCATCCCCTCCGGCCCACCTGGGGGTTCCAACCCATACAGCCTACTGTAAAACTCCTTGAACGCCTTATTCACCCCTGCTGAGTCTCCAACCAGGTTCCCATCCCCGTCTTTTACTTTCCCACTCTCCCTGGCTGTCTCCCTCTTTCTAAGCTGCTGCGCGAGAATTCTGCTGGCCTTCTCTCCATACTCATAGATCGCCCCCCCCCTCACCTTCCTCAGCTGCTCTATCGCCCTCCCTGTAGTTAACAAGCCAAACTCTGCCTGTAACCTCCGTCGTTTCCTTAAAAGCCCTGCCTCTGGGGTCTCCGCATACCTCCATTCGACCTGCAATATCTCCTTTATCAGTCGTTCTCTCTGCTATGTCTGTCTTCTCCCTATGGGCCCGTATCGAGATCAGCTCTCCTCTAAACACTGCCTTCAATGCCTTCCAGACCACCGCCTCCGAAACTTCGTTGACTTCCAGGTAGTTCTGAATGCATTTCCTCAGCCGCCCGCACACCTCTTCGTCAGCTAAAAGTTCCACGTCCAGCCTCCAGTGCAGGCACTGGCTACTCTCCTTGCGAACCTGTAGGTCAACCCAGTGCGGGGCATTATCTGAGATTGTGATCGCCGAATACCCCGTGTCCACTACCCCCGTCAGTAGAGCCCTATTCAAAATAAAAAAATCAATCCAGGAGTACACTTTATGCACGTGTGAGTAGAAGGAGAACTCCTGCATTCTCGGCTGCCCAAATCTCCATGGGTCCACCCCCCCATCTGCTCCATAAACCCCTTCAGCTCCTTTGCCATTGCTGGCACCCTGCCTGTCCTTGAACTCGACCGGTCTAACCCAGAGTCAATAACTGTGTTAAAGTCCCCTCCCATGACCAACATATACGAATCCAGGTCCGGGATCTTCCCCAGCATCCTCTTTATAAACTCCACATCCCAATTTGGTGCGTACACATTTGCTAGTACCACCTGCAACCCGTCCAGTTTCCCACTGACCATAATGCACCGGCCTCCCACATCCGCAACTATTCTTCCCACCTCAAATACCACTCGCTTATTAATCAGGATTGCGACCCCTCTAGTCTTCGAGTCCAGCCCCGAGTGAAAAACCTGTCCGACCCATCCCTTCCTTAATCTGATCTGATCAGTTACTCTAAGGTGCGTCTCCTGTTACATTACCACGTCCACCTTCAGTCCTCTCAAATCCGCGAACATGCGTAGCCTCTTACCTGGCCCAATTAGCCCTCTCACATTCCATGTGGTCAGCCTAGTTGGGGGCTGATCGCACCCCCCCCTTCGCCAATCAGCTATCACATTTCTTGGGCCAGTCTCCAGCCCGTGCCCCACGCATCCGCCGGCCCACCCCCAGGCATCCTCCGCCCCCGACCTCCTTTCTGTCCCACAGCAAAAGTCCCTCCCCATCAGCAGAATATTTCCCTCACCTAGTAACAGCACTATGTAAACTGACCCCTTCGACAAGCATAACATCTGCTCACCCCCCACTGTGCTTCCGTGAGCTAACCCGCCCAGCTAGCTTGGTGACCCCACCCATGGCGCCAGACATTCTCCCACCTATTGTTCCCTCCCCACCCTCGCCCCCGCATGGACACACATATTAAAAGGAAAAGCAGTCCCAACATAATTGCCCTAAAAAAAGAAAAGAAACATGATAAATAAAGAAAAGATCAAACAGAAGATCCAGCATCTAACAAACACACCTCCATCCCCCATCAGTGCAAATGTAAACGTTAACTCACTTCGCTCTGCAACAGGCCCCAAATCAATACAGAAGGCATTACAAATAATGTCCTGAAAAAAGAAAAACAAGAATTTTTTTAACGTTAGCAGTGCAGCAAAGTTCAAAGTCTTCAGTCCGCCACCAGTCCTTTCCTTCGAGCGAAGTCCATCGCTTCCTCGGGTGACTCAAAATAAAAATGTTGTTCCTCATATGTGACCCAGAGACGGGCCAGATACAGCAGTCCAAATTCATCTTTTTCTTAAAAAGGGTCGCCTTTATCTGATTGAACCCCACTCTTCTCCTGGCCACCTTCGCATTCAGATCCTGACAGATCTGCAGGATACTGTTCTCCCATTTACAACTCCGTGTCTGTCTGGCCCACCATAAAATACGCTCCTTGTCCAAGTACCTGTGGAATCTCACCACCATTGCCCTTGGGGGGTCCCTCACTCGCGGCTTTCTCGCGAGTGCTCTGTGAGCCCTGTCCACCTCCAAGGGTTGGGAGAGCGTCCCATCCCCCAGCAACTTCTCGAACATGCCCGCTATGTATGCCCCAGCGTCCGCTCCTTCAGACCCCTCCGGGAGACCGACGATTCTCAGGTTCTGCCGGCAGGACCTATTCTCTAGGTCCACCACCTTTTCCAGGAGCCTTTTCTGCTGGTCTCTCAGCATCCCCAACTCCACCGCAGTTTGATGTTCCTCCTGCTCAGCCAGCGCCTTCTCTATTTTCTGGATCGCATCCAAGAAAGGGATGCTAGCTTGGTGACCCCTGCCCATGGCGCCAGACATTCTCCCACCTATTGTACCCTCCCCATCCTCTCTGCCCCCCCTCCACCCCATACAGACACACAAATTCGAAAGAAAAGCAGTCCCAACACAATTGCCCTAAAAAAATAAAAAAATAAACGATAAACAAAGAAAAGATCAAACAGACGATCCAGCATCTAATCATTGGGCATCCAATCTAAGTTTCAGCCGCGCAATCGATTCTTTAATCGGGTCCAGCATTCCTGCTTCTGCTTGGCGAAGCCCTCCTGAATAAACTGCATCAGCTGCTCCGTTGACCGGTCATCCGCCATGCTTTCTCCTGCTGCAGCTTCAGCCCAAGCCTTCTCTGTTCGTCTATTTCTTCCTTTGTGAGCACTTCTAGTCCACTTCTCCATGCACCAATGTAGGAATCCACTCCACAATTGCCTCTACCATCAATTTACCAAATCACGTCCGATACAAAATCGGACGGAAAAAGTCCAAAGGTCCGACCCGAGCGGGAGCCACCAAATGTGCGACCTACTCCTTCATAGCCGCCATCAGAAGTCATTGGGCTTATAGTTAATGGGCCACTGACCTGCCCCTCGAAGCTTACTGCCTCATGCCTTCTTGATTTTGATGCTGCCTTGGAGAATTGAATCAATCTGCATGAAGAAGAATTCCAAATATCACAGATTGCGAGATCCTATCCTTTTTTAAAAATTAGATTGGATAATCCTAAAACTGTTTATATTGCAGAGCATTTTTATTATTGTCATTGAATTCCAAAGTTTTATCGATTTCTGCACATTAACCATGCAGGGAATTTCTCCAGGCAGTGGGTTTGTATGCAGGGAATAAAATACTCTGAAATTGACATTGAGTAGGGGTCCCAACACCATCCTGCCCTCTTTGAGGTTTCTGTTGGGCGGGATTGAGGGTAAGCAGGAACCTGCCGAGGATCTGTCACAAAAGCTATTAAGGCAATAGAAAAAACACTTCAGAATAGTTTTAATCGTCATCTCTGGATTTCTGGGCGGCACGGTGGCACAGTGGTTAGCATTGCTGCCTTCGGCGCTGAGGACCCGGGTTCGAATCCCAGCCCTGGGTCACTGTCCGTGTGGAGTTTGCACATTCTCCCCGTGTCTGCGTGTGTTTCACCCCCACAACCCAAAGATGTGCAGGTTAGGTGGATTGGCCACATCAAATTGCCCCTTAATTGGAAAAAAAATAATTGGGTACTCTAAAATTAAAAAAAAAAATTATATACGTATCTCTGGATTTCCCGGATCCAGGATCAGCGAGGCACATGCATGGCGGGAAGAGGATCTTCAATGAAACTGATAAGTTGGAAAGACTTTGAGCAATTACACTGAAGAGATCCAGCAGTAACCAAAATGGGAGCTCTCCTCGAAGCACTTCTTCTGTCAAAGAGCGCAAGCACTGCTTAACAGGCAATTGTGAACTTCTCCCATCTAGAACTTCTCTCACCTTTAGCTTCACTTCCCTGTTTCACCATCGCGTGGAAGTGGCTTCTCGGGCTCCAACTTACACCTCTTGTAGAGGGGCAAGAGCAGAAGCAACAGAAACAGGAGCAACACCAGCATCAGCATCTGCCGTCATCTACTCAGCTACATGCACCTCCACAAAGCAAAGGGGATGGGCACTAAGATCCAGCTGGAAGGAGGTGCCCCAATATAGGATCTGCAGGGAGAGGATGGAGGATCAGCTCTCCCAACATGCCTGAATACCAGTGGCTAAAGAGGCTTTCAAGCAGGTCGCTGCTGATACCTGCAGCCTACTGTAAACTGTGATTTCTATATGCTTTATTGTGTCCCAACGAAAGGTTGTCAATCTGAAATGTTTTTCGCCTTCCACAGATGTTGCTGGCCTGCTGAGTATTTCCAGCATTTGATGTTTTTATTTCTATAATTTTCCAACAGTTTACTTCCCCATATCTTGTGGACTTACATAAATAAGCATTTCGATGAGGAACTGTTGAAGCACCTTACACATTAATTCCTGAGCACTTACTGAGCCAACAATAAAGGTTATTGGAAAAGTGAATAGATCTCATCAGTTTTGCCAACCCGTACAATCCCGAGGCCAATTTTTAAATCCGCTTCCCCCTGCCCACAAACATAAAAATTGCATTTGCCTAATTTGTATTAGAGGAATCACCCAAATCATTGCAGCAACTTTGGTCTCTATTTCCAGTATCTTTCATATTGCTGCTTCTGTTCGACATAATGAGGTAAGAAAAATTCAAAACTGTATTGGGGGAGGGGGGTATTTGGGGGGGGGGGGGGCGCGGGGTGGATTGTAATATTCCTCACATGGGCTTCCTGCTCGGTTCCCTCAAACTCCCACCTCTCTGCAATTTTACACCGTGATGACCATGTCTTTGGCAGCCCGTCCCCTTATCCCAATCGAGGCCCTTAAGCGGCCAATTATTGACTACTAAAGGACTGTTTCCCACCCAGCCTCAGTTTCTAGGCTGACGAAAGGAGTTTCCAGATGTGGGGGAAAGCCTGAAAATTATTGGATTCATGCCACAGGTGGGGGAGAGGACAAATGCTTCCATCAGCAACCCCTTTTTAACTTTGGGCACTCCCCCCCCCCCCTTAAGGTCTGGACCCCTTAGGAGCTGGTTTAGCACAGGGTTAAAGAGCTGGCATTTAAATCAGACCAAGGCAGGCCAGCAGCACGGTTCAATTCCCATACCAGCCTCCCCGAACAGGCGCCGGAATGTGGCGACTCGGGGCTTTTCACAGTAACTTCATTTGACGCCTACTTGGGACAATAAGCGATTTTCATTTCTTTTTTCATTTTCAAGGTCCGGTAGCCTCAGGAGTCCCTCCCCCACCCCCCACCCTCCACACCCTTCACCAGCCTTTCCCCCAACACCTCAATCCCAACTACCCACCTCCCTCCAGGCTACTCCTGGGCCTATCCACGCACCCCTCATCTCACAGTATTAAAACTTACCTCTTCCTGGAATCCTGGGACTTATGCCGGAATTTCCCAGCCCCGCCAGGGCGGAACTCACTGTGGGAGAGTTGGCAGCCCAGCCAATAGTCCATTGATGTTCAGTGGGACAAGATGATCCCGGAGGCAAGTGGAGGTGGAAAATCCCACCCTTTGATTCCGGAAACTGCACGCGATGCCAGTACTGCCCAATGAGCTTCTGAGATTGCACGGACTAGTGAGTTGCCGACCAATCATATTAGACCATAAGACCATAAGACATAGGGGCGGAAGTAAGGCCATTCGGCCCATCGAGTCCACTCCACCATTCAATCATGGTTGATTTCAACTCCATTTACCCGCTCTCTCCCCATAGCCCTTAATTCCTCGAGAAATCAAGAATTTATCAATTTCTGTCTTAAAGACACTCAACGTCCCGGCCTCCACCGCCCTCTGTGGCAATGAATTCCACAGACCTACCACTCTCTGGCTGAAGAAATTTCTCCTCATCTCTGTTCTAAAGTGACTCCCTTTTATTCTAAGGCTGTGCCCCCGCGTCCTAGTCTCCCCTGCTAATGGAAACAACTTCCCTACGTCCATCCTATCCAAGCCATTCATTATCTTGTAAGTTTCTATTATATCTCCCCTCAACCTCCTAAACTCCAATGAATATAATCCCACGATCCTCAGACGTTCATCGTATGTTAGGCCTACCATTCCTGGGATCATCCGTGTGAATCTCCGCTGGACCCGCTCCAGTGCCAGTATGTCCTTCCTGAGGTGTGGGGCCCAAAATTGCTCACAGTATTCTAAATGGGGCCTAACTAGTGCTTTATAAAGCCTCAGAAGTACATCCCTGCTTTTATATTCCAAGCCTCTTGAGATAAATGACATTACATTTGCTTTCTTAATTACGGACTCAACCTGCAAGTTTACCTTTAGAGAATCCTGGACTAGGACTCCCAAGTCCCTTTGCACTTTAGCATTATGAATTTTGTCACCGTTTAGAAAATAGTCCATGCCTCTATTCTTTTTTCCAAAGTGCAAGACCTCGCACTTGCCCACGTTGAATTTCATCAGCCACTTCTTGGACCATTCTCCTAAACTGTCTAAATCTTTCTGCAGCCTCCCCACCTCCTCAATACTACCTGCCCCTCCACCTATCTTTGTATCATCAGCAAACTTGGCCAGAATGCCCCCAGTCCCATCATCTAGATCGTTAATATATAATGAGAACAGCTGTGGCCCCAACACTGAACCCTGCGGGACACCACTTGTCACCGGTTGCCATTCCGAAAAAGAACTTTTTATCCCAACTCTCTGCCTTCTGTCTGACAGCCAATCGTTAATCCATGTTAGTACCTTGCCTCGAATACCATGGGCCCTTATTTTACTCAGCAGTCTCCCGTGAGGCACCTTGTCAAAGGCCTTTTGGAAGTCAAGATAGATAACATCCATTGGCTCTCCTTGGTCTAACCTATTTGTTATCTCTTCAAAGAACTCTAACAGGTTTGTCAGGCACGACCTCCCCTTACTAAATCCATGGTTGGCAGATGTCTAAGGCGGGACTGAGTAAGAGGCCCAATTCCTACCTGCAACAAATTAATGCTCATTGGAGTGTGAATTGTTACCTCGGGTGTGTTCCCCGTTGACTAGTCAGATGGCAGGGCTGAAAACTCCACCATCATAAAAGTCTATAATTAATCCAAGCAGAGGGGCTAATTGTTGTTGCTCATCCCTAATTGTCCTTGAGAAGGTGGTGGTGAGCCGCCTTCTTGAATCACTGCAGTCCATGTGGTGTGGGTACACCCAAAGCACTGTTAGAATTTTGACTCAGTGACAATGAAGGAACAGCGATATAGTTCCAAGACAGGATGGCGCGTAGCTTGGAGGGGAACTTACAGGTGATGCTTTTCCATGTGTTTACTGCCTTTATTCTTCTTGGTGATGGAAGTCGTGAGTGTGGTGGTGCTGTCAAAGGAGCCTGGGTGGATTGCTGCAGTGCATCTTGTAGCTGGTACACACTGCTGTACAGGCTCAGGGACTGCGATTTAGCATCAGGGGCGCAGCTAATATAAAAAGGGACTGTTCACACTTTCATTGAGCTGGATTCACCACACAAATTACTTTTAAAAGTCAAGACTAAAAATTTCCATACGTTTAAAGCATTAGCTATTTGAAACTTTAACAGCAAAGGTTGAAAATGTAAGCATTAAAATGGAATAACCATTAAAGTAATTATTTCAGAAACATTACATCAAGAGTTCAGCTACAGTTAGATTGTTAGAACTGATCTAGTACTCTATTAGTTTTTAAAAATCCACTAGTCTACCAAGGGAGGCAATTAAATTGAAGAATTAGTTTTCGGGGAATGTGGTTTGCCTCAGGCCTTATGCAAATTTTGCACAGATCCTCTTCTTCAGCATCGAGAGGCATGAACCCCAGAATTAATGGCATACCAGAACATGAAAAGAGTGTCACTGATGGACTCAGTCCCTTGTGTGAAGGTAAAACACAGGTGGAGACCAGTTACATACATTTTTGTTAACTCTCAGATGTTTTCTTTCCAGGCACCATGGCAACGGTGGCTTAGCAACAAAATAAATTAACTCACAAGTCCAATTGGTACATTTTGAACCTTCTCCTTAGTTTAGACGAGATTTGAATTGGTCCAATTCTTAGAAGCAGATAGTGCCATCTGAGCACAGAATCATAGCATTGTTACTGCATAGAAGCCAGCCATTCAGCCCATCGTGTCTGCACCGGCCCTCCGGATGAGCATACACACAGTTGTGATTAAAACAGAGGAATGATAACTTTGTAGTCCTGAATTGTTCAATTGTTCAGCTGAGTCGCTGGATAAATATACTCAGTGATTTGGTTTGGCACTAGAGCCAAGATTTCCCAAATTCAGCCCATCATAGATCTGGAATTATACAATAATGGCTAAGAAATAATAGGGTTCCAGAATTGATGATAGCATCTTCAGGCTGCGAAGCTTGGGAAAGTCTCAGTTCACGACTCCTATTATTATTCAGCAGTGATTGCCGAAAATGTGTAATGTCAAGGCTGGACAAAAGCAAAATTGGGTTCATCAATGTTGACCTTGGAGTGAAGTAAATCACTGATCATGATTGGGTTTCTGAACAAGGAATAGACACTGGAACTTTGCAGTTGTACAGTAAGAAGTCTTACAACACAAGGTTAAAGTCCAACAGGCTTGTTTCAAATCACTAGCTTTCAGAGCACTTCTCCTTCCTCAGGTGAATGAGGAACTTTAACCTAGTGCAAGACTTCTTACTGTGCTCACCCCAGTCCAATGCTGGCATCTCCACATCATCGCTTTGCAGTTGTAGGCATTGGTGCCTGCAGACCTGCTTCCTGCAGTCACTTTGTCTTGATCCCTCAACACGTTTTGTTAAAATCCTTTGTTCCTTGTTGTAACCCCCATGGGATGACCCAATTGATCTCCCTGTGGGACTTGTGGAATACGAGCTCCCCCACTGAGGGACAAAAGCCCAACAGCGGGACTCGTCAATTTCACTCGATAAAAGCAGGTCTAGAAGGGAACCGGTATCTTCGAATGGTTATGCTCTCCACCGCTATGCGGATTTACTTTGTTTCTAAAAATAAACCTCTTGGACTTATCTTTTTGGGACTCCTTGTAGTTACAATATTCCCCTCCTTCGATAATGTAACTTTGCAAAGAAGGTCTGGAAGGAGATGGAGAGTTTTTTGTTGCGGTCTTAGTAGCTCCATAATGTATGCCTCATGCTCTATAGGCTTTTCCCAAGAGAAGCATACCGATACCAACTACAGCTGGAGGATCATCAAATCAGTCAATATGCTCTTTGATCTGCCCAAAGCTTATTGGTATAACATTGCAATCAGCGAGTATTGCTGACTGACATATTCCCGAGGTCTAGAATTTTTAAAAAAAATCCTTTTATTGGCATTTTCAAAATTATATACATTGCCGTTCATTTTCATTTATTGTAGTCGGAGGTCTAGAATGAAATGGTGAGGGACATACTAAATGGTGTGGTAATGCGGAATGTGGTGACTCCTAACTGCCCTCTGCAAGAGCCTAGCTTGCCACTCAATACACGGGCAATTGGGAATCAGAACAAATGCTGGCCTTGCTAGCTAAGCCCAGAATCCATAAATGAATAAAGGAAAAAATTGAAAAACAAGCTTGGGGCAGCCACCACACAGTGTCAATTGGGAAAGATTACCATCTAAAATTAATTACTCCCGTTAAATTACACTGAGGGGCTGGAAACCAAGTCAAACCTGATAGGCTATTTACACCAGAGAATGCTGGTCATGAAATGTAAATGTATATAGTGACTGTAACCTGTAATTTTAAGCATAATGAGATGCCTCCAGATGCCACATACTGTACTAAAATAAATTGAAAAGTATCGCACTTTATATAATGTCAAATTTTAACTGTTATGTTGTCCCTTTTTGCAAACTTTTATGAATAAAGTATATTTTTTGAGAAAAAAAGACCTAATTCCCACCTCCGAGTGTTTTGTTTTGCTCTGTTCTACCTCTGCAATTTCCTACAGCTCACACCTTTTAATCCTTTAGATATGCCTCTCTCCTCCATTCACTCCACTGCACAATGCCAGCAGAACCTCAGGCATGTTCTTTGTGGCTTTCTTTTAAAGAGTAGATGATTCTGCATTGGGTTGGTCTAAAGTAGGATTTTGCATTCAAACAAATTTTAATCTTATTCAAATTTGAAATTCTTTTGGTTGTTCAGCCCCATTTGGTGAATGTCACTGTAATATTTTCTGTTAAGAAATTCAAGAGCAGCAGCACCATGGGAATGCCATCACTTCCATGTTCTCCTCCAAGGCATCATCATTCATTCATTACTGTTGGATCAATATCCTGGAATTTCTACCAATCACTGTTGTGAGACCAATACTATCAAAATGTCTCAAGGAGAAGATCCATCACCATTTTTTAAGACAACTAGGGATGGGTAATAAATGTAGACTTGTCAGTTTTGCCCACATCCATAAAACATTTTTAGAAATTGCGACTAATTCTTATGCACAACATCAAAAGCAGTGCAAACCACTGTGCCACCATGCCACTCTTGTCATTCTGCCCAATAAAACAAGCCATGCATCTGAAACTTCCCAAGAAGACTCCTTTCAAGTGTCACTCCACTCTAGCAGCCCCGGGTCATTACTGTAGTTTCCAGCCACATTTCTAATGGATGGGATGAATTTTCCAAATAAATATCTGAAGCGCATTGCCCATGGTTTTCTGATATGTGATAGTGTCGAGCGAAGTGGCATGGAATTGACACTTAGTATATTTAGCCTCACACCTTAACTTTATTCATCCTCTGTGGGAAATAACTGAATGAAAAAGAGAAATAGTTCCACTTGGCTTGTTGACCTATTTGAACAGGTGCACCTTGACTATTTCATTACGTTACCAGTTTCGGAATAAACTTATAATGATGGAACCACATAAATTATCTCATTTTCTCACCTAAAATTAATTCCCCTTACATCAAGGCATGGTAGGGGCGACACAGTAGCACAGTGGTTAGCACTGTTGCTTCACAGCGCCAGGGCCGCAGTTTCAATTCCCGGCTTGGGTCACTGTCTGTACAGAGTCTGCACGTTCTCTCCATGTCTGCGTGGGTTTCCTCCGGACACTGCAGTTTCCTCCCACAAGTCCTGAAAGACGAGCTTGTTAGGTGAATTGGACATTCTGAATTCTCCCTCAGTGTACCCGAACAGGCGCCGGAGTGTGACGACGAGGGGACTTTCACAGTAACTTCATTACAGTGTTAGTGTAAGCCTACTTTTGACATTAATAAAGATTATTAAAGAAAAATCCATAATTGTGCAGTTTCTTTCATGGAGAAAAAAGAACTCGAGAACTTCAGAACTAACATTCGTAACTTTCAGTCCTTGCTTACTCAGTGAGCTCCTTTCCTTTCTTTGAAATCCCTGTGTTTTATATAATTAGTGCATAATTACAGAATGTTTTTCTGTATCAATTGATATCTCAAATGAGCTTTCTTTCGCATAGTGACCTGAATGCTTTACCAATAACAGTAAAAATTAGTTGTGAGTTCTAAGAAGAACCTTTTCGAAGCACTAAGCTTGTCATATATGTCAATATAATAGAACTTTCCATAAATCTAAAAGCCGTCAGAATGCTCAATGTTAAGAATTGGGGAAAATTAAAAATTTAAAAAGTGGAACAGGGAGTTGATTAGAGGCAGTTATCAGGAGAAATGATAAGGTGCAAATTTGCCTATCAATGGAAAACAAGTATTTTTCGTATGTGATTGGAGAAAACAATGGGACTATGGAAGTGGTAACTTAAAAATGGGGATATAAAGAAATGGACACATACCTGCCAAAAGCCAACTCCATAAGGTGAATAAGATCAGAGGGAAAGAAACAATGTAACTGTAAAACCCTAATTAGAGAGGGAGAGTGAGAGTGAGACAGAGAGAGAGAGACAGCTAACATTAGAACTATATCAGGTTGCAGATGTAAGTCGGAATTCTATATCCATGCCCGCTCTCGGGATTCTCTGGTCCCATCACAGTGAATGTAGTTTTGGCTGAGTGCCAAATTCTTCGTTCTCACTGGCAGCGGTGGTGGGGCAAACTCGGAATGGGGAATCCCAGCCATAGTCTCCCAAAAGAATCAGCCATTTCCTGCCTTCGCTGAACCCAAAGACTATTTCCAAAATGTGGCCACCTTTACCTGGTTGTGGCAATAACTTGCTGGATGTTGCTCATAAAGTTGCTTAAAGCT
This sequence comes from Scyliorhinus canicula, assembly GCF_902713615.1. Taxonomy (NCBI): domain Eukaryota; kingdom Metazoa; phylum Chordata; class Chondrichthyes; order Carcharhiniformes; family Scyliorhinidae; genus Scyliorhinus; species Scyliorhinus canicula. The sequence continues at coordinate 27,860,978 of NC_052164.1, forward strand.
AGATGCTATTTGGGAAAAGGGGTGAGTCAGAGTTCAGGAAAACGTAGGCAGTTGGGGACCATGGGATATTTTCATGTAAAATTCTGTGTGCATAGTCATCAGTATATTTAAGTGTCATAGTGTATTATAGTCCTTCTTGTTGTGTATGTTTTGTCTTTCTTTTAAGTTAACAAATATAGTGTATTAATTGTTCACACAATGACAGTACTGTTCTTCACTGGGTTTTTGCACCATTCCTAACATTATACCAGAAAAACCAATACACCACTATGGACCAGAGTTCCAAGTTACCCTTCTGGATTTTGGGATACCCTTGCATTTAACATCAGCACGGTTTGTAACACCAGGAATTTCTGTTGTCCCATCTCTACATAACTCATTGCTCCTCCCTCTTTGTTCTAATATTCTGATTGTATTTGAGTTCCTCTTTTACTTTCAAAGCTATATTTCTTCCTACTGTTTAACTCCAGCATTTTCCAGCACTCCCCAACGCTTCTTTAGTTTTCTCAATAGTGCCAGGATGGGTTTCGCTTTCCCCTGAACTTCCTAACCTTTCCCGATAATCGCCCATGTGACTTTGTTTTCCTGCTAACTTTGCTCTACACAATCCCTTTAACTTTTTATTTGGGTGCGATTCTCTGCTCAGTCAGCCACGTGTTACTCAGCCACGTGGCGTTTGCTGGCAGCGTGATTCGACCTGTCCGCTGAATGTCGATGGGAAATTGAATCGTAACGCCCAGAGACTTTAGACCAGGGGTGGGCAAACTACGGCCCGCGGGCCGCATGCGGCCCGCCAAAGGTTTTTATGCGGCCCACCAAGATCAAGTCATAAAAGAAAATGTAAGCAAAATTTTTTTTAAAAAATAAGGTTAATTGGGGGGGGGGGGGGGGGGGGGGGGTGGTGCTGTTGTGTTACTGGTATAGGGTGGATACGTTGACTTGAGTAGGGTGATCATTGCTCGGCGCAACATCGAGGGCCGAAGGGCCTGTTCTGTGCTGTACTGTTCTATGTTCTATGTTCTATATGAGGCGCCCAGAATCATAACCGGGTGAAGCGCCATTTTTGAAAAGTAGAGAAAAAGAGGGCTAAAGGCAGGATGCCGCCGGGGGAAGCGCTGAGGTATATGCCGCACGCTAATTGGTTACAACCGGGACTATTAATTAATATACTATGCGGCCCTTTAAAATTGTGAATTTCTGAATGTGGCCCTTGCACGGAAAAGTTTGCCCATCCCTGCTTTAGACCATTATCTCACATTTAAATCTAGGACCCTTCAAGCTGCTTTTTTAAATTATTGTTTGTGTTTGTGGTTGCTTATTCTTTTTCCTTTTCTTCCCTCCTTATCACTCTTCTACAGATTCTATTGGTGCAACTCTATGGCTCTATGGCCCTGGGGCCAGAAACTGTGGTGAGCCGTTCAAACGACCAAAGGCTTTGGCAGGGCTAAAATAGCCAAAGAATAAGAGGGGCTGTAAAATTCTGCCCTATATTTATGCTTTCATAGAAATCTTACCCTTCAGCCAGTTCTGTTCCCTGAGTTTACCAACTGTTTGTAAATCCTTTGCTGTCCACCACTTTGGCCTGCAACTTTTGTTTAAGACAGTCAGGTTGGCCTCTGTTCTCAGAGGTTTTGCCTGCTGTTTCCAGCCATGATTGTTTCAGTTGTCAGGCACCAGGCTTTGGAGGTTCACTGCCACAATACTATGGATGAGGATAAGGATGAGTAGTTGCAGGGCCAAATCTGAGGTGTACATTTTTCATTTTCATTCCCTCACTGAGGGGAAGGGGAATGGGGGGGGGGGGGGGGGGGGGGGGGGGGGGGGGGGGAGGGAGGGGAGATGGCATGGTGGCACAGGGATTATGGGCGGCATAGTGGCACAGTGGTTAGCATTGCAGCCTCACAGTGCCAGACACCCAGGTTCAATTCTGGCCTCGGGTGACTATCTGTGTGAAGTTTGCATGTTCTCCTCCGGGTGCTCCGGTTTCCTCCCACAGTCCAAAGATGTGAAAGTTGGGTGGATTGGCCTTGTTAAATTGCTCCTTAGTGTCCAAAGGTGAGGTAGAGTTATGGGGATGGGGTGGGGGAGTGGGACTAGATAGGGTGCTCTTTAAGAAATTCAGTGCAGATTTGATGGGCCGAATGGCTTCCTTCTGCCCTGCAGGTATCCTATGGCCCTGGCTCAATGGTTCCTTATATTGACATTGTTGGACTTGAGAAACTCACCATTTGGGACCACTGTATCAATCATGCCCTTTCCCTCTCTGGAATAGAATATTGGAGTTCCAGTGTATTTCCCCCCCAAACCTGTAACATAATTAAACTAAGGGTTTAAAAATACCAAGCATTTGCCTAGCACTCTTGTTTATTATCACATTGAAAAAGGACGATCCTCTGTTTCATGTGGTTACAAACCATAAATTAAAAAGCAGACACATTTTCTCAGGTGCTCTCATCTGCGGTATGAAGTTAAAATGTTATAGGATCTGGAAGCGAGTTCCTGTTTTCATTCCTTTTAAATTTACTGCAGACATTTTGGTAATGCTGGGTATAGTCAGACCACCCAGAACTAGAAATAAGGCAGCAACTCCCTTGAAAAGCTAACTTGAACATACTGTGAACTGCAGCTACGGGTAGCAGGACTGAATTTCAAATTCTGATTCCTCGATCCAATTTCCAATTGTGTAGGTTAATTTTCATTGTCATTTCCCTACCATGGGTGGCACAGCAGCACAGTGATTAGCACTGTTGCTTCACAGCTCCAGGGTCCCAGGTTCGATTCTCAGCTTGTGTCACTGTCTGTGTGGAGTCTGCACATTCTCCCCATGCCTGCGCAGTTTTCCTCTGGGTGCTCCGGTTTCCTCCCACAGTCCAAAGATGTGCAGGTTAGGTGGATGCTAAATTGCCCTTAGTGTCCAAAAAGGTTAGTTGGGGTTACTGGGTTATGGGGATAGGGAGGAGGTGTGGGCTTAAGTAGGGTGCTCTTTTCAAGGGCTGGTGCAGACTCGATGGGCCGAATGGCCTACTTCTGCACTGTAAATTCTATGATTTTCCCCTTCCCATTATGTTTTTCCATGGTCAAGTGTTCAGCTAGTAATCTCCAATATACTCTGCCTATTTGTTACCGTTTAGCCTTATGGGGATAGGGTTAACAGTAGATACTGAAATACTAGGGTTAGAATGTGTGCACAATCAGAGGCCAAGCTACAAATCATCATCGACGCATTCACCGAGGCATATGAGAGAATGGGTCTCAGACTAAACATCCGGAAAACAAATGTCCTCTACCAGCCCGCTCCTGCCAAAGAACACTGCCCCGTCCAGCAAGATCGATGGTGAGACCCTGGACAATGTGGATCATTTCCTTCCTCCTGGTGTGAGCAGACATTGACGATGAAATCCAGCATCAAATCCAATGCACCAGTGCAGTCTTCAAATGCCTGAGGAACAGATGTTCAAAGACTGAGACCTCAGATCGAACGCTAGGCTTATGGTCTACAGAGCAGCCATGGTTCCTGCCCTCCTGTATGCATCAGAAACACAGATAATGTACAGCAGACACCTCAAATTTACTTTGGGAGGACAAATGTCCAGAGCTAAAATAATGGATGTTACGAGAACATTTAAGGGTCAGAGTGCACATCGGCAAGATATTAAATGGGGCGGGATAGTTAGAACAATGTTAAACAACCTTGACTATGAAAAGAGCCATGAAGTACAAGTGGAAGGAAATTATGCTGAAGCACTGTTAGTCTTTTCCTGTTCCTGGGTTGGAACTCCGCTGCTGGTTCTGGGTGACACAATTTAGTGAGGATGTCACAGCCTGACAGGGGGTGCAGAGGAGTTCTATGTGAATGTAATCAGGATGAGTGATGTTTGTTTGGTGGAGTGACAGGAGAAGCTGGGATTGTTCTCTTTGGAGGGAAATTTAAAGGACAATATGCTGCTGTGTCAGCATGGATGGGAGTGGTCGTTTACGTAGAGAGATTAAGTAGGGTGCAGGCTGTCTGCATGACACACACCCCTTTGAACAGAGTTTTTTTTATTTGTTCATGGGACGTGGGCGTCGCTGGCTGAGCCAGCATTTATTTCCCAACCTTAATTGCGCTTGAGAGGCAGTTAAGAGTCAACCACATTTCTATGGGTCTGGAGTCACATGTAGGCCAGGCCAAGTAAAGATGGCAGATTTCCTTCCCTAAAGGACATTAGTGAATCAGATGGGTTTTAACGACAATTGGCAATGGTTTGTTGGTCACCATTAGACTCCTAATTCCAGATTTGTATTGAATACAAATTTCACCATCTGCAGTGGCAGGATTTGAACCCAGGTCCCCAGAGCAATACCCTGGGTGACAATACCACTACACCACCACCTCCCTAAAAAGTGACCTGGATCATATTAATGAATTGATTGTAGACCAACACTTATTAGTTAAACTTAGGGCTTATCTCTAGTCAATCATTTACTGATAAAATTCAATTCAGACCTTTTAAAATGTTGAATATTCCTCCAAACAGCTACTAAGCTATCAGATAAAAATGTATTTATGGAAACAGTGTAAAATATTGGATGATGTCAACAAGTCTCTCTGCAGTTTTGGAAAAGGTGAACATTAGCTGAGGACTTTGAAAAATCAACTCTGAGCACAAGGGGCAGCTGCAGCGTTGCATTGATTGAAAGACAATGGTCTCCACCTGATCTTTCTCTCAGGGTGGCATGGGTGGCACAGTGGTTAGCACTGCTGCCTCACAGTGCCAGGGAGTCTGGTTCAATTCTGGCCTTGATGCCTGTCTGTGTGAAGTTTGCACTTTCTCCCTGTGTCTTCATGGGTTTTGTCTGGTGATCGTGTTTCCTCCCACAGTCCAAAAACTGTGCAGGTTTTGTCATGTTAAATTTCCCCTTGGTGTCCAAAGACATGCAGGTCAGGGGGAGTTACAAGGTGAGGGCGGGGGAGTGGACCTAGGGTAAATTGCACTTTCGGAGGATTAGTGCATATCAAATGGGATGAATGGCCTCTTCCTGCACTGTAGGAATTATATGGTTCATATGCTCAACTCTAACAGAGAGAATGAGGATTTGAAATCAATTTGTAGGTCAAATTATTTTTGAATTCTTTACCAGAAACCTTTACTTGTATAGGCAGCACACATATGCTCAGAAATATGATAAAGAGCATGCAGTTTGGGTGCAACATGGAAATGGAATGAAAATTAACAAGCAGATGGAAAATGGTCAGCATTGAAGCAAACAATAATAGCAGCAAGGCTTTATAACTGAAGATAGTGGTGTTATCTCTGCAGTGCTTGCACAAAGAACAGGGAACTTAGCCTAGGTAAACACTGTGTCCCTTATACATGAGCAGAAGGCTACATTTACTGGAAAATCCACTCACTGTTAATATGTCCTTTCCCCATTTGTTCCCTGATGATGCTCTTTCATGCCAGGAAATGCACCCCATGGTCACCCTCCAACACCCACAGTAATAGATGTTCATGTTTGAGTGTAGAAGCTGAATCCTCTGATTACAAACAGAGTGAGCAGTGACAGTCACACTGTTCTTGGTGGACATCCCAAACTAAAAATTTTAAAGGGGCCAGGAGACCTCGCTCAGCAGCGACGCTTTCTCTACTTCCTGCCGTCACCTAAGTCATTCAACTCTTCCAAAAAGTGCCAGTTTCACACCCTCACCACTACTCACAGAGACCCAATCTAATATGGCCCACACCAAAATAGTTGCTGCTTTCACCCACTGAACTACCAGCAATGGGGCACCTCTGGGATCGGTCCTACTCTCCCTCTACTATATACCCACTCATCTATCTGCTTGATTACCTCCAACTCGAAAAAAACATCTGCAATTCTGCCATTTCACCAAGCAGTGGATAACAAACCTCATCTCCACAAAGCCTGTTCACCTGGAAGCCACTCTAAAAGAGTGTCGAGCTGCTGTCCTCAGCCAGGAAATGTACCGAAATTGGAGTACCTCCATGAAGGCCCCCCCCACCCACCCTCTGGATTTTAACTTTCTGGACTTTGGAAATTACATTAAATAATATTAATTTCTGTGGTTCTTTAACTACTGTAATCTATAATTGTAAAAGTCCATCTTTTCTACCAGGATAGATGGATTGACCATGCTAAACTGCCCCTTAGTGTCCAAACACTAGGTGGGGTTACAGGGATAGGGTGGGGAGTGGGCCTAGGTGGTGTGCTCTTTCGGAGGGTTGGCACAGACTCGATGAGCTGAATGGCCTTTTTCTGCACTGTGGGGATTCTATGATCTTCTGGGGGTGTGTGTAAGGTTGTGAGTGTCCCTCCTCCCCACAGCTCATCTCGGGTTTGAAAATGTGAATAAACTAACATTCTGAATGAATCATGAAGAGAGCTGCAAGTTACTTAGCTGCAAGTTAGGGGAGGTGGTGGCAGAGTGGTATTATCACTGGACTAGTAAACCAGAGCCCCAGAGTAATGCTCTAGGGACACTGGTGTATATCCTGCTACCGCAGATGGTTAAATTTGAATTCAATAAAAATCTGGAATTAAAAGTCTAATGATGACCATGAAACTATTGTCGATTGTCATTAAAACTAATTTGGTTCACTAATGTTCTTCAGGGAGGGAAATTTGCTATCCTTACCTGGTCTGGCCTACATGTGAGTCCAGACCCACAGCAATGTAGTTGACTCTTAACTGCCCCCTCATGGGCAACAAATGCTGGCACAGCCTGCGATGCCCACGTCCCATGAAAAATAAAAAACACTAACAAAATAAGACCGTGCAAATTCAATTACCAGGAATAGGGAAGGGGATGGTCCACTGAGATCCACACCCTGCATTCGCTGCCAAATCCCCTCACTGTCTTTCACATAACCCACTCCGCATGACACCAAGTGCACCACCACCCCCCCCCCCCCCCCCCTCCACCCTTTCCACTCTGCCACTCACCTGTGCCTGAGTCCACTGTGATCTTAGCCTTTGAGTAGGAGAAGTATCGGGATAACCCACCACCTTCCCAGTAGCATGCTGAGCAAGGAAGAGCTATCAGCCTCTGATTGGCCACAGTTCTCAGCACAAGAGGCCTCTGCCTTACCTGGGGTCCTTGACCCCAGGAAAGGCGCAACACTGCCCAGTTAGGTGCCCGACTGGCAATCAAAGTGATGCGCTTTCTTGAGACAGGCAACTTGGAGCTCTCACCCGCTCTCCAGCAAGCGAGCAAGACCTCGAACACCTGCACTAAATACTACCCATCGTATTCTGATACAATGTCCGTGGAGACCATTAACTTGCAAAACAAATTTGCAAAATGCACAAAAGGTCAGCAGCCAAAAGAGAAAGATAAGTTGATCTTTGGATAGTCTCCTTCTCAGAATAACTCAACATTTCAAATGTCCACATGAGATATTGGTTTAACAAAATCACCTTTAAAATGGGTAAATAGTGATATGTATTGACAATTTGGTAGATATTACCCATTGGCAGCAGGCATTTATTTCCATGAAATTTGATCAAACTCCTTTGTTTCCACTTGATGTAGATTTTAATATTAAATACTTGGTTGTTCCTTTACCATATTGTCAAAATGTATAAATGTTTAGATGAACTGAGTTATATGAGTGTTCACTAGAGACATTAGGCAGCCTCATGATGTCAAGCATCTATATTATCAGTTTTACTAACGCACTAATAAGATCAATGTATTTCATAAAAAGGCACATTACATTGCTCTCATTGTTGTTTGCATTACATCCCTAGCTTCCATAAAGCCTAAAAGCAAAAGTTTGCTGTTTCTTTGACCTGCCTATGTTGGATTTGAAAGCCTCTTGGAATTTACTAAAAGGCTGAAGTACAGAAAACAGTCTCATAGTTCCGCTTAGAAAAACCTAATGCTAGCTTGAGTAAAGAAAATAATAAGATGTATTTTACAGTGAGGAACATTGCAATCTACTGCAGAAATATAAAGGCCAGATTTGAAATGGTATCTGCAGCAGACAATATTCTCCAGCCTCCTTGTTTGCACTCACTGAGCGTGGTGCCATTGGAGATCATAATCTAATCCTGGATTATACTGCTTCATCTTCCCATGTGTCTCAAAAAGGAATTATTCATGCTGTCCATATTAGTGGAAATATTAGAATTTGTGCATTGCCTCCAGTCATGTTAATTTACAGCATCTGTTTGGCTTTGTGGTGGCCCTGGTCTGAGTCAGAAGGATGCTCTGTTATCTCCACTGTAAAAACTTGCACACGTTACTGAGGTTCTACATTCCAGGGCAACAATGAGAAAGTGCTGTACAATAAGAGGTGCTGTGCTTTAGATCAAATGTCAGGACGATACCGACAACCTGTTCAAGTGAGCAAAAGTGTTTATATGGAATCAGTTGAACAATAGTAGGGAGAGTGAACCTGCCAATGGCTAGGTCATTACTCAACCCTCCTACCAACATCAACAAAACAGATTAGCTAGACATTCATTTTATTGGTGTTTGGTGAGACTGTGCTATGCATAAATAGGTGGCTATTTTTATCTACAAATAATTTAAGTTGAAGGTATTAAGACATGCTAAGATGTGACAGGTGTTACATAGCTAGAGGTTTTCTTCTTTGCAAACTCATGGCCTAAAATGTTTTAGGGTTAGAGTGAATAATTATATTTTAGTGTGGCCAAACAATCAATTCCTGACCTTCATGCAGACACTGATTAATTTGACTTGCATTCATTTGCCTTCATTCATTGGTTATGCACCAATGCACCAAAGCTGTTAACATTAAACAAATTGGAAAATTAATCTTTAAAAATCCCCAAGACTTCAGATTGCCGTAAAGCAAAAACAAGGGGATTCAAACCCTTTGAAGAATACGGCTAACAGTTCTGTTGCCAGTTTAGTTATGGCTAAAAGGTTCCTCAAAAAAATATAAAGTGGAGATTTATTGTTTTTATGAACTCCTGGACAATGGCAAGTTGATTCCTTCAATGTGGAGTTGATTTGGCCAAGAATTGAGCAGGCTCCACTAAACCAGGCAAACTATTTATTACTGTGAGATGGAGTTTGAAATTAACACTTATAGGATTAGAGTCCCTTTGAATGAATGTTGATATGACTTGCAGGTTAGTTTGTCAAATGGTTAAGATGTGCACTTCTAACTGATAGGAACTTTGGTGGAATTTTGTAACATTTGCTCACCTGATAACTGTGCAGGCAACAATTGAATATCGGGAGGGGTTAGGGTGGGGATGGTTGTGAACCCTCCAAGATTGGCCTGAAGTCTCCAGGAACTGAACATCAATTTCCAGGGCAACCTTGGATAAAAATCACCTGGTCATTAAAAACACATGGATTCTCCAGTCGCTGATGGCGAAATCGCATTCAGCGATCGGCCGGAGAATCAAAGTTTCCGAATAAATCCGGGGTGGTTTCGCTTTCGCGATGCTTGACCCCCTCCAAAGCGGCGTATTGCCGACCTCAGGATATTGCCTGAGGCCCGCCTCCCGACACTCCGCCCCCATCCGGCCGAGTTCCCGACGGCGTTGGTCGTGTGTGGTCCCATCCGTCAGGAACTCGGCATGGCGGCTGCGGACTCAGTCCAGCACCCCCACAGTCAGGATAGGTCCGATCCACGGGCAGGGGGGGGGACTTTATCAGGGGTTGGGGGCACTGTGGGAGGGCGCACAAGCTGTCTGAAGGGGGGGACTATTTTGCGTGCCGGGTCCATGAGCGGCCTCCGCCATGTAGCATGGCGCAGCCACGGACCCGGCAATTCTCTGGGCCGTATTGGCATTTACGCCATTTTGTCTGGCGTAAAACACCACCGTTTCTGGACATAGCCCCAGAATCGTAGAATTCAGCCCCAGTTTTGTTTATCATTTTCTTTGAACATTTCTCTTTCCCATTGTTGCCTGGGTGTGTGAACCTTAGTTACAAAAATATTGAAATGGTGAAAAAAAAGTCAAGTCTTGTTCAGTTAGGTAATTAACCTTTCTGCTTTCCCATTGGTGTAGGAAGGCAGTGCGCCACAAGGATTATTGACTGACTAGTGAGTGGAGCTTGGGAGCAAATCATGTCATCAGAATTGGCAACTCTAGGAGGAGGATAGCGCCCTGGCCACTCCATTAATGCTAAGGACTAAAGATAAAATTTCCAGTTGGATTGTAAATAAGGGAGTGACATGGCTGTTTGCAGTAAGGAGGAGGCTGTCTGCATATGCAAATCATGTGCTGACACACTTACAAGGGCCTGATTCCAATTTTTAGGTACACATGGGCCGAGTGTGCCTGTGCCAGTCACTCTCTACCCATTTGTAGAAAGCTTAAAGGGGCCTAGCCAACAAAGCTGAAAAAGAGGACTGCAAATCAGGAAACTTAATTTGGGGCTGGCAAAGCCAAGAGACTAAGTGTTTTTCTCGGCCCTCAAAAAGTTCTGTCACGGTCTGTTTGGGACCTCACCAGGATCATCATCCCCTCCCACACCCAAAGACCCCGCCAGTCATTAGGGAGTCAGCCAATTTCTCAGCCTCCCACAATTGGCAGGCTATTAAGGAGACTTAAGGAGGCTAAATTAGCTTGGGCTGAAAGTGAAGTGGTTTCGCCATCAACCTTGCACCCATTCCAGGTGAAACCTCACGGTCATGCCCTTTGTGTTCAAGTCCCCTCAACAGCTGACGACTGGGCATTTTGCGTAGTGATTTATTGTGTGAGATCTCAGCAACACTGCTGGAGGAAAGCTGTGAATTCCATCAGGCTCATTGGATTCCTCCTGCTGACAGAGTAGCCAGGAGCCACTTATCTAATTGCTCACCACCTCAGCTTCTACAGGTTGAATGGAGACAAGTGGTTGTGACAGGCAAATGAGGTAAAGTAATGGCTAATTCAAAATATATTTTCTCAGCATTTAGCTTGCAGTTTTGAACAAACGCGACGCAAAGTAAGTGGTATTCCACCCATCAATATTTTATCAAAACTGTTGATGTTCCAGAACGGATTACCTATTATGTGTTTGTGGCAAAGTTAATTTTAGTAAAATTTCTGACAGGAGGAATTTAATTCTCAAAATGATCTGAGGGAGTAACACAAAGATGGAATTTGATCTTTTGGTTTCCAAACAGCGCATGTTTAGAAAAATTGTTCTGTATAGGAATAAATCTCTCACCATGATTCTTTGATGGCTGTTATTTGGTTCAAAGTACAATTACATATCACCCTAGGCAGGGTCGTGATCGAGCTCTGCAAAGCATCTTGTTCGATCTTGATTAGACCCAATGTGGCTTAAATGATTGGCATAAAATCAAAATAGGTTAAGACTATACTGATGTTCACATGTTCTTGTGAAATGCTTTTGTTCTCTGTTTTAATAAAGGGGTTATCCCATTTAAAATAAATGGTGATAGACTGCACGCGTTTATTTTTGCTTCCTTTGAAGTAAATTGATAATGCTGTCAGTAAGACAGTGGGCAAAGACATTTTATCCAAGCATGTGACATGCTTATTTACCAGTGTCTTTTTAAAAATTTGTGTTAAAAAAAGCATTTGTCTGTGTATTGCACGCGATCATATTCTGGGGAAACCTCAAGGTTCTTCATGTTTCATTGAATTTTTTTTAAAAGTTGAATTTACTGTTTGATGCAGGCAAATACAGCAGCTAATGTTCACTCGGACGGGATGTCACAGACTTATGAATTACCTGTTTTGGTAGTGATTAGGGAGGAATGTTGACCAAGACAACTTCCTGCTCTCCTTCCTACCTATTTGGTATTAGGTATTTTCCTAGATTATACTTCAGCTCTTGCAGGGGGGTCGTGGTGGGGGTGGGGTTAAACTCATAATCTTGGGATGAGGGCGGGTTTAAACTCATAATCTTCCCTATTAAGTCCAAGAGTGACTACCAATTCAGCCAAACTGTAATCACTACGAAATGAAACTCACCTACATTACAGCAAATGTCATTAACATTCACCGAGTGCTTTGGGATTGCTCTCACTAGTTGCATTGGGTTGGTGTAAAAGCCCTGAGTTATATACTGCTGTGTGCTTAAATGGATTTGTAATGTAAGGAGTTTTGAGTTCTCTAAGTAGCAGTCTCATTGGGATGGTTAGCTCTCTGGTAAGATCAAAAATGTTAAAATGAAGCTTTTAAACTTGGCTCTGTGCCAAGCTTTGTTGATACTGTGGCAGACATTAAACTCAAGCAGTGTTGGACTTTATCTTTGGATTGGCCTGCACCTCTTGTCTTAAGTGCATTTTGGGTGACTTCATACCTAAATTGCACCACACTATTTATGTCAATGAAAAGCTCAAACTGCTTTGAATGAGCATAAAATGTTTAGTATAAGTGGCCTATTTCAATGTTCTCACTGCGCTTTAAAATGTACAAAACTGAGCAATTTCTCTGGAGAGATAGTTTTAAAAGTATTGAGTACTAAAAGTCTGTAATTAACAACGGAAAAATCTCACACAAAATAAAATCCTGCAGATACTGGGAATATGAAATGATGAGAAAATGCTGGAGATTCTCGGCCGGCCTGTGGGAAAGGTAACGTTTCAAGTTGGCGACCCTTGGTCAGAACGAAAGATCATCGACCTGAAAAAGGTTAGCTGTCGTACATCTCTCCAAACAATGGATAAAAGCAAATTACTGCAGATGCTGGAATCTGAAACCAAAAAGAAAATGCTGGAAAATCTCAGCAGGTCTGGCAGAATCTGTGGGGAGAGAAAAGAGTTAACGTTTCGAGTCCAGATGACCCTTTGTCAAAGCTATTATACAGAGAAAGAGGGAAATATTTATTCTGTGGAGTGAGAATGAAAGATGAGTCATAGCCACAGAACCCCAGAGAAACGTATTAGCACCCCGTTTCCCTGGGTTTCTGTGGCTATGACTCATCTTTCACCATCTACCCCCCTCAGCTGCTGACCAGTCAACTAGACATTTCCAGTTTTTAGCTGCTTCTATGTCAATAGTCACCAGATCGCAAATCACGCCGTGAAGCCTGATTTAACTATACTTGAAATACAAAGAGAAAATACAGTACTGGACATATTCAGCATGTCAGACAGTAACCGTGTGTGTGTGTGGCGGCGGGACGGGGGGGGGGGGGGGGGGGGGCTAACGGTTCAGGTTGATGGTCTTTCTGGGGGTTTTTTTGCTCTCCACGATTGCTTTTCTTGAGCTGCTTAGTATTTTCCACGTCTTCTGTTTTATCTTTACTTCCAAATTTACAACAAAGTGCGTTTGGTCAGGTTGCCTGGGTAAGAGTGAAAAGCCCTCTCACGAGATACTTCTCAATGAAAGCCTTGACAATTCTACTCCGTGTCACCTTTTTTAATCCAAAATGAAATACAGGTTCATACAAGAGATCCTAAATATCCATTTTGCCATCTAGGTAAATATGCAACAAAGTTCAAAAGCCTTGTTGACATTTGAAATCAAAGAGTTTCCCCTCCCGGTATCAGGGATGGTGTTCCTTGCTTGGGTGTGATCCTCAAACACGAACACCTCATGTCTTATGTCCATGTACCAACATGTAGCAGGCGCCCACGTTATTAAAAAATGTACCAAACGCGTGCACATGACATGCCGGGCATGTCCGACTGGTTCCAAGCTGGAAGGAGCCTTGTTCTCACGCACAGAACATTCTTCCGTGATCACACCTCCCAGCAGTTGGACGGGGTCGTTTGTGGGATAGGCTGGGGTATTTTAATCCTCCTCACCGCATCAAATCGGACCTTTAATGTTCGATTAAAAGATACAACAGCAACCAACTTTTTGTCAGTTACATAACCAAGTTTATAAAGTGACCTGTTGAAATCCATAGAATCCCTATGGTGCAGAGTCTGCACCGACCCTCCGAAAGAGCACCCCATCTAGGCTCACAGTCCCGCTCGATCCCCGTCACCCCAGTTAACCTGTGGACGTGTGGGGCAATTTAGCATGGTCAATCCACCTAACCTGCAAATATTTGGTTAATCTTGATCACACTGTGTTAAGACACTTGCAGCTTTCTGTTGACTGGATAATAATGGATCGTCGCTGCTTGCAATGAACCTTTGCTTCAGAAAGATTATTGATAAACCAAAGTAAATTATGGACTGGCCGAGCCTCTAGGGAAGGAACACTAGGTGGCACCATTGCACACCGAATAATGCTGATCAGACAGGGTTACAGGCTGAAGATAAAGTGGTTGACTTCTATGCTTCTCGACTCAATCTCCCAGTATCAGAAATGTCCATTACGCAGTTCATTATTTGCAATGTGGTCGATGTGAGGCACATTTCAAACACGTGCAATAATCAAACAAGATGGTAAATTATCTGTGTCCCAGGAGCACCTTCAAGAGAACATGTTAAAATGATGGCTCGTTCCAGTCAAGCCACAGTAACTTTATTGCAGTGTTAATGTATGCCTACTTGTGACAATAGATTATTTTTAAAAAATATTAAAAAGCTTGGAGATCTCAAATAACGTATGTTGCAGTCTTTTCTAACTCATCTGTTCAATAATCGCAGCTGGTATCCACTGACCCGTTCAGTGTACCTCGAATTTAATTATAATTGCGAAAGGTTGTTTCTGAGATCTAGGGACAGGCGACAAGATGAAAAATAATAGTTCGGGGATAAGCCCAGCTAAAATTCGCTGAATGCATAACGGGTGCACGACACGGGCTGTATTCCTGTTTGCCTTTTATTTCCCTCACCCTCTCCTCCGCATCTTGAACAGAGAGCCCAAAATGTAAAGTAGGAAGGCCCCAGAGCGGTGTTAAACATGGACCCCTCCAGCCCACATCCAACAGTCTGCTCCAAACACTGCCCGGACAATATAAAGCGCCTTTAAAGTTTTATGCTCAGGGTGACAAGTTAAAGGGACGTGCAATCATTTGCAGAACCTAACTTAAGTTCTAAGTTAAAAGGGTTTTGCTGGAGTTACTTTGGGCATTCGGCAGCTTTTTGCTTGCTTTAGGCTAGTTTACTTTCCTCCACTTGCATCCCAAGACGTTTTATTTATTTTTTTGAGGTGGATCAGGTTAAAAAAAAACCTCTGAAGTCATCTTGTGAACCGCCAACCATGGGCGCCGCTCGGTGCTGTCAGCTCGCCGGGGTAAATAATGTGGATGGCACCTTTGGCGCACGGCTCCCCGTGAGTCACACACCCTTTGCTTGTCTACGGTTTCCAGCCTGTTCAGCCTCTCTGATGAAGGGTGTTTCGCAAAAATAAAAGGTGGAGACGCCACTGTGTGTGTCTGAGTGTGTGTTTTCTCTCTTACGGCGTCTGAAACCATGGGAAAACCTGCACCACAGGTTAGACCACACCTAACTCCCTGAAACTAAAACAGGTTGCGTTGCTGGAGGTGGGTTTCCAGTCGTTGGACAGTTTTTTTTCACAACTCTCATATATCTTAGTAACATCACTTTTTTAAAAAACACGATTTAAATTACGTGCAGGCTTCAAGAATGACCTATGAATGACAGATTAAAGGGTTCAGACCTTTATAGGACAAGGGTTGATCAATTGCAAAAGTTACAAATAGTATTCAGTTCAAATCCAATTTCGACTCTGCAATGACAACGTGAAGTTTCAGCCGTTTCCAAGCATTAAGGAAATGCTTCTTCAATGAACCCCATCAATGTGTGGTGTTCAAACACAAATAACCAGACGGTCGCGCGTAACATTTGAAGTATACATTTCCTTTGGTAGTATTTAATTTTTCAGGATACATGACAGTAGTAGAAAACGAGCCGGCATTACTCCCCCACCCAACCCCCCCCCCCCCCCCCCTCCCGCCCATGTGGGTCAGGTATCACCCCTTTTTTAAAAAAAAGAACTGGAGTTATCAAACGGAGAAGGACTGGAAAGACACAGGTCGAAACTTGTTCCGAATTCTGCTGAAGTTCCTCAAGCCCCTTGAAACAAAATGAATGCTTGGAGGGAGCATGTACATTTAAAAAAAAAGGCAGACACTTTTAATAGTTGAGAAAGAGTGATAATAGACTTGGCTCCACAAATATGAGCGTGGGAAGTCTGAAAACTTGGACTGGTTCTCTGAGCAACATCTCTGGAACCAATAAGCTTCCTGTATCCACCCTTCTGTTCCATATAATTAGGGGTTTAACCACGCTGGGCTGGTTAGGTTACAGCAGTTTGCTTTGAGTTTCAGACGCTGTGAGGATCTCGGCTCCTCGACGCACTGTGATGTGTGCATAGTCTGAGCTTTGTGTTTTAAAGATCAAATCGTCTCTTTTTTTAAATTTGTTGTTGTTGGTAAAAGGAAAAGCATATTGTCTGGAACAATGAGTGGAACTTATGAGAAAAAGCTACCAGCTCTCCTCACCGACATCCAGGGCTCTATGGGATGTCACGCTGCGAAAGACTCACCCACCCTGCCAGAGTCCACGGCGACCGATATTGGGTACTATAACCCTCAGTCCTGCCACCCGCAGCACGATTATTATCCGGCTTCGGCCTATTCTCAGCCCGTGAACCACTACCCATATCACCAGTTTAATCTGAACAATATCCCGGGGCCTGTCTCCTATTCACAGAAGGCCGACTACGCTTACAGCAACTCGTACCGTCAGTATGGGCACTTCAACCGGGATCCTCAAATGTCGGCGGCTGAGAGAGGTAAGAGGGGGGTTCCTCGTCATTCCCAATCGCTGTCTGAAGCCAGAGGCACTTTGAGAGATGCACCGGTCGGAAGCCCAAGTGGCAACTCTGCAGTCAATTGCATTCCCTTAGAGAAGGGGAGGGAGAGCTTGAGACTTGGAGAGCAGGTTTGCTGCTTGCATGACTACCAGAGGGAGATTGCAGTGAGGCCTTCGTATCCGAGCCTCCATAACCTGGCGTTCCTCTTAAAGGGATAGGTCACCTGAATGATCTGAAATAGCTGAGAGGTTGCCCTTAGATTCGTGTATCAGAATGGCGCGTTTAACCGGTTAGACTTTACCAAACGATGTTTGCCTTAGCAAACCCAAGGTGCCACCCAAACTGGGTTTAGCACTTTGCTCGGGGGAGTGCAGTTGGCCGTTTTGTTTTTATTTAAACCAAAGTGTTCAGGGGTGCAGAATGAGAATCGTGGACGGGCGCGCGCGTTTGACAGGACCATACAAGAAAGTGACACAGAGCACTGGCTGAAACTGACGCAGCATCAGGGATAGCACAACACAAGCCACCTGTGAAAGGGAAACTCCGTTTGTAGATTTAACAGGGGCTGTGTTTTTTCAGTCAATCACTTGATATGGAGAAGGTGGAAATTAGCACCAATGCAAAGTATCCATCTCTAACGAAGTTAAGCCTGACCCGTGCGGACAGTTCACAGAAGGTGACTTTCCATTTGCTTATCAATGCAGAAGCACGGTCTTGTGTACAGAAATGGAGGCAGACCTGTTTCTGGATACGTTTGAACCCCACAAGGGCTCAGAGGCCAGCAATCAGGCGGCGATGTGTGTTTGTGGGGGTGGAGTTGCGGGGGGGGGGGGGGGGGGGGAGAGATTGGGTTGGCGCTAGGGTTAGGACCATCATCTGCTTTCAGCGGTTGGTCGGAAGGAACTTGCTTTCCTCTCGGGGCCCGCTTGTTGAGGCATGGGCGCAATGGGAATTGGCATCGGGAAGTGGATACTTCTTCCCGCTGAAGCGGCGAACCCAGGTTGGAGTGTGAAAACCTGTTCAGACCAATTCTGTAACGACCGTGCCGAGTTCAGCTTCCTCTGTGCATTGTCACTGTGGCCGCGCGCACTCCTTTAATCCTTTATTGGCAAACCACTCAGAAAAATACAGAAAGTCACGAATAGACAAAGTGAAACTGTGCGCTGGAAGAGGTGGTAAACATGAAAGGGGATTGCACTATTCAAATGAGATAATGTATCTTGTGATAATAATTATCAATAAGAATAAGTCGCAGCTCCCTCCCATTTTTCTGTAATTTGTATCCGGAAAGGAACCTTTGAGTCAACTCGCAAAATGGCAAATACTCAAGAGTTTAGAGTCCTATTGCATCAGTCGAATATTCATATTGCCTCCCCGTGTCCTGTGAGAAACATGCATTCGCTTTGGTTTATTGTACATTCAGCATTTAATTGAAGTGTAATAGATACATTTTCTGCTTGGACTGAACTTTTAATTGCTGCGTTTTGAGGGTGTGTGTTTAATGATGTGAAGTCTCGACAATTCCGAGAGTGTGTTTCATTTCATTTTCTTTTATCGTGTGCTTAAGTTTCAGTGAAGGAAGAACCGGAGCCCGAGGTGCGAATTGTGAACGGGAAACCCAAAAAGATTCGCAAACCCAGAACCATCTACTCGAGCTTCCAGCTCGCCGCCCTGCAGAAACGCTTCCAAAAGGCGCAGTATCTGGCATTACCTGAGCGTGCAGAGCTGGCAGCCTCCCTGGGACTGACGCAAACACAGGTACACTCTACTCACCAGTATCGGTGCACGCACTGCCTTCACATCTTTCCCAACACCCTTGGGCTAAGGCTTGCCCTGGGAGGGTACAATAAGTAGCTTTAGTGATTTAAGTTCCACGCCCGCCTTACTGCTGAGACAAGTCATAACTCTCTCCACCCTCCCTCCCCCATACTGCTAAAAGCAGGTACAACAGCAACCTGCACCCTGTTGCGGTGATAATGGGGCGCTTTCAATACACGTTCTCTCTCCAAACCTGTTTCCAAGAACATTTCCTGCAATCTCGTTGACCATACTCGCATGCCCCAGTGATACTTTTAGCTCCAAAGAATTATTCACATAAGTGTTTCTGTGATCTTGCATGCTTTACTCTCGGTCTTGATGGGGGTTTGATTTTCCACCGATTATTGCTACCCTCTTGTCACTGGGAAAAGTTTAAATGGTGAAGTGGTGATAGTGAAAAGCTGTGACTTGCAGTATGATCAGGTCTCCATAGAACAGTTTTAAAAGTACCAGTAGTGAATAAATCAGTGACAAAGGGGGTTTAGCAAACATCCTGAACCACACCAAGACAACAGGCATGAAAATATTTCAACCAAAACTATCTGAAAAGACCTCAGAAAGTAGTTATCCATGTTTTGTCTCAATGGGTATGGGGCAGTTGGGGGGGGGGGGGGGGGTCTGGGGTGTGGAGAATTATTGGATTAATACTAATTAGACAAGAACATCCATGGAGTCAAAAATCATACTCCACCGAGTTCGATTTTTAACAGAGATTCAATAGAAAGTACTAAATATTGACTACTGAAATAATAGTCTATCTTTTAGTCCTACACATCTTCTCGGGACAACAGTACCATTGTCCCCACAGTGGTAGTTGTATTTATATATTTCGCGGGGGGGGCGGGGGGCGGGGGGGCTGACTTTTTAATGGTGCCTTTTGCTAAATGTTTACATGCTTCCTCTATCACTTTCTCATAACTTGCCAATGAAGTCTCACTCATCTGGTCTGTTTTTTTCTCTTTCCCACCTGCTCAGGTGAAAATTTGGTTTCAGAACAGAAGATCCAAGTTTAAGAAGCTGTACAAAAATGGAGAGCTCACGATGGAGCACAGTCCCAACAACAGCGATTCGATGGCATGCAATTCGCCCCCTTCTCCAGCCGTTTGGGAGAGTCACAGCTCAACGAGGAACCCCCTCCAACATCAAACCCAGCAGAACTCCTCCCAGAGCTACCTGGACGACTTCAACCACTGGTATCCACCCCACCCCTCGGGCTCTCACTTAACAGCAACAAACTCACTGCACCAGCCGCCACCTCAGAGTACTGGAGCAGTCTATTAAAACTTAACTTTTAACTTCAGAACTTTGAAACTGTTGATCTCTTGCTGTTTCCTAAAAAAAAAGACGACGATGGCAACAATAACAACAACAACATGCGTCTACATAGCTCCATTTGAAGTTGGGGGGGGGGGGGGGCAACATCCTAAAGCTCTTCACAGAACTGGCAAAAAACATAAATAAGTCAATGAATAAAACTCTACATCCAGGATGCAGAAGAGAAATTACATGAAATAAAGTCACCTGGAAAGCAGTCTGCATACCCCCCCCCCCCCCCCTCCCCATCCATTTATGTCGTAAAACACAGCAGTTTTGTACATAATACCAAAAACTGTATAAATGAGGAACGAAATCGGGGTACTTTGTTACCCCTGTCAGTTGTCAGATTTCCACTGCACACTGAATCGCTCTAACGTTCCCCAATTTCAGTGACAAGCAACATTCTGCATTCTATGCCTATGTTTTGTTATATTATTTAAGTTTTTTTTCTGATCTATTGGAGTGGTTAAATTATTACTGCCTGTATATTATTAGAGAGTGGCGGCCAGTTTTGTTTGCTGTAGCGGATAATAATGCATCCATTGAACTATATCCAATACAGTATAATTTAAAAGTGCGGTTTTCACTGTAAATTAGGAACGCAGTTTGCAATCGCCAATGTGATGGAGCACAAACGGACTAGACA
This sequence comes from Scyliorhinus canicula, assembly GCF_902713615.1. Taxonomy (NCBI): domain Eukaryota; kingdom Metazoa; phylum Chordata; class Chondrichthyes; order Carcharhiniformes; family Scyliorhinidae; genus Scyliorhinus; species Scyliorhinus canicula. Next base: position 27,881,385 of record NC_052164.1, read on the forward strand.
AATAGCAGGAACTCTATTTATGATGCTCGGTCAGGGGCATCTTTTTCTAACAAAGTGTACATAAAATTTTACACACCAATTGTAAAATAATAATTAAGAAAATCCTTGCGGGTAATTTTTAAGAATATATGTGACACTGGGAGGAATTCCTCAAGTACATGAAAATGTCGCTGCAACTATTTAGTTAGGAAAGGACATCCAAGAAGCACCAACCACTGTTGTAACTTACCTTCTGTTTTGTAATGACTCTTTTAAATGCTTGTTTGACGATGTTCTTGAGAATAATGTTAATAAAAACAATCCTCATTCCACAACTTGAAATCTGTTGGCAATGTGGCTTATTCAGAGCTAGACTGTATTATTTGAACACCAAGTGTTCGCATGGTGGTCTTGTGATTGATCTATAAGAGTCATCATAAAACAATTAAACATAATACTTCCACGTGGCATTGCATTTTAATCAGGGTGTATCTCGATATTTAATTCCTATCCTACACAGTCTGAAAGGTACAGGCAAAGCAGGGAGGTGACCTAACATTACACCTGCATTTGCCTGAGTTTGAAGGGCTTCGATGGACTAGAGAGATGGACGTGAGTGACTTCATCGATATACATTGTGGCCCATGTCCTCAGAAAGGCTTGTGTAAAACATCGGAATAGGGTGCAATATTAAAACACATTCAAATAAATAAAAGCTTCACATAAGGGCAGCATGTGGATGGTAAATAGTTAAACATACACCCATCTCCTGCTATTAAAGGCAGTTTGGTTTGAGGGCTGCGTGCAAAAGCTCTATAGGCGACAGCCAGGCAGACATTCTGGAGACACAGAGTTGCGTGGAGCAGGATTTTATTAGGCACGACTGCCAGAAAAAAACTGCTCTATCGCCTGGGGTTAATATCGTGCTAGAGCTCACATACCAGCAAGTGCATCAAAGCTGTTGCAATTGCCAGGCTGACTGCAACAGGAGCTGCCTGATTTAACCCTATTCTTACCGAACTCAACCTCTGACTCCAATACAGCTCCGCATTTATACTGGGAGAGGGGCGTGGTGGTGGGGAGGAACGGGGTTGGAGAGGAAAATATTTCCAAGTAAAGTTTTACTAGTTTATCCCACCCTTTGTTGCTTGCTGCAACAAACTGATGCCCATTTTGGAAACATAGATCTCTGTATCCTCAGATAAGAATTTAGAACGGCGGTCCTCATTCATTCACCAGTTCAGATGCGGATCCATAAGGTTCCTGCTGTCCAACGGCCGCAAACTGGCAACAAATGCATTTTTCTCCTGACCGTCCTTAAATATGGTTTAACGGTTCGGCCCCGACGAAGGAAAGCAATAACAATGATACTTGTTGAAATGGGAAAACGAATTACATTTCTTTCAATGCCAATGGGATACATATTTTAAAACGCTGTCACATTGTGGATGCATTTCGTATGCGAGCTTAGGGTATGGTATTTGCACAGTGCTTTCTGCATATCAGCAGATCCCTGGATGGTGCATTTTACACAATTCCTTTCCGGGTATAGTTGCACGGATTTGCACACCCGTGCAAAGGTTTGGAAGGTGGACAGTTAGACCCCTCGATGTTCTTTCCACGCAATGTGGACAGACGGGTGGTTAATATTAAACATCCAAGCGCGCTGTGCCTCACGGCGAGTCGGGAATAAATCCCTACTATTTGCCACAGCACTGAAGTCCTGTGAGTCACGGTTATTTTCCCTACTTGTGTACATAATGGAGCGAGCAATAAATAAGACTGAGTAACCTCGCATTAGGAAATATCTTTGGGTAGTAATTAAAATGACATGACGAAATCGCAAAAGTGGTCTCCACATTGCCATTGAAGGGAGTGCGTGTGTGTCATGTTACAAAATATACGCTGTTGTATTCGCTCAAAAAGCCCATGAGTGGAGATGAAGAACATTTTAGAATGTCGCCGTTCAGCAGATTGCGAGGAATATCATAGGCAAAAAAAGACTGATGTCCCTGTCATTGGGACCAGGATGTGTATTGACGGCTGTGCTCTCTGTAATGGTCATTTTAATCACTTCAACAATTGCACCAATCCTCGAAACAAAATCAGTCCGGGAGGCCACTGTTTAATCAATCATTTCTATGTTTCAATTGCTCATGTGGCACCTGTAAAAAACTCAGGTGGATCGGGAGACTTTCCAAAGGCAAGACGGACCCTATGCATGGGTAGCAGTTGGAAAATGCAGATATAAGCTGCAGTTAAAAAACACAATGCTCATTTTTTTCAGTAATAACATGAAATATGCAGACATAGTGGTTGAAAAAAATCATCAATTATCGCAGATCAGATTACAGATTGTTACAATATCTCAATAGCGATATTGCGGACTCAGCCGTGGATTGTGCACACATATTTTCCCCTAAGGTGCACGGGCACGCATTAGAAGAACTCGGATAAACGACCGTTTCCTATTTTACCAGTGAATAGTGGCATCACTTCCATTGATAAACAGTTCTTGTAAATATGTATAGATCAAGGCCCGTGTGTGCAGCATGCATGTAGAGATCCAGTTCTCCAGGCCGCTTGGTGACTCAATGTTTGCAAAGATGCATCGCAGGGAGATTGCAACGTTAATGAATGTCCAGAATGTTGTGTCGAAAGCATCATGATAGCCTTGGCCACCTGCAAAAAATTGGCACGGCCTCAAACGATTGTACTCTGGTAATCGAACAGTAAGCCATCTCCAAGCCGCCGTCCATGCAATATGAGGGTTTTATTTTACCTAGAGAAATCAGCAGAGCCTCGGCGTCATATTTCTTCCATTTTAATCCCATGTTCTTCCTCGGACTTGCGATTCACGCAAAATTAACCCAAACGAACGCCATAGGTTGACATTGCGGCCAAGATGTGGACTGATTTGTATTATTACGTCTATTGGAAGCTTACTGCATGATACGTTTTAGATAGCAAAGTCGGGAAGCAGCAGTCCACCTTAAATACCGAGAAAAATAGGATGTTTGTACTCAGATGACAAAACAAAACTGCTATTGCTTTATAAATTTAACTCGATTTCTATAAAGTGATTTCTGGACCTTCTACGAACAGCGTGACCAGTTTATTAAGGTCAGGCTCGCATTATAGTTTAGAGCCATCCACCGCCGCCTCAACATCCCAAATCTTGGAAAGTTGCATTTAAAATTCAGTGAAGAGATTAGTTTCTGTTGGAGCCAAAGAACCATGGCAAAAAATGCAGCACCAAAGGAGGCCATTCGGCCATTCTTGACTGATCTCCACAGGTCATAGATGTTTACAGCATAGAAACAGGCCGTTCGGCCCAGCTTGTCTATGCCGCCCAATTTATATCACTAAGCTAGTCCCACTTGCCCGCATTTGACCCATATCCCTCCATGCCCACCCTGCCCATGTAACTGTCTAACTGCTTACAATCTGCTCATTTTATCTGTGGCGGAATTTTAGATTATATTACGTGGAGTTTTCCACTTGTAAGGATAGATTTCAAATTAACCTATTATTTATAAAGTGGGTTCCTTGAGCAATATAGATAACCTGTTTCCGTGTGGTAACGAAATAGGTTAAATGTTATAAATGTTCCAATCGCACACACAGACCAGTATGTAAAATATCAGCGGGTTCAGGCCTTGCCTAGCTGTACTTCGTATTTAATGGTTATAATTGATATTGTACAGGGTGCAATGGAAAAAAAATCGTTTATAAGTTGATTGAAATGTTAAAGTGGAGGCGATCTGAACCCTGGCATATTACATGACGCAGGTAGAGGGAGCAGCGGACTGCAATCGTGTCAGGGAGGATGACAAAGATAAAGGCTGTTTTAAGAAGGGCGCTTTGCAATACAAAGAAGAGCGCGTAAATACTTAGTTAAAGCTGGGTTTTAAAAATAGCCCGCCCATTGACAGAAAGAAAGTGAAACTGGCGGGGTGCTATTCTTGGGAGGGGGAGGGGGGGATAATTACAATTCACTTTCATTGATGCAAAATGTCTGCATCTTGAAATATTGCAAATATTGGCTCAAAAATAAAAGCATAACATTTGTGTTGTTCGCCGGTAGTTGGGGAGGAAACGACCAGCGTGGCCTTTCTCAGCCTTTCTACATAAGAAATAGATGGCACATAACATCGTTTTGGAATGGTTACATAACACTTAGCATGTAACAGCCTCCCTAAGAGCAATATTTAAGTGTAACCCTTCGCGGACTGGAGAGCTTCAGTTGCATTCAATTATATCGCGCAGCTTGGGAAGTATAGAAGAGAGGATGAATCTCCTTGTGTTTGCTGTAACCCGCTTCAGTGAGACCTGGAGCGCTGAGAATCCTGGCCCTGGTGCTCAGGACGCTGTGCAGTGCAGCCCGCCGCAGTCTGCGGAGGGTTAAAGCGAATCCCCTTTCCAACGATCTTGCCAATTGAACATACCGTACCATTCGTGTCGGAAGCTGCAAGGCTGGGGTCCTTCGCCCGAGGCTGCAGACACATTTTCGGTGGGCTGTGATGGTGGGGTTTGGGGGTGGGTGTTGGGGGGGTGGGGGGGGGGGGGATGACTGAAATCCGGGGACTGTTGTATTCAAGGCGTTCAAAAATCCTCATCGTTACACATCAAAGCGAAGGGCAGAATTTCATTTCCATGTTCGGAGCCCAGAATGACCTTACTTACGACTATTTCTTCTTTTGCACAGATTACAATGGAAACTATTTCAACTATGTCCATGGAAAGAACCCTCGACCTCACCTTAAAGGGTCACTTTCCCAACCTCTCTCTCTTTCTCCCTCTCTTTCTTCAAACACATACACACACAGCAGTTAGAGAGCACGAAAAAAAAGCCCAGTCTTATCTCGGCTCCTTGCTGTGGACAAGCGGTATCCTTCTTAGAGTTACTGGAGAATGCGTCCCGGAGGCTCATAATAATAAAAAAATAATCCGAACTGTAATTACATCTGTACGATTTGTATTCATCAAACAGCCCCAAGTTCGTCAAAGACAAGGGTAAATAATGAATTCAGTTCTGTGGAGTTCCTAAACCTTTCCAGTAATTATGCTGTTTGGAAGACTATACGTAGGCTGTCCAGATTGGACTGCTATTATTATAATCTCAAGCTTTAAAATTACCTATAATTTGCAAAGATGAGCAATTTCTCTATTCAACACATTTTATCCCATCTCTCGATGAGTAAACATGGCCAGTAATAAAGGCTAATTGAGCTGCGGATATAAAGAGAACTCTGATAGCAGAATTAATTCACACTTGGAGCTTTAACCAGAGCTAGCAGCACCGGCGTTGTTTGCTCCATTTCCTGCACCTTTGCTGCATGTATTTCAGGGGGAAGGTGGGGAGGGAGGGTGGGGGGGAGAAAAAAAGGCTGACAAATTGCCATTCTTTGCAGCCTGCAAAATACTTGGTTGAGTAAATACCAGCCGGACCAGGTAAGCCATCGCTTCTCCTATTCTCTACAACAGATATTTTCTCCAGTAGGGTTGGTAAACGTATTGCCTTTTTATAAACAATCTTAAACGTGTCGGTCAACGGGAGGGAGGAATTGCTCGGATGCCCAGGAATATTGTAGAGCAACAGAAAGATCATGTTAAGTCTCGGTCTCTGGGACGAATGTGTGTTCTGCTCACCCCTGTGGTTGTATGTGGTATGTTTTCTTTTGCCTGCGAGGCGTTCTTTTTAACGTTTGGCAACCTGATTCCATCTATTATTAGTCATGCATGTTTTCTGTATCGATGGTCGATCCGTTAGGGCGCGTTTCCTGCAAGCTCTGGGCAGACATATGGACTCAATGTTCAAATGGACCTACCTATGTGCGATGTACGGGGGTCAATGGTGTGTGTGTGGAGGGGGGGGGGGGTGCGAGAGAGAAAATCTAATGAGATTACTCCACGACATCAGCCAAGATTCAAGTTTAAAACAAAATCCACACCCACTTATGATTTCCTTGTGTGTTCCATTCCCCCATTATCCTAAAGGCGAACTGAGTACAGGAGCATGAATCTCCCCCCCCCCCCCCCCCCTCCCCCTCCCCCTCCCTTTTATTAGGCAGGCTGGTTGATAGATTATTTGCTGACTATTCCAGTACATGAAAATTACTTACAGGCTTGATGCTGTAAATGGGTAGGCTAAACTGAACTCAACAGTTAGGTCACTTGACAATGCATGCTAACGTTTAAGAGGGAGGGGAGTGTAAGATTTGAAGTATTTCAAGACGGAATAGTGCCATAATAAAGGAAAGTTTATTTGCATGAAATATAGCAAGTGAAATAGCACTCCAACAAAATAAAACACGGTAGACACCAGATTGGCGATGATCAAAGTCACGTCTTTCTCTTGGGGTGACTAAACATTTTGTAGCTCAGCCATCGTTTTAGATCCAATGTCACTGGCGTGATTTTATCGTTGTACCATTCGGTGTGTGGATGGGGGTGGGGGATATGTGTGGGGGTTTAGCGTGTCCACGCCCCCCCCCCCCGCACTAAAGGTACAGTGAGTGAGGAGTTAACAGCATTTCCGCGCAATACTCCGTAGTTTTCTATCCGATTGTCCATAATAGATTGCCCATACTTACTCAAACTGCCTCTTACTAAAACCAGACTTTTAAAAAATTGTCTGCTCCGTTTAGCAACAGGATAAAGGATCACTGCCGCACCATTTGTAATGCAGATTTCCTGCTTTGCTTTTTCACATCGATCCAAAGCGTGTTTCTTTTTTTTTCTTTTATCAGTATTTTGCTGATTACAATATACACCTGCAAGTAATTTGGGTAATAACAACTCAAATCTGTGCAGCCAAACTGTAGCCGGTGCATCTGCCTGATTTTCCCCCCACTCGGAATTGTTACATATTAAGCAGTGCATTTAGGCGACTGAAAATTGCGGGTAATTATCTTGATGGAAAGCGCTTTATTCAGGGAGCTACAGTCAAAATTGCTCTAATTACAGCCCCTTTCACACAAGCATAAAAAAATCTTAAAATAGCAGAGAAGTGGGCTTTGCACACGGCTTCCAGTGCAGATGTTACGGGAGGAGGCTTGACATGCGAGCTATTATGCATTAAAATCTGTAAACACCACTATCTTGTCTTGTAGACTGACTTTGACAAAAAATTGGGAGAGCTAACCATGGATTTCAATACGTGTTGTAGTTTCTGAGATGTGACAAGTGGAGATCAGACACACGTGGTAAGTAATGCGTTTCTTAAATTGCCAATGTTGGATACAGGTGTATCTGTCAGACCTTTGAACGGGGGATATAGATTTATTCGCTTCCATGTTTTTTAAGGGACGTCGACCACATTTGTCTCTCCCGCCTAAAGGCTTAAAGGCCGTTAGTCCCGACTGACAATCAGCACATATTATAAATTAATCAATCTCCTTTCGTACGACGGGTTTATCTGTTTACTTGGGTAACCACAAGCTTACTGTAGCTAGTCATTAATATTCATCAAAAAAACTTCCGAAAACATGATAGCATGTGTTTAGTAAAATGTACGGGGGGGGGGGGGGGGAGGGGTTTAAACCACGGAGCTAATATAAAACGTGTTATGTCCCATCAGTGAATAGTTCACATGGAACAGAATTAGCACAGATTTTTGGATCGGCCTCCAGTGACGCACTGCAGACAGCAAAAGGCACACAAAATGCTGATTCGGTGTACAGTGTAGCCACCATTTTATTGTTTTACGGAAGGACGGGGGTTTAAAATAATAACCAAAAAAAACAGAAGCGGAGATCGAAATGAATGTCACCTCGGTGCAGTGGCTGATCAAAACGAAAAAGGAATGGAAGGGGAGGGAAAATATTGATGTCAAATGTGCAATTAAATATACTTGTCGGGGCGTTAAGAAAATGTGTACTGTTATGTCGGTGATCAAATCGATTGGCCACAGTTAGGGTGATGTACAGCAGCCGGAAGCTGTAGCCGACAATATATACATTGCCCATTGAAAAGACAAGTTATTACCTCCAATTATTTCCCGTATGACAAGTACTAACTTTCACCCCCCCCCCCCCCCCTCCAGTTTAGTATCTTATAATGACATGTGTCACTTTAGGTTAGTGTTAAATAGAAAATAAATTTGGCCTACCCACCCCACCCGCACGGAAAGGTATCTTTAGTTTTTTTTAAGTAAAGAATGTACCTGGACACCATGTTAATATCATCATCAGCTCCTCCGTTTCTTTGGAAAGAAAAGCAAGCATCGTAGAGAAATTGCCATCCAAGCTCTTGGTCCAACTAAGCTAAAGCTCGCTTCACCAGGAAATCCCATTACCCTTGAGATAGCTACATAGGTAAGACCCTCGCCTACCACACTGGAAACCACGGCTCAATTTTAAAAGTTCAGGGGTTTTTTTTAATCATAAAAAAAGACAAATAACAACATTTCCAGAAATGCACCAGTTCTTGGCAAATCAAAATGTGGTCATGCAAAAAAAAAGTCACGTTTCCTCCACTTTTTAACATGACCGCATACATGTTATATATATATATATTTAAAAATCTATTAAGCTTCGTATCTATGCTTGACCCCAAAAGGAAATTGAAGCGAGAAGTTGTGAAGGGAGATGAAATGAATGGAATAGTTTGATCAATCACATGCAAACATCGTGCCTTTCCTTTACACGTAATTACAGTTAAATCCACAGTAAGTCGGCATTGCTTTTTCTTTTTTTTTCCAAAAAAAATGCTAACACACTCCGGTTGCTATAATCCTGAGGAAGGTACTATTAAATTGAGTAGCCATGTTTATCCGAACTGGGTGGATATAGAATGCTTTGAACGCGTTATCACTGCTTTACTTAGAATAATGAAACATAATACATATGCACTATTTACAACTAATTTAACAATATATACACACACGTACTGTGTTTTCTGGTCCTCTGTTCTCCAAGAAATCTTTTGCCTTCATATTGCTTGGATGAACTAAACACAACCTTTTATTTTCTGACATAGGCTGTACTTCAAAGAGGAGCCACGCTCGCCCACTTGGTCATTTCATATTGTTCAACATACCACATTCATCACCCATTGTATTGTTGATTTTCTGAGCGTTGGTGGGATAGGGGAAGGCCGTGGTGGGCACTGTTTTCTTTTTCTCTGTAGAAAACGGGTGGGATCGACCCAGTATACAGACTACCGCCTCGCGTTATTTTTAACCCTTCAAAATGGTGACAAGCTATTACTTGGGGAGTTAACATGGTCGACCCGCCTGCACCCAACGATTTTGCCGGGCGATTGTACACATGGCATACCCGGATGGAGATTTCAATTAAAAAATGGACATTTTTTTTAAAGAGTGCCCCCAAAGCAGTTCCATTTTATACAGGAGAAATTAAACTGCTGGCTAACAAACTGGTATTTTCTTAACAACAGAAACAGAGTAATGAGGTCTGGAAGAGAGAACTCGCCATAGTCCTAGATGACCATAGGCTGCTTTCCCCTTAGAGGTCAACAGCACAGAAAAGACCATTCGGCCCATCGCGTCTGCGCCCGCTCAAGAACAACCACCAAATTATTCTAATCCCATTTTCCAGCACGAGGCAAATAGCCTTGTATGCCTTGGCATCGCAAGTGCACACCTAAATACTTCTTAAATGTCTCTGCCCCACCACCCTTCCAGGCAGTGAAAACGCTGAAAATACACAATCCTTTCCCCAGCACCTTTAAAACGGTTAATGCGTGAGGGATTTTTTTTGTTTGTTTCAGAGATGAATTACTGAGCAAGGATCAAAGCCGGGCGCGTTGGCCTGTCGGTCGGTTTTCCCTTTTAGAGATACCCAACAATCCATTGTGTATTCCCAGCCTTGCTGTTCTGTTCCAAGTGTGCACAGTACTGCGGTTGTATGCGTTTGAATTGATCAAATTCACTTTGCACTGATACAGATTTGTTGCTTTTTTATATGAATATTCCAGTCGCAATACTTCTCAACTAAGCAGGTGGTCCGCAGCTCTACCTGACTGAAGATATACAGGGCAAATTATACATTGATGTTCAAACTGGAACTAGGTACTTAAATAAAAATACAAGCAAATACAGTTGGTACTACCTATCAGTAAATCCTTTGAAATACAGCCTATGAAATCTGCCCAACTAAGAAGGATCTCCATCCCGGAGTAAAAATTCAGTGTGTTTTGTTAAAACACGAAAATTGAGTTTAATAGAACAGCTATAAAATCAGTCCCTTTTTTGCAATTCACAACGTAGATTATAGATGCATCAAACTTCTCCAATAGAATTCCAAACATTGTACAAAGCTTGTATCGCACTCATTAGAGGAGTTTGACTCTATATACCCATTGTAGTTATAGAACAAACCTGTTTAGACACGACTGAAAGCACAAAGTCATTCTTATTTCTAATCAGTCGTCTTTTCTGGTCCATAAGACTACTTCAAATCATGTGACACTGATTTTTTTGTTGTTGTTTCAAAAGTTTGAGGGGTAGATGGTACTCCTCCTGGTCAATCACATCATCTGGGGTCTCGGCATGGTGTCCTGGTGAGGCGGCGGGTACCACGACCCAAAACTGTTAATGTAGCTGTTCGGTGGCATAGTGGAGCCCTTATTTGGCATGGGAACGTCCCAGGCTGGTGGGATATTTGGCGAACACGGAGACAAAGCAGCGGAGGTTGGCAGGTGGTCGCCTTCTTGAACGTTGGAACCGTGTTTCATAAGCTTCTTGTACTTGGAACGCTTGTTCTGGAACCAGATTTTCACCTGAAATAAAATTTAAAAAAAGACATAACGCACCCACACATCTACAGCACCTCCGAATGCAGAATATGCAAGAGAGTCGACCGATTAATTTAAGGGATAAACCAGTGTTTATCCGTTTACAACTGATGGAGCCAAAACTCCGTCAAAATGCCTCCCGCTTTAGATTTCGACGCATTTGTCTTTTTTATTGGGGGGGGGGGGGGGGGGAGGGGGGGTTAAAAGCAACCTGTGTTCACATTTGTTAATGCGTATGACCGACTCATGTGTTATATAGACAAGGCTACACACTGGCCACTGCAGCCCTTTGCCAATGATCTTGTCAAACCAGTGATGCCTGAACATTCAGGCCCATCTGCAAAGGAGGCCGTGAGGAAATAATGACTGCAATCGCATGTACAAGCTGGAGAAGAAATTGAATGTGTTTGCAACGCGTTGTATAGAGAGGATTGGGATGGTGTCGCTGAGCGATGTGAGGGGGGGGGGGGGGGGCATTCAATATGATCATACAAAAAGACACAAGGAAGCGAACATATAAGGCCCAGGAGGTTGCGAACATATAAGGCCCAGGAGGTTTCGAATGTAAGTTACACGGCTACATCTGATTCTGTCGTCCACATAAGAGTTGCACACTTCCTACAAAACTGAGTTCGTATGAAGTGGCGCCCACTCAACCCACAATAGCAACAATAAACTATAAATTGATTTGACCAATCACAAAGTTTTGGTGATTTGAATTTAACCATCGATTGGCACTAAAATGCGAGTCTGGAATTTCACATAGAAATTGAGCAGAGATAGCGAAAAAAAATGTTGGTCCCTAATTAAAGATAGTAAGGTGTTAACCTGAAATGTAAGTTACCCTCTCAGACAGAGACCTGTGGCATTTTAGGAATTTGACAAATGACGATTTAACCTGCGTGCCATCAAAAAACTATAAACATTCTTCCACATCCCTTTTGCTTGAGAAGTTGCCGAATTATTTGACATACAAGATGTCACGAGACATGTTGTAACTCCTCTGGCTGGTATTGTTAAGGTTGTGAAACCCAACTCTAAAAGAGATTGGTGTCTGTTAACACCCCCCCCCCCCCCTCCCCCCACCCAAATCCTTCAGGCCAGAAGACAGGGTCACACAAAAAAAGATGCTAACAGATTCATGCAATTCATGCAACAGATTCATGTTGAATCAACATTCCAAATTTAGGAAATCAACCAGTATTTGACAGCAGAATGCTTGCAAATTATCTTATACTGATCTATCCAGCGTGCAACCATTAAATATTTCAGTAAAGTATCTGTGCTTCCTTGTGGGCTGTGGGATCTGTAACAAACGTAAAAGAAAAAAAAACCTCATTGAAATGTGTCGTTTCCTAGTCCCCTTCTTCTATGTCTGCATGAAGGCATTATTTTCATCACGTTTCTAGGTGGAAATACCTGGTGATTCTGTAGCGAACATTTGTCATTCAGACACAATGCCTATGTCAAAGGGCCGCTTGCTGGCATATTATCTGCCTGCTCTGCCCGTACTCATGAAAAGTTCCATTCGGGCAAATGGTCGATAGGACAACAAACATTGAATATAACACAAGGCCAATTGCAGCCATAACTATTGCTAATATTTTGAAAGGCTACAATGACTTATATTTCTTTGAGTATGAAGTTAGCCGAATTATTTGACATACAAGATGTCTTGAGACACGTTCTAACTCCTCTGGTTGGTATTCTTTAGGTTGCTTCAGAGGTTTTGACGCAAAGTTCTATATAGAGATTAGAAAGCCCGCTAAATTCCCTGCAACGTTTTGTTTCCTGTCCTTTAAGATATGAAACAAAATGTTCACAACAATTTTACTTTTTTTTAGAACTTATGTACGGCAGCAGTAATTGGAATAAAATATAAATAGATAATTAAAACGAATTATTCCTTTGCGGGAATGTATTTATGGTATTAAATCGTGACTTTTCCCCCAATTTTCCGAATGAAAAGCCTTGCCTCTGCCCGTCTCTCTCTGTTTCTGTGCGTGTGTCTGTTTATCGGTGTGTTTCTCTGCCTGTCCCTGTTCCTCTCTCTCTCTCCCTCCTATCTCTCTCTGTCTCCCTTTCTCTTTGTCTCTCTCTGTCTTTCTCTCTTCCTTTGTCTGTCCCTCTGTCTGTCTCGCTAAGATATATGCACATGTGGATGTCTAATAGTTACCAGGGATATATTTTTGTTTGTTGCACATTTAAACTGCCTCTTCACTAACTGTTCTGGATCATTATTTAATACCGGTTGACGCTGGAAATCCCACAATGGTCAGATCAAGCGAAATACGTTTTAATGTACAATTGGCAGAAACGAGGACTCAACTGAAAGTATGGGAAGCACAAATAACAGCAAAATGAGAAAAGGAAAGCAGGAGCTTTGCTGCATGTCGATTAGTAACGGGAGGCAGGTCATCCAGGAATATGGGAGTTTTCTATATACATTTCCATTTTAAAAAATGTTCAACACGTAAAAAAAAAGGACACAAAAATATGGAAAGTTGCTCACTGGTACAAACATGCTTGAATTACATATTGAAATTCTAATTGCTTGAAAAGGGAGAGAGCTGCCTGACACAATGGACTCTTTCACTGTGGGTCTATGAAACTAGCCATGATTTCAACCGTGTGGTGAGATCAATGTGCCGTTTACCGATAGCACGGAGTTAATTTAATACATTCTAATGGATGGGGAATATTGGAGGGGGCTATCTTTTCATTACGAGCGGCCATTTTGGAGGAGGTAAATGTTGCCTTTCTGAAATCCTCTGCCCTGTATAAATGGCAGTGGAAGAAAAGCACAGGAGTCACGTAGCCATTGAAAATGCACCGCTCCGCTGCCTGAAACATCATACAATTACATTTCCTGGAAAATTGTCAACCTTTCCTATACCTGGCTTGGCATATATATTTAGAAAAACATTTAAAACTAACTTTAACATAAAAGATGGTGCTTAGACAATAAGTTTGCCCTCAGATGCCTGCGGTTTAATGAATTAACCTGGGCTTTTGCATCACATGCAATTTTTCAGCACACCTTGCGGCTGATTAAACAGAAACATGCCGCCAAAACAAAAAGTGGCAATTCACACAAAAAAAAGTCGTGCGATTTAGCCTCTGCCATTATATTAAGCAGCGGTCCAATGCTTGGGTACAAATAACTCCTGCTTGCATCTTTGCAACACACGCTTGTCATCGAAATAAACTGATCTGGGGGGAGTTAGGCCTGCATTCCAGTGGAATGTGGAAGTCGATTACAGCTTTTAAGTGCTGTGGGATTGCTCTGGAAGCCGACAGGAATTCGAAGGTTGCCGTGTTTCTTGTTGGGATTTTTAAAAAAAACTCAGCTCCCCGCTCGATTTCCTGGCTATGCAATCCCCCCCCCGTACTAAAGTCACCCAGATGCTGAGTTTAAGAATAAAAGAAATATTGAGAATTGAGGCTGTGGTTGACAAACGGGGTTTTGCAAACTACCAAGAATGGCCTGTGTGCGATCCCCTCCAGCGGGCAAGGCGGGAGGGAAGGTGGACCCCCTCAAATGCCGAAGAGGGAAGAATTAGTACTGCCCAGTACCCTACCTGTGTCTGTGTGAGTCCCAGAGAGGCTGCGAGCTCTGCTCTCTCCGGCAGTGCCAAGTACTGTGTCTGCTGGAATCGGTGATTCAACGCTTGCAACTGCAGGCTGGAGTAAATGGTCCTCGGCTTTCGGATCTTCTTCCCTTTCCCGTTCAATCGGATCTCTCCATTTTCGATTACAGTCGATTTCTCGTGTTCTTGGAAGGGGGGAGGGGGGGGTGAAAATCGGAAATTTAATTTAGGGCGCATCGCATTTTAAAAATCACGACCCCCTTCCCCCTTTCAAAAATAATCCCTCCCAAATCTATATTTTAAAATATACATAAATATATATATATATTCGCTGCTAGTGCCTTGAATGGCCGATCCCCATGGAGGCGCCGATCCCTAACAATGCGAACTGGAATCGGAGGCAAAGTCATGTTAGAAAATCGAAGTGCTGGGATGCGCTTTAAGAACTCGTTTGAAACTAGGGAGAAGGGTGGGGGGAGAGAAGAAGATGCAGAAATGGATGGAATTGTCTTATTTTCCAAGTCGGTAACATTTCCCCCTCGACAGCTCAATGTAACAATTCAGTCCTGCGAGCGGCCGGGTCGTTTAATTTCCCAGCAAAGTGGATCTCTCGGCAGACAATGGACAATTTCGCCCGAGCGCCGTTCAAGTGTTTCGGCAGCAGGCGCAGCACAGAACTGTACCCAGCTCAGGATTTTCCAGCAGTAGACCTGCCTAATTGCGGCTGTCTATTTAAAGAACGCAATTAAATATCTTTTTATGAATATATAAGTAATGTCATCAGCGAGGCCTCTCAAATCTCGGCGCTGCACTCTTCTCAAAAGGGGGGTTCTTTTTTCTCTCTCCCTCCGGTGACTGGGCTTCAGAATGGCGATAGAAACCAGCCCCGGTGTAAAGCCATCTCGTATTTCAACAAAAAAAGAACAATAAATAATTCGAACAACGTGAAGCTGGGTGTCCGAGCCGCTCTTGCTTACCTGTGTCCTCTAACCTGGTGTGACCCAACGTGCTGCTGTTCTGGTAGGGCATGTACGGATTGGGTGCGTGATTGCTAACTGGGCTGGGGTACGGGTAACCCAGTGATCTGCCGTAGGAAGGGGCGCCCGAGTAGGAGCCATCGTGCTGCGCGTGTCCGCCCGTGTGCAAGCCGTGCACCGGATAGTGTCCATGGGACATGCCAGGGGATGACTGCTGCGCCGGGTGTCCAAACTCCAGAAAGGCCGACTTGGACGAGTCTGGTCCTAGCAGACCGTCAGCCATCGCGCTCATAGTCATCATTAAGGAGGAAGTGCACGGGACCGACTAGGAATTACCAGGGGTGCAGGAGATTGACAAGAAATTGACGCGCAACATGAAACTGACACAGAGGCCGATCGCCCACCAAATCCACAGCCGTCTTCTCCTCAGATTTTTTTTCCCCAGGTAGAGGCGAACTTCCCACTTGTATATGCCCGAGTGAAAAAAAAGGTGGGGGGGGGCAGAAGAAGGGGGGAGAGAGAGAGAGAGGTGGGGGGAAGAAATCGGGGTGGGGGGGGGGGGGGGTTAAGTTGAGAGAATTC
The DNA here is from genome assembly GCF_902713615.1 of Scyliorhinus canicula. NCBI lineage: Eukaryota > Metazoa > Chordata > Chondrichthyes > Carcharhiniformes > Scyliorhinidae > Scyliorhinus > Scyliorhinus canicula. The sequence continues at coordinate 27,897,274 of NC_052164.1, forward strand.
CCCGTGAAATTCAGGAAAACTTCTGGATTTGCATGGCTGCTTCATGCATATGGATCTGATATGCAAACACGTCCAATTGGCTGTCTCCTGCCGTGCGATTGGACGAAGGGCGTATTACATCACTGGGCCGGCGGCGATCCTAATTAACTTTAATTAGAATCAGTTAATGAAAGCTGCAGCTCCATCGGCGGAGCCAGCCCAGCCGAAATAATGAGCAGACAATTTCGCAAACACGTTGCAACATGCGATGGAATTGTTTCATGCGCGCGGCAATGGCGTGCCCCGCAACAACACACACACACACACACACACAAAAACTGGTAAACAAACACACTCGGTGTATCTCCAGGGCTGGAGCAATCACCGGAAAAGGTGCCCTTCGCTCAGCCCAAAACTCGAGGTTGGTTGTGAGGGACAGCGACAAGAGTTGAGGGAGGGAGGGAGGGAGGGGGGGGGGGGGGGGGGGGGGGGGAGTGTGGGGTGCAGTAACCGAGGAGGTGGGAAAATACAATCTAGCAAACGTTCAGAGTTGCAATCGGGGCGATCTCTGAAAAGTTGGCGTTTGAAATTCCTCCCACTCCAGCCTTGCAGCGTGACTGGATTCCAACCTCTGTTTTTACACACACATATATATATTAAAATGGCCACGAATCAAAGTGCACCCCACAAGTTAAAGGGACGCGGTGTTCCTTGAGCTAGACCTTTATCTGCTGCATCACACTAGAGGCGGATTCCACACACACCTTATAAAAGGATGCGAAGAAAGTTGCATTTTTTAAAAGTGTGATTTCGGACATTTACCTTATACCTCATCCCTTAATTATACCTGCTCTCTCTCTCGCTATCTGCTAATCAATGCGGCATTGGAAATGACATTCTCATGTGATACCCACTTCAACTCCTGTGTGAATGTCTTTAGTCCTGTCACAAGCGGCGAGCTGTCTGGCGCTCTCACCAACCACTACCTGTCCAGCTTGCGGTAGGAAAAGCCCCGGTATAAACACCAGCAGGGATCTCGTCCAAGTCCAGAGAAAACGAGCACAGGTATCGATCATGTTGTTGAATATTGATGGCATGGAGCAATTCCCGGAATTTTGTTCAAAGTCAAGCTGGTTTTGCAAATTTCTGTATATTTGAAAACAAACAAAAAAAAAATCCCTCTCTGTTGTCACCGCGAGATTCAGACCGGCTTTTGCGGTGTCATACATTTAACGGGTGTTTGGCGGGTCAGTGTTGAAATAGGCCCCCCTCCCCTCCCTCCCCAATCTAATTCCAACGAGCCGATTATATTGTCAAGGCGACGGGGGTTATACAGGGAGGAGGGATGGGATGGGGGGGGGGGGGGGGGGTGCTGAAAACGATGTTTGCACACAGAATGAACGAATTGTCAGTGAGTTATTTAAAAACAAAAAAAACTTTTTTTATATAGACACACGTGTCAGTGGAAGATGATGAACAGGGAAGCGTTGTGACAGCTCTGGGTGACGGCTCTGAATAAATGAAGCCTTTACCTTGCCTCCCTCCATCCTATGACGAGAGTTCAAAGGTGTTGGAAGGCATGTGGAGAAGCTGAGAATTTCTTTGTTTGCAATGCTTGCTAACCTTGGAGTGCAACACGCGAGAAAGAAATCCGATCTCCCGATGCCTCTGAGAAATGTACAATACGAAATGCGCATGAAGGCCAGTCTCGTTAACAATGCCAAAAAAAAGTCGGTTGCTGCATCAAATTTATTTAATTCAATTAAACAAAAAACGAGCAGCAGTCCCACATCGAGAGCTATTGATTCCTAAACACAGTTAGGAGGCGAGCTAATCTGATTAGAATCTATATTCCGGCAGAGAGATTGTTCCTTATAACGTGCTGGCTGCACACACACACACACACACATATATAGTCTCAAATCTGATGATTTAATTCTTTTATTTAGCGCGCAGAATAAAAATAACACGGAGATTGCTGCCCACCATCCAGGGTCTAGTTTATTTTCTGCTGGCCCTCTGTGATTTTTCACCCTCTGAGCAGGTCTTCGCGATGTGGGGAGCGAACATTAAAAAATAAATCCTCGTGCAATCACAAGCCTCGCCTTTTCCCTGCTGAATACTGACAGTTTTCCCCAGAAATCCTGAAACATAACGTGAAGCGCGGAGCAAGGTATAGCTGCAACGAGAACAGGTGAATTTTTTGACACACACGAGCAAACCTCAGTCAATCGAGACATTTTATTTTTGCTCTTGTATGGAAGCAAGCGTTGCTCTCTGCCTCTCTCTCTCTCTTATCTCCCAGCTTCCAGTGCTATTTTTAAATTGCTTTGTAAAATAAAAGAACGCCGCGGGGTGTAGTCAGTATTTAACAATTTTTGCCTCCTAGCGGATCCGTAATTACTCCAGATCTGTGCAGCCTGAATAAGCCACTCATTGGGAAAATCTCGCTCCGTACTGTACGTTAACTTTCCCCTGCTGGGAAGATGATTTGCAGCTACCAAATGTACCAGGACGCGCCATTCAAAGTCAAAGAAAGAAAAGATTTTTTTGTTATCCAGAGAAAGAGAGAGAGGCGAGCTGTTAAATAGTTAATTATATAACAGGTGCAACCAGTTTGGGAAAATTGGGGCTAATTCTGCTTGCTTTCAGATTTAAAAAAAAAATCTAAAATATAAACTCGAGGCGAATTGGGAAAGCTGCAATATTATTCACCCCTAATCGGAAGCTGGTCGAACGAGAAGCACAGGTTATAATTAAAAGGAAGGCTGGCATTATTTTCAGAATCAAACTGGCACGATAACGGAGCGTCTGCATCGATGTGGTGCCCGCCAAAAATAAATGACAGCAAAGATTGTGGATGTCGAGAGGCCATTCTGCCTTCGGTAAATTTAGGGCTGTATCGCTTGCTGCCAATGAATTCATGTCTGCGGTTGATGCAGCGAAAAAAAACACTTGCTATTTTTTCTTGTACCAGGCGCCACTTAAATCGTCTGAGAAAGGTTTTTTTTTTCAAATCATTTTGCAAGGAGGTCCGGTTAAATGTGAACAAGTGTCTTGAGGGTCCCCTGATATTACTACTTGCGCTTTCTCATCTTGAGTTCACCCCTGGAGGTGTGCAGTCTCGGTCACACCTATTTAACCCAGAGTTCTAGGTCCTGGGGAAACGGAAAGGTTGCCAATTCTCAGCAGGTCTGGTAGCATCTGTGGAGAGAGGAGTCGAGTTCACGTTTCAGGCCTATGACTTTTCGACAGAGCAGTTCTCCACAGATGATGCCGGACCTGCTGAGTATTTTCAGCATTCTCCGTGTTTATTTCAGTGTTCCAGCACGCCCTTTATTTATCTCGGGATGAAATACCCAACGCTGTTACATTTTAGTGGATAGGGAAAATGCATATTATGGACAGAACAACCAAATAAATTGAATTCTCTCCGGGACAATCTCAGTTATTCTGATATGGTAAAAAAAAACAGAATCCGTTGAGCAAAACAGACAGACACACAGCTGGCTAAAATATCTTAAGCCATCCTTATATCCATAAGATACATGCACATAATCTGAAATGTGACGAAATGCGATTTCTCACCTTGGTTAAATCCATTCTGAATGAAAACATTTTGTTGAACTCTATTGAAAGCAACATTGCATGTGTGTGTGTGTGTGAGAGAGAGTTTTCACATTAGCTAATATTCTGGAAGACATGCTTCTTGGGTTAACAACTGATTATCAAAATGACCCCCCCCCCCCCCCCCCCCCCCCTTGTGCCCAGATGCTGTTTGCGGTAAACCCGCGATAAAGAAGAAAGTTACTTTTCCAAATAACTTGTACAAGGTGTTGTGTAAACAGGTCCTCAGCAGACTGTGAAAGTTACAAGCTTTGTGCGCTGGGAGTGTTTCACCAGCTGTTTATAGAAACTTTGAAATAAGTTTAACATTGCCACCTTAAAAAAAATATCGGACCCTCTTTCCATTTCTGGCCAAAATATTATTTTGACTCAATAATTGAAAACGTGGAGTATGGGTTGCAAATCTTGACTAACCAACGTGCTTTACAGCTGGAGTCCAGACACAGTACTAGCTTCTCTTGGGGAGATCTTTTTAGATAGCAAGCAATTTCTGCAGTTGTCATGTTTCTTTGCTCTGAGCAGGTATAGCCGCTCATGTGATTCAATCCAAAGGGGTATTGCCACTCTGGTGTAAAATACATCGTTTGTTACTCTGTACACTAAATGCAGTGGTAAATATGAACATTAAGGCGTTTTCTTAACTTTTCCCTTTGAAGGCTATTTAACCAATAACTCTGCCGCTCGCTGTGCATTTTACTATCAAAGATTGAGATGCTCATGCATCGATTCTAAAACCTATTTCTGACACAAGAAGAAATAATTGGCGAAAAGCAAACTCGAGGCAATAATTAAGCTCAATTTTGAGGCATTTGGAAGTGGCGGTCCAATTCAATATACCTCTCTGTTTGGTTCGGTTTTCAAGGCATAGTGCTCACGTAATGGCAGAGAACATCCTCGTGAAGTCTGGTCCTGTCCAATTGATCGGTACATTTGGGACCTTTTTGTGGGTTTATATAACGTACCAACTCTTCTTTATAGTCTTGGGCATCAACGAACGCCGAATAAACTGTCGCTAACAGTTTATTAAGATGTAATGTAAGCAGAATCCCAAACCTTGTAGAACATTGTAAGGTTCAATTCCAAATTCCAAATAGAAGGAAGAATCCAATAATGTTTGAGCTGAGAGTGTGTGGCCGAAACACGATAAGAGGTCTATGAAATCAGTGATTATGAAAGAAGTATCTTCCAAGAAATGTTAGTATGTACTTTAAGTACTGTTTTTGGCGAAGTGTGGGGTAGTGGTTCAAAAAAATTCAAAGGATAAACCTTTATAATTAGTTAATATTTTCTGAGTAATTTTTTGAAACAGTTGCAGTGACCATGACTGAACTTGCGTCCCCACGAATAAAACTATTCTTAATCGCAATTCAATTGCACACCCTAGTTTGGAAATGTACACATTGATGGAGATGTACATTGACTATCCTTTTGCATGCAAACTGTGTTTGAATGCAGCATAACAGAGACGATTAACTTACGCTCGCTGATGTAGGCAAACTCGTTTACATCAAGTCATTAAACCGACCTATCAATCTAATTTGAGCACATATCACCGTGTTATGGTCCTATTGAAGGAGCAGGCAATCAAATCAGATAACAACGTCAATACTTTCACCCATATATGAGACCTGCACAAATGCACTGAAATAACATTAGAGTTCCCCCAAATGCACGCTCTGCATGTCACTTTATTAAAACCAAATTCCCATTACAATCTGAAAAGAAAAACAAGGAGGCACTGTTTCGTTATTATCGAAAAGCATCTTTTCGCTAGCATTCACTTTTGTGTTTGTTCTTTTAAAAAAATACTTTCTTAGATTTGCAAAAACACAAGTTTTAAACGCTGGATTAGCAAACCGCGCAGAGAAAGACGTAAATCATTTGGTGACAATTCAAAGTGGTTGTCATAACACGGAGAAGCACCGAGAAAAGGAAAGGTACCCTCTTTTAAAAGCTATAATTATGGATAGAGGAAGAACAAAGGCGAGCCCTGGAGCCATGAATCGGAGGCTGATGCTTCACTGTGGAGTAATAGAAGGAGGGGAGCTCTAATAACTAGACAGGGGAACGTCAGTGCAGACATCCCGGCGTCTCAACACCCCCACTGCACGACTTCGAAACGAATATGTTTTAAAAACAAGACCAACAAGCAGTGGTGTAAGATGGGCATAAATAATCAATGCCCTATTCAGACCCACTAAAGAAACTGTACTTTTTGATTGGGCAAGAGAGGGTTCTCTTAATGCACAAAACCAGACACTGCTCTTTAATCAAGATAAATATGGTTTATATTGCCAGAGTCAAGTTAAAGTGGGCAACCTTGGCTTAAGGAAAATTACTGAGTTGGAACTATAATGATACGAGAGGGAAAAAATCCGAAGCAGCCGTTCTCTTCCAACTGTAAACGTTTCTTCCCTGTTTGGCAATGCTGTAATATATTCATTCGGTAGCTGCAATGAATAACAACACCAACTGTATAACAGGGATTTGTTTTTTCCAATCCTTCGCCGGGAACAATCATGTTTAATCGGCTCAAAAATTGATCAAGTTCAGATCATTCTCACTTGTAGCTGCTTGTTCTTTGAAAACTGAACTCTGCGGGTGCAATATTTGCTTAGAATATACCGTCTGATCTAATGCAAATAACCTGGTGGTTTAACACATTTACAATAGGAGTGTAAATTGACAACACACATGCCTTTGATAAAACTGGCTAACTACCGTGCAGAATTTAAATGTAAACGTCCTTTTGAACTGGTTGGTGGTGCAGTTTGTCAAATATTGCATTTAGTGCATTAATAAATCTACCTTGCCTTAAAGACATGGTGGGCAATAATTTTACCTGACAATGCACTGCATGCCTTGGACATCATTTTATCTGAAGCGCCAGGGTTTTGAGCACTTGAAGAGGGAATAAAAAGGAGAAACACTGAGCTAAACAGGTGACCGGTCCAGTCACCTCACAGCCCGAGCCACAAAGAAAGTTCAACGGTTTGAACAGGTTTGAGTGGGAATGTCTGTCCATCACAGAAACACGTTCGAAACCATTGGCGACTTTTCTCTCAGTATAGCGGAAAACACGAATTGGAGTTTGACAAATAGAATCCAATTATTCGAGTCATTAAACGAGTCTTTGCTTGTAAATGAGACAACAAATTTAATTAGAGCTCTTAATGCTGATGTCGGTCGGTTGATTTCCTATCAGTCTTCAGTTGGTATCACTTGCTTCGTAGCACTGGGTTTTTAACAGCTGTTTTTGTTAAGATTGCAGACTGGAACCCATTTTAATCTCACCATTCCAAGCAAGCAACACTTATTAAACCGGCAAGTCCGTTTGTCTTGTCAGGGGAGATGGAGGGGACATTTCCAAATGATTCACCACGATTTCTCTGGAACACTGGATTCCGCCAGTGTTACTCAGCTGCAGTGAGCATTATCTGACGGCACAAAAATGACTATAATCCTCGACTGCATTAGCCTGAACTATTTAACAGCAATAAACAAAGCGCAGCTGCCACTTGCGGCGATTACAACATTTAAAAAGCCTCTTCAGATTCAATGGGCATGACGCTCCCCATCTTGCGAGCCAGCTTTGGCTGTTACACTGGTTCGCAATTCATTCTGAAATACATTATTAAAAAAAAACCCTCGAGCCGAACGCATTTCGTTCCATCTTCACCCAAGACTTGCATTCAGAGAAACTCGAGTCGCAGTGACGCTGTTTTGTCGCTCTAAACATTTAGTCGGTAATTTCGTCACCCCAAATTTTAAAACCTTCATTTGTATTTTTAATTACACCAAAACACGAGCCATCCACCAACGACCGCAAACACTGCTGCTCAGCCCATCATGTTATTATTTAATGTTTTAATTTTCTACTTCAAATAACGGAGCGCTCACAATGGTTTAGTTAACCTTAACGTATTATTAACATTAATGCATTGTTCACCTCCTAATCAGCACCTTTGATCTGTAGTTTACAAATAACAGCCCATAAGCAAACATATAATCAAATTCGAGTTTCAATTTGTGTAAAAGAATCTAAACACGGCACAGCGTCCCTCTGCTAAATTAAAGCTCACTCGCGCCTATTCGCAAAATAGAAAATGAACATTTTATTTTTTGGCTGCTGATTTTGGAAAGTCAGTGTGTTTTTTTTCTCCCTCTCACTATTACATTTGTGGTACTGGAGAGTGGCCAACTATCACATAACCACGAGATGTGTTTAAACTTGCAGGCTTGGAGTTAAGTGAGGACAGCAAGGGGAGTCACTTAATCCTGCGGTTGTTGTGGACGATTCAGGACCACTCCGCTTCCGCCATTTCTGATGACCCCTTTGCCTTGGCCCTTGCTGAAGCGAATGACAATTGGCTGAGAAATCCCGGTCATTCAAACGAGAGAGAGAGAGAAAGAGAGACCCTGCTTGCCCAGTGACTCATTTTGGTTTTGGCGAGACCAGCGAATACTTCACCGATATTCACACCGGAGTCACGTTTTACGAACTTTGCAGTTTCACTGTTGTCAAGGTTTACCCGTGTGATGACCGTCATGCTTTCTTGTTGTTCTTCCCTGGGTTGCAATTGTGTCAATAAACAGGATGGGCAACCAAGTTCATCATTAGTAACGGGAAGTGTAAATAGCAACACAGCAGCTGGGGCACACAACACGCACTCTTGTTACTGGACAGAATTCGTTCAGTATCTTCCTCCGTCTTAACCCCCCCCCCCCCCCCCCCCCGCCACCGCCCCCTCCACCTTTGTAAGCCTTTGTCGGCAAGGTTATGATCTTAGCAACATTTTTTTAAAAATAGGACAAATCAAATCTCAAGTGCGTTTGTGACATTTGCTTACTGGTCACTTGTGTCTAGTTTAATTCCAATTCATCACGGTTGATGAAACACGGGTTCAATTTCACAGTAACTCCATCGCAGTGTTAATGTAAGCCTACTTGTGACAATAAATATTGTTATTATGAGCTCGACTGCTTCCCATGGCCATTAAGTCAAATCTCCTAAAATACAAAATGTGGCTGCCCCCTAGTTGCTCCTATACCCTATCGATTTGCAAAATGAATCTAACCTTATTTTTGATTCGGTTTTCTTACAAGACATCAGCATGTGAAGTGGCCGCTAAACTTTGTTTTATTACAAATCTGGATTGGGGGGGGGGGGGGGGGTACCAATGGCAGTACCAATGGCATTATAAACATATTTCTTCAAAAGCAAGCGAGTTCAGGTCATCAATACATTATGCATAATAGCAACGGTCAAAGCAGCTTTGATCAGTATAATAAAGCATTGGATGGGGCGGAAGGAAAGTAACAGAATTCTATGCGCCATTGAGGGTCTCGATGGACCTTGCATTCAATGTCTGCACCGTGGCGCGACTCTGTGGGGGAGAGGGAGAGCGGGTTTTAGTCACTAATTCCGGAAAAAAAATATTTTTGTACACGTCTGATCTGATTGAAATGTACACGCAGTTCAATCAGTATAATAACCCCACCCACCCCATTATACCGATTGAACCGCGTGCATTTCATCTAGATCAGACGCGTACAAAAATATTCTTAAATCAAGTTTCTTTTCAACAGACACCAACAGACAGCACGAAACCTACATTCAGTGTATGCAATTTCAGCCACATTTGGATGATTGATGAGCAGTGCTGCTCGGCGGATGTTTATTTTTGTAATATCAAGTGTAACATTGGCACCTCCAGAAGTAGTGGAACAAGTTGGATCATCTGATTACCTACACACACCGTTGTTGATTTCCCACCTGGGAATAATTTCTTCGCAATGTTACTCCACCTGCCTGGTTACATGTTTTATATACTGCTCCCCTCCGCCCCCTTCCACATCACTGATGGTCCATTCGTCTGCTTTCCGTTCTATTTTTATTCTAAGCGGACATAAAATAAGACAACACCATTTGGGAAAGTAGCAGTTCGGTAAATCAAAAATAGCAATTGGGATTTGTAGATCCACTCCTGCTTTCCTGGGGCACATACTGATCTTCAACTTGTGACAGTTCTTGCTGTTCATCAAGTATCCATGATTGTGCATACAGAGAGTGCGGTGCAAGAGTGGATCCTTAAAGATTTGTGCAAACATTGCCCACATTATATGCGCACGACTGTGATTCAGCTCATGTATCCTAACAAAAAATGCGGGGTGGCCGCCAACCAGTATGCACGTATCCCTCTTAACAACGACCATGATGACATTCCAACATCACGCGTTAACCGTCCTTGAGCAGCAATGAATTGTCTCACCTGTACAGGTAATCATATTTTTGGAGGATGCTAATGCTCAGAGAAATGCCCCCCCCCCCCCCCCCCCCCCCAATCCCTGGTCCTTTGCTTTAGACTCATCAGTGTTCTTGAACTTTTCGATACATAGACATACATTTCTTTCAAATCAAGTCGGATCGTGCTCTGGGCATTTTATTCTCAATCAGCGAAGATTTTCCATACTACTGTTACGCTACACACTGGCAACGTTAGAAAGCCAATAACTCCAGGTAAAAGCTTCCAACCCATTAAAAACAGAAGGAGACTCTACTTTGTGCTCAAAAGGCTTTAAATACACTAAAATCTTGTTTCTGAGATATATAATAGACAATATTCTAACCATGAAATGCTAACTGAATCAAATGGGCTGATCATTTTAACCTCAAAAGACATTCTCCTAGTAATAAACCACCTATATTTTATTGCAATCCATGACTCATTTCAACCAATTCCCTTAATTAATTCTTGGGAGAATTTTGAACAACTATATTCATACAGGTGATTCCTACTGTTTTGACTTTTGAGTCAATATTTTAGCTAGAATTGTTTTAACTCATTTAATATTTTCAAAGCATGGTGCATTTTCATATCAGTTGAACACATTTAACAAAAAAATGATTTTCATATTCAGGCATATTATTAATAAGGTCATATCTGCTCATGTCATTTGAAGATTAGGGCGTACTATATTAGTTGGATAAATGTTAATTTATAAACGGATATCTCCAGGTTCCTACAGTAATGAATGGGTTTAGAATACATATTTGTGTAGATTCAAAGGAATTATGAAGTCACTTGGGGGTGTGGTAACTGCATAAGAATACACAGGATAAAAACTTTGATTACAAATAAATTGTTCGACAGAGAATGACATAAACCTTGTGATGGCTACAGGAAGTGATGTGATTTAGCAATTCAATTGACATAAAACCACAAATGTGAAAGTTAAAGCACTTTGATCACTCAAACCCCTAAGACTACCTTACGATCACTTGAGAATGTTTCATAATTCTGTTAATGCTCCATGAAATGTAGCAATTATTTTCACTCAGATTTGTGTCCTCTTTGCTTGCAGTGGTTTGTGATATTTATAAGTGATTGAGATTCACATTAAACATTAATGACTGTGGCATAATCACTACAGGGCATTGGGAAACATGCATTGAAGTACAGGGAGAAACAGATAGTGTTACCTTGGTATATATTAGTTAATAACAATTAAAAAAAATTTTTTATTCAAACTTGTATCAAAGTAGGTTACAGCAAATAAACACCCCGGGAAACATTCTTCCCAACAATCAACTGTACAATTTGTACAGATTTTTCTCCTTTTTCACCCCCGCCCATCACCCACCCCCCACCCCCGAACAGCTCCTCAACACGGTCACAAACATCCCCCACCTTTTCTCAAACTCCCCTGCTGAGCCCCTTAACTCATACTTTATCTTCTCTAACCGCAGGAAGTCATACAGGTCACCCAACCATGCTGCTACCCCCGGTGGCGATGCCGACCGCCACTCCAGCAAAATTCATCACCGTGCAATCAGAGAGGTGAAGGCCAAGACATCGGCTTTCCTCCTCTCCATGAGCTCCGGCTTCTCTGAAACCCCAATATTGCCACCAAAGGGTCTAGAACAGTACAGCACAGAACAGGCCAGGCCCTTCGGCCCTCGATGTTGTGCTGAGCAATGATCACCCTACTTAAACCCATGTAACCCGTATACCCGTAACCCAACAATCCCCCCATTAACCTTACACTACGGGCAATTTAGCATGGCCAATCCACCTAACCCGCACATCTTTGGACTGTGGGAGGAAACCGGAGCACCCGGAGGAAACCCACGCACACACGGGGAGGACGTGCAGACTCCACACAGACAGTGACCCAGCCGGGAATCGAACCTGGGACCCTGGAGCTGTGAAGCATTGATGCTAACCACCATGCTACCGTGAGGCCCTTTTTTTTTAAATCATGTGAAACACCCTTTCCCCAATGTTCGTAACATGTAATATTTTAAGTGCCTAAGTGTGATTAATGTATCTAGTCCAGGTATCTGGTCCAGGGCCACTCCCTCCTCCACTATCCTGGCTAAGACCGTGAACACTCCCGCCCAGAATCTTCCCAACTTTTCACAACCCCAAAACATGTGCGCATGATTCACTGGCCCCCGCCCACACCTCTCACACTCATCTGCTATCCCCTGAAAGAACCCACTCATTATCGCCCGAGTCATATGCACCCTGTGCACCACCTTAAACTGTATAAGGTTCATCCTTGCACAAGAGGATGTCCCGTTTACCCTTCGCAGTGCCTCACTCCATATTCCCCAATTGATCTCCATTCCCAATTCCGCTTCCCACGTCTCCTTGATCTTCACCACCCGCTCGCCTCCCTGCTCCCCCAGCCACTTACATATATCCTCAATTCTTCCCTCCCCTTCCACATCCGGAAGCAGCAGTGACTCCAGCAGGGATTATCCCAGCAATCTCAGCAACCCCTTCCAGACCTTTCGTTAAAAGTCCCTAACCTGTAGATACCTGAACTCACTACACCTCGGCAGCTCTACCCTCTCCCTTAGCTCCTCCAGACTGGCGAACCCTTCCTCCAAATACAAATCCCTCACCTTGACCAGCCCCACTTCCCTCCACCTCCTGTATACACTATCCATCCCCCCCGGCTCAAACCCAAGATTCTTGCACAGCGGCGTTAGCACCGATATCCCTTCCATCCTAAAATGCCTCCTCAGCTGATTCCATATCTTCACCATGGACAGCACCACTGGGCTCCCTGAATACCTACCCGGAGCCATTGGCAATGCTGACGTCACCATAGCCCTCAAACTAGACCCCTTACAAGATTGAGTATAAGAATTGGCAAGTCATGTTGCAGCTGTATAGAACCTTAGTTAGGCCCACTTGGAGTATAGTGTTCAATTCTGGTCGCCACACTACCAGAAGGATGTGGAGGATTTAGAGAGGGTGCAGAAGAGATTTACCAGGATGTTGCCTGGTATGGAGGGCAATAGCTTTGAGGAGAGGTTGAATAAACTCGGTTTGTTTTCACTGGAACGACGGAGGTTGAAGGGCGACCTGATAGAGGTCTACAAAATTATGAGGGGCAAAGACAGAGTGGATCATCAGAGGCTTTTCTCCAGGGTAGAGGGGTCAATTGAAAATGAAAAAATGAAAATCGCTTATTGTCACGAGTAGGCTTCAATGAAGTTACTGTGAAAAGCCCCTAGTCGCCACATTCCGGCGCCTGTCTGGGGAGGCTGGTACGGGAATCGAACCATGCTGCTGGCCTGCTTGGTCTGCTTTAAAAGCCAGCGATTTAGCCGAGTGAGTTAAACCAGCCCCTAAACCAATTGCTAGGGGGCATAGGTTTAAGGTGCGAGGGGCAAGGTTTAGAGTAGATGAATGAGGCAAATTTTTTACACAGAGGGTAGTGAGTGCCTGGAGTTCACTGCCGGAGGAGGTGGTGGAAGCAGGGACGATAGTGACGCTTATGGGGCATCTTGATAAATATATGAATAGGATGCAAATAGAGGGATACGGACCCAGGAAGTGCAGATGATTGTAGTTTAGTCGGGCAGCATGGTCGACACGGGCTTGGAGGGCCGAAGGGCCTGTTCCTGTGCTGTACTTTTCTTTGTTCTTTGTTCTATTCCTCCTCCATCGTAACCCACTCTACTCCTTCTTCTTCCCACCACCGCTGCACCTTGTCCACATTCGCCGCCCAATAATAATGGAACACGTTTGGCAACGCCAACCCCCCCTGCTGCCTCGGCAACTTCCCTGCCCATACAAAGTCACAGATGATTATATACACTTTCCGAAAAAAGGCCTTTGGTATAAAGATCGGGAGAGCCTGAAAGATAAACAAGAACCTCCGCAGAATATTCATATTCTTGGTCCCTCCCCGCCAACGTTAAGTGCGGTGTATCCCACCTCTTAACATCCTCCCTGGTCTCCTCCACCAGCTTCGTTAAGTTCCACTTATGGAGCCCCATCCATTCCCTCACTACCTGAATCCCCAAGTACCTAACCCTATCACTCGCTACCGTAAATGGCATCCTCCCTAAATTAGTCCGCTGTGCCAGCTCATTCACCGGGAATACCTCGCTTTTCCCTACACTCAGCTTGAATCCTGAGAACCCTCCAAACCTCCCCAACAGGCCCATAATCATACCCATACTTTCCAATGGATCCAAAACATACAGCAAGAGGTCATCGGCATAGAGCGACACCCGATGCTCCCTCTGTCCCCTCATGATCTCCTGCCACTCTGCTGACTCCCTGAGAGCCATCGCCGATGGCTCTATGACCAACGCAAACAGCAGCAGTGACAGCGGGCACCCCTGCCTCGTACCCATGTGTAAGTCAAAGCTTCGTGAGCTCATATCATTCACCCTCACCCTCACTCTTGGCGCCACATACAGCAACCGCACCCATGCCACAAATCTCGGCCCAAACCCAAACCTTCCCAAAACTTCATACAAGTACCACCACTCCAACCGATCAAATGCTTTCTCCTCGTCCATGGACACTACCACCTCTGATACCAGAGCTCTCAACGGATTCATCACCACATTCAACAGCCTTCTTATATTACTCGCAAGCTGCCTGCCCTTCACAAAGCGTGTTTGATCTTCTGTAACCACCCCGGGACACAATCCTCCTTCCTCCCAGCCAACAATTTAGCATCCATGTTCAATAGTGATATGGGTCGATACGACCCACATTCCACCGGATCCTTCCCTTTTTTTGGGATTAGTGTGATTACTGCCTGCTTCATCGTCTCCGGCAACTCTCCCTTCTCCAGTGCTTCATTAAACGCCTCCAACAGATGTGGTGCCAGGTCCGTCCCAAAAAAATGCCCGCCGACAGCTCCGCATTCTGATTGAACTCCACATAATCCCTAGTCGCCAACCGCACCTTATCACAAAAACCTCCATCCGCCAACAACCCCGAGTCAAATCTCCACCCCGACCTCTGCCCTCGTCCCAAACTGAACCGAATATCCAGCCAGTGGGGTGCATGGTCCAGTATAACTATTCCCACATACTCTGCCCCCTCCACCGCAACCAAAATCTCCCGACTCACTACAAAGTAATCAATCCTCGAATACACCTTATAGACGTGTGAAAAGAAGGAATACTCCCTTCCCCCGGGTTCTGAAAGCGCCATGGATCCAACATACCCATCCTCTCCATAAACCCCCCCAGCTCCCTTGCCATTAAAATCTCCTCCCATGATCAACTGGTACATGGCCAAATCCGGGATTGCTGCCAGCAACCCCCTCATAAAACCCACATCATCCCAATTTGGGGCATACACATTTACCAACACTACCGGTGCCCCTTCCAATACCCCACTCACAATCACATATCTTCCACTTGAATCCCTCACCTCCTTCGCACTCAAAAATCCCATTTATTTGCTAATTAAAATCGCCACACCCCTCGATTTCAAATCAAACCTCGAGTGAAAACTCTGCCTGACCCACCCCTTCCTTAACCTAACCTGGTCCTTCACACGGAGGTGTGTCTCCTGCAAAAAGACAACCCCCGCTTTCAAGCTCCTGAGGTGCGTGAACACCCGCGACCTTATAACCGGCCCATTCAGTCCCCGGATGTTCCATGTTACCAACCTTACTGGAGGCTTGTGCCTCCAATCCCCTCTACCGTCCGTCATCTTCCCCACTTAACACCTGCCCCTTTAATTCCACTCTGTACCTAGCACATCCCAGATGGCCCCTTTCTTCACCCCTGACCATGTCATCTCTCACCCCCTGCAGAAACCCCCCCACCTCCGCTGCTTTTCCCCTTCTTCCCCCCCCCCACTTACCCTTTCCTCCCTCCTCCTGGCCACCCCTCTTGGCCTTCTCCCCACCACCTCATTTCCGTTCACCAGCATAACCTGCTAACGCGGCTGCTCCTGCCCAAAGGCACATCCTAATGACCTCTCCCTCCCTCTCCCCCCCTCTCCCCACTCCTCAGCTCAACGAAGGAGGCCTACTGCTGGCCTTACCCTCTCCCACCCAAACAAGGACTTGTTAAACACAAAGAGTCCCATAAAACAGGAGAGGGGTTGGGAACAGCCATCCCCACATAAACGTTTCATCCCTACAACTCATCACAATCTCAACATTGAACAGAAACCACACACCCCCCTCCCCCCCACAAAAAAAGGCGAAAATCCCCCAATCCCTACACCCACTTCAAACATGCTTCTGACCATTACATAGTGCCAGCACCCCGGTTCCCAAGCATTGTGCACACAGTTCTCCCCAGTTTATGCTCCTTAATGAAGTCTTCGGCCACTTCTGGGGCCTCGAAATAATACTCCCGGCCTCCGAACGTCACCCATAATTTCGCCGGGTTGAGCACCCCAAACCTGATCTGCCGCCGGTACAGCACCGCCTTGGCCTTGTTGAAACCCACCCGCCGTTTTGCCAACTCGGCTCCGATGTCCTGATAAACCCAGACCTTATTTCCCTCCCAGTCGCAGCTATGCTTCTCCCTGGCCCACCCTAGAATTTTCTCTTTCTCCACAAATTTATGGAGTCTCACGATCACCGCTCGCGGCAGCTCCCCAGCTCTAGGCTTTTGCCTCAGAGACCTATGCGCTCGGTCCACTTTAGGCACCCCTTCTGCCACCAGTCCCGCCAGCATCCCCGAGACGTACCTCGTGGCATTCACACCTTCCACTCCTTCAGACAGGTCCACTATTCGCAGGTTCTGTCTTCTCGAGGTATTCTCCTGCTCCTCTACCTTTGCCACCTCAGCATTTTACAAAGGTCTCCTAGATGCTCCACCTCCGCCTCCAGAGCCACCACACGATTGCTGTGGTCCGAGATCACTCCTTCAATCTCCCGAATCTGTGACCCCAGCACCTCCAAACACTTCTCAATTCACTCCAAAGTACTCTTCACGGGTGCCACAGCTTCTGCAATGGACTTTGCATGATCCTCATGCATTTCTTTCCTCTGTTTATGGAATTCCTCCTTGATAAAAGTCATCAGTTCCTGTATCTGGGGCCTTACATCTTGTCCCTCCCCCGCCTGCATGCTGGAAGAGACTGTGAAGCACAAGACTGTTTCAACTTTCCAGCCAAACCTCTCACTGTTTTCTGCCGGGTCCGGTGATCAGAAGACATACCATTCCAGGGGTAAACTACTCCTCTAACATTCACCTACGCCTTTTCATCAAAACTCCACCCGGATCGGGGAAAAAAGAGCCCTTTTCTGTGATTTTGAACAGGAACAGCCCTTTATGTGACCAATCACTCCATGGTCACAAGCGGAAGTCTGTTAATACCAATTTTTAGTTTACAAATCAGTTGGCCTCTGCCATCCATTAAAAAGAGAAAAGAAAATGTAGTATTATTACAATAAGCGATTTTCATTTCATTTTCATTTCAAGCTTTGTGAAAATCAGACTGCAGTTATACAGTCAGTTATTAGTCAACGAGAGGCAGTTTGCATCTTGCAGACAAACACAGAACATTGCAATGTAATTCGGCTGTCAGGTCGTGACCTGATGGGAGGAGAGTGATGTGACACCTTTGAAAGACTCTACATGATATGTGAAGTTGGCCTTTCATCGATGTTCAGCGATGCAATGGACATCTTCTCAACTGATATAGTTTTTCCTTTAAAAAGTTTTCATAGAATCATAAATTCACTATTGTGCAGAAGGAGGCCATTTGGCCATCAAGTCTGCACCAACCCTTAGAATTAACACTCGACCCATATCCATTCCTCCATCTTCCCTGTAACACCATCATCTAATCTGCACATCCCTGGACACTCAGGGGCAATTTTAGCATGGCCAATCCACCTAACCCACACATTTTTGGACTGTGGGAGGAACCCAAAGCACTCAGACGAAATCCATGGAGGCACGGGGAGAACGTACAAACTCCACACATACAGTCACCCAAGGCTGGAATTGAACCCAGGTCCCTGGTGCTGTGAGGCAGCAGTGCAAACCACTGAAAGCCAGGAACCAGCCGAACTGCCGGTTTCTTCATGTTGTCTCTTTCTACATCTTTTAAAATTTGTTTTCCCTATTTGACTTAAGATGTACAGAATTGATTAATGAAATGTTTTCTTGGTTCAGCATTTATTTTAAACAGTTCTAATGAAACCAAGAACAGAAGCTCTAGTCAACCAATCAAAATATTCTTGACAGAAATGGAGAGTCCAGCAGAGAGGTGATGGATAGTTCAGGAATTTGACTAACTGCAATTTAATCATTGTTCTACACTAAATGTAAAGTTTTGGCCTGAATTGCAAGAAATCCATGAAGTGCTAATTGTGAAATTCAAGATTTTGAACTGGGCATAACCCTTCAGTAAGGATGTGAAGTTATTAGAGAGGATGCAGAAAAGATTCACAGGATTCTATGATTCTATGATTTTGTCAGCTAAAGTCAGTAAAAACTGGAAGTTTATGCAGAAGATATTTGTGAAAAAAGAGCCACTTGTCCTGAAAAGGCAACCCTGTTTCTCTCTTCACTGATGCTGTCTGACCTGCTGAGTATTTCCAGCAATTTATGTTTTTCTTTCAGGTTCACAGCATCTGCAGTATTTTGCTTTCTCACTTTTGGTGTGATGTATTTCTACAAAATGTACAACTCAGCATATGTCACATGAATGAAAATTTGTGGGTTCTTATATTTAAGACCAATTTTTGATAAGCACATTGACATTTAATTTAAAATTAAGAATGAATGCCAAGAAAGGGGCTAGCTAGTACTTTATAATCACTTTTAAAATACTGTCTAGTACCTGATAATAACTAGTGAGATAGATGGCCATTCAAGTGTACGTCCTTTGATCCTTTGTGGCATTATGCCAGTGGTTAAGGGGCCATTATCATTGTACAAAATCCTTCTGGTGCGCTTAAGATGGCACCACTCCATGGTTCTTTGTGGCAGCTTGGTTTAATTGATTTGGATATTAACCTAATATCTGGAGTCATCATGTAACATATTTGTTTGAATACACATCCATGAAGAAATTGATGAACATGTCATTTTGATCCAACAGCATTATGCTAACTAAGGGAAAAGGAAATCTATCTAACCATAATAATATGTAAAAATAATTTTATAAACTTAATCGTAAATTAATACATCAATGACATCCACAGGGAAGCGCGATCAGATTTAATTGGGTTGCGTATCTTCAGTTATTAACGAATCTTCAGCTCCTAATAAATCTCATCCTTTTAATCAAAATTGCACCCCCTGCAGTTGGAAATGGTCATCCAGACACTTAGAGTAGGAAACACGAATTGAAAGGGTACTGCTACTTGTGCATAATTACATCTGCTTGACACACCTCCCAAAAAACAGGAATAAATACATTTTTTTCCCCACAGAAACTAGTCACAGATACATTAGAAACAATTTAAGGGTCCACTTACATGATCTTAAAAATTCACCTTCAAAATAATTTCTGAGATAGATGTTCAAGTTTTCAAATCTCAACTATGGGTTTCTCAGAGGATCAAGGATGCTACCAAATCAAGTTACTCAATTATTTTGTAGCATAGTCACTAAGAATTGGAATGGGAGCACAAGTGTATCAGTTCAGTTGTGACATAGATAAGTTATAAGTGAAGGGAACAATCTTTAGAATCATAACTTTGATCCTCTAAACTAGAAACTTACATTTGTTCTGTTTATTTAATACAAATACAGTCTGAGGGAAAATGACGATTGATTATCAGCCCAATCGCCATAGTTACCTCAACCACATGACCCCCTGTGCTCTGTGACTGAATTTCCTGAGTGTAACATTTTTATATTTTGAAAAAAAAAATGCTTGCTGGCTTTCCGAAATATGAATGCATTTGTACATTGAACAATTCACATCTTATTGGAAAAACCGAGTATGATAGTATTAATGTTATGAGTAAACGGTATAGTTGACAACTTTCATTCATGTCAAAATACAATTCACTTTGCATCACAAAGAACATTAAACAGCATGGTAAAGACTACAGTCATTAAAGAAATGAACAGTCAACAATACTGACGAAAGGAAAAACACTATTGTAATATTTTACCATACCAAATTGTTACAAGGCTGTTACAATAATAGCAAACAGTTTTTGTTTTTTTTTCCCTAGAACTCATTGAATAAATAATTTCCATACAAAATTTATAGAAACAAAACAACTTGATCAAACACGTGGCTTTCAAAAGAATGAATAACTGCCAGGTATAAACTATTTTCATTGGCCTTTTGTCATTTTAATGAAGATAAATTTCATGTTTATCAGAAATACAGACAGCAGAATACATTTAAATCATTTGAAAAGATGAATGGTGTTGGATTCACAGTCACAATCCTCTCTGGGGGTGCAATCAGCGATTTCAGAATTTTCATTGACTATGGGATTTCTCAGGCATTGGCCACTAATGGATTCCATCAGGAGTTATCTATTCTCTGGATTTCCATGGTGCTAACTGTTTTCTAAGTGTTTTTACATTTTATAACCAGAGGACTGTTTTGTCTGCATTCCCAGAACAGATCAACCCATTTAATGAACACATGACACTGAATAGAACTGAGCTTTCTAATCCTTCGCTGACCTCCGGAGGACCGTCGTGGCATAAATCAGGTAATCTAACACGGCAAAGTAGGGAATTAAACTCTCACAAAACCGAAGCCATCCCTCAGTCCTGCTGTCCATCAGCGAAAAGTTTGAGTCAGACTGGTCATTTAAAAATATATAGCCAAACCAAATTGTGTTACCATTTTCGGCATGATGTGCACACTAAATTAAAGGAGTTTTGGCAAGAATCTGTGTAAATAACTTTGCAAAGAAAAAAAATCATTAATTCAGGTAGGTAGTAATCTCAAATCTAACTGATCAGATAGTCGGGATAGCTGGAAAATTAAGTAGAAGTAGTCCAAGAGCTAACTCTAGAAGTAATGCCATGAATTTCATTTTCATCTAACATAATTATGATGTTATAAAGTATGCAAAGTTACTGTGCACTTGAGATGATATGCATTTGTACCCAGGCATTGTCATCTGCACAATACAGGGTAGTCCAGCTACAGACCTCTCAAATATGGGCTTATATTGCAACCTCTTTATGCGTGAAACTGGGCACTGACAACTTGATATTCCATTGATGCTTGATCATTTCAATTGGGAGTCAAGAAAATAATTTTTTAGCATCCTGTCAACAGAAATGTTTGCATCTATTTAGCACTTGAAATGAAACTGTCACTTTACTGTAACTACTGCTGAGTTACGTTTTGCATTAATTGTACGTAAAGTGCAACAATACAATAATCGTAATTATTAATGAAACCAATAAGAATCTTTTATTGTCACAAGTATGAAGTTACTGTGAAAAGCCCCTAGTCGCCACATTCCAGCACCAGCTTGGGTACACAAAGGGAGAAATCAGAATTCTCAGCTGGCATAAGAATTGAACCTGCACTGCTGGCCTTTTCTACATTACAAACCAGCTGTCTAACCCACTGAGCTAAGACAGCCCCTTAATTAAGAGCTAGAGGGAATTGGATTCTTCATTGGATTAACTCTAGCCCTTTGCCTGTGGATTCAAATCTATGACAAGCTACTGGCTATAAGAGATCAATGTGAATATTGTTTGGTCAGCCTTATTGTAATTGTTTTAAAAAAAAATTTTATTGGAATTTTCAGCATTATGTACATTGACGTTTGTGTTTATTTATTGTACAGTATAATGCAAAAAGGCTTTTGTCTTACTTTACTTTATTTACAGATTGCTGCCGTCTAGTTTGTCATGTCCTCCCACCCCCTCCCCCGTATCCCCCCTCCCCTGTATCCCCCCTCCCACACAAGCCTCCCTTTCCCGAACCCCTCCCCGACTCCCTGCCCCCCCCTCCCTTATTGCAATTGTTACCTTGCAAGGACATGCCGCAACAAATCTCATTCTCATGCAAAATTTGAATAAATGGTTGCTCTGGGAACTGGTAAAATGGCACATTAGTGCAATAGAGGTCATTCTTTTAATGTTGCGACTAATGCATATTGTTGGAACATTGTCTGCAACTTACTCTACATGAGGCAGTTTTAAACCTGACTTTGTGACCTGCATCTGGTACTGAGATGCAGAACCTGAAAAGGGAAGAGTTCTAATCCTCAATATGAACATTCCTCACATTGATGAACACAAATAGTTTTAAAACAAGTACTGATTAAGGGAAGCTAACCAGATAAGATTTAAAAGCTATTAGTAATAATGCTGAAGATTAGTTGTGGCGGCATGTGGCACAGTGCTTAGTACTAGGACTGTGGCTCTGAGGACCCAGGTTCAAAATCCCAGCCCTGGGTCAAGGTCCATATGGAGTTTGCACATTCTCCTCATGTCTGCGTGGGTTTCACTCCCACAACCCAAAAATGTGCAGGTTAGGTGGATTGGCCAAGCTAAATTGCCCCTTAATTGGGGAAAAAAATAAAGAAATACTTGGGTATTCTAAATTTTAATAAAAAAGATTAGTTGTGCAATAAACAGCCAACAGTGTTGTTATAAAGAGCAACATGTTGATGGTGCTGTTGATGATGCACTCATCAGGACAAATGCAATAATGTCAAATCTCAATTTATACTACAAGAGAAAAAGGGGCTGATTTTTGGAAAGTCCACTCTGATTGGTTGAGTTGTTGTCACGGAGAAAACAATTGGGATCTATCAACTTTCCAAACTCCTGAGTAATTTTTAAAAAGTGCAAGGTTTGAACATCTTCCTTTTCTTTGCAAAGAATGAGTTCCTGTGTACGAATGTATATCGCTTCTAGCAATCATAAATGAGCCACGTTATGAGCTTGATTGATTACCTTAAATTTGTGTAGTTATTAGCGCACTCAGGATTGTTCAGAAAGCGCTGCCCAAGCATGGAAGCACATCAGACAGTAGATGGGTTTGGGTTTTGCAAGCATGGGCTGGTTGAGTATGGCCTGTGCTCTTGCCCATTATGAATGACCAAAGGAACATGTTTGGTTGGGATCATTTGAAATTTGGCATTCTTACATTTGTCCTGATGAGTGCAATGAAAAAAGCTTTGGCATCAGGTCTCTCTTTTTAGAAATTAATCGGCAACCATTGCAAATGGATCTTAGTTGAATAAATTTTTAAAATTGCATTTATCTACCACCTTTCACAACCAGAGGAGTTTTCAAAGGACTTTACTGCCAATGGGTGGGATTTTCCGTATAGCCCGCCATTGTCCAGTAGTGTGATCTTGAAATCCCGCTGCTGTCAATAGGGTTTCCTGTTGTATGCACCCTGCGCAGTTGGTAAACCCGCGGTGGGGGTTCACCATCAGTGGGACCGGAAGAACCTGCTGGTAAGAATGGACAGAAAATTCCGGCCAACAGGCATTTGTAAAGCATAGTCACCATTCCAATGTAGGGAAACACAGCAACCAATTTACGCACAGCAAGTTTCATAGTGATGAGATCAAAACCAGACCATCTGAGTTTAGTGATGTTGATTGAGGGAAAAATGTTCGCTGGAACATCACGGAGAAATCCCCTGTTTTTCTTCAAAAAGTTCCATGTGGGACTTATGTTGATCAGAGAGGGCAGGTGTTATCTTTGTTAAATGGCACCTTCCTGGGGGCGGCATGTGGCGCAGTGGTTAGCACTGGGACTGTGGCGCTGAGGACCCATGTCTGTGTGGGTTTCATCCCCACAACCCAAAGATGGGCAGGTTACGTGAATTGGCTACGCTAAATTGCCCCTTAATTGGAAAAAAAAATTGGGTACTCTACATTTATATATTTTTTAAATGTCACCTTCCTCCACGCAGTATTGATGCGCATCTTAGATTTTAAGCTCAAGTCCTTGCTGTAGCACTTGAACGCACAATCTTTGATCCAGCATTGAGGGTGGTAATACTAAGCCAAGCTATGTTACATTTTATTACACATTTAACATAAATGAGCAGTGACAAATGTATGTAAATAAATTTATTTAGATATTGAAATAAGCTTTTTTGCTTTAGGAAAATACATACATGTAAAGGAACTAGACACAGGTGAACATTTATCAGAATTGCGCAAGAAGTCCTTGGTGCCCTAAGTGACCTTAGTGCCCAAAAGTTAGGTGGAGTTATGGGGATAGGGCAGGAACTGAAGGCAGTGCTGCTATGTTTGCAGATGATACAAAGATCTGTCGAGGGGCAGGTAGTATTGAGGAAGCAGGCGGCTGCAGAAGGACTTGGACAGGCTAGGAGAGTGGGCAAAGATATGGCAGATGGAATACAATGTGGAAAAGTGTGAGGTTATGCACTTTGGAAGGAGAAATGGAGGCATAGACTATTTTCTAAATGGGAAGATGCTGAGGAAATCAGAAGCACAAAGGGACTTGGTAGTCCTTGTTCACGATTCTCTTACGGTTAACGTGCAGGTTCAGTCGGCAGTTAGGAAGGCAAATGCAATGCTAGCATTCATGTTGAGAGGGCGAGAATACAAGAGCAGGGATGTACTTCTGAGGCTATAAAAGGCTCTGGTCAGACCCCATTTGGAATATTGTGAGCAGTTTTGGGCCCCGCATCTAAGGAAGGATGTGTTGGCCTTGGAAAGAGTCCAGAAGAGGTTCACAAGAATAATCCCTGGAATGAAGAGCTTGCCATATGAGGAACGGTTGAGGACTCTAGGTCTGTACTTGTTGGAGTTTAGAATGATGAGGGGGATCTTATTGAAACTTACAGGCTATTGTGTGGCCTGGATAGAGTGGACGTGGAGAGGATGTTTCCTTTTCTAGAAAAAACTAGAAGCAGAGGACACAATCTCAGACTAAAGGGACGATCCTTTAAAACAGAGATGAGGAGGAATTTCTTCAGCCAGAGGGTGGTGAATCTGTGGAACTCTTTGCCTCAGAAGGCTGTGGAGGCTAAATCACTGAGTGTTTTTAAGACAGTGATAGATAGGTTTTTGATCAATAAAGGGATCAGGGGTTATGTGGAGAAGGCAGGAGAATGGGGATGAGAAAAATATCAGCCATTATTGAACGGCGGAGCAGACTTGATGGGCCGAGAGGCCTAATTATGCTCCTATGCCTTATGTTCTTATGGTCTTATGGTTGGGCCTAGGTAGGGTGCTCTTTCGGAGGGTCAGTGCAGACTCAATGGGCTGAATGGTTTCCTTCTGCATTGTAGGGATTCTATGATTCTATGAAGTGAAAATATAAAGTATAAAGCTACCCTGCAGCACTGGCTCTTTAACATTTCTTTAACTTTCATATCAAAATGATTGCTGTTCTCAGGATGCCAAAGTATTATTTGTATTTTTGCAAAATAAAGAAGCAAAAACATATTTTTCTGTTTCTGATTATTTTCACAGGAAAACCCTCGAAGGTTACGGGTATAGGGTGGATACGTGGGTTTGAGTAGGGTGATCATGGCTCGGCACAACATCGAGGGCCGAAGGGCCTGTTCTGTGCTGTACTGTTCTATGTTCTATGAACAGTTCTTGAAGTCAAACTTGGAAAGGAGACATTCCATCAGCTTTCAAAAGGTCTGACATTTTAGCTCTACAACCCTGTGAAGATCTTACATGAGTCTGGAGCAGTGATTTCTTTAAACAGTAAAGAGGACGGTAGCAGGTGGAAGAGGTGTGGCATTTGAAGATAATGGTGCCGAACTGCTGAATTAACAGTGCTCAGCTCCTTCATGAAACAATGTTAGGGTGTTGCGTCTATTCAAATAGAAGTCAGTCTATTTTCAATACTCTGAGCCTATGAGGTTCTCCCACTCTTTCGATCTTGGTGAATAGCCTGGAGAAGAACCATTAAGACAATTTCTGAGGCATGTGTTCAATGTGTTCCTGTTTTCCCCCAGGTGCAATAACCTCATCGTTTTGCTATATGAAGGATTCTAGTAAAGTGACAGCCTTCAAAAAAATTAAATAAAAAGAAAGTAAATTTGGTTGTTGGCATGTATTAAATTGTAAGGCAATGTTTAAACTATTAACCAAACCATAATGCATGGCAAATCACTATATTTGTGTCAAGTTTGGTTTGGCAAATAATCTTATGTCACTTCATCTTCCATCTTGTTAAAATATACAATGGCTTTTCTATTGAATTATTTTTGCAGATGGTCTCATAAAATAAAATTTTCAGGTTGTTATATTTAATTTGTTTTATTGAATAGATTATAGGATAAGAAACCTGAAATGCATACTGAAGTTTTGCATGTAATCTTGAATGTAAATAGGGTCACAATGCATTTAGTTTTTTAAAAATACTGTATGTTCAGGGTAATTTCCATCACATTGCAAAAGCCAACGTCATAAGGACCTGGACACCTCTTTTAGACTCAAAATTAACCTTGTGTATGAATTGAATGGATTCTAGTATGACTGAGTGTGGTGAATGTACTTCACGCAATGCATGAGTCTTCTTTACTACCTGTATAATAATGTGACCCATGATACGGGCTACTTTCAGGGACTGTACTGGAACCCTGGTAGGCTCCGCCTCTGGCTCTG
This sequence comes from Scyliorhinus canicula, assembly GCF_902713615.1. Lineage (NCBI taxonomy): Eukaryota > Metazoa > Chordata > Chondrichthyes > Carcharhiniformes > Scyliorhinidae > Scyliorhinus > Scyliorhinus canicula. The sequence goes on from NC_052164.1 coordinate 27,923,677, forward strand.
CCCTCACCGGGGCCATATATAGTGCGATCACCTGTGGGTGGCACCCATTTGTACAGCCGACTCTGGCAGGCGAGTTCATGGATATTAAAGCCTAATGTTCACTCGTTCTCACGGTCTCACAGTGAATTAATGGTATCACACTGAGATTAGCAAGGTACCTGTTATGTACTGGAATGTATGACATGTAATATCAACTGGCAATGGTATGTTCCTGACCTCTGTTAGGCAGAACAGAACTGCGCTAATGAAGAATATATTTCAAGCTAAATTATTGTTATAAATTTAGAGTTCCCAATTCTTTTTATTTTCAATTAAGAGTCAATTTAGCGTGGTCAATTCACCTATCCTGCACATTTTTTTGGGTTGGTGGGGGTGAGACCCACGCAGACACGGGGAGAATGTGCAACGCCGCATATGCAGCGACCTAGGGCCAGGATCGAACCCGGGTCCTCGGTGCCTTGAATTTCAGACTAAATTAAGGACTGTTTATTGTTAGTGAGGAAAATGGACATTAGCCAATCAAATGAGCGGAAATAAAAGAGCGTTTTATTATCATTTGTGTTTTAAAACTGCTTCCAAGACCTAAATAAGAAATATTTTGATCAGCGTTGATGTATGTATGTCTCTACATTCAGCTCTTTTTCAGGACAATATATGGTTGAAGTGAATGAAGTAAAAATTAACATACTGCCTTGACCTTTATAATATGTAATATTGTCATGTCACAAGTCTGTATTTTTATGTAAGTAATTTATGTGATTAGATGTAAAGATCTTTTAATGTTTCAGGAGAAACTTTGGGGCATGATGTGGGATGGGTGTGTGAATAAACTAGGTACAACCCTTGAATGTAAACGGAGAGGCCTGAGGCCCTCTCCATATTGGGCCTTGGCCTTCATTTTAATGAAGGGAGACGAGTTGCTGAGAGCAAAACAAAGTGAATTGCCTGGTTTTGTGTGGTTGAAGAATGGGCCACACTGAGATACTAGCAGCTTAGGTAATCCAGGAAGACAGTTGACCATGGGTGGTGCTGGGGGTTTAGTAGATGGGGTGGTGGGTGAAGGGCAGGGAAAAATGGCTTAATTGGGTGGCGGCATAGGGGCGGGGGGGGGGGGGGGAAACAGTGCTGGGAGGTAAGTGTGGTGAAGCAAATCATCAATTAATGTAGCCGTTTTCTAACGGCTGCAGTATTTTAACATGGGGTTGGGAGGAAAATTCTATTCCAAGTGCAGGTAAATATATTTATACCTTTTTAAATAACTTTGGCTGTGGCCCAACAGGTCTTTTAATGGCCAATTGTCTTGACTGTCTGTAGGCTTGGGCTTTTTAACTGGCAGGGACTAGCTACTTCAGGGCGAAACAAATTTGCAGTGAAGTCCTCAAACAGATCTTAGGTCCTTACTTTCAGTGCAAAGGCACAGGAATTACAATGCGACTTTTCACAATATGGCTTATGGTGACGCACTTCCTGCTCACAATCCACTTTTGTTTTTGGTAGCGCAGCCAAAAAATAGTTCTTAGAATGTGCAAACATTGTCTGAGAAATTAATTAAACCAATTCTGGCCTGATAAATGTTTGTTTTTTAACGATCAAAATGAAGGGAAGCTGGCTGTCCTATGAAACCAGCACTTAAAGCTCCAGACAGGGTTTGCATATTTGTCTATCCCACACACGGAAACAAAGACAACAAAAATTCCTTCCAGAAAGAACTTAATAGAAACCAGTTTTCATTTAATATTAATACAGAATGCTTCTTATTTGTACACACTCAAAAATAACGCATGTGCATGAAAGACAGAATGAGCTGCTGAACTAGTTAACAGAAACTAGTTTAAATTTGTCACATTTTGGCACCAGACAAAGTTTTAATAGAAAAGACATCAAATGTAAAAATATTGTAGTTTGCAACATGACGAATCTTGGTCCATTGCACTTCACCACTATGTATTCTTTGCATAATTATCCACTTATTCAGTTAACAGCAGCAATTAGGAGAAGGTTTAAAACTAGATTAATTTTCAGTCAATGGAAAATTTTGCATATCAGATATTCACTTAAGAGTATTGCAGTCAACTGAACTTAAACCATACTGTTACTTTAGAATTTCTTCCACATGTAATAATATATTCAGAGTTTCATGATTACTATACTTTATTATTCATGGCATGTAAATCAAAGCACTGCTTGGCCCATAACCAACTGAATCATTGAAACAGAGCATTAAGCAAAATCTGACATTCTATATTGCGTCTAACCCTGAAATGCTTAGCTTCACCTGGTCCAGGAGCTCACTGTCTGTACACTAAAGGTTACGCAGCTGAGCACTTGCCAGAACCAACTACTACCCCTATGTCTTCCAGTGGATATATACCTAACAATCATGTCTACGTACTAAATTTGTAGCCCTGGAATTTTGCCAAGGATAACAGCATACTAATGTTTAAATTCTTCATCTGAAATTCCTCCCTCCACTGTTTTATCAGAGGGCTTAAAGTCACTTATTTCGAATGGATGAAATCTCTACCATAACAGCAGAAAGAAAAAGTTTTCATACAGGCATCAAATATCTATACTGTACTGGGTAGGTTCAGAAATATGTTCTTTATTTCTATGAAAATGTTGCCTCTTTGAAATAAATAACATATTTGTTGATTCTGTGAACAGATGTCAAAAATACTTTTCTGTACTAAAGCTGAATGGTCAGAAATTGTGGCCAGCATTCAAATTAACATGAAGGTAGAAATTAAGAGTAAATTAATTGCTTATTAAATGTGGAACAAAGTAATTACTTTGCATGGAACTTAATTTCCTAATCTGTTACTTTATTTAAAAAAAATTTTTTAAGTGCCCAATTCTTTTTTTCCCAATTAAGGGGCAAGTTAGTGTAACCAATCCACCTACCCTGCACGTCTTTGGGTTGTGGGAGTGAGACCCATGCAGACACGGGGAGAATGTGCAAACTCCACACGGGCAGTGACCCGGGATCGGAATCGAACTCGGGTCCTTGGCATCACTTCTTGAAGAATCTCTTTTCTACCAAAATGCAAATTGGAGGAATGTGGAATATATGGAGAAGGTCTCCCTTTGAAACATTTGAAGTAATAAAGTAACCCCGAGTTTATAAAGTGTGACCCAGCAAGCTACTTAAAGAAGGCGAGCTCACCTCCTCAGGTTAGATAGAGGTGGGCAATGGGTATGAGCTTGCCTACAAAAAGGATTGGTGGCTAGACCGGGTTTGACACACGATAACTGTTGATCAAACTGTTGCAAGAACGGTGCTGTACCGCAGTGACTGCAGTCCAAAAATACTTAATCGGCTGTGAAGTGCTTTGGAACATCTGGAGGTTATGGACGGTGCTATATAAATGCAAGGCCTTTCTGTGATTCGCACATAGGTATGACACAAGCGTTACTTCCTGCATCAGAATCTGGGCCATACCACAACTATGTCAAGCTTTTCCTTCAGTTTCATTGGCACAAGTTACCCAGAAACGCTGGGAAGCTAGTCAAATCCAAATAACTAGAACAGTATCTGGCCATTAATTCCACAGTCAAATAATGGGTTGACTCGCTGTGGGGAGCAACAATAAAGACTCAGCTAATATCATTTCTTACATCTTCATAAAAAAATGACATCACATGCAAGATGCACAGCTGCAACCATTAAAGTTTCCATTGATTTCATCTTGCTTGCAGATGACATTCTATATTATTGCATCTTGCATGTGGTAAAATATCACCAAATGATGTTGTTTCTGCAAACAGACAAGGGCATCTCCGAGAGTAAAAAAGGTCGAGGAAGGAGTACCGTTTGAACAGAAGAAGCTCGCCCTCTTAAAGAGTCACCGTGGTATTTTTTATCCATAGAGATGAATGTTTTCTTGGTGCACGTAGAGTATTAAATGTGAGTTCATTTTTTCTCCCATTCTTAATGCGTTCATAGGAATGTGCAATTTCTGTGAGAATGTTGACGTGAGGAATAATGTACGACTGGAGCGGGAACAACCAGGACACAACTGCAAAACTGTTAATAGATCACTTTAGTTAATCAACTTAATGGACATGAAAGCAGTAGGAATAAAATATAGTGACTGTGTGCCATCCAACTATGGGATGCACTCATTTAAGCATCCACACAGCAGACAGATTGCAAACAGTTTCACTCACTCACTGGTCATCACTGTAGGGGGTAAGGGGGAAAAGGCAAATACTGTACTAGGGTGGGACAAGTCCATAAATAACAGGGAATCCAAAAGCCATGGGAAGTAGCATCTCAAGAATCTACAAATGGGCAGGAGAGAATGTGGGAAATATGGTAGAGGAGAGGATGAGGGGGCAGCACGGTAGCACAAGTAGATAGCACTGTGGCTCCACAGCGTCAAGGTCCCAGAATAAATTCCCCGCTGGGTCACTGTCTGTGAGGAGTCTGCATGTTCTCCCTGTGTGTGCGTGGATCTCCACCGGGTGTTCTGGTTTCCTCCCACAGTCCAAAGACGTGCAGGTTAAGTGGATTGGTCATGCTAAATTGCCCTTAGTGTCCAAAAAGATTAGGAGGGGTTATTAGGTTATGGGGATAGGGTGGAAGTGAGGGCTGAATGTGGGTCGATACAGACCGATGGGCTGAATGGCCTCCTTCTGCACTGTATGTTCTATGATCCAGAAATCTTGGGGTTGCAGAGATATGGATGAGTTTCATGGTAGGATCTCTTGATCATTAAAAAAAATTAGTGTAATTTAATTTAGCTTCTAAGGTTAATTGTATGGCTGGCCAGCTACCACATTGGAAAGCCAGTGGTAGGAGGCCCCATTTCCTGCAGACAGATGTTGCCTTGAAAGATTCCTTCTTTTCAGGTGGTTTGCCAAATGCAGAATTAGACAGATTGAATCTTGCCAAGTTCATAATGAATCACTCAAAATGTTGGCATTAATTGGGAATATAAATGGGAGGATGTGAATGGATTGGAATTCTTCCAACTGGGAAAGAGTGGGTGGTAGGGGAATGGTGTGGGGTTGCCATAGCCCAGTAATTCTGTTCACCTAATTTGTTCTGCCTGTGATTTTGCAGCCATTTGTATTTTGTGTGTTCCGAGTTCATGTACGCATCTTGTTCCATAGTCCCACAGTGCATGGCGATGTCTATGTAGACATTATAAGCCATCTCTCTGCAAGGAAATACCATGATTTAGAGTGGTGGAAGCAACAAAGCAGGACTGCAGTGCTTATTTTTGAACTCACACTACCTCTTAAAAGTAGATACTAGCTCAGAAATATTAGACAAGAGTGAGCTTGAGATCAGTGCATAAGAAAAAGGAGATTTCGAGGCCCGATAAGGAATCCCTCCTAGCAAACGAAAGTCCAGGAAGTTTACTTGCCCCGTTGAATTTTCTATGTAATTCGTACCTCATGGGACCACGTACGAAAGCAGGGGACTTCATGAGTTTGAATTTGTGAACCAGTTAATGTGTCTTTGCCGGACACAGTGCAAACTGGTTTGGGTATTTCTGAAAATGTTACTGTGTTGTTCCTTGTGTCTTAATAAAGTTCGTAGTCTCAAAGTTGGAGAAGATGCTTTATTGTGAATTCATTCTGTCTTCAGAGCTTAACTTACAGCTACCTCAAATGCTGCCTGTCTGTGTGTCTTGCTCCCAGTTCTCCCTTCTGTGAAGTGTGTCCTCACTTCCTGTCCCTCTGTATTTATAGCTCGCCCGTGCTCCCTCTAGTGCTTGCTCAGTTGTATTGCATCTACACTGATACACAATCACCACAGTTACCACCTGGCTGTGAATCACCATGGGGTAACATCTGCCTGTTCTGTAGATTACCATAGAGCAGTAATCAACAGGAGTGTCAGGGAATAAATACCTCAGGTGGTTGGGGGCATCTTGGCTCAGTGGGCCCTTTTGTGACTTAACTTCCAAAATTGGCATGCATGCTGAGGTTCAGCACATTTTCAAGCCACCACAAGTTATCTGGGCAAAACATGTGGCTGGTATAGTCCAATCGCTGCGATTCAATTTTACACTGGCAGCGGAGCCCTGCCAGCTGGTTTCATGGCAGCGTGGGGTGGTTATAATGGGAAATCGCCTAGAATTCCACTGACAGCCAACGGCGCGCGGCTGGCGGACTGGAGAATCAAAAATGGATTCTGTTTCCGATTGCCAGAACAGAACTGGTTATTCCCACGCATAAAAAGGACCATGACTTGGACACAAATGTAGGCTTAGAAACAACAAAATGGTCCACAGCAGTCTTTACAACAGGCTTCCAGCCAGACCCCCTTTTATAAGGGCATAACTTGGAAGAAGTGTACAAAAGCTAATGCTGCTGCATTATTAGAGTAAGTGTAAGACATGCAGAGCGACACCACTTAATGACAAACAATGCATTCAATTTAAAGAAATAAAAGCAATGTTGAACCCAGCAATTTTATAATTAATAAAAAAGGCATGACAGTTGATCAGCTTATGGAGAGAATAGGTATGACATTATGACTTTGTCCTTTTTATTGTTTTAAGGACCCTCTGCAAATACTCACTGACTGCTTAATGTATCTGGCCTGCACTGGTACATATTCTCCCTTCTCATTTTGGGATCTGGCTTACTGCTCATTAACGAGCATCTTGTTTGCTCATGCAGTTGCACCATTGTGTACCAGGTAACATTCCATAGGCACCAGCTACCACACCAGCAATCCTCTGTCATCCCCAGGAAATCTAATTGGGATGAGCTTTAACCTGAATGTGAGGGCGAAAGATTTGAGCTCCACCTTTAACTTGAATGCATTAACTCCCCCTCTACAAAATCCCCTCATCAGAGATTTTTTTTTGTTGCTCTTTATTCTGTGATGAATGTAGGACATTGTTACATATTGTATTTTATGTTTGTTGCAGTAATGCTATTAAAATCTCTGATTTAAGATACATACAATGTGTCTACTAAAGCGGTGATGATGGGGGTCATAAAAGTGAGGTATTCATTAGTTTTAACCATTTACTTGTTTGTGGATAGATGGTTTTGGATGATCCCTATTTATAGATAATTTATGAGGGATGGTGCTTAACCCTATAAACAGGTCATGGAATCTTAGTGGCAGGATACCGAAGAATGCTTTATGATATAATTAAGAGATGGATTCAGGTCTACCTGTAGTGTTTTAAAAATATATTTTTATTGGCATTTTCAACTTTAACATTATAACAGTTTGATGTGTAAGGCACATGGGGCAGGATTCTCCGGTCTCCTGACGCCGAAATCATGTTCGCCAATCGGCCGGAGAATCCCCGTTGGCACCGAAATCGGGGGCCGCGCCACTTTGCAATGCTCTACTTCCTCCAAAACGGCATACAATGTGAGTACGCTGCATGCCGTTGGGGCGGCTTTAGGACGTTACCTGAGGCCCTCCCCCAATGCTCCGCCCCCGATGGGCCGTCTTCCCGACGGCGCGTGTGCTTTTTTTTCGGGAACCCGGCATGGCGGCTACGGACTAGGTCCAGGGCCACCACAGTCTGGTGGGTGCCGATCCACGGGCAAGGAGGACTTTGGCGGGGGCTGGGGTCACTGGTGGGGGTTGCTCCAGGGGTGGCGAGCCTGGCCAAAGGGTACCGCTATTTGACAGGTCGGGTCTGCACGCGGCTGGCGCCATGTTGCCTGGCGTGTCCGCTGCATGCTGCCGCCTTGTTCATATGAAGCCACGCACCCAGCAATTTTCCAGCGGGGTCTCTATGCTGCGTGCCTGCTAGCCCCCCACCAGATGGAGGATCGGTGGAGGTTCTGCGCCATTTTTTCATGCTTAAAATGCCAACGTTTCCATGCCGGCGTCAGCAAATATTCTCCCAAACAGAGAATCCAGTATTTACAAATTAGCAGCTCAAGTGTGTCTGATATTTACAAGCCAGTTCGTGTCTTAAGTACAACTGTTTTTACAAGCGGCCCTCCCTCCCCGAGTTGGAGGCATGGTCCGTTTTTTTTCCTTTTTCCCCCCGCTGGGTTTTTTTTATTTTTTATTGTTTGGTGTTGGGAGGGGGGGGGGGGGGCTGCGTGGCCCTTCCTCTCCTCCCCTTTCTCTCTATGCTTCATTTCGTGCCAGCTTTGGGATCCCTTCCCTCCCCTCCTCCCCTCTGCCCTTGTCTCTTAAATGTGCCCTCCCTTGTCTCTCTCTTCCCCCCCCCCCCCCCCCCCCCCCCCTCTTCCTTGTCACTGTTTGCCTCAAACAGGTCTTAGAACAGGTTGATAAATTGCCCCACGCTTTATGGAAGTACACCCTCGAATGGTGTACTTGATCTTTTCCAGGTGGAGAAATTCCGCCAGGTCTGCCAGCCAGTCTGCAGCTGTGGGTGGTGCTGCTGTTCGCCAGCTGAGCAAGATTCTCCAGCCTGTGATTAGGGATGCAAAAGCCAGGCCGTCGACCGTCTTCCCCATATGAAGTACTGGCTGGTCCGATACCCCTAAGACTGCCGCTCTCGGGCACAGCTCCACTCTCACCCCCACAACCTTGGGCATCACCTCAAAGAACACTGTCCAGAACCCAACAAGCCTGGGCATACCCAGAACATGTGGGCGTGGTTGGCCGGGCCTCATTTCCACCGTTCTCATTCGTCCTCCACCTCCGGGAAGAACCTGCTCATTTTGGTTCTAGTCAGGTGTGCTCTGTGCACCACTTTGAGGCTGAGCCAGGCCTCAGGAGGAGGTGGAGTTGGCCTGCTTAGTGTTTCCTCCAGAGTCCCCACCCCACTTGCATCCCCAGTTCGCCTTCCCATTTTTGTTTAGTTTCATCCAATGGTAGTCTTGTCCTCTCTATTGACCGTCCGTAAATGTTCCCACAGTTCCCCCCCTCCATATTGTCCGTGTTGATTAGCTCCTCGAGCAGAGTGTCTCTCTGGGCCCTGGAGTACCTTGCCATCTCCTTATGGAGAAAGTATTTAATTTGGAGGTGCCTCAGCTCCTGTCACGTTGGTAAGTCCAGGTCCTCTGTTAGTTTGTCTAATGTCGCGAGTCTGTCCCCTATGTAAAGGTTCCTAACCGCTAACGTCACCCCCACCATCATGTCTTTACTTTTTAAAGATGGCGTCGAGCATGGCCGGCGGGAATTTGTGGTTGCCACAAATGGGGTCCATGGAGGACATCTCAGTTAGGCCGAAATGTTGCCTCATCTGGTTCCATGTCTTCAATGTGGCTACCACCACTGGGCTGGATGTGGGCCTTGATGGGGGAACGGGAGCAGTGCCGTGGCAAGTGCTCGGAGGGTCCATTCCGTGGATGGTTCTCGTATCCATCCCCGCTTCCTCTCAGCTGTGACCGCCCAGTGGTAGGTTCGATAAGGCTAGACCACCCATGTTGTTCCTCCTTTGCAGCGTTGACTTAGGGACTTCTGGTTCTTCCCCCCCACCCCCCACAAACACCATAATAATTTTGTCTACTTTGTGAAAATAGGCCTTGGGGATGAAGATCGATATGGATCTCAAAAGGAAGAGGAACCTTGGCAGTACATTCCTTTTGATTGTTTGCACTTTCCCCGCCCAGGTAAGCGGTAGCGCATCCCATTTCTGAAGGTCGTTTTCTACTTCCTCTGCTAGACTGGTCAGGTTTCACTTGTGGATCAGTGTCCAGTCATGGGCTATCTGGATCCCCAGGTAGCGGAATTTGTTTTGGGATGGTTTGAATAGGAGTCCCTCCAGCTCTATCCCTCCCACGTTCGGGTTGAGCGGGAAAGCCTCGCCCTGAGTTTGTAGCCCAAGTAGGCTTCGAACTCTCTAAGAAGTTGCATAATTGCTTTCAGGCCATTCTGTGGGTCCAAGACGTAGAGGAGCAGGTCATCCGCATAGAACTTTGTGCTCTCTGCCTCCTCTTTGGATGCCCTTCCAACTTTTTGAGTCTTGCACAGCGATCAGCGGTGGTTCAATTGCCAGGGCAAACAGGAGAGGGGACAGTAGGCATCCTTCCCTTGTGCCTCTGTGCAGCTGGAAGTATTCAGAGCTGGTGGTGTTGGTCCGAACCCATGAAGTGAATCCTGACCCTAGCCCAAACCACTCCAGCACCTCGATGAGGTACTTCCATTCGACTCGGTCGAAGACCTTTTCTGCGTCCAGGGAGAGCATCACCTCTGGTATTCTCTCCCGGGGAGGGGGGTCATTATTACATTCAGCAGCCGCCTGATGTTCGCAGGTAGCTGCCTATCATTGACAAACCCCGGCTGGTCCTCTGTGACCACCTCTGGTACGCAGTTCACCAGTATCTTGGCCATGACTTTTGCGAGTATCTTCGCATCTACATTCAGCAGTGAAATGGGTCTGTACGATCTGCATTCCGTCGGGTCCTTGCCTTTTTTGGGTATCAGCGATATCTTGCCCTGTGTTAGCAATGGCGGCAGGGTGCCCCTCGCCAGCAAGTCTGCGAACATATCCCGTAGGTGTGAGGCGAGGGCTGGTGCGTGTTTCTTATAGAAGTCCGCCGGTAACCCGTCGGGTCCTGGCGCAATCTCTCCGTGATATCGCCAAGTCCTATTGGTGCTTCCAGCTCCCCCCACCTATTGCCCCCCATGACTGGCATGTCCAGTCCATCGAGGAACCGTTTCGCCTCCGCATCCCCATCGGAATGTCTTAAATGTTCAGTTGATCTATTTTTGCTTGATTACCAGTCTGCCTCTGCTGTCCTTTACCTGCGCTATTTCCCTCGTGGCTGCCTGCTTTCTCAGCTGGTGAGCCAGTCGGCGACCAGCCTTTCTCCCGTGCTCATAGAAGGTCCCCTGTGTCTGCTGGAGTTGATACACAGCTTTCCTGGTGAGTAGCAGGTTAAAGTCCATTTGTAGATTCTCCTCTCCACCAGAAGCTCTACGGTCAGGGCCACGGAGTATTTTCTGACACCCTCCAGATGGAGCCAATAAGTTGTTGCCTGGCCATCCACTCTTCCCTATCTCTTTGTGCCTTGTAGGTTATAATCTCTCCCTTATTCACCGCTTTTAGTGGTTCCCAGAACGCAGAAGGGGAGACTTCCCCGCTCTGGTTGTTTGTAACGCACTTGCCTATGGCCTGTGATATTGTCTGGCAGAAGACCTTATCGGCTAGTAGGCCTGTGTCCACCTTCCACGTGGGGCACTGAGCAGGGCCCGTCTCCAACCTCACACCCATGAAATGTGGAGCATGGTTGGAGATAACTATCATGCAGTATTGCGCTCTTACTATTCCTGGAGGCACCACTTTCCCCACTGCAAAGAAGTCCATTCTCGAGTATGCCTTGTGGACCGGTGAAAAGAATAAGAATTTCTTCTCACTGGTGTACAGGAACTGCCACCAGTCCATTGCCCCATCTGCTCCATGAATGTTGCCAGCTTCCTGGCCATGCCCATCATTTTCCCCAACCTGGGGTTCGATGGGTCTGTCAATGGGTCCTGTACACAGTTAAAGTTGCCCCGCCTGATCAGTTGGGGCATGTCAATGTCGGGGATTTCCGCCATGGTCTTTTTTATGAAGCATGTGTCATCCCAGTTGGCCACGTACACAGTAACCAGGAGTACCAGTGCCCTATCTAGGACACCGCTGAACATGACGTACCGTCCCCCTTGGTCGCCGTGAACCTCATCGTCTTACTAATCAATATGGCTACTCCCCTAGCCCTCGTCCCGTAACACAGTGATATGTCTGCCCCACCTAGCCCGCAGTCGGTCCTTCTCCCACAGATGTGTTTCCTGTAGAAGACTATGTCAGCGTTCAGGCTTCTCAGATGGGCAAAGACTCCAGATCTTTTCACTGGGCCGTTAAGTCCCGTAACATTTCAGGTGATAATCCTGGTGGGGGCTTTTTGTCTACCCGCTCCTGCAGGAGCAATGATACTTAGCTGGTGGACGAGTCCCTGCACTTCAGGGTTTCCCTTTGTCAGGGGACTGTCGAAAATGGCCGTGGTCACCGTTCTCACCATGAGGCTTGGCCCCTGTACTCCAGGGATTCCCTCTGTTAGGGGTCCGTCCAAAATGGCTGCTTGCGGGGCCAGCTTGTTTCCTCTGCCTGTTCCTCCCCTGCCGAGGTCTGTACGATAACCAGCTCATTTTTCCTTCTCTGTTCCTTTTGTGTCCCTTCCCCCTCCTATCTCCCCCTATTACCCCCCACTCTGTGTCCCTACTTCTCTGCCTCCCCCCCTTGCTTCCCCCTTCCCTGTGTCCCCCCTCTTCCCCTGACCAGGCACTCCCTCCCAGCCGGGAGGTGCGCAGCGGTCCCCCTTGATTTCTGCCAGTGTGGTGGCCCTCTTCCCCAGACTGGTCTCAGCCCTTCCTTATGCCCGCTGACTGCCCTGTTGACTGCCCGTTTTCCCTGTTTACACGCTCATCTGGCTTCCCCAGTCCCCACTCCTTCCAAAGACCTAGGGCGGGATTCTCCCGTACCCGGCGTGGTGGGGAGTCCCGGCAGGACGGAGTGGCATGAACCACTTCGGCGTCGGCCCACCCTAAAGGTGCAGAACCCTAGGCCAGCGCTGGAGTGGTTTGTGCTCCGCCAGCTGGCGTGGAAGGCCTTTGGCGCCACGCCAGCCGGGGCTGAAGGGACTCCGCCGGCCGGCGCGAGTCCGGGCATTTGCGGGAGCGTCAGCGGCTGCTGACGTCATCCCCACGCATGCGCAAAGGGGTTCACCTACGTGTCAGCCATCGCGGAGGCTGACACGGCCGACGCATAGGAAAAGAGTGCCCCCCACGCACAGGCCCGCCCCCGGATCGGTGAGCCACGATCGCGGGCCAGGCCACCGTGGGGGCAACCCCCAGGGCCAGATCGCCCCGCGCCCTCCCTGGACCCCAAGCCTGCCTGCGCCGCCAGGTCTAATCTACGCCAGTGGGACTGGCAAAGAACCAGCGGGACTTCAGCCCATCGCGGGCCAGAGAATCGCAGGGGGGCCGCTGCGAGCGGCTGCCGACCAGCGCGGAGCAATTCCCACCCTCGTCGAATTGCCGGTGCCGGAGAATTTGGTGTCCGGTAGGGGCAGGATTCACGCCGCCCCCCGGCGATTCCCCGACCCGGCGGGGGGGGTTGGAGAATCCCGCCCCTAGTCTTCCCTTTATCATCGGAATGAGGCAGCACAGTCCTGCGCAAACATGCTCTCTGTCCAATTAGTTATTTGCACTTTCAGAGTCTTTCCCTGTACAACTCTGGTCATTGCTGTGCCTGTCACTTGACCCAGCCGTTGGTTCTGACAAACCCATTTGCTTCCTCGCGGGAGCTGAAGTAATGTTCTATCTCTTTGTGTGTGACCCAGAGTCTGGCCGGAAACAGCATACTGAAATGTACCTCGTTCTTATACAGGGTCTATTTCACCTGATTAAACTCGGCCCTGCATTTTGCTAGTTCTACCCCAATGTCTTGGTAAATTCTGATTCTATGTCCTTCCCAAGCACTTGCTTTTGTTTGCTGTGCCCACCGCAGGATCCTCTCATGGTCCTGGCATCGGTGCAGCTTGAGGATAATCGCCTCCGGCTGCTCCATGGCCTTGGGTTTCAGCCTAAGTGACCTGTGCACTCTGTCGGGCTCTGGGGGTTTGGGGGAAGCTGTCTCTCTAAGATTAGGTTGACCAGCATTTGGGCGATGTAGTCTGTTGGGTCTTTATCCTCAATGCCTTCGGGCAGGCCCACGATCAATCATAGTTTCATGGTCACGATTACTGAGGCTAGCTTTCAATTCCAGGTCCAAAGAGATCAAAGCATTAGTTTTGTGGTGAGACCAGCTCCACATTTGATGGTGTAGATATTATAATAATAATCTTCATTGTCACAAGTAGGCTTACATTAACACTGCAATGAAGTTACTGTGAAAAGCCCCTGGTCGCCACATTCCGGCGCCTGTTCAGGTACACAGAGGAAGAATTCAGAATGTCCAATTCACCTAACAAGCACATCTTTTGGGATTTGTGGGAGGAAACCGGAGCACCCGGAAGAAACCCATGCAGACACAGGGAGAACGTGCAGACTCCGCACAGACAGTAACCCAAGCTGGGAATCGAACCTGGGACCCTGGCGCTTGATTCCTCTGAAGGTGGCCAGATTATTAGGTGCAGTGGATGGCACCCTGCGCCTTTGGGAAGTCAGTGAGATCTACAAAGCTGAGTACCTACTCATTCTGGCTGGCATCATCACTGAAAAAATTGTAAATTGGCACAACTCGGACCTGTAGACAAACAAGTCAAAGAGCTATGATCCACCTTGAGTAATTCAGAGTGGGAGGAGGAGGAAGAGGATGACGATGACAATGTAACACTAGCTGCTGATATTACAGCCTGGGTTTCCAGGGCCATTACATAGCCTGGGAGGGCATGTGCCTTACACAGAAGTATGCAAAATTGAGCGAAAGAATGTCGGGCACTCCTCCTAAAGTTATCACATACCTGCAAGATACATCAGTTGGCGGGCTTGCACGAGAGTTGGATGCAGGCAATTTAGCACATTAAGGGGCCAAATTAATACAATTTTACACGGCCTATCTGCTATTACGATTGGCGGGGGGGCTGACTAGCCACGCGGCCTTTACGTTTTTACTACAACCTCGTTCCAGAGCGGTATGAACTGTCAGGGCTGAAAGAAAATGTAAAAAGATGTCTAGGGTCTGAGGGTTATGTTTAATGCCTGCCCAGACACTGCTGCGCTTCTCCATTGCAATCTTCTCCAGCAGCACTTAGCCCGTCCAGAGCGTGTTTCACGCTGGCTGCTCATTAATTGGCCAGTCAGTGTGAAATCGCTTTCTGGGGCCCATAGTAGCTGGAAGCAGGTTTCATGCCCGTGGATCAGGTGTAGAATCCTGGTCCCGGGATGGCCACATTAATGCACGGCTTGTTTAAGCTGCACCAGTAGCCATTGTCGTGTTAAGCACACTGAGATAACACGGACTGCAATTAGATGCAGCTTTAACTGAAAGATACTCCAGACTTTGAAGTTAGTTCAATTTGATTTATTGAACCTGTCACACAGTTAGCTCAGTTCTCTGTGAGTTCGACTCTCTGCTAACCTAAGTGTGATTACTCTGTCTGACTGAAACAGAGTAGCACTTAGCCATGTGTGTCGGTGTTATGTCATATATATACCTGACTCACTCTGTAGATGTCCCCAGTGGAAAGAGGCGGAGTGTGAGTGCCTCGTGCTTTTTATAGTGGGAAACCACCCCCAAGTGTCCTGCCTGCTGATTGGTTATGTCCTGCTCCCTGTGTCCATTAGCTGCCTGTCTGTATCTCATTATGTGCATGTCTGCATATCATGACAGCCATGACAGAAGGAAATGCAAATTCCAATATTCTTGCTCCCTCCCCTTGCCACAGTCATAAAACAATCCTATCACCAACCAAACCCCACCCTCTTCAATAATCCCCAATTGCTCCCTGACCATTAATGTCCTCATGTTCATTATTAAACCGTTGACAAGGGTGACTTAAAACCCAGCAGCCAACAATGGACAAAATAGAAAGTGGCGAAATATAATATTTGTTTGTGATATTAATAAACAGAAACTTATCGAAATAACATTTTCTCAGGCATCCATGTGCATACTCTTGTGAAACTCCTTTCTCTGTTGCGTCTAGGTAGTGAGGCACCTATGGATTCAGCAGAGGTAGGGGCAGGCTGCACAGGTGCCTGTTCTGACTACTCATGATCGTTGTGCTCTGTAAGGGTCCTACCAAAGGTCATTCCGCCTGCACCTGTGCAGAAGCAGACTTGGCCATTGGTAGACAAGGAAACACTTGGGCTGCAGACAGATAAATGGACTGAGGGAGAGAAATAGAAGTACTTTGACTGGAATCCCCACTTCTATGTTCCCTATCACAATATGGCCGCTCAATAAAGCTGCACTTTACTGCTACCACTGAGCTGGAGGGCACTTTATTGCAGAACAATGTGGTGCTCTGAGGCCACGGCCAAATTAACTCCACTTATTTCAGGAGGCGGACATCTTGAGTCGGCATCCTGAGTCTGCAAGTAAAAGTAAAGTAAAGTTGCCAGAGTCCCAGGTGACCTTAGGCTGCTCTCCCCTGACTGGCAGTGATTTAACCTGAGGATCACCCCACCTCAGACGAGGGGTAAGGTTGAGAAGGCGGGGACTTCATGAATACTCTCAGCCAGTACAGGAACTGAACCGACACTGTTGTCCTCACTCCACATCACAAAGTAGCATTCCAGCCAACTGAGCTAAACTCGCGCCAGTGTTGAAAGCGTTCGCGGATTCATTTAATTGGAATGTATGACAGTCAATGACACTGAATATTCTGTCTGTGAGAGAAAACATCACCTGGTGGTGTACAGCATCACCCACCTCAGACTGGATATGGCTTCCACCAATCGCTCCGTTTTGTAAAACCTTTGCACATTTTCTTCGAGCTGCTCAATGATTTTACTCCGCACTGCAGCCTCCGAGTAACAGCGTCAATGCCCAGCTGGTGCAGAGCTTGCAGAAGGCTCTGCCCTCCAACGCAGGCACCCCATAGCTGAGACTGACTTCATCATCCACTCTCGCTCACTTGTAAAACGTGAGTGACTGGGCGAAAACCCCAATATCTGCCTTACTAATGCCACCCATGTGCGAATATTTGAGTTGGTACATGGCACCGTCCCATTGGGATTTCTAAAGGACTCAGATCGTTTGAGTAAAATAAAAGCAAAATACTGCGGATGCTGGAAATCTGAAATGAAAGCAGAAAGCTCTGGATAAACTCAGCAGGTCTGACAGTACCTGTGGAGAAAGAGAATACCATGTGTTCACCTCACTTTACAAGCATTCCAAGTACTTAATCAATATCCTTCACCTCTGTATCTTAACAATATAATTAACATACCATTAACAATCCAGACTGTCTAGGAGTTAAATCACTGGATGCCTTTTCGCTATCAAGGTTTTAAAAAAGATATATTTATTGAATTTTTACATCTGTACACTATACAATAGATGAACAAGACGGTTCGTATGTACAATTCACATGATCCCCTTTCATCGCCCTTCCTCCCCCCGTCCCCCGTTGCCCCCCTCCCCTCGTCCACCTTTTTGTTGTCCGGGCTCCAACTTGGGCCCTTCCTTCCGTTGTAGATGTTGTAGCCTCTCTTTCCTATTCTCCTGCTCCTCGACTTTCCCTTTCAAGCTCCCCTGGGGTCGCCATCAACCTTTTGATTTCAACCTCCAGAGCGACAATCCTGTTGCACTGGTCCATCAACGCCTTTTCCAGCTCGGGGATCATCGTCCCCTGAGCCTCCAACTTCTCCCCCATTCCATTGATTGCCGTCTGCATGGCAACCAATGCCTCCGTCACTGCCGCTTTGACCGGCATCTGGATTTCCACTCTCATCGCCACCAGTTCCTTCATCGGGAGGGGGTGCTGTTGTTTGGTCTCCCTCTCTCCAGGGTGGCCGAGGGACCCCTCAACTGGTGGGTCCGCCAATTCGTCCACCCACTGCTCGTGGCCTTTCCCCCTGCTCCAGCGGCCTCTCGAGCTCCCTTTTGTTGGCATGCTGTTTCTATCCTTTCCCTTTCTGAATCGTGGCTGAGATAAGTCCGAATTTTCGGGTTAATTTCGACTAAAAGTGCCTATTTGGTTGTGTTCTGGAGGAGAGCCACCAGATCTGCATCTGCTCAGCACATCACCGTCACCGGAAGTCTCAACTATCAAGGTTAAAGCTTTGCGGGGAAGCGCATTGGTGAACCTATCTAATTATGACTTTCAGTTAACACAATGACATTACAATCTGTCCGCACCTCTCCAAATCAACGATAGGTTAAATTGTTAGAATATGTCTGTCAGAGAAAGTAACGTAATGGATTATTGTCCTTGCAGAAGACAAGTTGAAATGATTTACTCATATGATTAAGTGTTAAGCTGGGGCTCCCAGGACTGCATTCCATGTGGCATAAAACAGGAACTAATCACAATGACCTTTGCATTAAATCCTCCACCATTGATATAAAAAGGAGGTTAAAAAAAATAAGCAAATGCTGAAAATAGGCATCAGACACATGAGGATCTAGCGATAGGGTGGTATTTTGGGTGCAGACTGTCAGCTATGCTCTCAGCTGCAGCAGACAGATGTTAGATCTCATAGACAAAACCAACATTTAAACCATGATTGTCCATCTGTGTACCAGGAGAGCTTGGTCATGTAATTAACCAGTATCCGATGTACATCACAGTCCCTGAATCAGTCTGCTGACAGGAAATGACAGGATCTGGCTCTCTCATTAGTAGGGAGCTGACTCTTACCACAGTTCATGATGCAATTCAAATAGAAATATATTTTTGAACATTCATAACCTGCAATAAAGTTGAAATATCAATTTCTTTGTCATGCTAAGGTACATCCTCTGATATAACAACAGCATTCTTCTGCAATTCTAAAACAACCTTGGGGTTGCCATGGGGTTTCACTGCTTCATTCCAATAGGTTCCAGAGGATGGGAATGCAGTGACAGCTGGGAAAGTAGTTATATGTAATGCTGTATTCTGTGAATACACCTAAATAAACAAGGAAACTATTCAGGTCTAGTTTTGTCCTTCACCAACTAGATTGGGATTAGATTAACATGTGTTTCCCTGATCTCACCCGCCGCTCTGCACCCAGCCCAGTTGCTTGGTTTTGGGGGTCATTATGTATTCATGCCGGGCTTCTGGTAGGATTCTTGCCAGAAAGAGGGAGGCCCCAGTGGTCTTCAAGGACATTACAGATGAAGTTGCTGAGGTACTGTCCCCAAGGTTCCCGAAATCAATTTAAAGAAATCACAGGGCTTCAAATAAAAAGAAAATAGCCATCCACCAGGAGCTGGGACTAGATCCGTCAGTAGATAAGCATAGACACATTTGACAGTGAGAAGATACCCATTGGGCATTCTCTTTTCATTTGTTGCTGTTGGGGCCATTACCACCAATATAGCAGACGCAAGGAAACATGAGAACAGAGGAAATAGAAGTAGGAGAAGACCATTTGGCCTCCCTGCTCTGCCATTCAATTAAATTGTGGCTGATCCTCCATCTCAAAGCCACTTTCTCACATTATCCCCATAATCCCTTGATACCGTTACTATCTCGAACCATATTGATCTTTATTTTGAACAAACTCAGTGAAAGCCTTCACATCTCTCTTAGATAGAGAATTATCTGGGCCGGATGGGATTTATCCGAGGATTCTCTGGGAACCTAGGGAGGAGATTGCTGAGCCTTTGGCTTTGATCTTTATGTCATCATTGTCTACAGGAATAGTGCCAGAAGACTGTAGGATAGCAAATGTTGTCCCCTTGTTCAAGAAGGGGAGTAGAGACAACCCCAGTAACTATAGACCAATGAGCCTTACTTCTGTTGTGGGCAAAGTATTGGAAAGGTTTAGAAGAGATAGGATGTATAATCATCTGGAAAGGAATAATGTGATTAGAGATAGTCAACACGGTTTTGTGAAGGGTGGGTTGTGCCTCACAAACCTTATTGAGTTCTTTGAGAAGGTGACCAAACAGGTGGATGAGGGTAAAGCAGTTGATGTGGTGTATATGGATTTCAGTAAAGCGTTTGATAAGGTTTCCCACGGTAGGCTATTGCAGAAAATACGGAGGCATGGAATTCAGGATGATTTAGCAGTTTGGATCAGAAATTGGCTAGCTGGAAGAAGACAAAGGGTGGTGGTTGATGGGAAATGTTCTGACTGGAGTTCAGTTAATAGTGGTGTACCACGAGGATCTGTTTTGGGGCCACTGCTGTTTGTCATTTTTATAAATGACCTGGAGGAGGGCGTAGAAGGATGGGTGAGTAAATTTGCAGATTGCACTAAAGTCGGTGAAGTTGTGGACAGTGCGGAAGGATGTCACAAGTTACAGAGGGACATAGATAAGCTGCAGAGCTGGGCTGACAGGTGGTAAATGGAGTTTAATGCAGAAACGTGTGAGGTGATTCATTTTGGAAAGAATAACAGGAAGACAGAGTACTGGGCTAATGGTAAGATTCTTGGTAGTGTGGATGAGCAGAGAGATCTTGGTGTCCATGTACATAGATCCCTGAAAGTTGCCAGCCAGGTTGAGAGGGTTGTTAAGAAGACGTACGGTGTGTCAGCTTTTATTGGTAGAGGGATTGAGTTTCGGAGCCATGAGGTCATGTTGCAGCTGTATAAAACTCTGGTGCGGCCGCATTTGGAGTATTGCGTGCAATTCTGGGCACCGCGTTATAGGAAGGATGTGGAAGCATTTTTTTATCATAGAATTTACAGTGCAGAAGGAGGCCATTCGGCTCATAGAGTCTGCACCGGCTCTTGGAAAGAGCACCCTACCCAAGGTCAACACCTCCACCATATCCCCATAACCCAGTAACCCCACCCAACACTAAGGGCAATTTTGGACACTATGGGCAATTTATCATGGCCAATCCACCTCACCTGCACATCTTTGGACTGTGGGAGGAAACCGGAGCACCCAGAGGAAACCCACGCACACACGGGGAGGATGTGCAGACTCCGCACAGACAGTGACCCAAGCCGGAATCGAACCTGGGACCCTGGAGCTGTGAAGCAATTGTGCTATCCACAATGCTGTGGTGCTGCCCATTGGAAAGGGTGCAGAGAAGATTTACCAGGATATTGCCTGGTATGGAGGGAAGATCTTATGAGGGAAGGCTGAGGGACTTGAGGCTGTTTTCGTTAGAGAGAAGAAGGTTAAGAGGTGACTTAATTGAGGCATACAAGATGATCAGAGGATTAGACAGGGTGGACAGTGAGAGCCTTTTTCCTCGGATGGTGATGTCTATCACGAGGGGACATTGAGGGGAGATAGATATAGGATAGATATCAGAGGTAAGTTCTTTACTTAGAGAGTAGTAAGGGCGTGGAATGCCCTGCCTGCAACAATAATGGACTCGCCAACACTAAGGGCATTTAAATGGTCATTGGATAAACATATGGATGGTAAGGGAATAGTGTAGATGGGCTTTAGAGTGGTTTCACAGGTCGGCGCAACATCGAGGGCCGAAGGGCCTGTACTGCGCTGTAATGTTCTATGTTTACCACTCTCCGAGTGAAGAATTCCTCCTTATCTCAGTTTTGAATTGCCCGCTTCTTATTCTGAGATTGCATACCCTGATTCTTCCTCAGCCAGGGGAAATATCTTCCCACATCTATTTTGTCAAGCCCTGTAACAATTTTGTACGTTACAAGTAGATTGCTAGTCATTCTTCTAAACTCCAGAGAATGCAAACCACGTGAGATTGGGGATAATAGACAGGCATGGACTGAGAATTAGATAATAGTCAGACAACAGAGAGGAATAAGTGGATCATTTTCAGGTTTGCAGGCTGTGACTAGCGGAGTACTGCAAGGATCAATGCTTGGGCCCCAGCTTTTTACAATCTGTGTCAATAATTTGGATGTGGGAACCAAATATAATGGGCTGGATTCTTCGCTGGTGGGATTCTCTGTTGCGCCAGCAGGGCACCCACGGCCGAGGATTTCCTGACGGCGTAGGGCTGCCCACAATGGGAAACCTCATTGGCTTGCTGGAGGAATGGCGAAATCTGGTGAAGTGGGACGGAGAATCCCGCACCATATTTTGTCTACTATGTACATACTGTGTACGTTCCCTCGGCTGCAGAAAAATACCTTTCACTGTACTTTGGTACATGTGACAATAGCTCAAATTAAAAAAACAACATATTTCCAAGTTTGCCGGGAACACAAAACTTCGTGAGAATCTGAGTTGTGATGAGGATGCAAAGACATTTGAAGGGGTCTTAGAAAGGCTAAAGATGGAATTCTCCCAAAAAAAATGACTGAGGGTGCGATATACCGGCCATGTTGTTCCTGAAAGTCAGTGCGTTGTGCGCAAGGTGGCTGGTAGATGTTGGGGGATGCCGTTTCTGGGATCTACCTGGCTCACTACGCTTTGTGAGCTCTAACGCGATCTTACGAGACGTCGCAATGTGAATCCCGCCCATTGTGGGCAGGACCACTTTTTGGCAAATCTGCATGTTAGAGCGACACAGCTAGTTACACTGTAATATGTAGTTCCCTGAGGCAACCGAGGCATTGGTATCTATTTCCTTTGCCTTGGAGAACTCGGGCAAGGTGGGGGGTGGCCAGCCATGGGGCTCCGCTATGGGGCCACCCGCTCGAAATGGCGGCCCGATAGTGAGATTCTTGTATTCCTCGCCATGTGTGAATTTGCATTGCAAGGGATTATGGGGCTGGATTCTCCATCCCGCTGCACCAGGTTTCTGGTTCAGCATGCCGGCGGGATGCTCCATTTCACCGGCTAGTCAGTTTACCACAGCCAATTTGCCTTTCATACGTAGCTTCCTTTGTTTAGACTTAGACTCCAGTTTCCAATTGAACAACATCACTTTCAGACTTAATGTAAAATTCTATCATATTATGGCACAATACTGGATCTGAGTATTCTCAACTTCTATTCAATAGTAAGTGGAATTCTGTAAGTTATTTGTTTTTTTTGATTTGAAGTGCCCAATTCTTCTTTTCCCCCAATTAAAGGGCAATTTAGCATGGCCGATCCACCTACCTACACATCTTTTTGGGTTGTGGGGGTGAGACCCACGCAGACATGGGGAGAACGTGTAAACTCCACACGGACAGTGACCCTGGGCCAGGATCGAACGCGGGTCCCCAGCGTTGTGAGGTAGTAGTGCTAACCACTGCGCCACCGTGCCAGCTGGGAATTCTGTTATTTAGTGATACTCTCAGTCTGATATCTTTCCACACAAACCTATCTTGCCAGATCCTTTACTATTCAATATCTCTTTACTATTGGCAGCACTGTAGCACAGTGGGTAGCACTGTTGCTTCACTGCTCCAGGGTCCCTGGTTCGATTCCTGGCTTGGTTCACCCTCTGTGTGGAGTCTGCACATTCTCCCTCTGTCTGCGGGGGTTTCCTCTGGGTGGTGTGGTTTCCTCCCACAAGTCCTGAAAGACGTGCTGTTAGGTAATTTGGACATTCTGAATTTTCCCTCAGTGTACTCGAACAGAATGTGGCGAGGAGGGGCTTTTCACAGTAACTTCATTGCGGTGTTAATGTAAGCCTACTTGGACAATCAAGATTATTATTATTATTACTGAGGGGGAGAACTTATTTGCTGCAAGACCAGACCTTTTAAAGCAGGGCATCTGAAGCACACTGAAAACATTTTCAGGAACTAATGCATGTTGTTGCTACAACATGCCAAATTTGCTAAAGCAACTGTGTATTTAGGTATTACCACAATGTGCTACTCAAACAAGACAGCAGGATTAGCAAGTAAAATAGATAAATGTAAATGAATCAAGATTATTTGTAGAAATAAGAAGGGGAATAGAAAATAGAAAATAGAAATTTGTATGTTGAATACCGGCAGGATTCTGATTCATTGACAGCAAAGTACATTCATCAACTTTTGGTTAATGGCCACAATTCTACATAACAAATTGCTCAAGAGCCACATTCACAGACTCAGCATTAGGCAGCATCATGTGTTTATTTTTAACAGCAGCATGTGGAATACATACTTGCACCGAAAATACTGACAAAGATCCAAAAGCAGAAAATTGTGGTTACAGTTTTTAATTAACATTGGATACCATTTATTTAACTGATTTTCTACTCTAGATTGCTGATTTGTTTCCAAAAGCTATTTGTCTAAAGGTTGGCTGCAGATCAGATGGTTTAAATCTCATCCAATCTCCTATAATGTATCTTCTTCAACCATATGTTAATAGGAGGGCCCAGAGATGTGTTAACTATGTACGCTCAGCAGCAACAGGGTGAAGAATATTCTGGGTCACTGAGGCATTTTCTTTTCAACATCGGTCCCTATCAGAAGTTCCTGAGACGAGAACACAGTCACTTTTAGGTGCTGAAAGTTCTTGTCTGAGGCACTTCTTTGCTGGGATCAAAACGGTAGTCTAAGTACGATGGATACTAGTTGAGACATTGTTCAGAGTTTTTGTTTTATTGTTCATTCATGTGAGCATCGCCAGCAAGGACATCATTTGCAGTTCATCATGAATTGCCCTTGAGAAGTGTGTCCTCTTAGGCAGAGAATGTGTGTGGTACAGGGAGTCCATAGGATCAGCGAATAATTAGCTGCACCATTGAAGTTAGAAAAGCGTATTATAAGAATGAATTTGATCATGTCTGTTCTTCGGTCATCTTTGTTCAGTTTTTTTCATTCCTTCATGCGATGTAATAACAGCCTGACTGTTGCATCTGTTTTCTCAAATATATATATATTTTTTGGTTGTGGGTGTGAGACCCACGCAAATGTACAAACTCCACACAGGCAATGACCTGGGTCTGGGTTCGAACCTGGTTCCTCAATCTCACGAATACAAAGTGTTAATTGATTTGGGGGGGGGGGGGGGGGGTAGATAAAATCTGATAGTCTCCTAACCAGAATATATGACTGTGCAACAGTCTGACTCATGCAAATGTTTGGGTTTAATAGACAAATTCCACACATCTCATATATTGGCATTTTTACTCTCCACAAATTCAACCTCAAAATTAGCATTAATTGTAAAATGATTTAGGTGCTGGATGAAGACATTCTTTTTATTAGAACTAATGGCTTTTCAATCAAAGCCGTGGAAAGAAAACATATTAATAAGCAGTTTGTGTAAAATTAGGCCGATTAAAGCTAAACACTTGCATGAATACGGCTGTGCTGAAATGCGGTAGCCCAGTCATTTATTCTCTTGAATGTCTCAATTGAAGCTGCCTCCACCACACTGCCAGGCAGTGCATTCTGGATCCGAACCACTCATTGTTTCATAAAGTTTTTTCTCCCATCACATTTGCTTCTTTTGCGAATCACCTTAAATCTGTGCCCTCTCATTCTTGATTGTTTTACGAGCAGCTTAACTCTATTTATTCTGTCCAGCCCCCTAATGATTTTGAACCTGTCCATCAAATCTCTTAGCCTTCTTGCCTCTGAAGAGAACGGTTCCAACCTCTCCTCACAATTGAAGCTTCTCATTCCTGGAACCATTCTTGTAAACCTCTACTGCACTCTCTCCAATGCGTTCACACCCTTCCTATAGTGTGGCGCTCAGAACTCTACACAATATTACAGCTGAGGTCTAATTGTTGGGGTCAATTCTCCACCTCCCCAGCCTTGTGTTCCCTGGCAGTGCGCCGCCACCAATGGGATTTCCCAAGATGGCCACCGCACGCCACTGGGAAAACCGCGGATGGGGATGCGCTGCTGATGGAACAGAGAATTCACCTTGTTGTCTTGTATAAATAAAGGTTACACTTACCGATACTAATACTAAAATGAAGATTAAGTGCATCTTATCTGGAATATATTTGCATGTGTTAAAATAACTTGTACTAAATGACTGACATCTTTACATGATGAAAAGTCCTGTTAATCATATCATATTCTTTGAGAGAGAAGGCAAGAACTCTTCAATAAAATTAGTAATTTGTCATATTTTCCTTTTGTCTAAAAAATCTCAGCACATTTTTAAATGCATTTTCTTTAATTTGGTTTTAAAACTGAAAGGAATTTGGCCTACAGCATCTCGCTAAAATGTCAATTAATTCTTAATTTCTCCTCTTGCCTGAAATAATTTAACTAAAAAGCCACAGTTCCTCTGTATGGCGTTGTTTACCTTCTTGCTAAATGCTGTGTGCAATGTAAAAGTAAAAGTAAAAGTATGAGAAGAATCAAGATGATTGAATACATGCTTAAAATACTGAAATGTGAACAATACAAATAAGCAAAAAGAATAAAACGCATTTGAATTTTACTTTGTGATTAGATTTTTGTGATTTTCTACAAATACACAAATCTATTTGAACAATTAAAAGCATTACTGCTTGATCAGGATCTGCTCCTCTATATCTCGGACCCACAAAGCAGCATGGACGGAATCATCGCGCTCCTGAAAGAGTTTGGAGCCTTCTCGGGCTACAAACTCAACATGAGCAAAAGTGAGATCTTCCCAGTACACCCGCAAGGGGGGGGGGGGGCAGCACTAAAGGGGCTGCCGTTCAATCAAGCCCGACATAAATTCCGCTACCTGGGGATCCAAATAGCCCATGACTGGAAAGGGATCCACAAATGGAACCTCACCAGCCTGACGGAGGAAGTTAAAAAGGACCTGCAAAGATGGAACACACTCCCGCTCTCCCTCGCGGGGAGAGTTCAGACGATCAAAATGAACGTACTGCCCAGGTTCCTCTTCCTGTTTAGATCCATTCCGATCTACATCCCCAAGGCCTTTTTCAAAGCGCTGGACAAACTCATCATGGCGTTCGTATGGGGGGGTAAAAATGCTAGGATCCCAAAGAAGGTCTTACAAAAAACAAAAACCAGGGGAGGGCTAGCCCTCCCGAATCTACAATTCTACCACTGGGCAGCAACAGCCGAGCGAGTAAGGGGATGGATCCAGGAGCCAGAGGCTGAGTGGGTGCGTGCGGAGGAGGCCTCCTGCATGGGAACCTCCCTCCGGGCCCTCGCCACGGCAGCACTCCCATCCCCACCCAAAAAACACTCCAGCAGCCCAGTGGTGACAGCCACCCTCCAATCCTGGAACCAACTGCGGCAGCAACTTGGCCTGACCAAAATGTCGAACAGGGCTCCCATCTGCAACAACCATAGGTTCACACCAGCACTGACTGACGCCACCTTCAAAAGGTGGAGGCAGGACGGGGGGACACTGACAGTCAGGGACCTATACACGGACGACAGGATCGCAACACTGGACGAACTGACAGAGAAGTTTCAGCTAGCTGGGGGGAACGAGCTACGGTACCTGCAGCTCAAAAACTTCCTACGAAAGGAGACAAGGACGTACCCACAACCGCCACGACAGACACTACTGGAAGACCTACTGGACGCAAGTATCCTAGAGAAAGGGAACTGTAGTGACATGTATGACCGACTGGTAGATAGGGACGACACCGTACTGGACGCAACAAGAAGGAAATGGGAGGACGACCTGGGGATGGAGATAGGGTGGGGACTCTGGAGCGAAGCACTGCATAGGGTCAACTCCACCTCCACGTGCGCAAGGCTCAGCCTGACGCAACTAAAAGTGGTACATAGAGCCCACTTAACAAGAACCCGTATGAGTAGGTTCTTCCCGGAGGTGGAAGACAGATGTGAACGGTGCCAAAGAGGCCCGGCCAACCACGCCCACATGTTCTGGTCTTGCCCCAGACTCGTGGAGTACTGGACAGCCTTCTTCGAGGTAATGTCCAAAGTGGTGGGAGTGAGGGTGGAGCCATGCCCGATAGTGGCGGTCTTCGGGGTTTCAGAACAGCCAGATCTATTCCTGGGGAGGAGGGCGGATGCCCTTGCCTTTGCCTCCCTGATCGCCCGCCGTAGAATCCTGTTTGGCTGGCGGTCAGCAGCACCGCCCAGAGCTGCGGACTGGCTGTCCGACCTCTCGGAATCTCTCCAAATGGAGAAAATCAAATTTGCCATCCGAGGGTCGGACGACGGCTTCCACAGAACGTGGGAGCCATTCATGCAACTGTTCCGGGACCTATTTGTGGCCAATGTACAAGAGGAAGAATAGTCGGGGGAAGGTAGCGGGAGGGGCTACAGGTTCGGTACGGGGGTTCGATGGCTAGCTAAGGCCCAAAACCAAACTAAATAAACATGTTGGGGGGGGGGGGGGGGGGGGGCGGGCGCAGTTACTACTACGAAGATGTTTACCTGTAAATATGTATGTTAATTTTTGCGTGTTTGTTTGTTGTTTTTTTTTTTTTTTTTTTTTTTTTTTTTTTTGTTCTTTTTCTCTCCTAACAATTTGTAATTTGTTCAATATAAAATATGAAAACTGAATAAAAACATTTATAAAAAAAAAAAAAAAAAAAAAAAATAAATTACTGCTTGATCAGAGCTAGATAGATACTTGATTAACAAGAGGGCAAAAGATTATCAGAGGTAGGCAGGAATGTGGGGTTGAAGTTATATTCAGATCAGCCGTGATCTTATTGAATGGCGGAGCAGACTCGCAGGGCCGAGTGGGCTACTCCTGCTCATAATGTGTATGTTCGCATGTAAACTAATTACAATTAAATTACATTTATTCTGTGTCCATGTCAGGCTTTTGGTAATGGTTAGTTTGGTCAGTCGGTAGTATATAGAAATGTATATATAGCTTTAAAGAATCATGTAACTTACAAAATGAATGAAAAACATTGCAGATCATAGATCTGTTTGAACATACTTCAAGGATAAATGAGCAATATGCACTATGCATAAGGACCATGTTTGGCTACTACAACTGCTGGAAGTGATCTTAAAAATAGGAATCCTTTGCAATGTCACTCAAAATAATAATCCAAATCTGTGCTAATAAACATACAAGACCAGAAGACTTCATCCCAGTTGTCTATGCCTATGTTTATTCTGGACTTACATAGTTTTGCTTAATTGAAACAATCTGTAATTATATTGGAAAGATAGCTTTGCTGAATTGACAAGGTTTCCCTTTAAAATGAATTGTTTTCAAATGTCCTGTGTCATGATTGATTCATTATCAATGTGCTGCTGTGTAGAATGGGAGGACACAAGCTATCACTGCTTAGTGAATATCTGATCGCTGGAATGCAATGGAGGAGAGGTAGAGGAGGTGGGAAAACCAGAGAGTGAGTTGACCTGGCAAACAGGAACAGCTACCTGAAATGTGCACAGAGCAGCAGGAGGAGCAGAAACTGGAAGACTAAAGCATGCTTTCACTTGTTTCAGGGAAATAGTGAGTGACAATAGGAAGGGGAGAAGAAAAGACCATTTTAAAACTAACAAAAAAGAAAAATGTCCGGCTTTTGCCAGGTGCCTTGGAGTCAGATTCCCACACTCTTTCCCATCACTCCACTACCGATCTCCACTTTCCCTCATCTTAATACCAATCGACTCGGAGGGAATAACGTTACTGTATTTGCTCCAGCTGCCTATTTCTAGGTGTAAGCAAATGAGCACAGCGTATCTGCTGCCAATGGATTTTATTTATTAGAGAAATGATTCGGCAGGCGAATTCATGAGATTAGAAAACTGAACCTAAAACAAAACAAATAATCAAACCCCTGCTGTTATAACCACTGATACATGTAATACAATACATTCTTACTTACAAAAGAAATTCCATTTCTCGTGTGAAATAACAGATTAAGCGTGATTCCAAATTCCTTTTACTGATAAAATTGTGACAGATTTCAAACAGTAATGTTAATAAACTATCTAATCTTCGCTTTCGCACAAATCTAGTTCCAATCCACTTGGAATTTCCCCCAAAGCTTTTCACATTCCTTGTATCCTGCATGAATTTGCATGAATGGGATTCAAGTAAAAGAATCGGTGCTCGGTAAAAATAAGGTTTGTGTCCAATGCTTTATTTTCTTTAAGAAAGTTTGAATTTTTCATCATGTGATATAGAACATAGAGCAATACAGCACAGTACAGGCCCTTCAGTTGTGTCGATAGTTTTGTTATTAATCTTCCATAACCGGTAATGTGAAAAAAGTATATTTTTGTGTGCATTATATAATTACACGCTAACATGCATATCTAATATACTTTGACAGTTCTCATGTGTTACCCTCCCCCTTTGTACTTCCAAAACCAGATCAGGTTTCCCCCATTCAGTAGTTCAGCACCACCCTCCACCTACCCTCTCCACCAAAGAACAAGTGGGATTTTTTTTTAAACTTTTGTAAAACATTTTTTTTAGCTGCCTCAAATTGCAACGCTTGGTCTCTGTCCAAGCAATCAATTCTCCATACAACTATGTTTGTACTTATGCGGCCATACAAGATGCTTAATAAAACTGGCTGGAAGTGAGGGGGATTAATTTACAGATACAGTGGTTTATTTTACCACTTCTCTCATATTCTAAAAAGTTTAAGCCATGAACCACGCAGCATCAGATCACCTTGCATTTTTCTAAATTCATTTTACTGTTCCTTATAGTGACTCCAGTATGGATTGCGCAATGACTTGTTTTGATCATAACCGGAGACTGCACCTCAGTCATGTATAAAATACTATTCTTTTCGATTGATGTCTTAAATCTTGTAACCTTACATTTTTCTTTCGCCCCTCTCACCAGCATGAATACTGCACAATCTTGTCTTATATTATGAACTTGAATTTCTTTAATAATATCATATCACAACCATACAACCCTTGGCTGAAAAAAACTGATGCTTTTATTTACAGCAAAACTCAGATATAACAAGGTAAGATAACTTATTATCCCTGGTTCACTTGTACAGCAAGTAAAGCCGCCATTGTCCCAGGTGACCATAGGCTGCTTTCCCCTTTGAGGGGGAGGAGAGCTGACTGGTGGTCATTTAACCTGAGGATCACCACACCTCAGGTGAAGGCAAGGTTGAGAAGGTGAGGCCTTCATGAAAAAACAGCCCCGCCCCCTACTCTCTCCGCAACCCCCCCCCCCCCCCCACCTCCCCCATACATCAAGGACTTCAATGAAAGGACTGTGATTGAAAGCAGGTTTGCAAAATATTGGGATTTTCCCAAAAATAAAATGTCATGCTTTTTCTTTTATTTTTAAAGAGGCAATGATTTGGAGTCTTCTAGAGAATATTTAGTATTGTCCTCTGTTAACAATAAATTCCCAAGCGGACACTTGGACCCAGAATAAAGCTGACAGCCTGAGGCTGTGCTGTCACCTGAGACACCCAAGCTTGTTCAAAAGGCTACCTGGTGGTGACATGGCAACGGGAAATTGGTGATGGATCAATAATGTTCTCTGTCCAAGCAATCAATTCTTCAATTTGCAAATTCAAGTGAGGATTATTCCAGTCAATAAATACTGAAGTGCAAAAGTTTGGAGTGCAGCCAATTAAACTCTCCTTCATTATACAAAAAGTGCACTGAAGCTGAAATTAGACTACGGTTTAATGAACTCTCATTGTATTTTACGCATGCAATGCAGAGTGAAGAATGTGGCTATTCAAACGGTAAGGGATGTTAGTTCCGTTTTCCTGACTGTAACCATGCTTAGTTTGGTAGAATGAACATAGAAAAAGCGATCCCACAGATATGTTTGCAACCACAAACATTGCACATTGTTAGAAAGCCTGCATTTAAAAATCACAATTATATTGCTTTGTGGGAACCAAGGACTGTAGTTTTAATTCAATCCATCGAATATACGTTTTGAGTCTCAATGTGCATGTGCTTCTAATTTTATCAACATTCTACAAACATCTGAGCTCACAATGGGGCTTTGTAACTCCAGAGTATATCCAGACTGGAGTAAATGCTACTGGAGTCTATAGGCTCAGCCCCAGAAAAGAAAACAGGCTGTGCTTATAATTGTGGCTGACTTTGGAGTGAAGTTGGAATTGTGTAAATGGAGTGACTCTGAAACAAACTCAATATTTGAGTAGATACATCAGCCACTACACCAGCGTCTCTATTACCTACGTGATATTGTGTTTTGGAACTTACTATTCCGCTAGTGTTCTGCACCGTAAAATTGCTAGGCCTTAGAACATGGAGTAAATACATATTTTAAAAATTAATTTATGGGCTGTGGGCATTTATTGCCCATCCCTAATTGTCCTTGAGAAGGAGTGATGTGTTCGGTAAGCTTGGTCTGCAAGGACTGCGTTTACTGCAGCAGTGAGAGAGACAGGCTTCCAACACTTGAAGAAGTACAACTCGATTTTATTGAACTCTTAACTATCATACATACTTTAACTGTGGGTTGACACTATGCTGACTTGACCGGAGACCTGAGGCTAACCTGACCAGACTATCTTACTACCACATGGTGTATGTGCTAGTTGTTGCTCATGGGCTCTGACTGTCTCAGAGGCTGGATCCCAAGAGAGCGGGAAAACTAGTGCCCTCTGGCTTTATAGTGGTCGTGTCCTGTCTGGTGATTGGCTGCTGTGTTCTGTGTGTTCATTGGTCATCCTGTGTGTCAATCACTGACTGTCTGTGCACCATCATATACCTGTGATGTATTATTACAAGGAGAAGATCTGTCACCATCTTGAACCGCTGGAGTCTATGTGTTGTAGGAACATCCACAGTGCTGTTAAGGAGGTAGTTCGAGGATTTCGACCTTGCGACAGTGAAAGAACAGCAACATATGTCCAAATCAGGATGGTATGTGGCTTGGACGGGAACTTGCAGGTGGTGATGTTCCCATCTGCCTGCTGCCCTTGGCCTTCTAGATAGTGGTGGCCAAAGGTTATGGAAAGTGCAGCCTAAGGAGTTTGTGCAGTGCATCTTGTACATGTACACCGCGTACACACGGCTGCCATTGTGCATTGATGGTGACGGGAGTGAACGTTTGTCAAAGGGGTGATGCATCAGTGGATCTAATCTTCAAACTAAAAGTAAAAAACTTAGAACAGTTACCCATGATTTTCTCATTGTTTACAAAGGCATCCTTTGCACAAATTGTAGAATATTACTCTGAAGTTAAATGCAGGATGGTGAATGAGTGCTCTCCAATAATTACTGCACCAAATTCTTGGGTATACATTTCGTGAGGACGGTTATGGATTTGCATCTGATGTTCCCACAATCTAGTAGCCACTGCATCACCATACTCACCAAAGAAGAATATTCAGTGTGCTGAGGTATGGAAAGCTACTGGAACCTGGGGAACGGTAGACAAGAATAAGACATATATTACAGGAGAGAAAATGGAGAAAATAGAGGCAACGGTTATGCAGTGTTTCGACTAGAGCATTGGTCTATGCAGAGGACTTGAGTTCAAATCAAACCAGAGAAATTGGTCTGATTGAATGTACTAAATTTATGGACTGGCATCTGGAAAAAACAGCCTTGAAGATGCTGGGCTGCCATCGATGTCCAACTGATTTACCTCAGGAGTTTCAATAAACAGAACCACTTGGGCAGCACAGTGGTGCAGTGGTTAGCACTGCAGCCTCACAGCACCAAGATCCGAGGTTGTGGCTCTGGGCCAATGTCCGTGTAGAGTTTGCATAGTCTCCGTTTGTTTCTGTGGGTTTTGCCCCCACAAACCAAAGATGTGCAGGGTAGGTGGATTAGCCACACTAAATTGCCCCTTAATTGGAAAAAATGAATTGGGTACTCTAAATTTTTTTTTTAAAAGAACCACTCACTTCCACCCAGTCTTGCCTACCTACATATGACTCCAGTCCCACACTATGTGGTTGAAAGCATGAGGCTCTCTCAAATGGTTTAGCAAGCTACTCAATTGTAAAACTAGGAGCTGAACTTTCCAGTTTCGGGACCAATGCAGTGGCGGGTGTGTTCCATGGCATGGCAGGAATTCATACTTGATTTCATGATCAGAAGCTTATTAATTTTGCATAGGCGGTTTTCTCCCCGAATCACATGGCGGGTTGGGAACTGATTCACCCTTTATGCTGACTCCTAATGGGTTCCAGGTCTGGGCGCCATTTTTAAACACCACCCTCACTTTCTCCAGCCCAACTTGGGGAACAAGATATCAGGAAATGTCTGCGGCAAAGAGGAGAGCTACTCCAAAGCTCAACAATGACTTCCTGGAGGAGCTCATAAATGGTGGGCAGAAACACAGGGATGTCCTCTACCAAGAGATGGCTCCAAGATGCCCACCAGGCTCACTGGTGGATTATGTTCTTCATGCGCCTCATTGTATTTCTCCTCTGAGTATATGAACCATCGTTTGAGTAGGCACCGTTTATTCTGAAGCAGCTAGCCCTGTATTTTCTAAGGCCCTTTGAATATGTCAGGCACCCATGAGTGATTTAGGATGTATGAATTATGGGAACTACTAGGGTACCATGCACAAAAGTGCATGATGTGTTTCTGATGACCACACACCAGTTGAACAATGATGGAATGGAACTATGGAGCTCTCAATGGCACATGTGTGCAATGAATTGCACTCTGTGGAAGCTCGAGATATCTGTAAACCCCCAAAACCTAGTAGCCTGGCTAGCTTCATCAAGTGTGAAGTTCATATCTTGATGTGCCTGATGTAGAGGATATCTGTCACCTCCTTAATACATTTATGTGCTGAGGACTGTGAGATGACTCGTGGGTTTTCTGCGGATCCCTGGAATGATCTACAGGCTACGAAATTGAGCATGGTGGTGACCTTCAGAGTTACGGGCAGGGGATGTCATCGCAGTCCACGGATGTCCTCCTGCAGAATGAGACAGATATCATCTTCCACAGCTCTTGACAAGTGTAGACCAGTGCGGCATTATCTGTTGTTCAACTCCAGATAGCAGGGCTGTCCTTGGTAGACCCTTGATCATTTGAGTCGCCTCCTTGGGAAAGGTATCACCTCATTCTGTGGCTGTTGCTGGGGTTGCCCTGCACCATGGACCTCTGGCTGGGCTTCTTCTCAAAGCTGGGCTGGGTGGCACCAAACCCTTCCCTCCCTGCTCAGTCGGATCTGTGTCATTAATAAGACAGATTGACCACAAGCTCCATCATTCAATACACAAACAAGAGATTATGAATACTAGACAGATATAATAGAGCTCTTACCTTCACACAGGCAGAAAATGTCATGCCCCAGAACTGTGTCTGCACAACTAGCTTTTTGCTGATACAGCCTTGCAGCTGAGGCGACAGTCACATATATAGGTGTCCACATTGACAACCATGACTTTTTACATCTCAAGCCCACAGAACTTAAGAGAGTTTTGGACCCATTATAAAATGCGACCTTGCCAAAGGAACTCCTGCAATCTATTAACTTGTATGCTGATCAACCTTAACCTGCACTTCAGCAATAAATGGATGATGCCCTTTGGCTCATGATCCATGCCAATTGGAAGTAGCTTTTTAAAAGTTTTCATTGATCAGGCACATGTGCAACAGCTGTGCTTCCTAGGCACTTGCCTACATTTCCAGTCTCACATACCATTCTGTGGAAGCTTAAATGGAGTGACGGCATTGTGAAACCAATGGCTCTCTTCAAAGAGAAGAACAAGGCAATGACTCCAATGGGATCTTCTCAGGGACATTTTCCTCTTTTCTATCAGCTATGACTCAATTTCATTGGTTTGTGTGCAACTAGTTTGAGGCTGCCCCCCGGAATGGGCCCCTGAGTGCAGCCCAAGTCTCCTCCCACACTGACTCTAACCTCTCTTGTCAGATTCTTTTCCACTTTCAACTTCATATTGCACTATTACTTGGTGTTGGCAAGATGGCGGTGCTAAGATTTTGTTGTGACACCAGCTTTAATCCCGCCCCTCTGTGAATATTACTGTCCCTCCAATCTTCTTGTGGACACCTACCGTGTACAGGTATGAGTGAAAGCCGACAGCTGCAGTCCACTTAGGTCCAAACATGCTTCAGACTGGTCTAATTTCCTGTCGCATGTAGCCACCTGGGGTGGCCAAGTCCCGATTCCAAAATGGATACTCGCAAAGAGTGCAGGGAAAAATGGACAGCACTAGAAAAACAAGCAGGTGCAAGGTTTCCTGTGGATTGGAACCTGCAGAACCCAGACAGAACTGAAACTACAAGCCATTAGCATAGTAATGAGCTATCTCCGGGGACAAAAAGAAACATTGAAACAATCGGTACCAGGACAGACTTCCCGGCGCCAGTGGAAGCTAAAACAAAGGCAAGCCAACGGTTACATAGAGCCCGCCCAACGATCAGGGAATGACCCTGTTATTGGAGAGAATCGATGCAAATGATTGGGACATGGTCCAATTAATTGGAACCAAGTCCAGGGTCCGCCCAGAAGGGCGCGAAACCCCTTGGGGTATAAAGCAGAGTCCCCAAGGTCAGTTGGCTCTCTTAGAAGCTCTTGAGAACTCTTAGCTTCTCCATCTTCACCTTGGCATTTGGCTCTCAGCGATGAGAGGCCGCCAAGCACCAGCCAAGTAAGTCTAAGGTCAATGCACGCTATGAGATAGGCGCTCCTAGCTACTATTCTATACCAGTTCGAAGCCAGCAGCATCAGAACCGGACAACGGCCATTGTTCCTCCGACTGAATGGGCCACTCAAAGCTAAGTATAGGCTTTTAGTAGTAGTTGTAGTTTAGTGAGTAGAGTTTGTGCATGAGTAATAAATGACTGTGTGTGTAAATAAATGTGCATTGATTTCAAACTTACGAACTGGTGTATCGAGTCATTGATCAGTATTCGGCTTTGAACCCTGTGGTGGTATCAGAAAGGTACCTGGCGACTCTTGAGCAAAGGTAATTAAAACAGAGCCAATTAAGGGAAAGCATAACGAGCAACACGCATTGAATGTGATTCCATCAAGTGGCGTTTTAAAGGAGCATTCGCGAGATGGTAGTGCATGCAAATGGCTTTTCCAGCATGGATCAGTGGAGATGGGATGATCCCCCACCCACCCCAGCTAATGGCGGGCTGCCTCTGCCGCCACAAACCACATGTCACAGAGGCGACGGAGAATTCTATCCAAAGAAACTATTCTCATCTCTTCAGAGCAACAATGGGTAGGATTCTCCAGTCCCAATGCTGACGGGACATATTGCAAGTGAGAATGGAAAATTTGGTGTCCCAGCCAAAACTTCATTCGCTGTCAGCAGCACTGGAAAGCCCCAGCCATAAACGAGGACAAAAGATTTCGGCCAATAGGTGAGCAATTATTGCAGCCTGAAGATACCATCCCCAAAAAAAAACGCAGAGGGAAAATAAACAAAAAAACTGAATCTACATGAAACAAATCCATCTGAATGAATGCGAGTAGATTTTGTAACAACAGAATATATTGGGCTGGATTCCCCATCGGCGGGATCCTCCATTTCGCCGGCGGCGCACTCCCCCCCGCAGATTTCCCGACGTGGGAAATGGGAAACCAGAAAAAGTGGTGGGATGGAGAATCCTGCCCATTGTGTTTCTTATAACATCCAGAAAAGCAATGCCCCGTCTAATCCTTTTTCACAACTGTTTGTGTAGGCTTTGCTAACATTATTACAAATCTGTTAATCTCGAATCCTTTCCACCAGGTTGTACAAAAAATGGGTGAAACTGTTAAACAAAACGTATCTCTAGATGAAAAGGTAATGTAATATTTGTCCACATGAAATATTATATGTGCAGGGCATAAATCATTTAAGGCATATTTTCATCAATTCACATTCGTATCTCCTCATGAAAAGCAGTCATAAATCATTGCAATAAGTACACTGTAATAGCATAACTCAACTTTTGAATGCTTCCCGTCTTTTCAGCACTGCCCAAGTAGCCTCGAGTTTTTATGCTGTACAGATCAATACAATTTTTTAAAAAGCCCACAGCCTGTCAGCTTTTACTTGCCTGCAGATAAAATTACAGAAGCTACATAACACGTTCCTTGTTTCACCGTTGCTAGACACAGCGTATAAATACTATAGAGGAAGGTGTAATGTTTTTTCTGGCAAACCACTTTGGCCCCTGTGACAACATCAGTTATTCTGTGCTTCCA
Source organism: Scyliorhinus canicula (assembly GCF_902713615.1). Taxonomy (NCBI): domain Eukaryota; kingdom Metazoa; phylum Chordata; class Chondrichthyes; order Carcharhiniformes; family Scyliorhinidae; genus Scyliorhinus; species Scyliorhinus canicula. Next base: position 27,961,002 of record NC_052164.1, read on the forward strand.
TCCACTTTATTTTAAATGTCATCCTGAGAAAACTGCAAAAGCTTTGACTTAGATTAATACTTGTGGCTCATGCTGTTTGCCAAAATAATTCCCGTCTCCCACATATGCTTGCCATTGAGAACACATTTTTGTTTTACCATAGAGTTTGGCTTCAGTCTGAATGTTCACTTATCAGGACAATAGAAATGAAAATGCGTTATATTACATGAAATTAGAGATGGGGAGCTTTGTTTTGTTTTTGAAAGGAGGAGCTACAAGTCACACTGAAAATGAATAACCAATGCCCGATTAACTGTTTCAGTGCTGGTTTACACACACACACAAATGTGTTCGTTACAGTTCGGCAGGTCTGAAGAAGTCACATGTAGGTTAACTGTAAGTCTTTATTGGCACCACTTAGAACTATTTACAAATATGCAGTAAAAGGTACAAGGTAGGAGCTGCCATCATGCCTGCTGGTACACACGGCTCTGTCCAACACTAGACTAACCCTGGGTGTGTATCATGTACCCTCTTACATCATTGCATGGGCGATGCTATACCCAGTCCCACATTAACCCTGTATATGTTAGACACTTATACTACAACACACACACACGTACACACAAATAAGCATATTTACACACATACATTTTCAAACTTTTTGGTGCTTTCAGAATTGTTATAAGATCTGAGGTTCAGTGCTGAGTTGAAATGTTTCCAGCCGTTGGCTAATTCTTTGACTTCCCAAATCATCTTTATTGAAAAACCAGCAGAAGCTAGAAGCTAAAGTGTTTAAAAAATGATACATTTAGGATTAATGGGTATGTGGCACCCAGGGTTTAAAGTTTAAAGCCTGTAGATTATAGGAGTCAGGAAACAGTGAGGAGTTCCACTGTATATAAGTTATTTCACCCACTACCTACAATGGTTGATGATCTGGCACGAAACTTTCAGTGCAGCAATGCATACTCTATGTAACATGTTTCTCTTTATTGGAACTGTGACTAATCTTCAAAAGTATTTCATTGGTTCTGCGGTTTGAGTCATCCCAAGATTGCAAAAGATGCTGCTTAAGTTTAAGTTCCTGTTTTCTTTCTATCAACGTACAGTAAAAGGGCATTACACCACTCCATGGTGTTGGCCCAGATTTGGGTTCATATGGACTAACTTTTATCAAAGTTATTAGCCTCTGTGCATTATTACGAGAATTCCATTAGAAACTGTTCTATAACGCATTACAATGCCAAGGTCTGAAGCCTCAATCATGGAAGTGGTTGAATGAGCATTGTGATGATGCACCGCCACTGTCATAGGCTATTGTTCTCTCTCAGCAACAGCCTGCACACTCAATGTATCTCAATTAAATGATATCTACAAACACAGGTAAGTCAAACAGATACATAACACATGCTACATTTTCAGAAGTAACAGTCACCTAGGCCTAGGTGCATTCTCACTTTGTATAAGGCCTTAAGACACTAAAACATAGGAACAAAACTGGGCCATTCGGCCCATCGAGTCTGCTCCTCGTTCAATTATGCCTTGCCTGAATAACAAAAAATGGAGGCTATATATGCACTTGGAATTTATTACTAACCTTCCATTAATTGATAATTATCATGAACAGGGTTTAGTGTCCTGTTTCTTGCATTTTCTGAGAAATATTCTGCCTGTAAATAATTCATTATTTATAGTTTACCGCTGTGGTAGTCACCATTGAAAATGAAATGAAATGAAATGAAAATTGCTTATTGTCACGAGTAGGCGTCAATGAAGTTACTGTGAAAAGCCCCTAGTCGCCACATTCCGGCGCCCGTTCGGGGAGGCTGGTGCAGGATTTGAACCGTGCTGCTGGCCTGCCTTGGTCTGCTTTAAAAGCCAGCGATTTAGCCCAGTGTGCTAAACCAGCCCCTGATCTACATTGATCTACAGTGTTTGCAAACACAAGAGAAAGGATCACCTTAGCTTTACCTATCTGTGATGCTGTGCTGAACTAGTACTACTGGCAATTTTCTTCCAGCTTCCAGGCAGCATGGTAGCATAGTGGTTAGCACAGTTGCTTCACAGCTCCAGGATCCCAGGTTCGATTCCCGGCTGGGTCACTGTCTGAGCGGAGTCTGCGCGTCCTCCCCGTGTCTGCGTGGGTTTTCTCCGGGTGCTCCGGTTTCCACCCACAGTCCAAAGATGTGCATGTTAGGTGGATTAGCCATGCTAAGTTGCCCTTAGTATCCAAAAAATGTTAAGTGGGAGTTAACTGGGTTACGGGGAGGAGGTGGATATGTGGACTGCAGTAGGGTGCTCTTTGTAAGGGGCGGTGCAGACTTGATGGGCCGAATAGCCTCCTTCTGCACTGTACGTTCTATGAAATGCTAAGTTAAATTCAAATCAAATGATTTTTTAGTAAGAAAATGATTAAAATGCAAAGGAAAATACATATCTCATTGCTTATTTATAAATGCATTTCAAAGGAGCATGTCCTGAAGCCTTTAGATTAGTCAGAGGTAATTTCCCAGTGAAATGTTGATTGATACAGTAATATATATTTTACTTGTCTGTCTTGGTTCTTCTGTTTTTAAAGCTTGTGCTCACATCTATAACTGCCAATTATTGATTACTGACAACTTCCGTCATGGTGCTGTGACATCGATTTAGCAGCTATATAGGGATATGAATATGCACATAAATAATATCAAATGATTGAGCGGCAGAAGGTAAAGTACAGAGAATACCCGATTGATCAGGAGCATGCATGTGCACTCATCGTTGAACTGCTCATACACAAATCTCTCCCAAATCAATCCTTGCTCCCAAAATCAGCTATTAAACTATATAATAATAATCTTTATTATTGCCACAAGTAGGCTTACATTGACACCGCAAAGAAGTTACTGTGAAAATCCCCTAGTTGCCACACACTGGTGCCTGTTCGGGTATATTGAGGGATTGGCAACACTAATTGAGCTTTCTTAATAACTAATGCAATATCCATGATATGGAGGAAGCAACTCCCACAATGGATTTGTTTTATTCATATTACTGCTGAACTTTCCACTTCCCAACTTCCTTTCTATAGTGAGGAGAGAAGCATAGTTTGAGACACTGGGATAGATCCTGGCTTTGTGAGAGATAGAGATTGGACAGCCTGTTTTACCCCACCCAAATGGACTTAAACAGAAATAAACGTTGGGCGAGATCTAAAACGGGCTGCCAACTCGCTGTTGCACAGAAATAAAATCCAGACCACTGACCTCTCCGTCTTTACACTCATAGCTACATAGCTCCAATGAAGGGAGGCTGATCTTGACAGATTTCCTTCACAATGCCCATTGAACCTTGTTCAGTGAGGACAGGAGTGTTGAAGGCCAGTTTAGTCTGCGATTCAAGTAGTCGAATTTACAAATCAAATGACTGAGGGACGGTGGATAAATTACTGATACTAATTGGTTTACAGTATAGATGGGCATTTGTTTTATTCAACAGACAAAGCATTTGTTATCAGGGATTAAGTAAATACCACCAAATATGTAAAACTAAAAAAGGCTTGTTAAATTAAATTTATCTGGACCTTTGTGAGGGTAAAAGAACAGCCTGACATAACTAGTAAGAGGTTTTACAACACCAGGTTAAAGTCAAACAGGCTTGTTTGGAGTCACTAGCTTTCGGAGCACAGCTCCTTCATCAGGTGAGCGACTCACCTGATGAAGGAGCTGTGCTGGACTTTAACCTGGTGTTGTAAGACTTACTGTGCCTACCCCAGTCCAACACCGGCATCTCCACATCATGACACAACTAGGTATCAGCATTTTCATGGATTTGTAGTTTCTCAGAGGTACCAACAGGGATGAGTGAGTTGACTGACTTCAGAAGGACTAAACTGTTAATATATATACATATAATATAATATAATAGGGCAGCACGGTAGCATTCTGGATAGCACAAATGCTTCACAGTGCCAGGGTCCCAGGTTCGATCCCCAATGGGTCACTGTCTGTGTGGAGTCTGCACGTTCTCCCCGTGTGTGCGTGGGTTTCCTCCGGGTGCTCCGGTTTCCTCCCACAGTCCAGAGATGTGCAGGTTAGGTGGATTGGCCATGCTAAATTGCCCTCAGGGTCCAAATTGCCCCTTAGTGTTAGGTGGGGTTTCTGGGTTATGGGGGATAGGGTGGAGGTATGGGCTTGGGTAGGGTGCTCTTTCCAAGAGCCGGTGCAGACTTGATGGGCTGAATGGCCTCCTTCTGCACTGTAAATTCTATAATATCTATAATATATGTCACTCAGATTGGTCAATATAATTGAAAATGCTACTTTGGAAATTAGAGATAAACAAGATTGTGGGTGTGATTCTCTAGCCTTTGCATGGTATATTTCTCAGCAGTGGGAGGGAGCCTGCTACTGGCCGGCGATGGGATCTCTTGGTCCCACTGCCGTCAATGGGATTTCACATTGAATCCAACCCACACTACCTGGAAACCCAAGGTGGCGGGTGCTGTCGGTGGGTCCGGAAGAACGCACCGGCATGAACAGCCAAAAGATCTCGCCCTGTGTGCTTTGACTCTAAAGTCAGTTGTAAATCTCAATCTCCAGCCTTTAGATCTTAGATTAGTTCCAGTTCATTTTGTCAGTCTTGCAGTCTTCTTCTCCTTAGGCAGTCCCTCAGGATTGAGGATGACTCTCTTCCACTCTGGAGTTGAGGATCCTGAGGTGACTAAGAAGTCCAATACTATATCCACATATTCTGCCACAGGCGGGGTAGGTCGTGTCTGACATGCCAGGTGGGTGAGAAGCTCAGGTTTTGGTCTGCTCCTTCTGTTGTTTGCATCTGTTCGCCACTTGGATCTGCCAAAGACGGTCAAAATAAATGGCACCTCCATTTGTTTCTTCTCCATTTGGGCAATCTTCAACAAGAGATTCCCCCAGATCCGTGGGAATGTGAACATTTTTCAGTGAGGATTTGAGGACATCCCTGAAATGTTTCCCCTGCCTTTCCGGTCACCTTTTGCTGTGATGAAGCTCAGAGCACAGAGCTTGTTTTGGGCACCGTGTGGCAGGCATGCAGTCGGTCAGCTGATTGACCAGTCTTGTAGTACAAGAGTAGGAATTCAATATCTACTGATGAAAGGTCACAGACACAAAATGACAACTCACTTTCACTCTCCACAGTTGCTGTTAGGCTTGCTGAGCATTTCCAGCATTTTCTGTTTTGAATTCAATGTATATTATATGTATAGAAACGTGTCTCAGTAAAATTGGGAATTGCATCAGAGGGCCACCAAGGTTGCGGCTATATGGCTATACCAGCCAAATATAACCAGATAGATATGCATTGCTGAGAGATACAATTTCCCTGGAAGCAGTATAGATAAGATTAAATGCAGCTAGTACTGATACATCTGCTAAATTGCCCAGGAGCGGTGGATCTAAAATAAATAAGTAGCAACTCTACAGATGGAGGTTCATCATTGTTATGATCTCGCTGAGAGAAGAAACATTTATTTTTTGTTAAGAATCCAAAAACCCAGGCATTTACCAAAATAATAAAGCCACAAGGTTCAAAACAAGTGAACTTAAAGTGAACTTTTTAACTCAACCTTCCATTTACATTCATTTGATTTACACCCCCCAAAAACTCATGTCAGATAATTATATGAAATTGGAAGGTTAACTACTTGGCCTGAGTCCTGTCCCAAAGATTAAATACATAGAACATAGAACAGTACAGCACAGAACAGGCCCTTCGGCCCTCAATGTTGTGCCGAGCAATGATCACCCCACTTAAACGCACATACCCCTAACCCAACAATCCCCCCCTTAACCTTTACACTACGGGCAATTTAGCATGGCCAATCCACCTAACCCGCACATCTTTGGACTGTGGGAGGAAACCGGAGCACCCGGAGGAAACCCACACACACACGGGGAGGACGTGCAGACTCCACACAGACAGTGACCCAGCCGGGAATCGAACCTAGGACCCTGGAGCTGTGAAGCATTGATGCTAACCACCATGCTACCGTGAGGCCAAATACGGGCTGAGATTTCTTGGGCCTTCTGCTTATTTGTAGTCAGTTGTCAGCCTGTCACTTTCAATTTCCTCCAAATATCCCATGGTTGTAGGTCTCCCCATTCACGGTGTCATTAATGCCTTGAGCTTGAGCTACCTTGGATCATAATGCATCTGGTTGGCATACTCTTTAACTCTTGCATCTATAACTCTCTCTCTCTATTCTCAGCTGGACTATCCCAGTAGCCCAACTCACAGTTTGGAGTTCATCAGTTAACCAGAGTTTTAACCTCTTTTAGCCAGCACACAGAAGTTGAAATGAACTGTGCTTGAAAGAGATGTTTCGTGCAGAAGGCTTGTAAGCATGAATCATGCCTGCTGGCCCAGAACAGGGGAGGCAGCACAGGGGCTGACATGTGTGGAGGGCTGGGCTAAAGGCTAGCGTCAGTGACCCATCACCCATCGTTTTGTCCCAGCTGTAAAAAAAAAGCCCTCAAACCTTTACCTCCTGACGTCCTCTCACACTCTCATGCACTCCCCATGCCTCATCTACACCAACCCATGTCACCACATGCTGCCGACACCCCCATGGCCTTTCATACCCACCATGCCAACCCATGCCCCTCCACCTACCCACATGGCCCTTAAGCTCTCTTTGCCCTTACACCCTCCATGCCAATCACCCACGAAACACCATGGGCAGACCTCAGGACCTATGCTGAGAGGCAGTAAAATAAAGTTCTAAGTGTCTATTGATGAACTCACTATTTTTAAAATGAACACTCTGATTAATAAAAATCCATTCACTACATTTAAATATTTTCTACCAGAAAAAACACTTTTATTCATGACTACATATCAATGGCTTTATAACCACTTTTAGCTGTCAATCAAACAGTGAACTGACAGGCATCCTGCAGGGATAATTAAACGGTATGAAATCTATCATGTAGCACAAATCCTATAATGACAACCCTCAGGCTTATGCCAACAGATAGAGTGAAAAGCATGCACTTATTTTTTCAACATATAGACTGCTTTTTAAAATTTAAAGCCCAGGAAATCAAAATCTTTGACAGCCACCTTGACAAATCCCTTGACAGCTTAACAGTTCAAATGAGCTTGGCTGTTCCAAAGGGTCAAAGGGTGCAATTGTCCCAAAATCTGGCATGGAATTGAGTTCAGACTGAAAACCGGCGTGTATCTCTCCAGATGCCAGCTGAGATTTCACTTCAGATTTTCTGGCACTCAGTGTACAGAGAATTTGGGGCATGGTCTGTACCATCCCTCTGGCAGGACGGGGTCTGATAGAGCCAGCAAGGCCAGTTCCACATAGATCGGAGCACCATCTTTAAAGGGCACCCCGATATGTGCTAAGAATAAACTTCCAACCATCCTTCAGGCCGCCCCCCCCTCCCCCCCCCAAAGACATGGAGGACCACCCCACCACCCCACAAGCGTTGGGGCAAATCCTCCCCACTCAAGTATCGGGGCACTCCCCTTACAGGCATTTTCCATCCTCCCTCACAGGTACTGGTCTTTCCCGCTCATAGGCATTGGCCCTCCTCCATCACAGGCATCGCCCTCCCTCCAATCAAACATAAGGGGAATCCCACCTATGAGGCCCCCAGAGGGCCCACATCGGCTGTCCCTGCGAGTGTGACACGGTCACATTGGCCCTGCCATTGGCACAACCAGGGCCATGGTCCTCACCAACCGACGGTAATACTTACCGGCATGAACCCGGCATGGTCATCGTGACTAGTTTACGTTTTTGAAAACCAGTAGTGATTCGTGCTGGCGAGATGGCATGCTGACTGGATGGGATGATGTGGTGAGGGTGGAAGCAGCAGCATTAAGCCCTTTATTCAAATGTATTGTAAAAAATGCTAATCAGGCTCATGCCCTTCCTGGGCGTGAACCTGATTGTGCCACGGGGGGAGCGGAGAAGATTACAAACCAAAATCTCACCGGCGCAACTCCTGTTTTGTACCTCTTGCGAGATTTAGCGGCCATTATGCGATTTTTGCCCATGGCTAACGTGGCTGTTAGATCACCTCCCATATCTTTATTCACTTTTTACACACATTCATGTCTTATTTTAACAATCCCAAAGGGCACTTGACCTCTCCTAAACAGCAACTTACATCTTCCAAGGGACACTTTAACTCTTCCAAAGAATGTCTTTGGATTTATCCAAAATGGTGCCCTACTTCTCCAAAAGGTTACCCTCTCTGTCCAAAAAAGTCTGCTGGGCCTAAAGTGCACGTCAGTATTTGGACAGACTATTAGCAAAATTGGATGTAACTGAAGACAGCTGCACTCTAACATCGAAGCATAGAAAAATAGGAGCAGGAGGAGGCCATTTGGCCCTTTGAGCTTGCTGCGCCATTCATTATGATCATGGTTGATCACCCAACTCCATAACCTGTTACTTGCTTTTCCCCCCCATACCTTTGATTCCTTTACCCCACAAGAGTGAGTATAACTCCTTCTTGAAAACATATTGGGTGGGGTTCTCCGTCGGCGGCATCCTCCGTTTAGCTGGCAGCGCAGTCACGCCCGCATGTGAACCCTCTGTGAATCTTGGATGTGTTAGCTACAACCCCCTCCCCCCCATACCCGACAAAAATGGTGGATGCCAGGTTAAGGGGTTCAGAAGTTGCAGCTCTGGTGCAATTTTGTGTAAACTGGGGACCCGCTCCATCATGGCGATAATCCAGGACCTTGTCTTTAAAGTGACCATCAACCCAACACAAAATATAGGCTATTTCCCAAAAGCACACAGGTTGTCTCACAAAGGCTAACATCATTGTCTCAGAGTAAGATAAGGCAACCAGTCACCTACATTGGGGCAAAGGTAACATAAGTCCTGAAAACATTGCCAACTATAAGCACACAAACTTTAATCTATTCACCAGACTGGCATCTAATGCTGTTCGCTTTCTAGAAATTTACAGAGGCTAATCTTGTAATCTCACTAACCTCAGACCATGCTGTCAATTATAAATTTATAATCCACAAACAGTTGGGATTTTATGGCCCTTCCCACCTTACAGTCCCGCCGATGGCGACCCACCCACGATGTGTTCCCTGCCGGCAGAGTGGGCGAGCTTTTCAATACGCCATAGACTTTGGTTGGACCAGAAGATCCTGCTGTGGCCATTGGTAAGCTGCCTCCATTGCTGGAAAAAATGCCGCAGGGCATCCAGAAAATCATAGCCTTCATGTTGAATTCTTGCGACATAACATTCTAGCTGCTATAACCACAACCAGACCCACGGGTTAATCTCCCTGAGAACCTCCTGGAGTACGGGTTTCCCCGCTGAGGGGTGGAGGCTTAAAAGCCGGTCAGGGCAGGAGTTGTGCTGCAGAGTAGGGATTGTTACTGGTACATACTTTACTTTTGGTAATAAATCGGGGGCGGGATTCTCTCTCCAGCTGCACCCGTTTTCTGATGCAGCGTGCCCCCGCCAGCAACGGGGGTCCTCTGTCCTGGCAGCCAGCCAATGGGGTTTCCCATTGTGGGCACCCCCGTGCCATCGGAAAATTTGTGGGCATGAGTGCGCTGCCAGCGAAACGGAGGATCCCGCCGACGGAGAGTACAGCTACATTTGTTTGACTCCCATTTTCCAGGCTCCACTCTGACTACTAATAGCGGAACTACAGTCGGCACTGTTAAACATTTGGAGCACAGCCACCTCTCTTCTCAAAGGAATAAGGTTTGCACCATTTTGAAAATGCCGCTCTTTGGCAGGCTCTATGCAATGTGGGTAAAGAGGACTGGACTCAGTGCGTACGTGCTTTTTTTTTAAGGCAAATGCTCTCATCGGTAATTCTTCTGATCGCCTGTGGGGCCCTCACTATCAGCATCATAAAGAGCCTGACGTACCCCGCGACCCCAGACTCCAAAACATTTGAAGAGCTAATGGTGCCCGTGGCAAACGACTACGTCCCCGAGCTGTCAGTCATCATACGGAGGTACCGATTTATTATGGCCCGAGAGTCAGTTACCAAGCTTTTGGCACAATAGCGCAAATTGGCAAAGCTTTGGGATTATGGGCCATCCCTACCCGAGATGCTACAATACTGTCTTGTATGTGGAGTAAATAACATGGTGACCCAATGGAAATTGATGGCTGAGCCATTGCTGGACCTAAAAAAGATTATTGAGTTCTCCCTCTCACGGGGGAGTACAGAGAAGGGTGCCAGGAACTCCAGGGGTTAGCAGGGATGGAGGTAAACAGCATAGGACTTCCCCCATTCTGGCAATCAGCACCCCATAGGACAGGGATCCCCGGAACCTCGCCCTGGTGCGAACACCACCGGGGCCTGGTCTGTTGGTCAAAGGCCGCTACAGCCAGATGGGACACCTCCCCGGAATGAATAGAGGATGAACCAAGACACTGCGGCACTTCTGGCTGGCGAAACCACAGAGATTGGAAACCGCAGGTCAGCCAGCAATTCCGCCCCCCTACCTGAGGGAGGCGCCAGCCCACAGTCCGGACCCTCCACTTTGAACAACCTGATGATGAGGAGTGCATGCAGTTGAATTGAATTGCTGCACCATAAGTTGTCCCCATTAGGATTGCCATCCAGGTGAACGGCCACCTGTTGGAGACTGTGATAGATACAAGGGCCGCAGGTTCGGTAATTGGGAGGCAGACCTTTGAGAGAATCATGACAGGAGTTCAACAGTTGAGTATAAAGGATACCGAGGCGAGGCTAGCAGCCAATAGGGGGGAACCCCTCGCCAAAGCAGGCACGACGATAACCCCGGTGACTTACGGACTGCAGTCCACTAGGCTGCTGTTAATAATAGTGAAGGGTCCAGGACCGAGTCTGCTGGGCCACGACTGACTACAATGCCTCTGGTTGTACTGGCAATGGATCTCCTGATTGACACCAGAGGACTTGACAAAGTATTGGGGAATTATCCTGAAGTCTTCCAGGAAAGCCTGGGCTAAATAAAGGGAGCTGTAGCCAAAATATATGTGGACTCTGAGGCCCACGATATGCCCCCAATGCGCAGCTGGCAAACGTTGATGATGAACTCAGCTGATTGGAAGGCCCTAGGATCATCCAACTGGTATGGTTTGCTGCTTGGGCATCACTGGTGGTCCCAGTACTAAAACCTGACAAAACCGTCTGCCTGTTTGGCGATTATAATCTAACCGTCAACAAGACCTCCCATCTGGACAAATAACCAAAGCTGCGGATAGAAGAGCTATACGCAAAGCTAGCTGGGGTCATTCCTTTTCCAAGCTCGACATGAGCCATGCTAACTCCAGCTGGAGCTGGACACCGATTCCAGGCATTACATAACCATTCATACCTACAGGGGCCTTTACGAATACACGAGACTGCTGTTTGGAGTGTTATTGACTTGTGCAATTTTTCAGTGCGGTAGTGAGAACATCCTGAGAGGGATAGCGTGTATGGCAGTCTACTTTAACGATGTCTTGGTGACCAGAGCCAAGGAAAAGGGAGCACCTGAGCAACCTAGAGGAAGTCCTCCGCTGATTTACCGAGATGGGTCTCTGCCTTGTCATGTGTGAATACCCTTTAAGAAATGGGGGTTTAAGAAATGTACCTTTAAGAAATGAAGCTGCTCATGTTACTGGAGTGATGTCAGAGTGTGGGTGGAGCTGAGCTCCACTTCTGCTTTTTCGTTTCAGTTTGAGAAGAGCTTGGGTGTGTCTGTGTTTCAGGGAGCTGCATCTGAAGTCTGTCATCCAAAGACTATCTTAATCATTTGGTCAATTCAGAATTATAAATGATTTCAGTATTGAATGTAAACCCTAATGTGCTCGTGTTTAGAGGTTTGTTAAGTTTTGGGGAATTATCCTGAAGTCTTCCAGGAAAGCCTGGGCTAAATAAAGGGAGCTGTAGCCAAAATATTAAAAGAACAGCATACAGATTACTTAGTGTTGTATTCTTTGAGAGGTGTATTTGATTTACTGGTTGCTAAGATGTTCATTATTTGTTTTCGAAAGGTTAAGGTTCATAGAATAAATATTGTTTTGTTTTAAATTTTCTGCTGTACCATACCTGTAAAGTGAGCCGTGTGCTCCCCATACCATAATCTATTAAAAGTTGTGGGTCAGGTAAACTCCATGATACACTTTGGGATTCTCTAAACCCTGGCCCATAACAGCCTCCAGAAGACTTTCAAGAAGAAATTGCATTTTCTACACCAAGGAAGCTCCAACTTGGGATATCGTGTTGCTTGGGATGGACTGGTGGAGTAAAAGGTGCAGATTATTAGGCAAACCCACACTCCGGAAAATACAATAGAGTTATGGTCATTCTTAGGTCTTGTAAACTGTTATTGGAAATTTATTCCTGGCCTAGCGACCATCCTTGCCCCACTGAACCCTTTGCTGAAGAAGCACCAAGAATAGGCTTTGAAAGCATCTCAGGAAGAAGCTTTTGCAAAGGTGAAGCAGCAGCTAACATTGTCTGGATTATTGGCACATTCGGACCCCTCCAAGCCTCTTTTGGTGATGTGTGATCCCTCGCCTTACAGAATCGAAGCTTTATTGTCCCACCGCCTGGCTGATGGCAGGGAAAGGCCGATAGCATTAGGGTCAAGGACATTGCTTGCTGTGGAGCGAAATTACGCTCAGATAGAAAAGGAAGGCTGGCCATCGTGCATCTGCAGTGAAGAAATGTCTTCGGTACGTGTATGGGCGTCGATTCTCCATTGTGACAGGCCACAAGCCATTGCTCGATCTTTAAAAAGGGCAAGGCGATTCCACCAATAGCTTCTGCCCACATACAGTGCTGGGCCCTTTTGCTAGAAGTGTACTTTGCGCATCACCCAGGCACGCAAATTGCAAATATGGACACATTAGGCAGCCTCCCACTGCTGACGCATCACCCCATCTTCACCATGAGCCGATGAAATAGTTTTGACAAAACTTTAATAATAATAATAATAATAATCTTTTTACTGTCACAAGTAGACTTACATTAACACTTCAATGAAGTTACTGTGAAAAGCCCCTAGTCGGCACATTCCGGCGCCTGTTCTGATATACAGAGGGAGAATTCAGAATTCTCAGCTGGTACGGGAAAGGACACCTTTCCGGTCGTTGCAGTCCAGATTCATGACTGGGCGCAAAAAAACTCCATATTGCTGAAAGTACATCACATTGTCTTATACGAAGGCCAGCAAGGGAATCTGCCTGAAGAACTAAAGGCCTTTGAAGCCAAAATGCAGGAGCTCAGCGTGGTGGACAACATGCTTCTGTGAGCGGCTCGTGTAGTGGGCCCATGCCAGGGCAGAGACACCGTCCTTCTGGATCTACATAATGGACACCCAGGGATGTCTTAAGTGAAGATGCTAACCCGCAGCTATGTGTGGTGGCCAGGCTAGGGTGGCGCGATTGAGCGGGTGGCTCAGCAATGCATCACAATCCAAGAAGAGCAGAAGCTCATGCCAACCAGCCCACTGCATCCATGGAATTGACCAGGCTGGCATTGAGTGTGCCAGCGTGCCGATTCCGCGGCCTTTTCCAAGGGGCAATGTTTCTACTCATGGTTGATGCACATTCCAAGTGACTGGAAATCCACTGGATGTCGACCACCACATCGAGGGCCATGGTTGAGAAGCTACGGCTCTCCTTTAACACCCATGGTATTCCAGAAATGTCGGTCATTAACAATGGCACCCCCTTCACCAGTGCCGAGTTTGAGCGGTTTATGAAAACCAACGGGGTGCAGCACATCTACACGGCCTCGTATCACCCTTTCTCGAACCGAACGAGCGGTGTAGACCGTCAAGAGAGGAATGAAGAAACAGATCATGGGGTCTGTCGAGATATGACTTCCAATATTTTTGTTCTGCTATCAGACCACATCGCAGACGCGACTGGCATATTGACAGCAGAATTTTTGGTGGGCCAGAGGCTCAGGATCTGCCTCAGCCTCATGTACCCTGATATTGGCGGGAAAGTATGACATGACCAGGACCTGCAGAGTAGAAGCCAAAACAGGTGGTCACGGACTACGAGTTTCAAACCAGGGGATGCAGCATGCGTACGAAACTTCGGGGATGGTGGCTGATGGATCCCTGGCACAGTGTTACAGTGAAACTGGACCGGTTTTGTGTCAGGTAAATATGTGAGAGCAGACGGTGCAAAAGCACCTTGACCACCTCAGAAGCAGAGGTCTAGATTAAGCCACACCCCAGCAGAGGAACCACCTTCCAGCTGTGGGAGGCCTGGGTGTCCCCGACACCCAGATGCGAGAGGCAGACTCCGACTCAGAGATGGAGACCCAGGCATCTGAGGTTTCTGACAGCAACTTGGTCAAGAATCAGTCACCCACAGTGGTACCCCCCCAGTTCGTCATTGAGGAAATGGCATTCCCCGACACACTCTACACCCCCCGATCCAGCACCGCTGCCATTGGAAGTGCAGCTGCAGGCGAAGACGTACGGACTTCAGGGGGGAGGGGTGTTATAAGCCGACGAGACCCACGGGAACAACCAGATTAATCTCTCCGTGAGCCTCATGGAGTTCGAGCTTCCCCGCTGAGTGGCCGAGGCCCATCAGTGGGATAGTTAACTGAGGACCTTAAAAGTCCATCCAGATAGGAGCCGCACTGTAGCGTAGTTGCGGATAGGACCGGGACGGTACATGTATATGCTTTACTCTTGGTAATAAATCATTTGCTTGACTGTCCTTTCTAGGCTCCTCTGTGACTACTAAACTAGCCTTTTGTTAATTTCATAGATTGACTCACCTATTAATTTTTTGAATACTCAATGTTTATATTTCTGTGCTGCAATCCATCATTCTAAGGTTATTATAAACAACTGTTCATGACTTTGTTGCCTCAAAGCTTGGATCATGGGCAAGAAAGTGTTACTTCATTTACTCAGTAGTTTATGTGGATTCTGATGGGAGATTGGCAGTGTAAATGCTAATACGCATTTGAGCTGGTTGATGCAAGACAGTTCCATGTTCCAAGTTTAAACATAATTAATTCTGTGGCATAAACTATTGGAAAACTCCAAACAGTTTCTTGATGAGGAATTAAGGTGAAAACTGAAGGATTTGTCTGATGCCTTTCATGAATATTCCTGTCTGGGTATTAATCCAAATGCTCGTACAATGCTTTTATTGGCTGCAATGACTCTTCACTTAAGATGTCAGCCAGAGTTCTTGTGACTCCTGCCGTAAACCGTGTATGTGGTGGTCACTTGGATAAGGGCAGAGTCAGGCTTGGCTGCAATATAACTTGTGGTTGAATAAACTGCCAACATTCATTATCTAAAGGCTCACATGGAATAAATGGACAGGCACACGAGGAATATTTCCAGCAGTTATGGAACTAAAGCTTATCAAGTGTCTTCAGAGAAACAAGTGGAAGAATATTGAAATATAAAGTAAAGCTCATCTCCTTTCAGCCCCATTGTGTGATTTAACAACCTAACCCATTTGGTGAAATTTTGAGTCCTCGTTAGCCATCAGTCAGAACAGTGATGCGGGTGCAAAATCCCACGAGTGGAAGGAAATGTGATTCTCGCCGGCGGGATTGATGCAGATCGATTGAACGCAGTCAACTGCTTTAAGTCCTCATTCTTGGGCAGGGAATTGGGGTGGTGTGGCCCGGTGAGGCTCTGAAGGGTCAATGTGCTTCTGTCAGGCGGAATTGAGAGGGGAAACTGTGGGCGATTGGCCACTGTGTGAGAGGGGAGGAAGCGGCTCATTGGAAAGGCGCCAGCATCGGGGGATGTACATGGGTGGATGTCCCAGATCCTGAGAGAGCTGTGGGTCCGGGCACTGTCAGGTCTTCTCATTGCTCTCTTTGATGTTCTCCCCCTTTCGGTTTTTGATTTGAATCATCCCTATCGCCTACCATCTTCCTGAAGCTGCACAGTGTTGTTTCTCTTCATCAGTCTCCAAATACAATGGATTCCCCGCCATTTTGTTAAAAAAAAATTCCACCTATTAAATTTTGATATGTCTTTTCGCCATGGTGAACCAGAAAGAGATGTTGCATTGAATGCTATGGACCTTTTGTTGACATTTCATCCTTAAACAAAAGGTTGTGTAAATTTCCAGATGGTTGCAAATGCCGACTTAAATTAAATATTTCCTGAATGTCAGGACTGTCTGGAGCTCATACAGCCAAAGGACACATGATTGGGAGTAGCCATTTCAACGGTCTGTTTTTGTTCAAAATTTTAAAGTAATGTCTGAAAATTCAAGATAAACTGGAGCAATTTGGGTATATGTTATCATGCACATTCTGCCATTTTGATTCCCATTGCATAACTATTCCTTATGCTGAGCTATCGCTCAGCACTGCTATTGATCTGTGGGAAAACAAGATCTAAGTAATTGGTGATCTGACTGAATCCCCTATCAATTCAATCCTTCATCTTGTCAAAGGCGGAGGTGATGGATGAGCCCATGTCCTGTGGGGCTTTAATGTAAGGATCCTGGCTTCCGCAAAGAATCATCTATTCTATATCCTCTCCTGATATTGCTCCATCATCTGTATCTGATAGCTGCTTAGCACTGCTGCAACTCTCCCTATCCCCAACCATCTTCTTGAAGTGGCAGAGTGTTGCCTCTCTTGTTCAGCCTCAAAATAAAATGGATTCCCTGCCGCCTCTTTAATTCCTGCAGACCAAAAGAACCCAACGTCGGACCTGATTTCTCACCCCCTGAATAGTAGTGTGCCCAAAGTGAGTGTGGTCACCTTATTCATACAGTAGGTGGCCCAGAAACTGGGACACAACACCTGTCAATCCCCGTGTGTGGCCTTTGCTCTGCATACCTCATGCTGATTTCCCACTTCAGAATCAAAATCAACCAGACTCTCTCAATACATCCATACTTGCTGACAAAGTGGTTTTGGACTCCAAAATGCTGCACAGTCTATTGCTACTCTCTGGGGAATGATTAAACATCAGGTACATATGTATGTAACAGTATGGCAAGTGTGCACGTTGCTGCATATCTCACAGTTACATTGTGTGGAGGAATTGAGTATCAATTCCTCAGGTAATGTAAATGAATGAACAGTTTAGGGATTTACATCAATCACCTCCCCCCGAGAACTGCTTTCTTGCTACTTGGAGTACACTGTGCAATTTGATTTATATGAGGAAGTACAAAGGTGCATTTTGAATAACGGAATATCTTAAATCATGTGGATTCATACAGCTGGCAGCAATAGATTATAATACTTCTGTTATGTTCTTTGCTGTAACCGCAAAGAGAAAGAATCAGAGGTGGCACGTGTTGAGTTTGTATAACATAGTGCTGGGGGTTTATATCCAAGATTCTTCTCAAACAGAAGAACTCCAAAAAAGCCCATGAAACATTCCGATGATGTCATTGCATAACATATGACGTTACATCAACCATGGTATTACTCTGATGCATAACACACCACACTCTTTACCCCTTTAGTGTCTGCGGTATTTCTACTCAATCAAACACTTTAACAGATCCAACACGTTATGCCATAACTAATATTGTAATGTTGTAGATACATATGTACATTGGTAAAACATTCTCTTGGGTGGACACCTGTATATGAAATTGGACCTATTTTGGCTAGTACAATTGCTTCAGTCCAGTTTTCGCCTCAGGTGTAGTTTCTTGCAAGAACACGTTCCCCATGGACAAAAACTCTGCTTTTGGAATGTTGTTCCCTTCCAATCACTTGTGTCTGATATTGTTGCATGACTATCTCTTAAAGTGAACGGGGAGTCAAGAGGTCAAACTGTGTGCGTAGTTTCTTCATTAACATTATTATAGCCGGTGAGTTTTGTGTTGTTGAATGAGCAGTCTTTCTCTACGTCATTAGAATGCGATTGACATGCTTAGGTAGAGAGCCTTCATCCCTCAAAACCTTAACTGCATGCTTGTGTAATTGTATGAAACATTCAGCTGAGCTGTTGGTAACAGAATGGTAGGGGACAAATTTAATATGGCGGATGCCACACTCCTTAAGTAGTCCTTGAATTCAACAGATGTGAATTGTCTACCGTTATTGCTCATGAGTTGTTCAGGTTGCCCGAAACTTGCAAATACTTCCTCAAGCCTTTCTATGGTTTGTTCTGTTGTTGTCGATTTCATGATGGCAACATCCAGAGGCCACTTCAAATGCGCATCAACCATGAACAAAAACATGGGTCCTTCGACTGCTCCCACATAATTGACATGAATCCTTTGCCATGGATGGAAAGAATGTAGTGGAGCTACATTTCTCAATGCAGCACAGGACTGGCATACCCCGACATTCTCCTCTATTTAAATATCCAACCTGGGCCACCAGAAATAGCTTCTCGCCAACTCTTGCATTCTAACTACACCAGGATGGCCCTCGTGCAGCTGTTGCAGGATTCGATTTTGTAGGCATGGCGGAATGATTACTCTAATACCCCACAATAATAATCGCATCCCTGATAAGATAGGATTTAAGGTCTGGATTCTTTCTGTGCTCTTCTGTTAGAGTACCTTTTTGAGTCGTGCCCAACATTTCCCATCACCGGATGGGTAAGTTTCTGCGCCTGAGAAGACGTTATCGCAACATCTTCCACACGAGATAGATAGAATATTATTTTGAATGTTCATCAGATTTGTGCTTATCTTTTAAGTCTTGTTGATCTTACAGCAGCAGTTTAGACTAAGCATCCACGTTTGCGTGCTGTTTAAACGTACGGTATTTGATGACATAATTGTGTGCTGACAAGGTTTATTTTAAATTTAAAGTACCCAATTAATTTTTTCCAATTAAGGAGCAATTAAGCGTGGCCAATCCACCTACCCGGCACATCTTTGGGTTGTGGGGGCCAAACCCACGTAGACACGGGGAGAATGTGCAAGCTCCACACGGATAGTGACCCAGAGCCGCGATTGAACGTGGGACCTCGGCGCCGTGAGGCAGCAATGCTAACCACTGCGCCACCGTGCTGCCCCTGTGCTGACAAGGTTAACTTAATGGCCAACGTTGTAATCGATTAGCAGCAAGTGAAGGGATCCCCAGATGTGGCCCAGAAATTGTTGTTAAGGGATGATTGTCAGTCACTCGAGTAAATTAACAATCAAATAAATATTGGTGGAATCTTCAAATTCCAAAGATAATGTTGAGATTTCTTTCTCAAGTTGAGTATAGTTTGACTCAGCGCTAGTCAATATCCTGGAAACAAATGCTATTGGTCGCTCTTCGCCTGAAGGCTTAATATGCGAGACAACTGCTCCAACCCCATAGGGTGATGCGTCACAAGCAAGCTGCAGATTCAGTTTTGAGTTATAATGGACCAATAACTGATGGCTGTAATTCTTTTTTGACATTTCTTTCAGCATCCTCACAATCTTTTGTTCAGAGCCGAGCTTGTTTGTTACAAAGCAACATATGCGAAGGCTTCATCCTTGTTGCTAAGTGCGGTACAAACTTTCCACGGTAAATCAATAATCCTAGAAAAGACCTTAACTGAGTCACATTCTGCATCATGGAGCATCCAGGATCTCGAACATCCTTTTAGCTTTTTTGTGAAGACTGTCTTGGTCGATGATGTGTCCAAGATAGTGAATAGGAGACTTATAAAATTTGCACCTTTCTTCCTTGACCCTGAGATGACGTGGTTGCAGACTTGCAAGAGTAGCTTCTAGGTTTTTTATATGCTCTACATCAGTCAAAGCTGTGATCAAAATGTCATCCAGGTAACATTGCACACCCGATAGCTCATTCAAGATCTGATCCAGAGATCATTGGAAGAGAGCCGATTCTGACGTTATCCTGAATGGAAGCCCAAGGTACTGAAACAGACCCTGTGGTCAGCAATCATTGAGGCACATTCGCTACGTTCCTTTGCAGATAGGCGAGGGAGAGTTCAATTTTGCTAAGACTTTGGCCTGAGTATCCTGCAAAAGGATCTTCGATACGTGGTAATGGGTACTGATCAGCACGTAATCCAGGGTTGATAGTTGTTTTGAAATCCCAGCATATTCATACGGAACCATCCATCTTTAGGATTGGGACAATTGGGGCCCAATTGCCGGCAATAACAAGCTCATGTCTCCTGTCTTCAGTAACGTCTTGAGTTCTTCTTCCACTTTAGGTTGAATGGCATAGGGTACGGTGTGCACTTTCAAATGCACTTTCAATTTAGCATGGCCAATCCATCTACCCTTCACATCTTTGAGTTGTGGAGGTGAGGCCCACACAGTCGCGGGAAGAATGTGCAAACTCCACACGTACAGAGACCCGGGGCCGGGATTGAACCTGGGTCCTCGGCTCTGTGCACCCTCTGTAGCACTGCTGTCTCACAGCTCCAGGGACCCAGGTTCAATTCCGGCCTCGGGTGACTGTCTGTGTGGAGTTTGCACTTTCTCCCCGCGACTGCGTGGATTTCCTCCGGGTGCTCCTGTTTCCTCCTACAGTCAAAAGATGTGCAGCTTAGGTGAATTCACCATGATCAATTGCCCCTTGGTGTCCAAAGGATTGGTGGGGTTATTGGGTTACGGGGATAGGGTGGAGGCATGGGCTTAAGTAGTGGGCTCTTTCCAAGGACCGGTGCAGACTCGATGGGCCAAATGGCCTCCTTCTGCACTGTACATTCTACGTTCAACCAATTTTTTTTTCGTTTAACCAATTTAATGGAGAATCAACAAGTTGGTTCATGACGGCCCAGTTTAGCATAATGTTCCGAACCAAGATCTCCCAAACAATGCTGGAAAGTTTCCGTGAACAATGTGAAGAAGCAACTCCACTTTCTGCTCGTTAACTTCCATCGTCAACTTGATGAAGCCCTTCAGCGGCACAACCTCCTCGTGATATGTCCTCATGACCACATCAGACGGTTGAGTGGTAGATACTTCAATTTCTAATGGCATGTTGATTCAGGTGTAAGTGATACTGCAGCGTCTGTATTCCACTTCCATCTTGATAGTGTTTCCATTTTGGGGCAGCGTGGTGGCGCAGTGGTTCGCACTGCTGCCTCAAGGCACCAAGTTCCCAGTTTTGATCCTGGCTTTGGGTCACTGTCCGTGTGGTGTTTGCACATTCTCCCCATATTTGCATGGGTTTCACCCCCACAACCCAAAGATGTGCAGGATAGATGGATTGGCCGTGCTAAATTGCTCCTTAATAGGAAAAAATGAATTGTGTACTTTAAATGAAAAATAGTGTTTCCATTTCATTTTGGATAGACCCCAAATCATTGCTGGGTTCCTTGTGTTGATACTGTGCTGAACTGCTTTAAACTGACTTGATACTTTAGCACCCAATGAGTTTTCAGTTGGATCTCTTGGACAGGATTCTCCGACCCCCCCGCCGGGTCGGAAAATCCCCGTGGGGGCGGCGTGAATCCCACCACACCTCCCCGACACTGGCTGTCGTATTCTCCTGCGCTGGTTTTCTGGCGGCGGCGGGGATCATGCCGCGCCTATCGGGGGCCGATGGTAGAGGTCCCCCCCCCGGCAATTCTACGGGCCCCAATGGGCCGAGCGGCCGTTAGTTACTGACCAGTCCCGCCGGCATGAATTGGACATGGTCCCACACGGCGGGACCTGTCTTGTAGGCTGGCTGGTGCGGTCCTTGGGGGGCGCGGGGGAATCCAGCCCCGGGGGGACCCCCACAGTGGGCTGGCCCGCGATCGGGGCCCACCGATCCGCTGGTAGACCTGTGCCGGGGGGTACTCCTTCCTTCCGTGCTGGCCCCTGTAGGGCACCGCCATGGCCAGAGCGGAGAAGACACCCCACTGCGCATGCGCTGGAATACACTGGCCAGTCTGCGCACGCGTGGACCCAGCCGGCGATTCTGCGCATGCGCTAACTCGCGCCAACCCCTCCTGCGCTGGCTTAGCCCGGAAGTGCGGAGGATTCCAACTTCCGGTCGGTCCGACGCCGGAGTGGTTGGCGCCGCTTTTTACACCGGCGTTGGGCCATCACAGGGATTCGGGAAAATCCCACTTCTTATTTTTCTTGGTACACTTGTTTTGTGCTGATGAAGGTTAGCATGACCAACATGCCCTGGTAAGGTGACTAACTATTTTTTTCTTTTTATAAATTTAGAGTACCCAATTATTTTTTCCAATTAAGGGACAATTTAGCATGGCCAATCCACCTACCCTGCACATCTTTTAGGTTGTGGGTGTGAAACCCACGCAGACACGGGGAAAATGTGCAAACTCCACACGGATAGTGACCCAGGGCCGGGATTCGAACCCAGGTCCTCAGCGCCGTAGGCAGCAATGCTAACCTCTGTGCCACCGTGCTGCGCTGTAAGGTGACTAACTTTACCACAAGTTTTGCATTTGTGCTCCTTGCTCCAACCATGGCCAGGATTCTCCGAAACAGTGGTCTATTCCTGACACAGGCTCAAAACCGGCACAAGCGACGCCGGCATCAATGGGCCTCCAGGCCCAGGCATTCACCCCTTCCTAGGCGGCTAGTAAGGCGCCAGAATGCAGTGCACTCGAAAGCCGGTGCGACATGGCCGGCATGGGTCTGTGAGTGCACGCCACGGCCGGTAAAGGTCTACGCATGCGCGCCATGCTGGTGCGGGTCAGTTGAATTTGATGAGCTGATGGGGTGAGGAATGATTCAGGATGATTCAGAATGGCCTTCTTGAGGTGTTAACCGTTTTACCATCAGGACGGTTTGCACGACAAAGCCTGGGGCTCGGACCTGTCAGAATCTTGTAGACATCCTGGCACCACCAATGTGCTTCCCCATTGTCTTCCAGTTTCGAGCCAGGGCTAACGGGCCTGTTTTGCACAACATCAGGCTAGTTTTGCCCATGACTCATAGCCCCTTTATCATCTTCCAGATGGGTTCGATCTGGCTGTGTATTTCTTTGTCTGTCTACAGCCATTTTGAGCCCATGTTTTGTTTTAACATTGGATTTTTAAATTGTCCGTATTTCATTAAAAAAGTGCTTTGTTGTAGCCACAAAGAGAAAGAGTTAGAGGTGACATGCATCTAATTCATATAACATAGTAAGAAGTCTCATAACACCATGTTAAAGTCCATCTTTAACCTGGTGTTGTAAGGCTTCTTACTGTGCTCACCCCAGTCCAACGCTGGCATCTCCACATCATATAATATAGTGCAAGGGGTTTATTTAAAAGATGCTCCTCAAATAGGGTGCAAAGGTGAACCCTGCAAAATCCCGCAAAATGCTCCGATGACTGATATGTTGGATAGGCTGGGCCTGTGTGGACTGCATTTGATGCAGTATAGCGAGAGACAGACTTCCAACACTTGATGAGATGCAACACGATTTTATTTAACATCTAACTATATTACATGTTCAACTGTGGGTTGACACTATGTTGACTTGACTGGAGACCTGAGGCTAGCCTGACCAGACTAACTGATTACCACATGGTGTTTGCACTGGCTAATGCTCACAAGCTCTGACTGTCTCAGAGGCTGGATCCCGAGAGAGCGGGAAAACTGGTGCCCTCTGGCTTTATAGTGGTCATGTCCTGTCTGGTGATTGGCTGGTCTGTTCTGTGTGCTTACTGGTCATCCTGTGTGTCAATCACTGCCTGTCTGCACTCCATTATATACATGGATGTATATTGTGTCATCTCCCCCCCCTTTTTATTTGTGAAGTTTGTGTTCAGGTAATAAATATTGAGGTGCATGTGCGTGACTATATACAGAATATGCTAAAATAAACTTATATACATAGGAATGTGTCGCCAGTGCAGATAGAGGGCAGATGAAAGAGTAAAAAAAAATCAATATTTACAGATGTCAAAACGATGAGGTAACAAAGTTATGCAACAATCAGTCTATAAGTTTAGTCTCTGTGGTGGGCGACGATTTCTGGTTGACCAAATGAGCATTTGGCTCTGTTGAGTCGGAGGCCATGCTCGTAGATCCTTTGGAATACCCGCTTGAGGCGATCGATGTGTTCTTGAAGAGTTGTGGACCAGATTATGACATCGATGACATACACTCGCACCCCTCGATGCCCTCCATCATCTTTTCCATTCTGCGGTGAAATACCTCTGAGGCAGAGATGATGCCAAAAGGCATTCGATTGTAGCAGTAGTGACTGAACGGGGTATTGAATGTGCACAGCTTGCGACTGGACGCATCCAGCTGTATTTGCCAGAACCCCTTGGAGGCGTCCAGCTTTGTAAAGAACTTGGCATGAGCCATCTCGCTGGTTAACTCTTCTCGTTTTGGTATCGGGTAATGTTCCCCCATGATGTTGCGGTTTGAATCTTTGGGGTCGATGCAGATTCGAAGCTCCCCTGATGGCTTTTTGACGCAAACCATGGAGCTAACCCAGTCCGTGGGTTCCGTGACCTTTGATTTGACGCCCTGGTCCTGGAGGTCTTGCAGTGTAGCAAGATACAGACTTCCAACGCTTGATGAGATGCAACACGATTTTATTTAACATCTAACTATTTTACATGTTCAACTGTGGATTGACACTATGCTGACTTGACTAGAGACCTGAGGCTAGCGTGACCAGACTAACTGACTACCACATGGTGTTTGCAGTGGCTAATGCTCACGAGCTCTGACTGTCTCAGAGGCTGGATCCCGAGAGAGCGGGAAAACGGGTGCCCTCTGGCTTTATAGTGGTCGTGTCCTGTCTGGTGATTGGCTGTTGTGTTCTGTGTGCTTACTGGTCATCTTGTGTGTCAATCACTGCCTGTCTGCACTCCATTGTATACATGGATGTATATTATGACAATGACATCATTGCATAACACGTGATATTACACCAGCCAACGATGTTACTCTGAACCATTTCTTGCAACACAGTGATTACATAATGAAACCGTTACACACCTCAATAGGATCATCTGTCTGCATATCTCTCCATATTTACCTGTGGATATTTGCCAAACATGACTGTTTGATTTTAATAAATTAATGGTAAATTCAATCTTCAACCACACTCTTTTCGTCAGACAACATTCAATCTGACCTCAGATTACAGCTCCAGCTAATGTTCATTGTAAACTTTGTTGCCCAATTTGGAACTAAAATATAGGGTGCGATTCTGCCATCGCGCCACGCCTAGAGCCGGGCACGACGGGCGAATCAAGGGAGTGTCCTAAATCGGCTTTGAGCTGGGTGTGAAACCTCGTGTGGGTCACCTGACCCGCAGCGCCTGCCGCAATCTGGATCAGGCCCTCACTGAGCACAATCCAGAAAATGATATTTAAATGAGCTATTAAGCTCATTGAGATATGCGCGGCCATCTCGAAGTCGCATTCACGCAATTCCTGGGAGTCACCGGCGAGGCCCCACCCAAGCTCCGATTAGTACTGGTCCCCACAAGCGGAGACCAGTTATGATGGTCACCCTGGGGTCTCGGAAGCCATTGGAGCCCCAGGGTGGTCAGAGACAGGGCAGGGAAGTCCCCTGGCACTGCCTCAGGCACCTGGGCACCCTGGTAATACAACCCGGCACACTGCCAGATGCACTGTCCGGGTGCCAGGCTGGCAGTGCCAAGGTGCCTGGGTGCTCGGTTGGCACTGCAAAGGGTCAGGGTCTGAGGTGTGCCATGCCCATGAAAGGTGGGTGAGGGGGGTATGAATGGTGGGGAGTGAAGGGGGTGGTATGCAGGGACCTCATAAAGGCTTGGCAGTTGACGAGGGGGCTCCTGAAAGGGCGGGGGTGGAAAGCGGGGAGGGGGGGGGGGGGGGGGGGGGGGGGGGGGGGGGGGGGGGGGGCTCAAGATTACTTAGAGATCGGGCACCCTTTTTAAATGGCGTCTGATCTCTGAGGAAGCAGTCTCACCGAGAGTTCAACTCCCCACTGCTGAAAAGATTTTGAAGTGTGAAACTCCTCAAGGCCCAAAAAAGTGACTAATTGTGAGTGAATACCGGTCTGGATCTCACCCGCAAAGCTCCTGCCAAACTCACCCAAAATCATACTTCAATGCCCTGAGGCCGTCAAAGGCATTATATGATGCAATTCTCCCTTTCCTTCACATTGCTTATCAGTAATCTCTGCTGAAACGTATCTGTTTGATGTTGGGAAAGGACACATTGGACTTGGCTGTAGTGCATTCCATGGTTAAATAGTCTTCCACTACTCACTGTCAGGGCCAACATCAAGAAAGAGTGAGATACGAGAAGGTGTCACACAGTCATACACCAGCACAGATCAGTGGTTAGAACCATAGACGATAAAGGACAGGAAAAGAAAGGCCAAGGTCAGAATATTCAAAAGTACAATTCATGGATTTTACACTTGGCCGATTTTGTTCAATAAATGTACAGAAACAGGAACTGTTTTTTTTCCATTCTAACTTAATTATTGTACTGCAGAACACACAGTTGCATCAGATTGATCCAGTGGCCTACATGGCAATGCATGCTATCAATTGGACCGCTTTGCCAGCTCAATACCAATGTCTATCAGACACAAAACGTGAACAGAAAATGCTCAACCGGTCAGGCAGCACCGACGCAGATAGAAACAGAGGGTGGAATATTCCGACTGTTCACGTTGGCGAGATCTTCCAGTCTCGCCGATGCCCCACCCCCACTGCAGGTTTCCCGGCAGCAAGAGGTGCATTCAATGGGAAACCCCGCTGACAATGGTGGGACCTGAAGATCCCACTGGCAGCCAATGGCGGGCTCCATCTGCCATAGCGAAACACCCATCAGGTAGCACAGAAAACCCCACCCAAAGTTTCAGGCCGATGATCGTTTATTAGAACTGGACACAATTACGTTAGAAAAATTAGCAATAAGTTTTAATTACAGAGGTACGGAAAGTGGGGAGGGGGAATATGATAAAAAGGGAAGATCTCTGATGGGGTGGCAGGCAGGGGAGATTAAATGACAGAAAGAAATGATGGCGCAATCAAAAAACAGATGGCAATGGGACATGCAAAGAAATAGATTTTGTGGTCTGGAATTTTCCGACCGTTTCCAGCTGGCACGATCTTCCAATCCCGCCAACAGCACGCTCCTGTAGCTGGTTTCCTGGTAGACGAGAGTTGCATAAAACAGGAAATTCTGATCGTGCCGCCAGCCAAAAGCGGGCCGTCTCCACCGCCGCGAAACACCCGGCAGGAGGCGCGGAAAGATCCACCTATGTTCCAGAGGAGCTGCAAATGGGAAAGGGAGAATCAGTTGTTTTCTTAAAAACAAAGGAAATTACACAAGAAGAGGAAAAAAAATGGAAAATTGGGCAAGAGGTTAAGGTCTGAGACCTTTGAACCCGCTGTTGATACCGGAAGGCTGTGAAGTTCCAAATCGAAAGATGTTCCTTTACATTGAGCCGATCAGTGGAAAACTGTGGGAGGCCAGACACAGAGGTCAGAGTGGGACTGGAGTGGAGTGGAGAATTAAAAGACAGCCAACCACACCTTGTGGACTGAATGGAGGTCGACCACAAAATGGTTACCCAATCTGTGTTTGGTTGTCCCAGTGTAGAGGAAAAATATCACCAGCATCTGCTCTTTTTATTTCAAATTTCCAGGCCTGTAGTATTCTCCAATTTTCATCAAGATATGAGAGCATTACAGGGTAGCAATTTATGTGGCCAGACGCGTATTTAATGCCGTTATACACCACCCCTGATATTTAATTATATTGACTTCAATAGAACTGTATATCAGCCAAACCATGTACGAGGCAGTAAATTAGATAATTCCCATTTTGCATCCTTTACCCGAGGTGAAAAAATAACTGTCTATAACCACACACTTATAAGTAAAGGTTTACACATTACAATTGCACAATGAAAGGGTTAACTTTTAACATAAATATCTGGAAGGTGTTATTTAATCTCGTCATATTTAGTTATGTAGCACTGAAATGCTTCTGTACCTGTTCATCTTAGAACTTTTAAGACACTCAAAGCAGAAGGTTGTCTGCCCATGTCTGGAAAAGCTCTGAACATCAAAGAGCTACAGTCTCTTTGTCTCATCTTTAAAGTCGAGCGAATCCTGTTTCATCCTCTCACAAGCAGAGTGAGCTGAAATCTGGCAGATGACATCATCAAAACAAGTCTGCACTCGGAATGAAGGTCCACAGTCACGTGAATTGCCAACAGGGAGAGAGAGCAGCTTGTTCTGCACATTGTAAAGATGGGAGCAATCAATGTCGCTTGGAACGTTATTCTCAAGAATCAAGTTGACGCTTATTACAACCAATCTGCTTGACATATCCTCACTATTAACAGAGAAAAAGGATGTAGGTGTCACCAACATTGAAAAATTCACAATTAAATTTCCCCTATTATACTAACTGCATCCCCCGCACGCTGAGAATCTAGCAGTATTTTGGGAACACCTCTGTTCTGAGACACTTATAAGGCCACCTGACTCAGCGAACCCAATTGTTACTGTAAAGGTGTCAGTCACAGATCCTCAAATTTGCATTTCTACTGGGCAACAGACAATATTGAAAGAGATGGGAATCAAAAGTTAAGTCCGTGCAAATAATGCAAAGACACCCAGAAGAGCAGTCGACAGTCAAAGAGAAAAATAGTATTCGTAGGTTAGTAGCGACATAGGTTCACATACAGGGATCTGTTCTCTGCAAACAAAAGTAGTATGTCCAGGCCTTGCACCTTTATTTAAAGGAGGCATGTATTATAGAAAACATAGCAGAGTGAGCCTAAAGCTCAGAGGTGACATGGTCAAGATTGGTCTACACTTGGAATGAAGGCAAAGCCTCGGCCAATCATCGTCGACTTACCAACTAATCAGCAGTCTTCTCTCCAGTAGTATAAACTGTTATGATTGCTTGAAAATTTGGCATTCTTGTGTTTGTTCTGATAAGTGCAAAACTTCTGCATATCTCTTTTCAGCAATATTTGTAGATTGCCCTAACAATAGGATCTAAAAAATAACATTTATACAGCACATTACTATTTCCTTTAACAAATAGTTTGCAGTATAGGGACTGTTTTGCAGGGATTTTACACAGAGCAAGATTCCACAAACATGTGAAGTGAATGACCAGTTGACCTGTTTTTGGTGTCGCTGATTGAAGGAGGGCTGCTGATTAGGTTTCCAGAACAACTCTTTGGCTGTGTCTGAATAGCGGTCTTTAAGATTCCACGAAACCACTGAAGCAGGTGAGCAGTATTTCAGTTCAGCACCCCACCCAAAAGATGGACAATTCAGCACTCCCTCAGTCCCTCATGGAATGTCAGCCGAGATTAGACCCAGGCTGACTGAAGTCAATAATCAGGTGACTCAGATGTGGAGTGTTACTGACAGCAAAACAGACTGTAAATCACCAGAAAGAAAATAACGGCAATACAATAAAACAGGTATTGGAAAATCTAATTATCGGTCGACGTTTTTAACAATATTGTTCATGGAAGATTGTTTTTGTTTTTGAAGCCTGAGTGTATTTACCCAGCAGTAACATCACAAGCAAGGGCATTCTTCATTCTTCACTCCTTCGTGCACTCTGCAGTTTGGTCCTTAAATGTGGACAAGTTCACACTTTGCAGGGATTCACAGCACTATTTCCCACCCAGGAAGTGGTAACCATTGGGGGAGGGGAAGATACATTTCTGCAGGGGATGGGGAGAGGGTGCGGAAGGAGGAGGTTAAAAGAAGACGCATCCTTGGATGTAACACACACGCATTCTCACGTGCATGTACATGCTCTCACATTTCAGTGTTGTATTTCAGAGGTCTAGAAACAGGAAGAGCTCTGCACTCTTAGGTCTGATTGAGCATTGGTGTGGACAATTGCAAGATGGAGAAAAGGAATAAAATATGCATATCATGTATATTCATGATAAAGGCAGTTGGGATATAATTGCAAAAGATTAAGACAATGTGCAAGAAAACGAGACTTTTTGTTCAGTCCATTCTATATATTCATGAACTGAACCATTCCACAAAGTTCCTGTGCTTCTGTCATAGGCAGACTCTGTTCATAAAATTCCTACAGTGCAGAAGGAGGCCATTTGGCCCATCGAATCTGCACCTACCGCTGAAAGAGCAATCTACCTAAACCCATACCCCTGCCTTATCCCTGTAGCCCCACCTAACCTGCACGCCTTTGGACAGTAAGTGGTCCCTAATTCAAGGCCTTTGAAACTGGATTAAACCAGTTGTCTAATTAACGAGCTTCAGCTGAAAGCCTGTAAATTCCATAGAATCTATAGAATTCCTGCAGTGCAGAAAGAGGCCATTTGGCCCATCAAGTCTGCGCTGACCCTACCAAGCGCACCCTCCATAGGCCCACTCCCCCTGCCCTATCCCCGTAACCCCACATCTTTGCACACAGAGGGTGCAATTTAGCGTGGCCAATCCACCTAACCTGCTCAACGTTGGATTGTGGGAAGAAACTGGAGTACCCGGAGGAAACCCACGCAGACACGGGGAGAACATGCAAACTCCACACAGACACCCAAGGCCAGAATCGGACCCGGATTCCTGGTGCTGTAAGGAAGCAGTGCTAAGCACTGTGCCACCTTGCAAAATGCTGATATTGGAATCATGTTACGGGGACACAAAGAAAGCTCCTGTAACCAGCCAGGCTGACAGGAGTTTTTTTTTTCCTGTATTCTTTCAAGTTGTTCACTCCCCTTTTCCACCACCACATCTTTCTGGGTCACATCAAAACGCTAAGTGACTCCTCTCTGGCTCTCCAGAAATACTGCTCTGATCCTATTCTGGGAGCGTTCGAGCTAGTCAATGGTAATTACCCCTCTGATCTTCATTCCCCCTCTGCCCTCCCCTCATCCACGGTACCTTGCCCATTGTTTTGTACCACAGGGACGCAAGGAAATTATCAGTAAAATTGCACTTCCCATCATACCACAGTCTGCTTTCATCCCACAAGCAGTTGCCAATACAATTGTCGCTCATGTCAGCACTCTGTGACATGTCTCAAAATTGTTTGCAGCTTCCTTATTAACAGCGAAACGTTTGCTATTAAATTCCCTTCTCTTCTACCTCGGGTGTGCAAGGCATTGTAAAAATGTTGTTGCAAGAACAATGAAATAAACCAAGAGACTGGCAAGTTTAGTGTATGGGGTTCTTAAAATCATCTCCAAATGATCCAGAACAAACAATTTGGAACATTTCTGCCACAAAAGAAGGGAGAGAATCAATGAATCAAGATTGTTGTTGCCTATATCTTAAATCATGCATAATTCCTTGTAAAACTCAGGATCTTACACATTTTTTATTTAATTACAAAACAGAAGGCAGGTCATTGTAGCACGGCATGTACAACAAAGGATAGGTAAGAACAAACAGGGTCGAGTGGAAGGTAACAGTTACCATGTCACGGCTCAATAATCAAACACGCGAGCCGCAAGAGGCTGGGGCTTGATCTGAGAGTCTTAAAGTATTTGAGATCCTGACCAAGGAGACAGAAAGGGAAGAGTTACCTGCGATAAAGATCAAAGGAAGATTGGAGTGTTGTCTAAATACTCAGTGAGATTAACTGTTTGACTGCCTGTCAGAAAATGCTCAGGTTTGGACAAACCCAACATATTTTCACAGAGATCCCCTCCTCCAGTCTTGCTGAAGCACATTTGAATCATTTTATAAGCAGGGAATTATTTTTTTCTTTCTGAAATTTTCAGAGCTGATGTTACAATTAAGAACCCCATACCCAATACTCCACAATGTCCCAATATTCTTTGCAGTTTCAGAAACAATTTAGCAGTGGCTTACACATTGAAGGCAAAAAATGTACATTTAATAACAGACAACAGTAAATTACATGGATCTCTATTTTCATTTGACTTGGATGCTCTTGGATAAGGATCACTGTAGAAATGTTGTCATCTCCTCAATGCTCCTGTGGCAAGGAAGAGAAAATTGACCAGCCATCATCCGCCCTATTCCTATCCAACAACCTCTGACAGATGTGTTTCTCTGGCTGTGATGGTCCCAGTAGTCAAATAGCCTTTCAACATTCAGGATCAACAACAGCTTGTATTTATTCAAAGTCTCTAATGCTGTAAAATGCTGACAGCACTTCAGAGGAGCATAATCAGACAGATACTGACACTGAGGTAAATAAGTAGACATTAGGAATGGTGAAGAGGCTGATGAAATGAAGGGGGGATTTTAGAGTATAAGAAAATCAATTGAAGGCACAAGAATCAATGGTGGGGGCAGCATGGTGGCGCAGTGGTTAGTACTGAGACTACGTCACTGAGGACCCAGATTCGAATCCCGGCCCTGGTCACTGTCCATGTGGAGTTTGCACATTCTCCCCATGTCTGTGTGGGTTTCACCCCCACAACCCAAAAGATGTGCAGGTTCGGTAAATTGGCCACGTTAAATTGCCCCTTAATTGGAAAAAAATAATGGGGTACTCTAAATTTACAGGAAAAGAGTCAATGGTGGACTGAAGGAAGATGATAATGTGGAAAAGGCCAGAATTGGAGGAATGTGTTCTTGGATGGTTGTAGGACTGGAGGATGTTCCAGAGGTGGGAAAGTCAGGATGGGATTTGAGTACCAGGTGCTGGGCTTTTGTGCTGGAGCTGGGAGCATTTCCAAATCCAAGCTTGCGTTGGCACCTGACATGAATTTTGAAGAGGAGGCCAATCAATGGCCAGGGGATGTGCGTGCAGTCAGGCAGGCTCCCAACGCTGGAGGGACAAATTGGAGGATCCCCAGCAATGGCAGCCTACCATGAGTGGTGGGAGCTGCCAAGGTAGGTCGGGGAGAGAGAGGTCGCCTCCAAAGGGTGGCATCCACTGACTGTTTCTTAAAAACCTAAAAACAGAGGTTCTAACTGCCAGGCTGTCATTGTGGAGGGGAGCATCCTTCCACACGTGCAGCGGCCATTTGCAGTCACAAACATAGAGAGACATGGGGGGGAGGGGTTTAAAGATGCTCAATGATGTGCAGGGGTTTAAAGATGCTCGATGATGCACAGACCCCCCCCCCCCCCCCCCCCCCCCCCCAGTCTGCAGTCTTTGTTTTGGTCTCAAGGGGGCTCAATTGCCAGCTGGAAAGTTCCAGTGTGCACGGTGGCATTAATGGGCCCAAAAAGGGACTTCCTTGCATACGCACTGCTTGCAGGAAAGGCAGCTGCTAACTCCACGAACAGGCATGTTTAAAAATGACCTTGAGGCAGAAACACGTTGGCAACCTGGCACACTGGCCTATGGTGAGGAATTGTGGGTCCCGAATCCACGGCTGTTCAGGAATTCAGCCTTGGGTATGAATTTTAAAGCAAAGGTATTAATACAGGAATCAGCAAGTGCAAGGTGGCTCTTATGTGAATGATAGCCCAAAACATTGCCAGTACAGTATTTTTCTTTCATGTGAATAATGCAAACTCGTGCAATGTATTGGAGCAATCATGGAACTGTACCTGAGGGAGGAGTTAATGTCCTCAGGACAGGATGGTTTCATAGAATTTACAGTGCAGAAGGAGGCCATTCGGCCCATCGAGTCTGCACCGGCTCTTGGAAAGAGCACCCTACCCAAGGTTAACACCTCCACCCTATCCCCATAACCCAGTAACCCCACCCAACACTAAGAGCAATTTTGGACACTAAGGGCAATTTATCATGTCCAATCCACCTAACCTGCACATCTTTGGACTGTGGGAGGAAACCGGAGCACCCGGAGGAAGCCTACGCACACACGGGGAGGATGTGCAGACTCCGCACAGACAGAGACCCAAGCCGGAATCGAACCTGGGACCCTGGAGCTGTGAAGCAAATGTGCTATCCACAATGCTACCGTGCTGCCCACGGATGGGCAGGGGAGAAACAAATGGTTTGAAAGGATATGTTTAATGTGATTGAAAATATTATTTACAGATAGATATGAGTTAATAGGAAGGGCCAAGCCTTAACCCAGCAGATAAATGGAAAAACAAAGAACTCCAGTCATGTAAAAAGGCATCTTGTGAGATCTCACATAAATAGTGCTCCTAATTGGTTCACAATTTCAATAACCGAGTTGTACATCCCAGTCTGTGGATGTCACAATCTCTTTACTTTTAGCAAATCAATGGCAGTTGGTGGGTGCAATTTTGGGAAAATTGCACGGAATGCTGGATCAGACAATTTTTGGGTGCAAACCTGATTATGGTCAGTGACAGGGATGAGGAGGGTGGCAGGGAAGATTTCAAGCTGAGATCTTGCAGACACATCCTGTTTTTGGCCACTCACGAGACTGATCAATGGGGTGCAAATGAGGTTCACACAGACTTCAACCGGGTTTTCTGACCTGACGTGGCTAGACACCGGCAGAAGATCCCACTGTAAACCCATGCCGTTGTGAAACCAATTTTTGCCATATTCTCCCGGGGGCTTGGGAGAATTCCCCCAGTGCTTCTAGGATAAAAGGGACAGACCAACCACTACTTAAATCAATGGCCTCACCAAATTGACCTGCCAATGTCTCCGGATGCAATCAGTGAATCCTGACTCACTTTCTTTTTTTTAAATCTGCATTTAACTTGGCCAAGTTTAACATCTGATACTCTGGAAAGTTGTATATTTTCCTGCATGCTTGAGGTTTGGGTGCATGTTTGTGCACGTTTGTGGGAAACAGGACTTTTTTGTATTTTTAAAAATAATTCTTTTATCATTTTTACCTGTGTGGGTTTTGGCACAATGAAACTAACCCCTTTATGTGTTGAAGTCAAGAATATCTGTCTGGTATAATTTTTACAAACTGCACACTGCCAAGTACATACTAAATTTCCCACATATCCGTTTAAAATTCAAAACCTTTCCTTTAATCAAACGGTGGGGGTGGGTGGGAAAATAGGAAAACCATTTATTCGCTCCTTGCCTGGTCATTCCAATATGCATTGCTACGATACAAAGTTACAGCAGAAACAATTGCAGCAGACAAAAAACAGAAACAGTCATAAACCTGGTGTGGGATTGTTAAAAACAACAGCACCTACAGAAAGCATTGAAGGGTAATGCAGCTCGGTTCTGCTACAACGTGATCTTTGCTGTGATATGGAACCACCATTGTCAAGGGCAACGAGATTCTAGAAAATGCCATCTCCGCAATATGAATTGTAGCCCTGACAACAGTCTCCAAGCAGACTGCATTCATTCTGAGAAACCACCAGCTCCACAATCCGGAGGAAGGTGGAATGAGTAACAAGAAGTTTGAGGCTTCTTAAGTCTCAGGAATATGAGAATGTCGGAATTGCTGAATGAAGGAAAAGGAAAAAAGTTCTTCAAATTTATTTGCGATCATTTTGCTAGTCATGGAATATAACAATAATGGGGTTGCATTATTGGTGGTGTCAGCAGTAATGATGTATTCAGCGTTCACTGCTATTTGATGTTGTAGAGGGCTTGTAATTTCCTCGATGTGAATGAGCACTATAGAGCACTAATCGAGAAGGTGCAGTGGGCCAACCAGTACTGATCTTGAGGGTTCGCTACATCAAACAGGAAGTAAGCAACAAATGCAAATATGGATCAAAGGTCCACTAATTAATTACACTTTTACATTTCACACCAGTATTTTCAGGCATAGCAGACCACTTAGTTCACAAACATGTAATGAGCAGACCCACACCGGCAATGGTGAGCACTGCTACCTCACAGCGCCGAGGACCCTGGTTCGATCCGGCCCCGGGTCACTGTCCGTGTGGAGTTTGCACACTCTCCATATGTCTACGTGGGTTTCACCCCCACAACCCAAAGATAGGTAGGTGGATTGGCCACGCTAAATTGCCCCTCAGTTGGAACAAAAAATAATTCTGCACTTTAAATTTAAAAAAAGTTTAAATTGCTCAAATCTTTAAAACACAACCTTTAAAAAGTTTGGTCAACCTTGCTAAAAAGGTCATATCGATGGCTGGGATCCCATGAGCCCCTCCGATAAAAGTGGGATTTGCGATGGCCCACAGAATTCCACGATGGACTGAAATAAGGGGCGGGATTCTCCCCTACCCGACGGGGCGGGGTGTCCCGGCGGGATGGAGTGGCGTGAACTACTCCGGCGTCGGGCCGCCCCAAAGGTAAAGGCGCCAAGCCCTAACCTTAAGGAGCTAGGCCTGCGGCAGAGTGGTTGGCGCCCCACCGGCCAGCGGGAACGGCCTTTGGCGTCACGCCAGCCGAGGCCGAAGGGACTTCACTGGCCGGCGGAAGTCCGCGCATGCACCGGAGCGTCTGCGGCTGCTGACGCCATCCCCGTGCATGTGCAGGGGAGGGGGTCACTTCCGCCTCTGCCATCGTGAAGACTATGGTGTACGCGGAAGGAAAAGAGTGCCCCCATGGCACAGGCCCGCCCGCCGATCGGTGGGCCCTGATCGCGGGCCATGCCACCATGGGGGCACACCCGGGGGCCAGATCACCCACCCCCCAGAGCCCGCCCGCGCCTGGTCCCGCCGGTAAGGTAGGTGGTTTGATTCATGCCGGCGGGACCGGCATGACAGTGGTGGGACTTTGGCCCATCGCGGGCCGGAGAATCACTTGGGGGGGGGGGGGGGGGGGGCACCGACAGGCGTGGCGCGATTCCCGCCCCCGCTGAATCTCTGGTGCCGGAGACTTCGGGAGACGGCGGGGGCGGGATTGACGCCGGCCCCCGGCCATTCTCCAACCCGGCGGGCGGCGGAGAATCCCGCCCAAAGGTCCCCATCGGGCAGCAGACCCTTCGCGGGTATCCACTCGCCCCGCCAGCCATAGTGGGTTTCCCGACGTACCAGCCAGTTTCGCGACCCGACACTGTGGCACCTTGTAAATAGTGCTATTTTACATGTCATTGCCGGGCAGGACACACCATGCACAAGCCAGCTGGGATGATCCAGCAGCTCCCCCAGCCGCGAGTCCTGCTGGCGTGAATTGGTGTAAGTATTGAGGAACGGGGACCTGGCGGCTTGCAGTCCGAGGGGTGGTAAGTCGCTACCTTCCCAACAATTGCTGCCAGGATGCTGAGGGGGGTTAGTCAATCAGCCTGTAAAGGTCAGAGATTTCTCATAATAAATTGATCGTGTTATCATCAGTACCTCTAGACCATTTTAACATTCGGTGTTGTGTTCTGTTTTCTTGTCCTTGCAATGATTCATACAGAACTGCTGATAACTTACTCAGAATGATGATATATTAGTTAACACGTGGTAACAATCAGAATGCTGTACAGACTAAGTTACTGATTGAGTTACATAGATTCTCCTGGAACTACCTTTATGTGTGACTGTCCTGGTATAGGCCTTACAACCTGATGCTCGATCAATGACTCCAGAAGCGAGATTGGATGACAATTGAAGGCTTTATTAGACTAGATGTTTCCCCAGCAGCGCAGGTACAGAATGCAGCTGCTCGGGAGACACAGGCTCTTATACTCTGCCTTACTGGGCGGAACCAGCAGGCAGGCTTCACCAATGATATTGCTGTCTCAGGTACCTCCCACACCAGTGGGTCTTACAGCATCAACCTGGGTACCGTAATACACCTAATACCGACTACCACATTCACCCCCTGTGTAAATAAATACTGTAAATAGTTGCGACATGTAACGACGCAAAATACTGTACTAATGTATACTGGGTACCACCATAACCTCAACCTCTACCACTGTATAACGCAAGACCACCACCCCCGCCGGATTCATTTTTTTCCCCTTTTTAAAAAAAAATTTAGAGTACCCAATTTGTTTTTCCAATTAAGGGGCAATTTAGCGTGGCCTTGGGGCAGCAGGTGGCACAGTGGTTAGCATTGCTGCCTACGGCGCTGAGGACCCTGGTTCGAATCCCAGCCCTGGGTCACTGTCCGTTAGGAGTTAGCACAATCTCCCCGTGTCTGCGTGGGCTTCATCCCCACAACCCAAAGATGTGCAGGTTAGGTGGATTGGCCATGCTAAATTGCCCCTTAATTGGAAAAAAAATTGGGTACTCAAAATAAAAAAAAAAGAAAAGATAAAGAGTCCGGCCGGGATGGTGGTCTTGCGTTATACCGTGGTACAGGTTAAGGTTATGGTGGTACCCGGTATACATTAGTACAGTGTTTTGCCTCGTTACATGTCGCAGCTATTTACAGTATTTATTTACATTCGAAATGAAGCAATTAGTTGATTAGGGGCCCTGGTCGTCCTCTGCGATCGTCGCAGTTTCGGCGGTGATGCAGGCGGCGGCTCGGGCATCCGTGGCTCCGGAAGCATGGCTACGGCTTCTTCGGCAGCTTCATCACCCCTAGATGGGACCGGTGGGAGGACCGATCCACCTGGGAAGGGGGCGGCTGTGGGGTGTGCCGGTGGGAGGGAGGGTGGGTGTGGTGGTGGGGGTGGGGTGGGGATCCAGCGGGCGCCAGGTCCCGAAGGGAGACCATATCCTGTCGGCTGTCGGGGTACGCCACATAGGCGAATTGAGGGTTAGCGTGAAGGAGGTGGACCCTCTCGACCAATGGGTCCGACTTATGCGCCCGCACGTGTTTGCGGAGCAGGATGGGTCCAGGAGCTGCCAGCCAGGTTGGGAGCGAGGTCCCGGAGGTGGACTTCCTAGGGAAGACAGGGAGACGTTTGTGAGGTGTTTGATTGGTCGTGGTACACAGCAGTGATCGGATGGAGTGGAGAGCATCAGGAAGGACCTCCTGCCAGTGGGAGACTGGGAGATTCCTGGACCGCAGGGCCAGTAGGACAGTCTTCCAGACCGTTCCGTTATCCCTCTCTATCTGTCCGTTTCCCCAGGGGTTTTAACTGGTCGTCCTGCTCGAGGCAATGCCCTTGCTGAGCAGGAATTGACACAGTTCGGCGCTCATAAAGGAGGACCCCCTATCGCTGTGTATGTAGGCGGGGAAACCGAACAGTGTAAAGATACTGTGAAGGCTTTTATGACGGTGGCTGCGGTCATGTCGGGGCAGTGTATGGTGAATGGGAACCGGGAGTACTCGTCAATCATGTTCAGGAAGTACGTGTTGCGGTCGGTGGAGGGGAGGGGCCCTTTGAAGTCCATACTGAGGCGTTCAAAGGGACGAGAAGCCTTTATCAGGTGCGCTTTCTCTGACCTATAGAAGTGCGGTTTGCACTCCGCGCAGATTTGGCAGTTCCTGGTGGCGGTCCTGACCTCCTCGATGGAGTAGGGCAGGTTGCGGGTCTTAATGAAATGGAAGAATCGAGTGACCCCCCCCGGGTGGCAGAGGGTTTCGTGGAGGACCCGGAGTCGGTCCACTTGTGCGTTGGTACATGTGCCACGGGATAGGGCAGCAGGAGGCTCGTTTAGCTTCCCGGGACGATACAAGATCTCATAGCTGTAGGTGGAGAGCTCGATCCTCCACCGTAAGATCTTATCATTCTTTATCTTGCCACGCTGTGCATTATCGAACATAAAAGCAACCGACCCTTGGTCAGTGAGGAGAGTGAATCTCCTGCCAGCCAGGTAATGCCTCCAGTGCTGCACAGCTTCTACTATGGCCTGGGCCTCCTTTTGAACTGAGGAATGGCAGATTTCTGAAACGTGGAGGGTGTGTGAGAAGAAGGCCACGGGTCTGCCCGCTTGGTTGAGGGTGGCCGCCAGAGCTACGTCGGAAGCGTCGCTCTCGACTTGGAAAGGAAGGGATTCATCGATTGCATGCATCGTGGCCTTTGCAATGTCCGCTTTGATGCGGCTGAAGGCCTGGCGGGCCTCTGCCGACAGGGGAAAAACCATGGACTGATTTAGTGGGCGGGCCTTGTCCGCATAGTTGGGGACCCACTGGGCATAATATGAAAAAAATCCCAGGCAGCGTTTCGGGGCCTTGGAGCAGTGTGGGAGGGGAAACTCCATGAGGGGGCGCATGCGTTCGGGATCTAGGCCGATAACTCCATCATGCACTACGTAGCCGAGGATGGCTAGACGGTCGGTGCTGAACACGCATTTGTCCTTGTTGTAAGTTAGGTTAAGGATTTTTGCGGTATGGAGGAATTTACGGAGGTTGGTGTCGTGGTCCTGCTGGTCATGGCCGCAGATAGTGGCGTTATCGAGGTACGGAAACGTGGCCCACAAACCGTAACGGTCAACCATTCGGTCCATCTCCAGTTGGAAGACCGAGACTCCATTTGTGACACCTAAGGGAACCCTTAGGAAGTGGTAGAGCCGCCCATCAATACCCATCGAATGCAGTGTATTTGTGGTCGCAAGGGCGGATGGGGAGCTGATGGTGGGCGGATTTTAGATCCATCGTGGAAAAGACCTTGTATTGTGCAATCTGATTGATTAGATATGCGGGGGAGGGGGTATGCGTCGAGCTGTGTATACCTGTTGATGGTCTGACTATAATCGATGACCCTCCTATGCTCCTCCCTAGTCTTTACAACCACTACTTGAGCTCTTCAGGGGCTGTTGCTAACCTCGATAATACCTTCCTTCAGTAACCGCTGGACTTCCGACCTAATGAAGGTCCGGTCCTGGGCACTGTACCATCTGCTCCTAGTGGCGATGGGTTTGCAATCCGAGGTGAGGTTCGCAAAAAGGAAAGGCGGCTCGACCTTGAGGGTCACGAGGCTGCAGACAGTGAAGGGGGGGGGGGGGGGGGTATAGGGCTGCCGATTTAAAAGTTAAACATTGGAGGTTACATTGGAAATCTAACCCTAGGAGCGTGGCAGCGCAGAGGTGAGGGTGGACGTAGAGGTAGAAATTTTTTAATTCCCTTCCCTGGACTGTGAGGTTCACTATGCAGAACCCTTTGATCTCTACAGAGTGAGACTCTGAGGCCAGGGAAATACGTTGATTAACTGGGTGGATGGGAAGAGAACAGTGCCTTACCATGTTGGGATGTATGAAGCTCTCTGTGCTCCCGGAGTTGATCAGGCAGGATGATTTATGCCCATTGTTGAGCACAGTCGTTGTCGCGGTCGAGAACGTTCGGGGTCGAGACTGGTCCAGGGTCACCGAGGCAAGTCGTGGCAAAAGCTGGAGGTTTTCTTTGGGTGAAGTGTGGTCATCCGAATCGGGGTCCTAAGACTCCAGCTAAGATGGCGGCGCCCACTGGTCACACATGGCCGGGGGTGTGCAAGATGGCGTCTCCCATCCGTCACACTTGGCCCCTGGGGAACAACAAGGTGGCGGTGCCTGTGGCCCGAACGTGGCTTGTGGAGAGGGTTGGGGTGGAGGTGCCGGTTTGCCCCCGCAGTCCACGGAGACCACCCGGGCCTGGCATACTGGCATGAAATGGCCCTTTTTGCCGCTCCCTTTTCAGGTGGAAGAGCGACCGGGCAGCGTTGCCGGGGGTGCTTGGCTTGCCCGCAAAAATAGCAGCGGGGCCCCCCGGGGTTGCCTGGTAGTCGCGCGGCACAAGCTTGTGGGGGGATGGGGGATGCATCAGAGTCGGCCGCAGGGGGGTTCCACGCTGCCCAAGGGGCTGCTGCGCGGTCATTTCGGGAGGCCACATCCAGGGTGCTAGCAAGGGCCCGTGCCTCCTTGAGGCCTATTGTCTCTTTTTCCAGCAGCCGCTGGCAGGTTTGGGAGGACAGCATACCTGCACCGACTACGTCCCGGATCAAACATTCTGTGTGGTCGCTGGCTGAAACTTGCAGGCAGTCACAGTTCCTACCTAACACCAGGAGCGCACGGTAGAATTCTTCCAGCGATTCCCCGGGGATTTGTCGCCTCGTCGCTCGCAGATGTTGGGCGTAGACCTGGTTTACTGGGTGATTATAGTGTCCTTTCAACAGGGCCATCACGGCCTCAAAGTTGTCCGCATCCTTGATGAGGGTGTAGATCTCTGGGCTCACCCTCGAGTGAAGAACTTGCATCTTCGTGATGTACCATCAATTAGAACATAGAACATAGAACAGTACAGCACAGAACA
This sequence comes from Scyliorhinus canicula, assembly GCF_902713615.1. NCBI lineage: Eukaryota > Metazoa > Chordata > Chondrichthyes > Carcharhiniformes > Scyliorhinidae > Scyliorhinus > Scyliorhinus canicula. The sequence continues at coordinate 28,002,655 of NC_052164.1, forward strand.
GGCCCTTCGGCCCTCAATGTTGTGCCGAGCCATGCTCACCTTACTCAAACCCACGTATCCACCCTATACCCGTAACCCAACAACCCCCCCTTAACCTTACTTTTATTAGGACACTATGGGCAATTTATCATGGCCAATCCACCTAACCCGCACATCTTTGGACTGTGGGAGGAAACCGGAGCACCCGGAGGAAACCCACGCACACAGGGGGAGGACGTGCAGACTCCACACAGACAGTGACCCAGCTGGGAATCGAACCTGGGACCCTGGAGCTGTGAAGCATTTATGCTAACCACCATGCTACCCTGGACTCGAGTCGTGAAGAAGTTCCATATATCAGGCTTTAATCAACTAGTTGTGTGCTTGGCAGTCGACTTACAGAGAAAGGCCGACTGTCGGGTCCAAGGGGTCTTATACCCTGCCTCGTAGGCGGACTACTTGCCTCCCGGCCAATGGGTGAGCAGTCACATGACTAGCCTCAACCAATCAGCAGAGAGGCAACGTGACCGACCTGAGCCAATGGGCAGCCAGTGCTGTGCACCAATGGCAGATAGGTACCGTAAACATCCTAGTTATACCACCACACTTCTGGTCCTCTATGGGTGTAGTTGTGGCCATCCTGAGGTACCTGTTGAAGCATGCCAGTCAATGTTTGAAGGTCGCCGCTGCGTTTGCTGCGTGGGGCTGAGTTGCAGATATTCCGGCTTGATTCGGGGCTCCATTCTTTAAAAACTAGTCCAATAAATTGATGCTCGATCAATGACTCCAGAAGCGAGATTGGATGACAATTGAAGGCTTTATTGGACTAGATGTTTCCCCCAGCAGTGCAGGTACAGTATGCAGCTGCTAGGGAGACACAGGCTCTTATACTCCGCCCTACTGGGCGGAACCAGCAGGCAGGATTCACCAATGATATTGCTGTCTCAGGTACCTCCCACACCAGTGGTCTTACAGCATCAACCTGGGTACCATAATACCCCTAATACTGACTACCACACAACCTTCTGACAATAGCCGGATGTCACATGACTGAATTCTGACACCACCTGCTGGTGGGAGGTCGCATAGCTGAGTGTATGCAATATTATTCACAGGCATATCACCACACTCGGTATCACAGAAATACTACACATCGCTCTTAATACAGTGAAAGTGTTTTCATCTGTACCCCTAAATCCTTTAAAAGGTCTGTCAGTATGCCAACTATAAAGGTCTGTGAAATGAAGGAGACATTAACTCTTTAAAGTGGAAGAAACATTTGATATGGTTTTCACACTGTCAATTTCATTGCCCTTGAAAGTATAGAAATCTGTGTGTTTGGCCATAAGTCCATAAGACCATATGACATAGGAGCAGAATTAGGCCACTCGGACCATCGAGTCTGCTCCGCCATTCAATCATGGCTGATATTTTCTCATCCCCATTCTCCTGCCTTCTCCCCATGACCCCTGATCCCCATATTAATCATGAACCTATCTATCTCGGTCTTAAAGACACTCAGTGAATTGGCCTCTGCAGGAGGCCTGCTGTAAACTTCTTGATTGACAGGTCAGGGCAGTTTCAAAGGGGAGAATCAGCTGGCTTATTTTCATAGCTTTGCAGGGATCCATTAACTCAGAGGCGCAGGTGTTTTCCTAACCAAAGTTTTTTTTAATCAGTCTGCCTCTTTGTTCTCAAGTGCTTCCTAGAAAGCGCTGCTGCATTTGGTTTAAAGGCTATAAGCGGGGAGAGCAGCCAAACGAAACCCATCCCAGGGAAGGCCCCCTACCCGAGCCCTTCAAGCACAGAGCAAGCCCCCATGACCCCCACCTCACACAAGAAGGGGTGCAAAATGAGGGGCCTGGGGGGCTGCAGAGGGGTTGTGGGCGGGGGAGTGGACCCTGCCTGCATTCCGGGGGGGGGAGGGTTGGCTGCAGCAGCTATTTGAGTTTGGAGCTTCCTGTAAAAACGATACTCTGATCTCAGCGGGACTGATCGGAGAGGTTAGGTCCCGCCCCTCTCAGTTTTGTTTTTATAAATTTAGAGTACCCAATTATTTTTTTTTCCAATTAAGGGGCATGGCCAATCCACCTAACCTGCACATCTTTGGGTTGTGGAGGTGAAACCCAACAGGCATGGGGAGAATGTGCAAACTCCACACGGGCAGTGACCCAGAGCCAGGATTCGAACCCGGGTCCTCAGCGCCGTAGTCCCAGTCCACCCACTGCGCCACATGCCGCCCTCGCCCCTCTCAGTTTAAGGACAGGCACATGTGCCTTGGAATGGTCTGGAAAAGCCGATTCTGAAAAAAGTTTTTTTCCCAAGTGCCATAGCATGGCACATCAGGGCCGCTCCTAGTGGCAGAGGGAATCACTCTGATTTTCCCGTGGTGGGAGCATTTATTCGTGGTTAATGAGGATCGCGCCCTATGACTTTTTAACATGATATATCATACTTTTAAAGTATTACTTTTTAAAGTGATTTATTTGATCAAAATGATCGTACAGTACTTTTTAAAATGTGTTTAAATTTAAAAATTTGTAAAATTAATTATGCCTTCTCCCGCCAGCCCCGCTTTATGATTTTCCGTTCCCGCAGCCGACCAATGGGGTTTCTCACTTTGGCCACCCCTACGCCGTCAGGAAACCCGCGGGCATGGGTGCACTGCTGGCGAAGCGGGGGATCCGGCAGACAGAAACGCCCACAGCCGGTTTTCCAATTAATTCCTACTGCGATACCTACTTGAAACAGTTCTTGTGATGTAAGCTGGGTGCAAAAACTACCTGACATTTTTTGCCTGCATTGGCTGTACTGCTGGGCCTCAATGCAGACCATGCTGGGAAGGAATCCTCTGTCAAGACAGCCAAAATTCTCACCATGGGGCTCGAAGTAGTTTATGTGGAGGTTTCTCTAATTGTCAAGGCCGAGTGTTGTAGCTGCTCCATCAACTGCAAAACCTGAGCCGCAATGGAGCTGTTGACCATTCCAATCAATCTCCAGTCTTGTTCTACAACCAATCCAGTCCATGATACAAGGAAACTCCCAGTGGTGGAAGACTTTGGGAACATGTCATGCCTCGAATTATTCAAAGACTGGATTCGAAAATGTTATTTTCTGAAAAAAAACTAATTTGATAAATCGAACAAAACTTCATCAATTAAAATCAGTTCTGCAGGCAGCAAATTGGCGCAGTGGTTAGCACTGCTGCCTCACAGCGCCGATGTCCCAGCTTCGATCCCAGCTCTGGGTCACTGTCCATGTGGAGTTTGCACATTTTCCCCATGTCTGCTTGGGTTTCACCCCCACCACCCAAGGATGTGTAGGGTAGGTGGATTGGCCACACAAAATTGCCCCTTAATTGGAAAAAATGAATGGGTACTCAAAATTTAAAAAAAAATTAATTTCAGTTCTGTCTCCCCCAAAGAAATCGAAGAAGAAATCTAAAAATCCCAGTTCTTAAAAGGTGTTTTTAAAAATATGAAATTATGGTAAATAAAAAATAAATGACCTCTAATGTAAGTATAAATTGCAACTATTGTTTTTCTTTTTTCATGCGATGTGGGCATCGCTGGCTGGGCCAGCATTTATTGCCCATCCTTAAGGGCATTGCTGTGGGTCTGGAGTCATGGAGCCAGACCAGGTAAAGATGACAGATTTCCTTCCCTAAAGGACATTAGTGAACAAGATGAGTTTTTTACGACAATGGTTTTATTAGACATTTAATTATTGAATTTAAATTCCACCATCTGCTCTGGTGAGATTCTAACCCAGGTCCCAAGGGCAATTCCCTGGATCACTGCAGGGCTGTTTAGCACACTGGGCTACATCACTGGCTTTGAAAGCAGACCAAGCAGGTTCGATTCCCGTAACAACCTCCCCGAACAGGCGCCGGAATGTGGCGACTAGGGGCTTTTCACAGTAACTTCATTTGAAGCCTACTCGTGGCAATAAGCGATTTTCATTTCATTTCATTATGAGTTCTGCAGCAACGCCACTGCCTCCCCTTTATGACAACGTGGACAGCAGCAGTGAGAGCAGGGTGCCCTTGAGTATCTGCTCAGGTCAAATGGGGTTGGGCAATCACCGATGCTGCCCACATCCCAAGAACAAGTCTTTTTTTTTAAACAGTTGTTTTTTGCAGATAGCAGTAAAAATAAAATTCTTGTTCCGCAGTAAATCAAAGCAATATCACAAAACAGCTTTAAATATCCAGTCAATGTCTCTTGTGAATATACTTAATTTAATTACTGCTGACCATGACGTAGCTGATACTTATATTCAGTTCATATATGTATATTTTTAACTTAGTCCCTTTCACGGTGTCTACCCTGTAATCATCTGGGTTACATCTGGAGCCACCATGCTGATTCAGCCCTCAGCTTTGCATTTCTAAGTATATTCAGCAGATGACATCAGCCAAGCTTCAGATGTGCTTGTTTAAAAATAAAATTGTGCAGATCATACCTTTGCTTTGTTGTAAAATGATAACTGTGTATTCAAACATTTCATGCTCGTTATAGGTTTTCTACTTTTGTTCTTAGAAGTTAGATGAGCTATGTGGGAGTAAAATCTTCTTTCAAAATTTATCACTGTTATAATGCCAGTACCACAATATATTGCACTGATATTTAATGTAATGATCTCCAGGTCTCACAATGAAGAAGGGCGTTGCCATGGCGGTACTATTTTGCCTCATGTTTTTAATTGGAATAGGTACAACTTAACGTAATATTAAAATGCAGAAACCTGTGCTTGAGTCAAGTGGCCATTTCTCAAATCTTTCTTTTTTGGTGGATAGACATTTGAAGTAAAATGCTCAGTATGCAGGCATCCCTTATTGATCCCACAGCAAGTCTAATGTTCTAGCAGCAAGAAAAAAAAGTAACAGAAAATGGAATACTTTATAATTTCGGACAGCATTAATAGACTTCATTTTAGGCCACCAAGTAGATATTTTCCCTCCTACATGGTGCTTTAAATCATCCTTGTTGTCTGTGTCAACGTCAACATAGCTAGTGTAAACAAAATTGTGACCGGGGTGTCTAATCCCCTTGGTCTAACTATAGCATTGTGCTGCAGCATCAAACGCGCTATAAGCATCCATTAAAGGCTCCAGTGTTTCAGTCTAAAAACATGTCTCAACCACAATGATCCCTCCTCCTGCGTTTTTTTTTTATTGCATGAATTCTCAAGACTTTTTCCATTGGCAGAAAGCTCGAGGATAGCCTAAGGTGTGACCCAGATGTTTATGTCTGGGTCACACAGGGCAACAGGAAGAAGGCAAAAAAATAAGACGAGGAATTCAGGAGGTCGTTTCTTGTACAGAAAATAGAATGACAACAACAACAACAAAAAAATCGCCCGCGACCTACCCTGACACGAGGGAAACTTTACAGACGTCTGTGGCCGCACAGCTGAGACGAAAATCCAAACAGGTGCAACTTAAAAAACACGGTTTGTGGGAAAGCCTCTGCAAGAAAACTTGGTAAGAAAAACAAGCAGAGGCTGCGAGGACAGAGCAGCAATGGTAACGGCATCCCACCCAGTAAATAGAGTTTGCTATTTCTGTCTGGCCAGTTAAGAGGGCACCGAATTGAGAGACCTTTGTCTGGGTGGCGCATTCCACAAAATGACCATATGTCATCTAACTACATGTTTTTCCTCTACTTTCACAATTACAGTTTTCTTTTATTGCAGATGGCAGCTATCCCCAGTTTCCAGGGAAGATTAATGTCACAGGTGGCAGGGCCAAGTGCATGTGTGCAGAGTACAAAAGACTCCAGTATATCGCGGCTATTTTTCTTAAGTGAAGTGGTTTGACATATAATTGTGCTCAGTATCTGGAATATTCTGGGCAGAAAAGTTGTTACTATAAGCAGCTTGTGGATTTGACCTGCGACAGAGCTGTGGTGCAAGGTAAAGTGGGGGCGGTGGGCATTAGTGGGAAGCGGTTTTCTTCCAGAAGCTAAGTTGCAGCTTTTGCCAAACCAAGGAGCAACCAAGTTCAAAACTTCTGTTTTAACAGGAGTACGTTGACTGACAGAAGATCCTAATATAGAGATTTAGTGAGCAATGCGAGCTGCATTATCCAACATTATGGTGGGGAATACCAGTCCATCCCCCTCACATATCCCTGAAGGAAATTGATGAATAATTAATAATTCTCTGTTGTTGATCTTAAATATAAATGTCCGAGGTATAAGAAGTAAGGTAAATCTAAGATACATAATAGAATAAACATTGTGCAGTTTTATTCAACTATAGAATGGAATAGAAGAAAATAATCCAAGAGGAGTCCGGCATTCAGACAATTTTTCGTGCAAGACTTCATCCTGTGAAAATTCTGGTGAGTAATCGAGGTAGCAGACAATAGGAGTGCAGATAATGGGTGTGAAAGCTTTGGAGGAGATAAAAACATGGCCTGTGCAACTGAAAATGGTGCCTATTGCTAGGAAAGTATTGATAAATCGAGGTTGCACTGTTAATCAACAGCAGGGTGAATGATGGCATTGCAACTTCTTAAACTTAATTAGCGCTAGACTTTTTCTACACTAATGGAGGCGGATTGCTCTGGTCGCTCTCTGGGGTGGCATCATAGGTGTGTTTTTTATGATTGCCTCCGCAGGAATTTTAGCAATATACTTACAACTTTACAACAGATGAATACTGTCCAGTCAAAACCTTACGCTTTTCCTATCTCACTGCATATAGTGGTCCAGCAATTATTTTCTAAAAGGCTTTAGTGGTAGCTGTGAGAAACTTGGCATCGCATGATACATAATATATAGGGGGTAGTTTCCCATAATTTGTCTGAGTGTCAGGATCTGACTGAAAAGTGGCATGTATCTCTCCAATTGCACTGCCGAATTTTCAGACCAAATCTTGAGGCACTCTGGCAAAAACGTATTGTGCGGTGGTGCATGGTTTATGCCATCAGTTTGGTGGGGCTGATAGAGCCAGCAAGGCTGACTCCACAGGGATTGGGGTGCCATCTTTAAAGCGTGCCCTAATCTGAAGTGAAACTCCCACCAGCAGCCCCATTTTCCACAATGTATTGTGACTCCTCCACCGCCCCAAAGCACGATTATCGGGGGCTCTCTCTCCCCCCCGCCCCCACCCCACCCCACCCCACAACTACCCTGGCAGCATCGCCGGTGCTCCCCCGCTAATTGCCAGGTCCCCTCCCCGCCCCCCAACCACCACCATAGTCAGGTCCCTCCACCTCAATGCTAGTTCACCCCGCTCACTGCAAACTCCCCCGCACTGCCAAGTTCCCCCCTAACTGCCTCTCTGCCATCTGCCATCAAAGGCTTCAGCACTATCCACCACCCCCCCCCCCCCCCCCCCCCACTCCCGCCACCATACTTAACATGACCCTCCCCCAGTTGGGCTCCCCAGAACGTATGAAAGGATGGTCGATGCAGCACTCATAGTAACTTTCAAAATGGAATTGTGTACATGCTTAAAAATGAAATTTTCCTCAGGCCAAGCTGGCAGTGACAACATTTGCCAGGAGGCAATGCTCGGGCACACTGTCTGGGCATGTCCCACTCCCCATGGGCTCCACACCAGGTGCCAGGTCGATCACGAGCCACCCAACTTGTACCGCCTGGCGCGATTTGGATCTGTTCTCGCTTGGCGAGATTCAGATCTGAATATTTAAATGAACCTAATGGCTGATTTAAATACCCAGACACCAGATGCGCCTGGTGCTCGGGATTCATTGACCACGCCTGGGAGACCTCGCCAGAGCGCCAGTTAGTACCGGTCCACACATACATGGATCAGATCTTGGAACCAAGGGGTCATTGGAGAGTCCCCAGTGGTTGGGGCCAGGGCAGGGTGTTACCCTGGCACTCCCCTGGCACCTGGGCATCTTGGCACTACCAGTTTGCCCCACGGCAGCGGAACCCAGAAATCGTGGCAGTGAGGTGCCACCCTGATACTGCCCGCAAGAAGCTCGATTCCCCCCGACTCTCGCAGGATTCCTCCCACAAGTCTGTAAAGGACTTAGTTGGTGAATTGGACATTCTGAATTCTCCCTCAGTGTACCTGAACAGGCGCTGGAGTGTGGCGACTAGGGGAATTTTCACAGTAACTTCATTGCAGTGTTAATGTAAGCCTACTTTTGACAATAATAAAGATTATTATTCTGCTAAACCTCCCATGTCTTCAGAGTTTTATTTGCAGCTGTTAAAGCCATTGTTAAAAAGAAAGTTTAAATGTGAATTTTAACCTGTCCAAAAGTAATACACATTCGTTGAGTTTTCTTTTCTGATGATCCAGGGTCAATTCTTATGATGGGAGAAAAAATAAGAGCACCATAAAGGCAGAGATTCTGAAATAAAACAGAAATGTATTGGAAATGCAGCCAGCTTTGATGTTTAGTCGCACAAGAAATGCTAATCTGTTGTGTTAGTTTGGGTGGCAAGTCAGTTATGATGCACTTCCTGAAGTTTCACTTTTTGCTGAAGAGACTATTTTGGACCTAATTCATCTAGTTAAGAAAAGAAAATCTCAACAGCATCAGCTCCAAAAAAAGCAAGGAGTTAATCAAGATAATTGAGCTTCTTTAAGGACCTATCAGAATGATGCAGCAGAGAAGGAGATTATTCAGCCTATTATCCCTGTGCTGGCTCACCTGAACGACTCAAATAGTCAAACTACCCCCACTCTTTCCCCAGAGCCTGAGGAAAATTTCATTTTGAAGTACGTACACAATTCCATTTTGAAAGTTACTATGAGTGCTGCATCGACCATCCTTTCATGCAGTGCCTTCCAAATTATGAAAATTGATTGCGTGAAAAGAAACCTCCCCCCGTCCCCACCCCAACTCTGGCCCACCCCGTTTCTTTGGCAAAATATTTTGTCCCAGTGCCTTCATGTTATAGACCTTGCTTCCGGTGGAAACAGTGGGCTGGATTCTCCGATTCTGCGACTATGTCCGCAGGATCCGTCTGGTCTTACGACCAGAATGTCGGCGGCACCCCCGCACTGATCCTCCGCCCAGTGGGGGGGTCTAGCATCTGAGCAGCGTTACCTGCAGATACGGCCGCAGAATGGCCAGGTCCGTGGCCGCGCATGCGCATGGCGGCGGCTGCGCCGTACAGCATGGCACAGGCCGCACGCAGATCCGGCCTGCCAAAAACTGCCCACCTATAACCTCCCTCGCCACCCCCGGACCACCCCCCACCAGTCCCCCCAGCCCCTGCCGAAGCCCTCCGCCGCCCCCCCCTTCCCCGCCAGCGGAATTGCTTCCCCCCTGACTGTGGCGGCGCTGGACACAACCCGCAGTAGCCACGCGAGGTCTCCGAACGTTGTGAGGGCACGCGCAACACGTCGTCGGGGACTCGGCCCATCGGGGGCGGAGCATCGGGGGCAGGCCTCAGGTGATGTGCTGAGGCCGTCCCGACGGTGTGCGGCGTACTCAAGGAGTACGCCGTTTTTGAGGGGACGGTGCCTCCGATTCCTGCGTAAAATGGAATAGCCGGCCGATCGCCGAATCCGATTTCGGCGTCGCTGATCGGAGAATCGCGCCCAGTTTCTCCTGATCAAATTCTATCAAAACCCTTCAAAATTTTGAACAGATTCATCCATTCTCACCTGAAATTTCTCTGTTCTAAGGATAATAATCCCGGATTTTCTAATCTATCCTTAAGCATAAATGCAGGAACACTTCAAAGTAGAGGAAAATGATTTGCATTAAACAGCATAAGAACATTTATAAATCAGTATGCACCCAACAAAATAGAAGAAAACATAAATAATATGCTGGTAATACTTAAAATATTTCAGCAGCACTGTTGTAATTCCTCTGCATTTATATTTCATTTACCGACCTTTGCTGTTCAATAATTCATTATTTTATACTTTTTAATATATGGAGGAGCCATTTAACATTAAGAACCCAAAATTGTAAAGAACATGAATGAATGCACCACAGCTATGCACAAAATGATATGTCAGATGAGTAAAACAGTAACGCATTTGATTAATCTTTAAACCACTTACACACCAAACACCAGAGTATTTCCATTTTTACAAAGAGCACAGCATGCAACACGATTGAGTGTATAATCATTATTATTCATAAATGGGCAACTACTCCAGACAGTCATATTTCTTTCTGCAATATCGCTTTCGTGGGTTTAAGTTATCTATACTCTGGACAACACTTAGAATGGCCTCCTATGGAGAGGTTTCCTTATTCTATCTTCTTGCAGTGTACATTAAAGGTTGTTTTGTACAATACTTCTTTGCTAAGTCATGCAATGTCTGGTCTATAAACGTAACAAAATTCTCAAATGTTAAATATGAAGTGAAAATGTGAGATTCTGTGATAAACATCAACGTAAGAGGAACAGAACGGGTAAATATAATCAAACTTGCACACTACAGGACTTATTGCAGCAATTTGTAACTGGCAGCACTTGGGTTGTGGGATATCTGTGTATAGATTTCACATCCAATATCTATCTGTTTCATAACAATCATTTGGGAGTTTGAGGGTTTATAAAAATAAAACTGATTGCACGCTCGCCACTGAATCAGTGTTGTGGGATTGAGTGATCTTCCCGAGACTTGAACATGAAATGTTAGTTGACAATTTAGCACAGTACTGAGGGAATACTGTACTGTGCGAGGTGTCAAGTGGGATTTAGTGTTGGTGATCGGGGTCCTGCCCATTGGTCAGAGAACTGGTGAGAACTCCATGTCGCTTCTCTGCGGGAGGCCAACGCTCTTACAAAGTAATCAAGCACTTACCTGGAAAGTGCCAGGGCTCTCTTGCAAACAAGTCCCCAGTTGGCCGAGGATCCCGCCTCCCAGAGCTGCCACCAATCGGAGACTGTCAGCTCTCCAGTAAAAGCAGTGCCATTAGGAGCGGGGGCCACTTCTAGTATACACTCAGGCCTACCTTTAGATCCATACTTTATCCCCAGATAGAGGTGCAGTGTGGGTGAGGTGTGGGTTGCAGGGAAGGTGTTGTTGGCAGGAGAAGGGATGGAGAGGAGGATTGGAATCAAAGGCAGTAGGGCATGGCTTCCAGCGGGCCCTCACCCCTTCCCGTTGCTCTGTCCCTTGACCGGGCACAAAGTTCCTGAGATTGAGGGACTTCCCAACTGGCCCCCTCTCCTCTCATCCCAGAAGGCTGGAGACAAGGGTTTGCTGTGTGGTCTCCCCGCATATGGTGAGTCCCCTGTCCGCACCACTGGTTGAATACCAGCAACAGTTGTATCAGGCCCTTAAGCAATGCCTCCAGAGAGCAAGGCCACCCTCCATCCTTTCCACTGGAGCTTGGTCGGAGGACAGTGGGGGCCCTACCATACAGCTTCCTGCCGATTAAATGGCCCCTCTGTCTCTGGACTTGCCTCTGGGGGCATTAAGTTCGTCTCATCCTGTTTCAGGTCAAATCCTGTGTGGCTGACCACCTGCAGAATGCCACTGGGCCAGATTGTCTGTCCATTTATGTCATGGGACCCACCTCCATGCATTGCCTGCGGGAAACAGGAAACAGTGACTACGCTTCAAAACTGCTTCACTGGCTGGGAAGCAGTTTGGGATATCCTGAGGATATGAAAGGTGCTGTATCAATACAAGCTCTTTCTTTATTTAATCCAGAGATAAATCAGCCCGAGATAAACACACAGATCCTCTGATGAAAATGAGATGTGACACAACATTTGGTGAACACATGAAATCAGTTGAAGTCGAATTGAATGGATCCTCTATTCAGCCCAAATTACAATATGAATGTTTTTTAAAAATGAGAAAATGAGATCAATTTACAATGGGTGATATTTGGTCTGTGAATAGAGAAAATGGAACATTATAAATACTCATCCTTTTGGTTATTTTAGATGCACTCCCATGCAGCTGTGCATGCCGGGACACATTGAACAAATTATATACAGCATATGATTAATAAGTACATATTTGTAGCTCCATACATCTTTCCAATCTCGTGATGTCTTCTCAACTCTCCTTCCTGAATAAATCAAGCATTTCCTCTGTGGAAGTTGATTTTTAGCTGTTGCAGTTCCTGTTAAATTCCAGTTGTACCTTTAGACGTAAAGCATTGGAGATTCAGAGAGATCATGTGGCCAGTAAAATGTCCTTTTTGCGATTCATTGTTTCCACCAAGGCAAGTGCAATATAATTTGCATAAACGTTGCACTTTCCCTTTTACTAAACTGCTACATACTTGCTCACATTTCTGACAATACCATATTCCTTGAATTCATCTTTAATAACCATACCTTTCTTTCATGTCCATATGCATCCCCACTGCTGCTAACATTCAGGCTTTGTGCCTTTCTTTTAAGTTGTGTATCCTGCTAAGTACTCTGAGTAGTTGACAGAGTTCACTCTTTTAGTGACAAATTGCTGTACTTAGTGTAGTTAGAGGTTGTCCTTCCCCACCAGATAATCTGATTGTGACATGACATTGCAGAGGCTATTAGCATGCACAATACTTGCTCACTAAATCAAGCTTATCTCAGTTTCCATTAACCATTCCCCACAAATATTACGTGGCATCCAGCTACACTAACATCTATTTGAGATTTATACCAGTTAAGTGGCTCGTTAGCTGCTTGGGAAGATTTAAAGGAGCATTATCACGGAATGCTTGCGATTGGCTGTTATTTTTCCACACTGCTCAAAAAATCATGTTCTCAGCAATCCCACCTCCAAACTGCATACCTTTGTGATTTTGTTAGGAGATGGAAAATTACGATCATAAAATGTCTTTTGAACAGAGAGAAAAATTCGTCCCTCTCTAATTTTGAGAAAAATGGCAATAATCATGGATGCATGGATCATACTATTATTTACACAGCAAGAAACAAAACTGAGGCTCCAGAGCAATTTGAATATATTGATATCAACAGGATTTGCCAGTGACTTGTTTTATATTGAGATTGAACATTCCCCCCTTCAGTGTTTTATCCTCTTGCTCACCTTACCTCTTCAGCTTGTTACTAAAGGTCTTTTTTGAAATGAATGGCCTGCTGACCAATAAAGGTTAGGAGGGGTTATTGGGTTATGGGGATAGGTGGAAGTGAGGGCTTAAGTGGGTTGGTGCAGACTCGATGGGCCGAATGGCCTCCTTCTGCACTGTATGTTCTATGTTCTATGTTCAATGGTGGGGGCTGGGGGAATGGGTGTTCGGGGGCATCATGGCTGAATTTGATCCAGTCCTCACCCAACATCCACACGTAGTGACGTTCCTCACTGGGCAGAATTCTTCCAACCCGCCCACGGGTTAATGTGGTAGGTTCGCTCTTCCCATTGGCAGGTGGCACAAATGCCATTTATATTTATTTGCATCGCATGAATGCTGATTAAAACAGATGCCCGCCAGCAATCCATCAGGCCTTTCAATATTTGCAGGAATTTATGGCAGCATCAAACCTGATTGCTAATGAGTGGCAAGCACAAGAGAGTTCTCAGTTCGCCAGAGACTTTGAGATGAGTGCAAAAGGTTTCTATCATAGTGTTGCAGCGCTCACGATTCTTTGTACACCACTCAGCAGGGGCCGACCAGTTCTTGCCCTCAAGCTGGCCTCCATGGACTTTCCTGCGTCACTGAATCAGATCAGTGCAGCTCCTGGGGTTGGGCAGCATGGGGGTCTCTTTGCCCCAGTTGCACGTACCAGTGCCCATCTGGACAGCACTGTGCAGCGGGACTCCTGCAGCCATCATGTCAAAGGTCCGAAGTTCAACCAGGGGTGGACTGCGAGGTGATGGTGAGGGGTTTGTGGTCTAATGAAGACAAGGGGGAAATGTGAAAGGAGGGCTGTGCAAGGAAGTGGGCGGGGGTGGGGGAAGAGCTCACAATGGCAGGCAGAAGGACGAGGAGGTGGATGAAGAAGATGAAAATTGAAGGCAAAGGGAAGATTGAGGGGAGGGAAATTTGGCCTCGATTAGGCTGCATGAAAAGATGGTCAAAGGGATGCCACATTATTTATTGGAAGGGGATGCACCAAAGTCAAGAGACATGGTGGGTAGATATCCAGCTGGGGCATGGGAGCTTCATAGGAGAAGGTCTTGGGGGGAGGGCGGTTAAGTCAAGGAATTGACTTCTTCTTGAGGCTTCATTCTGGATTGCTGACATCCTGCACTGTATGGTGGGCTGGTGAAAGTGATACGGATTTGCTGGACTGGTGTTTAAATATGGCGCAGGGACCTTCAAACTCGCCAGCTGAGGGCGAGTGGACGAATCAGCTGCTGGCCCGGCAGGGGAGGTGGCGAGGATCCTTCCCGCACATAACTGATGAGGTTCCAAGTACTGAATATGGTGCAATATCCCGCCAGCGGGCAAAGACCCCGCCGGAGCTGTGCACCATCGCACAATAGATTGTCAACACTTACTCAAACAAGAAGACGGCTCACTTGCTTGGTGTATGGGGGAGCAGCGGTTCGGGGAGAAAATTGAATGAGCAATAAAATAGTCAGGAAGTTGGATCAAAGTATAAGCAATTTATGGCATACTCAACCTTCAAGGGCATGACACACTTACATGTGCCAAATTTATGGAATAGGAAGTATTAATATAGAGTTTTGAAACATAATTTACACACTACTCTGAAACCTTCCCCACGGACATGCTTCTGTATATTGGCACCAGGTGGGAGTTGCATTCTGCTGTGCTTTACCCACAGGAGAAAGCAAATCAAATCCAGACAATTGTATGCATACCAAACAATACTCTGGTCATAGTTAAGATTTAACCTCAGTACGTCTGCAGTGTGGGAACAACAGTTACAGCTCATGCACTACGCTGCTAATTCAAAAGCTAAGTGCACAATCAAGCCATCTGCAAAGGCAAAGCTACTTCACACCAAATTCGGCAACTTTACAAGAACGCAGCATTGCGATGCCACTGGCTGAATAATGAGGAATTTATGTGGCACTTCGTCCTGAGATAGAGCTTTGTCTTTACCATCTGGGTGTTGAACATTGGCTGGGCTGAAAGCATTAGAGAGAATCTGGCAGGAAGGGTAACATTCCTGTTACAGTGGAGCTCAATTTCCTTCCATGAGTTTAAGAGAAAGGAAACTCAGGTGGATGCTGTTAGGAATGTGCACTTCTAAACTCCAGCCCTCAGGGTTTCAGCACAAACCATACCAATGCTCAGATGACACAAGATAAAAGTATCCCACTGCTTTTAATAAGCTGTTGCGATTGAATAGATTGGTTTAGACGAGTATCTGGAACACGACCAGGGGTAATTTTAACTGAACTGGATCAAACGGCCATTCTTCACCACCCTCGATTCTACTTCCCCGTGAAGTCAGTGGAAAGTAAGATGAAGGGACAGAGTTGTAAAATTGGTCACTAATCCAGTCCCGGCCATTTCCCACTGAACAGATGCGATGATTGTCCCTCTAAGGGCAACACAGTAGAGTAATGATCCACTGATCTGCTTGACCAATTGGGACTCAGAGTGTGGAATCACACCCCATGGTGAGAAAGATTCCAAGGCAGAGATATTATGGGCAGAATTCTCCCCAAAAATGACTAGGGGCTAGATTCTCCATTGTCTGATGCCTTGATAGTGATTCCTGGGGCTGGATTCTCCCAAAATGGGGCTATGTCCCCACGCTGGCATAAAAACACTGGCGTTGCATTCCTGAGTTTCCTCGCCCTAAGGTGGATCCTGATGGGTTGGAGAGGAACCACTTCACCCCGTGCTCTGGAGTGGCGGGGGGTCCTGTTGGAATTCTTGACTCTTGATAAGGTTAAGTTTGAACTGAGGGGAAGGATGGAGGGGTTCTACAATTCATGGGCATTATTCATTATGCACTTTCGAGAACTGGATAACATCAAACATTAGTTGGGGGGGATGGGTGGGAGAGTTGGGGAGAGGGGGGCATTTGTTAATGGTGACTATGGGTGATTCCTGATTCCTTTTTGTCATTTCTTTATGTGACCATGCGGGCTAATGTTTGGGGTTTGGTGGGAGGATGGGATCGTTGTTATTGTTATGGGAGATTGACATATTTGTTACTGATTATTGTTTATTGTTGGTGGGTGTAAATTTGGGAGAAAATGTGAAAAAGTAGAATAAAAATATTTAAAAAGAAAGATAGATTGATAGACTTACCTTCAGGGGGCAAGCAGGGGCCCAGAGTGATTCTCGCAGCTTCGGCTGCAGATACAAGCCCCCGCACTTCCGGTTTTGAGTCCGTGCATGTGCACAGCAGTGGCCTCCAGCAGCTGCGCCGAGCGCCATGGCAGACTCGGACCGCGGAGGCAACTCCTTAATGCCAGGCCCCCCAATCAGTCATGCGCCCCTGAATCAGACCAGCCCCGACCGCCTATCAGGTCCCCACGGTGCCCAAACCCCCCCCCCCCCACCAGGACTCAGTCCGCGGCCACAACGCGAGAGTCCCAAATGGCCATACCATGTTAGTCCCACGTCGTCAGTAACTCGGTCTTTGGGAGTGGAGTATCGCTGGGCGGGCCTATCGCAATTGCCCCCCCCCCCAGCTGCGCGCAGTAATTCGCGGACGAGCGGATATTCGGGTCCTGGAGAATCGCCGGACTGGCGACGGGCCCTATTCCGTTGGGAAATTAGATTCCCCGCCCCCGCGCCAAACGCGATTTTGGCACGGGGCTGCGGAGAATCCAGCCCCTGATCAGGCGGAGAATGGAGCATCACCCCCAAAGTGGGTTTGAGGCCCATTGCAATTCTCCGATCCCTTGCCAGAGACCTCAGTGCACTGCCTGCCCACAGCAGCTGGATTATAATATTTCAATATAATTATATTATTTCATTAACGGGGTGGAAGCCCGATTCACCACAGACCCCACAGCGGGAACTCCTCCGGGCGGGATTTGGTGCAAGTTTTGCCAAGCGTGGCGCTGATGCGGCGGACCCCGAGCTGGGTTAAGGGGTTAGTGCAGAATGACGGTGTCCCCCAGAGTAAAACAGAAGTCCCCCTCTCCTCCACAGGGCAAATCCTGCACCACCCCCGCTAACAAGTAGTGGCACCAACCCCCTCCCCACCACGGGAATAACAAGTCAGCCCCCACAGCATGCACACATAAGGGTAACCCTCCCCACTGACTCCCTAGCTCCACCTATCAGGCTCCCTTTCAAACTTCCCCATCAGACCCCCTCATCAGAGACCCCCATCAGAGACCCCAATCAGAGACACCCATCAGAGACCCCCATCAGAGACCCCCATCAGAGACCCCCATCAGAGACCATCATCAGACACCATCATCAGAAACACCATCAGTTACCCCCGCCTGAAAGTTCAAGAGCAGTCCAGGCAGTACTTTGAAAGATCATGGCATTTTCACTTACCCTAAAATCCGCTGCCACAGAAAAATGTTTAAAGCAACAGCTGTTATAAGTGTCAGAGCCTCCTTCAAAAGCCAAGTACTCTTGAAAGGATGTCAAATCCCTTGACTGCCTTTGAAATGCAAAACTTCCATTCAATTTCACACAGCAAGACATTTCACTAGCCAGTGATTAACAGTTTTATTAGTCCAGAAACAGGTGGTTAGTGGATTGTTTATCTATCTTTCTCTTCACGCTTGAATGCTTTGATGCTAATCACAATGTTTATAAACACTCTTGCTATGATTGACAAAACCTGACCACATCATCTTCACAGAGATCGGAATCTCAAAGTGACAGTAAAGACCCCACCAACCCCCTTGCAAATTGTCGACATTGGGGCTTCAGTTCCCCCCTCCCTTCCCAAACAATCCAGGCTGGCATCAATTCCCTCTCCCCACCGCTCCCAAGGATTGCTGACACCAGGGCCCTCCGAATTGACCTCTCTTCAGACTCCCCCCTTTCTCACCGGCATCAAACCACCCCATCCCCCCATCATCGATACTAGCACCTCCACCTGCAGGTGAGCGACACCCTGCTATGGAGTCTCCAAATGCCCACCCCTTCATATCCCCCTCGTCATTCCCCTACTCCCAGGCCCTCATTTAGGCCTGCCTGTTTCAGGCTCCGCCCCATTTAGGCCCCACCCCTTTCAAGCCCCAACCCTTCCACACTCCACCCCCTTCATAGAACATAGAACAGTACAGCACAGAACAGGCCCTTCGGCCCTCGATGTTGTGCCGAGCAATGATCACCCTACTCAAGCCCACGTATCCACCCTATACCCGTAACCCAACAACCCCCCCTTAACCTTACTTTTTAGGACACTACGGGCAATTTAGCATGACCAATCCACCTAACCCGCACATCTTTAGACTGTGGGAGGAAACCGGAGCACCCGGAGAAAACCCACGCACACACGGCTACCTTTTTGCAGAGCCAACCTCACACTGCCCCCTGGTACTCTGGCAGTGCCAACCTGGCCTGCCATGTCCGTGACCACCCAGGTGCTCCAATGTCCTCAGAAACCCGTGGTGTGGTTATCACATCAGATCTCCTGTGGTGGAGACCAGTTGAAATTCCTGCTGGTTTCACACTACGCTGGGGGGAAGAATACCGGGAGACGGGAGAATCCAGTTTCAAATGTCTCGGCATATTGAACTGACAATTTAAATATATTAATCAGGTTCACACCCAGCGGGGGGACTGGGAGCATTGCGTAGTGCTCGGCGCAAATCCCGTTTAGGGGCTCTCCCACTAATCTCCCAATAGAGCGCGATTTGCGCTGGGGGAAATGTGGGCACAGACTCCCCCCTATTATGAGAGCAAGCGATAGCCCACGTGACTATTAGAATTTCTATTAATAAATAACTTTTGCATTCACGAATGAAATCTGTGAAAGTGCATCTTTACAGCAGGTTCGGTTAAATTTATGCCTGAATTCTTTTCTCTTGCGAATTTAATCTTGAGTCAAATTGTGCTGATGACGGCAGCACGGTGGCGCAGTGGGTTAGCCCTGTTACCTCATGGCGCCGAGGTCCCAGGTTCGATCCCGGCTCTGGGTCACTGTCCATGTGGGGTTTGCACATTGTCCCCGTGTTTGCGTGGGTTTCACCCCCACAATCCAAAGATGTGCAGGGTAGGTGGATTGAACATGCTAAATTGCCCCTTAATTGGAAAAAAAAGAATTGGGTACACTAAATTTATAAAAAAAAACAATTGTGCTGATGGAGTGAAAGCAAAGAGTGGAATCTTGAGACTGCACTTACTGCCTGCGGGATCAGCGGTGATGGCAGAAAAACTTGTGAGAATAGGGAAATGAGAATCTCACGAGAGAGATTGGGCGCGATTCTCCGCCCCCCCCACGCCGGGTGGGAGAATAGCGGGAGGGCCTCCCGACATTTTTCACGCCCTCCCGCTATGCTCCCCACCCCCATGCCCGACCCACGCCACGAATCGCCGAGGCTTGCTGCCGTCGTGAAACGGGTGTCAGATGCTCATTTGAGGCATCTGGGGGCCCGATTGGCACGGCAGTACCACGGCCGTGCCAAGGGGGCCATGCGACGGACGCACTCTTTTCCCTCCGCCGCCCCGCAAGATCGAGCCGCCATGTCTTGCGGGGCGGCTGTGGGAAAAGATGCCAACTGCGCATGCGCGGGTTGGCGTTGTCCAACCTGCGCATGCGCAGCTGATGTCATCGGCCTCATCAGCCAGCGTGACGCTTGGCGTGCGGCCTTGACGACCGTCATCAAGGCCGCGCCGCCGTGACGCACGGGGCCGCGCTCCTAGCCCCGCCTGGGGGGGGAGAATCGGCCCCGGAAGTGGGCGTGATAGCTGCCGTGGGTCACGGCCTGTCCCACGGCAGCCTTTACGATTCTCCGCATTTGTGGAGAATCTCGCCTATTGCATTTCCCAATTTTCCCCCGCCGCTCACTGGCATCGTCATGTGATTCATGCCCACAAATGGCATGAGCCTCACTTTAATAGATTTGAATGAATTTTAATATTATTAGCGGCGCCTGCCGCCAAATGATTCCCTCTCACTAAATATTAATATGTCACGTCTGTGAGGTTTCCAACAGGTTTGGCCTGGCTGGAGGTAGTCGAGGTGATCCCTCCGTGGCGCAGAGGCAAGTATAGTAAGTATAGCCCCTGCGGGGAGGTGGGGTAGAGGGACATATAGTGCCAACTAGGCAGTACCACCCTGTACCATGGCAGTGTCAGGGGAGAACCCTAGTGAGAGACCCACAGAGGGGGTGCTTTGATTAGTGGTGGGCAGGGGTGGAGCAGAGATTGAGGGTGGGGGGGGGGGTGAATTACAGCGATTAGGTGATGAATTTGATGGGGTAAGTGGGTGGGAGGATATGCTGAGAATTAATCTGGGAGTGTGGGGCGAAGGGGTTGGCAGCGCTGTATGTGGAGAGGGTTAGGGGCAAAGGGATGCTGGTGATGAATATGGGTGGGGGGGTTGCCATTGGGACGGGAAGGGATGCCGGCAATGAATGTCAGTGTGGCCTTTGTGATGTGTGCTTGGGGCCGTTTGGCGGCAGCGATGGTCAGGACGACCTTTAGAGATAGTGTCCCGATCTGTCTGGAGCACCTGGTTCCTGGTTCTAAGAGGCATCACCCCACCAAAGTGATGGTGTAAAGCACACTCCCTCAGCTTTTGTGGGGAAAAATGATTGACGATTCTGTGAGAAATGGTCTGTGGAACTGGATAATTACATGCCAATTTTCTGTGTGAGCCTGACACTTTGCCAAATTCTGTTAAGATTCCACCCAAGGTATCTCTACAATTGTCTCGCTTCAGTTCCAGCAGACCCAAATTCAAAATCTCTTTGGTTGATTGTTCTGGTTGACATAATGCCAGGGAGCCTTGGAGGTAGTCAGGGTGGCAGGGGAGGGGGATTATTGGGGGTGGTGGGGGTCACAAACTGAAATTGTGATGAACATAGAAATTGTTTTATGTTATATTTTATACCTACTGCAGTAATGTTTCTAAAAACCTGGGCTGCAGTGATATTATTAAAAAACCTAGGTCAAGGCACCCAGACTGTGTGTCTGCAAAAGCTGTAAAATAAAGAGTCTAAGGCACAAAGAAGGCACAGAAAATTTACAGAGCAGAGGGAGGCCATTCGGCCCATCGAGTCTGCACCGGTCCTTGGAAACAGCACCCGACTTAAACCCACACCTCCACCCTATCCCCATAACCCAGTAGCCCCATCTACCCTTTTTGGACACTAAGAGCAATTTAGCATGGCCAATCCACCTAACCCGGACATCTTTGGGCTGTGGGAGGAAACCGGAGTGCCCGGAGGAAACCCACGCAGACACGGGGAGAACGTTCAAACTCCATACAGAGAGTGACCCAAGCCGGAAATCGAGCCCAGGTCCCTGGCGCTGCTAACCAGTGTGCTGTCATACCGTGTCGTTGTAAAAGGTAAGTCACGATTAATTCCAACCATGTATTTGGTTACAGATATAGAGCTAAGAGGATGTTGTTCTGATTGCTGGAGATTCCCAGCGCTGCCACACTCGGTCGAGATCCATGACACTGGCTGGGTTGCTTCTTCCATGGCGAGGAGTAGGGTGGGGAGTTGGTCAGGAGGTGGGCAGTGGGGTCGGGGTTGGCGGGGACGTGGCCCTGCATGGCTGGCGCCATATTTTCTGGTGCGATCGGTGCGTGGTGTACGCGTACGCGCAGCTACAGCTTTCCAGCCCTGCGCATGTGCAGCATGGACCTGCCGATTTGGCAACCATTTGCTACGTGATCTGGGGGTGCTTCACGTGGCACCGGTGCTATTCCCTCACCGGTAGCTGTATCGGTGAGGGTTTCATGCCCTTTGTCCCAATGTGAAACACCACAGATCCTCCAATGGAGTCGGCACTTAGCCTCAGGAACAGAGAATCCAGCCTACAGTTAATGTTTTGAGTCATAAACTGAAACATTGGTTTAGCCCGTGTCTAGTGCAAGACGGTAAAGGAGTTGGAGCTTTCACAAACACAGCCACCCAGAGGATCATTAGAGTTTCAAATTACCTGCCATTGTTCTTTCAGGAACCTGCATACCATTTCGGTACAACTCTAGTTCTGAACCGTAAACAACGTGGTCGAAATTGTCCTGAAAAATTGATAAACTTTGATTGGAATGTACAGAACAGAGATATCTGAACAGATGCTCCTTTCAAATACATGTTGCCTAACAGTTGCAGACTGTTAACTAAAGTATTTGCAATAAATCTATACTAAATATATAATAATAATAATAATATTTATTGTTGTCACAAATAGGTTTACACGAACATTGCAATGAAGTTACTGTGAAAATCTCCTCGTCGTCACACTCCGGCGCCTGTTCGGTACACTGAGGGAGGACTCAGAATTCGCCTAACAAGCACATCTTTCGGGATTGTGTGAGGAAACCGGAATACGCGGAGAAAACCCATGCAGGCACATGGAGAATGTGCAGACTCCGCACAGACAGTGACCCAAACCGGGAATTGAACCTGGGACTCTGGTGCTGTGAAGCAACAATGCTAACCACTGTGCAACCTTGCCACCCAAGAGTGCAATACTTCTGGATTCTAAGAATCCAATCATTTTAGAAGTCCTTCACTATTCATTAATGATCTGGAAGAAGGAACAACGGCACTGTTGCTAAGTTTGCAGATGATACAAAGATCTGCAGAGGGACAGGTAGTATTGAGGAAACGAGGGGGCTGCAGAAGGACTTGGGCAGGCTAGGAGAGTGGGCAAAGCAATGGCAGATGGAATACAATGTGGAAACGTGCGAGGTTATGCACTTTGGAAGGAGAAATGGAGGTATAGTCTATTATCAAAATGGAGAGATGCTTAGGAAATCAGAAGCACAAAGGGACTTGGGAGTCTTATTCACAATTCTCTTAAGGTTAACGTGCAGGTTCAGTCGGCAGTTAGGAAGGCAAATGCAATGTTAACATTCATGTCGAGAGGGGTAGAATACAAGACTAGGGATGTACTTCTGAGGCGCTATAGGGCTCTGGACAGACCTCATTTGTATCATCCCATATCTAAGGAAGGATGTGCTGGCCTTGGAAAGGGTCCAGAGGAGGTTCACAAGAATGATCCCTGGAATGAAGAGCTTTTCGTATGAGGAACGCTTGAGGACTCTGGGTCTGTACACGTTGGAGTTGAGAAGGATGAGAGGGGATCTTATTGAAACTTACAGGATACTGTGAGGCCTGGATAGAGTGGACATAGAGAGGACGTTTGCACTTGTAGGAAAAACTAGAAGCAGAGGGCACAATCTCAGACTAAAGGGACGATCCTTTAAAACAGAGATGAGGAGGAATTTCTTCAGCCAGAGGATGGTGAATCTGTAGAACTCTCTGCCGCACAAGGCTCTGGAGGCCAAATCACTGAGTGTCTTTAAGACAGAGATAGGTAGGTTCTTGATTAATAAGGGGATCAGGGGTTATGGGGAGAAGACAGGAGAATGGGGATGAGAAAAATATCATCCATGATTGAATGGTGGAGTAGATTCGATGGGCCGAGTGGCCTAATTCTGCTCCTATGTCTTATGGTCTTAATACAAATATTTAATTTGTTTTGCTGATTGTCCAACTGAAGCCAATGAAAACAAAAACCATTTAAGACTGTGTTTCGATCTTGACTGATTTTGCAGACCCTAAAGAGAATTTTGACCCAGAATAAATTCAGTATAACACAAGGCAGCGACACAAACAAATGCTTGAAATGAAAGAGAGGGAAAGACCAGCAGACCCGTAGAATATGGTGCAGTCAAATGTATCAGTGATGCATTTATCACCACATCTTTCTGGGAGAAGTTAAAAAAATCTTCCGTCAATTATGTAAATACTGGTTAGCTTTCAATATGGATAATGTAAGTCAAGGAGGACAAGACAGGAATTCACCAGTTAGCACTATCTAGGATGATACCCACTGCTGAGCTCCCATGGGCTTCATAGTATATATCATCAAAAAGATATAATTGCCTCCGAGTGCCTGCAGGGCTATAGTTTCAACTGAGGGGCTTGCACTCTTTGTAACCAGACTGCTTTATTCAAAGAACACAATAAACAGACACATGTTCTGTGATTGAACACCGCAGTGGCTATAACTACCTTGGTTTTCAACATGCATTTGACAATTCCATGTGAATGGCTCCTACTTGAGCTGAAAGCAATGAGGGGGATAAACTGTAAAACTGGGGGGAAATGATCTGATGAGGAGGAAGCAGCCGGTAACGCTTGAGAAGCTGTGTCAGGGTGGGGACAACTGCTGTGAGGGTGCCTCATGTATCAGTACTGAGACTCCGATTTGGGGACTTTAAATCAAAAACATGGGACCCGATTTTCTGTGCAGGTTGGCCGCGAGCGTGAATCCTGTTTTGGCTGAAACTCTCACGAGAGGGCCACAACGGGATTTGCGGCGGCAAGATCTCATTTTAAGAACTCCCCGCCCACCCAGTGGGCTAGTATGAATTTGCATGGCTTGATGCATTGCTTATGGGTTCATCAGATGTCCGCAGATGCCCCCCACCCCCCTATCCCCTGCCCGCGGCATGATGCAAAGTCAGCAGGAATCACTACTGGTTTTCAGGAACAGTAACCAGTCCTGACGACCATGCCAAGGGCTTGGAGGGAAGTATATCTCCTGGGTGGTGAGGGCCATGCCTGGTCAGTGCCCTGGCACCCTGGCACTGCCCCTGGCAGTAACAATTTGGCAGTGACGACCTGGCAGTGACAACTTGGCAGCAGGGACTTGGGGCATTTAACTCCGTTTTGAGATTGGGGCCTCCTACAAAAAAGGTGCCCTGATCTCGGAATCCTAGTTTTGCTGGTGAAATTAGCCCCCCCCAGCTGGCTGTGTAATCCTCATCGGCATTTCGAAATTGCACAGAGTGCGGTTTGATCTGTTGAGAAAAGGCAGCTTTGAAACCAGCGAGTTTTACACTGCTTTCATCGCCTGATCCAGCACTCTGGGCAATTTTTGGAAAATTCCATGCACGGATTCAGAAGCTCAAGGAAATTGGGCAGATTTTCAGATGATACCAAAGAATGAAGGCAAGGCAATTAGGAAGTTACCCGAAGAGGCAGTTTAGAAAATATAAAATAAATCAGACAGAATGCATGAGCAGGAAAAATAATGTGAAGGGAAATTGGATGTGGGCAAGAACAGAGTACTGCACGCATGGTAGCACAGTGGTTGCATGGTAGCATTGTTGCTTCGCAGCGCCAGGGTTCCAGGTTCGATTCCCGGCTTGGGTCACTGTCTGTGTGAAGTCTGCACGTTCTCCCTGTGGTCAGCTCCGTTTTCCTCCCGTAAATGCCGAAAGACGTGCTGGTAGGTAATTTGGACAGTATGAATTCTCCCTCTGTGTACCCGAACAGGTGCCGGAATGGAGAGACTTGGGGCTTTTCACAGTAATTTCATTACAGTGTTAATGTAAGTCTACTTGTGACAATAAAGATTATTATTATTGTTAGTCAGTGAATTCATATTCAAATTGCATAGAGCTCTGGCTAGACCACACCTTAAATACAGTGGGAGGGATTATCTGGTCCACCAGTCCTGTGTTTCTCAGCCGCACGGTGTTCACTGGCGGCAGGATTCTATCTTCCCACTGATTGTCAATGGGAATTCCTGGGGTCGGTATTGCACTGCCGGCTGGAAAAGTGAATTGCAATGACCGGATAATTCCGGCCTTTGTACGGACTTAGTGACCAAGATGAAGGGAGCATTAAAGCCCTTGAGACTGTTCAGCGGAGGTCAGTCAGGCTGCCCCTCATATCACAGCAGATAATGAGAAATGCAGCGCTGGATTCTCCGATTTGGAGACTATGTCCCCAAGCCGGCGTGGAAACGGTGGGAAATTGGCTCAAAACTGCCACCAATTTCCCGTTTCGCTGTGGGCTAGCAGGGAGGCAGCGTAGAGCACCCGGCTCTAGCTGCCGATATGCCCCAGAGAATTTCTGGGTCCGTGGCTGCTCATGCGCACGGCAGCAGTCTGCAGCGGTCACGCTGTGCATCATGGCGAACGCAGCCCGCGGACTCGGCCCACAAAATAATCCTCCTCCCTTCGGCCGGCTCGTGCGCTCCAGACCGCCCCCCAACAATGCCCCAGCCCTGAATAACGTCCCCCTTACCCGCAGTTTGGCCCTCCCCCGACTGTGGCAGCGCTGGACTGAGTCCGCCGGCACCACGCTCAGTTCCCGACGGGTGAGACCACCCGCGGCCCATGCCATCGGGAACCCAGCCGAACGGGAACGGTGCATCATGGGGTGGGCCTCAGCCAAAGTACGAAGGCCGCGGATACGGCGTGCAGCATACTCCTGGAGTACGCTGCATTTCAGAGGGCGGAGCATCGCGAAAGTGACGCCCCCCCCCCCGATTTCATCGGGGAATTCTCCGCCCCGTCGCTGAACACGATTCTGGCGTCGGGGATCGGGGAATCCAGCCAGGGAGACAAGGGTGACCATTCAGAAGTATGTAATTTAGCAACTGGTAAGGAAAGGAGGAAACCAAACGCAAAGCAAAGCTAAAAATGTAAGATGAGAGAACACAGCTTCAATCCATTAAGCTGCAGATTTAGGAATAAGGCTCAGGAAATGTTTCTTCAGGCAGAGGGCGCCTGGAAGCAAAATGGATTTTGTGGTGGACAAGGAGATGTTCGATCATTTGAAAGGCAGCTGGATGATATGTGGCCCTGAGATCTTTCTGGGTGTATGAGTTTAGCGAAGCAAAATGGCTTTTTTTCAGCTTTATCTCATTTATGACCAAGAAGATTGGGTCTTAACAGGGAAATGCTGGTCAGAATCTAAGTCAACCAGCTTTTGTTCCACTTTTTCCTCAGTGGGTTTATATAGCCTTTCATGAGGACATCTGTAGTGCAGAAGATAAAACTGCTTACAGAGGATAGAATACACTGTGTTTCTTAGCGGGGGTGGGGGGAGGCAGGGGTGGGAGGGGGGGAGCGGTGAAAGATTGACAAGATCTATGGAATTATTTTTCATTTGAGCTAACTCAGCCTCCCACCTGAGATCTCTCTGAAGGTTAGGTGATGAAATAGGAAACATTACAAAAAGTCTTAAAAAAAAACAGGTTTCCTGATCTGTATGTCCTCTATTTTATATCATACAGTAAAAAAAACAGAACATCATTTTCTGCAGATGTCTTTTGATAGAAGCCATGTGCAACCTTTGGAAGTTGTTGAAGACTCTAAGCACTCAAAGGATTATGTAAGGAAGTATAAAATTGAAGTGGAGATTTCTGGTAACGTGAAATAACATCAGGTGACAGGGATTAATTAGACTATGTGATAATTAGGATTTTCCTGGCATATATCACAAATAAAATAATTGAGACTAATTTCAAAATTAGATTTGTGCAGAATAAAATAACTTGTTTAAATAAAATAACATACTTGCATAAGAAATACTTTCTGGGGCAGCACGGTGGCGAAGTGGGTTAGCACTGCGACCTCGCAACGCCAAGGACCCAGGTTCGATCCCGGCTCTGGTCACTGTCCGTGTGGAGTTTGCACATTCGCCCCGTGTTTGCGTGACCCAAGCCGGAAATCGAACCCAGGCCATGCTAAATTGCCCCTTAATTGGAAAAAATGAATTGGGTATTCTAAAATTAAAAAAAAAAAGAAATACTTTCTTCTATCTACAGGTAGGATAAAATTGTGATTCCTTCTAGTCTTTCCAAAACGTTCTATTTGCTGCTGAATTTATTCAATACTAAATGAAATCACCTCCTCCCTCCCCTAGAGTCGAGCACTAAATAAAGGATTAAAATATGCCCAGATAAAATTTCAGTAAAAAAAAATCAAAATCAAACTATTCTTCTAGTAGATGCCCTGAAGTTTTGCCCCTGTTTCAGGAGAATTCCTGGCTCTGTGAGCATGACTTCTGGAAAGCTGTCCCAGCTGGTCATATTTTCATTCCGGAATCCCGTGTGGAGTTTGCATTTTCTCCCCGTGTCTGCGTGGGTTTCACCCCCACAACCCAAAGATGTGCAGGGTAGGTGGATTGGCCACGCTAAATTGCCCCTTAGTTGGAAAAATAAATTAGGTACTCTAAATTTATTTTTAAAAAATATTTTCATTCCAGAGGTAATGATGGTCTAATGGGAATTGTGCCTGCAAAGCCTGGAAAGACTTCAAAGGGAGCACAGAGGCTGGGTGAAGGACCAGCCTCAGTGATCCGACACTTTGGCGCAACTGCAAAGGAAACAATTAAACAAATAAAGTCCTCTAGCTCCCACCTTCTGACATGCCCCTTTCATAATCCCCATGCCCCATCCATGCCCACAATGCTCTCCACCCACTTCCATGCCCCCTCATCCCCTCCACACCAACCTATGCCCCTCTAAATGCCCCATGCTCCTTTACAGTCCCAAACCACCTTAGTGGCAACTCATGCAACCCACACTCCCACCAGCCTTTGCCCTTTCATCCTCCATGCCAATTCACCCAGTATCCACCATGGGCAGACCTCAGGACACATGCTGAGAGAAAACAAAATAACGCTTTAAGTGTCTATTGATTAATTCACTGCCTGAAGAAAAGAAATGCCCACATTGATAAAAACCCATTCACTAAATTTAAATGCCTTCAACCATTTAATCCCTTATAATAATAGTCATTCCACAGAACTATAGAATCACAAAATCCCTACAGTAAAGAAGGAGGCCATTTGGCCTATCAAGTCTGCATTGACGCTCCATCCTATCCCCGGAACCCATCTAACCTTTGGAACCTAAGCCGCAATTTAGCATCGCCAATCCACCTAACCTGAACATTTGTGGATCGTTGGAGGAAACTGGAGCACCCAGAGGAATCCCATACTGACATGCTCAAAAACATTATAAAGCAATTGAAGCTGTCAATCAAAATGTGAAATAACAGGCACCCCACTGTAATAATTATAGGTTGTGAAATTAATCATGCATGCAGAGCAAATCCTATAACAATAACTCTCAGGCTTATGTCAACAAACAGCATGAAATAGCAAGAATTGGATGTTTTTTTACTATGCAGACACTCCCCCCACCCCAATATTTAAGGGGCAGGAAATTTAAATGTTTAGACAGCTCCCTTGACAGCTCCAATGAGCTTGATGGTTCCAATAAGTTTATCGACTTTTAACACACAGTCATGTCTAATGTTAACAATCCCAAAGGACAGCTTACCTCTTCCAAAGGTGTCCCTAACATGAAATCCAAAAGCTTACCTTAACCTCTCCAAAATAACTCCACTAACATTTGACCTGATAGGTCTAAAGTGCACAAGTCATGTTTTGGACGTCCCACTAATGGAAATTGCAGTCATACAGTAAATATAGTCATACATGTATCCCAAAGCAATTTATAGCCGATTAAGTACCAGAACAAGGCCAGCAGCACGGGTTCAATTCCCGTACCAGCTTACCCGAACAGGTGCTGGAATGTGGCGGCTAGGGGCTTTGCGCAGTAACTTCATACTTGTGACAATAAAAGGTTATTCCTATTATTATTTACTATTGTAATGTCGGTTAAGGAATAATTATTTGTCTGGACAGGCATGGAATGTCCCCTGAGTCTTGTACATAAATCTGAGAGGGCAGAAAGAGCCTCAGCCTTCTCCAATAGGTGCCACTTTTGACAGCCCAGCACTCCCTCATAGGAACAGGAGTAGGTCATTCAGCCCCTTGAACTTGCTCCACCATTGAATGAGATCATGGCTGAGCTATGGCCTAACTCCATATGCCTGCCTTTGACTCATATCCCTTAATACCTGTGCTTAACAAAAATGTAACTTTCTCAGATTTTAAATTAACAACTGATCGAGCATCAATTGCCGTTTGTGGGAGAGAGTTCCAAACCTCTACCACCCTTTGTGTGTAGAAATGCTTCTGAACATCTCTCCTGAATGGCCTGGCCCTAATTTTTAGACTATGCACCCCCCCCCCCCTCCCCGCCCCACCACTCGCCCGGTCATGAGGGTCAACAAGATGGAGGATCAGCGAGTAGAAGGGTTGGCAGTGACTAAGAGGATTGGTGAGCGAGTAAGAGGCAAAGACTGGGAGGGTCAGAGACTGGAAGACTCCAAAATGGTGCCGATTGTGTCATACGACCTGTAGCCACCTGGGGTGGCCATGTCCCGATTAGAAAATGGACACTTGCAGAGAATGAAGGGAAAAATGGACAATGCTGAGAAAGCAAGTGGTGCAAGGTTTGTCTGTTGATTGGAGTTTGTAGTTCCCAGACAAGACCGATACTGCAAAACCATTAGCATACAAATGAGCCATCTCCGGGGACAAAAGAGAAACATTTAAGCAAACGATATTAAAGCAGACACCCCCAGGCACCAGAGGAGACTAGAATAAAGCAGGCCAATGGCCACCTAGGAAATCGATACCAATGATCAGGATACGGTTCAATTAATTGGGACCAAGTTCAAGGACCGCCCAAAAGTGCGCGAAGCCCCCTTTGGGTATAAGAAGAAGCCCCCAAGAGAGAATCGCTCTCTTGGCCTTGGCTCTAAGCGACGAGAGGCCTGCCTAGCAGCTGCACCAGAACAAGTAAGTCCAAAGTCAGCGCACGCTACGAGATAGACGCTCCTAGCTACTATTCCGTACCAGCTCGACCCCAGCAGCCTCAGAACCGGACAACGGCCATTGTTCCTCTGACTGAGTGGGCACCCGAAGCTAAGTATAGGCTTTAGTAGTAGTGATAGTTTAGTTGGTAGAATTTGTGCATGAGTATAATTGACTGTGTGTGTAAATAAATGAGCATTGATTTCAAACTTACTAACTGGTGTATTGAGTCTTTGATCAGTATTCGGTTTTGAACCTTGTGGCGGTATCGAAAGATACCTGGCGACTCTTGAGCAAACGTAATTAGAATTAAGGAAGGTGATCATATTAACCGCCATAAACAGAGCCAATTAAGGAGAGAACACAACGAGCAACAGACCTATGTCAAACTTGGTACAAAATGATATTAAAATGAAACAATGTTAAACACGAATATGGGCCCAATTAACTGACTGACCTTAAAGCAGAATGACTTTAAAACAGAAACTTCCTGTACTCAACAGGTCAGGCAGCATCTTTGAAGAGAGAAACAGAGCTAACATTTTGGGTAACTGACCTTTCATCAGAATCCCTTTCAAACCTTCCATTCATAGAATCAAATCATATCACACACACTTGCATTTAGCAACTCATTCAACCTCATGAAGACTGAAGCAGCTTTCCTGTACATCTCTTTCAAGAATTGCTCCTGCGTTTTGTCCAATATATATTTCAGAACTGGGATCTGTCAATATTTATAGAGAAGAAGATTTTTTTACAGATGGTGTTTGAAAGAAAACATGTGCCGACTCTGAAAACTGAAGACATTATATTATCAAATGGCCAATGTCCAAATCCCATTATCATGAAGAGTAAAGTGTTGAAAGATTATCACCACAGGATTCTAAGGACTGAGGACAAGTTGTAGTATCAGTGAAACCAATACAATTAGAATCACCTGTCTTGCCTTTGAATATCTCGAATTGCTTATTCACTTTTACGAAGTGTGAGAGTCAACACATGATGCATGTGTGCATACCGGGAAATCAAACTTATATGGGTTCATCCTCAAGTTGGGAAGAAATGTTTAGGGGCTGGTTTAGCTCACTGGGCTAAATCGCTGGCTTTCAAAGCAGAACCAAGCAGGCCAGCAGCACAGTTCGGTTCCTGTACCAGCCTCCCCGGACAGGTTCCGGAATGTGGCGACTAGGGGCTTTTCACAGTAACTTCATTGAAGCCTACTTGTGACAATAAGCAATTTTCATTTTCATTTCATTTCATACTTACTAGCTAGGCTTATGCATGAAAAATGGGCAAACATAAGCATCTTGTCCCCATAGAATCATTCCCACCAGACAATAGCAGCACGGCAGCATAGTGGTTAGCACAATCGCGTCACAGCTCCAGGGTCCCGGGTTCGGTTCCCGGCTTGGGACACTGTCCGTGCGGAGTCTGCACGTTCTTCCTGTGTCTGCGTGGGTTTCCTCCGGGTGCTCCGGTTTCCTCCCACTGTCCAAAGAAGTGCAGGTTAGGTGGATTGGTCATGCTAAATTGCCCTTAGTGTCCAAAATTGCCCTTAGTGTTGGGTGGGGTTACTGGGTTATGGGGATAGGGTGGAGGTGTGGGCTTGGGTCGGGCGCTCTTTCCAAGAGCTGGTGCAAACTCGATGAGCTGAATGGCCTACTTCTGCACTGTAAATTCAATGATTCTATGAAAGCCAGTTCATTCGGAAGAGGGGAGGAAATCGGAGGTGATTCAAAACCCAAGTCAAAGGGGGCACACAGAAAATATTTTCTACTTCAGATTTTTGACAACAGTTCCTGTGGAGAACAAACTGGACTACTTTAGGAATTATTTGGTGCTGTTCCGATGTTTAGGGTGTAAAACAGACAGCCCAAGCATTGGAAGTATAGCACCCATCCTATTGGTAATATTGGAACCTAGTGCTCATGCCTGAAAAAGACATTAGGCCCTTTACTGACCTATGCAAAGGGCCTATTGCCTGTTTTTGGGCGCCTTTCCAAAATTGGGCTGCCATGAATGCTGACAGTAATGGTCTGCCTGCTTCCAGACTAACCAAGTTTGCATGCAACCATTGGTTCTTCAAGGGCTCACTGTAATTTGCCAACAAAATGTACAAAATATCGACCTGAAGGTGAGCATGTGTGCTCCTCCCAACTCTACAGAGTCCATAAGATCAATGCCGGTTCCCGTTTAACTTATTGCTTATCATACACATCATACACTCCCCCTCCCCCCAGCACCTATTGGATGGCAGCAGCTGCTGAAATTTAAATCTGTTTTACCGATGAGCTGTCAATGGACACATTTGCTGCACATTGGTCTTAGTCATATAAGGTCTGGAGTCCAATAACTAGTGGCCCTCAGGGATGGTTCCTGTGCCAGTTTGTGCCAGCAGCTGGCACTATACAATTTCACTGCCACCAACTGTGAAGCTCCCAGCTCAAAAACTTAAATGCGCATTGAATCTAATTCGCAGAAAGGGTAAGTAAATTCAGAGAAGCTTTTACTAATCAGTAGAGCCTGGATTCTTTGGGTTCACAGAAATTAAGAAGGTAAAGGTTGGTGGCACTAATCTAAGTTTGAAAAAGAAAACCTCTGTAAGAAAATGATTATTTCTTTTGACTGCATGTCAGATTAATGCACCAATCTCTAGCTTTCCATCACAATAAAAAAAATGTTATTCAAAACATGGCAGTGTAAGTTCACAAAATATCCTCAAGGATTTAGTCCTGTCGTCTAAATGACTTGGCTTTGAACATGATGGAACATTATCTGAAAGGTCAAAATGCTTTGAGGTGCGGACTTTTTTTATTGCTGCAATCGAAGGCCACTCTGATCTAATGTCTGAATTGAAGTGGGCAATGGGTTTGGCCTATTTGTTACCTCAAGAAGATGGTATGCCATTGCACTCTTTACTGCTTGTCCAAGCACAGAGGTTTAGCTTTAAGAAATGACTTTGAGTGACAGGTTGCTCTCACATTCTAAATCCCAAAACCTTGAGTTCGGAGTCAACTACTTTGGATGCCTTAGAGCCAGATTTTTATCAGGTAATATGATAAGCTATTGTACCGAGAGAGACATTTCTATACAGGCTCGGGACATCTCAGCTGTTCTGGTTCAGTCTATTAGCAGGAATGCTCGTTGACAACTAAGGCTGCCTGAAGGCAGGGTCTATCCATTCACCTGGTAGCATCCATTCTGTTGCTTGTTTCTGTCACTAATCTGTGTGAAAATGGGAATTTTTATTTTATCCCCCACTTGAAAGAAATTAAGGAGCACGAGCACTTAGATGGATAAGCCTGCGATTGGATGGTTAATTTCCAAGCAATATTGTGTCAAAACAATATCTGTGAAAATACAGGATTAAAGTAAGATGATGACAAAGCAGTGCTACAATTAACTCCTGATAATCCAGTCTGGGCCATAAATATCAAGCATAAATTCTGCACCTACTGCACCCATTGACAAGATGATCCTACCCATATTTCTCCTTTAATCCAGCTAATCAATCAGTCGGGCTAATAATTAGAGTTTCAATGTCATCGCAAAAACAGAAGCTCCATTTTGAATTCATTTTATACACGGATGATGTCAGTCTTGGAATAACATGCTGGAGCTATAGCCATCCAAAATGTTAACCCCGAGGTCATCCGTAACCCTGGCTTTGGCTAAAAGTACTTCAGGTAGTATGTTACTTTAGGAACATCAAGTAATCAATTAAGAGCATTGCTGCTATTACAAAATTGGTTCCAATTAGGCTGTCATGCTCAGCTACTTAAAGGTAATTTCCTGACTCTCAACTGCTTCAGATATTTGCACTATTGGCTACAAAAAGTTCTCTTCAGACAGGCATTGATTTTGCAGGAAAACACTGACACAGCCTCAAGTTGAAAAGAAAGATGTCTGACTTGCTTTGAATTAGTGTCTTGGTTCTGATGATAATGGAAGTAACCAAATTAAGTCTCGACTGTATAAGCCAGGCTTCAACTTTGCAGAAAACCTGCATAGCAAGAAGAAGCTTTTATAAGGCAATGGCCTTGATATTTTTGTCGCAGCGGTTGACATTTAGATTGCTGTGTAAACTGGTCTTGATGTACTCTGAGTTGACGTCCACTTATAATGCCAACTTTACAAAGAATTGTAATCATCAATAGACTTCCTGTAAAGGTTAACTTACAGCAAAACTATTTGTTAAATATTCACATTTCTTGGCATAGCAAAAATGCATTCTTGAACAAATATAAAAGCCTAAACATTATTGTGAACGACGTTTGCAAACGTACACTTCAATGTGTTTAAAATTATTTTACTGTTTTGGCCAAAGTGATAAAGCATT
Organism: Scyliorhinus canicula; assembly: GCF_902713615.1. Lineage (NCBI taxonomy): Eukaryota > Metazoa > Chordata > Chondrichthyes > Carcharhiniformes > Scyliorhinidae > Scyliorhinus > Scyliorhinus canicula. The sequence continues at coordinate 28,037,408 of NC_052164.1, forward strand.
TCAAGTAAAGGGGCGAATCCCTGTGCTAAAATCCCTTTGATATGAAAGTATTAAATGTTTATTTGATATCAAAAGCTAATAATTTCCAAGCTAATGTGTCAAACCTTCTGATCATTCCCCGAAAAGAAGTTGGTGTGAAGTAAAACCAGTGGATTAAAAATCCATTATTTTGATCATTTAATTTTTTTTTGACACACATACTAATAGTTAGAACAGAAAAATCGCTTGCTGCATAGATGTCACCATGATTAGAGATTGCTGTAATTATTGAAAGAAGGAATGTAAATCGATTGTCGGTTAATATTAATCATAGAATTTGGGTGGCATGTTGGCACCCAATTCCGGCCTTGGATCGCTGCCTGTGTGGAGTTTGTACATTCTCCCCGTGTCTGCGTGGGTTTCCTTCCACAGTCCAAAGACATACGGGTTAGGTGGATTGGCCATGCTAAATTGCCGCTTAGTGTTCAGGGATGTTATGAGGTTATGAGGTTACGGGGGTCGGAAGGGGTTGTTGGGTGAGTGGATATGGGTATAGTGCTCATTGGAAGGGTCGGTGCAGACTCGATGGGCTGAATGGCCTCCTTCTGCACTGTAAGGATTCTATGATTCTATGAACATGCAATGCTTTGGATGTGTGTGCTGTGCATTTGAACTGGAATGCAGACATTTTTGCTCCACGAAAAGCATTCTCACAAAAGTCTCTTAATAAGTAAATGATCAGCTTTCCCTTATCTGCGCCCCCCCCCCCCCCCCCCCCCCCCCCCCCCCCCCCCCCCCTTACAGTTTATTGGTTGTAAAGCAGAATTTTCAACTGCTGCTTGAACCTATGCAGCAATTTCTGAAGGCCGCAAAGGTCCAGAAGGGTGACAACACCAACAGAAACAGAAACCATGATCAAACAGTATTAATGGATGAAAATCTGAACCAGACCAAGGAATTGAGGATAACAGGCTGTTTGAAGGACCCGACCTGTAGACTCATTATCGCTCTCATTATCCTCAATCCTGATACAGTACAAGTGGCTATCCATTATTACTTAACTAATCTAGTCAAATATTGTGTAGAATGCAAATGAGTTATTCTGTTTCTAAGTGGAAGGAATAGAGGCGTAACATAGTACAGCAACAACATCATTGATAGAGATAGCAGTTAATGGAAAGCCTTAGTGCTCAAAATTAGGAGCTCCATATAATACAATTAAACAAAGCTCTGAAAGAGAGCAAATTTTATTATGCTAGCTTTACTGTAATAAATATACCAAAATAAAATGAAACTTCTCCTGTTTGTAAGTGATACTGACTGCAGGAAGGATGAATCACTTGAGTGTTTAGGAACTGGACTAGCAGGTCCTGCTGATATGAGAGTATGTAACGGGAAAAGCTTATTAATATCAAGCTAGAATATTTGGCAAAGGTAGAACAAACTGTGTACACACAAAAACATCTTGGTTTTATTTTTTCTGATGACTGCATATCCATTTAACAGTGAATGTTACTTGCATTACACCATAATAAGAAGGTAATTACCTGTTCCAGGCTTCATTATGTCAGCGTAAAGTATTAGATCTGGGACATCACACATCAAAAGTCTATGATCCACTGTCTTTTGTTGGCAATCATACAATGTACGGGGCAACAGTGAAAACAATTTTATGTTATTTGATAGTGTCTTGTCAAATCACATTGGAGATTCTAGCCCAATAGTATATTTATACATTCTTAAATAGCCCCTGAGGAAACCTGTCATCTTGTTAAAACAGAGAGCCATTTTAACTGTATATTGAATTTCCAGACTTCTGTATGTACAGTAATATTTCCCTTAACCATGTAAATGCTGGAAGCAGTTGTATTTTTTTCAGAATCCTTTTACCAGCCTGTTTTTGTTTTACCAGAAGCTTAGGAAAAAGTGCTGTGCAACCCACGTTTTTCTCCGGACCAACAACATTTGGAATTCACTCATTTTGCCAAGGCAACCTCTTCATTGGATTATAATAACCTTTGGCATGCGAGTGATCAAAGATTCAGCTTACGGTATGTTTTCTATTACATAATAGTTCCTAATACAATTTCCACACATTCCAAAAGCTGATTGTACAACATGATCTCATTGGCGGCCAACATAAAGTGAATGACAGAAAATGAATTCATTGGAGTTTCTGCATCACGTACAGTAATCAGAATGAAGTTTCCAATCAGAAAGGAGAAAATACTAGACTTCCTCAAGGATTAGTGGGACCCTGCATGCAAACATTTTAGGTTCCAATATGTATATTAAGTTACAGCTTGCCAACCAAAAATCTGTTGTTCAAGTATATTCAGCTTACGGTAACTATAGGCCAGTGAGCCTTACTTCTGTTGTGGGAAAAGTCTTGGAAAGGTTTATAAGAGATAGGATGTATAATCATCTGCAAAGGAATAATTTGATTAGAGATAGTCAACATGGTTTTGTGAAGGGTAGGTCGTGCCTCACAAACCTCATTGAGTTCTTCGAGAAGGTGACCAAACAGGTGGATGAGGGTAAAGCAGTTGATGTGGTGTATATGGATTTCAGTAAAGCGTTTGATAAGGTTCCCCATGGTAGGCTATTGCAGAAAATACAGAGGCATGGGATTCAGGGTGATTTAGCAGTTTGGATCAGAAATTGGCTAGCTGATAGAAGACAAAGAGTGGTGGTTGATGGGAAATGCTCTGACTGGTGTCCAGTTACTAGTGGTGTGCCACAAGGATCTGTTTTGGGGCCGTTGCTGTTTGTCATTTTTATAAATGACCTGGAGGAGGGCATAGAAGGATGGCTGAGTAAATTTGCAGATGACACTAAAGTCGGTGGAGTTGTGGACAGTGCAGAAGGATGTTACAAGTTACAGAGGGACATAGATAAGCTGCAGAGCTGGGCTGACAGGTGGCAAATGGAGTTTAATGCAGAAAAGTGTGAGGTGATTCATTTTGGAAGGAATAACAGAAAGGCAGAGTACTGGGCTAATGATAAGATTCTTGGTAGTGTGGACGAGCAGAGAGATCTCGGTGTCCATGTCCATAGATCCCTGAAAGTTGCCACCCAGGTTGAGAGGGTTGTTAAGAAGGCGCACGGTGTGTTAGCTTTTATTGGTAGAGGAATTGAGTTTCGGAGCCATGAGGTCATGTTGCAGTTGTACAAAACTCTGGTGCGACTGCATTTGGAGTATTGTGTGCAGTTCTGGTCGCCACATTATAGGAAGGATGTGGAAGCATTGGAAAGGGTACAGAGGAGATTTACAAGAATGTTGCCTGGTATGGAGGGAAGATCATATGAGGAAAGGCTAAAGGACTTGAGGCTGTTTTCGTTAGAGAGAAGAAGGTTAAGAGGTGACTTAATTGAGGCATACAAGATGATCAGAGGATTAGATAGGGTGGACAGTGAGAGCCTTTTTCCTCGGATGGTGATGTCCAGCACGAGGGGACATAGCGTTAAATTGAGGGGAGATAGATATAGGACAGGTGTCAGAGGTAGGTTCTTTACTCAGAGAGTAGTAAGGGCGTGGAATGCCCTGCCTGCAACAGTAGTGGACTCGCCAACACTAAACGCATTCAAATGGTCATTGGATAGGCATATGGACGATAAGGGAATAGTGTAGAGGGACTTTAGAGGGGTTTCACAGGACGGGGCAACATCATGGGTCGAAGGGCCTGTACTGCGCTGTTATGTTCTATGTTCTATATTGCATAATACGATAGCATCACAGGGAAGCACGGTAGCCCAGTGGTTAGCACAGTTGCTTGACAGCTCCAGGGTCCCAGGTTCGATTCCTGGCTTGGGTCACTGTCTGTGCGGAGTTTGCACGTTCTCCCCGTGTCTGCGTGGGTTTCCTCCGGGTGCTCCGGTTTCCTACCACAGTCCAAAGATATGCAGGTTAGGTGGATTGGGTGGATAAATTGCCCTTAGTGTCCAAAAAGGTTGCGTGCAGTTACGGGGCTAGGGTGGAAGCGTGGGCTTAAGTGGGGTGCTCTTTCCATGGTCCAGCAGACCCGATGAGCCGAAAGGCCTCTTTCCGCATTGCAAATTCTATGATTTTTTTATTGGTTGAATTATATAGTAGATCAAGGGGGTGTTTAAACATCTTTATTTTTTGTACGAAGTGATTTCCACTTGTCTTCGTAAGATTTTAGCTGCAAAACCTGCTAGACAATAGTGCTTGTTTTGGTGTGAAGGAAGGCAGGTGAGAAAATGGCAGAGTGTTTGCACCCAATGACTTCCAGCAGGACCTGCACTGATAACCATGTTTTGAAGGACAAATGCCAATCCACCTAACCTGCACATGGACTCTGCAAGAAAACCAGAGAAACCCACACAGACATGGGCCGGGATTCTCCCCTACCCGGGGGGGTGGGGGGGGGGGGGGGGGGGTTGGGCAGAGGTTCCCGGCGTGATGGAGTGGCGTGAACCACTCCAGCGTCGGGCCGCGCCGGAGGTCTCCGCACCTTTAGGGGCCAAGCCCTAACACTGAGGGGCTAGGCCCGCGCCGGAGTGGTTGGCGCTCCGCCTGCTTGCGTGGAAGGCTTTTGGCGCCACGCCAGCTGGGGCCAAAGTGACTTCGCCGGCCGGCGGTAGTCCGCACATGCGCCGGAGCGTCAGCGGCTGCTGATGTCATTCCGCGCATGCGCAGGGGAGGGAGTCACTTTCGCCTCCGCCATGGTGAAGACTATGGCGAAGGTGGAAGGAAAATAGTGCCCCCACGGCACAGGCCCGCCCGCCAATCAGTGGGCCCACATCGCCCTGTGCCCCCCCCCCCCCCAGGACTTCGGAGCCAGCCCGCGCCACCTGCTCCCACCGGTAAGGTTGGTGGTTTGATCCACGCCGGCGGGAGAAGCATGGCAGTGGCGCGACTTCGGCCCATCGCCGGAGAATTGCCGGGGGGATGCATGCCGACCGGCGCGGAGTGATTCACACCCCCGCTGAATCTCCGGTGCCGGAGAATTCAGGACACGGCGGGAGCGGGATTGACGCCGGCCCCCGGCGATTCTCCGACCCCACGGGGTGTCGGAGAATCCCGCCCATGGTGAGAAAGTGCAAACCACTCAGGCAGTCTCTCAAGACTGGAATTGAACCTGGGTCCCTGGTTCTGTGAGGCAGCAGTGTTAACAACTGTGCCACCATGCCACCCCCTGAAATCCTGACTGATTTTTCCTCTGACCTTCATTAACGTCAGTCTACATACAGTGGCACACATATATAATATAATATTATATAAATTGTTCTCATCAGAGTTCAGCTAATTAAGCACAGATACTGGAATCAGAGCTAGGATTTTCCGCTTTGCATGGCTTAGTTCTCCACTTAAGTAAAGTTAAATGCCCCACTTTGTAAGCAAAATGATTAGTTACAAATCTGCCACTACATTCTGTCTCATGCATTGCTGTTTACAGAACAATTGGAGTCCATCATTAACTGATCCAAATGAATGTTCTTGGTTATGAAAGCAATCAATGATTCCTCAGAATTAACTGGAGTGATTGTTATTTGAAAGGGTAACAGCATAATTATGACATAAATTCAAGTTTCTACAAATGTTCATATTAATGATTTGGCACAAAGCATGTAATGTTATACATGCACAAATACATAAAATAATGGCAGACAATAAATCGAAGATATATTTGCCAGAGTATCGCATTGAAAAAGCAGGAGGTAGCGTCTTCTCTGGCTGCTGCTTCTTTCGGTTTTGTGGTAGCAACACATTGACCACTGCAAGGCAAAATCAGAAATCCCATTTCGTTTTTAATGCAATGTTAAGGACAGAGGAGAGAGGCAATCCAAATTCGTTTATTTTCCTCAATCTCTATCGTAAACAGAGCTGTTTCAATTTTTGAAATTGTCTCTGGCGTGTTTCGCCAAACCCTCTGTCAGTGAAGTCAATTCTAAAGTGACTTGCAGCAAACTCTCTTGGGGTTAAATTGGATTTACTGTTAATTCGTACATTCAAATCCGGAATGTATCTGCATACACACAAGCACACAAAAAGGAGAGTGGAAAGAAAACAGTTGTACATCTAGGAATAATTTATACAAAAAAAAAGAAAGGGTATTAATTCATGTGAACATTAGAGTCTAGAAGGTCAGACTCCAGTGAAGGTTCCTTCACGTGGGAGTTAAAGTTCAGGCAGGTTCAGCTAAAAGCACCTGAAAGCAGGAGTTGCCTAATTTCTTCAAAGTTGGTCGATATATAGAAGCTTGGCCTGCTCTACAGGTGATAATAGGAATCCTCTGGAGAACCAGGCTGCAAGGAGGTTTACACTTGAGGCAGGCTTTATTGACAGGAGTCCAAGAACACAACATTAAAACTTTCCAAAGACCAAAAGGAGCTTGGGTCATTGATGGATGTCTGCTGCTCCCTTGTATCATTGATTATAATTGGTCCAGGAAATGATAGGTGTTAAACTTCATCAGGTGAGGTTTGAACTGTTGGATGTTTCCAAAACTGTACCCAAGTTGCAAATGATGTGACCCGCAACAGCCGTGTTTTTAGACCAGCAAAGTCCATTTTTAAATAAGTAGAAAATATGGTTTGATTCAGTTTTATGATTTTTTTCATGTTTTATGGGCATGACAACAAGTTGAACATGAATGTACCAGACGCTGAACTGGTCTAGCCATATCAGCACTGTGATCGCAACAGCAGGGCAGAGGTCAGTTACTCCGATGATTGCCTCAAATTTTGACTGCTGAAAGCCTCTCCACCACCTACGAGCTCAAGTCAGGGGTGTGATAGAAAACTCAACACCTGGCTGGCAGTACACAACTACAATTCTTAACAAACACAACACCATTCAGGCCAAAGAAGGTTGCTATATTGGGTTCCTTATTATTGGACCTGATATCTATCCTCTACTACCTCTACTATTGGCACACTGTAGCTACCATATGTACAATCCACAACAAGCACTGACACAACTTGCCAAGCATATTTGAGCAGCAATTCCTAGCCCCATGATCTTACATAGAGAGGGTCAAGAAGAGGTAATATTCCACCAGCTCCAAGTCCACTCCAGTCTTATACCAAGCTGATCTGGGACAATATTGCCATTCCTTTATCATTGTTTAATCAATATCATGGAGTTCCCCACCCAAATGTATCACTGGAGCAACATCACCACAAGACTGTTGTCAGGGCAATAAAAAATGGGCAAAAATTGCAACCTTTCCTGTCATCCATATCTTGACGATACATTTTAGTAAAATAAAGCACAGGGCCAGATCTGTGCATCTTTCAGAATCCCTTTTCAGGCAACTGGAAATTGTTTTCATGGAGAACATGAAAGCCAGACCTACCAGTTAAAAAGGCGGTGAGCAAATTTCCACATGCGCACCGCTCGAAATAACATTGACCATCAGCCTAATTGCTTTGGCTGGCGTATTTGCCTCAGAGATTAACAATAGTGAAGCAGCCAAAGTCAATTCTATGTAATTAGCCTGTAGTCAAATAACTAAATGGGATTCAAACACAATAGAGAAAGTGGGATGCAAACAGGAAATGCAGGAATCCAAATTACAACATAGTGTTCCAAAGTCTGACAAATGTGAAAATTAAAGCAACAGTTTCCCTGTCATCCTCAATATCTGTACTGAATTGTTAACTATATCCAGAGGGACTGATAATACCAAATTAAATCACTATTATTTCACCATTACCATCATAAATCTATTTATAAAGGCAAAATGCCAATGCATTCAGTGACTAACAATGAAAAGTATCTCAACATTTCTAAAGTCACATGTTTTACTATTTTAAATGATTTTTGATGGCATTTGGCTGAGAATTGCTATGATTCATGCTTGCAGCTGACGACATCTTCAGTCAAGCAAATTGGGAGTCTCAGTAGTGTGGCGGGTTAACCTTTCACATCTGTCACCTTGTTATTCACAGCACATTTGACATGAGGTGTTCTCTCTGTGGTAACAATAATGATTTCATATGAGTTTGACTTGTTATTCTAAACCTACCTCTTTGTGAACATGATTCTATTGCATAAAAATGTTTGCTTGAGTAACCAATAATGCCTGATCAGTTAGGGAAAGGTCCTGTGGGTGGCTAAGGCTGGACTTGCAGATGTTACAATGGTTATTCTTCTGAGATTGGGTTTAATATATTACTGGAGCAGAGCAGAGCAGTGTGCCTCTGAATTTTTCCTGTGTTGATACCATATTTAGGGTTACTTGGATTTTCAACACCGTTCCATTTCCTCACACCAATGTCCCTCAAGCTGATGAACGCCAAATGGACAGATCGAGGGTTGACTAGTTCCCCAATTTGGTGTCATGCAGCAAGTTGGCCAAGGGTCTGAATCTTTAACAGTTTTCAGCAGTCCCTACGGGAAATACATGCGTCTGGGCTTGGGTAAAGAAAAGAGTAGGACCAAATTCAACTCCAAAATCTCCGGAAACCAAATATTCTGCTAACACTCATTAATTAAGGTGCACAAATGAATCATGGTCATTTGAACAAGGTACTGGAAACTACCTGAAAATCATAGCAACGTGTCAGCAACTTTGAGAGGCTGACATGGGGAAAAAATTGACTGAACAATACTGTTGAAAAGAAGAATAGAAAGCAGTAACGTGAAATGAAACATTTAAATGAAGACCTCAAATGGTGATGGGTGAGGGGGTGGGGGGGGGGGGGGGGGTGGAGGGTGTGCGATGGAAGACTTTTAGGATTAAAGAAAGGAATTGCATTTATATTATGGCAGGTATTTTTCTGACGGCACCCTTAGAGAGGAATGTGGTGGACCAGCCAAAAAGTCCATTGACTTTCGATGGGACCAGAAGATCCCGGTGATGGGTAAGGCCTGAAAATCCAGGCCAATGTCTTTCATGGTCTCAGGATGCCCCCATTGTCTTTTGTAGCCAATGAAATACTGGCTGCCACTATTGTAATGTAGGAAATGTGACAGCTCATTTGCACATGGGAATCTCCTGCAAACAGCAATGAGACAATCATCGAATAATCTAGTTTAGAGACGTTGATTGAAGCATAAATGCTGACCAGGACTTCCCTGCTTTTTAAAGAAATTGTGTCATGAATATTGTTACGTTCACCTGAGAGAGCAGACGGGATTTCTGTTTTATCCAAAAGACGGCTCTTCAACAAGTGCATCACTCCCTCAGAATGTCAGCCTGGCTTATATGTGCGTCCGGCTTCTGGAGTTGAGGTTGAAGCAAGTCTCTCAGACATGAGAAATCAACAATAGAGCCAAATATGCAATTTCACACAAGGCCAAATCAATGTAAGCATTTAAAAAAAAAAGATGTTGGTTTTAATCAACTAATTTTCCCAGTTTCCTCAACTTGTGACAATAGCAAATGCAAAACTTCCTTGATTCACGAATCGTGCGCAATCCTTTCAACGGCTGTAAGAAATTCTCCATCTGGCTGAACTCTGTGTAATTCGGGAGCTATTCAGTAGGGGATTTACATTTTGAAAAATTGTTCCCCAAGAAAAAGAGCACAAGGAATATTAACAGGCACTGGAAATCAGAATCTGTCAGTCACTTAATACTGGAGTAGAGATTTTCTGTTGCACGTTTGAAATTTGCATACCCACAGCCTGTGATTTGTAGTCCATTAAAATTAATGGCCGGAACCGAAATGGAAATCACCAGTGGGGTGTGTGCAGTTTCTCATCCTGCATTGATGTGTGGCAACAGTGATGAAATGAAAAATCTCCCCATTTTCACACAGCACTTCCAGGATGTCTATAGAACCTATATTATCCATTACAATAGAGTCCCCAAATTTTCTCTTGTTGCTATGGCATGGTGGCACACTGGTTAGCACTGTTGCCTCACAACGCCTGGGACCTGGGTTTGTTTGCCACTTGGATGACTATCTGTGGGGAGTTTGCACTTTCTTCCCGTGTTTGTGTGGGTGCTCTGGTTTCCTCCCACAGTCCAAAGACGTGCAGTTTAGGTGGATTGGACATGCTAAATTGCCCCTTAGGGTAAAGTTACAGGGTGGGGAATAGAGCCTAGGTAGGGTGGTCTTTCAAAGGGCTAGAGCAGACTCGATGGGCCACATGGCCTCTTTCTGTACTGTAGGGGATTGTATGATTCTATGAACAATGTCCTCAACCTGGGACTGAAGGCAAATACAATACACCTACCATTTAATTCAGCAGGGAAGTGGGTGGAATATAAAGAACAAAGCAAGATGCTCAGCAAGGCAGTGCCACCTGCAAGGCTTTGTCACTTGATAATTTTGTCATTTGATATGTGTATGGATAATAGAGTTTCTACTGTACAATGGAGATAGGAACTGCTCTCAAACTGGGTATCCCCACACATAGAAGTGAGCACAATTAACTTACATGCTAACTGACGTCTCTTCTAATCTACTTATTTTCTGGAGTTGGGTGGCACTGAGTAGGCCATTATTTATCGCCCGTTTGTGTGAGCATGGAGAGCAACACTGTTTTAGTGGTTCATAAGAAAATCAACAAAATATTTGCAAACCTACTGTAAAGAAGGAAATGGCCTGTATTCACTGCAAAACTGCAAATAACTATCAAAGACTGGAAATTTCTTTTTCAATGATTACGATTTGTTGATGCAATATTCTCGTAATTTGCATTTTCAACTCACCAAGGCTCCTTTTATGGCACCTCACAAACCCACAGACCCTATCGCCTAGAAGATCAGAAGCAGAGGAACAGCATCACCTGCATGTTTCCCTCCAAATCACACAGTATCCTGACATGGAATCACAATGCTACCGTTTCACCATCAGGTCACATTCTGGAATGTTCTCCTGAATATCACTGTTACGTACAGGTTGCTGCCCTTCAAGAATGTGACTCACCATTATCTTCTTAAGGGCAATCATGGGTGGGTAATAAATGCTGGCCTTGCCAACAATGTTCACATCTAAAGAATTAATAAAAAAAGAAACCAATTGCCTCACAGTAATTATTTGAGTACTTAAACTGTGATTACTTCATAATCACTAATCGTTCAATCGTTTAGGTTGCCAGGAGTGTAGTGGCAGACAAAATCTACTGCCACACGCACAGTGAGCAGAGAAAAATAGTAAGACAGAAATAAAATTGCCACCCATCGATGTAAAAAATGGGAGCATTTTCCAGATAGTAATCTCACCTTGAAACACAAAGAACCCTAATAAACAGAGTTGCTTCATTCTTGCAGTTTACAAATCAATTGATTGTCTTGATCATAGCCTCCCAGATGTTCACTGCTCTTTAAATGGTGGCCATGATGTGGAGATGCTGGCATTGGACTGGGGTGGGCACAGTAAGAAGTCTTACAACATCAGGTTAATGTCCAACAGGTTTGTTTGGAACCACTAGCCTGCAGAGCGCAGCTCCTTCCTCAGGTGAGTGAAGGAGCTAGGCTCCGAAAGCTAGTGATTCTAAACAAACCTGTTGGACTTTAATCTGGTGTTGTAAGACTTCTTACTTCACATGGTGGTGTTGCCCTGTCCCACCTATTTATCAGTGCATTATGACAAAACTGAAGTGATGTCGGAATAGGGATCCAAAATCATTTCAAACAATGAGATTTTTCAATAAATTATGATTTGTCATTCATAAATCCGGTGAAGAACAAGCATACAGGTGTTTCTTGGAGACAGATATTGATCTAATGAAGGGCTGCGAGGCTTTCTGTTACTTAGAAAAGTGGCGAGCCAATATGAATTGCTCCCGTGTCACTGTAAGCAAAATCAAAGTAATAGAGATTCCGTCTCCTGTTTGATGCTTTAGTTTCTCCTGAATCCTACATACCACATTAAAAATGCCCCAAAATTGTACTAACACCCTCAAAGGGACACTGGAAAAATCAGATATGGTCATGCATAGATTGAGGGTGTGATCCAGTGGACATACTGCACCCAAAAAGCAATTTGCTGCGCGCGCAGTGATGCCGATCGAAGCCAGGAGACCTCCTTTCGGGATCTACCTGACTCGCGACACCGCTCGAGATCTAACATGATCTCGCGAGACGTTGAGATGCAAATCTCGCCCATTGTGGGCGGGATCACTTTTTAGTAAATCTACATATTAGAGCCAGGCAACTAGTCTCACTTTAATTCCTTATATACCCAAGGCTTTGGGATCCATTCCCTTTCCCTCAGAGACCTCGGCGCCGAGTGCCCTTCAGCACTGGTACCCATAAACGGGGACCAGATGGAATGGCACTCTTGGGGGTCTCCCAGGGGATCAGAGGCCCGCAGGTGCATGCCCTTGGGGCAGAGGGGTAACCTGGAACTTTTGGTGCCACCTGCGCGCCTTAGCAGTGCCACCTGGCAGTGCCACATGGGTGTCAGCCTGGCACTGCCAAGGTGCTCAGCTGGCATGTCCAGCTGGCAGGGTGTTCCGGCAAGCGGAGCTCCTCAGTGTAGAAAACGGGGCTATATGTGGTCATGGTCACACATTCCCCGCTGAGATCCCTTATTTAACGCGGGTGCCGTCGTATAGCCATGTATTTCTTGGTGCTGCGAGTGCCGGGGAACACACTTGCTATGGGGCTTTGTTTCCATTTAGTTGACTTGTGCCCGTAAATGAGTGTGGTCACTCATAGGAAGCCTGCAGGAGAGAAACCATCACCAACATACCAGTATAAAATGTCCCGACTTTTATCTTAAGGAAGTATGTCAAGGTTTTAGAGAGGGTGCAGAAAAGATTGATGAGATTGAATCCAGGGATGAGGGACCTCAATTACGGTGTGTATAATGGAGAAGCAGGGATTCTTCTCCTCAGAGGAGAGAAAATTGAGAGGAGATTTAACAGGGGTGTTAAAATCATGAGTGGTCTAGATAGAGCAGATGTGGTAAACTGCTCTTATTGGCTGAAAAGCCGAGAACCAGAGGCCACCAATGTAAGGTGATTGGCAGAAGAAACAACCATAATAGCAGGAAAACCTTTTTTATGCAGCAAGAGAGTTGGATTTGGAATGTACTGTCTGTGTGTGGTGGAGACAGATTCACCTGTGGCTTTCAAAAGAGAATTGGATGATTATTTGAAGAGAAGAGATTTGCAGGGCTACAGGGAAAGAAGGGGGGGGGGGGGGGGGGGGGGGGCGGTGGGATTTGCTGAGTTGCCCTTGTAGAGAGCTAGCACAGGCATGAAAGGCCAAATGGCCCCTCTCTTTGCTGGAACCATTCTATGATTCTAAGTTATATGATTGTTGCACTTATGGATAACATAACCAAATCATATAGGGCCACGCTCTTTGAGGAATCAGTAAAGTGGAAGCAGCTCAGAGGCAGACTATTCTCATCTATTTTTTTATAACTCGCTCATGGGGTGTGAGCTTCATTAATAAAGTCAGCACTTATTGTCCATCCCTAACTGTCCTTGAGAAGATGGTGATGAGCTGCCTTCTTGAATGACTGCAATTCATGTATTGTGGAGACAGCAGTTAGAGAGGAAGTTCCAGGATTTTGACCCAGTCATAGTGAAGGAGCAGTTACATAGTTCACACCAAAATGTCAACAAGACCTCTTCCAGTCGACGTTGAGGAAGTGGAGTGAGCACGGTAGCACAATGGTTAGTACTGTTGATTCACAGTGCCAGGGTCCCAGGTTCGATTCAAGGCTTGGGTAACTCTTTTGTATGGAGTCTGCACATCCTCCCCGTGTCTGCGTGGGTTTCCTCCGGGTGCTCTGGTTTCCTCCCACAAATCCCGAAAGACATGCTTTTAGGTAATTTGGACATTCTGTACCCGAACAGGCACTGGAATGCGGCGACTAGGGGCTTTTCACAGTAACTTCAAACTTCAGTGCAGTAAGCCTACTTGTGACAATAAAGATTATTATAAAGATTATTATAAGCAGCCAGTTTGATGAAAGCATGAGGAACTTATGGCTTTGACAAAATTTATTTGAAAATGTAGAGCACCCAATTCTTTTTTTTTCCAATTAAGGGGCAATTTACCCTGGCCAATTCACCTAACCTACACATTTTCTTGTGTTGTGGGGCTGAGACCCATGCAGACACAGGGAGAATGTGCAAACTCCACACGGACAGCGACCTGGGGCCGGGATCGAACCCAGGTCCTCGGCGCCGTGAGACAGTAGTGCCAACCACTGCGCCACCATGCTGCCCGAAGCTCTGACAATATTTCAACAGAAATCTAATTATCTATGGTTAGCCTATGGTTAAGAAATTAAGGATTTAAGGAATTAAGGAATTATGGTGAACGAATTGAGAAATCTATGGTTAATTATACCTCAGAAAGAAGAGCACAAAAAGGCATCCAATTTTTATGTCTCATTTCACCCAAGTGGATTAGATGTTTAAGATATGGCCAGAAGCTGGAATAATAGTTTTACCAAATCCAAGGAAACACCATTTCATTCAACTAACTACTCTATTACTTCTGAACTGCACATACATGTTTCTGGAGTGGCTAGCCCTGCACAGGTTTATGTCTATAAAAGGGTTGGTTCTGAAGTCTGACCAGCACATGTTCCATCTGTTCAGAAAATGGGTTTAAATAGAAGGAGGTAACGGGAACTGGGGTATTGTGACTTAACAGCAACAAATAATGCAGCCTGGCTCACCTAGCCCACTGGCCAAAATGACAAAGATGTTAACTCAATGGGTTGATATGGCTATAGGATTATATTTCAAGACGGTTAATTTATGTCAGACAATACTCTGGCCACATGGTGAATCCAGAACAGACTTACTCAGAATCTGTCTTGCTCCAGTTTTATATCAATATTTTTACACATTTCGTTGTCTCCAGCTATGCATATAACATCTCACGGTAGCATGGTGGTTAGGGCCTCACGGTAGCATGGTGGTTAGCATCAATGCTTCACAGCTCCAGGGTCCCAGGTTCGATTCCTGGCTGGGTCACTGTCTGTGTGGAGTCTGCACGTCCTCCCCGTGTGTGCGTGGGTTTCCTCCGGGTGCTCCGGTTTCCTCCCACAGTCCAAAGATGTGCAGGTTAGGTGGATTGGCCATGCTAAATTGCCCGTAGTGTAAGGTTAATGGGGGGATTGTTGGGATACGGGTTACGTGGGTTTAAGTAGGGTGATCATTGCTCGGCACAACATCGAGGGCTGAAGGGCCTGTTCTGTGCTGTACTGTTCTATCTGTCTGGCTTCAAGAGATAGAAGCCTCGAGATTTGGTTGCAATTTGGCAACTAAATGGCCTTCTAAGCCTCCTATATGGCAGACAAACAAGGGTCCGAATGTCCATTTGGGTTCCGCTTGGAAGATCATTTTTTCTTTGTACAGCTCGTTGGATCCATAGAATATAGATCCGAGGCCCAGTATTAGGGGTGACTCAGACGTCACCATTCGGATAATGCGATTGTATGTGCAAACCTGCGCACACCTACATTTCTTGGGGAAGCTAAGATTGAGGGTAACTTCAATCAATTGACTTTAATTTGAGTGATTGTGGTATAAATGACTGTTATGCTATTTTAAATGAATAGATCCTAAACTTCTGGGAAAACCATGGGTACTTTTAAATAATGAATTTTCAATCTGTTTTTGTTGTGAACTTAACATACTCCAACATAATTGTTCACAATCTACTCAGTTTGTCATTGAGGGGTCATTATTGGGTACAAAGGGGGTTCATCCAGAGTTATGGCATAGAAGGCAGCAGACTATCAAAGGGAATTTACCACAGGATATCCTGGACTGTGAACCTCTACTTTTTCTGTTGGCTCCTTTGATCGTTCCAGAGTGGTCTGTTCACTGTAGGGGGCATATAAATCACCATATAGCAGCTTGGAGGGCATAAAGCTAGCAAAGCATATCTCAACGTCCAAGTTTCCTTTCTTACAGCAATGTGACTGGTGAAGGACAGAATATTATATTTAAGACAAAAAGACACGATCATCTGCTGAATGGTGGAAGATATAGGGGGGGATGTCAGAGGTAGGTTCTTTACCCAGAGAGTACTGGGGACATGGAATGCACTGCCTGTGGAAGTAGTTGAGTCGGAAACATTCAGGACCTTCAAGCGGCTATTGGATAGATACATGGATTACGGTAGAATGATGGGGTGTAGATTAATTTGTTCTTAATCTAGGACAAAAGTTCGGCACAACAGTGTGGGCTGAAGGGCCTGTTCTGTGCTGTATTTTCCTATGTTCTATGTTCTATCTGACCTGACTAAGCGATTGCTTGACAGTAATGCCACTCAGATTTAATGCTATCCCATGAACAGCCTATGGAATAGATTAGATTGTAGCTGGATCCAAAGTCCACATGCACTCTCAGTAGTCCTTCTATTCCTCTCCTACACAAAAATGGCATAAGCAAGGGCAACACTGTGGTGCAGTGGTTAACACTGCTTCCTCACAGCGCCGAGGTCCCAGGTTCGATCCCGGCTCTGGGTCATTGTCTGTGTGGAGTTTGCACATTCTCCCCGTGTTGGCGTGGGTTTCACCCCACAACGCAAATATATGCAGGGTAGGTGGATTGGTCATGCTAAATTGCCCCTTAATTGGAAAAAAAATGAATTGGGTACACCAAATTTTTAAAAAAGAAATGGCATAAGCAAGGTCAGAAGATGCTTGAGATGGATAATAAAAGATAAATCAAAAAGTATGAAAAGTATTTAAACAATGATTATAAATCAGGAATTACATCAAAAGGTTCATATTTATCAATTATGTTCACTGAAGCCACTCTATACCCAAGATGAAATCACCAACTCAAACTCAGTCCTGTGCATGTATGATTTTAATATTGTTCTATGAAATTTGTTCGCAATTTTTGTTCATTTCTTTTGGAGTAGGTGTCACGGTGCGTTTCTGTACTCTGTATAACTAATGTACCACAATGTCAATGTCAAAGAAACTCTCAAACGTCACACAATCACTGCAAAGTTAATGGAGTGCAGAAACCAGAGCTGGCTGGCTATGGGCACTGCGAATGCCAACCCTATGATGCTTGCTAACTGCAGGTGTCCCTTGAAGCAGATTGTAAATGCTCTGCTGGTGATTCAGAACACCTGCACACCCAGCTCCTCTGCCAAATCCAGTTTGATGTACCTCTGTCTGTAAATGGGAGCACTGTCAGTTCAGTTCAATCTGCCACTGGGGCAGCCTAGCTTGGCTGGCATTTCACTATTGTTCCTCCACCTCTTCCTCCAAGGAATCGTGGATTAGAAGTAAATTCCCATGGGACAATCCATGGAGCCAATATCTAGTCAGCAAGAAGCAAGGGAGACAGTAAGCAACACATACAACCTTGGAATTGATCTCTAGTTTCTGGAGGCTGAGCTGTGAGGAAGAATTTGAGAAAATTTTCAGCATCAAATTGTGACATCTCTGAGGTGACTATATAGAGATTGACAAGTTTGTTAAGAAAATGGAACTTAAAAAAAATAAATTTGGATTATCCAATTCTTTTTCCCCCCAATTAATGGGCATTTTAGTGTGGCCAATTTACCTACCCTGCACATCTTTTGGGTTGTGGGGGGGGGGGGTGAGAATGTGCAAAATCCACATGGACAGTGACGCAGGGCTGGGATCGAACCCAGGTCCTCAGCGCAGTGAGACATAAGAACATAAGAACTAGGAGCAGCAGTAGGCCATCTGGCCCCTCAAGCCTGCTCCGCCATTCAATGAGATCATGGCTGATCTTTTGTGGACTCAGCTCCATTTTCCGGCCCGAACACCAAACCCTTAATCCCTTTATTCTTCAAAAAAAACTATCTATCTTTACCTTAAAAACATTTAATGAAGGAGACTTAACTGCTTCACTGGGCAAGGAATTCCATAGATTCACAACCGTTTGAGTGAAGAAATTCCTCCTAAACTCAGTCCTACTCAGGACAGCAATGCTAACCGCTGCGCCACCGTTCCGCCCTGAGGAAATGGAAAAATTAGTTTAAAATCTAACTAAATTAAATTGTGGAATAAGGTACACATGTTCAAACTAACCAAAGACCATTTCAGGATGTGCTTAGGACACCTTTCTTTATAAAAAATGTCATTAATGAATAAAGTGGCATCTTGGGTGGAGTAGTGAAGGTAATTCTGTAATTATTCACAAACCAATCGGTTGTTATACTGGGGAGTTTAGGATCATTCTGGATGGATGAATTAAATAGGTCAAATAGTGTTCTTCATCCATAATTATTTTGTGATCTTGTATCTTTGGGGATGTTACAAAAGATGAAACTGTCAAAGTATTTGCCAGAAAACCCCTAGAGCAACCAAGTGCTGGGGAAAAGAAAAAGCATCAAAGTTAATATAGTAGACTCAAAATACAGCAGTAAGACCACTTCAAATGCATTTCTACATACAACATAACCATTAACAACACTGAAAGCCTACTTTATAGTGATAGGGCTGTGATTACTATTCTGGCCCAAAAACTGGAAATTTCTTGGCTATCTAAGTTTGGCAACTAGGGGCTTTTCACAGTAACTTAATTTCAGTGTTAATTATTATTATATTATTTGGGACTTATATTAATTATATTAAAAGTCAGAAACCTTTTCTGGACGGCACTTTCAACGTCACTGGGAAACCTTGCCAGATAACTAAATGAGTTAACTGGGCAGAGATTCAACCTAGCTAATCTCTCCATTTATTTCTAATGGTTAATGTTCACAGGTGTAATTGATTAGATAATCTATCTTTGTACTTTGAAGAAGTAACATGTGCTGTAGATAAAGGGGAACGAGTGGATGCACTGTACTTGGATTATCAGAAGGCGTTTGTAAGGTGCCACATCAAAGTTTATTGCGGAAAATAAAATCTCATAGTGTAAGGGGCATGTATTGGCATGTATAGACCATTGGCTATCTACCAGGAAGCAAAGAGTAGGCCTAAATGGCTCAATTTCTGGAAGGCAAATTATGACAATTGGTGTGCCAAAGGGACCTCAAGGCATTATAATTTATATAAATAATTTGGAAGAAAGGACCAAGTTGCTAAATTTGCTGACTATATATATATAGATAGGTAGGAAAGTAAGTTGTGAAGAGGACATATCGAAGCTACAAAAGGATATAGACCTGTTAGGTGAGTGGGCAGATCTGGCAAATGGAGCACAATGTTGGAAAATGTAAGGTTGTCCATTTTGACAGGATTACTAAAAACAAGGCATATTATCTAAATGATGAGAGATTGTAGGGCTCTGTGATCTAAAAGGCTCTGGGTGCCTTTGTGCATGTATCACAAAAGGTTAGAATTCAGGTTCAGCAAGTAATTAGCAAAGCATTTATTGCAAGGAGAATTGAGAACAAGAGTAAGAAAGTTATGTTTTTGTTATACAGGGCATTGGTAAGACCACAACTTTGACTCACCTTTCCTATACGTCAGAAGGATTCTCTGTTTCCGCTGCAGTGAATGGAGATTTGGCTGAGTGCCAAATTCTCCATCCTCATTGGCAGCAGTAGCGAGGTGGAAAACTCTACCCCACATCTGGAGCCTGTGTCCAGCATTGGTTTTCTTATTTAAGTCAATATGTACATTCATTAGAAGCAGTTCTGAGAAGGTTTATTGGATGAATACTTGGAATGCGCAGGTTATGTTATGAGGGAAGACTGGACAGGCTAGGTTTGTTTCCACTGGCGTTTCGAAGATTAAGACACAACTTGATTGAAACATTTAAGATCCTGAGAGGACTTGATAGGGTGGATGTGGAGAGGATTTTCTTCTTGTGGGAGAGTCTAGAACTCAGGGTCATTGATTCAAAATCAGGGGATCTCACATTTAGGTCAGTGGTGAGGAAAAACTTTCTCACAGAGGGTTGTCAGACTCTGAAATCCTCTTCCTCAAAAATCCTCTTCTCGGGTGGCGGAGAATTCGGGACACGCCGGGGGCGGGATTGACGTTGGCCCCGGGTGATTCTCCGATCCGGCGGGGGATCGGAGAATCCCGCCCGTTGTCGTTCAAACCAAGATTGTTTTAAAAACATGACTGCAGCAGTCAAACACACTTTAACCTTGGCGTTGAACCTTTACTTCACCAAATACTTATAATACAATTTTTCTATATTCATCACAGTGCTCTTAGTTCATAAGCTCATACCGCAGTGTTACATGAGATTTTTTTTCACAGAAAGTCAATTGCTGTGGTAAAATTTTTGTTGCAATTTCTAAAGCTTAACATTTCAAGACCTAGGATACCAAAATATCTCATACACCATGGAGCTATCAGATGTCTGCTGATCTACAAAAGTAGGGGCCTAATTTGTAAGATTTCTTTGCACAACAGCAGTACTAAAGAGCTTTTGTACTTCCTTATTTCTAAATACTAACTGAAGGATGGTTACATTTAGAACATTGCTTGCCTCTATCTATTTTCATGATCCCCTGAAAGTGTAATTTTATTCATTTTTAACTCCACACATTGTCCTGTTCGATCTATCCACAAAAAATCCAGTCATGTTTTAGTTGGCTATGCTCATTGGCTTGTACTGGGAAGTAGAAATGCTTTTTGTTTGCTCTGAATCTAGAGGTCAATTTCCTATTCATAATAGGTAAGATTAACTAAGACAACATAGAGAAAGCATAGTTCTTGGGTCAGTAGAGCTCAGATGGCACTTGGGATTAACAAATGAGCCATCAATGTACCTCCTGAATTGTTCTCTTTTTCTCCCACAGTAGGGAGAATTCGTAAAATCCCTACAGTGCAGAAGAATGCCATTTGGTCCATTGTTTCTGTACTGACCCTCCAGAAGAGCACTCTTCCTGCCCTTTCCCCATAACCATTGGCATTGGATTGGCATTGCCCATGGCCAATCCACCTAACCTGCATATCTTTGGACTGATTACAAATATGCAATTGCTAAAGAGGTCAGTCTATACTTAACATTTTCTTAACTTTGCAATTGTGCCTTTACATAGTTAAAAAAAGATTAGCTTTTTAGTCTGCCTTGCTAAAGAACTAAATGTTAGGTTGAAGCATTGACACTCTGGCAGAATAATGAGAGGATTGTCTAAGATGTATGAATCGTGGATTGATTATTTTCTCTCTTTGATCTGCACAAAACTAAATTACAAAAGAAAAGTGCTATTTTTAAGACCGTTTATATTTCCATTATCAAGGTGTACTAGAAAAGTTGCATTCATGCAATAAGAATGACTTCCAGTAAGTCTACTGGTCAACAGAGCAACATCTTGCTATGAGCTTGGAGCTGTGACTCACGATTAGTGTATCGCCAGATGTGCTGTTGACTACTTTGACTGCGTGTTTTGATCTGAATTGTTTCACATCTGTGTGACATTTAACAAATGAGTTAAACCTCGAAACAGATGGTGCTTAACACATTTTTTCATATCGAAAATACCTTCTTAGAAAACGGAAAGTCAAGCACAATAGTACACGCAGCGAGTTGAAGAACGGGTTAAGCTTCTCATGTAACCATGGATACATATGGCAAGCTGAGCATTCAGCAGGTTCAAATTGATTTGCGATGCAGCTAATAAGCAGGGGTGCAAACATTTTAAGCAATATTTCAATATCGAATGGTTGGACTCAAATATCTTGCAAATATTTTTTAAAAATAATTTAGAGTACCCAATTCATTTTTCTAGTTAAGGGTCAATTTAGCGTGACCAATCCACCTACCCTCCACGTCTTTGGGTTGTGGAGGTGAAACCCATGCAAACACGGGGAGAATGTACAAACTCCACACGGACAGTGACCCAGAGCTGGGATCGAACCTGGGACCTCAGCGCCATGAGGCAGCAGTACTAACCACTGTGCCATCTTGCTGCCCCATATCTTGCAAATATATATAGCTGTGTCCCATTAAGACATTTTTTGTGTTTGTAAGTGTTCTGCAGTATCCTTCAAATATTTACAGGCATGTCCGTTTAAGAGAATTTCTTTGGTATTTAAATCTTAGGGTGTGTGAATGTTTCCATACTCTAATCAAAAAAAAGAGATTTGTACATGTAGCAGTTTCAGTTCTGATTCTGGCTGAAGCTGACACCAAGTAAGGCAGTTTATTCTCACCGCAGGTTAGTTGCTGACAAGGAATTAAAAAAATTAATGAATTATTATTCTCTTGCTTTGCATTCTCACATATTCTTAGCATGTAAAGGACATCCATCACATTATATATGTCACATGTGTTTCAAACAATGACGGTATGTTTGAAGTTGCCCTGGAAACAAGGACACATGTCTCCCAGCATGCTCTGTCTGACTGACAGGTCACCTACTGAGATCTATTAAACCTTTCCGCTCTGTTACACATTGAAGAATGTGATGAAGGACACACATTTATCTCTCTGTCACTCATGTCACATCAGACTGCTCAATGATAAGGATTATTATTCTTCTGCCTCCTTCATCAGAAGGCCCCGTAGCAATTGCAAAGGTGTCCCCACTAACTCTGCTGTCTTAAATGGTACCATTGTTTGGCTCACGAGTTCTTGACAATTGGTCAGAGCTGTCTGCAGGTATTCTAACACATCAGCCTGACAGACAAGCATCATCCTTAGTGGGTTTAGGTGACATTTTCATTACTGACCTGAAATTTTAGTCAAAATCTTGTCTTGGTGACGGTTTAGCAGTGTTGGCAACAAATATTTAAATTAAATGTATTGTTTCATGCTGAGTGGATTTTATTTAAATTGATAAAAATGTGGAACAAAAACAAAATCAGGTGGATCTCATTCAAAATTATTTCCTATCTAACGATCTGGTGCATCGGACAATTTAATTTTAATCGCAAGTTGACTTAAGGAATGCACTTTAATAAATATTCACCTCAACAAAGGGACTTAAATGGCTTAAAATGCAGCCTTACAGTCAGTGTCAATTAAGTTACTGACAAATTTATTATAATACAATAACACTCCATTAAAACATCAGTGCAAATCTTGGCCAGAAATCCCCAGCCAAATGTAAGTCCTTTAAACATGCTGAACAAAGTCGAGTTTTATTTTTAAAGGTGGAATTTTCCTCCTTGACCAATAACACATTTTTCTCAACTCGTTAAAAAAAAAAATTCCACGACAATTGCAGCAGCTGTGAAACTGTGGTCACGTGCGGTTAGTTAAGGGCACTTGCTGAATGCAGGCACATGTAAGGTCATGGGAGGGATTTTCAACTCCTGCTCAAAATTGGCATGAATTTGGCTGAGCATGATATCTGCCTGAATCCAGCCTGGGGAGGCCCATACAATATCAGTAAGCCGCGGGTGCCAAACAATGCACTGCAGCACACTGGTGGTAGGTGAGTAGAAAATTCAAGGTTAGAAGCCTTGCTGAATCTGCCCATAGCTTAGGCAAGAGAGAGAGAGAGGGCAGAGCTAGTTTTAGAGAGCAGGAGTAAGTGCTGGTTGGCAACAGCTTGTGCTAGCATTGTGAAATTAGAAGCATGACTTTGTTCCTCCTGGCTGTAGGTAAAACAAGAGGTTTGGAGCCCTTTTCTGACTGCTGGTTCAGCTTCTCGTGACTGATACAAATGGACACATAATGCATGGCAGACATTCTCCCCACTGGAGTTTAGAATTACACATCTGAGTCATACAATAACATTGGGTCGGTACATTTAAGAAGTCTCCTGACTCAAATGGGGAGGCCAATTTACAAACCTGGCTGAAACTTGCAATAGGTGTGCCATCCAAGGTTCCTCCACCCCCACATTTTCTTCTACAGTTTGCTCCTCTGTTAGGTAAGAAATGAAGAGGCAGCATTTCAAAATAACCCTCCCCTGCTACTTTCTGCATTGGGACTGTGGGATTCAATCCTCACATTCTAATAGAGCTGAGAAGTGATTCAATTTCAGGAAAAAAAGTACAAAGTAGTTGAAAATCTTAAAGAGTTTTCTTGTGACAACATGTTAACACACATGCACATGTACTGTGGTTAAGTCTTTTAATAACTACGCTTAAAGGAAATGTTATCCCTGTTCTTGGCATTCCTGGGGAGAAAGAGCAAAGTTTAAGCAGATTATCACAAGTGTAACTTCAAGAAGACATTTGTAATGAAGATACTGACATGACTGCAACCACATTTCAGATCAATGCAAAAGGCAAGCAAAGAACAGTTTAACATTTGAAGGAAATACGACTAGACTTACCTACAGTGGTATTTTAAACACAGGCCCAGATTTTCATCCCCATATCTTGCAAATATATATAGCTGTGTCCCATTAAGACATTTTTGGTGTCGGGTGTGTAGAGAAAGAACAAAAAACAAAGATAAGTACAGCACAGGAACAGGCCCTTCGCCCCTCCAAGCCTGCGCCGACCATGCTGCCCGTCTAATCTAAAACCTTCTACACTTTTGGAGTTCGCATCCCTCTATTCCCATCCTATTCATGTATTTTTGTCAAGACGCCCCTTAAACGTCACTATCGCACCTGCTAATACCGCCTCCTCTGGCAGCGGGTTCCAGGCACCCACTACCCTCTGTGTAAAAAACGTCCTTCACACATCTCCTCGAAACTTTGCCCCTCATACCTTAAACCAATGTCCCCATGTAATTCCACCCTGGGAAAAAGCTTCTGACTAGCCACTCTGTTCATGCCCCTCATAATTCTGTGAACTTTTAACAGGTTTCCCGTCAACCTCCGTTGTTCCAGTGGGAACAAAGTGAGTTTATCCAACCCTTAGAATTGGGAGGTTTCCTGCCTTAAAAATATCTGCCCGCAGCTTGGATTTTCGATCGGGAGGGGTGGGTTGAAATGGTAGTCATGGCGGTACAAATGGGGAGGCTTCCGGGTGCACAGGTGGGCTGGGCTCTACGCCTGCCTCTGTACTGCAGAGCTGTGTTTAAATACATTTTAAAAATAAAGTCCTCCAGCTCTCACCTCCCACACACTCTCTATGTTCCGCCCATGTCATAGAATCATAGAATTCCGACAGTCAGAAGGAGGCCATTCAGCCCATTGAGTCGGCACCGACCCTGCGAAAGAGGTCCACAACCCCCGCCCACTCTGCCCTATCCAGTAACCCTTTAACATAACCTGCACATCCCTAGACGCTAAGGAGGAATTTTAGCATGGCCAATCAACCTCTGCAAGTCTTTGGATGTTGGGAGGAAACCGGAGCACCAGCAGAAAACCCTTGCAGGCACAGGTAGAATGTGCAATCTCCACACGGAATTGAACCGGGGTCCTTGGCACTGTGAGGCATCAGTGCTGATCACTGTGCCATCAAGCCGCCGCAAATTATACCAACCGACATCACTACACCTCCGATGGCCGCTCATACCTCTATGCCAATTTGATACCAACTCATATCAGCCTATGTCCCTCACAAACCACCCTTTGGTATGCTTGAAACAAGACCTTCTGGACCATAGATAGGGATGCTCCTCACTATACCAAAAGACCACGATGCAGCAATTAGCAGCTTTAAAACAAAAATAAGGAAACTATAACATTTATAACAAAACAAATCCTTCATTCCTTCACTTTAAAAAAAAATTTAGACTACCCAATTATTTGTCTTTTCAGATGTTAGGGGCAATTTAGTGCAGCCAATCCACCTAACCTGCACATCTTTGGGTTGTGGGCATGAAACCCAAGCAGACATGGGGATAATGTGCAAACTCCACACGGACAGTGACTCAGGGTAGGGATTCGAACCCGGGTCCTCAGCGCCGCAGTCTCAGTGCTATCCACTGCTCCACATGCCGCCCTTTCATTTCTACACTTGATGGAATGAATGGTGGAAGCTTTCTTTCCTATCTGGGTTGGGGGCTGGGGGATGGGATGGTGGTGAGGGGTATAGTCTAGAACCAGGGATAGGACATTTAGAACTGAGGTGAGGAGGAATTTCTTCACTCAGAAGGTGGGAAATCTTTGCAATTCTCGACCCAAGAGAGATGGGGAGGCTCAGTCATTGAGGGTGTTTAAGACAGAGATCAGACTTTTAGATATTAAAGAAATCAAGGAAGATGGGAGAGTGCAGGAAAATTGTGTTGAGATAGAAGATCGGCCATAGTGCAGTTAAATGGTAGAGCAGGTTTGAGGGGCTGAATGGGCTACTCCTGCTTCTATGCTCTTATGTTTAATGGTTCAAGTATGACTTTAGCGGAATTAGAGGCAAACTGGTTGATCCCTAAATAGTAACAGCATTATCATTTTGGTCAGTGTTATGCCCAGCTTAACATGAACTTTCAGTCACTACTTTTAAAAACTGGATAGAAAAGAGGGGGATGGTTGGAAAAGGCAGTGTGTTACACCACAGTCTTCAGATATATTGCCAAGTGGAACAAAAGCCTCCACTCCCTGGGAGAAGAAAATGAAGCTAGTTTACGAGCATCTCCGCATAGTTTAATGATAATGAACACAATGATAATGAAATGCACATACATTTAGCAACATGTTTCAAAAAAGAATGAGCATTGAAGGGCCAGAAACTTTCCAAACTCAATAGAAGTGAAAGTAATCAGTTCAAAATAATTAACTCACATAACATTTTGTTATTTTCAATTAACTAGAGCCTAATAATTCCAAGATGAGATTAAGTCTATTTTAATAACTCATGGAGGTATGCAACATTTAGGTGATGTATTATTTTACTCCTATATGGTATGGTTATTTTGATAGAACTTACTTTCAATGTGTCCTTCATAGTTGTGAGGGGATTAAGATCTCACCTGCATATATTTTTAAATAAAATCTGTTGTCTTTAAAATTTTAAAACTGGGTTCAGCCCTTAAAATGATTGAATTTATGTTTGTCGGTGGCCTCCAAACAAAAATAACACCTGGTAGTATCAGAGAAACATGCACCCCGTTACCTCTGAAGAGTCACTAATGACAAATTGTGGGCTGCACAGGCCAAATTCAAAAGAGAGCAATGCAAAGGTCATCTGCGTTTCATAATCCAGGCCAGCCACTGGAGTCCTCTGGTCTGTTATGACAAAGGGCCTCACAACCTTCCTTTTGATTCTTATTCTTAATGGTTGAGACATTTAATCATTTTAAGGACCCAGATGAGGCTCACACATCCTTTGTCAAAGACAGTGTGAAGAGGTGGGAGTCATGTGACATGGACCTCTAGTTTGTGGAACCAGTAATATTTCCCAGTGGAACTGCAGAGTTGATCTGCTGTTTACCATACCGCAAGCAGCTTTGCAGAAAAGGAGCACTGTTCAGGTAGGACACATGGCCCCATCTACACTGCTTAAACTGAAAAGCCTGCCCCATCGCCAATGAGACTAAATCATCTCCTCATGCCTATTTCATTGTGCGAAGTCAACACCACTGGAAAAACAAATTTACAAACACGGTTTTCAACTCACAGACCTCAGTGAATTAATTTTTTAAAAATTCATTCAGGTGATGTGGGCATCACATTTGGGCCAGAATTTGTTGTGCATACCTAATTTCCCTTGAACTGACTTGCTTGCTAGGCCATTTCAGAAGGCATTTGAGAGTCAACAGCATTATTGTGGGCCTGGAATCACATGTAGGCCAGACCAGATAAGGGTAGCAGATTTCCTTCCCTAAAGGACATGAATGAACCAGATGGGTTTTTGTGACAATCGGCAACAGTTTCATGGTCATCATTAGACTTTTCATGGGGTTTCCCCATTGTGGAGCAGCCCCACGCCGTCAGGAAATCCCCAGGCTGCCGGCAAAATGGAGCATCCCGGTGGCGGAGAATCCAGCCCCATTTCTTTTACATGTGGTCTTTGCACTTAATAAACAAAGAACAAAGAATAAAGAACAATGCAACACAGTGACAGGCCCTTTGACCTTCCAAGCCTGTACCAATCTCTCTTTACTCCATCCTTCCTTTACTGTACGAATGCAAAGGAGGCAACGTTACTACCTACTTGTTGCATTTTGAGTATATGCAAATAAACTAACCCTTTGAGTTCATCCTATATTGAGTTTGCTATGGGATTATTAGGAGAAATTGGATCACACCAAAACCAAGGAGTTCGGAAATACATCACCATTTACAAAGGGGGAAGCAAATCCAAAACACCTTTGTGTATATGGATGGCCGATGAATGCAGTGATTGGTGCTGTTTAAATTGATGTCTTCCTATCCATAACACAGTGAGCATTCATGACTTCCAGAAATATTATAAAAAATATAAATTACATAATTATAGTCAAACCTTCAAAATGAACTTGTTGACATCTCACTCATTGGGTGTAATTCAACTAAAAGAAAAATGGAATCCATTCTGGGCGGGATCAGAGGGGTCGTTCCTGGCATTTGTAGTGCGGCTAGATCTCCTGAGGCATATCGGCCTCTCCTGGGATCTACCGACCCCATCACTCCCCTGTTCCAGTTGGATATGGCTGGTAGATCATGGCCATTGTGTGAGGATTAGAGAATGG
This sequence comes from Scyliorhinus canicula, assembly GCF_902713615.1. Lineage (NCBI taxonomy): Eukaryota > Metazoa > Chordata > Chondrichthyes > Carcharhiniformes > Scyliorhinidae > Scyliorhinus > Scyliorhinus canicula. The sequence goes on from NC_052164.1 coordinate 28,065,644, forward strand.
TTTAATATCACTCAAATTTAGTCGACACAATGGCAAAGTGATTAGCACTACTACCTCACAGTGCTGAGGACCCGTGTTCAATCCTGGCCCCGGCTCACTATCCATGTGGAGTTTGAAAATTCACCCCTTGTCTCCATTGGCCTCACCCCCACAAACCAAAGATGTGCAGGGTAGGTCAATTGGCCATGGTAAATTGCCCCTTAATTGGGAAAAAAAGAATTGGGCACTTGAATTTTTCTTTAAAATCACTCAAGTTCATTGGAAAATGAACAAGTTCACTGGTCCCAGGATAGTCAATATAACATTCCTGCTGCAGCCACTGCTGCGAGATAAACCTAAAGTTCATTGCAGTTGTTGCATGATATTGAAAGAAAGAACTTGCATTTATATAGCAATCTCCGCAACCTGAGGATGTTCTAATGCACATTACGGCCACAAAGTACTCCTGAGGTCCAGTTATTAGTATAATAAGAACATAAGAACTAGGAGCAGGAGTAGACCATATGGCCCCTCGAGCCTGCTCCGCCATTCAATGAGATCACGGCTGATCTTTTGTGGACTCAGCTCCACTTTCCGGCCTGAACACCATAACCCTTAATCCCTTTATTCTTCAAAAAACTATCTATCTTTACCTTAAAAACATTTAATGAAGGAGCCTCAACTGCTTCACTGGGCAAGGAATTCCATAGATTCACAACTCTTTGGGTGAAGAAGTTCCTCCTAAACTCAGTCCTAAATCGACTTCCCCTTATTTTGAGGCTATGTCCCCTAGTTCTGCTTTCACCCGCCAGTGGAAACAACCTGCCCGCATCTATCCTATCTATTCCCTTCATAATTTTAAATGTTTCTATAAGATCCCCCCTCATCCTTCTAAATTCCAATGAGTACAGTCCCAGTCTACTCAACCTCTCCTCATAATCCAACCCCTTCAGCTCACTAACACCTTATACAATTGCAACATAACCTCCCTAGTCTTAAACTCCATCCCTCTAGCAATGAAGGACAAAATTCCATTTGCCTTCTTAATCACCTGTTGCACCTGTAAACCAACTTTCTGTGACTCATGCACTAGCACACCCAGGTCTCTCTGCACAGCGACATGCTTTAATATTTTATCATTTAAATAATAATCCCGTTTGCTGTTATTCCTACCAAAATGGATAACCTCACATTTGTCAACATTGTATTCCATCTGCCAGACCCTAGTGTAGCCACCGAAGTTGGCCATTCCCTAAATGCAAAATGGAGGAACGCAAAGCATTTAGGATAAAATGGACAATGTTTGCAGCACCAGCAGGCTGCACCAAGCAGGTGTGGATTCTGTCTGCTAAGAGAGCAGACAGCACTGAAACGAACATTCCGCATACTAATGAGGCAATCTCCGGGATAGTTAGCATATTAATGGAACGATTCCAGAGACAATGGACACAAATGGGGAAGTAACTGCAACATTGTAAAGAATACCAGACACCCCGGCACCAGCGGGTTTCAAAAACAAAGAGCCTGAAAGCCCGCCCAGTAGCTAAGGAACAGCCTCAGTATTGGGGGGATTCAAACATATCGATTGGGAAGAGACCCAATCGATTCCGAGCAGGTAAGGGAGTCCGCCCAAAGGGGCGCGGATCCCTGGGACCTATAAACGACAGGTCCCATACATGGTTCATTCTTCTTGTCCAGCCCTCCTCTCTCCTTGACCAGCCCTCCCCTGTGGACCAGCACCTCGGCCAGCTTTTGCCAAGAAGACCTTGAAGGAGAGAGAGGAGAGGTTTGGGACAGCAGCCACCAGCAAGTGTCTCACAACGACCGCTACCAGAGATAGACACTCCTGACCTCTTTTAACCTATACCGACCTGAAGTCTGCAGACCAGAACAGAGCAAGAGGCTTTGTTCCCTGACCTGGCAGTTCCTTCGAGATACGGATTAGTTTATATAGCGGTAGGAATAGTTTAATCCTTTTAGCGTGTGCATGGGTAGTTTTATAATTGTATTATAATAAACTCAGTTGTTTGAACTTACTAATTGGTGTATGGTTTTATTGCTTTGAACTTCACCTTGAAACTTGTGGCGGTATCTTAACGACACCAGGCGACTCCAGAGCTAAATAACGAAACAGAGCCAAATTGAGTGTTAAGCACACTCACCCAGAACGAGCAACACTAGCCCATTCACTTAACCTACCAAATCCCTCTGCAGACTTCCAGTATCCTCTGCACTTTTCACTTTACCACTCACCTTAGTGTCATCTGCAAACTTGGACACATTGCCCTTGGTCCCCCAACTCCAAATCATCTATGTAAATTGTGAACAATTGTGGGCCCAACACGGATCCCTGAGGGACACCACTAGCTACTGATTGCCAACCAGAGAAACACCCATTAATCCCCACTCTTTGCTTTCTATTAATTAACCAATCCTCTATCCATGCTGCTACTTTACCCTTAATGCCATGCATCATTATCTTATGCAGCAACCTTTTGTGTGGCATCTTGTCAAATCCAGAAATACCACATCCATTGGCTCCCCGTTATCTACTGCACTGGTAATGTCCTCAAAAAATTCACTAAATTAGTTAGGCATGACCTGCCCTTTATGAACCCATGCTGCGTCTGCCCAATGGGACAATTTCTATCCAGATGCCTCGCTATTTCTTCCTTGATGATAGATTCCAGCATCTTCCCTACTACCGAAGTTAAGCTCACTGGCCTATAATTTCCTGCTCTCTGCCTACCTCATTTTTTAAACAGTGGTGTCACGTTTGCTAATTTCCAATCCATCGGGACAACCCCAGAGTCTAGTGAATTTTGGTAAATCATCATTAGTGCATCTGAAATTTCCCTAGCCATCTCTTTTAGCACTCTGGGATGCATTCCATCAGGGCCAGGAGACTTGTCTATCTTTAGACCCATTAGCTTGCCTATCACTACCTCCTTAGTGTTAACAATCATCTCAAGGTCCTCACCAGTCATAGCCTCATTTCTATCAGTCACTGGCATGCTATTTGTGTCTTCCACTGTGAAGACCGACCCAAAAAACCTGTTCAGTTCCTCAGCCATTTCCTCATCTCCCATTATTAAATCTCGCTTCTCATCCTCTAAAGGACCAATATTTACCTTAGCCACTCTTTTTTGTTTTATATATTTGTAGAAACTTTTACTATCTGTTTTTATATTCTGAGCAAGTTTACTCTCATAATCTATCTTCCTCTTCTTTATAGCTTTTTTAGAAGCTTTCTGTTGCCCCCTAAAGATTTCCCAGTCCTCTAGTCTCCCACTAATCTTTGCCACTTTTTTCCTTCAATTTGATACTCTCCCTTATTTCCTTAGATATCCACGGTCGATTTTCCCTCTTTCTACTGCCCTTCCTTTTTGTTGGTATAAAACTTTACTGAGCACTGTGAAAAATCGCTTGGAAGGTTCTCCACTGTTCCTGAACTGTTCCACCATAAAGTCTTTGCTCCCAGTCTACCTTAACTAGTTCTTCTCTCATCCCATTGTAATCTCCTTTGTTTAAACACAAAACACTAGTATTTGATTTTACTTTCTCACCCTCCATCTGTATTTTAAATTCCACCATATTGTGATCGCACCTTCCGAGAGGATCCCTAACTATGAGATCATGAATCAATCTTGTCTCATTACACAGGACAAGATCTAGGACCGCTTGTTCCTTCATAGGTTCCATTACATACTGTTCTAGGAAACTATCGCAGATACATTCTATAAACTCCTCCTCAAGGTTGCCTTGACCAACCTGGTTAAACCAATCGACATGTAGATTAAAATCCCCCATGATAACTGCTGTACCATTTCTACATGCATCAGTTATTTCTTTGTTTATTGCCTGCCCCACCATAATGTTACTATTTGGTGGCTGATAGACTACTCCTATCAGTGACTTTTTCACCTTACTATTCCTGATTTCCACCCATATGGATTCAACCTTATCCTCCATAGCACCGATGTCATCCCTTACTATTGCCCGGATGTCATCCTTAAATAACAGAGCAACACCACCTCCCTTACCATCCACTCTGTCCTTCCGAATAGTTTGATACCCTCGGATATTTAACTCTCAGTCATGACCATCCTTTAACCATGTTTCAGTAATGGCCACTAAATCATAGTCATTCACGATGATTTGTGCCATCAACTCATTTACTTTATTCCGAATACTACGAGCATTCAGGTAAAGTACACTTATGTAGTTTGTTTTTTACCTCTGTTTTGAATCTTAACATCTCCAGTTTTATTCATTTTAGTATTACTGGGCCTATTCACTGAGCTCCCCTCAGTCACTGTACCTTGTACTGTCGCCCTTTTTGATTTTTGACTATGTCTTCTCTGTCATGCACTTTTCCCCTTACTTCCTTTTGCTTCTGTCCCTGTTTTACTACCTTCCAACTTCCTGCATCGGTTCCCATCCCCCTGCCACATTAGTTTAAACCCTCCCCAACAGCTCTAGCAAACATCGGTTCCAGTCCTGCCCAGGTGCAGACCGTCCGGTTTGTACTGGTCCCACCTCCCCCAGCACCGGTCCCAATGCCCCAGGAATTTGAATCCCTCCCTCTTGCACTATCTCTCGAGCCACGCATTCATCCTATCTATCCTGACATTCCTACTCTGACTAGCTCGTGGCACTGGTAGAAATCCTGAGATTATTACCTTTGAGGTCCTACTTTTTAGTTTAACTCCTAACTCCCTGAATTCCGCTTGTAGGACCTCATCCCGTTTTTTACCTATATCGTTGGTGCCGATGTGCACCACGACAACTGGCTGTTCACCCTCCCCCCCCCCCCCCCCCCCCCCCCCCCCCCCCCAGAATGTCCGGCAGCCGCTCCGAGACATCCTTGACCTTTGCACCAGGGAGGCAACATACCATCCCGGAGTCTCGATTGCGTCCACAGAACCGCCTGTCTATTCCCCTTACGATCGAGTCCCCTATCACTATAGCCCTGCCATTTTTCGTCCTGTCCTGCTGTGCAGCAGAGCCAGCCACGGTGCCATGAACCTTGCTGCTGCCTTTCCCTGGTGAGCCATCTCCCTCAAACAGTATCCAGTAACTGTTTTGCAGGAAGATGACCGCAGGGGACACCTGCACTGCCTTCCTACTCTTGCTCTGTCTTTTGGTCACCCATTTGCTATCTCCCTCACTAACTTTCACCTGCGGTGTGACCAACTCGCTAAACGTTCTATCCACGACCTCCGCAGCAATGCGGATGCTCCAAAGTGAGTCCATCCGCAGCTCCAGAGCCGTCAAGCGGTCTAACAGGAGCTCAAACTGGACACACTTTTTGCACGTGAAAGATCCAGGGACAGTGGACGTGTCCCTGAGCTCCCACATCGCACACGAGGCACATGACACGGGTCTGGGATCTCCTGCCATGTCTTAAACTTAGGTAAACTTATACAACTACAATTTCAAAGTAAAAATAAATAAATTAGACAATGAAAAGAAAAACTACTTACCAGTCACTTACCAGGGTTAAAAAGCACCTCTGAAAAAGCACCTTCTCTCACTCTGCACCGAATTACCTCACTGCACCAAATTACCAAGTTGCAATTCCCACTCTGGATGTGCCTCACTCCGGCTGTGTCTCCTTGAAAAGCGCAAGCCTTTGTAGGAAACAAGATTCACAAAATGTCCCCACAAACATCACAGAGGTGATCTGAGTGTTCCTTAAGGAGTGCTGGTTGAGGAACATATTTCAGAAAATTAATTCATGGGATGTGGGCATCGCTGGCTAGGCCAACATTCAATGTGCATCCTTAAAACTGCCTTGAGCAGCTGGTGGTGAGCTGCCTTCGTGAACCGCTTAAATCCATGCGGTGTACGTACTGCCACATCGCTGTTAAGGAGCCAGTTCCAGGATTTAGACCTAGTGACAGTGATGGAATGATGCTATTTTTCCAAGTCAGGATGGTGAGTGGCTTGGAGGGTAACCTCCAGGTGGTGGTGTTCCCATGTGTCTGCTGCCCTTGTCCTTCCAGATGGTGATGGTCATGGGTATGGACGATGCTGCCTAAGGAGCCTTGATGAGTTCCTGCACTTCATCTTGCAGATGATGCACATGGTTGCTACTGTGCATCGGTGGTTGAGGGATTGAATGTTTGTGGAAGGGGTGCTAACCAAGCGAGGTGTTATGTTCTGGATGGTGTTGAGCTTCTTGAATGTTCTTGGAGCTGCAATCATCCAGGCAAGTAGAAAATATTCTGTCACATTACTGATTTGTGCCTTATGGATGGTGGAGAGGGTCTAGGGAGTCAGGAGTTGACACAGGATTCCTAGCCTCTGACCTGCTCTTGTAGCCACAGTATTTCTATGGCTAGTTCAGCTTCTGGTCAATGATAACCCCTAGGTTGTTGATAATGGGGGATTCAGCGATGGTAATGCCATTGAATTTCAAGAGGTGATGGGTTGATTCTCTTTTGCTGGAGATGGTCATTGCCTGGCACTTGTGTGTCATTGATATTATGTAACTGACTTGTTAGCCCAAGCATAGATATTGTCCAGGTGTGGCTGCATTTGGACATGAATTGCTTCAGTATCTGAGTAGTCACAAATGGTGCTGAACATTGTGCAATGATTAGTGAACATTGCCACTTCTTACCTTATGGTGGAAGGAAGGTCATTAATTAAACAGCTGAAGATGGTTGGACCTAGAAAACTACCCTGAGGACTTACTGCAGCGATGTGCTGGAGCTGAGATGATTGACCTCCCAACAATTACAACCACCTACGTCTGTGATAGGAATTACTCCAACCAATGGAGGCTTTTACCCCTGATTCCCATTGAATCCAGTTTTGCTACAGCTCCTTGATTCCATACTTGGTCAAATGCTGCAATGATGACAGGGGCAGTCACTCTCACATCACCTCTGGAGTTTAGCTTTTTTGTACATGTTTAAAACAATGAGAGGAGACCTTATTGAGACATATAGGTTTGCCAGGGAATTTGATAGGGTAGATGCTGAAAGGTTGTTTCCTCTTGTTGGAGGTCTAGGACCAGAGGGTGTAATCTCAGAATAAGGGACCATCCATTTAAAACAGAGATGAGGAAGAATTTCTTCTCTTAGAGGGTAGTGAATCCATGGAATTCTACACTGCAAAGGGATGTAGAAGATGGATCATTAAGAATGTTCAAGACTGAGATAGACTGATTGTTAATCAGCAAGGAAATCATGGATTATGGGGATAAGGCGGGGAAGCGAAGATGAAGATTATTGGATCATGATTATTAGTCATGATCCCAATGAATGGTAGAGCAGACATGATGGGCCGAATCGCCTACTTCTGCTCCTACATCTTATAGTCTTATGGTCTTTGGCTGGGGATCTCCAGAAGAGGCCGAGATGGATCATCTACTCAGCAAGTTTGGCTGAAGATTGTTGCAAATGCCTTATCTTGTGCACTTATGTGCAGGGCTCCCATCATTGAGGTTGGAGATATTTGTGGAGCCTCGTCCTCTGGTAGGTTGTTTAATTGTTTACCACCATTCACGACTGGATGTGGCAGGACTGGAGAGCTTAGTTTAGATCCATTGGTTTGTGGAATCGACTAGCGTTCTCTGTCAGTTGTTGCTCATGCAGTTTGGCATGCAAGTAGTCCTATGTTGTAACTTCACAAGGCAGACACTTCATTTTTAGAAGTGCCTGGTGCTGCTCCTGGCAGGCCCTTCTGCACTCTTCATTGAACCAGGGTGATTTAACAGTTTGGATCAGAAATTGGCTAGCTGATAGAAGACAAAGAGTGGTGGTTGATGGGAAATGCTCTGACTGGTGTCCAGTTACTAGTGGTGTACCACAAGGATCTGTTTTGGGGCCGCTGCTGTTTGTCATTTTTATAAATGACCTGGAGGAGGGCGTAGAAGGATGGGTGAGTAAATTTTCAGATGACACTAAAGTCGGTGGAGTTGTGGACAGTGCAGAAGGATGTTACAAGTTACAGAGGGACATAGCTAAGCTGCAGAGCTGGGCTGACAGGTGGCAAATGGAGTTTAATGCAGAAAAGTGTGAGGTGATTCATTTTGGAAGGAAAAACAGGAAGACAGAGTACTGGGCTAATGGTAAGATTCTTGGTAGTGTGGACGAGCAGAGATCTCGGTGTCCATGTCCATAGATCCCTGAAAGTTGCCACCCAGGTTGAGAGGGTTGTTAAGAAGGCGTACGGTGTGTTAGCTTTTATTGGTAGAGGAATTGAGTTTCGGAGCCATGAGGTCATGTTGCAGTTGTACAAAACTCTGGTGCGGCCGCATTTGGAGTATTGCATGCAGTTCTGGTCGTCACATTATAGGAAGGATGTGGAAGCATTGGAAAGGGTACAGAGGAGATTTACAAGGATGTTGCCTGGTATGGAGGGAAGATCATATGAGGAAAGGCTGAAGGACTTGAGGCTGTTCTCGTTAGAGAGAAGAAGGTTAAGAGGTGACTTAATTGAGGCATACAAGATGATCAGAGGATTAGATAGAGTGGACATTGAGAACCTTTTTCCTCAGATGGCGATGTCCAGCACGAGGGGACATAGCTTTAAATTGAGGGGAGATAGATATAGGGCAGATGTCAGAGGTAGGTTCTTTACTCAGAGAGTAGTAAGGGCATGGAATGCCCTGCCTGCAACAGTAGTGGACTTGCCAACACTAAACGCATTCAAATGGTCATTGGATAGGCATATGGACGATAAGGGAATAGTGTAGAGGGACTTTAGAGGGGTTTCACAGGACGGCGCAACATCGAGGGCCGAAGGGCCTGTACTGCACTGTAATGTTCTATGTTCTATGTTCTAATTCTATTCTATTTAGTATGGTGCCATGTAATATGATGGAGCCATTTAACATCATGGAGGATTTCCTCAATGTGAAGACAGGAGTTGTCTCCAAAAGGACTATCTCCTGGTCACCTCACAGGATACTGTCACGGACAAATGCATCTGTGGCAGGCAGGCTGATGAGGATAAGGCCAAATATATTCTTGCTTTTTGTTGGTCCTCTCACCACCTGCCACAGACTCAGACAAACAGCTATGTCTTTTAGGACTCCACCAGCTCTATTTGTAGTGGTGCTATCGAGCCACTCAATATGATGGCCATTTAAGTCCACCACCCAAAATACTTTATGTGCCCTTGCCACCCACAGTGCTTCCTCCAAGTGGTGTTCAACATGGAGGAGTACTGATTCATCAGCTGAGCAGATGGGGATGGGGTAGGGGGGGGTGAAGTGCATTATGTGATAATCAGCAGGAAGTTTCCTTGACCATGTTTGACCTGATGCCATGAGATTTCATGGAGTCAATGTTGAGGTCTCTAAGGGCAACTCCCTCTTGACTGTCTAGCACTGTGTTATCTCCTCTGCTGGGCTGGGTCTGTCCTATTGGTGGGACAGGATGTACCCAGTGTTGGCGGTGACTGGAGCATTGTCTGTAAATTGTGATTCCATGTGTATGATTTTTTGACACAATCCCCCAAATGTTAGTAAGGAGGACTGAATTTGCAGTTGTCGTTTCTGGTACCGAAGTCGATGTCGGGTGGTCCATCTGGTTTCATTCCTTGTTGACTTTCTAGCGGTTTGATAAAACTGAGTGATTTCCTGGTCATTTCAGAGGGCATTCAAGAGTTAATCGCACTGCTGTGGGCCTGGAGTCGCAGGCAGGCCAGACCAGGTAAGGATGGCAGATTTCCTACCCTAAAGGATATTAGTGAATTAGATCGGTTTTGCCAATGATTTCATGATCATCATTAGACTTTTAATTCCAGATTTATATTCACTGAATTAAAAATAATAATAATTTACAGGATGTGGGCGTTGCTGATTAGGCCAGCATTTATTGCCCATCCCTAGTTGCCCTTCAGAAGATGTTGGGTTGCCTTCTTGAACCGCTGCAGTCTTTGAGGTGTAGGTAAACCCACTGTGCTCTTGGGGATGGAGTTTGGAAGGTGCTGTCCAAGGAACCTTGGTGAGTTACTGCAGTGTATCTTGTCAATGGCTGCCACTGTTCATCGGTGGAGGAGGGTTTTAATGTTTGTGGAAGGGGCAGCAATCAAGCGAGCTGCTTTGTCTTGGATGGTGTCTGCCTCGAGTGTTGTTGGAGCTGCACTCATCCAGGCAAGTGGAGAGTATTCCATTACACTCCTGACTTGTGCCTTGTAAATGGTGGACAGGCTTTGGGGGATCAGGAGGTGAGTTACTTGCTGTAGGATTCCTAGCCTTTGATCGGCCCTGATAACCACCGTATTAATATTGCTAGTCCAGTTCAGTTTTTGATCAATGGTAACTCCCAGAAAGTTGACTGTGGGGAATTCAGCAATGGTAATGCCATTGAATATCACGGGGCGGTGGTCAGAGGATGGTCATTGCCTGGCACTTTGTGGCACGAATCTAACTTGCTACTTGTCAGCCCAAGCCTGGATATTGTCTAGGTCTTGCTGCATTGGAGATGGACTGCTTCATTATCTGAGGAGTCGCAAATGGTGTTGAACATTGAGCAGTCATCGCAAACATCCCCACTTCTGGCTTATGACGGAAGGAAGGTCATTGATGAAGCAGCTGAAGATGATGGCCGAGGACACTACCCTGAGGATCTCCTGCAGTGATGTCCTGGAACTGAGATGATTGAACCCCAACCACCACAACCATCTTCCTTTGTGCCAGGTATGACTCCAACCAGCGGAGAATTTCCCCCCTGATTCCCATTGACTCCATAGAACATAGAACAGTACAGCACAGAACAGGCCCTTCAGCCCTCGATGTTTGTGCCGAGCAATGATCACCCTACTCAAACCCACGTATCCACCCTATACCCGTAACCCAACAACCCCCCCCTTAACCTTACTTTTATTAGGACACTACGGGCAATTTAGCATGGCCAATCCACCTAACCCGCACATCTTTGGACTGTGGGAGGAAACCGGAGCACCCGGAGGAAACCCACGCACACAGGGGGAGGACGTGTAGACTCCACACAGACAGTGACCCAGCCGGGAATCGAACCTGGGACCCTGGAGCTGTGAAGCATTTATGCTAACCACCATGCTACCCTGCTGCCCCTAAGTTTAGCCCCTGCGCCTTGATGCCATACTGGGTCAAATGCTGCCTTGATGTCAAGGGCAGTCACTTTCACCTCACCTCTGGCATTCAGCTCTTTTGTGCATACATAGATATATAGAAGATAGGAGCAGGACGAGGCCTTTCGGCCCCTTGAGCCTGCTCCACCATTTATCACGATCATGGTTGATCATCCAACTCAATAGCCTAATCCTGCTTTCTCCCCTTAACCTTTGATCCCATTCTCCCCAAGTGCTATATCTAGCCCCTCTTGAATATATTCAATGTTTTAGCATCAATTACTTCCTGTGGTAATGAATTGCATGAGCTCACCACTCTTTGGGTGAAGAAATGTCTCCTCATCTCAAATGTCCGAAATGGTTTACCCTGAATCCTCAGACTGTGACCCCTGGTTCTGGACACATCCATCATTGGTAACAGCTTCCCTGCATCTACCCTGTCTAGTCCCGTTAGAATTTTATAAGTCTCTATGAGATCCCCCTCATTCTTCTGAACTCCAGTGAGAACAATCCTAACCTAGTCAATCTCTCCTCATATGACAGTCCTGCCATCCCTGGAATCAGTCTGGTAAACCTTCGCTGCATTCCCTCGAGTGAAAGAACATCCTCCCTCAGAAAAGGAGACCAAAACTGCACACTGTATTCTAGGTGTGGTCTCACCAAGGCCCAGTATAATTGCAGCAACACATCCCTGCTTCTGTACTTGAAACCTCTCGCAATGAAGGCCAACAGCCTTCTTTACCGCCTGCTGCACCTACATGCGTACCTTCCGCTATTGGTGCACTAGGACACCCAGGCCCGTTACACATTCCCTTTCCCAATTTACAACCATTCAGGTAATAATTTGCGTTCCTGTTTTTGCTTCCAAAGTCAATAAACTCACACTTATCCAAATTATACTGCATCTGCCATTGATTTGCCCACTCTCCCAACCTGTCTAGGTCATGCTGTACGATCCCTGCATCCTCGTCACAGTTCACCCTCCCACCCAACTTGATATCATCTGCAAACTTTGAGATGTTACATTTTGTTCCCTCATCCAAATCATTAATATATATTGTGAATAGCTGGGGTCCCAGCACAGATCCCTGTGGCACCCCATTAGTTACTGCCTGCCAATTTGAAAAAGACCCATTAATTCCTACTCTTTGTTTCCTTTTTGCCCACCAGTTTTCTATCCGCCTCAATACACTTACCCCAATCCCATGTGCTTTAATTTTGCACAATAATCTCTTATGCGGGACTTTGTCAAATGCCTTCTGAAAGTCCGAATATACCACATCGACTGGCTCCCCCTTGTCAACTGTACTGGTTACATCTTCAAAGAATTCCAACAGATTTATCAAGCATGATTTCCCTTACATAAATCCATGCTAACTCTGACTGATCCTGAAACTGCTTTCTAAATGTTCCACTACAAAGTCCTTGACAATGGATTCAAGAATTTTCCCCACTACCGATGTTAGGCTTAGTGGTCTATAATTCCTGCTTTCTCTCTACCTCCCTTTTTGAATATTGGAGTGGCATGAGCTACTCTGCAATCTGCAGGGACTGTTCCAGAGTCTATAGAATCCCGGAAGATTACCACCAATGCATCCACTATTTCCAGAGCCACCTCCATAAGCACTCTGGGATGCAGATTCTCAGGCCCTGGGGATTTATCCGTATTCAATGCCATCAATTTTCCCAGCACCATCTCTCTGCTAATGTTGATTTCCCTCAGTTCTTCCCTCTCACTAAACCTTTCATTCTCTAACATTTCTGGTATCTGATTTGTGTCCTCTTTTGTGAAGACAAAACCAAAGTATGTATTCAATTGCTCAACCATTTCTTTGTCCCTTATTATGCATTCCCCTGTTCTGGCTGTAGGGGACCTACATTTCTCTTTACCAATCTCTTTCTCCTCACATATCTATAGAAACTCTTAGTGTCAGTCTTTATGTTCCCTGCAAGCTTACTGTACTGTACTTTCGTACTGTACTTTCTCCTTCTTAATCAATCCCTTCGTACTGCTTTGCTGAATTCTAAACTGCTCGCAATCCTCAGACCTATTATTTTTCTTGGCCAATCTGTATGCTTCTTCCTTGGATCGGATACTCTTTCTAATTTCCTTTGTAAGCCATGGATTGGCCCTCTTACCCATTTTGCTTTTGTGCCAGACAGGAATGAACAGTTGCTGTAGTTCCCCCATGTGTTCCTTGAATGTTTGCCATTGCCTATCCACTGTTATCCCTTTGAGTAAGCATGTTTCAGTCAAGGCTGTAATGAGGTTAGGAGCTAAGTGATCCTGGCAGAACCCAAACTGAGCATCCATGAGCAGGTTATTGCTGATTAAGTGCCACTTGATAGCAGTGTTCCTGACTCCTTCCATAATTTTGCTGATGGTGGAGAGTAGACTGATAGGGTGGTAATTGGTTGGATTGGGTTTGTCCTGTTTCTTGTGTACAGAACATACTACGGCAATTATCACATTCCTGGGTAAATGCCAATGTTGTAGCTGTACTGGAAAAGTTTGGCTTGGGGTACGGCCAGTTCTGGAACACAAGTCTTCAGTACTATTGCCGGGATATTGTCAGGGCCCACAGCCTTTGCAGTATCCAGTTCCTTCAGCCGTTTCTTGATGTCACGTGGAGTGAATTGTATTGGCTAAAGGCTGACATCTGTAATGCCAGGGACCTCCGGGGGAGACCGAGACGTATCATCCACTTGACACTTCTGGCTGAAGAATTCAAATTCAAATTCCGCCATCTGTCTCGGTGAGATTCAAAGCCTGGCCCCCAGAAAGCTACCCTGGGTCTCTGGATTACTAGTCCAGTGACAATATCACTACGCCACCACCTCCCAGAATACTTGCTCCTCCTTGAACAGTGCCTTGTGATCAGTTACATCCACTTGTGAAGCCTGAGACAGCATGGGGGAACGCATGGGTTGAATCACCCATCCTAGATTCTGTGTCCATATCTCTGGAATGGGCCTTGAACACACACAACCTTCTGACTTAGAATTGAGAATGCTGTTATTGAGCCATATTGCACATTTTAAAAAAATCTCACTTTTATTTATGGTAATCCATCAGTGCTGTATTTAAATAAAGGTGTGGTAAAATTAGGAGCGCCATCGAATTAATTATTTTAATTATATCGCAACATTATCCCAGAAAGAAAAGGCCTAGGGATTTAGCAGCACAGTCATACAGAGCAAATATATTAACAAATAACTATCATGATCGCAACCTGGAAGTGTTAGACCTATTGTGGTTTATTTCTATGATTACATAACTAGCAAAGGACAAGAAAAATATAATACAATTAGAGTAAAACGGTTACCTATATACAGGCTAATGCTGTCCCGAGGGCTTTCTGGGCTACATGTTAAATAAACTTGATTGGGAGAGGTTTATGTCATTGATGTAAATAATTTGCAAATGTAATCATTCGAACTCTTGTCCTTGTGTATTGTTGGGAGCTTAGCAGAATTATAGAGGATGACTGGGAATGATTAAAACGCAGTAATCTCATTCAAGAGGTTTAGACATTATTATAAACCATGAACGCAAAGCTGGAGTGGTTTATCATTAACAGCTGAATCCCATGATAAAATAAAAGCCTCGAGGCTATCCCCACAATTTTATAATATTGGCAAGGCTATGGAGGCCTGTGTTATTCATTTTTCAGATTTGTTTATTCTGCTTGCCACTGGAGGCTGGAAGAAACACGCTCTGTGAAAGATGGGTTGAATGGCTGAATGGAAGATTTCTTCATGCTTCTATTTTTCATCCAATTCGCACCGTAGCCCCGACAGCACAGCCCACCTCCCACCTCCCACCTCCCACTTACTTTCCTCTGAGCTCATTTGCCATGGTACAGTTCTATGGGCAGAGTCCATTGCAAACTTATAGTTAAGGCTGAGCTTCATATGTGATTTCTGGCAGTCGTTGCAGCTCTTCCAGTCTGAGCAAGTGGTGATGGGCTGGTATGAAGGTACCATAGCTTAGCCTTGCATTTAGCAGTGCACTGACTAGCTTTGCTTTCATGGATAATTTAGCAGTTTGGAGTTAATATTACAATAAGTGCTGGTGCTGACTTTTGTTTGGTTGGGTGACAGAACTTTTTCTGGATTTGCCCATATTAAAGGATTAAACAATTCCAAAGCTAAACTAGAAATATTGTATTGTCTTTGGCTTCTTACATTGTGCCCTTAATTACCACTACAGCCCCTTTAGTATAATAGTTCGCCACTGGAGAACGCTTAAGTACAATCAACATTTGCGTACTGTACTGCACATATTTGCTGCCCCACTGTACAGCTTGTGAAACCTGATCTTCTTTTATGTGTTAAGTTACTGTATCTACAGTACATACCATTGTTACAACCACAGGTTCCTTTCATGTCACATTACCTTGTCTTAACTTTGTACCAATAATCAAGTGACTTTGGTTTGTACAATGTAAACAGTGACTATTTTGTAAACTATGCTGAACTAAATTGCGTTGTAAAGCTTGCTACAGAAGATATATTTATTTCCCTCTCAGTTAAACACTCCTATAGATTCAACCTGAGCACCACACAAAGAGCGGTAAATATTCACCATCAAAGGATACTGCTGCCCTTTAAACAGTAGGTGGTCTAAATCCCATTTTTAATGAAGGTACTACACATGGGCAACTTGCTCTTGGCAGTGCATTCACTTGGCGATTAAGAACATTTTCTATTTTAAGTATATTTGAGCTAATCTTAAAATGTCACCATGGTACACTTTGGGCGTTAGCCTTGACTCAGTGGCAGCAATTGCGCTTCTGAATCAATAGACTTTAGGTTCGTGTCCACTCCTGATACTTGAATACATATTCCAAGCCAACTCATCAGAGCCCGAGTGAAGAAGTGTTGTCATTAAGATCAGATGTTAATTGCAGCTCTCTCACTGGACGTAAAAAAAAAATCTCATGGTATTTGAAGAAGAGCCGGTGTGTTATCCCGATGCCCAAGGCTTTATTTGTGTCTCCACCAACACTACTAAAACAGACTACAGTATCTGGTCATTAACCGATTGTGGAACCTTGCTGTGCATATGTTGCCCTCTGTGTTTCACTGTTACAGCGCTGAATATACTTCAAAGGTTTTTAATTGATTACAAAATGCTTTGGGAGAATCCTGAAGTTGTGAAAGACACTGTACAAAATGCAAGTTTTTTTCTTTAGCATTATAATAATATGTAAATAATCCAAGAGGTCTCCTCAGCTCATCTTTTAGATCATCAAAATTTTTTAAAATATTACCCAAGTTGCAGATTCAATAGCGCACCAGTTCAGAAAGTGTTCCACACACATGAAAACAAAACCTCAGCTCAGACTGCTTTCAGAATGAATCTACAACTTGAGATGTTTGTAAGATATTCTTGAAATACGTCAACTCGTAACAACTCACATTTATATGGTACTTTTGAAGTAGTAAAACGTTGGAAGACTCTTTGTGGGAGCTTTCTCAATCAAAAACTGAAATCGATCTGCATAAGGAGAGGTTAGAAAAGGTGCTGTCTGTTTTAAAGAGCGCTGCAAAGAAGGAGGGAGAAATAAATAGGGTGGAACTGTCTAGGGAAGGAATTTCAGGGCTTAGGGCCCATGCAACTGAAAGCACGGCTGCTAATGATGGAGCGATCAGAAACTTAACTGGACCGGCCACTCTGGCTATGAGATCAGGACAGAGGCTCAGAATTCTGCGGTGTGTAACTCTGCTCCTGACACCACAAACCCTGTTCACCTCCTCTACAAGGCACAAATCAGGAGTGTGATGGAATACTCTCCCTTTGCCTGATGGGCGCACTCAAGAAGCTCAACACCTTCCAGAACAAAGCAGCCTGATTGATCAGCACCCCTTCCACCACTCTAAATGTTCACTCCTTCTGCCACAGTGGCAGCAGTGTGTTCAAGATGCACTGCAGCAACTGGCCAAGTCTCTTTTGACAGCACCTTCCAAATACACGACCACTACCATCCAGAACGGCAAGACAGCAAATGCGTAGGAGTACCAGCACCTGAGATTTCTCTTCCAAGCCACATACCATCCTGACTTGAAACTATATCGCTGTTCCTTCACCATCACTGGGTCAACATCCTAGAATTCCCATCCCAACAGCACTGTGGATGTACCTGCATCACACGAACTCCAGCAGTTCAAGAATGCCACTCACCATAACCTTCTGAAGGGTAAGTTGGGATGACCTTGCCAATGATGCTCACATCCCATGAATGATCAGCAAAATGTAAAATTTGGGTTGCATTGACCACAGGCTGTTTGATATTACCCAGTTACAAAGGCTTTGTCCGACCTTTTTGGGGAGAGGTATCTCCTTGTGCCAGGAAGCTTACACTCGGCAGCATTTTGTTAAAAGACACACATAGTGAAAACACATTTTTCTATTTGTGTTCTCTGGTCAAGCCTCTGCATTCTGGAGCAGCATTTCCCACCATTTAATATGCCAGCAGGTATATGAAGATCATAAACTTTATTTCAAATTGTGAATTGTGATTTGTAACACCCATTAGGGACCTAAAACTCAAAAGGTATGCATAATACGAATTGTCACATAACTTTTGGATCATTTAACATCAATTATCTTAATTAAATTAGTAACATGGCAGCTGACAAAGTGGCACAGTGGGAGCAACGTCATTTAACCTCTGGGACCTGGGTTTGAAACCAGCTCAAGTTGATGCAACAAAAACCTTTTCTGGAAGCTGGCTGCAAGTCTGCTACAATATATTAGTATCCAACTAATTTCCAAGTGGACTTGAAATCACAGTCTGAAACCTCCTCCAATGGTCATTAACTGGCTTTCTTTGCTCAAGAAACCATTCAGCCAACTCAAATAGGCAAGAGAACTGGAACACTGGCATAGACTTTTCTGAAATAGAGGTTAATGCAATGTGTACGGAAATAGAGGTTAATGCAATGTGTACGGAAACATTTGAGGGCGCTTTATCCTCCATTTAACGTGTATTAGAATTGATTTGGGGGTGCTTCAGTTAATATCAGATGTCAAAAAAAGAAGGGTTCCAGTTCACAGTATTAATATCCCTCAACAATATAGATATTAATAAATACAAATACTGTGATGTACAGTGATTTCTAAAAATAAATTTAGAGTACCCAATTATTATTTTTTCCAATTATGGGGGAATTTAACGAGACCAGTCCACCTACCCTGGGTTGTGGTGGGTGAGACACACGCAGACACGGGAAGAAACTCCACATGGAAATAAAAACAGAAAGTATTGGAAAAGTTCAGCAGGTTGGACAGCATCTGTGGCGACACATGAGAGGTAATGGCCCATAACATCTAACAAGCCACAAGCCACAAACTGACATGTCTGAGATAGAAAAATGCGCACATATCTGCTGTCAGAAATCGTGGTGAACCTTCCTCTTCCAGGAGCAGCCTCCGGCCTCCAGTGCGACAGTCTACCCAGACTCCTGTGCGGCGCATTTTCGATGTAGCCACATCCCCTTGTGACATAGCAGTTATGGGAACGCACATTGAGGGCAGCCATTTAAACTGCAGGTTTATATTGAAGACAACAGGCAATGTATTTAACAAGTGCTTTAAAGGAATGTAGAAGTATTTTTTAACAGTATTTTTGCTCTTTCTTTTATACAGGCATTGCTGTTGTTTTTTTCAAAGTAATTTTTCATATTTTTTTATCACTAAAGGTGATTATTATAAGTGAACCTAGGTTTTGCTATTTGCTTTAAACCTGTGAAACTATTTAAATCTTCACAATATTATAATATGACTTTACATGTGGCATGATTAAAAGTGTTTGTATGTTTTTTTTAAATAAATTTGGAGTACCCAATTCTTTTTCCCAAATTAAGGGGCAATGGTATGGCCAATTCACCTACCCTGCACATGGGGAGAATGTGCAAACCCCACACAGACAGTGACCCGGGACCAGGAATGAACTCCAGTCCTCAGCGCTGTGAGGCAGCATTGCTAACCACTGCGCCACCGTGCCGTCCCGTGTTTGTATGTTTTAATTTAGATTATGGTCATAAGATTTTAAAAGAACCCAGTGTTTTTTGCTGTCACTGTCCTTGTAGCATCTGATATTTTTTTGATTTGTGTTTATAGAATCATAGGATGCGATCTACCCGAATGGGAACAGAGTCACATAACGAGTGCGTTTAGCCGGGTGTTTCCCAGCACTCGGCGCGCCGAGAAACTCCATGCTATCGAACGGAACAATGTTCCCATTTGGGTGGATTCGGGGCCTCAGAAGGGAACTCCCCGACTCCCACTCGCTGGAACTCCTCAGTGCGGAAGGAGATTGGGACGCCATTTTTAACTGGCTTCCCGTTCTCTTGACTCCCGCCACCCCGATGTGACCCCTGAATCCCCCTGATGAGATCTACCATGCAGAATTAGTGAAGTCTTGCGACAGTAAAACTCAGTAGAAATTGGAGTTAAACTTCTCGGATGCAAACAAGAATCTTTATTGTCTCTATTTGATTCCAATTGAGAGAAACTTAAATCTATTCTCAATAAAGTCCAGCTAGCAAAAGGACTTAAAGAGAAGTAACTTATAAACAATTTAACTTTCAAAATAATACAGAAATGGTTTCTTGCTTACAGCAAAACAGCTTGCATTTACTTCAAGAGTTAGAGTCGAAAAGTGAAAATATGAAAAAAAGGATAGTGAATAGTTAGATCAAAGTATAGAACGATCCTGGATAAAGATGACCATACGGACCATCATGTTTAAGGAGAATCTTATCAGACTTTGGGCATCTATCTACATCTCTATGTCATCCTAATTGGTTTGGGTTAAAATCAAACATATTTAATTCGACGGTTAGCTGTCAATCATTAATGTGCAACATAAGTTCTGAATGTTTCATGTTTGAATATGTGTGTCTGTTATGGAATGCGATTCTGTGCTATTATCAAGACTAGTTTCTAGGGGTTTTCTGCTGACTTTGCTTTATCCACATTATGAACAATGGTGCCTTCATGTTGCTATGGTGCCTGCTTCGTTCTTGATCTGATTACTGGTCCAGCTCATTTCTTAATGTCAGACTGTCTTTGAAAATATGTTTATTAGAACAATAGCTTTTTCATCTTACTTTGTAAAAATGTTTTTATCTCCAATTAGTTTGTGCATGTGTCAGGTTTTTTGTGCCTCTGTTGAAGCTATGTGTTTTGGCATGACCTGAGGTTGAGAGTGCTCATTGTAAATGGGTATTAAAACTGGGGCTTAATATTTACACTAAATAGCCTTCCTTTACCTATCAGATTTATCAGGAAATAGTCGATTACTATCACCCCCCCCCCCCCCCCCCCCCCAAAGCTCCCCTACTCACCTATAAGGGGAACCTCATGCCCCTCTTGCACTCCCCTGCACCAACCTATGGTGCACCGGCCCGATCCCTGTTGTGGTAAAAATACCATCGTGGCACCTTTGCACTGCCAGCTTGGAACCCTGGCAATGCCCCTGCCAGCTGGCAGTGCCACCTGGGAACCTTTGTAGTGCCAGGCTGGCAGTGCCAAGATGCCCAGGTGGCAGCAGAAGTGCCAGGGTGCCACCCTGACCAGCGGGCAAGCACTGAGGGGCTTCCAATTCCCTGGGAGACCCCCACGAGTGCCGTTCCATCTGGTTCCCCATATCCAAGGGTAATGCTCCGAGGATCCGGTTTCGAGTCCCATCATGGCAGGTTGTGAAATTTAAATTCAACAAAAATTTGGAATTAAATAATCCAGTAAAAAAAACATTTCCGATTGTCATAAAAACCCATCTGGTTCACTAATGTCCTTTAGGGAAGGACAGTGGGCAGCACAGTAGCAAAAGTGATTAGCACTTGGCTTCACAGCGCCAGGGTCCCAGGTTCGATTCCCTGTTGGGTCACTGCAGAGTCTGCACGTTCTCCCCGTGTCTGTGTGGGTTTCCTCCAGGTGCTCCAGTTTCCTCCCACAGTCCAAAGACGTGCAGGTTAGGTGGATTGACCATGCTAAATTGCCCTTATCATGGCAAAAAAGATTAGGATGGGTTATTGGGTTACGGGGATAGGATGGAAGTGAGGGCTTAAGTGGGTCGGTGCAGACTGGATGGGCCGAACGGCCTCCTTCTGCACTGTCTGTGCTATGTTCTATGTTCTATTTGCCGTCCTTACTTGGTCTGGTCCACATGTGACTCCAGACCACAATAATCTGTTTTACCCCCTGTCATTGAATTCCCCATCAAATTGTTTATTAATCTTAGAAAACCTCTTGCAATTTTTAAATCTTAAATCTTCCTTTAGCTTCTCAGCTCCATTGGAAATATTGTCAGCCTCATATGGTCGCATGGGAATCAAGGGTTTTGGGGATAAGGAGGTAAAGTGGAATTGAGGATTATCATAACAGATCAACCATGATCTCATTGAATGCTGAAGCAGGCTTGATGGGCGATTGGCCTACTTCTGTTCCAACGTCTACTCATGGGAATCCACTTGGGAGCTGTGGAATGCTCACATAACTAACATTGCCAATTCCCTATTAGTGTTAGCCTTCAGCTGTGTGACCAGAGGCTGCCACGGTCAGTGGAGGTTAAAGTGACCTGCACCATATTACCAAGGACATGGGTCTGCCAAGGGTGTTCGGGGAGACTGATGGGTAGCAGCTGGAGTTGCCTCTGGTATGGGTATACACAATCCTGGCCTGTTAGACCCGCAGGTGTTGAGCCCATTACCCCGCAGCTCAGGGGTGACTCCCACCGATGGCAGCCAACTGCCCCTAACCGGGGCCGTCCCCAATTGGGGGCTACTCCACCTACCCCAAGCACTGGTGCTGCAGCCCTGGTGACCCCGGGTTGCTTTCCAAGATGGCTACTCACCTCCTCCGATCCCCACAGCAGCCATTGCACTAGCTTCACATTTCGAAATAGGTGCGCTAAAGGTCACCTCCGTGTCCGCTCGCTGGGGAGCTGGTTAGATCACGGGAGGTGGTTCAATAGGGGATTCTTCCCAATAATGAGATGGAGATTGGCTTTAAATGGTGATTATTGGTTTCTCGCAACATTGTGGCAGGATCTGGATCTCACGACCGGGAGCAGGCCACTGAGATCGGAAACTGATTGGCATCTGGAGCGGTCCCCGATTTCGGACTCTCCCACAATCTAACCAGCACACGGAGTTTCGCGCCCGGCGCAATGTGGCCGCTAGTCGCGCCCATAATTTCCAATCTCTGGCATCATCCCAGTTAGTCTCTTTAACCAGAATTCCAAAACTACGCAGTGCCCCTGTGGCTTATATCAGTTGATAAGGTTTGTACAGTATTAACATAGATTTCAGTTTGCTCAGTTATTTTTTTATTTTGGTCACTATAATGTGACCGCAGTTGTATTCTTCCAAGTGAAATAAAACATAACACAGCAACATTCTACTGCAATTACAACAATCATATTGATAGATTAAAAATTACATTCGGAGACTTTACAATAAGTAGCCTTAATCTGATACCGTACCATGGTTGGCTTCTGGTTACCAAAATGTTCTGTGCATAAGTTTGGGATTTTAAAAAAATGCACCTTTAAATCCTTTGCCAAATTACAGCTGATTTAATAAATATGACAGTTTTACAGTTCATCACTTCATACTGGTAGTTGCTTTTGACACTGGCATTTACAATATGTTAACTGTAGGCATGCTTAACTTGAATTCATGGATTCCTGCAAATGCACTTTAATTCATATTCAATCATGCAAGCATTTTAAGATTTTTAAAAATCCTATTGCCTAGAAAGTGTGATTGCACACAAAAATAGGCATGCAGTTGACACAGAGAGGGCACCAAGTTCCCTAATGCTGCCCTGACAGAGGCAATGAATAGAACTGAATTTAAGAGTTGTTAGGAAGGGATGAGGTAGAGAAGAAAGATCTTCTACTCCCTCAGGAGTTTGAAAACTCTCCAGGAAACATTGCCACAGCCAATAAAAAGAGGTAACTGAGGAGGCTGAGAGCGTCACAAAAAGTTCAATGACCTCACCAGAGTTATCAGGGGACCAATACTGCACTCTTATTGTCGACTCATACCAACCTCACAGTTCACAATACTCCCCTCCCTTACTTCCATTCATTCTCTCACAATCCCTGCACCACACTTAAATACACCTTCCTCTCATTTTATTCATGCACTCACCACCATTGTCGTCCTCACTCACATGCACATCAGCCAGTCAATCTTGATAGGGACAATCTCCAAATATCTTAACAATGCTGTCACAAATACAATTCCCTTCTTTTTTTGCTGGAGATGTTGCCCACAATCTGAATGGATTGCTCAGGAGTCAGTCCGTAAATTGATGTTTATGCTGGAACAAAGGTAGCGTTGGTGACCGACAAAGGACGGAAGAGACATGACAGTTGCTAGAAGGCAGGGCACAAACCTGCATGGTGCACTGCCAGCACTCCCAAACCAGCTGAACATTGAGGGACTGGAATCGTTTTCAACTGCTAAACGTGCCAATGGGGCACACGCAAGACAGCGTGGGTACAGTCTAACACCTTGCGCACTGGAGAAGCCTGTGAGGTGGCTGCAACCTAGTGACTGACCTCTTGCCTTTCTTTGTTCTCGCCATGAGGAATACCTTGTAAGTTCTTCCTGGTGTAGGGAACCTCGGTGACTTCCATAATACACTGGTGGAAGGTAAACTGATTTGTCACTGGTATCACCTGCTACAGCCTGAAAGGAGCCTCAGTGTGGGCATAAAGTTCTGCACTGTTCATGGAGGCAAAGTACTCTCTGGATAACCGTGCTTCTTGCTGCTCCTCCTCATCCTCCATCCCTGGTGATTGCCGCCAACCTTTTTATTGGGCAGTCAAAATCAGTTCGACACCAGGCGAATCTTCATCCCAGTAGTTTGCATTATTTTAGTGTTCGAAAGCAGAACAAATCAAAAATCCAGAAATAAAGAGCAGACTGGAATTGCAAACCAGTCAGTAACTACTGCATGATTTCTTTAACTAGAGTTGATGTAGGCTCCATCAGTAAGGTGTTGGTGCCATGATTTGCTGAGTGAGTTCAGTGCATGGTGAGTCAGCCACTGGTGCATACTAGCTGTCATAATATACACCAGTATATCATGGTGCAGACACACACTGATGGACACACACAGGGACCAATCAACATGTACAAACACCGCAGCCAATCACCAGTTAGAATACACACACTATAAAGGCAGAGGGCACCACGGTTCCCGCTCATTCTGGGTGCTGCCTCTGAGTGTAACAAGAACTCATCCAGCCCAGCACAGACTTACACCACGTGCTGAGAGAATCAACTGGTTCGGACAAGGCTTAGGTCTCTAGTTTAAGTTAGCATCATTTAGACCCACAGTCATCGTGTGTTAGTTAGTTAGAAGTAGTTAATAAAATTGAGTTGAACCTTCATCAGTGTTGGAAGTGTCTGTTCATCTCTTAAGTCTACACTAGCCAACACTTCACTAGCAAAGGCATAAAGTCCTCCCAGAATCTTAGGATCCTTATTTGAATAACTTGACCATTATTTTTCATAGCTCTGGCATCTGCTATGGCCACCGATGGAAATAAGCCTGATCCAATTTGGCAAAGAGTGCATTTCTATCTCAGACTGAGTTTGCACTTCCTTAGCACCATATTGTAGGCTTAAATGCCCGATTAACACTGGGAAAACAGGCTGGCGTCTTCCAATATTGTATATTGTGTGAGTACGAGGTTCACTAATGTATCCGGTCGGTAGTTTTTCCTATGTTATATTTTTTGTACGACTCCCGTTCACAGAAAGAGCAAATTGTGTTCTAGACTCAAAGTGAATATGATACAGGAAGGAATCTGTGAACTCTGTTGCCTTGTGCTTTTGTGGTTCTGTAAATAGATTAGAGCAGTCAAACAACATAACTGACAAAACAGGATGAGTTGTCATTTGCCAGGATAACATATTGTAGATGTTTGTGCTAACAACAAGGCAAGCATACTAAGTGGCCCTTCAGCGACAAAAAGAAAAGTCTGCAGTGACTGAAGCGGGGGACGAATGATTCCTTCAGGTATACACCATGAGGATTGTTAGTTGGCGCAATGTTGCCAAAGGGCTTCATTTCCGCTTGCCTTGCTTCATGATTTGCAATAAACTGAGTGACCCCAAGGGAAAGAGCTCAGGTATACACCAGCAGGTCTCAGTGAATACAGAGCCTTTGATGTTCAACAGCTTCGGTACTGGAACAAATGTAAGTCACACATATTTCAGCAATGCTGCAGGTGACCATGTCTAATGCAGAATACGCCTAGTAAGGACTGTATTCATGTGGAGTTTTGTAAGGTCCATTTCCGCAAAGATAAAAGTGGTGCTCATAAAAGGTCATTGGGAGAATGGATTGTAAACCTTTAATCCAACCCCGATGGCCAGGTTGGTAATTGCACCATCCATTGTGGGACTGATCTGTGGGGTTCAATCTCCAATCAATGCTGAGACAGCTGATTAGAGTTGGGAGTGGCAGATTAGGGAACTAAAATTGATCCCAACATAGTCTTTAAGTAGGGAAGAACTATCAGACAGCATTCTCTCTCCTGAGTTGGAATCTTCCAGTTCCGTCAGCGGTGGGAAGCTTGGCGGGCAGGGGAACTTAATTTGGCGTGAGGCCAAAAATCAGTCTCGCAATGGTGGGATGAACTTTGGAATTATGTTCTTGGGACTGAAAGGCAGGTTAAAGGAGGGTCAAGTTTCCTGACGGGGCAGCACGGTAGCTTGATGGTTAGCACAGTTGCTTCACAGCTCCAGGGTCCCAGCTTCGATTCCCGGCTTGGGCCACTGTCTGTGCGGAGTCTGCACGTTCTCCTCGTGCGTGCGTGGGTTTCCTCTGGGTGCTCCGATTTCCTCCCACAGTCCAAAGATGTGTGGGTTAGGTGGATTGGCCATGCTAAATTACCCTTAGAGTCCAAAAAGGTTAATTGGGGTTACTGGGTTAAGGGGTTGGGGTGGAGGAGGTGTGTGCTTGAGCGGGGTGCTCTTTCCAAGGGCCGGTGTAGACCTGATGGGCTGAATGGCCTCCTTCTGCACTGTAAATTCTATGAAATGTCGGGAACTCTTTTACATGCATTATAAGGCCAGAATTATGCTCAGCCTCCAAATTAATTACATAGAATTTACAGTGCAGAAGGAGGCCATTCGGCCCATCGAGTCTGCACCGGCTCCTGGAGCACCCTACCCAAGGTTAACACCTCCACCCTATCCCCATAACCCAGTAACCCCACCCAACACTAAGGGCAATTTTGGACACTAAGGGCAATTTATCGTGGCCAATCCACCTAACCTGCACATCTTTGGACTGTGGGAGGAAACCGGAGCACCCGGAGGAAACCCACGCACACACGGGGAGGATGTGCAGACTCCGCACAGACAGTGACCCAAGCCGGAATCGAACCTGGGACCCTGGAGCTGTGAAGCGATTGTTAATTAAGTTCCTTGTGAGCAAGAAATTGGAATGTTCACGTACATGACTGCACGCAAGTGGCGTGCACCAGGCAATGTAGGCTTTTCCCATGATTAACACTGCGTTGCCGCTGCCTTGTCCTCTTTGGGAAGGGTCTGGAAATGCAAGTCTATGCTTGAGACTGGGTGGTGACAGCGCAGGTTGCATGGACAGTGACCAATGAAGAGAGGCAGGGTAAACGGGGAATAATGGAGCAGTAGGTGGGCAAAGGTGGAAAGGATATTGTGTGCAGGGCGTCCAAATGCCCTTCAAATATGGCGCCTAAACCTTTGACCCCCATGGGCTGAAGTGTACGGTCTCTCCACCGGCAGGAATTTCCAGTCTGGCCG
Organism: Scyliorhinus canicula; assembly: GCF_902713615.1. NCBI lineage: Eukaryota > Metazoa > Chordata > Chondrichthyes > Carcharhiniformes > Scyliorhinidae > Scyliorhinus > Scyliorhinus canicula. The sequence goes on from NC_052164.1 coordinate 28,092,518, forward strand.
GTCATTAGATTTTTGAATGGCTCGCTGCATTTTCTGGCCTCGCCCTTGCTAAGATAGGGCGGCAAAATTCCTCCCCACGAGGTAATGGCGGGGACGCCAACTTTCTACCCTCTCTGCCACGGGAATTGGTGAGCTCCTTGCAGCCGCATATGTAGTGAGCTGAACAGAGCAAGTTCAGGCATGGTTAGCCGTGGTGGAAATCACTCTCACTTCTGTGCTCACCACCAATCTAGGATGGACGATTCTGGCCCTGGTTACCATAAAATTCCTTCTGCATAAAAAAAAGTCACATATGTAAATGTAGTTGTGATGCTATCAGGGCAGTATGCCATAAACGTGTCTGAATCCATCAAACTATGCTCCTCAAGGAAGTATTTAGAAGTGGAGGAGGGATAATTGGAAGATGGTGGTGCTTGGGGGTGGGGACAGGGATAATGCTAAAATTAGCAAAATCTTTCTGAAATATACTTGGACAAATAATGAGCATTAAATTCAGAACTGGGGTGGGATTCTCCCCTACCCGGCGGGGCGGGGGCCCCCGGCAGAATGGAGTGTCGTGAACCACTCAGGCGTCGGGCCGCCCCAAAGGTGTGGAAGTCTCCGCACCTTTAGGGGCCAGGCCCTAACCTTGAGGGGCTAGGCCCGCTCTGGAGTGGTTGGCGCCCCGCCGGCCGGTGGGAATGGCCTTTAGCGCCACGCCAGCCGGGGCCGAAGGGACTTCGCTGGCCGGCAAAGTCCACGCATGTGCCGGAGCGTCAGCGGCTGCTGACGTCATCCCCACGCAGGGGAGGGGGTCACTTCCGCGTCCGCCATCGTGAAGACAATGGCGAACGCGGAAGGAAAAGAGTGCCCCCAGGGCACAGGCCCGCCCACCGATCGGTGGGCCCCAATCGCGGGCCAGGCCACCGTGGGGGCACCCCCGGGGCCAGATCGGCCCGCGCCCCCCCCCCCAGGACCCTGGAGCCCGCCCGCACCGCCTGGTCCCGCCAGTAAGGTAGGTGGTTTGATCCACGCCGGTGAGACCGGCATGACAGTGGCGCGACTTCGGCCCATCGCGGGCCAGAGAATCGCCAGAGGGGGGCCCGTGACAGGCGCGGCGCGATTCCCGCCCCCAGCGGGGGGTCGGAGAATCCCGCCCCTTGTTACTATAGTTATGGTTTCACTGATCCTAAAGCTGCATTAATTTTTGCATATATTATTTGATGTAACCCGTCACAACATTATTTGGCTGGAAGAGTCAGCGAAGGACAGAATTAATCAGAACTGGGGAAATTTCAGAAACATCCAAAGAATTGGTTCAATCTAAGAAATGTCTTCCAGGTTTCTATTTAGATGCACAGACTATTCTTACTCCATGTTATTAGTGTAAAATATGTATGATATCAAAGAGTCCTTCAAATGCCTCATAATGCTGTCAAAGTGACAGGATGTCAGGCTACTCAAAGTCCTTTGATAATGTTGAAGTTAAAGCATGAAAATAATAATCTATCAAAACAAACTGTTTAATTGAAGCAACATCAGCATCAATCCATCTGACAAGAGAGGGTTGATCCTATCACCTTGAAGCAACCACAAGCAATCCCCACAGGTAAATCACATAAAACTACTGAAATTTTGTGATGTGCCCTCTTAACTTCTCGTGCACTTAAAAAAAAACATCAATCTTAATCATGAAATCTCCTTAAACGCACTATAGTTTTTTGAGATACACATAAAGGATCCAAATAAATGGTATCTGACTAATGATCTAGTGCTATAATCCATGAACAGCTTATTAAGTTACAGTCAAGGGTGGGACTGATTTCATATTCTTAGGTCCTTGCTGTTTATGCATACCAAACTGGCTGATGGTTTTAATTGAAAATTAGATTTTTCTTCTTTGCTAAAAAAAAGTCCCCTGTAATAGAAGCTATTTAATAAAATTATTGGGTGTGTCTCGAAGTACAAGCCCTTGTAAACTACTTCTTGTTACCATAATAATATATAAGCAGAGGGTCTGGATGAACACAATTTCTCAAAGGCTAAATTCTTGCACCGATGATCAAATTGAATCTTTGTGAATTTCTGCTAAGTCATGCTTTGTTTATAGCTCATGGCACTTTTTGATATATGAATTTCCTTTGAAGTTGCAGGTCGAAGAGTGTGGGAAACAGTTAAATTGGAAGGCGATCAATCTCACAGACGGAATTATCTGGAAAAGCATAGTTCAGGAGACCCAGCAATTTGCCTTTAAAACATGAAGGACTCAATTTAGATTCTGAAGACAGAAGCATACAACTGCCAGTTTTAACTGGGCCAGAGACATGAGAAAAATATTTAGGCCCAGATCCTACTGTTAAAAAGCAAAAGAGTATCCAGAAAGGAGAATTATAATTTGTTGGCCAAAGTATTTAATTCCATTTACTCTTCGATGAAGTGAAAATGGTGGCAGATGCACTACTGCAATCTTATGATCAAGTCCATTGAATATGATACAAAGGGAGGTATTTAACAGGAACATTCTGAAGTGTTGTTTCGGGCACGATTGGTGGGGTGTTTCCTGATGCCTGCATTGGCGAAATCGCAGCCCATATTTAAGGCACTTAGTGCTGGAAATGAGCCCCCATGAACATCTCGCCATGACTGGCTGTCTCGCCATCTGATTCAGCAGACCTGTATCTCAGGGTCTCGCTGCTAACAAGAGGGAGCTGCTTTTAAACGCTCCCTCACCACTCACTTCTACTCAACACACAAGGATGACGGCGCGCAGACCTGCTCCTCACTTTGGTGATGCTGATCTGGCCAGGCATCTGGATTCAGTGGATGCGAGATGGGACATCCTGTTCTTCCGCGAGGTCGCAGGGTCAGCAGCAGGATCGCCAATACTGCCTAGGAGTCAGTGGCAGCGGCTGTCAGTGCGGGCAGCATGACCAGGAGGCCCAACCTACAATGTCAGCAGAAGACCAACCACCTCCACCGAGCTGCAAGGGTAAGTTACCAACTCTCCTGGCATCAGTTCCACACGCATCCTTCAAATTCGCTGACTGACTGACACCTCGCACTATCCCCACATCCGATCTTCGTGCTTGCTCCTCAGCACCCCCTGGCAACAACCGCACAACCCCTTCATGTCCAGTTGTGGTGCCGAAGATATCTCTGTTCCATCAAGCGCGAAGCTCACAATGCCCTCTTTTTGTCCCCGCAGGATAAGTTAGCTCATAATAGGACAAGGCGGGCAATGGAGTACCAGGCATCAGAGTCCTCACTCCCTATGAGGAACTGGCCCTGGAGATCGCGGTTGAATGGTGGGAGGGCAGAGTGGGGCGGAAGGAAGGAAAGGGGATATGTAGCTGACGAACAAAGCCTCGTCCTACGAGAAGCGGGCGACAATGAGGTCCTCCCTTGCCCTCTGGGTATGCCGGAACCTTGCCGCCGCCTGTCTTCCACCCTCCGCTCCTCCTGCAGCTTCCCCCCGGGCTCGTCATTTGGGGGCACCGTAGCACAGTGGTTAGTATTGTCGTTTTACAGCTCCAGGGTCCCAGGTTCAATTCCAGCTTGGGTCATTGTCTGTGTATGTTCCCCCCGTGTCTGCGTGTGTTTCCTCCGGGTGCTCCGGTTTCCTCCCACAGGTGCAGGTTAGGTGGATTGGCCATCCTAAATTGTCCTTAGCGTCCGAAAAAATGGTAGGTGGGGGTTACTGGGTTACGGGGATAGGGTGGAGGTGTGGGCTTAATTAGGGTGCTCTTTCCAAGGGCAGGTGCAGATTTGATGGGCCAAATGGCCTCCTTCTGCAGTGTAAATTCTATCTAGTCTATCTATCAACCATCCTGTCTTGGTCTGGCTTCTCCTCCACCTCCTCAGATGAAGCTGCATGTCCCTCCTCCTCCCCCTTCAGCATGTCACATCCGCTGCTGTGCCAGGTTGTGGAGGGCACAGCAGACCAGCACAAAGCGGGAGACCCCCTGGAGGGTGTACTTCAGCGCACCACCAGATCGGTCCAGTCTTCAGAACCGCATTTTGAGCAGTCCGATGCACCGCTCAATGACAGCCCGGGTGGCAACATGGGCTTCGTTATATCGGGCCTCCGTCTTGGTCTCTGGCCTCTGCACTAGCGCCATCAGGCAGCACCTCAGCAGGTACCCTTATCCCCAAAGAGCTAACCCCTCATCCTGGGGTGGTCCGCGAAGACACCAGGGATCTCCAAGTGTCCCAAGATGTAGCTGTCATGCACGCCACCTGGGAAGCATGCGCACATGTGGTGGTCGCACCCGAGTTGAACATTCAGGGAATGTGGAACCCCTTCCTGTTAATGAAGGGAATCATTAATACCCCAGTGTGTGCAAGGCAACATGTGTGCCATCTAATGCCCCCTGGACCTGTGGCATCCGGGAAGTGGTGGAAAATCCTTCTGCCCGGGCATCTTGGTGGGCTTGGTTCAGTTCAGAGTTAATAGAGTTAGCTTCCCGGTCTTGCACTTGTGGGCTGTAGGTTTTGATATGCCATACAAGTCCCCGCTCGAGGCCTGAAATGAACTGGTGGCATAAAAGGTCAGGGCTGCAGGGAGCAGGTGTCCTCCTCCTCCACAAAATGCCAGGTCCTTGAGGGCATGGCATAGATGCTGCACTCTATCTTTATTGAGACAGAGTTTCCTGCAGCACATGTTGCCCATCATCTCCTCGGAAGACCAACGATGCCTGTGCACCTTGGGCTGTCGCTGGCCTCTCCCTCGGGGTTCCTTCTCGGCCTGATGGGAATCTGGATCTTCAAGATGTACGACGACCCCAGCACATGGATTGCCACCACCAACCTGAGTCGATGCTGCTGCCTTCTATGGCGTCTGGCCACCTGGGCTGGCACCCCAGGTCTCTTTTAAGGAATTGGAGAAGGAGAGAGACCGACAATCAATTAGGGCTTCCACCCCCGGACCTTCAATTCCCTCAAGCCTCCCCTGCCCTTACATATCCCACCTTCCCTCAGAGTGCCATCCACCTAGCCAGTTGTGCTGGAGAACCTCGCTCTGCACACTCACCGCCAATGACAGCAGGAGCCCCTAGCATGTTTTGCAAGCTTGGCCCTGCAATGTCAGAGATACTGTGAGAATGCTACTGAATCAGCTGCAATCAACTAAGCAGCCAAGGTAATACCTTGGAAATGGGTGAAGGACTTTCCCTGACCTCTTCCAACCTTACATTCACCTGAGAACTTACCTTCAGGAAATTAAACTACAAGAAGCCTTGTAACTTACTGAAAGTCCTCTGCTTTTCAAGATCTTCACGCCAACCAAACCATCAATTCATCTAAGAAACTACAGACCTGTGACAAGGAGGACTGCATTTAACCTTGGTGTGAGTGAGTCAAGTGAGTGAGATGTCACATTTCTAAACATCAGGGGCAGGTATGTGAAAATAAATAACCTTCCTTTTTTTAAGTTCACAAAAAGCTTGCACTAGAATGATTAAATTGGAAGCATCGCTTTGAGGGTTAGAAAGTTCACACATCTTACAGAGGCTGGGACATCTGCTGAGTAACTCGGCTCTTCACTCCCTAAAGCCTGTCCATAATATGCAAGAGTCAGGAGTGTGATGGAATACTCTCCCTTTTCCTGAATAAGCACAGATCCAATAACACTCAAGAAGCTCAACACCATCCAGGAAGAAATAGTTTGCTTGCTTGACACCCCATCCACCAATTTCAACATTCAGTCCCTCCACTACTGAGGCACAGTGGCAGTAGTGTGTTCCAGTGACAAGGTAGACTGCAGCAAATCACCAAGGCTCCTTCAACAGTACCTTTCAAACACATGACCTCTACCACCTAGAAGGACAAGGGCAGCAGATTAATGGGAACACCACCACCTGCAAGTTCCCCTCCAGGCCACACACCATCCTGATTTGGAACAGTTGCATCTTTCCTTCACTGTTACTGGCTAAAAATCCTGGAACTACTTCCGTAACAGCACTGTGGGTATTCCTACAGCACATCAGTTCCTGCAGCAGTTCAAGAAGACAGCATGACTCCATCGTCTCACGGGCAATTAAGTATGGGTAATAATCCCCACTTTCATGTCATGACCACTCTCAGGCCCCACCTCATAACAGTGCCCTTTGACTCCCTGGCACTGCCCCTTGACACCCTGGCAGTGCCCCTTGAGGCCCTAGCAGAGTTTGACTGAACTGAAGTTTATGGCGAGTTTAGAATGGAAGGTCGACTAACAGAGGATTGAAATTGAGTGTGGAGGTAACAAAGACAATCATGAGAGTTTAAGGATTGGTTTCGTTGGTGCATTTGATATTATGTGATTACTTTCGGGTTCTCAAGTTGTGTGTCTCAAGCAGGTAGCTGCATACTAACTCTAAAGCCGTTCAGCTTGCTAACACCAACAATTTGACATTAGATCTTCCCATTAGCGAGTCAAACCCTGGAAGTTTTGCATTTGCATTGCACTAACTCTTGGGGACTTGGTAACACCAGTGAAGTACAAAAATGACTTTTCATTCAACATACAATTGGAGGATAAATGGAAGACTGCAACTTTTTTGGGCTGACTGGGCTAGAATGTTTGAATGGCCTCCCTTATCTGTATTTATCTTGTGGCTTTTGATTGTACTTATATGATCCCCACCCTGGCCCTCCAGCAATTGCCCAGCCTAGGTGATTCTAAGCTGTTGCTAAAATTCTTCCACTTCCCCATGGGAATGAACAACCTTTAAGCACTGGAGATGCAGGGCTTGGGATAGTGACTGATTCTCTGTAAACACTGGTTTGCCAAGCAATCATGCGAACATTGACCAATGCTTATTCTAGCTGCAGGCCAGAGACCCCCTGCTGCACTAGGGCTATTGTTATCCAGGTAAAACTATGCTAGCCACTGCACATGTTAAAACAATGGAAAAGACCTGAATAGTTCCTACCTATAGCATTCTGCTGGTGGCTTAAGGTCAACCATAGGATTCTTATGCCATTGTGTCACTTTAGTATGTGTCTTTGTTAAATGTATTAGTAGCTATTACCACAGCATTATGCACTAATGAGCACAGGCCTGAAACTCACCCAACGAAATCACTTTGCCTCAAGGTTAATTTCCACACCTTGTTAAATTTCTATTCCATACAAAGGATTTGGTGACTTTTCGGGAAACATTGCTGAGAAAGTACATCATTTCTCACAGAAAACAGAAATTATGCTTTCTAAAAGTTTGACAGATAAGGGTTTGTATACCTTTGTTAGCGATGGCAGGTCTGTCATTCACTTTTGCTTTTGAATCCATTTATATTGTGGTGGTTCCGACAGAGAGAAATTTTAACAATGTGTTTTAAATGTAGCTTTGGAAATGGGACAACGTAACTCCTTTGCATCATTAGTGGGTGCAGACACTGCCTTCTGTACCGATGGACCATACAGATGAGGAAGTCATACTTTAATCCCCACTCAGTACTTGGTTACTTGACCTGTGCTAAAACATGAATTGTTACTATTTTCCTCAGTACCTTTGCAGTATGGAAGGAAGGAAAGCAGCAAGGCAGAAATGTAACACTCTCCTAATAACGTATTCAGGATATGTCCATTGGAAATTTCAATTCTAAGGTTAATATATATTGTTCGGCATGGATGGTAAGGAAGATGGAAGCAAAGCAGGTACATTGGTTTAATTTACAAATCAGTCATGATCTAATTGATTAGTGAAACTGACTGCAGTGGCTGGATGACCAATTATGCTCTGATGATCTTATCATTCTGAACGCAATCCAGAAACTGTAAGATGAATGTACGTGGAGACTTTAGCTGAAGAAAAAGGAACGGAGGGAGGCATGTGGTTAGCACTGGGACTGCGGCGCTGAGGACCCGGGTTTGAATCCCGGCCCTGGGTCACTGTCCGTGTGGAGTTAACTAATCTTAGGTGGATCTTGAAGTGTGACCACATTATTGAGGGCATTATTTGGGCAAAATTCCCAATAATCTGTGCTGGAAATCCACATGTAAGGAACGGGCTTGTATGTGATGGGTCTCATGATTGCATTAGTGTGGGTACAGAGGAGATTTGCGAGTCTGTTGCCTGGACTAGAAAATCGCAGCTACGATTGGATAGACGCGGTTGTTCTCCTGGGAATGGAGGGTGCTGAAAAGAGATTTGGTTGAGATACACAAAATTGTGAAGTACCTGGACAGAGTGGATGAGAAGGGCTTATTTACTGTGGCAGAGAAGTCAGTGCCTAGAAGGATTAGAGGGAAGATGAGGAAAACCTTTTTTACCCAGAGAGTTATAGGGGTTTGGAACTCATTGAGTGAAAGGGTAGTAGTGGCAAAAACTGTCAACTCACTTTAAAGGTGTCTGGATAGGCAGCTGAAGTGCTGTAACTTGCAGAGTTACGGACCAAATGCTGGAAAGTGGAATTAGGCTAGACGCCCCAGGCATGATGGGCCAAGTGGCGGTTTTCTGTGCATGAAACTTTTTATGGTTGAATATAATGGTAAAATTCACTGTTCATGCTCTCAAAGGAATAGCATCGGGCAAGATTCTACGGTCCCCTAGATACGTGTTTCTCAGTGGCGCTCCGTTTGCTGGCAACAGGATTCTACCTTCCCGCCGGGATTTCCCACGCTGCTGGGAAACCCTACCAATGTGGGGATGCACTGCCAGCGGGAAAATGAATTGCAACAACTGGAGAATTCCCACCATCGTTTTTGAACAAGGCAGCTGTGGCCATGTGACCATACCACAACAAAATGTCAATGCTTTCAGAAGTCGGGGGTAGGAGGCACAATTAACACAAAAAATGTAAAACATTTCACAATTGGTGAACAGGGGTCAGATTCAGTTAGACACCAAAGAAATCTCTCCACAAAGTTCAAAAATGACATGTCTTTTACCTTTTTTCCCATTTGTATTTGAGATTGGGTGATGTTGGCAATGCTGAATTTATTGCCCAAGCCTTGTTGCCCCAAGCAGGTGGTGGTGCAGCTTGTTCTTAAAGTGCTGCCATAATTGTGGCAATCGTTCTCCCACAATATTACCATGCTTTACATTCGCTATTTCTGTTGAAATAACCTCTTAAACTTTGCTCCCATTTTGAGCTTCTTTTAACATAACAACGTGATCTTCCTTCATCACCATTATTGGAAGCAGTTTTCTGCATTTAATTTAATGACTTTGTACGTGGAATCTGAAAAAATGCTACATGAGACCCTGTTGACCCAATGAATACAAGGTCAAATCTCGAGGTAAAAAGCAGCATTTACCACAACTGAAGAACTCAACTCCAACAAAAATGCAACCACCATCTTTTCTGTGAGTTTTGTTTTAGCTTAGAATGCTGACACTCTACTACAGTACTGAGGGTGTGCTGCACTGTCAAAGTTTCCGTCTGTCAGATGAACGCTAAACCAAGCACCCATCTGCCTCTTTGAGTGGATATAAACATCCCAGGGCACTATTTTTAAGAAATATAAGTAAGTCAACCCTTGTGTCCTGAGATTTGTTTTACACACAAAATCAGCTGAGTACCTGGCTGTCATCATTGATTTGATTTGATTTGATTTATTGTCTCGTGTACCAAAGTATTGCTGTGTGTGGGAGTTTGCTGTGCGTAATTAGGTCCCACACTTCCCAAATTACAAGAGAGATTACACTTCAAAAGTACTTCATTGGCCTGAAAGTACTTTGAGACATTTGGGTGTGGGATTCTCCAGCCACCCAGCCACGTGTTATTAGGTGGAAGAAGGCGGCATGCTGTTCGCTGATGCCCAAATTCTGTGCGCCCACCGCTGTCACTAGGATTTCCCATTGAAGTCACCCCACGCTGTCGGGAAACCCGCAGAGGGGTGGCCGCTGCTGGTGGGACCAGAGGATCCCGCTCCAGGGACGACTGGAAAATTCCGGCCTTGGTTGGTGGGAAAAACACTGGGTTGGATTCTCCATCGGCAGAATTCTCCATTTTGCCCCAGCACACTCACTCCCACAGATTTCCCGAAAGCGTTTGAGTGCACACATTGGGAAACCCCATTGGTCGGCTGCCGGGACGGAGAATCCCGCTGTCGGCGGCGTCGCCCCTCAGCCGAAAATGGTTGCGGTGGGATAGAGGATACCGCCCACTGTCTTAATGCAAGTCTTCCTTTTAAAAAAATAATTCACTCCTTCACTCTTTAACCTTTATTGTCAGCACGTGATGTTGAATTATCAGTACTCGGAAGGACCAATGTACGGCCCCCGATCCACACTGAATTGTTGAGCTCAACCAGACAGCAGAAGGAATCCTTACATTGGTCTCAGGCTTAATTGGTTTTGGATAAGGGTGGGTGATGAGGACATCAGGGTGAATGATTTGCTCTTAATTGCCTGCCAGCTTGCAAGAAAGCACAAAAATAAATCAAAATACCTCAGATGTTGGAAATCCAAAGTAAAAACAGAGAACGCTTGAAAATCTCAGCAGGTCTGGCAGCATCTGTAGAGAGAGAAACAGAATTAGAGCTTCTTCAGAGCTCTGAAGAAGAGCCAAACGGACGCAAAATGTTAACTGTGGCCGGGATTATCCTAGCTATCCCCCCCCCCCCCCCCCCCCCCCCCACCACCACCGCACCGTGGTGGGTTTTCCCAATGTGGATGCCCCAAGCCATTGGCTGCTGGCAGATTCTTCCGTTCCGGTCACAGTCTACAGGATTTTGCATTGTTCCCCTGTCCTGCTGCAGGGGAACTTGCACCGGTGGGGGGCAGATCCTGCGGGAGCAGAAGGGAATGGATGGAAAAACCCGCCTTCTGTTTCTGTCTCCACAGATTCTGCCAGACCTGCTGACTTTTTCCAGTGTTTTCTGTTTTTATTTTAAAACAAGAAGTGCATACTTGTGAAAATTGGATTAGAGCCGGGTTTTGTTCGCTCAGCTACTGGACAATGTGCAAACATAAAGTTATGCCTGCTAAGAAGTGGAACCAAAGGACTTCCAGCACCGCTGAATTGTAAAAGGGCAATGGACAATTCCAACAAATCTCTCACCTTTATGAATGATGGCACCAGTTGATTAATGCACATGACGATTAGGAATTTTGGAAATATCCTGATTAATAATAATCTTTTATTGTCACAAGTAGCTTACATTAACACTGCAATGAAGTTACTTTGAAAAGCCCCGAGTCACCACATTCCGGAACCTGTTCCGGTAAATGGAGGGAGAATTCAGAATGTCCAAATTACCTAACAGCACATCTTTCAGGACTTGTGGGAGGAAACCGGAGCACCCAGAGGAAATCCAAGCAGATGCTGTAGTGAAACTACAGTGCTAACCACTGTGCTGCCATGCTGCCCGTGATTATGACAAAGAATAGTGTGCTGGCAAATACTCACTGAGATATTGAGAGACTACTTCCTCTGGATCATGATTATTGAACGAGTGACACAGTCTCAAAACGAAGGTTCAGCTATTTAGGACTGAGCTGAGGAGAAATCTCTTCACTTCAAATGTTTGGATTTCTGAACCCCAGGGATTTGTGGGCGCTCAGCCATTGAATATATTCAAAGCTGAGACTGGTCGATTTTTAAATGCTAAGTGAATCAAGGGGTATGTGGATCAGGCAGAAAAGTGGAGTTTACGTCAGAGATCAGCTATGATCTTGTTTATCTGTGGAGCAGATTCGAGGGGCCATATGGGCTATTCTTATTTCTGGTATTCTTACACCCATTTATAGTTGATTTCTCAGGATGCTGCATTCAAAAACTGGAAGCTTGCAGCTTGGCTCTCAACCTTCAAAATTAATAGGAGGTTACCCTTGAAACAGAACAGTGTAGTTTGAGATTCAAAAAGCAGACAAGTTGTCACTTTCACCTTTGCAAGCCCAATTATCAGCATTTGATAACTTGATCCATCTCAACTGTAGCCCAAGATTCAAAACCTTACAAGTTGTCACTGTCATCTCTGTGAATGCAAGTACCAGTTGTAGACAACCTAACCTATCTCCTGTGCAATCTATACCACTATTTTCACATACTTGTTTGATTGACCTTTCATTTTTTCTCTCCATTGAAGTAATCATTGTCATCTTCAGTTCAAGCTAGCAACAGCTTAGTAGGTTTTAACACTACAATGCTTCGTTCTATGAAGTCTGTTGAGATAACGGTGTACTGTACTAGTAAATGCCATGCCTCGACAAGTACATTTTACAAAAGAATACTGTAGACTGGCACTTGTATTATAGGGTACACCACTGTAAACTAATGGATAAAAGCTTAATACATGTCTATGAATGTGCTCTTGACAGAATATGTGAGAAAAACTCGAAGGTGGCGGCAGAGACTATGTTATAGAAGCTGGTCTGTATCACTTTTCGGGAAGCAAATATCTGTAGGGAATGCTCCCTGCCCCTGATGGTGAGCTCCCCAATTTTGACTCCAGTGGCAAAGGCACTGAATGTATTCTGGGTGGGGAACTTCAAAGTTCATCACCAAGGGTGGCCAGGTCGTACCTTACTGAGTGATGTTCTGATCCCAGTTGATGTTATAACTGGATGGAAAGATCCCAGAGTGGAGCCCTAGCTCAAAAGACCATAACTTTTAAAAATACACATAAAAGACCAGAGTGACAGGACCACACATTATTTTATTTTTTTCATTTACAGTATGTGGGCATCGCTGGTTAGGCCAGCATTTATTGCCCTTCCCTAGTTACCCTTCAGAAGGTAGTGGTGAGCTGCCTTCTTGAACCATTACAGTCCTTGAGGTGTAGGTACACCCACTGTGCTGTTAGGGAGGGAGATCCAGGGTGTTGCCCCAGCGACAGTGAAGGAATGGCGATATATTTCCAAATCAGGGTGGCTTGAGTGAGTGACTTGGAGGGGAACTCCAGGTGTTGGGGTTCCCAGGTTACTGCTGCTCTTGTCCTTCTAGATGGCAACGGACATGTCTACTGGACTCCTCAATGACTCTCCCTTGGACTGATCTGTTCCCTGTAAGAACACTATTCACGATGCCCTATGCTGCTCTTGATTGGCCTTGTTCCGCACTGTAACCAATCACTATTTGTTGATGTACCATTTGTCAATGTAGACTGTCGATTATTCTTTTGTCGACTATGTACGTGCTTTTTACTGTTCCCTTGGCCGCAGAAAAATAATTTTCACTGTACTCCGGTACATGTGACAATAAATATCAATCAAACAAAGTGCTGCATCAGGATCTGTGGTGAGTTTCTGCAGTGCACCTTGTAGATGGTACAGATGGCTGCCACTGTTCGTCGGTGGTGGAGGGTTTGAATGTTTGTGGAAGGGGTAGCAATCAAGTGGGATGCTTTGTCCTGGATGGTGCCGAGGTCCTTGAACGTTGTTGGAGCAGGCCTCATCCAGATAAGTGGAGGATTTTCCATCACATTCCTGAGTTGTGCCTTGCAGATGCCAGCCAGGTTATGGGAGATCAGGAAGTGAGTTTTTCGCCGTAGGATTCCTAGCTTTTGACCTGCCCTGGTAACCACAGTATTAATATGGTTAGTCCATTTCAGTTTCTGATCAATGGTAACCCCTACGATGTCGATTGTGGGGTTTCAGCAATGATAATGCCATTGAATGTCAAGGGCGGTGGCTAGGTCCTCACTTGTAGGAGATGGTCATTGCCTGGCACTTGTATGGCGCAAATGTAACTTACCACTTGTCAGCCCAAGTCTGGATATTGTCCAGGTCTTGCTGCATTTTCACGGGCTTCTTCATTATCTAAGGAGTCCTGAATGGTGCTGAACATTGTGTAGTCATCCACAAACATCCACATTCGGACCTTATGGTGGAAGGGAGATCTAAAGAAGCAGCTGAAGATGGTTGGGCCTAGGACACTACCCTGAGGAACTCCTGCAGTGATATCCTGGAGCTGAGATGATTGGCCTCCAACCACCACAACCATCTTCCTTTGTGCCAGGTATGACTCCAACTAGCGGAGAGTTTTCCCCCCAATTTCCATTGACTCCAGTTTAGCGCAGGCTCCTTGATGTCATACTCGGTCAAATATATAATCTGCTACCTAAATGTCAAGGGCAGTCACTCTCACCTCACTTCTGGCATTCAGCTCTTTTGCCCATGTTTGAACCAAGGCTGCAATGAGGTCAAGAGCTGAGTGACCTTGGCGGAACTGAAACAGTGCGTCCGTGAGCAGGTTATTACTGAGTAAGTGCCGCTTGATAGCAGTGTTCATGACTGCTTCCATCACTTTGCTGATGATGGAGAGTAGACTGGTAGCACGATAATTGGCTATTTTGTATTTGTTCTGTTTTTTGTGTACAAGTCACACCTGGGCAATTTTCCACATTGCCAGGTAGATGCCAGTGTTGTAGTTATATGTTGTAGTTGTACTGGAACAGCTTGGCTTGAGATGCGTCCAGTTCTGGAGCACAAGTCTTCAGTACTGTTGCCAGAATATTGTTAGGGCCCATCGCCTTTGCAGTATCCAGTGCCTTCAGCCATTTCTTTACATCACGTGGAATGAATTGTACTCACTGAAGACTGACATCTGTGATGCTGGGGATCTCCAGAGGAGATCGAGATGGATCATCCACTCTGCACTTATGGCTGAAGATTACTACGAATGCCTCAGCCTTGTCTTTTGCACATGTGCTGGGGGCCTCCATCATTGAGGATGGGGATATTTGTGGAGCCTCTTCCTCCAGTAAATTGTTTAATTGTTATCACCATTCATGGCTGGATGTGGCAGGACTGCCGACCTTAGATCTGAGGCGTTTGTTGTGGAATCGCGTAGCTCTGTCTATTACTAGCTGCTTATACTGTTTGGCAATCAAGTAGTCCTGTGTCACCAGGTTGACAACTCAATTTTTAATATGCCTGATGTTGTTCCTGGCATGCTATCCTGCACTCTTCATTGAATCAGGGTTGATTCCTTGGCTTGGTGGTAATGATATGCCAGGTTATGCCAGGTCATGAGGTTGCAGATTGTGGTTGAATACAATTCTGCTGCTGCAAGGGCAGCACGGTGGCACAGTGGTTAGCATTGCTGCCTACGGCGCTGAGGACCCGGGTTCGAATCCCGGCTCTGGGTCACTGTCCGTGAGGAGTTTGCACATTCTCCCCGTGTTTGCGTGGGTTTCACGCCCACAACCCAAAAGATGTGTAGGATAGGTGGATTGGCCACGCTAAATTGCCCCTTAATTGGAAAAAATTATTGGGTACTCTAAATTTATAATAAAAATTTTTTTTAAAATTCTGCTCTTGCTGATGGCCCACAGCATCTCATGGATGCCCAGTCTTGAGTTTCTCAATCTGTTCAAAGTCTATTCCATTTAGCATGTTGGTAGTGCCACACAACACGAAGGAGGGTATCCTGAATGCGAAGGTGGACTTTGTCTTCATAAGGACTACACGGTCGTCACTTCTACCAATGCTGTCATGGACAGATGCATCTGCAGCAGACAGATTGGTGAGGATGAGGTCAAGTATGTTTTTCCCTGGGCAGCACGGTGGCGCAGTGGATAGTACTGCAGCCTCACGGCACCGAGGTCCCAGGTTCGATCCCGGCTCTGGGTCACTGTCCATATGGAGTTTGCACATTCACTCCATGTTTGCATGGGTTTCACCCTCACAACACAAAGATGTGCAGCGTAGGTGGATTGGCCATGGTAAATTGCCCCTTAATTGGAAAAATGAATTGGGTACTCTAAATTTATTTTAAAAAACAAGTATGTTTTTCCCTCTTCTTGGATACCTCACCACCTGCTGCAGCCCCAGTCTAGCAGCTATATCCTGTAGGTCTCGGGTAGTTCAGTTTGTGGTGGTACTACCGAGCCATTCCTGGTGAAGTCCCCCACCCAGAGCATATTCTGCACGTTTGCCACCCTCAGTGCTTCTTCCAAGTGGTGTTAAATATGGAGGAGTACTGATTCATGAGCTGATGGTGGCTGGTACGTGGTAATCAGCAGGAGGTTTCCTTGCCCATGTTTAACCTGAAGCCATGAGACTTCATGGGGTCCAGAGTCAATGCTGAGGACTCTCAGGGCAACTTCCTCCCGACTGTATACCACTGTGCTGCCACCTCTGTTGGGTCTGTCCTGCTGGTGAAACAGGACATACCCAGGAATGGTGATAGTGGTGTCTGGGACATTGTCTGTAAGGTATGATTCTGTGAGTATGACTATGTCAGGCTGTTGCTTAACTAGTCTGTGAGACAGCTCTCTCAACTTTGGCATAAGCCCCAGATGTTAGTAAGGAGGACTTTGCAGTGTCGACAGGGTTGGGTTTGCTCTTGTCGGTTCCAGTGCCTGGTTCGATGTTGGGTGGCCCGTCTGATTTCATTCCTGTTTAGTGTTTTCGTAGTGGTTGAATACGACTGAATGGCTTGCTAGGCCATTTCAGAGGGCATTTAAGAATCAACCACATTGCTGTGGGTCTGGAATCACATGTAGGCCAGACCAGGTAAGGACGACAGATTTCCTTCCCTAAAGGACATTTGTGAACCAGATGGGATTTTTTTTCTCTGACAATTTGGGGCCTCACGGTAGCATGGTGGTTAGCATCAATGCTTCACAGCTCCAGGATCCCAGGTTCGATTCCCGGCTGGGTCACTGTCTGTGTGGAGTCTGCACGTCCTTCCTGTGTGTGCGTGGGTTTCCTCCGGGTGCTCCGGTTTCCTCCCACAGTCCAAAGATGTGCGGGTTAGGTGGATTGGCCATGCTAAATTGCCCGTAGTGTAAGGTTAATGGGGAGATT
Organism: Scyliorhinus canicula; assembly: GCF_902713615.1. Lineage (NCBI taxonomy): Eukaryota > Metazoa > Chordata > Chondrichthyes > Carcharhiniformes > Scyliorhinidae > Scyliorhinus > Scyliorhinus canicula. The sequence goes on from NC_052164.1 coordinate 28,109,175, forward strand.
GTTGGGTTACGGGTATACAGGTTACGTGGGTTTAAGTAGGGTGATCATTGCTCGGCACAACATCGAGGGCCGAAGGGCCTGTTCTGTGCTGTACTGTTCTATGTAATTGACAATGGTTTCATGGTCACCGTTAGACTTCTAATTCTAGATATTTCATTGAGTTTAAATTCCATCACCTGCCATGTTGAGATTCAAACCCGTATCCCCCGATCATTATCCTGGGTTTCTGGATTTCTAGTCCAGTGACAATAATACTATGCCACCACCTCCCCATTAGTTATAACAACAAGGGAAACAATTTATTAAATTGAAAAAATTGGTGTATGATACAATGCAACTTTACTGCACCCTTAGTTTAAAAAATACACACAGGTTTAAGGACTAACACAGATTGAGAAGTACATTTTAATCTACAATGGTCTCATTAACACAAAGTCCCTTTTAAGCACGCAAGATAACATTGGGCAAATACACTCTCCACTTTGAACTCCAAGTGAATGTTTGTGGATATATCCTCAAAATCCCCCCAGATAATTGTCACAAGTGTTTCCAAACTCTACTCCCAAAAACACACTTTAAAATCTTCTCTCATAAGTATGCTTTCTCTTAGTAGTTTTCATTTAAGTCCAGGCTTTACAAGTGACACTTTTAAACAAAGCTTCCACTCACTTTTAACAGCGAATCCAGGCTGAGATTTTACTCCAACCCCTTTAGGATTCCCTTGACTTTACTGCTGTACAAACGGTTCACAATTGTTTTAACTCTGGATTCCCAGACTGTATTAAAATGACATCAGGTGTTTCATCTACCTCTGAAGTCTGCTGTCCCACTTTAAATCTAGTTGCTGCAATCGGCTTTTTCACTCAGAACGTTTGTTTACTCTTTCTTTTTTTTTTTTTTAAATTTAGAGTAGCCAATTATTTTTTCCAATTAAGGGGCAATTTAGCGTGGCCAATCCACCTACCCTGCACATCTTTGTGTTGTGGGGGCGAGACCCACGCAGACACGGGGAGAATGTGCAAACTCCACACGGACAGTGACCCAGGGCCGGGATTCGAACCCGGGTCCTCAGCGCCGTGAGGCAGCAATGCTAACCACTGTACCACCGTGCTGCCCTCTGTTTACTCTTTCTTGAATTCTTCTGAACAATACCTTGGTCTCTGTTCTCTTAACTTTGGGTATCTGAAATGTTCTTCTGTCCCAATTCACTGGTAATCTGGCCTGCATCTTGTTCTTTAGAAAGCTTGCACCTTTGCAATATCCTTGTCCTGCCCGGCTTCTTCTAGTAGAGTTAAGAGCTATTCCCTCCCCAGTGTCCGTCTCCAACTGCCCACATGTTTAGCTGAAAGTAAAACATTAAATCTTCTCCACCTTACAAGGTCCCAGTTGCTAAGCAACACCCACGTGCTTATGCCTTTTATTTATTCTTCACACCATTGCCCCCTCCAACCACAATAGAGATACAATTGGAACTGAAGCAACCTACACTCATACAATCACTTTTGTCCAGCATCAATCTAACTATAGGTTTTACACTTCCACGCACTGAAACATTAAATTAGATGCACTTAAAAGTATACCTTATTTCTAATGTTCAGCAATACAAATATAAATCCTTTGAAACTACCTTTACTTTCCTAACAGTGAGCTGTCTGACTTCTAAAGGTCATAACTGCTAGACTGGGCCTGCAGGAGATGGTGAGAGAACCAAGAAATGAGAAACACCTACGTAACCTTGCCCTCATCAATCAACAAGTTGCAGGTGCATCTGTCCATGACAGTATTGGTAGTGACCACCTCACAGTTCTTGTGGAGACAAAGATCTGTCTCCACTCTAAAGATACCTTCCATCAGTTGCGTGGCACGACCACTGTGCTGAATGGGTTAGATTTTAAACAGAACTCAAATCTGGACATCCATGAGATGTGATGAGCCATTATCAACAGCAGAACTGTACTCAGCCACAATCTGTAACTTCCTGGTCCGCTATATCCCCTAATCTACCATCAAGCTGGGGGATCAACCCTGGTTCAGAAGACTAAGAGAAGACATATCAGAAATGGCTAAAAATAGGATGCCAACATGGTGATGTTACAACACATGTATACTAAATATACATGATGTGGAGATGCCGGCGTTGGACTGGGGTGAGCACAGTAAGAAGTCTTACAACACCAGGTTAAAGTCCAACAGGTTTGTTTCAAACACGAGCTTTCGGAGCACGGCTCCTTCTTCAGGTGAATGGAAAGGCTTGTTCCAGAAATGTTTATATAGACACAGTCAGAGATGCCCCGGAATGCGAGCACCTGCAGGCAATCAAATCATCAAAGATGCAGAGAGAGAGGTAACTCCAGGTTAAAGAGGTGTGAATTGTCCCAAGCCAGTTCAGTCGGTAGGCCTCTGCAAGTCCAGGCTTGTTGGTGGGGGCCGAATGTAATGCGACATGAATCCCAGATCCCGGTTGAGTCCGCATTCATGCGTGCGGAACTTAGCTATAAGTTTTTGCTCAGCAATTTTGCGTTGTCGCGTCTCCTGAAGGCCTCCTTGTAGAATGCTGACCCGGAGATCAGAGGCTGAATGTCCTTGACTGCTGAAGTGTTCCCCAGCTGGAAGGGAACAGTCCTGCCTGTTGATAGTCGCACGATGCCCGTTTATTCGTTGTCGCAGTGTCTGCATGGTCTCGCCAATGTACCACGCTTCGGGACATCCTTTCCTGCAGCGTATGAGGTAGACTACATTGGTCGAGTCGCACGAGTATGCGCCGCGTACCTGGTGGGTGGTGTTTCCACGTGTAATGGTGGTGTCCATGTCGATGATCTGGCATGTCTTGCAGAGATTACCCTGGCAGGGTTTTGTGGTGTTGTGGTTGCTGTTCTGAAGGCTGGGTAATTTGCTGCAAACAATGGTTTGTTTGAGGTTGCGCGGTTGTTTGAAGGCCAGTAGTGGGGGTGTGGGGATGACCTTGGCAAGATGTCCATCCTCGCTGATGATGTGTTGGAGGCTGCGAAGAAGATGTCGTAGTTTCTCCGCCCCAGGAAAGTACTGGACGACGAAGGGTACTCTGTCAGTGGTGTCCCGTGTTTGTCTTCTGAGGAGGTCGGTGCGGTTTTTTGCTGTGGCGCGGTGGAACTGTCGATCAATGAGTCGAGCGCCATATCCCGTTCGTACGAGGGCATCTTTCAGCATCTGTAGGTGTCTGTTGCGCTCCTCCTTGTCTGAGCAGATCCTGTGTATACGGAGGGCTTGTCCATAGGGGATGGCTTCTTTAATGTGTAAGAAGCCATCCCCTATGGACAAGCCCTCCGTATACACAGGATCTGCTCAGACAAGGAGGAGCTCAACAGACACCTACAGATGCTGAAAGATGCCCTCGTACGAACGGGATATGGCGCTCGACTCATTGATCGACAGTTCCACCGCGCCACAGCAAAAAACCGCACCGACCTCCTCAGAAGACAAACACGGGACACCACTGACAGAGTACCCTTCGTCGTCCAGTACTTTCCTGGGGCGGAGAAACTACGACATCTTCTTCGCAGCCTCCAACACATCATCAGCGAGGATGGACATCTTGCCAAGGTCATCCCCACACCCCCACTACTGGCCTTCAAACAACCGCGCAACCTCAAACAAACCATTGTTTGCAGCAAATTACCCAGCCTTCAGAACAGCAACCACAACACCACAAAACCCTGCCAGGGTAATCTCTGCAAGACATGCCAGATCATCGACATGGACACCACCATTACACGTGGAAACACCACCCACCAGGTACGCGGCGCATACTCGTGCGACTCGACCAATGTAGTCTACCTCATACGCTGCAGGAAAGGATGTCCCGAAGCGTGGTACATTGGCGAGACCATGCAGACACTGCGACAACGAATAAACGGGCATCGTGCGACTATCAACAGGCAGGACTGTTCCCTTCCAGTTGGGGAACACTTCAGCAGTCAAGGACATTCAGCCTCTGATCTCCGGGTCAGCATTCTACAAGGAGGCCTTCAGGAGACGCGACAACGCAAAATTGCTGAGCAAAAACTTATAGCTAAGTTCCGCACGCATGAATGCGGACTCAACCGGGATCTGGGATTCATGTCGCATTACATTCGGCCCCCACCAACAAGCCTGGACTTGCAGAGGCCTACCGACTGAACTGGCTTGGGACAATTCACACCTCTTTAACCTGGAGTTACCTCTCTCTCTGCATCTTTGATGATTTGATTGCCTGCAGGTGCTCGCATTCCGGGGCATCTCTGACTGTGTCTATATAAACATTTCTGGAACAAGCCTTTCCATTCACCTGAAGAAGGAGCCGTGCTCCGAAAGCTCGTGTTTGAAACAAACCTGTTGGACTTTAACCTGGTGTTGTAAGACTTCTTACTAAATATACATGCAATGCATGCAATAATATCATAGAATCATAGAATTTACAGTTCTGAAGGAGGCCATTCAGCCCATCGAGTCTGCACCGGCTCTTGGAAAGAGCACCCTCCCAAGCCCACACCTCCACCCTATCCCCATAACCCAGTAACCACACCCAACACTAAGGGCAATTTTGGACACTAAGGGCAATTTAGCATGGCCAATCCACCTAACCTGCTTTGGACACAGAATAGACATATATCTTGCCCAGTACAGGCATTAACATTTATGTTAGGAACAATGTATAACTTTAAGTTTAATTTGCATTTGTATTTGTGTGCTAAGAAAGGTGGAACATGGTTTTAGTTTGATTTAGAGATTATTTTGTGAGCTTGGTGCCGGGAAATCTGGAACTCCTGTTTGTAACCTTACATTTTAATGAGGTTTTACAACCCTTGAAACAAAGAGATAGGTTAAAAAGAGGTTAGTAGTTTTGTGAAGTTAGGGGGAAAAAAGACAAAGTAGAGAAAACTGTGCTGTTGCCTAGCGACAGACACAGGGAAAGACAGAAGGGCACATCAATCAGTGTGTGTAGAGAGGGTGGAGGCAGGAGCTCCAAACTCTCCAGTAATAAATCTTGTGAAACTGTTGGGGAACTGACTGCAGAGAAATAATGTGAAGTTGAATTAATTGTGAATTTATATTGTGGCTTTTAAGTGCCCCAGGAAGAGATAACAGTTGCAGGAAAAGCATCTCGTGAATGTTCAGAAATTCGCTTGAAGAAAAACTGTTTGCAACTGAGTCAGCCTAAGCAAGAAACCTTTGTGTTGAGACAGTGGTAAATTTTCACTGGGCTTTTGTACCTGTCAGGGTATGGGATAAAAGAAATAGTGTGAATTTGAATCATTTTCTGGTATTTATATTGAAATCTTCTCAATGTTTTGTCCAGTGTAAATAATTCATTTTTCTTGTTTAACAAATGCTTAATCCTTTGTGCTCAATGAAAGTACACTGGCACACTCTTGGGAATATATTGACTCACTGATCTCCATGGTTTCTAAATAAAAACAAGTTGGGATCCATAAAGATAAGTTTCACTCTGTGATCTGACTTGTCCAGTATTAACATTGGCTGGGATTATAACATGTTACTTTAAAGCTGTATTTTTAAAATAGATACATCCACTTTTAAGATAGCTGGCAATGTATCATGTGATTTAGGCAATATTGGCTCCAGACAGACATGAAACTCAAACAATTATCCAATTAAAATGAAGACAACCACAACCGCTTTTGGAATTCACAAGTTCTTTCATTAAGGATGAACTGTCAATAAACTGATTTGGCTTCTGCTTCACCATGGACAATGGAGATCTCAAAGCCCAATGGGTGTTTGCTGAATATGAAATGGATCTCATTGTTTTTTCATTGTACTTTGGTGACTCCTCATCCCAAATAATATTTGAAGTTACAACACAGGATGAGCATTGGTGCAGCCCACCATCTTTCTTTTGGAAGAATGATTTTGGCTTTGTCACAGGTCACATAATTGACATAGCCATATTGTTACCTGCCTTACAAAAAACAGCAGAAGCTAATCTGATCAAAAACACCAATACAGAAACAATCAGAAAGAGCACCTAATCCATCAAACCAGCTACTAGATAACTACAGAGCTAAGGTAATACTGTGGGAGTAAAAAGTGGGAGAAGGACTCTCCCCTCTCACTGTTTTCCAATATAAAGTTCAATTAAGAGCTGAGATCCTGGCAATTCAATTACAAGAAGCCACGAAGCTTACTGAGAATCCTTGACTTTACAAGCCCTACATTCTAGCCAAAGCATTAATTTATCTAAGAAACTACAGGCCTGCCAGGAAAGAGACTGAAATACCTATTACTTGTAAAGGTGATGGGGCCTGACAACGTTCTGGCAATAACACTGAAGACTTATGCTCCAGAACTAGGCACACAACTAGCCAAACTGTACCTCAACAGCTACAACTATTAGTACAGCTTTAAAGTTTGTAACATCTTTATGCCTGTACTGCCCTGCGCATGAGTTCAACTATTGCTGCTTTCATTGTTTAGCATGCATGTAGTGCTGTGTTGCAGCTTCACCAGGTTGACACCTCAATTTTAGGCATGCCTAGTACTTCTCATGGCATGCCCTTCTGCACTTTTCATTGAACCTGGGCCGGTCCACTGATTACAATTATCTAATTTTTTGTGTGTGTGATAGTATGTGTGAGATTTCATGTTAAACCTCCAGGGCAAGTACGTGATAATAAATGGTTTAGCACAGGGCTAAATCGCTGGATTTGAAAGCAGACCAAGGCAGGCCAGCAGCACGGTTCACTTCCTGTACCAGCCTCCCTGAACAAGTGCCGGAATGTGGCGACTAGGGGCTTTACACAGTAACTTCATTTGAAGCCTCCTTGTGACAATAAACGATTTTCATTTCATTTTCAATAATCTTTATTTTTGAATTCACAAAAGGTTGCTGCTTGAATATTTTAGTTGGAAATACACACCCTTGAGGGTAGGAAATCACACTAATCTCACATGTAGAAATACTTTGATATAAAAATTAAACTGCCTCCATGACACGGAAATAAGCAATCCCACAACCAACAAATTTGATGTAAGCTCTGCAGTCCTAACACATCCAGTCGTGAATGGTGGTAGAAAATGAAACAATTGGATGAGAAGGCACTCCAAAATCCCCATCCTTAATGATGGGGGTTGGCCTAACACATCAGTACAAAAGACAAGGCAAAAGCACTTGCAACAATTTTCAGCCAGAAGTACTACATGGATAATATATCGTGGCCTTCTTCTGAGGGCATCAGCAACACAGGTACTTGTCTTCAGCCAAGTGATATTAATAAATGGCTGAAGGCACTGTATACTACAAAACCTATAGCCCCCGTGACATTCCAGTATTAGTATTAGGGGCAAAAGCTTTAGAACTAGCTGAATCCTATCCAAACTATTCCCGTATAGCTACATCACTGGCATCTACCTGGAAGTATGATAAATTGCCCAGGTATGTCCTGTACACAAAAATCAGAACAAATCCAACCTGGCTAATTGCAGCCCCATTAGTCTACTCTTGATCATGTCTAAAGTGATGGAAGGGGTCATCGACAGTGCTATCAAGCATCATCTGTTAAGCAATAACCTGCTCACTAATGCTCAGTTTGGGTTCTGACAGGGCCACACTCTGCTCCTGACCTCATTACAGCCTTGTTTAAAACATGGTTGCAAGTGGTCAGGTGCATGTACCTTTAAGAAATGGATATTTATCAAATAGCTGCAGTGATGTCAGTGTGTGGGCTGTCTGTCTTTCATTTCCGTTTTGAGCTGGGAGCTGCAGTGTGTTTTTGGTTTCATTTTCAGAGTTGAGGAGCTGTATTCAAAGCAAGCAGAAATGTAAAATGATCTTTCTCTCTCCAAGCTAAAGAATGACTTCAGCTCATTGATGATTTCAAAGTAATACCTGTTTCTGTCGTGAACCTAAGCCTGCTGTCTTTATTTAAAAAGGGTTTAACTTATGGATGTTGTTTGGGAGGTTATTAAGGGTTATCTATATTGTATTTGTGGAGGTACGTGTGTTGATAGTTGATAAACTGTTTACTGTATGTTTATAAAATGTTAACTGGATTCATAGAATAAACATTGTTTGTGTTTTAAACATACTTTAGCTCTCTGTTGCATCACACCTGTAAAGTGGGCCCTTGGGCTCCCCATAACCAAAATCTATTTTAAGTTGTGGGTCAGGTGAACTCCATGATATACTTTGGTGTTCTCTAAACCCTGGCCCGTAATAAAAGATTTAAACTCCAGAGATGAGGTGAGAGTGACTGCCCTTGGAATCAAGTATTTGACCAAGTGTGGCATCAAGGAACTCTAGCTAAACTGGATGAGAATTAGAGAGGAAACTCTCCACTGCTTGAAGATATGATTAACTCAAAAGAAAATGGTTGTGATTGGAGATCAATCACCTCAGCTCCAGGACATCACTGAAGGAGTTCCACCGGGTTCTGTTCTAGGCCCAATCATCTTCAGCAGCTTTGTCAATGACTCTCCCTCCATCAAAAGTCAAAAGTTGGGATGTTTGCTGATGACTGCACAACGTTTAGCACCATTTGTGACTCCTCACATTCTATCTGTGTACATATGCAGCAAGACCCGAACAAATCTTAGGTTTGGTTTGATAATTGACAAGAAACATTCACACTATGCAAGTCTCAAGTAATGACCATCTGTAACAAATAGAATCTAACCATCTTGCTGTTCAATGGTATTATCACCTCTATGTCCCTCACTTTGAACACACGTAGGGTTACCATTCACCAGAAACTGTACTCGGTTAGCCATATTTATTCTGTAGCTACACGAGCAGGACAGAAGCTAGGCATTTGTGGAGAGTAGCTCACCTTCTGATTTGCAAAGCTGTCCACCATCCACACAAGGCACAAATCAGGAGTGTGATGGAACACTTTCCAACTCCCTGGATGTGTGCAGCTCCAACAACACACAAGAAGTTCAACACTATCCAGGACAAAGCAGCCTGCTTGCTTGGCAACCTATCACACCCTCCACCACTGATGCGTCGTGGTAACAGTGTGTACTATCTACAAGATACACTGCAGCAACACCCAAAGCTCCTTCGATAGCACCTGTCAAACCCGTGACCTCTACCAACCAGAAGGACAAGGGCAGCAGATGTATGGGAACACCACCACCTGCAAGCCCCCCTGCAAGCCACCCATCATCCCGACTTAGAATGATAATCCCTTTTCTTCACTGTCGCTGGGTTAAAGTCCAGGAACTGCCTTCCTATCAGCGTTGTGGGTGTACCTACATCACATACCCTCAGTTCAAGCCGGCAGCTCACCACCAAGGGCAATAGTGATGAGCAATAAATGCTGACCTAGCCAGTGACACCCATTTCACAGAATCATAGAATCCCTACAATGAGATTATGTGGCCCATCGAGACTGCACCGAGCACCCTACATAGGCCCACTCCCTTGCCCTATTGCATGACTCCACCCAACCTTTGGACACTTAGGGGCAATTTAGGATGGCCAATCCACCTAACTTACACATCTTTGGACTGTGGGAGGAAACTGGAGCCTTGGAGGAAACCCACGCACACACAGGGTGAACTCCCACGCACACAGACAGTCACCCAAAGTCAGAATCGAACCGCAGGTCCCTAGCGCTGTGAGGCAGCAATGCTAACAACTGTGCCCATATCTCATGAATGATCAATCAAAAAAAGCCATTATGTCTTATGCAATTTCAACGATTTTTAAATTAAGTGTGAAATCCATGTCAAATTTGGTCCCAGTGAGTTGCAAAGCCTAAGGTGGAAAGAGATCCTCAAAATTACAAGTTCTAGACAGCCTTTAGCAGCATCAGAATGAATGATTACATTTTAATAGATCACTCAGACACTATGAGGATGTTTTGCTCACTTGTACCTGTAATTGGTGAGACCACGTCTGGAGTTCTGTGCAGTTTTGGTCGCCTTACTTAGGAATGGATATAAATGCATTAAAAGCAGTTCAGAGAAGATTCCCTTGACTGATTCCTGGGACGAAGGGTTATTGGATGATGAAAATGTAGACAGTTTGGGCCTGTATTCATTGGAGTTTAGAAGAATGAGAGGTGGTGCTTTGAAACATGTAAAGTCCTGACGGGACTCGACAGAGTAGACGGTGAGAGGATGTTTCTCTTTGTGATAGAGACTGAAATTAAGGACGCCATTTAAAAATAAGGGGCGGGATTCTCCATGTTGCCGTACCCGTTTTCTGGTGTGGCGTGCCCCCCAGCAGCGGGATTCTCCGTTCCGGCAGCCGGTCAATGGAGATTCCCATTGTGGGCACCACGACGCCGTGGGGAAATCCACAGGCGAGAGTGCTCTGCTGGCAAAACGGTGGATCCCATCGATGGAGAATCCAGCGCAAGAGGCCTCCCATTTAAGACAAAGATGAGGAGAATATTTTTTCACTCAAAGGGTCATTGGTCTGTGGAGTTTTCTTTCCACAGAGAACAGTGGGAGTTGAGCCATTGCATATGTTCTAAGGCTTAGTTAAATACATTCTTGATTAACAAGGGAGCGAAAAGTTATCGGGGTTAGGCAGGAAAGTAGATTTGAGGCCACAGTCAGAACAACCATAAGAGCTTATCAAGTTGCAATGCAGGCTAAAGGGGCCGAATGGCCCACTCCTGCTCTGTATGTTTGTATGTTCGTACATATGTAAATTTCACAAACATCGAGGTGGAGAAGTCGGCAACAAGTAGCTCAGAAGCTTAATAGATTAATCCACAGCAATCTATATTCCATATTCAAAATTTACTGTGTTATTTTCAGATGTAAAAAACTCAACTGAGTTTCAGTTTGATGAGAGCATAAGTGATGCACGCTGTACAGTTAGGTGGAAAAGGGTAACTCAATACATTTTTGCACTTGACAGGCTACAAAACATGATTTTAAATTACACTTAATCCCACTAGAGGGTTATGAAGGTCTTTTTCAAGGGCCAAAGAACAATGGATAATATCAGTGATGCAATATTCTATTCATTGTATAGACAGTATTTGGGTCAGGTCAGGTTTAAGGATATTAAAGAGACATGTGGTGCAGATTGCTAAGTGACAATTCACACATGTACTGTTACTATTACCTGTACAATGATTTTGATCTTATTCAGATCAGGTAGCAGTATCTTCTGGCAATTTGCTTCTGATCCAGTTGTTAGCTTATGTCACTCTGGGTTCTCTACATTTCAATTTTTTGATCAATCACACTTTCTCATGATTCATGAATGTTAATTTATTTGACTCTGGGGCTGATTTTGAGGCTGCGCTCTCTGCCCAAGAGGAACTTGGCACGTGCTCAAAATACTCTCCCGTGTCTGGATGAGTGCCTGGAAAAGAAACCTCTTTGCAACTGAACCAGCTCTATTCTTGCTGAGGAATTTGTGGTACCTCTTCACAGGAGTGTTGGTTCTGTGAGGTGACTGCTGGGATAAATTCTTGATGTCGCGAGGAATTAAGGGCTACGGGGAGAATGCTGGTAGGTGGAGTTGAAATGCCCATCAGCCATGATTGAATGGCGGAGTGGACTCGATGGGCCGAATGGCCTTACTTCCACTCCTATGTCTTATGGTCTTATGGTCTTATGGTCTTATAAAAGGGACAGAGTGAGTTTGAATCATTTTTTTTTCTTGGTGTCTGTCGAGAAATCCCTCCAGCCTCATTGTTGTCAAGTGCAGTAAATGTTTGCTGTTCAATAAATATTTTATCTTTTTGTTAAAAAAATCCAACAACAGACTCCTGTGAATCTGTCCAGTAAATATTCTCCACAGTTTAAAAGAAAATTATGATCTGTCAAGCTGAGTTCCGTTCTGGGATCTGACTTGTCCAGTAATAACATCAGCTTGGTTCATAACAGTAGCTCCACAATGCGCACTGCAGCGGTTCAAGAAGGCAGCTCACCACCACCTTCTCAAGGACAATTAGGGATGGGTAATAAATGCTGACCTAGCCAGCGATGCCCATATCCCTTGAAAGAATAATAGTTTAAAAAATAATTTCAAACAGCACGCTGTGTATCTGACTAAAACGCAATGTCCCTTCTTACATCTTGATTTCTTCAGCATCTTTGATATTGTTGATCACTCTATCCTTCTCCACTACATTTTCTGCATGGTTACTTTCGTGGTCCTGCTCTCACATGGTGCATTTAAGGGGAGGAATGTGTGGGAAGAACTCATTTGAATGGGATTAATTACTGCTACTGGCATTGATCAGTTTGGTTGAATAGTCTATTTTTGTGTTCGATATTCGAGGTCATTCTAGGTAAGGCTACGTAAGACAAGAGGTGATGCATAAGCTAATCAAATCATCCATTAAATTGTTGTTCAAACAGGGGCCGGAATTCTTCAGCTGTTGCTATTCACTGTTCCCACCAGCAGCACATCCCCGCTCGCTGGTTTCCCAGCGACGTGGAGTGGCTTCAATGGGAAATCCTATTGACAAGAGGCGGAAGTGATGAATCCCGCTGACAAGAAAATGGATCAGGATAAAGCTATCAGCACACAATTAGCAAAGTACCTGCCATTGGTGTGACATAAACAAGATCAAAGAAACTGTGACTGTATGTGCTAGACCACAGAAAGAAATTGGATTCAGATACTCAAAATGGTGCAGTTTTTGGTTAAGTCAAATTAAGAAAAATTATCACTGGTCAGTGAGTGAATAATGAAAGTTCACCGATTTAAGATCACCACCCGAAATAAAGAGATTTGGGGTACTTTTTTTATTAAGATTGTAGCGAAGCAGAGACATTAAAAGGAAACCAGATAAATCTTTGAAATGGAAAGGGCAGAGGTCTAAGTGGATAGTTCATGTAATACTCTGACACAGGAACTATGGTCACTTCCTTCACTGTAAAATTCTATGATTAAAATCATGGTTGTGCGCAGCACGCTAGCGCAGTGGTTAGCACTCTCCCTCATGGCAGCAGACTATTGATCCCAGACCAGGGTCACTGTCTTTGTGGAGTTTGGACATTCTCTCCATGTCTGCGTGGGTCTCAACCTCACAACCCATAAAGAGGTGCAGGGTATGCGGATTGGGCATGTTAAATTCCTCCTTAATTGGAAAAATTAAAGAATTGGATACTCTAAATTTATTTTTTTTAAATAATCCTTGTTGCCTCTTGAAAGCTCCAGGAGTGGAATCACAGAATTTGCTACATCAACCTTGAACTTGATTGAAGCAAGCAAAGGCCGAGGAATTTAGCAGTACAGTGCTGCAGCCACATGCTCATTTGTAGCATGGGATGCTCTGAAGTTACCTGTCTGAGCAGTAACAACACTGAGTCCCTTAAAGGATACAACATGAATAAAGGGTACTTCGAAATAATTTGTAGGAAATTTACAGAAATAGAATTCAGTGGAGTAAAACAACTTTCATCTTGGTGTGGCTCCTGAATTGAACGGGTTGTGTTCTATCATCTGGGTATTTTTTTTTCAAAAGTTAGAATTGTAGTGCATCAAGAGTGTAATAGAAGGGGCTTTGATCCTCGCCATACCTGACCTGGAAGGCAATAAGCTATTAGTCTTCAAAGCGAAAAAGCTTTGTGATCCCAGCACTCGCTCATGGGCGACTGTCAGGTTCCAGATGTTACTGTGTCATATTAGGCAACACATAGTTGTTGCACCGATTTACAAAATGGCTCATTTGAATGGATTATCTCATTGTTTTCTCTTCCAGTAAATGGATTTGATCTGTCATGTTGGGTAATCCTGAACAAAATGCAACATTCAGTGCATTCATGCACCTTGGGACTTTTGTCAAATTATTTTCACTTACAAATTAGACACGGAGAATTACAAACGGACTGTGTGTAAAATGGCACGTTATTTCCAAGGTCTAGGGTCTTCTGAAGCACTTCACATCCTTTACAAAGCGAGATAGTCATCTTGACAAGATTGATGATTGCATTTGGTATTTTCAACATTTGGAAAAATGGGGTTGAGCCACTTATTCTACGACAAATACAATATTTGGAGTAGATACGGCTCCTTGCACCTGCCAATATATTGACAAACTGGCAGAGGCTTTGAAGCAGATTGTTTAAAACATGTAGCGAATTTTGAAACATGCCAAGTTGTGCTGAATAGTTCACAGATTGTGTCAAATTGTTGGTGTAAAATCAAGTTGTCTGCTAAAATATACTTTTCAATAACCCATTCTCTATTACAAATTTCTATATTGAAGTGTTTAAGTAGGTCCACTGACAGCATAAAAAAATCCCTAAACATATTCTCAGTTCTACTTTTATTCTACATTTAGATCTCAGATAGAACCAATTTTATAATACCTGCAGCCTGGACCTTCTCATGATGTAGCACTCAAAATGATGCTTCTATAGCATCGGCAACATTAAACAACAACCACTGTCATTTAAAGTAAGAAGTCTTACAACACCAGCTAAAAGTGCAACAGGTTTGTTTCGAATCATTAGCTTTCAGAGCATTGCTCCTTCCTCAGGTGAATGAAGAGCATTCATTCACCTGAGGAAGGAGCAGTGCTCCGAAAGCTAGTGATTCGAAATGAACCTGTTGGACTTCAACCTGGTGTTGTAAGACTTCTTACTGTGCCCACCCCAGTCTAACACCAGCATCTCCACATCATGACTGTCATTTAAAAGTCTTTTTTCAGGACTATTTAGGGCTGCAGTAGCTTGCAAAATAGCTGATGAGAATTTATATTGTCCAATAATCAGAAATTCATGTCACTGGCATTCAAAACTTAGCTGAACACTAATGCAGCAGGGAAACTTTCCACAATGCCACTGAAGGAAAACAATTATGTTGCTGATGCCTCAACAGTGACGTTGATGGTGCAATGAACCCCAATATCTTTCAATAGTTTTTCACAGTAACTTCATTGCAGTGTTAATGTAAGCCTACTTGTGACAATAACGATTATTATGATATCTGTGGGCGAGGAAACAGAAAGGTGGCAACAGTTGTTGCTAAACAAGGACTCATTTGGGAAATGTACCTTTTTTATGCTTTCAGTAGGTGTCACCGGCAAGACCAGTAATATTTTTCCCATCCCTAACTGCCCTTGAGGAGGTGATGGCGAGCCACTTGCTCGAACCAGTGCACTCCAGCTGGTCCTAGTACACTCACAGTGCTGTTAGGAATGGATGGAGTGACGGAAGGGACAGCGGTATAGTTCCAAGTTAGGATGGTGTGAGGTTGTCGAGGGGGGTGCTACTTTCAGGTGGTGATGTTCCCATGCACCTGCTACCCCAGGTCATCATGTTTGTGGGTCTGCAAGGTGCTGTCGAAGGAGGCTAGATTTATTGCTGCAGTGCATCTTGTATCTGGGACTCAGCACTTAAGGTGGTGGAAGGGGTGCCAATCAAATAGGCTGATTTGTCCTCGATGGCGTGGAGCTTCTTGAGTGTCATTGGAGCTGCACTCAGCCGGGCAAGTGAAGGATATTCCATCACACTCTTGACTTATGCCTTGTAGGTTGTGGACACAGGGAGGGGGGGTGGGTGGGTGGGGCTCGGTAGCATAGTGGTTAGCACTGTTGTCTCACACCGCCAGATTCAATTCCTGCCTTGGGTGACTGTGTGCGGCTAGCATGTCCTCTCCGTGTCTGCGTGGGTTTCCTCCGGGTGTTCCAGTTTCCTTCTGCAGTCCAAAGATGTGCAGGTTAGGTGGATTGGCCCAGCTAAATTTCCCCTTAGTGTCCATGGTTACAGGATGCGGGGATAGAGCGGGAGAGGGGCCGAGGTAGGGTGCTCTTTCAGAGGGTCAATGTAAACTCGATGGGCCGAATGGCCTCCTTCTGCGCTTTAGGGATTCTATGATTTTATCTTATTCTATGACAGACTTTGGGGAGAAAGGAAGTGAGTTACCTATCGCAGGGATTCCCAGCTTCTGACCTGCTCTGATAGCCATAGTATTTATTTGGCCAGTCCAGTTCAGTTTTAGGTCAATGGTAACCCCCAGAATGTTGATAGTAGGCGATGTAGTGATGCCATTGGCTGTCAAGGGGAGATGGTTAGATTCTCTCCTGTTGGAGATGGCCATTGCCAGGGACCTTTGTAGCACGAATGTTACTTGTCACAGTCAGCCTAAGCTTGAAACATCAGCAAACATCACCGCTCCTTATGATGGAGGGAAGGTCATTGATGAAGCAATCGAAGATGGTTGGGCTGATGACACTATCCCAAGGAACTCCTGCAGTTCTGTAACTGAGATAATTGACCTCCAAAAACCACAGCCACTTTTCTTTATTCCAATCAGTGGAGTTTTTCCCTCCTGATTCCCACTCGGCTTCAATTCTGCTAGGGCTCCTTAATGCTACATTTCATCAAATGCTCCCTTGATATCAAGGGCAGTTATTCTTACCTCATCTCTTGAGTTCAGCTCTTTTGTCCATGTTTTGACCAAGAGTATAATGATGTCAGGAGCAGAGTGGTGCTGGCAGAAGCCATTGCTGTGTAAATACAGCTTGGTCGCACTGTTGATGATATCTTCCATCACTTTGCTAATGATTGAGAGTGGACTGATGGTGTGGCAGATTTGATTTGTCTTTTTTGTGGACAGGATATACCTGGGCTACATTGCTGTGCAGGAACAGCTTGCCTCGGCACGTGGCTGGTTCTGGAGCACAGGCTTTTCCAGGATATTGCCAGGGCTGCATCCAGCCTTCACAGAATCCAGTACCTACAGCTGTTTCTTTGTATCAACCGGAGTGAATTAAATTGGCTGGAGATGGCATCTGATGCTGGTGGCCTGAGGAGGATGATGTTATATCTGAGTCTGAGCTTGCTTGATGCCCTCCATAACCAGTCAATATTTATTATCTGGGTTCAATAATTTGGAATGGGCATGAATAGCGGGATTGCATTCTACTGGCACCCAGTGCCTTCAGAAAGGGAGAGGTTGAAGAGGGAAAATGAAACATACATTCAGCCATTTTCAGTGCACTAGTTTCAATTCTGCATGCCAAAGTTTGCTTACAGGTCGCAACACTGCCTGTCTCAAACCTCCAAAACAACGCAACGGTTGTTTTGTTATTCTCTTGACGTAGCATAAGCTGCTTCCTTGATGTGCACTCTGACAAAGGAAGGTTCAGACTTGGAGATAGCTTTAACACATTTATTAAACTGTTAACAATTCTCCTTCTTGGATTCGACTCTCCTGTTAATCCTGCTATAGCTACTCAGGCTGACTAACCAGTCTGCGACAAACCACGTGGTGGGTGTGATGTGTTTCAAATCAACCCTGTCTACTCACTAAGTGTCTCCACTGGAAAGAGGAAGATCATGTGTGCTGTGTCCTTATATATGGGTTGGTGTAATGCCCCCCTGTGGTAGTGTCACCTCTGTGTGTATTGTGAATGCCCATTGGTCGTGTCCTATCTTACTGGCCTATTGGTTGAATGTCTGTGTGTCATGTCTCTGGTGCTCCCTCTAATGTCTATCTAGTCTAAGTATATTTACATTAACCCCTTGTGTATTTACAGTGATGCATATCACCACAACAGTAACTAAAACTATTTTACAAGGATACTAGGCAATTCTGTATTTCATTTGAACAGGCTGTCAGGATTGGAGGACAGTCTCTACAGTTACTGCAATTTATGGGATGCTTAACCAATACATCTTCATCTGACCAAACAAAAGAAAAAAATCTAATTTATCCTTTTCTAACAGTTCCACATCATTAACTTTATCGGGCAGCATGGTAGCGCAGAGGGTTAGCCCTGCTGCCTCACGGCACTGAAGTCCCAGGTTTGATCCCGGTTCTGGGTCACTGTCCCTGTGGAGTTTGCACATTCTCCCCATGCTTGCGTAGGTTTTGCCCCCACAACCCAAAGATGTGCAGGATAGGTGGATTGGCCATGCTAAATTGCCCCTTAATTGGAAAAAAATGAATTGGGTACTCTAAATTTATTTTGAAAAATTATTGACTTTACCCATTGAAATAGTATCGTACCCAAAGCCTTTAATAACCTTATTTTCCGAGCACACTTGCTTTTGGGGGTTAATAGGGTTTCTTTGTAAACACAGGCCTTTGTGGCAAAATAGCACATACCCCATTTCAGGTGTGAAAGGTTCCACACTCCAGCTAGCCAGGGGCAAGTCACCTTCAAGCATTGGTGAGGATGAAACAAAGCAACTCAACAAATGCTGTGAAGTCCATCAATTGCGATTATCCCTTCATCTTCCACCCTCCATTGTTTCAGTCTCTGATCCTTTGTTGCTTGTTACTGTCTTCCCTATTCGAGTGATGAGCTCCTCACCTGTACTAATGATATATTTAGCATGTACTTACAGAAGGAGTTTCCTTGAGGTAAAATTCAAGTCACAGTTTTCAGTACGTGAACAAGTTCATTTGCAAAATGTTTTATCGACCAAGAGTTCAGGCCGGCGTGATTCTTTCTTTTTGAAAAGTCCCTCTGACCAAAGGAAAGATATTACTAAGAAAACAAGACATTAGTTTAGATCGCATGCACATGTGTCATCTGATCTCACTGCATACAGTGACAATGTTACAAATGTGATATAATTGAGGTATGCATGCTTTCTGTACTTCAATTTAAGGGAGAACTTTGCATTGCTGCTAGGGTGTGATCACTGAGGAATTCACTGTACTTAAATTGATCTATTAAAAACCTTTATTTTAATGATAATCTTTTATTGTCACAAGTATGAAGTTACTGTGAAAAGCCCCGAGTCGCCACATTCCAGCGCCTGTTCTGGGTAAGCTGGTACGGGAATTGAACTCACGCTGCTGGCCTTGTTCTGCATCACAAACCAGCTTTGTGCTTAATGGGCTAAACCAGCCCCTAAACCTAGAGATTTTAACAATCTCTATGAGGTGGCATGCATACCAGCAGCACCATTGCACAACAGTTGCATTGTTTCCACACCATAATTCCATTGTAACCCTTCTTCAACATTTGTGATCTTAAAGTGTTTGATATTTAAGGGGGGGGGGGCTGCAAAATTTGAATTTGCACATCTCACACATTACAACGTCCACAAGAAGCCCAAAATGAAAGTATGTGATTTCCTTCTTCCACCCCCTAATCAATCCCTCAAAATCACTGAGGTCTTGCCAAGCAAAGACAGCACATGGGCACCACCAGCGTTCCAGGACCCATGCCCCCCAGGCACCCCATCATCCGACACCAGCGATGACCAACCATGATGGCCTCAGTGACCATCGACGAGTCTCGTCCGCACAACCTGGCCACCGCATCGACCAGCGTTAAGATCAACGGACACATGACCTCTTGCCTGCTGGATTCCGGGAGAACCGAAAGCTTCATCCACCCGGATACGGTAAGGCGCTGCTCCCTCGCGGTACACCCCACCAATCAAAGAATCTCCCTGGCCTCCGGATTCCATTCCGTGGCGATCCGGGGGTACTGTACCGTCACACTCACGGTCCAGGGTATTGAATTCAGCAGCTTCCGCCTCTGTGTCCTCTCTAATCTCTGCGCTATCTTACTACTCAGCCTGGACTTCCAACGTAACCTCCAGAGCCCAACCCTGAAATTCGGCGGGCCCCTACCACCCCTGACTGTGTGCGGCCTCGCGACCCTAAAGGTCGATCCACCTTCCCCCTTCGCAAATCTAATCCCGGATTGCAAACCCATCGCCACCAGGAGCAGACGGTACAGCACCCAGGACAGGACCTTCATCAGGTCCGAGGTCCAGCGGCTGCTTTGGGAAGGCATCATCGAGGCCAGCAACAGCGCCTGGAGAGCCCAAGTGGTAGTAGTTAAAACTGGGGAGAAACACAGAATGGTTGTGGACTACAGCCAGACCATCAATTGGTACACGCAGCTCGACGCGTACCCCCTCCCACGCATATCTGATATGGTCAGTCAGATTGCACAGTACCGGGTCTTCTCAACGGTAGACCTCAAATCCGCCTACCACCAGCTCCCCATCCGTAAAGTGGACCATCCATACACGGCCATCGAGGCAGACGGTCGCCTCTATCACTTCCTCACGGTTCCCTTTGGCATCACCAACGGCTCTCGGTCTTCCAAAGGCAGATGGACCGAATGGTCGACCGGTACGGACTGCGGGCCACCTTTCCGTACCTAGACAACCCCACCATCTGCGGCCATGATCAGCGGGACCACGATGCCAACCTTGCCAAATTTCTCCACACCACCACTCTCCTAAACCTCACCTACAACAAGGTACGTGTTCACCACGAACCACTTAGCCATCCTCGGCTATTTGGTCCCCTCATGGAACTCCCACTGCCCCAAGGCCCTCAAACGCTGCCTGGGGTTCTTTTCGTACTACGCCCAGTGGGTCCCAAACTATGCGGACAAGGCCCGCCCACTCATACAGTCCACCTATTTTGCCCTGATGGCCGAGGCTCAACAGGCCTTCGCCCATATCAGAGCCGATATCGCCAAGGCCGGGATGCATGCAGTAGACGAGACGCTGCCCTTTCAAGTGGAAAGCGACGCATCAGACGTCGCCCTAGCCGCCACCCTCAATCAGGCAGGCAGACCCGTGGCATTCTTTTCCCGCACCCTTCATGCCTCAGAAATTCGGCACTCCTCCGTCGAACTAGAGGCCCAAGCCAGCGTTGAAGCTGTGCGGCATTGGAGGCATTACCTGGCCAGAAGGAGATTCACTCAACCTCGCTGACCAACGGTCGGTAGCCTTCATGTTCAATAACACACAGCAGGGCAAGATCAAGAATGATAAGATCTTGAGGTGGAGAATCGAGCTCTCCACCTACAATTACGAGATTTTGTATCGCCCCGGTAAGCTCAACGAGCCCCCAGATGCCCTATCCCGAGGTACATGTGCCAGCGCACAAGTAGACCGACTCCGGGCTCTGCATGACAGCCTTTGTCACCCGGGAGTCACACGGTTGTACCATTTTATAAAGGCCCGCAATCTGTCCTACTCCATCGAGGAAGTACGGACAATCACCAGGGACTGCCAGGTCTGTGCGGAGTGCAAGCCGCACTTCTACCAGCCGGACCATGCGTTCTTGGTGAAGGCCTCCCGCCCCTTTGAGCGCCTCAGCGTGGATTTCAAAGGGCCCCTCCCCTCCAGCGACCGTAACACGTATTTTTTCAGTGTGGTTGATGAGTAGTCCAGATTCCCCTTCGCCATCCCATGCCCCGACATGACGTCTGCCACCGTCATCAAAGCCCTCAACACAATCCTCATTCTGTTCGGTTTCCCCACCTACATCCACAGTGACAGGGGATCCTCATTCATGAGTGATGAGCTGCGTCAGTTCCTGCTCAACAGGGGTATCGCCTCCAGCAGGACAACAAGATATAACCCCTGGGAAAACAGACAGGTAGAGAGGGAGAACGGGACGGTATTGAGGGCCGTCCAACTGGCCCTACAGTCCAGGAATCTCCCGGCCTCCCGCTGGCAGGAGGTCCTCCCTGACGCACTACACTCCATTCGGTCACTACTGTGCACCGCCACTAACAACACACCCCATGAACGTCTCTTTGCCTTCCCCAGGAAGTCCACATCCGGGGTGTCGCTCCCGACTTGGCTCGCAGCTCCAGGACCCGTCCTTCTCCGTAGGCACGTCTGACTCCACAAGGCGGACCCGTTGGTGGAGAGGGTGTAGTTGCTCCATGTGAACCACCAGTATGCCTACGTGGCGTACCCCGACGGCCGCCAGGATACTTTCTCCCTCAGGGACCTGGCACCAACAGGTTCCCCACACACACACCCCTCCGGCCCGGCGCCACCCTCCCCTCCCCCGCGCTCCCAGCAGCAACCCCTCCAGGACCATTCATCCTCCCCATGCCCAAGCACGAAGAGGATTTCGGCATGCTCCCGGAGTCACGGAAGACCAGACCAGCATTGGCATCGCCGCCACCACTGCGCCACTCCCAGCGGCACATCAAGGCCCCAGACCTGTTAAATCTCTAACTGGTCCACTGGACTTCAAAAGACATTTTTTTTCCTCACAAAAATTGTATATGTAAAATTCAAAAATTCAGTTGCTGTATATAATTCTCCAGCCCCCACCCCCCCCCCCCCCCCCCCCCCCACCCCCCCACCCCCATCCCCCCGCCGGACACAATTGTAACAGGGGGTGAATGTGGTAAACCACTGTTGCACCTATATTAGGTGATGTATGGTAGGACCTGTACTACAGGTACGATGGTAGTCCCTGTCTGCTGGCTTCGCCCAGTAGGTGGAGTATAAATATATGTGCCCTCTGTCGGGCCACTTCGCCAGCTGCTGTGGGAGGCCACATATCTTAGAGCAATAAAGCCTCAGTTATATTCAACTCTCATCTTTGTGCAATTGATCGTGCATCAATAAACAAATTCAAAGATGCAAGACAATGCTTAGAATGCGAGCATTTGCAGGTAATTAAGTCTTTACAGATCCAGAGATTGGGATAGCCCCAGGTTAAAGAGGTGTGAATTGTCTCAAGCCAGGACAGTTGGTAGGATTTCGCAAGCCCAGGCCAGATGGTGGGGGATGAATGTAATGCGACATGAATCCCAGGTCCCGGTTGAGGCCGCACTCATGTGTGCGGAACTTGGCTATAAGTTTCTGCTCGGCGATTCTGCATTGTCGCGCGTCCTGAAGGCCGCCTTGGAGAACGCCTACCCGGAGATCAAGGCTGAATGCCCTTGACTGCTGAAGTGTTCCCCGACTGGAAGGGAACATTCCTGTCTGGTGATTGTCGCGTGATGTCCGTTCATTCGTTGTCGCAGTGCCTGCATGGTCTCGCCAATGTACCACACATCGGGACATCCTTTTCTGCAGTGTATGAGGTAGACAACTTTGGCCGAGTCGCACGAGTATGTACCACGTACTGGTGGGTGGTGTTCTCACATGTAACGGTGGTATCCATGTCGATGATCTGGCACATCTTGCAGAGATTGCCATGGCAGGGTTGTGTGGTGTCATGGTCGCTGTTCTGAAGGCTGGGTAGTTTGCTGCAAACAGTGGTTTGTTTGAGGTTGTGCGGCTGTTTGAAGGCAAGTAGTGGGGGTGTGGGGATGACCTTGGCAAGATGTTCATCTTCATCGATGACGTGTTGAAGGCTACGAAGAAGATGTTGTAGTTTCCCCACTCCGGGAAAGTACTGGACGATGCAGGGTACTCTGTCGGTTGTGTCCCGTGTTTGTCTTCTGAGGAGGTCGGTGCGGTTATTTGCTGTGGCGCGTTGGAACTGTCGATCGATGAGTTGAGCGCCCTATCCCGTTCATACGAGGGCATCTACAGATGCTGAAAGATGAGGAAGGAGCAGTGCTCTAAAAGCTCGTGTTTGAAACAAACCTGCTTTACTTTAACTTGGTATTGTAAGACTTCTTACTGTGCTCACCCTAGACCAACGCCGGCATCGCCACATCACGGCTACCTGAGGAAGGAGCAGTGCTCCGAAAGCTAGTGTTTGATACACACCTCAAAGGATGAGATGGTAAACTGAGGCCATGCCTGCCTGCTCAGGTACATGTAAACGATCCCGTAACATTCCGCAAAGAACAGGGGGCAGGGTTGTTGCCGTGCCCTGGCCAATATGTCTCCTCAACCCAGCACCAAAAGCTGATTTCCGGTCAATTATTTTGTAGCTGATTATGGGATCTTGCTGTGCACAAATTGACTGCCCCATTCCCTTACACCGCAGCAGTGACGACACTTCAAATTTGATCTGATTGGCTGGAAGGTGGTTGGGGACGCCCTGAGTCCTGATTCATGCAATGTAAATGAACATTTCTTTAATATGAATTAATTTAGCATGTGTCTCGCCTGCTGGTACTAACACATTTTAATGATCCAATTTTGAATTCAATCAATGAGGCAGTATTTTTAATAACTGCTATTTTGTAATAAACCTATATACCCATGAAACAGAGAAGGCCAGGAAAGAAGCGACACATAACCAGGGCTCGAAGTTGCCTGTTTGAAAACTGCAGATTAAGTGAATTGATGGTTTCTTGTAGGGATATATGGCACAATTCTGACAACCTGAAATTCGCAGTATCACAAGGAATTAGAGCAAAATCATTTTTTTTTAAATGGAAACTATCTCAAAGTGAAGAAAAAAGTAATTCATCTTCAAATAATTGCAAGTAGTTGTTAGCGAATTACAAGTGGTAATTCAATCTCAAGGCACGAATAATGTTTATGAGGTCACCTGAACCTTTTCATCGGTTTATTATTGTGCAATACATAGATTGCTGTCCAGTACGCTTTACAGAAGTGACATCCATCTAAAGTGAAAGGGATTTACTGTAATTTCTTCCTGCCACAAAAATACCACTTCAGCGCTGAGGTATTGATTCACAGGGACCAGCGGTGCATCACCCAAGTGATCAGTCTTCATGTTTGTGCCTGTATAATGACTGCTGGGTGTTGCAGTTTAGCCTGACGCTAATACCATGCGAATATTATAAAGCAAGACTTATTGGATGATGTTCAGGAATCACCCTGGATGACTTCTCTCTCTGATCCTGGTGTTAATTGTTTGTTAATTGTGTTTAATTGTATGCAGGTGGCAGGTACTAATTGGCATTTCACTTGAGCCCATATAAAAATACATTTATTGAAACTGTGGAGCGGTTGACTTAGGAGGTGTATACTTGGAATATTTAACTCTGTAAATAAATCTGAGACTGAGTAAAGACTGGCTTCAGTATCATCATTCAACAGCAGGCTTTCCAAGGAATAACACCACGGACACAGGGACTAATTCTGGTTCCCTCATCTCAGTACAAGTGGTTATTTTATTTGCGATATGTTTAATTATATATGTGTGTGCATAGGCTTTCTATATTACACTTCTAGTTTCTATCAAATGGTATTTAATTAGATTGTTTTCCGAACAAATGTTTTCTATTTAGACATACAACTGACAGAAAAACTAATTTCTATACTTGCTCTCCAGCATATTAAAGTTCCACAATTCAGCTTTCAAAAGGTTTTGTTGTATCTGAGTATTTCCTATTGAGTGGGAAACCTGCCCAACTTGGGTTTATTCATTGTGTAGCTCGGAATTGAGAGGAACCAAACTAAAGGTAAACTGCTCCTCTCAAGAGACCGGTACCACCTCCAACAAACAGAATGGACATCTAAAGCACAGGTGAAGCCACTTAACATGACAATTAATCGAGTAAAAAGGTGCCAAATGTTGACTCTTTAGTTAGGAGCAGAGGCCCATACAATAGCAAGTTTTCCTCCTGTATGGCCAGACTCAGATGGCTGTGGATAGAATTACACGCTTTGCAGGTACCTGGATTTGTTCCCACCCCCTCCTGTCTGTTTCACAGCCATCTGTCAGTACGCCTGAAGTAACATCATGTCGGGACACAGCAACCAATGAAACAGCCTTTAGAGAGCTCAAATTGTCAGTTGAACGGCTTGTGAGACAAGTCTCAACTATTCAGCGCTGACTGCTCTGAGACAGGCGATTGCAAAATGTGTGGCCATCCTTTTCCCAAACCTATGTGATTCAACCTCATAAGGGAAACTGTGTCCTCCGAGTAGTTCTTTGACAGGATGTTATGCCATTGACTAGTTACGTTTATGGCAGATGTAATTTTACAGCAACTCCCATGTTAAATATCTTATATAGCTGTGGGAGTGGCTAATTAACAATGCATTGCAGTGTCAGTACAAAGAAATTACACAGTGCCAATACTGGAAGAATTGGATTCGGGAGGGTTAACTTTGTAGTTTTGTAACTTCATGACAACATGAAAATGTTTTTCGCCATGATTTTGCTAACCCCCAACTATCCCATCCCCAAAGAATTAATCTCACGCCATAAATACTGGGGCTGTTTAGCACAGGGCTAAATCACTGGCTTTGAAAGCAGACCAAGGCAGGCCAGCAGCACGGTTCGATTCCCGTAATAGCCTCCTCGAACAGGCGCCGGAATGTGGCGACTAGGGGCTTTTCACAGTAACTTCATTTGAAGCCTACTTGTGACAATAAGTGGCTTTCATTTCATTTTTCAAATATGCAGCTTACTTTCTTGCAAGAGGCAGATTCTTGGCTCTTTCATTCACCGAGGGCTTAAAAGATTTGGTTGCGATCTAACCAAATGAGAAAAAGAGTCCTGTAACAAGCATGTTTGGGGGCAGGACAAAGGCAGGGCTGAGGGTGAATCATGGCTCGAATTACAATGATTACATTGCTGATAGTGCAAATTCACTATGACGTTCATGATTAATTCATGGCTGGAATGAGACAAGGGTGCACAGTATTACATTTTATTAGTAGAAAACGTGACTTTTTTGGTAGAATTATGCAGTCCCGTCGTGATGTGGACAGAGCCGTAAAATACTTTGAACTATTCAAAAATCTATTGACTTCAGTGGGTCCAGGAAATCCCACAGGCAAGAGGAGCTGTAAAACACCGCCCTTTGTGCCATTTTTACATTTTAGAAATTTCTTAGAAAAAATGCACACAAACTAATCTCCCATCTAAAATTGGGATGGTGGTAACATTAAACTGAGAGGATGCTGGAAAATCCCTAGGAATCTGCAACAAATAATTCTCACATCATTAATGGACCGAACCAATCAGAGGTAAACTTCCGATGCAGAAAGGGTAAAATTGCTTTCCTTCTCTTTCAGAAGCCACCTTTCATTTCACTATAAACAGCATACAAGTTCCACAAAGTAAAAGATGGACTGTAAGGTGCAGCCAGGTCCTCCACAGATTTCCACTGACTCCTCTTTGCACATGTTTGTCTGCCCAGCTGAATATCAGCCGCAGTAATGTGAGCAAACATTTTCAATCATTTTGTGGCATTCTTGCTCACCTTGTTTGTCACCTTCAGGGTTTCTTATGAACCATTTTATGCAAAAACGTTTGACAATCAAGGCAACTGTGATAGCCAAAAAACTTGATTGTTAAACTGAGTTTATCTCTGTTGGCAGTCTGGGGTCTACATTGATTCTCGATTGAACTCTTGTCTGGAGTTTTGACTGACTGTATTCAGGCTCCTATTATCAACATCAGGCTGGAAGGAGATCTGGGTTGCGAAGAGGGAATGGGGAGTTGCGTAGAGGTGAAAGTGTTCAGTTCCCTCTGATCCCGAGCCTTATTATGGCAATCACATGTAAAGCTTTATGACTAATCATAAGACACTCTGGGTGCAAGCTAATGAAAAAAAGAGTCCATTCTGGAACGGATTAGAAGGATCCCAGTGCTTCTAGCGTCGGGAACGACCCCGCTACACAACAGCACTCTGTTTTACCTTGGGCATCGATGGGGAGCGCCTTGCCAAGGCCGCACTCAGTCGCATTTCCTGCACGCAGGAGCTCCACTCACCAGTGCAGGAAGAGAGCGCCCCGATCTCTTGACCCGCTGACGTGATCAGTGGACCCCCCCAATGCCCCAACTCACCTGCTAGGGATCCTTGAGCCCACCGCACCACACCTCATACTGGCAGGGCAACCCCGGGCCTGATCTCCACCTGGGCACCTTGGCACTGCCAGCCTGGCACCCTGGCAGGTCCCCTGCCAGCCTGGCAGTGTCACCCAGGCACGCGAGCAGTACCAGGCCAGGTTGGACAGGGGACACGGCCAGTGTGCCAGGCTGTCAGTGCCAAGGTGCCTAGATGCCCAGGTGGCATCAGCAGTGCCAGGGTGCCACTCTGCCAAGATATCAACCACCCCGGGCCTCTGATTGGCTGGCGGACCCCTCCCCAAGTGCCGTTCTGCTTGGCCCCTATTTGTGGGGACCAGTGCTAAATGGCACCCGGTTTGGGTCTCCTCAGCGAGGCTGGTTCAATCCGGCAGCAGTATTGACTCTGCAAGTCGGCGTGATCCAGATCGCCACGTTTTGCAAGATCACATTAAATCTCGCGAAGCGTCAGTCAGGAATCCCAGAAGGGGCCTCTTGCGGGACCTAGCGGCTGCGCCACGTCCCGATTTCAGCGGGACACGACCAGTAAATCGTGGCTTCCAAAAGGAAACACGTAAAGGAACTGGGGAAAGTGAATAATAAAAGCATGGAAAATACAACTCTCGTGTATATTCCTTTAAAAACTCTGGACACTTCCAAATCAATAACATTGGGAATAAAACTAAGAATTTAACCTTTTCTCAATTTGATATTTTCAGTTCAAAAAGTAAGGGAAAGTAAGCACAATTATGATCAATGTATCTTATGCAGGGCAGCAGCAGCGGCAGCGTGGTGCAGTTTAGCTCAGTTGGTTGGACATCTGGTCATGATGCAGAATAAGGTTGATAGCGCAGGTTCAATTCTCATACCGGCTGAGGTTATTCATTACGGCCCCGCCTTCTCAACTTTGCCTCTTGCCTGAGGTGTGGTGACTCTCAGGTTAAATCACCACCAGTCAACTTTCCCCCTTAAAGGGGAAAGCAGCCCATGGTCATCTGGCACTATGGTGAGTTTTCTTTATCTTTACTTATTAATACCACTTAGAAGACATGCCAAATGTGCAATTAAACTGTCGGGCGTGTTAGCATGTTGGGGAGGTGGGAGAAAAGAAGTAGATGTACTGAGGAATATATTCTTCCTCCTGTGCCAAAACAAACAAAAGCGATGACGCAAAAGTTTGCTGAAATACTAGAAACATGAATCAAATTGTAAAGTAAGCTTTCGACTGTGAGCAACATTATCCATGCCATATTACAGAGTTTAGTATTAATGTTTGGACTAGTTTCAAACACTGTTGATGCCAGAACCCAGACTGATGTTGCTGGTGGAGCTAGTATTCTGTTATTCTTCTAATTCTATATCACTTTATCCATCTCGCTCAGTCAGAGAGAAACAAATCCACCATGACATCCTTGACTGTTTTCTGTCCTTAGGTGTATTGGGAATGATTGCCTTAGCAACAGGGAATAGTCCATAATGAAATCATTAACCTCGCAGTAGGTATTATTAAGGTCTGGCTCCCCATCTAAGTGCAATAGTTAACAATTGAGGAAAAGAGCACAGAAGGCAGCACAGTAGCACAAGTGGATAGCGCTTTGGCTTCACAGCACCAGGGTGTCAGGTTTGATTCCCTGCTGTGTCACTGTCTGTGCATGATGTGGAGATGCCAGTGTTGGACTGGGGTGAGCACAGTAAGAAGTCTTACAGCACCAGGTTAAAGTCCAACATGTTTGTTTCAAACACTAGCTTTCGGAGCACTGCTCCTTCCTCAGGTGTATGGCAGAAGGAGCAGTGCTCCGAAAGTTAGTGTTTGAAACAAACATGTTGGACTTTAACCTGGTGTTGTAAGACTTCTTACTGTCTGTCCAGAGTCTGCACGTTCTCCCCATGTCTGCGTGGCGTTCCTCTGGTTTCCTCACACAGTCCAAAGACAGGCAGGTTAGGTGGATTGGCCATGATAAATTGCCCTTAGTGACCAAAAAGGTTAGGAGGGGTTTTTGGGTTACGGGGTTTAGGGTGGAAGTGAGGGCTTAAGTGGGTTGGTGCAGACTCGATGGGCCAAATGGCCTCCTTCTGCACTGTATGTTCTATGTTCAAATGAAGAATAATTCATTTAAAGCGTAGATATTGTAGCTGTTTCCTTGCCAGTGTCAAATCTAATCTAATATATATATCACATACAATAGTACAGGAAGGAGGAATTTGGCGACAATATTTTTTTTCTATGAGCTGTAAAGCTGAATGTTTCCATGATTGGATTTTAAAGGAGTTTAAAATCTTGGAATATAGGGATGATAGAATTTCCTTTACATTATAGTTTGCTTTGGTTCAGTTGGCCACACCAATTTAGCAGGTTGTGGTTTCAAGTCCAGCTCCAGGACCTGAACACCAAAATCAAGTAAGGGCAGCACGGTAGCATTGTTGTTAGCACAATGGCTTCACAGCTCCAGGGTCCCAGGTTCGATTCCGGCTTGGGTCACTGTCTGTGCGGAGTCTGCACATCCTCCCCGTGTGTGCGTGGGTTTACTCCGGGTGCTCCGGTTTCCTCCCACAGTCCAAAGATGTGCAGGTTAGGTGGATTGGCCATGCTAAATTGCCCTTAGTGTCCAAAATTGCCCTTAGTGTTGGGTGGGGTTACTGAGTTATTGGGATAGGGGGAGGTGTTGATCTTGGGTAGGGTGCTCTTTCCAAGAGCTGGTGCAGACTCGATGGGCCGAATGGCCTCCTTCTGCACTGTAAATTCTATAAATTCTATTCTATAAGTTGGGCATTCCACTCCAGAGCTACTCCATTAAGGTGCCTACCTTCCAACGAAACGTTAACCCCAAAGAGTCTTTCCTCTCTGATGAACATAAACGATCTCATGACGTTATTTTGAATCAGGACAGAGAAGTTATCCCCGGTGAGGTGTCCAATTCCACTGCACGATAAGCTTGCTTATTTATTTCATTTGCTATTAAATGGAGGTTGAAGGCTGCTCCAAAGCTGCAACAAATGTGAATGGTTTACAATCCTTTAAAGTGCAAATGTCAAGTTTGGGCCATTTAATGTGGACCTAGAATCACAGGAATGTGCCATTGTGTAGTGATCTGTATACCGCTGGGAGGTAAAGGGTTAACAACTGTATCATACTGCTAGACAACCACTGTTGGCAGCACCAGATCCATGTATATAAACTGTACTCAGAGGATATTCCTGCCTCTTCGTATCAGGAGTGACCATCGAGCAGAGTGTTAGAGATTTAGCTTGGTTGGCACGTGTAGTTAAACGTTATTTATACTTCTTATTTACTTCATTATCAGTTATAGTTGTAGAAGAGTGAACAAACTCATTGATATTTATATTCGTTATTCAATAAATGTTATTTGCTTAATTTGAAGACTGATAGTTTTATTGGACTACAACCATCAAACCATTCTGGAAGTAAGCAAAAGAGTAACGACATGTTACAATCACGTCATATAACACACTGCTTTGAAGTTGCATGGCCAAGTGTCTTCTCAATAACATGCAATTACATTTTGTTTGCACTATCAGGGTATTCCTACCTCATCATGCATGTATCATTAGACTGATGGGTCATTACCATTATAATCAATGAGTAACAAGACAACCACGCATTTACTCACAAAAAGAAATGGTAATATTGCATCCTTACGTACCATTTACCAGAACAAATATTGTGTGTGAAGAACTTTGAAATGGCACATGGTTATAGGAGAACAAGGGTTACCTTAGAAGAGTACAGTAGAGAGAGAGAAAGAGAGAGAACAATCATTCCGTCCGAGAAATTCCATACCTGTGTCTAGTTTTCAACAGACAATTGTTTTGACATAGAAATGCTATTAAAATAATTTTACTATTAGCACTATTTTAAACTACGCAAAGCACACTGACAGGGTTTCAAATTTTTTTCTGATCTTTTCCTTAATATTTGGGTTGATTTTACTATTTGTAAAAATGACTGCTGATGATAGCAATGTAGAATCTTGTCAGGGTAAGCAATTAACCTGGAGGTCTCCGGACCGATTGACTTTAAAAAAATAAGTAAATTTAGAGTACCCAATCAATTTTTTCCAATGAAGGGGCAATTTAGCATGGCCAATCCACCGACCTGCACATCTTTAGGTTGTGGGTACAAAACCCACACAAACACGGGGAGAATGTGCAAACTCCACACGGACAGTGACCCAGAGCCGGGATTCGAACCTGGGACCTCGGCGCCGTGAGGCAGCAATGCTAATCATTGCATCACCATGCTGCCCCACCGATTTACCTTTTGATGGATCTCTTCCCCCTCTTGCCTCTACTAACATTTGCAACTTCTGCATATAGTTTTTTGGGGTAGTTGTAATAAGCGACTTAAGGGGACGAGCTCCATGGACCATAGGGCTGGCTCGGAGCCAATTGTATGGAAGTGCGCAAATGCCGGCATGTAGGGAGTTTGTGCGGAGCCCTGGGAGCAGGACCTCTGAGCAGTGTGTATAATGTTGTATAATGTTCTGTGCCTGTTACTTAACCGCTTTTGCCTTTCATCAATAAACCCCTTTGTTAACCACTGGAAGCCTCCAGTGAATGTCTTGAGCCACCACAAGGGGGAAAGAAAAGAATAACCAAAGCTTTCCAAGTCTGATTAATGCCCACCAATCACCGCTTACTTGTGACGTTACAATCAAACGTGGGACAATTGACATCGGTGGGACCAGAAGGTCCCACTCACAGCCAACAGCTCACCGTGGAGCTGGAAAATTCCACCCATTGTTTCCACTGACTGGAGAATCCAGAACACAGGAACACAATTTCAGGATAAGGGGAGGATCATTTTGGACTGAGATGAGGAGAAACCTCTTCATTCAAAGAGTTGGGAATCTTTAGAACTCTCTACCCCACACTGAGCCAAGTGATCGATACTCATGCATGAGTTTGGACGGAGAATGTTGACAGATTACATGCTCATTTAGGCTTTGCTCCACGTTTGATTATAGCCTCACTAGTAAGCATGTGGATGCTTCATCATTGAATATACTTAAGTCTAAGATGGACAACCTTTTGGTTTCTGAGGGAATCGAGGGATGTGCAGAACAGGTGGACAGTACTGTTGAAGCCAAAGATCAGCCACGATCATGCTAAATGACATAGCAGACTTGATGGCCTGTGGTCTAATCCTGCTCCTATTTCTTATGTCTGCGCTGATGGGATGATAAGAATATATGTGTGAAAATGTCTATTTTACAAAGGAAAACGCTCAGACACAGAAATTCATCTCTTTTTTATTATTTTTTTATTTATTTTTATTTATAAATTTAGAGTACCCAATTATTTTTTCCAATTAAGGGGCAATTTAGAGTGGCCAATCTACCTATCCTGCACATCTTTGGGTTGTGGGGGTGAAACCCACGCAGACACGGGGAGAATGTGCAAACTCCACACGGACAGTGACCCAGGGCCGGGATTCGAACCCAGGTCCTCAGCGCCGTAGGCAGCAATGCTAACCACTGTGCCACCGTGCTGCCTGAAATTCATCTCTGGTGGTGGCAGACATCACGTGATATTGGATTGGTTGCCCATTCTACGGAGCACCTAATATTCAGTTTCATTGGAATCCATCGAATCTCGACAGTGCAGAAAGAGGCCATTTGGCCCTTCGAGCCTGCGCCGACCCTCTGAAGATGCACTCCACCTTAACCCACTCCCCATCCCTCTCCCGGTAGCCCCTTAACCTAACCTACAAATCTTTTTTGGACACTAAAGGGAACTTTAGCGTAGCCAATCCACCTAACCTGCACATCTTGTGGACTGTGGCAAGAAACCGGAGCACCCGAAGGAAACCCAACGCAGACACGGGGAGAACGTGCAAACTCCACACAGACAGTCACCCAAGACCAGGATTGAACTTGGTTCCCTGACGCTGTGGGGCAGCTGTGCTAACCACTGTGCCACCATGCCGGCCCAAAGTCTATCAAGTTAAATATCAGGGGCGGGTATCCACGTCCCGCCAGTCCCGTTTTCTGGCGCGGCGCACCCCCAATGGCAGCAGGATCCTCCATTCTGGCAGCCGGCCAATAGGGTTTCCCATTGAGGCCATTCCAAGCTGTCGGGAAACCCGTGAGTGTGGGTGCGATGCCAGTGGAGTGGAGAATCCCGCCGAGAGAAACTCCACGGCAGGTGTTGCATCGAATGGGTGGACACTCCAATTTTGCCAGTTATGCGTCATCTCCCGAGACAAATTTCTACCCCTCATTTTTTATAAAGGAGAATGCTGATATTCTGTTTTATCAATGCCCAGAAAACCCCTGTATCTTTTTTTAATGAATATGTAACAGTGTTTG
The DNA here is from genome assembly GCF_902713615.1 of Scyliorhinus canicula. Taxonomy (NCBI): domain Eukaryota; kingdom Metazoa; phylum Chordata; class Chondrichthyes; order Carcharhiniformes; family Scyliorhinidae; genus Scyliorhinus; species Scyliorhinus canicula. Next base: position 28,142,814 of record NC_052164.1, read on the forward strand.
GCAGGTAAGTAGTTCTGTATATCTTTGACATTCTTACAAAACAGTTTACAATAACACACTGCGGTATCTTGTGAACCTTGAAGTAAAGGGTACTATTTTGTTCACAAGCAGTACTTCTGCATTTTCTTCCACTCTATCTACTCAACCGCACTTGAGAATATGTAAAAACAGGCTGCATGGGCGCCGAAAGATTGCAACTTGGAGCTGGTGGGCAGATGAGTAATGATAGTTGTTACATCAAGCACCTGCTGAGCAATTTTCCATTACAGTCAATGGTCACGTGACCTGATTCACTGCTCATGATCCTTCAGCAGAACAACTTTTGGGTATTTTGTTTCTCGAAGACAGAACTTTAATCTTTAAATCTGAAAGGAAAGACAATGTGAAAATGTTTAAACTGCCGTTAAATTTATAAACCTTTTATTAAGGCAGAAGTAGATAGACTCCTGTTGGGCAAGTCAATCTAAGATTATCGGGGGTGGATGAGAATGTGGAATTTGAAACACAAACCTATCAGCCATCGTCTTATTGACTGGCGGAGAGGCTCGGGGGACTGAATGACCTACTTCTCATCATATTTTATACATTCCCATGTTCATATATAACATTGATGTTAAATGCCACTACTGTTTAACATAAAAAACGTAATTTATTGAATGTTTGCGTTTATTTTTAAAAATAAATTTAGAGTATCCAATTCCTTTTTTCCAATTAAGGGGCATGGCCAATCCACTTACCCTGCGCATCTTTGGATTACATAGAATTACATAGAACATACAGTGCAGAAGAAAGCCATTCGGCCCATCGAGTCTGCACCGACCCACATTAAGCCCTCACTTCCACCCTATCCCCGTAACCCAATAACCCCTCTTAACCATTTTGGACACAAAGGGCAATTTGGCATGGCCAATCCACCTAACCAGCACGTCTTTGGACTGTGGGAGGAAACCAGAGCACCCGTAGGAAACCCACGCAGACACGGGGAAAACGTGCAAACTCCGCACAGACAATGACCCAGCAGGGAATCGAACCTGGGACCCTGGCGCTGTGAAGGTTGTGGGGGTGAGACCCACGCAAACATGGGGAGAATGTGCAAACTCCACACAGACAGTGACCCAGGGCAGGGATCGAACCCAGGTCCTCAGCACTGTGAGGCAGCAGTGCTTTTAAAAAAAATTTAGAGTATCGAACTTTTTTTTCCCAATTAAGGGGCAATTTGACCTAGCCTGCACATCTTTTTGGGTTCTGGGGGTGAGACCCACCCAGACATGGGGAGAATGTGTGAATTCCACACAGACAGTGACCCGGGGCCGGGATCGTACCCGGGTCCTCAGGCCGTGAGGGCAAGGCAACAGTGCTAACCACTGTGCCGCTAAATGTTTGCATTTATATAGCAGCTTATTTAATTGAAATGATTCAAAGAGCTTCTAAAATGAACAACCAAATACGACTTGGTTGATCATATTAACAATAGAACTGCACCACTAGCTTTGAATATTAGCGTAGATTTTGAGCTTACACCTGATTGTGGACTGATAATCAATAGGGTCAAACTAACACACAATTATTTTGCTTCTGTAATGGTTATGGAGTTAAAAATGTTTGTTGGCCTAATGTACAAAAGTCCTTTCACAACCCATCTCTCAAGGTAAAGCTGCACCTGAGTCAACAACAGAGAAGAAGAATTTCTTCTGGGTGAAGGCAACTCAGCCAAGTGTCAGGCGTGCAGGAATTTTAACAACAACTGATATAGCGCCTTTAAATAAAACACCCCAAGGAACTTCGTAGGAGCATTATAAATGTAAACACTGAACCACATGCGGTGAATGTATAGTACTAGTAATTCACCAGTGTATTAGTATCATGTTCTGCCATTGTGTTACAGCTATGTTATGTTGTTGACCTTGTGGGCTCCACCTATGGGCCACTTTGTGGCTTCACCCGCAGGGGGCTATGTTGGGGCATGTACGGGCTCTGCCCATGGCTCCTCCCCTTGAAAGGAAGTATAAAGAGCAGTTGACCTGTAGGCAGTCCACAGTATTGTACTAGTCACAGGCAGGCTCTGTTCTAAGCTGATTAAAACCTCGGTTTGCTTCTACTCGTGTCTTTGAGTGAATTGATGGTCGCATCACCACATAAGGCGGTATCAAAGAGATGGCACAGGCATGATTGGTTAAATCACCTCCTCCCTTGTCAAATTCTGTGATTTTACCCTCTGACCACACAGCATCAATGGGACACTATACACCACCACATAAGATTTAGGGCCTCAGAGTTAAGAAATCACTAAGAGGAACTATGTACAGTGTAGGAAACAGTTACATGTTTCTGGAAAATAGAGGTTGGCGGGTTAGGGGAATAGGCCGGAGAGGGACACTAGGTAAATTGCTCTTGCAGAGAGAAGGCACAGATATGGTTGGGCTGAATATCCCCTTTCTGTGCTGTAACCATTTTATAATTCTACGTCATGCATGAAAGCCGTGTGCTGAATTGTACAATGAGGTATTATCTCAAAATCAGCCAACTGCTTTTCACAAACAGCATTTTCAGTTTTCCACTATATTAACCTTTATCTTAACATCAGTGGTTTTGTTTTAAAAAACATCAACCTCACATATGCTTGTTGCCTCAAGTAATAAAAGACAGGGAAGACAGCTTTATGAGCACACTGTCAATAGAGGGGAATTTGTATCCAATGTAATAATGGGCTCTGTCCAAGGATTCTCTCCAGCATCAGTTAAATGATAATTCGGCTTTTGTTAACTTATAGCACCAAATATTAAAAACTCACGTTATTTCTCCAAAGACATCTACTTGTTTTAGACACAAAATAACTGACCCAAAACAATAAGCTAATGTTTACCTACACAAGGCTCTGAAATGCGAGGCTGAGTCAAACAAGCAACTATTCACATCTGGCAGGAATTAAGCCCATTACCTTTTAAAGAGAAAGAAGACATTTTGCCCAGGAAATCTAAATGAAAAGCCAAGAATATAAGTCAGGTTCTTTAAAAATCTGTAAGCTCACAGGAGAATGCTTTATGTAATTTTTTTTTAAAAATGGTGCTCTCAACAAAACAGTGCACAAATGAAACAGTGAGATCTACTTGCCTACCATTTCGATAATGCCACACTATGTACTTACAGTTTTAGATGAGGGCTACTCATGAGCTATATGTCCACATTATGACAAATTGACATAAAATATGCAAAGGCAGCAGATTTCAGAAAAGTCTTGTTAAAGACTGAATGATCAAAGAAGGGATAAAATGGATACTTGCACTCGGGTAACGTCTTTCTGACTTTCGGATGTTCCAGCATGTTTTAGGGCTTGGAAGTGTTTTTGAAATTGTGACACCGTTATCGTGTGGAAAACACGCAGCCAGCTCCCACAGACAGCAATGTGATGATTCAAGAGTGCGACCACTTGCACCACAACCCGTACATTTTAGATCGGATGACATAATTTTAATAACTCCATTGCTAATTTCAGACGGTCTAGTTTCATGGATGCTGCAACCTTCAACCTGGATGAGAACTAGTAAAACTCGTCAAACTCTTAGTTGTATCAGGAAGTACCAGATAACAATATGAACAACTAAATAAAATAATCTGTTCCCCTGAGTGGAAGAAAACCTATATACAAATATATAAATTTTATATAAAATATTTCAGACCCTTGCATTTCTGTTGATTGTTATTCATTTCTATCCCGCTGATCCGTCAAACTCAAAAGGGTCTATTTGATTTTTAAATATTCTTTTGTACACATTTTAAATGTTATCCTTAGCAAACAAGAATTAATTCCGGCAGAATAATAATGAATTAAAATCACAATCAGGCTTGTCAGCATTTACATTATACTCTTAGAAACATTAAGAGCCTGTTTTGGTAATTGCAGTAAATTATTTCTGAATGTGGCGTTCTAAAGCTCATGAAGGATTACAAAACATCGAGATTACAAAGTAGAACTTTAAAATATTCATATTGACTGGCAACCATTGTTAATAAGCCTCAGCACGGAAGTTAATAAAACCACAGTGTTACAGCCAGGCGAGAAGAAGTGAATTGACTCCCCTGTCCTTAGCCTCCTTAGTTGTTCACAACAGAACATTTTTACATTTCTTTTTCGAATCCAACTGTAATTTTTTACTATTGATGATGTGAACAAGGAGCCGCACAAAGAGCCCAAAAATGATCAAGCTTAGTAGCCACAAAAGCCACACTACTCACACTCTCACATACCCTCACCCACTCACACACACACTCACATACACACACTCTCTCCACACACGTACAACATACACACTCTCACACACACACTCTCCACACACACAAAATACACCCACTCTCACATACTCACACATTCATGTGCACACACACACTCTCACATACACACACACTCTCACATACACACACACTCATGCACACACACACTCTCACATACACACATACTCACTCTCACATACACACACACTCACGCACACACACACACTCTCACATACACACACTCTCACATACACACACAACACACCCACTCTCACGCACACTCCACACACACAAAACATACACACTCTCACATACACACACACTCACTCTCACATACACATGCACTCTCACATACACACACACTCTCACATACACTCTCACACACACTCTCACATATACACACACTCACACCCCCACCACACACACAACACACACACACTCACACACACACTCTCACATACGCACACACTCAGACATACACACACACTCTCACATAAACACACTCTCTCCACACACACACACTCTACATGCGCACACATATTAGACTTAAGGAAATGTACAATTATAGTCCTTTTCTAGGGCAGCATGGTGGCCCAGTGGTACCACTGCTGCCTCACGGCACCAAGGTCCCAGGTTCAATCCCAGCTCTGGGTCACTGTCCATGTGGAGTTTGCACATTCTCCCCATGTCTGCATGGGTTTCGTCCCCACAACCCAAAGATGTGCAGGGTAGGTGGATTGGCCACTCTAAATTGCCCCTTAATTGGAAAAACTGAATTAGATACTCTAAATTTTTTTTAAAGTCCTTTCTTAGTCTTTGAGGCGTAGATTGTTAAATGTTGCAGCCGATTCAGCTGCATGGTGGTGCAGTGGTTAGCACTGCTGCCTTACAGCGCCGAGGACCCAGGTTCGATCCCAACCCTGGGTCACTGTTCTTGTGGAGTTTGGGCATTCTCTCTGTGTCTCTGTGTGGGTCTCAGCTCCACAACCAAAGATGTGCAGCGTAGGTGGATTGGCCACGTTAAACTGCCCCTTAATTCGGAAAACAGAAATGTTTTTAATGTTGCAGTCGATATAGGTAATCTGGTTCCTTGGAGGAGATAGATGTAGACGATATTGCAATTCTCAGTTCTATGGTAGATCTTGATTTTGCTAATTGCTGAACCAGATGCTGTGCTTATTACCAGGGAAAGAAAGGGAGAGCGTGGGAGAGATCTCTTCATCCAGTTTAATTGCAGGAGACTTCTTCCACAATCTCTCTGATGGTGTCTGTTTTGGCTTGGCAAAACCCAGTTCTTTTTTAAAATAAATTTAGAGTACCCAATTATTTTTTTTTCCAATTAAGGGGCAATTTAACATGGCCAATCCACCTAACCTGCACATCTTTGGGTTAGAACATAGAACATAGAACAGTACAGCACAGAACAGGCCCTTCGGCCCTCAATGTTGTGCCGAGCCATGATCACCCTACTCAAACCCACGTATCCACCCTATACCCGTAACCCAACAAACCCCCCCTTAACCTTACTTTTATTAGCACACTACGGGCAATTTAGCATGGTCAATCCACCTAACCCGCACATCTTTGGACTGTGGGAGGAAACCGGAGCACCCGGAGGAAACCCACGCACACAGGGGGAGGACGTGCAGACTCCACACAGACAGTGACCCAGCCGGGAATCGAACCTGGGACCCTGGAGCTGTGAAGCATTTATGCTATCCACTTGTGCTACCGTGCTGCCCCTATGTGGGTTGTGGGGTTGTGGGGGTGAAACCCACGCAGAAATGTGCAAACACCACACGGACAGTGACCCAGGGCCGGGATTCGAAGCCGGGTCCTCAGCGCCGTAGTCGCAGTGCTAACCACTGCGCCACATGCCGCCCCAAAACCCAGTTCTTAAAGCCCTGCTGTCGATGTATATTCCAAAGGAATTTGGTTACTATGTCTGTTGTAGTCATTGTTATGGAACAGGCAATCACAATTGTTGAAGTTCCTTTCAGAAACCTCTAGATGTGTTTTAAGATAGTGAAATGAGTAGGGGATGGGGTTTGAATGTCTGCTGATTGTAGATCCTGGTTGGCTAATAGTTCCCCAATGTATTAATCGGATTACAGGTGATTAAAATCCGGCACTTGGCATTTTTGATACATTCTTTAGTGTTGGACTATGATATTTATAGATTACCGGACGTCTCTCTCTCGCTTAACACTTCCTCTGTGGGGTCTCGTTTGCTTTTCTCACCTTCTCACCTTGGAAGGTGGCATTGCATTTCAAAGCAGTTTGTTTTTCCTCATTCCAAATTCCAGAATTTCAATTGAAGGTTTTAATAAAAATCACTTTTTTAAAAAACTACAACTTCATGGCAACAGGGGAAAATGGAAGCAGAGCAATAATTAAATTTCTGAATGCTTTTAATATCGGAAAACATTTCCAATTACAGCAAAAAACATTTCCCCCTTAATTGGGGTACATAAGCAGAAGAGGAAAAAAACTAAGGAGTACATGTTACTCAGGTCTTAACCAACAAGCCGTGCTTATGCGTTTGGTTTCACCTATATCGGAGACAAGTGTCGATTATCTGTGTTGCTTGCGAAGTGAGGCCAAATATTCCATCAACTGCTGGAGAAAAGCTTTTAAAACAATAATGGTTGGGACATGGAGCTGCATTTTGTAGGCTTTTCTGTCAGCTTTTCTGGTGGAAGTCTAATGGTGTTCTCTGCCTCTAATAATTCACTCCTGCCAGGTTTTAACTGTTTGTTCACAGTACACAGACCAATTCAGGGGACAGGAAAGAGGAGGCCTTTTGAACATGACTACTCTGCAACAGGGCCATGATCTTAAGTGCCAGATGCCAAAAGTCCAATTCATCCATTCTGCATGATATTTTGGGAGCAACTGAAGTGACTAATCCATGACCAAGATAGCAGATGTGATCAATCCAAGTCCAAAGACTGAGGGGGAAAACACATCTTCCAAAACATTGATGAGGGAGTGCTGGCAGGATGTTGATTTTGTGCTGTGTGGGCATAAGATTAACCAGCAGGGGCAAATAAATATACTGGATGATGCCAAATGTACATTTACACATCAAACAATGAAACCCGATATTTCCTGGATACTATTTCGCTGGAATATTTTCACCACAAAGCTAACATGGAAACACATACTCTGACTGGAGGTAGAGGAAGAAGAAGATTTCTGTAGTTCACTTTGTTGAATCCTTTCCAAACCTTGCCTTCTATGCTTCTGCAGTGATAGAACCCCTCATGTCATAGCATGGAGCTGAGTGAGTTCTGATACTTTAATCTTAGTGTTATGTATTAAAGACTGGCCCAACTTTAGTTTGTCTCGTCACTTGCTTGATGGATATTTTTATTTCCAATTTATTCAAGATGGCTTCCTCCCGTAATAATAATAATCTTTATTAGTGTCACAAGTAGGCTTACATTAACACTGCAATGAAGTTACTTGTGAAAACCCCCTAGTCGCCACACTCCGGCGCCTTTTCGGGTACACTAAGGGAGAATTCCGAATGTCCAATTCACCTCACAAGCATGTCTTTTGGGACTTGTGGGAGGAAACCGGAGCACCCGGAGGAAATGCATGCAGACACGGAAGAACGTGCAGACTCCACACAGATAGTGACCCAAGCCAGGAATTGAACTTGGGCCCCTGGTGCTGTGAAGCAACAATGCTAACCACCATGCTGCCGTGCTGCCCATAAAGCATCCTAGGAAGCAAGAGAACAAAATTTTGTTGTGTATTCATGGTATTTCTAGTGTTTCCTCACGAGCAGCCTTGCAGTGGAACAGGGGCACTTTAAGAGACCGATCACAACCAGCCATTTGCGCTGGAAAATAGACAGTGTAACATAGCAACCTGTAGTGTTAACATCTTCGAATAAACATCGTCATATGTTTGAACTCTGAGGCCCGCAGAATTAATTTTGAAATCACCACACAAAAACTGCCAACGTGGTAGATGAACGGTGTTTTTAGACATCTGAAAATAAAGTTGAACAGCATTTCTTGGCAGCTGAAAAGAAAAAGAAATAATTAAAATCGTCGCTTCACAAAAGCTGACGATGGGGGAGCCAAATAATGGTCACAGCCACCAGTGGAACTGAAAAAACATTGAGGAATCGTAGAAAACAACTTTGGAAAGAAGCTCGCCATGTGCTCTGCCAAAACAAACCGCAACAGCACCGGGAGTACCGTAAGTAGCAAGTGTCCAACAATAATGAATTTAGAGCGCGGGGGGGCTGTTGTAAAACACAATAGGAAAACAGGTTGAGGTCAGATTTGCCTTGTTTTGGGGACAAAGGAAGTGAGGTAGCGCTAAACATTCATTGGACATTGTGCACATGTCGGTCCTTCCATCGTGAAAAACGGCGAGAGCTTTCGGCGCCATGAGACCAGTTGATAAGAATCCAGAGCGATGGAGCTCATATACAGAGAGGTTAGACTACTTTGTTCAAGCGAACAAGATAGCAGCATATTCCCAACATTACTGAACATAATAGGGGGGAAAACATTTAATCTCCCAAGGAGTTTGGTACAGCCGGAAAAGCCAGGCACGAAAACGTACAACGAAACAGTGGAAATATTGCAGGGCCACTATTAACCAAAACCTTTAGTCATCGCAGAAATGATTTGGTTCCTTAAACGCAACCAAGAAGAAGGTGAATCGATTGCACAGTTTGTAACTACCCTGAAAAGACTGGCTGAACACTGCAAATTCGGCGATGTGTTAAAACGATAGCATCAGAGATAGATTAGTCTGTGGTTTAATGAGCAAAGCTACTCAAAAGCGGTTGTTAACCAAAAGCAATCTAACATAAAGAAAGCTTTGGAAGTCGCTGCATCCATGGAATTAGCAGCCAAAGAAGCTTAACAGTTCGACCACAGGAATTTGGGGGCAGCACGGTAGCATTGTGGACAGCACAATCGCTTCACAGCTCCAAGGTCCCAGGTTCGATTCCGGCTTGGGTCACTGTCTGTGCGGAGTCTGCACATCCTCCCCATGTGTGCGTGGGTTTCCTCCGGGTGCTCCGGTTTCCTCCCACAGTCCAAAGATGTGCAGGTTAGGTGGATTGGCCATGATAAATTGCCCTTAGTGCCCTCAAAGGTAGTGTTAAAAACCTACACCTGATAAGTTGTACTTTTGAGGCACCCAATTGATGTAACAGTGCAATTAGATGGGCAGACAGCATATTTGTCCTTGCACATAGTGAAAGGAATTATCCACCATTAAATTTAGATTACCCAATTATTTTTTCCAGTTAAGGGGCAATTTAGCGTGGCCAATCCACCTACTCTGCACATTTTTGGGTTGTGGGGGCGAATCCCACGCAGACACGGGGAGAATGTGCAAACTCCACACGGACAGTAACCCAGAGCCGGGATCGAACCTGGGACCTCAGCGCCGTGAGGCGGTTGTGCTAACCACTAGGCCACCATGCTGCCCTAATGGGTCGAACTTGGCTGGAAAAGATTAGATTAAATTGGGCTGAGGTAAATCTCATGATTCCAATTCTGGTCTACCTAAAATCTTGAAGAAACATGTCATTGTCTTCATTGGTGAGCTGGGAAGCATCAAGGAGGTCTCATTTAAGCAGAAGATCAAGGAAGAAAGTCAGAAGAGATGCTGAAAGGCTAGGTCAGTGCTTTGCACAATCAGACCCAAGGTAGAGGCAGAATTAGAATGGCTGGTCAAAACCGGAGTCCTTGAACTCATTAACATCAGGGATTGGGCCACACCAATCATACCCTTGATGAAAAAAATGGATCTGTACGCATTTGTAGAGTATTTGAAGTCATTATAAATCCAGTTTGTCTCTGGACTGTGCATCGAGTTCCTTCTCACATCCCGTCTGCCCTTGATTGATGACTTATTCACTGCATTGGCTAGAGGCCAGCACTCCATGAAAACTGATCTCATCAAGCACATTATCAAATGAACATAGATCCAGATTCACAACAGTTCTTGACAATTGTGACATGCAATAGGGTTATTTTGATATAAAAGATTACCATTTGGCATCACTTGCGCACCAACGTTATTCCATCGAGCAATGGACCAAATTTGAAGTGCATTAGACCGAGTCCACTGTCACTTCGGTGACATCTTGAATACTGGAAAGAATGACAAAGAAAATCTCCGCAACCTAGATGCCGCACTCCATAAATGAGAAGATTATGGATTAGAAAAGACAAATCCAAATTTTTCCAATCTTCAACTGAACATCTGGGACATGTCACTGATGCCAAGGGACTGTATAGGTTGTCTACGAAAGTCAAAGCCATTACCGAGGCACCCACACCTCAGAATGTAAACCAACTTCGATCTTTCTTAGGCTTACTAAATTATTATGGAAGGTCTGTCCCTAATCTGATTACTATTCTAAAACCCTTACACAATTTACTGTGTCAAGATAAATAGTGGACATGTGTGGATCAATGTGAGAGAGCATTTGTGCAAACCAAGGAGACACTCCCAAGTCAGAAGTCCTGACACATTGTGATCCATATTTAACCCTGAAACACCTTATGGTGTTGGGCCAGTGGTTTCCCACATCGTGCCCACATGTGAAGAGAAGCTGAAAGCCTTCACGTCCAGGACCTTGACTAAATCTGAAAGCAATTACACGCAGAGAGAGGAAGAAGCCCCAAGAATCATTTTTGGCATAAAATGGTTCTACCAATTCCTTTGAGGGAGGAAATTCAGATTATCGATGGACCATTGTCAATGAACAATGAATTTTGGACCTCATACTACGATTCCATCAATGGCAGTGTGCAGAATGCAGAGATGGGCATTGCTCTTGTCAGCACACACACACACACACAATCAAGTACCATCAGTCAAACCTTCATGGGAACACAGAAGGACTCTCCTGATTGCCCTTACTAAATAGTTTAACAGTAAGCAGTTTGTTTGGAGACATTTTCTCCCTCGAGCAGCAATTAGATAATACTCCTGTAACAGCAGGACATTCTTCTCTGGAGAATGAGAATCATCATTCTACCACTACTAAGAAAACATTCAATCAACTACACAAAGGCCCTGTGGTATTGTAAGGATGAAGAAAAAGGCCAGAAGCTATTTTTGGTGGCCAAGGCCAGATGTCAAAATTGAGGAGAAGGTGGAAACATGTTTATCTTGTGAAAACGTACAGAACCTACCTTCATTACAACCTACCAACACATTATTAATCTGCCACTTCAAAATGGTCGATAACTGTTGGCTATAAAACTTTCTTTCCCAATTAAATATTTAAATCTTCATGCTGTGCGAAAGTCTCTCAATGGTACTCCCTTTCTTCTGAAAAAACTGTCTGAAACGCCAAGCTGGTCAAGTCAAATATCTCAACATTCAGCACGGTAGCATAGCGGTTAGCACAATTGCTTCACAGCTCCAGGGTCCCAGGTTCGATTCCCGGCTTGGGTCACTGTCTGTGCGGAGTCTGCACGTTCTCCCCGTGTGTGCGTGGGCTTCCTTCGGATGCTCCGGTTTCCTCCCACAGTCCAAAGATGTGCAGGTTAGGTGGATTGGCCATGCTAAATTGCCCTTAGTGTCCAAAATTGCCCTTAGTGTTGGGTGGGTTTACTGGGTTATGGGGATAGGGTGGGGGTGTGGGCTTGAGTAGGGTGCTCTTTCCAAAAGCTGGTGCAGACTCGATGGGCCGAATGGCCTCCTTCTGCACTGTAAATTCTATGATTGGCCTCATTTGGGGCAGCACGGTGGCACAGAGCATTGCTGCCTTACTGTGCCAGGGACCAAGGTTCAATTCCAAATTCTGATGACTGTGTGGAGTTTGCATGCTCTCCCCATGTCTGCGTGAGTTTCCTCTTGTACTCCCATTTCCTCCTACAGTCCAAAGGTGTGCAGGTTAGAGAATTGGTCATGGTAAATTGCCCCTTGGTGTCCAAAGATTAGGTGGGGTTATGGGATTACGGGGATAGGATGGGGGAGTAGGCCAAGGTAGGTTGCTCTTTTGGAAGGTTGGGGCGGACTTGATGGGCTGAATGGCCTTATTCTGCAATGTAGGGTTTTATGATGACTGAGACCATGGCCAGCAGTGGGGCTGAAACCATAAGAACAGAGGTTTCCAACCTTTTTATTTCACGGCACATCCCCTATTTTCTCCAACTGAACTGCCCTCTCGCAAAAGTATTTTATGTCTAAAACCTCCTAAAAAACATCAAACCACACTATAATACAGTTTAAATCAGTTTAAAAAGTTTACGATGAAAGCCTTGTCACCAATTGCAAGTACAGTAGACACGGTTTGCATATCATTAGATTGCTGGCAGGGGGGGGGGGGGGGCTTCTGTCAAGGCCGGGGGAGTAGTGGGGGTTGGCTAGGAGTAGGGGTGAACAGCACAGAACACCATTGTCGCAGGTGGCAAGGCGGCCATGGAGCTGCGCACGCCACTGACAGCCCGCTGTGAAAATAGGGCCATTGCTCGTACAGGTGACCCCCCAGGCCAACAACCCCCCCCCCCCCCAGCTGCCCTCTGGCCCCAGCTGACCCATCAGCTGTATGGGTGCGCTCCAGCGCAACCAGTGCCATCTTGTTGGCTGGGATGAGTGTGTGTGGGGATTATAATGTGTATATGCGGCTGAAGCTTGTCAGCCTCCCGAGAGTCAATCACCGCACCGTTTTCCATTGGAATCGATTGTGTTCCACGTGGTGCCGGTGCTAGCTCTTAACAGTAGCGGAATCGGTCCAGATGTTGCGCCAGTTTTGCTGTCATGAAAGTCCATGAATTCTGAGTTGGCGTCAAACTTAGTCTCAGAAACGGAGAATCCCTCCGCTTGTCTCTCAACTCAGTGATTCGAGCAACATTGTTATTCTAGACAACCTCCAAATCTCAAGTGTTGACAAGGTGCTTTAAAGATGTACTAAAACAATTGTAACATGAACTGTTTTGGGTCCCTTAGGCTAATGCAAATCTCTTCATTTGATTACCATGAAACAATAGGTGAATGGAAATGCTGCAACAAATCCTGAGATGCAGCAGTAAGGAGCCGAATAAGTCCTCAACCACTTTTTGTTAGAACTGCAAGAATGATGTGCTTCACATCAACATTGAAGCAAGATTGCGTCGCAATGCTTCTTGTGCAATTTCTTTACAGTTCATTTTCATCCTCAAGTGTTGATTTACGCTGTTCAGATTTTCCCCCCAAATTGTACTTCATTCATAAAATTTGTCAAAATACATTGCAAAACATTTCAAACATTGAAAATTTCAGAAAATGCAGTTAAATTCAACTGGTCTCCGTGCAGCATGTTCCACTTTGAGGTATCATAATAGAACTTCAATACCTTTGATAGTTACAACATAAATTCCTTGTCAGGCATGCAGCCAAGACACCCAGGAGTGAGGGAATTTTTGACACAGCACCACATCTGTCTAACACTGAGACCAGCATTTTGTTTTTGCCACACAAACCAGAAAGGTGTTTTTTATGTTGACAGTAAAGAAATAAGTATCCAGAAGGGTAACAGGCTGAATTTACCGGCCCTTTTGCAATGGATCTTCCAGTTCTGCCAATGGCGGCAGGCCGTGATGGGCTTCCTGGCGGTGTGGCCGATGAACAACGCAAAGTGGCGGAGACATTGTCGGGACCGGAAGATCCCACTGCTGGCCAATGGCAAGCCGCCTCCAAAACTGGAAAACACATTGTTCTGGGGGGGTCTGAAAATCCTGCAAAATATCACACATTTGATGTTTGAGCATTTGTTGTGGGCCTATAAGTTTGTCCGCTTCTTGTCTCGGCCTAGGCACTCAGTATGTCAATATTTCTCATGCCCCGACTCTGCTCCCTATATCAGCATGGGAGAGTTTGAAGTGCAATCCCACACTGACAGTTTCACCCTCATTACATCTGCATGTACTGGGCGGCACGGTGGCGCAGTCTTTAGCATAGCTGCCTCGCGGTGGCCAGGACCCGGATGCGATCCCGACCCCAGATCCCTGTCCGTGTGGAGTTTGCATATCCTCACCGTGTCTGTGTCGGTCTCGCGCTCAGAACCTAAAGATGTGCAGGGTACATGGATTGGCCACGCTAAGTTGCCCCTTAATTGGACAAATTGAAAAAAAAGCAATTGCATAATCTGCACAATCGGGGGATGTTTATGGTCCTTCCTTCCTTTATTCTTGCTCAGATACCTGAACAGATTTTGCTAACACATCCAAAAATTGGCCCTTAGATTGTATTTTGCAAACTGTACACTTGAAAAATTAAGAAATGTTTGATTTTTTAAAATATTATAAAATGTTGCATTTATTTTTGAGGAGAAAGTACTCCAAAGGTTCTCAATCAGAGTGCAAAGGTTGCTGGGATAGTGAGTAAATTTAAAGAGGAGTTAGGCAGAGTTTTAATTGGTAATGGGTTGAAGGGTTATGGAGAACAGGGAGGACGATGGAGTTAAGGCTCTTCTTGATTAATAAGGGGATCAGGGGTTATGGGGAGAAGGTAGGAGAATGGGGATGAGAAAATATCAGCTATGATTGAATGGTGGAGCAGACTTGATGGGCCAAATTCTGCTCCTATATCTTATTTATTTATTTTCATGTGTACCGAGGTCCAGTGAGAAGTATTGTTCTGCTTAAAGTCCTGGCAGATTGCTCCATACATAAATACATATAACATACTATATTAACAGTTACAAAAGATGCAGGAAGAGGATCTGTAGGGGAGAGCTCACAGAGAGTCACCATGCTCCGGTACCATCTTGGAGAAAAACATTTTTTTTTGTGAAAATGTCAGTCAGAAAGAGGAAGAGCTGGTCCAGTTCCCTTGCAGTTGACCTCCTTGGCTTGGTACGGTGTTTGGAAAAATGCTCTATTGGCTCTCTGATCACTTCGCTCCTGCTGCCCAGCCCAGCCCAGGCCCAGCCCAGGCCCAGTCAGGCTGGCCTGCTGCCATGTCGCGCAGGCCTCACTCCACTGCCCGATCCGCACAGTTTCCACCGGCCTCTCCCTGTAATGTACCGCCAGGGCTGCGGCCCATTCCCGCCACCACTGAACCGGTCCTGACCTTCCCAACGGCTCTCACCACCCAGCAATCCAGACGCTTCCCGCTGGTGAGACATGGTCTAGTTTTAGATATGGAGCACAAAAAAAAGTTAACCCAAGAACAATCTTTGATAAATATTAAGAAGCAAACAAGCATTTACATATGCTTCATAGACTATGAGAAAGTATTTGATTGTGTTTATCACTGGCATATGTGTAATTGTGACATTACAGATTTTTAAAAGTAAAATTTTGAAAGGCACATTCCAGTCTTTAAACCTTTACATTGAGTTTAAAGGCCTTTTTCAAAATGGAAGTATAGGCAGGCAACATGGCACCACTTAAAACCTTGTCAGATGTGTTAGATGGTTATATGCTGCAATGCAGAATGAATCCTTTGTGGGGGTAGTGTAGATAAGTGGAGCTGGGTGAGTTAAGAGTTCCACGATACACAGTTTATGGAACGGAGCAGAGAAAGAAAGCATACTCACAAAGGCCAGTGTACAGTAGGCATGGAATTCCTATTTGTTGCAAACGGCAAAGAGAGTGCTCTTTTAGTTGGAGGCGTGGGCAGGATCCTCATGACAGAATTAGTGAGTGGGCTATATCTGATTAAATCACTTGAATAAGACAGAACCGTGATTAAATCCAACCTCCAGCTTGCAGCCTATTTCGCATTCTTGGTTTCCTGGGTTTCTCTGCACTAGTAGAAATAAACCCTTCAGTTCGAGTCTCTCTTCCTAACTATAGTTGCATATCACCGACAACATCCTAGTGAAATAACTTGACAGGAACAGAGAAAAAGAATACAGGCGGAGGACGGGAGGGCCGGCTGAAGCAGTAGTGTGCACGAGAAGACAACGACGGTGACATCCGTCCGGGTGAAGCAAGGGGCAACACCAGCACCAGACCCATTCGAAGATTGCCCTCCGGTATTGTCTCTCCGGCACAAACAGATGCCTACTTATATACATATATATCATATCCTGTGTACATAACGGCAAATATACTGTGGTGAATGTAACTTGGTAATTCACACTGTATTTACCAATACCTTTGTAAGCGCAGTAGTGTTATCCGACCACTAGGGGGAGTAGCTCTGGGAATGCTCAGGAGTTTGTACAGGGCTCCACCCTTGGCTCTGCCCATGACTCCTCCCCCCGTGCTGCTGTATAAATACCCTTGTCCAGAGTCAGCTTGCAGTTCATCGAGAGTTCATCAACGGGTAACAGGCTGGCTCTGTAGTAAGTAGATTAAAACCACTGTTCATATCTGAAAGCACGTGTCTGGTGAATTGATGGTTCCATCATATACTCTGTTCAAAAATGCAATAAAAAACATTTATTAAAAAAAACCATCCTGGTGAAGTCATGTTGCATGTTTTCCATGGCTTTGATTTCCTTTCTATAATGGGGTGCTCAAGCTGGTACAAAATAAGTGAATAGTGGTTCACCATTATTATCTTGTATAACGTTATCATTGCCGCAATTGTTTAGCCTCTTCATCTCTCTCCTCTCTCCATCACTTTAACCTCTTTGTCAATCTCTATCAATCACTGGCTCTCTATCGAGCCCCACTGCTTCACCCCCCCCCCCCCCCCCCCCCCCGCCCCCCACCCCCTCTCCACAACAGTATAAATCTTACCCTATTTCCAAGTCTCTCCAGCTTTTACAAACAGTCATCCAGGCTTGAAACATTAGCTCCCTTCTCTCTGCAGAGATGCTGTCAGACCTAATGAGATTGTCCAGTATTTTTTGCTTTTGTTTCAGGTTCCAGTATCCGCAGTAATTATATTTTATTTTAAACTCTTTTCTACTTGCCATTTTTCTGTCTTTCTCCACCCTTTCCATCCTTGCTCTTTTTCTCCCATTATTTCCTTTTCAAATTGTTAAAAAGAGAGACATGCTGCTGAAATCTTTCATCTTGCATTCATCAGGACAAATGCAAGAATGGCAAATTTCAAACAATTATAATAATTCATTCTGTAGCAGACAAGGATGTTGAACGATTCGCAGGTCAAGTCTGAATGGCTGAGGCATTGTGATGGAAAAGGAACTATGGACTCCAACAAGCTTCCAGGTAATTAGAAAAAAGTGTAAGGCTTGAACCTATTCCTTTTGTTTGCACATAGTAGGTCCTGCATAAAAACATATGACACTTTTAGCAGTGGTAAATGAGCCATGTTACGAACTTGATGGATTATCTTAAATTGGTTGTTCGTGTAGTTCTTAGCCCACTCAGGATTGTTCAGCAAGTGCAGCCCAATTGCAGAATAACATTACACCAAATGTTTTGTTTTGTGTTTTGCAAGTGCAGGCTGGTTAAACATGATCTGTACTCTACCTATTATGAATAACCAAAGGAACATGCATATGGGGCGCGATTCTCCGCAAATGCGGTGAGTTGTAAAGGCTGCCGTGAAACTGGCCGTGTTTCACGGCAGCTTCCGCGCCCCCTCCCGGGACCCGATTCTCCCCCCCGGGCGGGGCTAGCAGCGCGGCCCCGTGAAGCACGGCATCGCGGGCTTAGCGACCGTCGCTAAGCCCGAGCGCAAAGCGTCACGGCAGCTGACACGCACGATGATGTCAGCCGCGCATGCGCGGGTTGGACGGCTCCAACCTGCGCATGCCGGATGACGTCATCACTCATATGCGTCAAACCCGCGCATGCGCGGGCAGTCATGCCCCTCAGCCGCCCTGCGGCTGATCCTGCGGGGTGACGGAGGAACAAATAGTGCGCGGGTATCGGACCCGCTGCCCGCGATCGGTGCCCACCGATCGCAGGCCCATGCCACCCTTGGCACGGCCGTGGTGCAGCCGTGCCAATCGGTGCCATGGTTGTCCGGGACGGCACTTTGCGGCCGTTTTCACGAACGGTGAGAGCAGGTGTGTTTGCGTTCGTGAAAACGGCCGTAAAGGCCTGGGAACTCGGCCCATCGACCTGGGGAGAATCGCTGTTCGCCGTAAAAAACGGCGAGCAGCGATTCGTGTCGTGGGGCGGTCGTGGGGTGGGGGGGGGGGGGGAGAATAGCGGGAGGGCGGGAAAAATGTCGGGAAGGCCCTCCTGCTATTCTCCGACCCGTCGTGGGCAGCGGAGAATCGCGCCCCATCATGGTCTATGTACTTGGCATCGTAGCAGTGCTGAAATTCATACATAATGCTGCTCGAATATGTAGCAGGCAGGTGTTTTTAGATTGATGCCAATATTCAGTTAATTGGAAATACCACTCATGTAGCCATTTAATTGTAGGTGGAGACCCTGCCACATTCCTGCCTACATCTCGATCAAGTTGCAATGGGAAGGACCCTGGACGACCTTCCCGATCTGCCAACAACTGATGCTTGTAAGTGGTCAATTAATGTTCAATTAAGAGCCTCATTCATCAGGGGGTTTGCGTGCAAGACAATCGAGACCTGGCAAGATTGCTTGTGGCTTCCTAGCCGGATGAGGGGCGGGGTTGGGGTACCTCATTCAAACGTACTCAATGGTTGATTGTGAAACTCAGCATTGGGAAGAAGAACCAGCTGAGAGTCATCCCTTGTCCTTCCGACTGAGTCTTTTGCAACACCTTCCCTCGCAGACCCCGCCTTGCGAACCTCCTTCCCCTATACCTTACCTTTGGCCTGGGTTCTGGGTCGTGGATGGGTGTTCTGCCAGCAGAAATCACCCACTCCCTGCTGGCGCTGCTGTTCAAAACAGCTGCTGGCCTCTGATTGGCTGGTAGCTCTTGGTGGGTAGGGTTTCCACACCTAAGGTTCTGATCCTGAGGACAGGCTTACTACTGGCCTGTCAAGTCTCTAATGTCACTTTTCAGAAAAAGGCAACATGCGGCTCTTCAATCAATGACTGAGAGCTCCGTTGCCAATACAAAATTCCACCCAGTGTCTCATGGTTTTTAAAAATAAATTTAAAGTACCCAATTCATCTTTTTGCCATTTAAGGGGCAATTTAGCATGTCCAATCCACCTACCCTGCACATCTTTTTGGGTTGTGGGGGTGAGACCCACACAGATATGGGGAGAATATGCAAACACGGGCAGTGACCAAGGGATGGGATCGAACCCGGGTCCTTGGTGCCGTGAGGCAGCAGTGCTAACCACTGTACCACCGTGCTGTCCCGAGATTCATGGTTGATAATCTTTCTTGACTGGAGCACTTCTCTAGGTGGACTATCTATTGGAAAGGGTTGGGCAGGGATTCTGGCATTAACAAGCTAAGCCGTCGTGATCCTCATGCATCAACTGTTCCAAAATGATATGATGAGCACTGATGGCTTTCATTCCTTTCATTCCCAGTTCCAGCAAAGAGACACAGGTAAGTGAATTAAGGTGAGAACATTCATGAAATGCTTACGTCTGAATAGCCTGTTGGAAAAGCAGTTGATCTTCTGATGAAATGATGAAAATTAAAGAAAAATATAAACATTGCCAGCAGCTGTAATGTTTTGGGTGACAGAAGCCTCTCATTTTCCATAGTGTTGCTTAGTTTCACCATTTGGGGGCTACTTAAGTGTGGATTCCATGTGTTCGGCCTCGACTGGAGGTTGAGAACAGCGTGGCTGGGCAGAGTAGTGCCGGGCAGGAGTGTGTGGGAGCCTGGTGCATACCTGTTGAGAAAGCAAGTAGGGCATTTGGTAGTTTTCTTTCAAAAAGACCTTGACACCAAAATATTGAAAGGCTAAATTTCCTGGGCTGGATACTGGGCACCCTTTACCGACCAATAACATAATAATCCGTGTTCAGCGTTGACAATCCCCTACTTTCTCTCTGCATCATGTGTCATGACACTCACCGTAGCCATCTTCAAAAGATACGTGGAATGCAAGCTTAAAACCCATCTGATCTGACCACCAACCGGATGAGTTACTGCACGGGTCTCTCGAAGAGCTGAGTGGCCTTTACTGACGACATTCATTGTAGTCCTGTTGTACTAAGCAAACATTTATAAAGGAGTCAGAACAATTCTGCAACATTGTCACTTCAAGGGCTGCCCTTGCAGTTGCTGACAAGCCCTGGTTAATGTCAATTCTATTGCTTGTTTATCAGCGTACCGTCAGCCACAATTGGCTGATTTGGTTGTCAGATTCAAGTATTTTTGTTTGTAAAAGTAAATTAAGCAAGATTGCAATGTACACTTTCTATTTTTATAGCCCAGGCATATATAGCTTTGTTCCGTTTGATTGTCATTCCTTTCCCTTTAGCCTGTTTTCTTTCATTTATTCTGCTTCAATCTCCCTGCCTTTCTTAAAGATTAAGTTCCCATTGGCATTGTGTTTTAAATGCCTCGGCTGCCCACAACAGGTCTCGGACAAGAAGCACATCTGTGGTGCGGAAAAACTGTTTTCACTAAGCTTTCTTTCCTATGGTGGGAAACTTTCTCACCTGGCATTGCTAACAAGTGATGAAACTTAACACGAGATGGGTGACTACCTTTGAGCATAATGCAAATCCAATTACAAAGGAATGAAGAAAGCAGCTTAACCATTCTGGTACCACAGTGTTTCGAATCAATGCACACGGTTGTCTTTCCTTTCTTTTTTTTAATTTTTCTCCTCCTTTCTGTTCCAGGGCAATCTTCCTGTGCGCATGATGCTCCTTCGTGACCCTGCTCAGGGTTCTGCTGATGGTCGCTGGCAGCTATGTGTGTACAGTATAAACGTTTAGTTTATCTCTTTCCTCATTTTCCACTTTATCTTTCATTGTTGCCTGCCGTGGATGTCCCAGCAACAGCCAGGCAAATCACTGCTGCTGTTGCCACAGTCTTATTACTGATATTATTTTTAGCCCTGTGTGTTTTAATGGGGCCTTTTTTTTCTGCACAGGTATCTCCAGCCCTGCCACTTTGAAGAGACCCAACGATTTTCAAAGAAAGATGTTCCCTGGAATTTAACAGCAAGGAACTTCATCACCTAGACTTCATAGGACTTGATGCATGCAGTGATTTAAACTATTTTACTTGATTCCGACAGGGCTGAGAATTTCTTTACTTACTGCTGCACTACGCTGATTATGTGCTTCTGTAATTGTATTTTAATGTAAAAGAATTAACCGAGCTGTCAGGAGCAGCCAGTAGTTATGTTTCTGAGTCTTTACTCTTATTTTGGCTTTTTCAATTTCAATGATTACATTTGACACATGACCAGGTAGACGACCTCTTCTTTGTCGGAGATAAATCTCATTTTGTGCATTGAGCCCTTCAGGGTCTTTAAGGCAGCACTGTGCCAGTGGTCAGGACTGCTGCCTCACAGCGCCAGGGACTGGGTTCGATTCTGGCCTTAAGCAACTCTATGCTGGAGTTTGCACGTTCTCCCTGTGTCTGCATGGGTCTCCTCTGGTTGCTCTGGTTTCCTCCCATTGTCCAAAGATGTGCAGGTTAGGTGGATTAGCCATGCTAGTGTCTAGGGATGTTCAGGATAGACTAGGCTACAGGATTACGGGGATAGGGTGAGATCTTCAGAGAGTCGTGAATACCGCCCAGTCCATCACACAAACCTGCCTCCCATCCATGGACTCCATCTACACCTCCCGCTGCCTGGGGAAAGTGGGCAGCATAATCAAGGATCCCTCCCACCCGGCTTACTCACTTTTCCAACTTCTTCCATCGGGCAGGAGATACAGAAGTCTGAGAACACGCACGAACAAACTCAAAAACAGCTTCTTCCCCACTGTCACCAGACTCCTAAATGACCCTCTTATTGACTGACCTCATTAACACTACACCTTGTATGCTTCATCTGATGCCAATGCTTATGTAGTTACATTGTATATCTTGTGTTGCCCTATTATGTATTTTCTTGTACTTTTTTGAATTTTGTTTAATTCCCTTTTCTTCCCATGTACTGAATGATCTGTTGAGTTGCTTGCAGAAAAATACTTTTCACTGTACCTCGGTACACGTGACAATAAATAAATCCAATCCAACACAATGAGCAGGGTAGAGTGCTCTCTTGGAGGGTCGGAGCAGAATCGATGGGCTAAATAGCCTCCTTCTGCGCTGTAGGGATTCTATGTTAGATGGAGAGGAGGGGGCATGAGTGTTGTGGTTTCCTAAAAACAGGTCAGTCGTGGTTTCTGAAATTTCTTTGCGAAACTATGGCCGACACAATAAGAACAACGAGGTTTCTCATTCATATAAGCATTCTGATGATATTGTAAACAGTTTTTACTTCAGCATATGTAATAAGCCAAGAATTATCAGTCAAAATATTCACAAATACATATTGAATTATTTGTGAGGTTGCACTAATTAAATATCTAGACTGTATATCCCAGCTGTTTATCCTCCAAATATAATTATTGGTTTTCAAAACCAAAGTGATGGGAAAAGATCCAGAATTCTGAGCCTAAGCGTGACTATAGTCTACCGCTCTTAACTCAATCTTTTTTGCATTTAATATTGAAATTAATTTTTGATCATCATTTGATTTTTTCTTCTTCCTTCAGCTTCTCCCATTATATTTAGTATCGCCATAATGGTGGTTGATCATCCTTCTCCATCTTTTGCTGTCAGTCACCCATTCCTCCTCCAATCCCATGAGTCCCCAACTCCATCACCTGCCTTATTGCCCCCTCATTCGATTTAAGCGACATGTATAACGCAGCAAAGTGAGACTCGCAAGTTAAAATTAGTCAGAAATAAAGAGGACTACACTATTTAAACAGAAATATAATTGAATGCCAATTTGAGAGGTGAGCCAGTTACGTAAAACCTCATACCTCATTAAAAAATCTCAGAACAATGTTATATATTTCACAGTGAGAATAGGTGATTGGTGCCACATATGGCATTGAGGTGTACAGGATGTCACACATAGCTCAGAGATGCAGTCAAGGAAATTTAGTCAAAAATCAAGGGTTAAAATGGAACATCTTCAAGTAAACTTCTCATGTTTCAATGTTTGTCATCCAATACCTCCAGTTACCCTGCTTGATTTATTTCCACCAGCAGATCCAAGAATATACTATTAAAATATGACATTTACAGCACAATTTAGCAGATGAAAGATAAGTGTTATGGGTTAAGCAGGTCAACAACTCAAAGCAAAGCAAAGGTTTCAATAAATCGAGTTCCTTACCTCATCATTAATTATAATGTGCTCCTCCTGCAAACTTTTTTGCCCTCAAGTCACGTCCCTCAATTCCTTTTTTTTTGCATACATGACAGGCCTTTCATCAGCATAGGCTGGCTTGTTTTCCTCCAGGCGCCTGGGGCTGGTGCTACCTGTCATCAGGGAAGAACTTCACAAAACAAGCTTCTGTCCACCTGAGAAACCCTTTATCAGCCGTTGTCTCTCCCCTGCATGTCCATCAACCCTCCTCTTTCAGAAGTGCTTGACACCTGTGTCATGGCAACAACCCCAGGTCCTGTGGAAAACACACACTAAACAATCCAGGCCTTTGAATCTCTAAAGTTCCTGTGATTTATAAATGGTAAGGGAGATGCTTATCAGCTAAAATGCTTGTTGAAGCGTAATATGTCTATGAAATGCCGGGGCCAAAAGAATCTCTTGTAGAGCTGCCTCTTTACAGAGCCACACAATGGCTACAGAAATTCTTGCTTTATGATTTATCACTTTGCATAATCTGTTTAGTTCCATTGTGTGGGGTCGAGAAAATAAAAGGCTTTGTTGGCATTTATTTGTGCGCTATTCTTTGCTGTCTCGCATGCAATGGAACCTGTTTGATTCTTCTTGTCGTTGTTGTTGCACGAAACGACTCATTGAATAAAAAACGAAAATGCTGCAAGTACTCAACAGCTCTGTAAGGAATCTGAAGACAATGCAGGTTCCTTCATCCTCTTTGAAGGACCACACTGCCCTCTGTATTTATCTCATCCAAAGTACCACAGTTTGCAGAAGGTAATTTCTGTGGTCTGTTGTTTGTTTCTGATTTCCAAAGCTGGTCGTTTGTCTTTCCCACTCTGGCCGCCGCATCACGCACTTTTAAAGTTGTGTCAAATGTGACGAAAATAAGATTAGGTTTGAAGCGACTATACACAAAGTAAGTTCTGAAGGAGAACATCAGAGATGCTCAGTCAGGGCAGCACGGTGGCGCAGTGGTAGCACTGCAGTCTCACGGCGTCGAGGTCCCAGGTTCGATCCCGGCTCTGGGTCACTGTCCGTGTGGAGTTTGCACATTCTCCCCGAGTTTGCGTAGGTTTCGCCCCCACAACCCAAAGATGTGCAAGGTAGGTGGATTGAACACGCTAAATTGCCCCTTAATTGGAAAAAATAAATTGGGTACTCTAAAATTTAAAAAAAAGATGCTCAGTCCACAGCCCTCGACCAATCAACGATTGACAGAGCCGCAAGGCCACCAAATGGAAAAGGGAAAATGGATTTTAGGGTGGAAACTTTCCTCGCCACGGATGGAAGGCTTGTTCATGATCTCAGGTGATGTGTCATCTTTCCTTGAATCAAAGAATAACTTGTCTTTTTTAAAAATCTCTGACACTTGTTGATCTGCAGGTGTTTTTAAAAAAATTAATTATTGAATGCTGTAAAACCTGGGCGAAAATATAGCAAAATTGTCCTTCGCATCACAAATGTGTGTGCTGGCTACTATGGTGGGAAGGGAACAGTGTAGGGATCCTGGGAGGAATACAATGGGCCTGCAAGAGGGTTCAACTAGCTTGCAGCTATTGGTAATTGATCAGTGTTATAAAACGCGACAATCTCCAAGCCCATTTAAGTATCTCATTTCTTTCTAATAATGGAATTATGAACATCTTAATGGTAAAAGGTATTGAAATTTGCTTCAGGACATAATGTGCAGCAAGGAATACTTCAATTGAAATGAAGGTGACTGGAGTCAGCGTGGACAGACATACAAAGACAGCAGTCACCTATTGTGTCTCAATACGCTATTCAAAGATTTTTAGATCTATTTGTAATTTTGTATGTCCAAAACAGTTTACTAAGGTACAAGCAGTCATTTATTGCACCCATCACTCAGAAACAGGACGATGGATAATGACCTCCGTCTATGGGTTGTCGGTAAATGCAGCAAAGTGCTGCTGAGGCATAGGACCCAATTTTCACTCTGCTGTGTAAGTAAATGGGTTTTGAGTAAGTTAAGTCTTGCATGGCCAGAATTTTACCAGCATGCCTTGAGGCATGAATTTGGGACCTATTGCATGGCAGGCAGCGGAGACCAGGGCTGCAATCTTGCCGGCTGCAGCCAATTACGTGGCCACCACTGAGCCCTCTCTCCAATTCAAGAGGCCAGACTGCCTCTCCATGAACCCAGCCCACATTAGAGGGTCGGCAAATCTGCAGCCTTGAGGCACCACTGAGAGATCGAGGTGGCTGCAGTTGAAGCTGCAGAAGATGGAGAGGGAACCTTGAGCTGCCCTGAAAAGCAGAGGTATAAAATTCGATGCTGTGCCAGGGCCCGTTTGGTAGACTCTGGTGATTGGATGGCATTGAGGCCAAAGGGCTGGCCATTGCAACTGGGGCGAGTGGTCATTCTTTGCCCCACAAGAGCACAAGAAACCAAGGTCCTTTCCCAGGAAGCAGCATAAAGCTGTCAGCTTCCCCAAGCAGCACTGGGTCATTCCTCTGCCACTAAAAGGCCAGAAACCCACGGAAATGGCTGCCTACTGGCCTCCGAATCATTTAAATTAGCTGCCTGCCTCCAGTTGGCAGGTGGCTAAATTGCTAGGAGAATAACACTGCAGCAGGGCCGCATTACAAAACCTGTGCGATGCAGCTCCTCAGCTCTGCCTCCGAGACAACCCGAGTGCCAGTAAACTCCAGGCCCAATTGCTGGTTCAATCTGAGTTAGCTAATCTGAGCTGGGCCAGCATTTAATACGTTCCAGTTGGCTTGAACTTTCCATGGTGGTGATGTGGAACTCACTCAAGGGGCAGATTCTTATTGAGGCATTGGAGGTCTTGTTTGATGGCTGGAGAGCCATCGAGAGACCAGGAAGGCACTGGCATGTTCAGGAAAAAGAAATACCGGAGTCTCAAGATTCAGAACACAGGTAAGTAATGTGGAAGCGGATGGTTTTGTGGGGTGTGGGGTCACTGAGAGAGGTCTGGCAGGGGTCAGCAGCAAGGGCTGGGAGTGGCTCATGGCAGCCCCTGCATCACCTTGCCCAATGTTGAATTGCTTGCTCCGGCACTGACTGTACTTGATTTGGGTTGACAAGTGACATTTGCACCACACTAGTGCCAGGTGTAAGGGCCCTTTGTGTTGATTCCTTTATTTCCCATTTCTTTATTTTCGCCGTTATTATTTTGATCCATGAATGCTTAAGTCAAGCAGGGAAAGTGAGGAACTCAAAAGTTACAAAAGAATAAGCAAAAAAAGAGTATACTATGCTAGCCTTCAGACAGCAGAACTCAGACTTTGTGGCACCCGAGAGATCTGTGGGACATGGTTTGATTGGTTGGCTGGTAGCCAATTAATTGGCCAATAGGCCGTAGTCTGCCCAGTAACAGGTGGTGATTGGATCCTACCCCAGAAGGATGGTTTTTCAGAGAACCAAGGAAACCATAGTCGGGTCCTGAATGCTCAGAGGAAAGGAACTGCTCTCTCTCTCTCTCTCTTGGTTCTTCAGAAAAGCTGCATGGCTGCTATTTTCTGAAACTGCTGCTAAATTGTTTACTGCTGCTACCACTGTGCTAAATTAGCCCCTATTGACGCAGACTCAATGGGCCGAAATGCCTTCTTCTGCACCGTAAATTCTATGATATCTATGATATATAAACCCTTGACATTAATGGTATTACCGTTGCTGAATCCCCCACTGTCAAAATCCTGGGGGTTATCATTTACCAGAAACTGAACTGGACTAGCCACATAAATATTGCAACTGCAAGAGTAGGTCAGAGGCCAGGAATCTTGCACCACGTGACTCCCCAAAGTCTGCACACCATCAATGAGGCACAAGTCAGGAGATGAGTAATGACTTACGCCAGGCCTTTGAGATTGGCCAATTAGAATATGAGTTCCCTGAGAGTGGCCCAATCAGGAAACCCCTTTCTCTGTATATAACAGGGAGTGTCAGATCCAATGCACTCCCAGTGTAGACAGCAAGTTGTTGTTTTTGTAAATAAAAGGAATTCTGGTGAAGGGAGTTCTGTCTCCGTGGACTTATTACAAGGGTGATGTAATATTCTCGCCTTACATGGATGACAGCTCATGAAGAAGCTCAACATCATCCAGGAGAAAGCAGCCCACTTGCTTGCTACCTCAACGAATAGCGGCAGGATGTACTTGAATCATAGAATCATAGAATTTAGCTCACAAAAGCTCCTAGGCAGCACCTTCCAAACCCACAACAGCTACTGCCTAGGAGGAGAAGGGCAGCAGATTCCTGGGATCCCCACCACCTGGTGATTTCTCTCCAAGTCACTCACCATCTTGACTTGGAAATATATTGCCATTCCTTCACTGTCGCAGAGTCAAAATCCTGGAACTCCCTCCCTAACAGCACTGTGGATGTACCTGCACCTCAGAGACTGTATCTGTTCAAGAAGGCAGCTCACCACAATCTTTGTAAAATCAGTAAGGGATGAGCAATAAATTCTGGCTTAGCTAACGATGTCCACATCCTGGAAATGAATGTTTTAAAAAAACTTCTTTGCAGCCATTCAGCACAACATTCTCATCTCAGATCTCACTGTCTTGGTAAATATAGTAAATACAGTGCAGAAGGAGGCCATTTGGCCCATCAGGTTTGAAACAGCAACTTAATGATAGCCCACACACTATCCCCGTAACCCAACTAACCTTTTTGAACACAAAGAGGCAATTTACCATGGTCAACCCACCTAACTTGCACATCTTTGGACTATGGGAGGAAACCGGAGCACCTGGAGTAAACACATGGAGAACGTGCAAACTCCGTTCAGGCAGTCATCCAAGGGCGGAATTGAACCTGGGTTCTTGGCACTGTGAGACAGCAGTGTTAACTACCATGTCACCGTGCCACCCACTAAACAGTTCCTAAGGTCCTGTTGGCTGAATATTCAGAGGAATTCAATGAATCCATGCTTGTTGCCTTCATTGTCTTCAGAATTGCATTTTGATGTTTCATTTCAGAAACTTTTGAAAATGGAAGTGTCATAGACAACAGGAGATGCGGGGGCTGGATTCGCCGTTTCACCAGCCCCATATTTCTCAGCGGTGCTCCATTCCCTCCCGTTTGTCAATGGGATTTCCCATTGAAGCCACCCCCCCACCGCCGATAAACCTGTGGGCGGGGACTGCCGGTGAGAAATGCTATGGCTGGATGATTCCTGCATGCTCCTCAACGTGTTTGAGTGTTTATTCCCTTTCATCCACTTGAAGGAATGCAAGATTGTAAATTGTAGTTCCATTGTTTTAATAGGATTTATTAGGATTACAGTTTATTTGGTCGGATCTACCAGCCCCATCCCTTGCCAAAATTTACCAGTACTGCTGATATCCAAGGAACCGCATGGCCAGCCGCATCCACCTTGGGGGGACCTGGCACAGTGGGGTCAGAAAATCCCAGCCCTTTTTTTAAAAATCCAGCCAGAAAACATTAATTAGAAATTGTATTTTTTGTTTTACAAGATGCTGAGATTGGGTTTTACAGTTAACCAATCGTTGTTTCTAATAAGTTGGACGAAGGATGCCTCACGTGCATGAGATTTCACCAAAGAAATACAAAGACACCTACACCGGTGAGGAGGAAGAGGAGAAAGTCACCAGGGAAGAAAGATACTAAATGTTAATGTGATTGAGTCAGAAGTGCGGCAGGTGAGATAACTCAATCAGATCACAAAGGTAAATGGATCTACCATTTTTATTTATTAATGGGATGTGGGCGTCCCTGGTCCATCCTTATTTGTCTTTGTTTGGGGAGCATTTCTGTGTCAACCACATTGCTGTGGATTTGGAGTTACATATAGTCACATGTCAATGGGATTTCCCATTGAGTCTACCCCACGCCATCGGGAAGCCTGCAGTGGCGGTGTGCCTTTGGCGAATCCCGAAGATCCTGCTGGCGTGAACAGCCGGAGGATTTCACCCTGTTTATTTTTTAAAAATTTTTTCCAATTAAGAGGGAATTTAGCGTGGCCAATCCACCTCCCCTGCATATCTTTGTGGTGTGAGGGTGAGGCCCATGCAGATATGGGGAGAATGCGCAAACTCCACACGGGCAGTGACCCGGGGCCGGGATCAGACCCGGGTCCCCACCCCCGTGAGGCATCGGTGCTAACCACTGCGCCGTTGTGCCATACCTCACCCTATATTTATGCTCCAGATGAGCCTTTTCCCACCCCTTAGCATCTAACGCAACCAATTCCAAAGCAAAATACTGCA
The DNA here is from genome assembly GCF_902713615.1 of Scyliorhinus canicula. Taxonomy (NCBI): domain Eukaryota; kingdom Metazoa; phylum Chordata; class Chondrichthyes; order Carcharhiniformes; family Scyliorhinidae; genus Scyliorhinus; species Scyliorhinus canicula. The sequence continues at coordinate 28,172,412 of NC_052164.1, forward strand.
GCTGCTGGAAATCTGAAATGCTGGATATATTCAGTATGTCTGGCCACATCTCTAGAGAGAGAAACAGAACACTGATGAAACAGCACAACCTGAATTGTTAATTCAGTTTCTCTCTGTACAGATTCTACCTGACTTGCTGAGCATATATTACTTAGCTTTTCGTCGAGTTAAATGCCACTTTGCTATGTTTTCAGAGGGCTCGGATAACTTATCCTCAGTGGAAGCAAGGTCGAAGACATCTTCAAAATGATGCTGAAGGGGAGGGAGGATCCTGGCGTTGTTCATGTGGAGGCAGATAAATTTTAGATCAGATAGAAGTCTGAAATTATGAAACAAAGATAAATAAAAATGTCGAAATCTGTAAAGAGCCGGGCACTCAGGACATTGTTTCAGGTGTCCTATGGACCACAAAGGGTACTGTTGAGCAGAACAGCGGGTTAGAAGATATGCTCAATGTGGTGAATGTAATATATGAATGTATATATACTAATTCACACTGTTATTGTAAGCGCAATAGCGCCATCCTACCACTAGGGGGAGTAGCGCTGGGAGCACTTAGGAATATGTACTGGGCTCCACCCTTGGTTCCGCCCACGACTCCTCCCCCAGTACAGCTGTATAAGTATCCGTGTCCAGAGCCAGCCTGGGTCACTTCGAGTTCATCAACGGGTAACAGGCTGGCTCTGAAGTAAGTCGATTAAAGCCTAGATTCACATCGGAAACACGTGTCTGGTGAATTGATGGTTCCATCACTCATCTGAATTATAGAACAGAGGGAAGAGGAATAAGACATTGTTCATCAGTAACTGGATTGAGTGCGTGAGAAGATCAATAAACATGGGAAGATGGGTGTGAAATCTTTTTACAACTAATGTCGAGGACACACTCACATCATGAAAGAAAACATATCCAAAATAATTGCATTGGTTCATTCACAATTGGTGTCATTTTAGATAATTTATTGAAAATGGAGTCAGGATACAGAATTATCCAGAGGTATCTGAGGATTTTATTGAGTGCTTTTTTGCAAATGCATGAAGTATAAGGAATAAACTGAAAGAACAACAGCTAGCCATGGAACCATATAATCCCCACAGTGCAGAAGGAGGCCATTCAGCCCATCAAGTTAGAATTGACCCTCTGAAAAAGCATCCTACCTTGACCCACTCCCCCGCCCTACTCCCCTAACCCCACCTAACCTGCACATCTTTAGACACTAAGGGGCAATTTAGCATGGCCAATCTACCTGACCTGCACATTTTTGGGTTGTGGGAGGAGACCCACGCAGACAAGGGGAGAACGTGAAAACTCCATACAGAGAATCACCCAAGGCTGGAAACAAACTCAGGTCCCTGGCGCTGTGAGGTAGCAGGGCCAACCACTGTGCCACCTTCTCGGTAAATCACTCACAATCGAGAATGACATGCTTCCACTCCGGTTGAATGGTTTCTGAGATGTCCAATAAGTCCGCTGTGTGAACTGCAGACTCTGCCACCTGTGGGGCAAGTGGTGCTTGGAGGGTTGCGTAGCTGAATTGTTTGGAGGTCTGTGCACTCTCTCTCCAGCGCCTCGAATTTCCCTCTCTGTGCTCCCGATGAAGTCTCTCGATGAGTTCTGTGCATTCCAGAATGAGCCTTGTTCATTTTATTTGTTCACAAGCCCATGAGTCTCCTGTGTGGATGTCATGGCCTCACTCCTAATAGTTGTTTTTTTTTTTTTTTTATAAATTTAGATTACCTAATTATTTTTTCCAATTAAGGGGCAATTTAACATGGCCAATCCACCTACTCTGCACATTTTTGGGTTGTGGGGGCGAAACCCACGCAGACACGGGGAGAATGTGCAAACTCCACACGGACAGTGACCCAGAGCCGGGATCGAACCTGGGACCTCAGCGCCGTGAGGCGGTTGTGCTAACCACTAGGCCACCGTGCTGCCCCTCACTCCTAATAGTTGCCCTATTCTGGCTAAGGGCCTTTTCATATCCGACACAAATATACATATCTTTCTCTCTTTTCATAGGAGACACTCTTTGCATTGATGAAAACACTGACATTTCTCATTTTCGTAAGGTCCTGTTCACTTGCACTTAACAGTTGTGGATTTCCTGGGTATTTGACAGTTGCTATAAACTTTGAAGTGGTTGCCTTTCATAGGCTCTTTGCTTTACTTTATTTCTAGAGGTTGTCTCCTTGACCTTTCAGGTAGATCAAAAATCCATTAACGTGTCACCTTCAGGGAGATTTTTTATCAGCAAATGTACGGACCCAGCAAGATTTTCTGATGTGGATGCAGTTCAGAATGGAATTGTTGAGAGTTAGTTTTACACAGCCTTAAATGCAAGTGCGAAGTTTGCACAATTTTCCGAGGTCAGCTTGCTAAGTATAGCTCCAGGTGTACAAGTACACAGAGCACACCAGTGGCTCAAAGTGGAAAATTCTTCGTAAGTGACAATTAAAGGGATGGGGCTAATTCATGGGTGTGACACAGTAGCCGTGAATGAAATTCTGAAAGCCTTTGGAAAGGTTTGGGGGTGGAAAGTGACTCACGGGTTATAGGCAAAGTTGAAACGAAAGGAAGACAAGAGTGTAAGTTTGAGTTTTCTGGTAAGGGATATCGAGCTGGTCGGCACTCAACCCTGTTTCATGGCTGTTAAAGTTCAGATGTTGTTACAGGAGATGGCTGCAAAGATGGCCGCTTCTATGCCACTCCAAAGCATCAATCCATGGCTCAGCATTGTAGCACGGACTAAAAGGAGAAAGAGGAGCAGATATCAGGCCACAATTGACTATTATTTTTATTGAATTTTCTGGGCATATGCTGTCATGGCATGGCACAGGACATAGCTTTTATATGAATCTAAAGCCAGTTCCTCTTGCCATTACTAGGCCCTTCGTATTTGGCTGGCATCTTGATGGGTACAATTAATCAGGGTAAGTTGACTGTTGATCACCTTTGCATTTTTTCTGTTGTGCAATGTGGGGTTTCTGAAGACGTGCACAACATTACAGTAAGCCAGCCTTTCATATATCTTTGTTCTGCTGTCTTGAGTTGTGAATCCAGCTTCCTTTGGGAAGAAATGCTTCTGTCTGCATTGATTGTTCTCGAGGTTGGGTCAGCATTGTCTGCAGATGTGGGCCTGCAGATACATCCTGGCTGACATTGAGCTGTGTGTGGTATAGTTTAAACTGCCTGGCATTGGTCATCATTTTCTTATAAATTCTGAATGGGAATGAAGGTGGGGCGGGGAATGCAACAGGAGTCTATGCCAATGGGATTTCCTGTTCTGATTGTCTCCGCACTGCCCCCCCCCCCCCCCCCCCCCACCCTCACCCCGCCCACAGACAATGACGTAATAAGATTCCCACCAGGAAAGTTCGGGAACCCCATTACCATACATTGTAATGTCACAAGAACACACAAGAAATAGAAGCAGGAGTCGGCCACCAGGCCCATCAGGCCTGCCCCTCCATTCAGTAAGATCATGGCTGATCTATGCCAGCCTCAACTCCTTTTCTGTGCCACTTCCCCATAGCCCTCGATTTCTCGATCTATCAAATATTTATCCACCACTTTAAATACTTCTAATGATATAGCTCCGCCACCGTCCTGGGCAGAGAATTCCAGAGATTCACCACCCTCTGTGAGAAGAAATTTCTACACATCTCAGTTTTAAATGTCGGCCCTTCTTCTTGTAGCTATGTCCCCTTGTTTGAGACTAATTTGAGACCAATTGACAGGTGTTTCAAGTCACGTGGTAGATCTCTATTGCCACCTGTTGGTCGGAGGTCGTACCGATAACTATGTACACTGATAGACAACTATATAAATTGATGTGCACATGCATATCACCACACCCAGTAGGTTCCATTACATACTGCCCTAAATAGCAATCCCTGATGCCCTCCACAAATTCTTCTACGCTCCCCTTGCCAGTTTGGTTTGTCCAATTCATATGCAGATTAAAATATCCCATGATAATTGCAGTTTCCTTCAAATGTGCCCTCGATATTTCCCCATTTATAGTCTGATTTCTTGAGAGGTCACATTTTGGGGGCCTCTGGACTACTACCACCCTTGTCTTCCTTCCCCTGTTATTCATGATTTCAACCCAAACTGATTCTACACAACTATCCACTGCCTTTATATCACAACTCAGCACTGCTTTGGGACCTTCCTTGATTAACAGTGCTATCCCACCTCCTTTCCTCTTTGGCCTGTTCTTTAGGAACATTTTATTCCCTGAAATATTGAGCACGCTGGTCACCCTGCAACCATGTTTTTGAATGAGCTAATACATCATACTTAAATGTTGCAATCTGTGTTGTCAAATCATCTATCTTGTCACAAATGCTTCGTAAATTCAGAGAGAGAACATTTAGCTTTGACTTTTTCCAGTTGTTTATAACTCTGGATTTACTCTGTGCTGCATATTATTGTTTACATTTCCTGCCCCGGCTTGTCTCACTGAGACAGTCAAGTTCCTCCTCATGGATGGCATGGTGGCACAATGGTTAGCATTGCTGCCTCACTGAGTGGAGTTTGCCCATTCTTCCTGTTTCTGCATGGGTCCCACACCCACAATCCAAAAAGATGTGCAAGGTAGGTGGTTGGCCACACTAAATTGCCCTTTAATTGGAAAAAAATAATTGGATACTCTAAATTTATATTTGACAAAGGGCCATCTGGACTCGAAACATTAGCTCTTTTAACTCCCTACAGATGCTGCCTGACTTGCTGAGATTTTCCAACATTTTCTCTTTCGTTTCAGATTCCAGCATCCACAGTAATTTACATTTCTCCTACCTTTACCTTTGACTTCCTCATTTTCGAAGCAACTGAACCCACTCTACTTCCCAGCATGAGGTCCCAGCATGGTTCAGATGTAGGTCATCCCAACATACAGTCCCCACTTTCCCCAGTACTGATGCCAGTGTCCCACAAACCATTACCCACATTTCCCACATCAGTCTTGAAAGATGTAGTCATCATTCGAGACATTATCTGCTTTATTATTCTCCCCCCCCCCCCCACCCACCCACCGCCACATTAGGATTTAATGCAGAGCCTGCCCTGACAGTATGCCCAGTTTGGGCAGCACGGTCGCACAATGGTTAGCACAGCTGCTTCACAGCTCCAGGGTCCAAGGTTCGCTTCCCGGCTTGGGTCACTGTCTGTGCGGAGTCTGCACATTCTCCCTGTGTCTGCGTGGGTTTCCTCCAGGCGCTCTGGTTTCTTCCCACTGTCCAAAGATGGGCAGGTAGGTGGATTAGCCATGATAAATTGACCCTAGTGATCAAAAAGGTTGAGTGGGGTTACAGGGATAGGGTGGAAGTGTGGCTTGGGTAGAGTGCTCTTTCCAAGGGCTGGTGCAGACTCGATGGGCCGAATGGCCTTCTTCTGCACTGTAAATTCTACGATTCTATGATGATGATATCTTGGGACCTGCCTCCAGGATTTTGTTTTGACCAAGTGTCAAAAAATATGGCTGGAAAAACCAGCAGTGGAGCCGACGGGCTATACACCGCTTTCCCACCTGAGTTGACAATTTCAAAAAGTCCCCCCCAGAAAATTCCGCACAATGACGTCAATAAAAATGTTGGCAAAACAGTTTGCATGAATGCTGACGTCAGCAAAAGAAAAATGATTACCAAATAACGCAAAGTGTCAACTTAACATTGCTATCTGCTTTCCATGATCTCCTGCACACTTAACATTCCTTTGTCACACAAGATACCAACTTTCCATGGGCAACATTACAAACTGATGTCCGAACAATGGGAAATGGCATTGAGGATGCCATTGAGGGGCTGGTTTAGCACACTGGGCTAAATCGCTGGCTTTTAAAGCAGACCGAGGCAGGCCAGCAACACGGTTCAATTCCCATACCAGCCTCCCCGAACAGCGCCGGAATGTAGCGACTAGGGGCTTTTCACAGTAACTTCATGACAATAAGCGATTTTCATTTTTCATTTCAGGATGCACAAATGTTGCTGCTCTCGGGAACCTGCGTGTGAGGAAAAATCTGGTGCAGATCTAACATCGTGGAATTTCACCCAATTTTCCAATTGGGCAAAATTGATGACCAGTTTGTTGTATAATTGACGAACCACTCCCCTCTCCCATGCATAATGACAATTTATGATTAATTGAATGTCCTACAATTTTGATCTTGCATTCTGTAGTTTTATTTCCCCAAGAAAAAATGTATGGTATACAAACAAGAAAAGGAATTGGATAATTAAGTAAATTATTAGGATGATGAACAATACTGTAGAAGGGGGAGGATGTTGGACCCAGTGAGTCTATATAGCTCCTGGCTAGAATGATCAAAAAATAATCCGACTGTCCCATTTTCTCTTTATAGTACTGCACCTTCCTGTACTTATCCAATTATCCAATTTTCCCTGAAGGATAAAATGGTCTTAGCCTCAACTATTCTCTTGCTGGGAAGTATTCCATGCTCAACCGACATAATGACATTTATCCTCATCCCTTTCCTCACTGTCTCAGTAATAATTTTAAATCAATGACCCTCAGGTTCCACAACTTCCCTAGCCAGAGAAAGTAATCCTACCCACTTTACAAAATTGCTTCATCAATTAAAAATAAAATTCTTCAAAATCCCCTGATTGATTCCACTTCTTCAGTGGAGATAATTCCAGTCCCTCCTCATAACTATGATTTCCACCCATGGTGTATCTCTACCGTGTGTCCTTTAATGGCCTTTCTGTAATGAGTTGTAAACAAACTCCACAAGTTTCCCTAAAAGTAGCCATACCATTACCTGGAGGTTCCTGCTTTACTCCTGTTCTTCAGTTCTATTTATGAAATCCAAAATGTCTCTGATGTTTACACCACCTGCATTATTATTCCAAATGAATGATACATTTGCAATGAATTATATGTCTCTGTTCCTCCAAACTCCCAGCGTCTCTCTATTCAGTTATGTTGTCCAATTGATCATTTTTATGAAAGCACCAATTGTGAATTTATTGAATTGTTTAACTGATTCATGGATTGTGGCATTGTTGATAAGGCCAGCGTTCTTTGCCAATCTCGAATTTCCCCTCAAGAAGATGGTGGTGCCTTCTTGAATACAACTGAATGGCTTGCTTGGCCATTTCAGAGGGCAATTCACAGAGTCAGCCACATTGTAGTGGGTCTTGAAGCACCGACAGGCCAGACCAGGTAAGGACAGCAGACTGCCCTCCCTAAAACACGTTAGTAAACCAGATGAATTTTTACAACAAACTGCTTGGTTCGTGGTCACCGTTCGTATTCCAGATTGAGCTAAGTAATTGAATTTCAATTCCCCAACTACCATAGTGGGATTGGACCACTGGATTATTATTCTTGTAACAGAAGAGTGCTGCTGTACCCAATACGCTATGCCTGGATGGGATGGGGTGTGAAGTATGTCTTCAGATGGTTGGGGGCAGAGCAGAGGGAATGAAGCAAGCTGTTCATCCTTTAGTTAGTGCCAAGTAGTCCATTTCACTGCTCTGTTTCGACCTACCCTTTTTAACAATGTGCGTACTTCATAGTGTACATTTATACTTCTAGACTTTGAGCATTTCATGATGAACAAACATTTGACATTATAATTGTAGACCTCCAGCATGAGAGTCATTTCTGTATCAAGAAATGTATATAGTCTGGTAGATAGTGTCCACAATACCCGTTCCATTGGTACAAATGGGACTAAAAACAACAAAATTCTCAATATAATTCAATCCATTTTGTTGCAGGCAACAAGCAACAATGGAATGATTGTAAATTATTGTCTGATTCTAAAGCCCCTGATGGCATTTTTTAACTGGTTGAGTGTCGTTCTTGAAGTTTATAACATCACCTGAATCCATGATTAGATTACATTACTCCAAGCCATTTATTGTTATTTTCTTTACCTACAGAAATGATCGGATTTTGTTCAAGGAATATCCTGGGGTCAGACTCTTGATTCAGTTAGGCCTGCACCTTTTGTCAGGGATTCTGTTACAATTTTTGAGCTTGCCTTAAATTTTCTCTCGCGAGCTGTGATGCTGGTCGTTTCATGCACGTTGGTCTGAATGTCTTACGTTCAGGACTGTACCCACACTGCCCTATACCTAACCTTACAGTAACAACCCGGGGCCGGGACAATAATACCCCTCTATCATATGAGCGGGATGGCATATTGTGCGGCCGCAACCCCTCGTGCCTCTCCAATCTCCCTAAAGGCAGACTGAGAACTTGCCAAGACAAAGCTAGGTGACAATCAGCGAGCTGGCTTATTTCAGACAGCAAGTTAACATAGCAGCCTGGGTTTTGCTGCCTTGGTAAAAAGGAGACAGTCAGCACTTGCTGTTGTTACTTGGTAAAACTGACAGCAACTTCTAACACCCACACGTTTGCAATTAAATGTGGAAATCTGGAAGCTGCTGCTTTTAATATCCTGCTGCACCACAGTTATGCCTTTCGCAGTCTTCCATCAATGAAGTACGTACAGAAATTACTGTAACGGTGTGAACTTAGGGTAATTATCCACTTGGCTCAGACTAAAGATGGATGAAAAATTAGAGCTACTGCTAGAGTGAGAGTTTAGTGGTGTAATAAGCGGTAATCACTGCTGAACATTTTGCCCCAACTTTGCTTCCTTTTCTTGGCTAGTTCCGATTTTAGACTGACATTCATCCCTGTTCTCGAGACACATCTTTTGTCTCTTGCTCCACTGCAACTCCACTCAGCCTTACACCACCAACCTTTATGGTGTTTAATCCCTCCTGACTTTCATACCGTTACAGAACTTCTCTTTTGCATGCTTAATCAGATTTCTAACTTTTCCAACTTCTGATACAAGGACATTGGGCAGAACCTTCCACTCCACCAGCAGCAGGTATTGTGATGGACGGACGGGGGCACTAAATTCGGCATGAGTTAAAAAATCAGTTTCCCAACAGCAGGGAAACAGTTTGGAATTTTGTTCTCCTGACTTTCAAGGCAGGTTAAGGGCAGGTCGTGTTTCCTGCCGGGCATTTGTCGGGAACCCTATTTGCATTCATGAGCATGTCATGAATTCTCTTTAAAAGGCCGACTTGCCAAAATCACGCTCTCCTTCCAAAGTAAGATCCCCGCCAGTGGGTAATTTGAATCTTCCGTTTTACAATTGTGCATAAGTGGCAAGCACATCTGGCGAGCTTCACTTCGTCCGTGACTTGAAAAACAGCAGATGCTGACTTTATCCTCTTTTTAAACCTTCACTCTCCATATCGGCTGCTGCTAACACATGCTGTGCTAAGGCTGGGCATGGGAGCCACAGCCAGCAGGGAGGAGTGCGACCGAGCCAGGACGAGGTTGTAGCTGAGGGGGGGGCGGGAATGGTAGGGCAAGCAGGGAGGAGTGCGACCGAGCCAGGACGAGGTTGTAGCTGAGGGGGGGCGGGAATGGTAGGGCAAGCAGGGAGGGGTGAGGCAGAGCCAGGACAAGGTTGTGGCTGGGGGGGGGGGGGGGGGGGGGGGAATGGTAGGACAAGCAGGGAGGGGTGAGGCAGAGCCAGGACGAGGTTGTGGCTGGGGGGGGGGGGAATGGTAGGGCAAGCAGGGAGGGGTGAGGCAGAGCCAGGACAAGGTTGTGGCTGGGGGGGGGGGGGGGGGGGGGGGGGGGAAATGGTAGGACAAGCAGGGAGGGGTGAGGCAGAGGGGGCGTGGGGTAAGACCAATTTGCAAGGATGAAAGATGCCCCGGGGGAGCATTTTGAAGAGTCGCTTAAAGGAACGAAGCCAGATTGTCGGGGGCAAGTTGAAGAGACGGTCTGTGGAATGTGGCCAGGTTATAGGGGCATGCAGGGCTCTATGGCTGGCATGTAGTCTCGGTCCGGGTCTTGGACAGGGGGAAGACAGCTCTGGGCAGTAACAGTGATGCATAGAATTCTTTTGAAGGGCATGGCTAATCAGTTATTGCATTTGGTCCTGAGGGTTCGATACATTGTATTGGAGCACAGTGAGCACAGTCAGCGGAGGGATTTTGGATCTGCTATGGTGGTAGTTTGAATGTCTTGGGTAGTGCATTGTCTCATGGGAGTCTCTCTAAAAGTAAGGGTGCAACTGGCCTTGAGACGAGGAATGGTCAGATTAACAAGGGGTCAGCCAACATCGCAGGAAATGGGGGAAAAAGGAATATTTTTACATAAATATTAATGGATTCAAGGGGGAGGGAATAGAATTAGAAGGTGATTACTGTGGAGCAGGATGGTAGGAACTTGGTGGGTGATTGGGGGGAAGTTGGAATGTGCTAAAAGCACTCACAAATTGAATAGGAACCATTTTTGACTTTACTCAGTGATTTCTTTTTTAAAATTTAAAGTACCCAATTCATTTTTTCCCAATTAAGGGGCAATTTAGCATGGCCAATTCACCTACCCTGCGCATATTTGAGGTTGTGGGGGCGAATCCCACACAAACACGGGGAGAATGAGCAAACTCTACACAGACAGTGATCCAGAGCCGAGATCAAACCTAGTACCTCGGCGCCGTGAGGCAACAGCACTAACCACTGCACCACCGTGCTGCCCTCGACTTTACTCAGTAATGAATGAGTTTGAAAAATAATCAGAAGATCAATATGGGAGGAGTCTCAAAGCAGGTGGCCGGAGCTCAGGACTCCGAGTCATGGGGCATCCTATTTATTATTTGCTAAAGCCATGGGGAACCAGGCTCAGCTGAGTACTGTTCTTAAGGCTCACATGCTCATTGAAGGAGCATTACTCCACGATGACCGGGGTTACGTTTCAGCGAGAATCCACTCTGCTTTTGAGCTGGATTTGAGTAATTGCGATTTGCCATTTGTTCCTGACAGAGGCATGAATAATGGAATGGCAGGTGAATTCATTCAAGGGGCATAGCTGCTGGACAGCAGCTATACGCACACTCCAAGACTCATTAATTCTAGTTAGAAGGTTATGGTTGACAGGGCATAATACTTAAACTCTTCCCATGATGCCAAGGTTATGTTCCATCTATAGATTGTCTTGCGTCATGGAGGCAATCTGACAATTGACTGACTTCTCGCAAATGGCTGCAATCAGCCTGGTCAAGGCATTTTGTCTGCAGGACAGAGAGGATCAGCCACTTGTCATTCTCTCGGATGTCCTTCACCTGCAAAGGGTGGGCTGAGATGTCATGTCCAGCTGGACACCAGGTCAAGTGCTTAGCAGTAGCCTGTTGGCTTGGAGATGGAGGGAAACTAGTTGAGGGAAGGTTGATTAAATGATCAAATTTATTCATTCTCAGATACAGAGCAACACGGAAAATGTTGGCTGCAACCCTGCCTTGGCTATTGGTCTAGTGCGAATGAGGATAATAAGGGCCCTTCACCGAATGACACAGGGCCAGGATGAGCATGAGTAGCAAGAAGGAGTGAGGCCCCAAGAAGTCCAAGATACTCTTGAAGAGGAAAAAATCCAATGAAGACAGTGACCCAACCATGGGTACATCAAAGACATTGCTCACATATGGAGGTGAGCGAAAGGCAATGACGAAGGTGTGTTCACATGTCCAGGGGTATGGTAATTCACATATGTCACCTTCTCCATAACGAATTGATGCCACAAGAACTTTAGGGAGATCCCATGCCAGTGACATTGAAGGTAACCACCGCACTGAATGTTTTTACCAGCGGGCCCTTCCAGGATTCCACTAGTGACTTGTGAGGCATCTCCCAATTGGTGACACACAAATGCATACAGCAAGTGACAGATGCCCTTTTCACTAGAGTTCACCAATATGTCTAGTTTGTTTTTTAAATTTAATGCATCCAATTTTCTTTTTCTAATTAAGGGGCAATTTAGCGTGGCCAATCCACCTACCCTGCTCATCTTTGGGTTGTGGGGGTGAGACCCATGCAGACACAGGGAAAATGTGCAAACTCCACACGGAGAGTGACCTGGGGCTGGGATCGAACCCGGGTCCTCGGTGCCGTGAAGTAGCAGTGCTAACCACTGCGCCACCGTGCCAACACAACCACTATATCTAGTTCTGCATGAATGCAGAAAGCCAGGCTATGAGAGCAGTGGTATATACAGTGCTCGCTGGCCTCCCGCAGGAGCAGAGCACTGTCGGCTGCACACATGTGGCCTTGAGAGCTCCCTGGCAGCAGCCTAGAGATTCAGCAATTAAAAAGGATTTCACTCTTCAAGAATCCAGCTAATTTGTGATTACAAAACCAAATCCTGCATGTTTGTGCTAGGTAAGCAGGGAGTGCTCACGACTCTTGCAACTTCTCACACATGCAGGTGCCACAGAACTTTGAGAATCCTCAGCGCTTACAGGGTTCGCTCTTTGAGAAGTGATATCGCAGAAAATGTGGCTGATGACGCCTGTCGCTCTTCCACATTGTGCTGGTGTAGAGAGACGTACATTCCGCAACCAGGTCCTTGGAAGAGCAGGTGATAGGCTACCTGAAGATGTGCTTTTGATGTTTGGACCATGTTTGGAGTTCTCTGATGCTCACCACAGGCAGTTGTTGTCTCATCGTTGTTGTCTGTTTTATCCTGCACAATCACGGGCTGACGGTGGGATAGAGTGGATGAGGACCAGGATGTCCATGAGCCCCATGAAGATTCCATAGCATGGGTACGATGTGGTAGATGTGCCCATGACAATCTGATATCGACAAAATTCCAGGACGAGTAATATGTTTTTAAAAAATAAGTTTAGAGTACCCAATTTTCTTTCCGATTAAGGGGCAATTTAGCATGGCCAATCCACTTAACTTGCACATCTTTGTGTTGTGGGGGTGAGATCCACGCAGACACGGGGAGAATGAGCAAACTCCACACAGACAGTGACCAAGGGCCGGGATTGAACCAAGGTCCTCAGCGCCGTAGGCAGCAGTGCTAACCATTAGGCCACCATGCTGTCCATAGGAGGAGTAATATGCTGACACATTTAGACAATTGTTTGTTTCTCTCGCCTTTGTTGGTTGGAAAAGCCCAGCACCTTTTTTATCAAAGAGAATTTCCCAAGTTCCATGCTTCTTTAGAGATTATGGACAAATCCAGAGGCCTGACATCTGATTTGGACTCAGCAGGGGCCTTATGTCCAATTATCAGAGACCTTGGTTGTCACTGCCTCTGCCAGTTGTGGACACCTGTCTGTGAGGTGATCACCAAATTGTGAAGCAGATCCTGCTCTAGAATTAGGACCAACCAAGGTATGTGTATCTGCACTGCTGGAGGTTGTAGGTGAACACAATGATGATGTGTCCTTTGGGGATCCTCCAGCTTCATCCTCAGAGGTGGAATGGGAGCTAGGGCGGTAGAGTTGGAAGATGAAGTCCTGGCTTTTCTCTTGCTGGTAACTTGAATAGAGAAAGAACAGTGTCAGTGACAGTGACTGACTAAGCAGACTTTTACATTGAGGATCACTCACAGTCAATGCCTGCATATTATGGATGGAGATTAGATGCATCCTCACTGGGTTGGTTTGGAAGGTCTATTTTGTTTTCTGTCTTTTCCCATTCCTGCCAGGTCCGTGTTCGGAGGAGTGTTCAGTAGGACTGAAAGTTGCTTTCTTTCCTTAGACATTTGGAGATCCAGAGCTCATGGGGCATGCAGCAAGTGAAGTGATGCCTGGGTGCCATTTGCACACGGCACCAGGTTATTCTACCTCATGAGGTAATGGTGGGGCAGGCACCAGATTCGCCAAGCTCTTTGCAGATGCATAATTAAGGAGCTGAACAGCTGTCCAGCCACACAATGAGAATCACTCTGATCTTTCCACCCGCCGGCAGACATGGTCCAGAGAATGGAAAATTCCACCCATCACCCTGAAAGGTTAATTCTATTTTTCCTCCAAATGCTGCCCGAGCAGCTGCATATTTCCTTAGCTTTCTGTTTATATTATCATTGTTGACCAATCTCCCTGACCCCAAAATTTTTAATTTTTATTTATTTTTCATAAATTTTGATTCCCCATTCTTCTTTTCCAATTAAGGGACAATTTAGTATGGCCAATCCACCTAACCTGCACATCTTCTTGGGCTGTGGGGGTGAACCCCATGCAAACACGGGGAGAATGTGCAGACAGTGACCCGGGGACATGAGGCAATAATGCTAACCACTGCGCCACCATGCTGCTCTTTGGACCTAAACAATTAAATCTGTGGAGGTTCATTCCCTCAGCAGAAAATGTAACTTGCAGATTAAAAGAAAAATAACAATTCATTTTTTGTTTCAGTATCTCTGTTCTTTCCTTTTATGTCTCTTCCCTCACCCCATTCCTATGTCGCAATCTTTGGATGGAATTCTCCAGCACTCCCATGGTGGGTTTTCTTGTGGCCAGCCGGCACGCCATTGGCAGCCAGCAGCATCTTCCAGTCCCGTTAAAGCCGATGGCGATTTACATTCCTCGCCCGAGCTGCTATTGAGGAAACGGCTGTGGTGCTTGTTGACTTTTGTGGGACAGCGGGACTCTCCGAAATCCCGGCCAAGTGTTGACGCTGGCGTCAAAACCGGCGCGAGCGATGCCGGCATCAACAGGCCTTCAGGCCCAGGCATTCACCCCTTCCTTGGGGGCTAGAACGGCGCCGGAGTGTTGTGCGCTGCTCTGGTGCCGAAAGCCGGCCCTACATGGCTGGCGCGGGTCCGGCGCATGTGCGCCACGGCCATCTCCGCACCGGCTCCCTTGTAATATGGCGGAGCCCGACAGGGGCCCGGCATGGAGGAACATAGCCCCCCCCCCCCCCCCCCCCCCGGAAAAAGGGTTCCCGCCGATCGCTAGCCCCTGATCGCAGGCCTGGCCACCATGGAGGCCCCCACCCAGAGTCAGCTTCCCCCGCCCCCCACCAGGACGGCACCTGCAGCCAGAACGCCGTGGTCCTGCTGGGTAGGACCATACGCGAACGACGACGACGGGACTCGGCGGGCACTCGGCCTGTCGAGCGCGGAGATTCGCCGCGGCAGCTGCTTTCAACGGCTCCTGACCAGCCCTGCAGCGACCACGCCGGCATAATCGTAATGGCATGTCGGGATTCGCGCGCCCCCCGCCCCGGCGACTCTCCGACCCGGCACGGGCTCAGAGAATCCCGATTAGCAGGAAAGGCTGGAGAACTCTCCCCTTTATTTCACTCCCTGTGTAATGATTTCAGTGTAGTTTACATTTCCATTTTTTTTCCATTTTTGGTTTGCAGTCTACAAGGCTCAATTAAGATTCTTCAATTTGATCAGTTCTAAAGCATCCCTGTTGCTTTCCTTGCTGACAGACACCACAGATCCCCTCAATAGGAGACTATGCTGGATCTGATTCTCAATTACTGGAAAGCTCTACTAAGCTTGTACATGAGGTGTTCAGCCTCCTTTTCTTGAGCCACTGATAATGATTTGATACCACGAGTGGTTTGCTGGACCACTCCAGTTAAGTTTCAACCACGTGGCTTGAGGTGGAATCACATACAGTATAAAGATGTGTAGGTTAGGTGGATTGGCCATGGTCAATGTGCAGGGTTACGGGGATAGGGCGGAGGGTGGGCCTAATTCTTTCGGAGGGTCGGTGCAGACTCGATGGGCCAAATGGCCTCTTTCTACATTGTAGGGATTCAATTGTTTCTGTCGGACAGAGGGGGTACGAATGTTAGGCTTCCTTTCTTGTAAGATGTTCGTGAACCCATTGGGCATTTATGACAACCCATAGCTTTATCTCTTCCAAAATTTTAAAGCTGAATTAAAGTTCTCAAACTGCCATGATGGCAGATGAGTAATCTAGGCCTCTGGATTGCTAGTCCGGTATTATAAGCACTCATATTCACAGTGTACATGTTTACCATTGATTTTCAACCAAAGCTTATACTTGGGAGTGTGTATGTACTGTAAGAACATAGAACAGTACAGCCCCTTCGGCCCTCGATGTTGTGCCGAGCAATGATCACCCTACTTAAACCCACGTAACCCGTATACCCGTAACCCAACAATCCCCCCATTAACCTTACACTACGGGCAATTTAGCATGGCCAATCCACCTAATCCGCACATCTTTGGACTGTGGGAGGAAACCGGAGCACCCGGAGGAAACCCAC
Organism: Scyliorhinus canicula; assembly: GCF_902713615.1. Taxonomy (NCBI): domain Eukaryota; kingdom Metazoa; phylum Chordata; class Chondrichthyes; order Carcharhiniformes; family Scyliorhinidae; genus Scyliorhinus; species Scyliorhinus canicula. Next base: position 28,188,461 of record NC_052164.1, read on the forward strand.
GCACACACGGGGAGGACGTGCAGACTCCACACAGACAGTGACCCAGCCGGGAATCGAACCTGGGACCCTGGAGCTGTGAAGCATTGATGCTAACCACCATGCTACCGTGAGGCCCTAAGGTGGTCTTAAAATACCATGCCATCAGACTGAGACTGGTAGCTGCAGCAAGGGGTTAGTAGTCGGAAACAAAGCATTTCTGTTTCGGATTGCTGTGATTGCAAATCAGCATTCTAGCTCCCGTGAGAGAGCTCACTTTCTCAAAGACTAAAATAAACTCATGTGTCTCTGTAACACGGCCTCTTGGGATTTGCTAAAGGATCCGTCACTTCTCTTTAACTGTGAAGCAAATTCCTCCATTCTCGCTAAGTCCTTCACTGACTGATGCTGAGGCAGAATAAATCAATAATAAAATAACTTGGAAGTGTGTTACTTAATTTCTATTTGAAAGTCCATGAAATCTAGAAGTGGGATGGGAATGGGGTGGGGTGTCCAGTTAATTGGTAGAAATTGGGAGCATTCAGCTAGGCACTAAGACATCATCTCAATGCTCAGTACATCAGCTGCAATGGGCAGAAACTATTCACAGGCAAATTAAAATAAACTTTTGTTTCAGCCATGTTTCTGATATTCTTCAAACTCGATTTAATGCTGCCTTGCACATAGATTCAAGACCTAGTCACTGACTGAGGCTGCCTAATTTTTCAAAATGTTCAGTTTAATGATGGACATAGAAAGAAGGAAAGCAAGTTTAGATTACTCTTTGGAAACTTTTGAATGTAGCTTTATCCAGGAGTCTATGGAAATATTTTGTCCAATGTCTCAAATGGACATGGTTCCTGATCAATATTTATCACTTAAACAACATGAGCAAGAACAGTTTACCTGGCCCTTATTTTATTGTTTTTTCTGAAATCCTGCCATGCACAAATTAGCTGCCACATTTCTCACAGTATAATAGTGCTTCATAGAATCCCCACAGTGCAGAAGGAAGCCATCCGAATCATCGTGTCTACACCGACATCCGAAAGAGCACTCTACCCAAGCCCACTCCCCCGCCCTATCCCAATGAACCCCTTAACCCTAACCTACACACCATTAGACACTAAGGGGAAAGTTAGCATGGCCAATCTACCTAATCTGCACATTTTTGGACTTTGGGAGGAAAACAGGGCACCCGGAGGAAACCCACACAGACACGGAGAGAAAATGCAAACTCCCAAGGCTGGAATTGAACCCGGGTCCCTGCAGCTGTGAGGCAACAGTGCTAAGCGCTGTGCCACTGCGCCGCCCCAGGCTGTAAAGAACTTTGGGCTGCCCTGAGTGTTATATTACAGAGATGTAATATATATATTATTCATTTGTCTTGCCGAGTTGTATTTAACTTGATGATAAACACTCAAAGTCTTCCAGTTGATGACAAATTATTTATTGAGTAACAAAATAATATACTTGTGAGTTCCCTTATTTTAATACTTTGACTAGTAATAGAATCAACTAAGATTAGATTACATTAACAAGTAATATAATGCACTACACTCTGAGCTGGTCACTTCTATCCTCTAGCTATAATACACACATACTAACACCAAGAAAGAGCAGGAAACTCCTTATATAGTTCCTGTTCATGTTGCCATCTAGTGATCATCTGACTGTACTGACTGCACATTAACTAATTATGTATTAACATATGCAGAGATCACTATATCCCACTTTTTTTGTTACATTTTTTTATATACACGATAAAGAAAATTGTGCATAATGCCTAGTACATCAGTTATGAATCAATCAGTCAAATGTTCATAAGTTCAAATGATTCGGTTTTCTTCCTCACCTAGTTGATCTTCTTAATTTGCTTGGAGAAATCGACACTTTAATGTTCTTCTGTTCACTTTCAACAGGTTGTTTGATATTCACATGCTGACTTAAAGATTGATTCAAATTCAAAGTTGTAAAGACAGGTTGACGAATTTGCACTTTGAAATAGTCACACCTATTCCTTCTAATCAATCCGCCTTCTGCAGTATTGATTATATAGGAGCGTAGTGATAATTGCCTCATAACCACACCAGTATCAGACCATCCTCCATCAGGAGGCCTGATTTTACCAATGTCATCTGCTGTTAGAGGTTTCAGTAGTTTGCATACATGTCATAATAACGTTGTTGTTTTTTGCGTTGTTGTTCAATTCTTTTCAGCACACCCAGTTGATCTGGATCACCAACATGAATTTTCGGCCGAGTTGTTCTTATTTCACAACGGTACAACATTTGAGCTGGAGATAAACCTGAATTTAACGGAGAGGCTCTGTATGATAGTGAAGCCAAGTAAAAATCCAATTGCAAATCTCTTGCTTTGCTAAACAATTGCTTCACAATGTGTACACCTTTCTCCACTTTTCTGTTTGATTGAGGAAAATGGGGACTTGAGGCTTAGTTTGGGCGGTTAGCATTGTTGCTTCACAGAGCAAAGGTCCCAGGTTCAATTTCCGGCTTGGGTCACTGTGCGGAGTCTGCATGTTCTCCCCGTGTCTGCTTAGGTTTCCTCCGGGAGCTCCAGTTTCCTCCCACAAGCCCTGAAAGATGTGCTTGTTAGGTGAATTGGACATTCTGAATTCTCCTGCAGTGTATCCGAACAGGTGCTGGAATGTGGCGACAAAGGGCTTTTCGCAGTGACTTCCTTGCAGTGTTAATGTAAGCCTACTTGTGACAATAATAAAGATTATTATTATTATTCGTTTACTTCAATCATTTACACTGACCTCTGACAGGCTTATTTGCATAGTAGAGATTGAGATGCAAATCTATGGAGAGGAAAGACATTTCATAAAGGGCACAAAGAGAAGTTTGTAAAATCAGCACTGAACTCGCGTGTTCTAATTGTGTTTAAATGTTGCTGGAAAGGCCTTCTGTATGTCGATATTTTTGTTGCATCCCACATCAGCAGTGAGTGAACTCTACTATTCCACTGAGAAGTTTTCCCTCCATCAGCGGGACTGGATGAGAAGCTGCCAATTAAATGTTTAACATTTGTTGTATAATGAGCAATATTCCAAGGCTGTGAAGACTCTTGGGGTCTTAATAAAAATGATAGAAACATAGAAAATAGGAGCAGGAGGAGGCCATTTGACCCTTTGAGCCTGCTCCACCATTCAATATCATCATGCCTGATCATCTAACTCAATAGCCTAATCCCGCTTCCCCCTATATCCTTTGATCCCCTTCACCCCAAGTGCTATATCTAAATACTTCTTTAAAACACACATTGGCCTCAACTACTTCCTGTACGAACGAATTCCACAGACTCACCACTCTCTCTGGGTGAAGAATTTTCTCCCCAACTCTGTCCCAAATGGTCTACCCAGTATCCTCAGGCTGTGACCCCTGGTTCTGGACACCCCCACCATTGGGAACATCCTCACCTCACCTACTTTGTTACTGTCTTAAAACCGGGAACCAATTCAAAAGAAACAGCAGAACAATCATGAGTGTTTGAGGATAAAATAAATTTTAAAAGCCTCCTTGTTACATCACAGCACTTCCCTGTTATATTTCTTTGTTACCACAAAGAGAAAAGATGTAGAGGTGCCCACACTCTGGATTCTTGCAAAACACGATGAGAGGCTTTTTAAGATTGCCGCTCATGCAATCAAACGTGGCGATCTGCTCAAAGCCCGCGCAAACACTCTGCTGATGTCACTGCACATCACATAACGCAGAACCAGCGGGAATGTAATCCCAGATACACAACGTTCCCTAACTCCAGTTTTCATGCTCAGCCTGAATTTTCAATCGGATATTTAAATAATTCAAATATCTAGAGAGTATATAGTATTGTTTCTATTGATTTGATTTTGATCCTTAAAATGATCTTATAATGTTTTTAGCTCCAAATGCTCACTACGCTGTTTTATTTATGCTATTTAACTTACATTCCTAGGTATTTCAAAATGCGTTGTGTCAAATACTCTTGAATTCGAAAGAGTAGAATATATTACAAACTAGCGATGTAGGGGTTGGATTCCGTGGTTCCCCCGGCTGCTTATTTCTCGGTGGCACGCCGTCGCTGGTGGTGGGATTCTCTGTTCCTGCCGCCTGTCAATGGGATTTCCCCTTGAAGACACCCCATGCCGCCGGGAAACTTGCGGGCGGAGGTGTGCTGCCAGCGGGAACAGAGGGCAGAATTTTCCCATCAGGAGACAAACAGCTGACGCTGGTATGAAACCCGGAGTGTCTCACTCCGGCGTCGGAGGCCGCTCCTCGCCCCCTATTCTCCCCCCCCCCCAGGGGGCTAGGAGCGGCGGCGCGTGAATTCTGCGCGCCGGGCCTTGACGCTTGCGTCAAAGCGGCGCGCCGGGAATGACACGGCCGGCAGCGCCAAAGTCACGCTGACATGGCGGCTTGATCTTGCGGGCCGGCGGAGGGAAAAGAGTACATCTTTTAGAGTACGTCTCTTTTAGAGACGCCGGCCCGACGATTGGTGGGCACCGATCGCGGGCCAGACATCTGCTGAGCACGCCCGTGGTGCTCAATCATCCCTCCGCCCCCCACAGGCCGCACACTCACCAGTCGCGCGCTGTTCACACCGGCAGCGACCTGGTGTGGTTGGTGCCGGCGTGAACCGGTTGGGTTCGGTAGGCCGCTCGGCCCATCCGGGCCGGAGAATCGCCGGTCGCAGTGGGAAACGGTGAGCGGCGATTCTCCGAACAACCTGTCGCAAAACGAGACACGCCATTTTGGGGGGATGGGAGAATCGCGGGGGGCTGCCAGGATAGCGTGGCGTGATTCGCCCGGCCCTCCCGTGATTCTCCCCCCCGGCGTGGGGTGCGGAGAATCGATCCCAGAGAATCACACAAGTCGGAGAATTAATGCCTTAATGATCACTCGATCAATGTTGCAAGTGTAATAAACCATTTCGGATAGATATAGCTTTGTTTTTCAGAAAAGTGGAAGTTTTGTGTTTACGACATTAAAAATGTTGGTGGTTTCTATCCTGTTATGTACTGACATTTTGATATCTTTTTAATTCTCTACGTGTGGTGTCAGTAAACAATTGTTGTACTTATCCTCCAACATCAGCACCTGTTTAAAATGCAACACATGCCAGGCCCTCTGGTCTTATTTCTTCATATTCTTATTAGAATTTATTGTTACACTGGCATAAAATAATAGTGACAAGAAGTCTTAAAGTAACACAAACAAATGTAGTCACATTAACTCACATTACCTGGGTGGCACGGTGGCACAGTTGTTAGCACGGGTGCCTCGCGGCGCCGAGGACGTGGGATTGATCCCGGCCCTGGGTCACTGTCCATATGGGGTTTGCACATTCTCCCGTGTCTGCGTCTCACCCCTATAACTCAAAGATGTTCAGGCTAGGTGGATTGGCCTTGCTAAATTGCCCCTTAATTGGAAAAAAAAAGAATTGGGCACTTTAAATTGAAAAAGAACCCTCACATTCCATGATAGATTATTTTATTTGGAGATCGCAACATTTAGATTGTTGTAAGTTAAAATATCCAACCACACCAACAGTTTTTCTGCAGTTTTTCCCTGGTGCTTCAATTGTTACATTCACTGCCAAGCGTAGAATTGAGCTCAACGAAGAAGGAGATCCCAGGTCTGTCCTCCAGTCTGCAATATGTTCATTCAGACTGAGGATCTTGGATCACTGTCAAGTTGACGATGAGGTCTCATGATAGCCATGTGTTGTGGACATGAAGTGAGAAATCCAGCTGGGGCTCCATTTCCTAATTGTTATCCAGTGGCCTATATTGGGAGGTGCATGTGTACTTTCTTTAGGGTAGGACAGAATCAAGGGTCACTAAATTTAGGTGAATAGTCTCTAGCGTGAGCTACCAAAAGGCTACCAACTGTGAAACCACAACTCAGTAAAAGTCAATAAGAGCAGGAGAAGAGGTGAGATAGGACATTTTTATAGAGCAACATCACAATTTACAAAGAATCATTAAATTACTTATGCCGGGAGCGGCACGATGGCGCAGTGGTTGAAATGAAAATGAAATGAAAATCGCTTATTGTCACGAGTAGGCTTCAATGAAGTTACTGTGAAAAGCCCCTAGTCGCCACATTCCGGCACCTGTCCGGGGAGGCTGGTACGGGAATCGAACCGTGCTACTGGCCTGCTTGGTCTGCTTTAAAAGCCAGCGATTAGCCTAATTAGCAATTAGCACTGCTACCTCATGATGCCGAGGATCCCGGTTCGAGCGCGGCCCCGGGTCACTATCCATGTGGAGTTTGCACATTCTGTCCGTGTCTGCGTGGGTCTCACCCCCCAAAACCCAACGATGTGCTAAGTTCCCCCTTAATTGGAAAATTTTAAATAAAAAATAGAAACAATTCTGTCGCCTTCTATCCTACCAGAGGTCTTTGGCAGGAGTTCCGTCTCTTACAAGACCTCCTGAAGTCAGTGGAGACCGAGTACAATGGAGCCCCTGACACTTTGTGGTGGGCTCACTGAAATTATGAGCAGGTCTGTTAGAATCACTCGAGGGGGGTGAGGTGGGGGCAGGCAGGGGGTTGGTGGGGGTGGTGGAGGGGGGGGGGGAGGGGGGTGAGGGGAGATGCCAGCATGCAACTGGACAACTCACCCCAAAAATAATAACAGTGGGCTTAGCAAATCAAAAGTCACCAAATATTATTGAAATTTACATTTGTCTGACCTCTATTATACTAACTTAATCACATGAGCTATGTGACAACCTTTTACTTTCTTTAATGGTCTTTCGCTCTTTGGTAAAGTTTAATTGACATAATATCTTTACAATTCCTTCTGTACTTACTTCATGACAAGAGGTGCAAAGTACGTGTTATGAACAAAATTAATCAAAATGATAACATCTGTAAAATCTTAATGGAGAGGGAAATTGGAAGTACAGGTTTACCTGGCCATATAGGGCGAGATCTACCGGCTGTTCACACCGGCGGGATAATCCAGCCACGCCGATGGCATGTTCTGGGAAGCATGGGGGAAATTCAATGAGAAATCCCATTGGCAGTGGCAGTACCAGAAGGTCCCGCCGCCGGCCAATGGCGGGCTGCCTCTCACCGCCGAGAATCACACTTTGGGGAGACCAGAGAATCTCACCCATCGTATGCTTCTCAGTGGCAGGAGACAACCCTCCGCTGTTGGCCAGCAACAAAACCTTCTTGCCCTGCTGCTGTCAATGGGATTTCCCATCGATAAAAGCAAATTACTGCGGATGCTAGAATCTGAATCAAAAACAGAAAATACTGCACAATCCCAGCAGGTCTGTCAGCATCTGTGGAGAGAGAAAGCTAACCTTTCGAGGGTGGATGACTCTTGGTCAAAGCTGAACTTGTCAATGGATTTCCCATTGAATTCACCCCATGCCGCCGGGAAACCCAGCGGTGGGGGTGTGACATCGGTGAGACTGGAAGGTCCAGCCAATGTGAATAGCTGGAAGACCTCAGCCACAGACACACGCAGAATGGGCTGATGGTCTCTATCTGTGCTGTATTTTTCTATAATACTACGATATCGAAGAAACGTATTGATCGATTAAGCTGGGCAGTATTTTTACAGTGAGAGCTGATACACCAGGAAGGATTAAGCGACCTATGTAATTCCTTATTTATCAAACATCACTTAGTATTAATAAAAAGTTGTGTTTCTAGAACAGACATAAATTCAGGGACCTTTACTGAATCTTCCCGAGTTACTTGAATAATGGTGCAATCCATCAGAGGTGTGCTGACTTAAGTTAACCCTTTTTCTGCTCTCTTTCAAATGAGCACATGTAAGAGATTTCATCACTCCAATCACTCAGAGCACATGACAAAATAAATAAACAAAGGCAACAATTCAAATAAAAAGTACGCATGCCAACGTATGTCTGGACTCACTTTTAAGAACGATCGTTACATCGACAGAAGGTGGAAGTATTCAGGTTTGAATAAGTATCTTTAATAGGAAAAAAGGTGATAAAATTACTGATTTTAAAATCAGACATTCAATGTGTACCAGTATCGATCTTATACTGTCTCAAACTTGCTTATTTATTTTAACGATCATCTGATGCATCGTAGAGAATTTTAAAAATGTTAGTTTCCCTCCAGAAGGAATGGGTACACTGGAAATTTTATTAAATGAAATACAAGTGGATCTGTTTAGGACATGGCCAGGATATCTGCTGTTTTTGCAGTGTTAAGCTTTTCTGCTTCATAAACAGAAGCTATTTTTTTTCCTTTATTACTTGCGAGCTACTTCACAAGGTTGCAAAATAGATTCTGGTGAGGAAGGCCATTCAACCCATCATAGATCGTTCACCTAGAAAGACCTTACATTCGCTTTAAACATCTTAACCTGTTTCTACACTGTTGACATAGAGCTTATGCTGCGCATATTTCCTTTCTATGTACAGCTTCATAGTCTATTCAATATCATACTTCACCTGTCATTGATTGGTCCATGTAGATATTTGTCTAGCATGATTTGGAAGTCTGAGGTGTCTCTACAGATTAAACTGTCCCTCCTAATTTGGTTGCATCTACAAGTCTGACTGATTTATAACTGAGGACAGACGTAAACTGACCCACCAGAAAACAGGTTCCGTTCTCCTTCCCGCTGTCATGGCGACTCGTCTGTCCTCATTTTCTCTCTGAGTGCCACTAAGTGCACTTTCCTCTCTCCCACTCCCAAAAGCCTCCCTAGGATGGATGAAGCTACCACAGAAAGGGAAGAGTATAGGTCACAGTGGTATATTTATATGAACACACCAGGCCTATTTTCAGCAGAATAAGTTGCTCGGTATTGTGCTTTGGTGTATGCTTTGATGGCAGAGGATCATTGAGTGGACAGAGTGAGAAGAAAGAAGCAAAACAAACTCGCATTTATATAACTCCTTTCACAATTTCAAGATTTCCCCATGTGCATCACAGTCAATAAAATCATTTTGAAATGTGTGGTCAATTGTAATTCGGGCCAAACACAGGAATGAGATAAATGACCAATTAATTTGACGGTTGCTGCTCTTCTTTAATTTGTGCCATTGGAGTTTTTTTTTATTGATAACGCAGGCAGGACTGTAGTTTAATGCTTCTGAGAAAAGACAGTGGACGAGATTCTCCCCTACCCGGCGGGGCGGGGGGTCCTGGTGTATTGGAGTGGCGTCAACCACTCCGGCGTCGGGCCTCCCCAAAGGTGCCGAATTCTCCGCATCTTTAGGGGCCAAGCCCTCACATTGAGGGGCTGGGCCCGCGCCGGAGTGGTTGCCGCTCCGCTGACTGGCGGGAACGGCCTTTGGCGCCACGCCAGCCGGGGCCGAAAGGCCTTCACCGGCCGGCGTAAGACTGCGCATGAGCCAGTGCGTTAGCGGCGGAAGAAAAAGAGTGCCCCCACGGCGCAGGCCCGCCCGCTGATCGGTGGGCCCCAATCGCGGGCCAGGCCACCGTGGGGGCACCCCCCGGGGTCAGATCGGCCCGCGCCCCCCCCCCCCCCCCAGGACCCCGGAGCCCGCCCGCGCTGCCAATCCCGCCGGCACCAGAGGTGTTTTGATTCCCGCCGGCGGGATTGGCCTGTCAGCGGCGGGACTTCGGCCTATCGCGGGCCGGGGAATCGCCGCGGGGCGCCCAACGACTGGCGCGGCGCGATTCCCGCCCCCGCCGATTCCCAGGTGGTATAGAATTCGGGCCACGGCGGGGGCAGGATTGACGCCGGCGCTGGGCGATTCTCCGACCCCCCGGAGGGTCGGAGAATTCCGCCCAGCTTCTCCAACAATGTAGTATTCCTCCACTGAAAGAGCAGGAATTGAGAGAACTCCTCCTAATTCCTATCCTGTTACTTCAATTGTCTTTCAACAGAGAATCTACAGGCCTGTCCCATAAGAAGTGAGATGGCACAGTATAGTTTGAGTGCCATGCAAGACCAAGAGCAGAATGAATGGAATCCATAGAAACCCTACAGTGCAGAAGGAGGCCATTTGGCCCATCGAGTCTGCAATGACCCTCCGAAAGTGCACTCTATCTGGGCCCACTCCCCCGCCCTATCCCTGTAACCCCATAAATCCATAGCCCCACTTAACCTGCATATCCTTGGACACTAAGGGGTAATTTAGTGTGGCATATTCACCTAAGGTGCACACCTTCGGACTGTGGTAGGAAACCAGAGCACCCGGAGGAAACCTACATGGACACGGGGATAATGTACCGTCACCAAACAGTCAATCACTCAAGGCTGAAATTGAGCGTGGGTCCCTGGCCATGGAGGCAGCAGTGCTAACCACGTGTCACTCGCAAAGTAGACCATTTGGCCCATTGAGCCTGTTTAGCCATTCAGTGAGATCATGACTGGTATGAGTCCTCTTCTTTTTATTATGTGAACCCTTCACCCACAAATATGTGAGGAAGAGGTGACAAATTCAATTTATCAGGAAGACACATAGGGATGTCCATGCATCATTGTACCATTCATAGTAGATGATATTATATGTACAATCATCATGCATCTGCATTATATAGAAGGATGTTTGGGGACAAAGCCATTTGAGGATGTATGTGATGGGACATTTACAAGGGCATGATGAATAACAGAAGTCTATTCTGCTGTATCATGGACATTTGTGGTTAGCATTCAAAGCCTGCTGAGACAACGTGAGAGGAGGCTGAGTATATTATATGCACTATATTAATATAAAGTGATGCAGTAAACATAGCGCGGAACAGTAGCACAGTGGTTAGCACTGTTGATTCACAGCACCAGGGACCCGGGTTCGATTCCTGGCTGAGGTCACTCTCTGTGCAGAGTCTGCACGTTCTCCCCGTGGCTGCGTGGGTTTCCTCTGGGTTTCCTCCCACAAATCCCGGAAGACGTGCTTGTTAGGTGTATTGGACATTCTGAATTCTCCCTCAGTATAACCAAACAGGCACCCGAATGTGGTGACTAGGGGCATTTCACAGTAACTTCATTGCAGTGCTAATGTGAGCCTACTTGTGAACTAATAAAGATGATTATTATTATTACCTTGCTTGGCTTTGTGAGGGCAATACATTTTTGTGGCATTTCTTCATGGTGTGCTAAAAGACTAAGTAAATCTTAAAAATAATGGCCTCCTTCTCCTTCTCCCTTATATTCAGCTCATCAGTGCACCCTGTGATTGTTGGTCCCCCCCAACCTCTGGTACACTTCCAGAAGCATTTTGATGGTGCTACTGTGAAACAGTGCATTCTGTCTGGTGTATTACTATTTGTAGACAACCTACAGATGCCCAAAGGCCCCCAATATTTAAAAAAATGGGAAGAGGATATACATTTTCTGCCAATTTGTTGTAGCTCTTGTGAGGCGGATGACCTTTTTACAGAGAACGTCTAACTTTTCTTATTCTGGCTAGATTTAGAAAAACACTGGCACACACTTTACAGACGATGAAAAACTGTCCAGACTGTGGCATTATTTTTCATTCAAAAGATATGGGCATCATTAGATAGGCCAGTATTTATTGTCCATTCCTAATTGCCCTTAAGTAGGCGACGGTGAGCTGCCTTCTTGAACCACTGCAATCCAGTGCTATGGGTGCACAATCTTGCATTCCACCAAATGAGATATAAAAAGCACTCAACCCTCTGGAAAGCATGAAAGGCCCCACCCCCTGTTTGGCATAACACCATCCTGAGACCTTTCAAATGTTTCTGAGACAAGACATCAAAAGTCAGTTACCCGTTCTGAAAACTAACAGCAGCAGATATGGACTAATAGAATTTCTCTGGAATATACAGCCTGCAAGGTATTTTTAAGTGGCGCTTACCAAGCAGGAAAAAGCGAATAAACGACAATGCTGTACTGAAACTGGCTGTTGAAGCTGCGTGCCTTTGCCGCCTCCCTCTCAGATGAGCTACCCAATATTGCAAAGTAACCATCCTGAGGAGGGAAACCAACTCTAAACCGAGACCTTTTGGACTAAAATGTGGAAATCTGCTCCATACAACTAGACCCAGGGAGACAACTGAACAAAATGGTTACAATGTGGAATCATCGCATTGAGATCAGCCAAGGAATGGCGAGCCATATAATCCTCTGTTTTATGATCCTATCCTCTTGCTCTTCTTTTTGTCCTGGTGTGTGTGAGTGTGTGTGGGCGCGCACATGTGTGTGTGTGTGTGGGCCCAGATGAATGATGTATGAATAGCAGTTGCGATTTACCTAGCTTTTTAAAATTCAGGAACGAGTTTCTATAAACTGTCTGACTAAATCTTTATAATCTGAATGCATAAATAGTGGGGCTCCTACATAATTGGCAATGCATACCCTCTCTAAGTTCACACAAATCCCTGTTATGGTTGAATCTGGAGTGGAGCATAGAGGAGTCTCTTCACATGGTCATAACACTCTGGGTGGGATTCTCCATCCCGCCAAACCCGTTTTCCGGCATGGTGTGCCCCTGCCGGCAGCGGGATTGTCAGTCCCGGCAGCCGGCCAATGGGGTTTCCCATTGTGGCCACCCCCATGCCATCGGGAAATCCACGGGCGTGAGTGCGCTGCTGGAGAAACGGAGAATCCCGCCAATGCAGAATCCTGCCCTCTTTAAATCCTACAGCAACGTGCAATTTTCTATCCACAAGCCCCCCATTGACAGGTCATTGACCCAATGATGGGTGTTCTTACTGTTGGAAGCTAGATGTCTGCATATGTTGAAGCTGATGTTTCCATGGCCTCAGCACAGAAATGGTCAAGGGTTCACAGATTTTGCACCAGCCTGTGCCACCCAAAGGCTTGTAAGGAAGGTGTACACCGGTTTGACATGTGTGGTTCTCATTGACAAATTTCCCCCATTTACGTAATAAATATCTATCCCAACCGGCTTCACTTCATTGTCACACGTTGAGGTAAATGTTATGATTGAACACTTATGACACATTATGAGAGGGCAGATTATGAATTCTGATATTGAGTTGAGCATTTCTGATTCATTGGTCATATGATATTTCAGCAGGTAAATTGGCAGATGGAAGATTATGCATTGATTGAGCTTGCTGATGTCTCTGCTTGAATTCCTGAGATGTTCTCCAATTATGCAAAACTTTATACACAAATTATGGCCGGGGTTCTCCGAGCCCCGCACCGCAATCACGTCCGGCATGGGCGGGAATGGAGCGTTGGACCCGCAACGCCTTCGCGCGATTCTCCGGCGACCGGAGAATCGCCGCCAGCCGTGCATGCACGGTCAACGCGCCGCCGGTCGGGGGCCGTTGAAAGAGGCCCCCGCGGCGATTCTCCGAGGTTGACCGGCCGGGTTTCCGCCTGCGTGATTCTAATATAGTTCCACCCGGCGGGAGCTCGAACACGCGGATGCGGTGGCCATCCTGGTTGGGGGCAGGGGAGGATCAGTCTCCGGGGGGGTGGGGTGGGCCTCTACGACGGCCGGGCCCACAATCGGGGACCACCGATCGGCGGGTGCGCGCAATCTGGGGGGACCTACTTTCTTGTGCCCCGGCTGCTGTGTGGATCCACCATGTCGTGCGGGGTCGGCACCGGGCGCATGTGTGGGCTTTTTAGAAAAAAGTCCGGAGTGATTCCCGTCCGTTTTCTGGCGGGCATGGGGACATAGCCGCATTATTGGAGAATCCCAGCCCATAAATGTTCGACACATAATCCATACTTATGTACAATCCCCATTACAATGCTTAATATTCATTCAAATGTGTTCCATATTTTGATTCAACAATTACGTATTAAAGGTTAATGAGAAATCCCCACAATACATGGTTAATTTGAAAGGATATGTCATTTCTTAATAGTTGTGTTTTACCTAATTTTCCAACCTGCCACCTGATTAATGGCGGAAGTAGTTTTCATCCTTGAAAACAGTGCTGACCTTCCTTGGAAAACAAGGTTCCCATTGAATTTGTTTCCCCAGATGGTATTGGTCATTGCTTGACTCATTATAATTTTGAACGAACTTTCGTTGTGACAATTTACAAATGAATGAAGGTCAGGACGATTGTGAAATGATGAAGGAAATATTGCCCGTGCTGGATAATACATCGGGCACAGTGTCATAAATCAAAATTTTCCAGGGGCAGTTAGTTCACTGGATCTCCACAGAACATAAATTTCATACATGATGTGCTGTACCGACAATTCGAGAGATGATACTGAACAGTGGCAGCTGACTATCTTAACATCCCCGTGCTGGTTTTTAAGTACATGGAGTCCCTGACTTTCCCAGGTTTGAGTTATGCTGAATAGAACTTGCAACATTTATGAATTTGCTCCCTGTTTTGGCTTTACAGAGCCAGTTTCAACATTATGGCATTCTGCATCACCCGTCTTTCATAGCTTTCGGTTGCTGACTCTGAACAAGCCTGTGGAAGGGGGGTGACCTCCCTCTGATTTTTCAATGAAAATGTGGCCTTAGAGTACAGAGGTATGGAGACAGAGACAGACAAGATGCTAGATGCACAGGGAGCAGTGGACTGGGAGAGGCAGTGCCATTGGTCTTGGTTTTGTATGCCTATTTTAGACAGACATCTATGATTTTAGACAGACAGACAGCCATGAGAAAAGAGTAAGTATGCCAGCATCAGGCTAGGCTCACCCCCAGCATATCCGTCTAGTTTAATCTCCCACAGTGACTTGTTGGCTGACAAATAGCTGCAGACAATGGCTTCCCACCACCTGGGATGACAAAGCAGATACACCAGAAAAACTAAAGGATTGAACATTAACATGTTCATCAACCAATCACCCAATTTTAATATTGTACTTATGGGAAAATTGGTTCTGACTTATGATGTTTCGCCTTACGATGAGGTATTCAGGAACCAATTGTGTCATAGGTCCGAGGGCTCCCTATAAATAAATATCTAATTTCTCCCCAATGGCTTATGGATAAAGGAGCCTCCTCTCCCCACCAAATAGTTCAGAGCGAAATGGCTATATGATTTGCATCCTCCATAGTCAAATACAGTAATATCTCTAACATAAAGGATAGCCACTTGGCTGAGGTGCCACGGGGATGGTGTAACCAATACAGGTCAGTCAGATGGGATGGGAAGGAGTGAAATTGAGAAAGTTTCCCTTGCAAGACACGAGTAGTATAAGACTACCTGCAGGATGTGCGGCGGAATTCTCCTAAAGGGAGACAAACCGCCGACGCCGGAGTGAAACCTGGAGTGTCGTCGCTCCTCACCCCCTATTCTCCCCCCCCCCCCCCCCCCCCCCCCCGCCCCCCCCCCGGCCCGGGGGGCTAGGAACAGCGGCACGTGAATCTCGGGCACCGGGCCTTGACGTTTGCATCAAAGCAACGTGCCGGGAATGAGGCGGCCGGCAGCGCCTAAGTGACGTCAGCTGCGCATGCGCGGTTGCCTTCTTCCCCTCCGCTGCCCCGCAAGACATGGCGGCTTGATCTTGCGGGGCGGTGGAGGGAAAAGAGTGCGTCTTTTAGAGACACCAGCCCGACGATCGGTGGGCACCGGCTGGCCGCTCGGCCCATCCAGGCTGGAGAATCGCCGGTCGCCATGAGAAACGGCGAGCGGCAATTCTCCAAGCGGCCTGTCGAAAAGCACGACACGCCATTTTGGGGGGGGGGGCTGGGAGAATCGCGGGGGGTTCCAGGGCGGCGTGTCGTGATTCACCCGGCCCTCCCGCGATTCTCCCCCCCAGCGTGGGGTGCGGAGAATCGCGCCAGTGATTTCACAGCATTTGCTAAAATACAGTTTGGGTGATTTTGCACCCAAATTACACTACTCAATATGCCCAAATGGGAAAACAAAGCTGCTAACTGTTGATTTGACCTTTATTGTACCACTGGTCATAAAAGATCTGGAAAGCTGATTGAATCGAAACACAGAATAAACATTGATACACAATTAAATTCTAAAGGGCTGAAGTAATGTGTAAAGTAAATACAACTCTCCTTTAGTAAAGAGGAAAAGACAAAGAGAGACCAGAAATTGAGGGAAACAGAATGTAAATTAAGCATTGTTTCCCGTTAACTATTGCTACTTCCATTTTCATAAAGGAAAACAGATCTGTTTTGTCATTGTTTATTTTAGAAAGCGCATATGCAACACCGCAGACTGGTTCCTGTCAGGGTGATTGGATGGAAATAAAAGATGACAAGCTGGGCACACTGTTCTTCACAAAGTTCATCAGTGATATACTTATACATTTACAAACCAAGAGCCATTCCATGGAATTCATCTAATATACTTCGAGCCAGAAAAAATCTCATGTTTTCCTTTCTGAGAGGGTGAAATAGTTAGGGATGTTGTTGGGACCAAGATATTTATTAAGCAGCTGTACCAGAAGTCCAGAATAGGTAAATCTATGAAGCAGATTTTGACTTTCGAATAAACATGACTTTGCTCAAACGACGAAATATGGGCATAGTAGTGACATGTCTTCATGAAATTTTTGATTTATACCTTGACTGTGAAATTCTGGTGACCCTGCAGTTGGCAGTAGCTAATGTGAATCTTTGTGTTGTGCCATGTTCATTTAGCAGGTTTATTAAAACTACACAGATTTAAAAATCTCCACAGCCAGAGGGCAAGTTTCCATTTTTGGTGCAATCGGGAAATTGGGTGCAAATTGTGGTTGAAATTGTGCTGGTTAGGTTATAGTTCATGTTTCCACGAATATGCATTTGTTTAATCACAAATCTTCCATGAACCACCGCAATCTCGCAGTGAGATTAAACATAATTGGTTTTCTTTGCATGAAAAAAAATCCATAGGGTGGTAATGTGGTACAGATTTCTGAATAACACTGAGAATGGGTTTATCAAAAGAATCAGCATACTTATAAGAGCATCCAGTTCTCCATCTGAGAGTAAGCTGACTTCAAATCATTAAAAATCTATACTGAACTGTTCACTAGATTCATTGGGGAAACAAATCAGATTCTCAGGAAAATAAATATTTTTCAGATGAAACAATTTTTAAAACATGCTTACGACTGGCTGTGTGTTGAAGAAAATACTTGTTTTGAAAACCTTCCTCAAATATTCGCGAATGTGCGCAATCTGCGGAAATGCACTATGTTTATAATTTCAGCCTGGGGATGTGGCCAGTTCAGTGCTCTGGCCACTACTGGCCAAAATTATTTTAACACCAGTATAAAAAATTGTGAAGACTTGATTTACACTTGACATAAACTTAAGTTTAAAATCCCCTGATCATTTGTACTCGTTTGGCCAATTTGGCCTGAACTGCATAAATAAAACTAACAAAAACTAGGAGACACTTGTACGCCGATACCATTAAAAAAAAAAATCCCTCTGATTTCAGGCTTTTTTGGCTTTTATGACAAAAATAAATCCAATTCACTTGAGGAATGTATTTTACCAAAGTATTCCTTACTCAGCATTTTGACTGAAACCCATTGTGGATATTAAATTAAAGGATAGATTCATGACTTTGAAAAATTGGTGAGGGTAAAGGATTATAGGTGAAGCTTATGTTCTGCACATGTTTGGAGGACAGCACCAAAAGATACAAATTCCTTTGGAGACCCTCTGTAGAGTTCTTCAAATATTGGAAAGACACAAGTTAAAAATCAAGCTGATTTATTCCACTCCCAGTTTACTTGCTTGTGGGGTATAAACAGAAACTCATGGGTTATGGACATTGTCCAATTCACAATTATGATCTGATGTGGCTCTTAGCTCATTCATCATATCAGGTTATAACTCGCAGACCAACATGAACATCTGATGGATCTTTATATATACTGTATTCAAAAATATGGATTTAGCCAATGCTGCAAATCATGCAGAATCCAAATGTATCTTGCTGCAAAAAGCACTATCACAACCCCAGAGTCAAAACATTTTAATCTGAAAATAAAATGTGTGTTTAACCAGCACATTCTTCAACAGCAAATATACTCGCGTAATGGATATTAGCTGTCTAATTTATCATCAAGTTAGTCGACAGCACAATTCACAACATCACTAAAAAGCAAAAATGCAATTTGCACCTGCAGCCAAACAAATGTTACTGAACGTACCAGCTCTAAGTGTCTGCGTTTGTAGTGTCAGAATCGATTTTCCACTGAAACAATACAGACATGTGCAAGGGAAATGAGCATATGGGAACCTGGCTGTCTAACAAACACAGTCCTGTTTTGTAGCGAGAGAGAGGCCTGAAGATGAGTAATCTCAGGAAACAGGCTGTGCGGGTCTCAGATTACAAGCAATCTGCCGGCAATCAGAAATTACAAAGTAAATAGGGAATGGCAGAGGCTGCCCAGCTATTCTCAGTGTGGGGATCCCCCTCTGAAGTGTAATTGGTAACATAGCAATTTTGTAATATAACCACACTGAAAACAAAAGAATATCTGCGAAAGTGAAAAAGAAATTCGACATTTCGTGCTCGGAAATAAGAAAGCAAAAAATCAATGTTGGTTAAGTAGCCGAGGAGCATGTAGGTTTAAAGAGTACCTTTCCTTAAGCCAAATGATTGATCTCTGGTCATGATACATATTTTTTGTTAGTATACCTGTGAATAGTAGGTGTCGAGGATAAAGCACAGCTGTAAGACTAGCTGCTATTACCTCCAACATGCACTTTGTCTTCAAGGACCGTGCCACATCCATATTCTCATAATCTTGAAAAGACGAATTGTTAAGTTTATGAAGTGGCTGAATCCTTGCTAAATCCAGATTCAGAGCAGACTGGAGTTAAAATACATTTCGAGCCAATCCAAAACAATGAGGGGTATCTCATTTTGCTTGGTTAAGTGCACTTGAGAAAGAAACCAGGACTTGATTCCTGAGGTATATGTTGCCACTTTTAAGGTGATGTACATCCCAGGCCACTTTAAATTGATACTAATTGCAGCCTTTGTTGGTCCATTTCACATTTATTGTTTGCTTTTATTTCTATGTGGTGTCCTGTCTAATCTTACTAGGAAAGACATTCTGTGAATGAAGCTGTGGAAAGTAGAAATTTTGTCAAGGATTTAGAGAAAAACTGATGACATTAAAACTTCTAATTTTAATGCGACAATTTCATATGAAAAAGTACTCTTCTGGCTAAAACTGTAACATTTGCTCCTGTAAAGATGGCAAATGGTGATAATTCCCAGTGGAATAATTGATAAAAAAAAACAACTACCAGTCAAAATTAGCACACCAAGTGCTTCATAACATACATAGATATTCTGTATCATTGTATCAGTTCAAACAAAGGACTAACAACTGAGGCTTAATGGGGTTATTTGGATGAAAGAAAAATGTAATTGTTCTTATAAATCAAAACAGCAGTTGAGCATTGCGGCAGGAAAATCCTGTTCACTGAAGAGCAATTGACAGCTCAATACATTTTACGCACTGCACATATAATTCAGAAACATGATCATTTCTGATCCAGTACAATGTCATTTTCAATTGGAATTCTTCAAATGCTGTTGTCTCCAGTTCACAGTTGACAGCATAGACTGAATTTGTCGCCATTTGTTGTCACTGCAATAAATGGTGGTGAACATATGGACGTACAAAATATGGTGGAGGGGGGAAAGAGATCATGAAATTTCCTGCGAAAGGAGATAAAGCAGATAATATCCCAAGCCAATTGAGGGGAACAGATATGGAGAATTTCTATTCAATCCCTTCAGGTATTCGAAACAAATCGAAGAAACTGTCTGGTCCTGATTAACGTAACCAAGTACCCACCTCTTGTGCCAAGTGATCTTTTCCTCAACAGGAAATGGGTCAAGGTCTCACTTCAATGAATTCAGTGAATCAGACAGAGTTCACTGTATGAACATTAAGCCTGTCCCTCAGATCCACTATTCTCTGTGAAAAAACCTAACTCTCAAAATCTCATCTAGTTCTGCCTTTACATACTTAAAATTTTTTTTTAGAGTACCCAATTATTTTTTGCAATTAAGGGGCAATTTAGCGTGGCCAATCCACCTATCCTGCACATCTTTTGGGTTGTGGGGGTGAAACCCACACAGACACGGGGAGAACATGCAAACTCCACACGGACAGTGACCCAGGGCCGGGATTCGAACCCGGGTCCTCAGTGCCGTAGGCAGCAATGCTAACCACTGTGCCAATGTGCTGCCCACCTTTACATACATTGATATTCTATCTTACTAAATAGGTGGTCAAATGGTGCAGTGTGTACCATCTACAAGATGCACTGCAGCATCTCGCCAAGCCTCTTTCATTCGCACCTTGCAAACCTGTGACCTATACCAGTACAAGGACAGCAGACCACAGCCTGCAGGTTCCCGTCCAAGTCGCACACCATCCTGACTTGGAAATACATTGGTGTTCCTTCAGTCACTGGGTCAAAATCCACATGGACTTCAGTGGTTCAAGAAGGTAGCTCACCATCGCCTTCTCAAGAGAAGGACAGCAAATGCTGACCTTTCTGGTGATGTTCTCATTCTATGAATGAATTAACACAAAACACTCTTAAAGGGGGCAGGAACAGAGATGCGGGGCGAGACTCTCCGTCGGCGTGATCCCGCCGACAGCGAGATTCTCTGTCCCACCAGCCGACCAATGGGTTTTCCCATTGTGAGTAGCCCCACGCCATCAAGAAATCCCCGGGTGTGGGTGCACTGCCGGTGCAACCGAGAATCCTGACAGCGGAGAATCCAACCCCTGGGGTACTGGGTTATTATAATGATATAATCCCTGGACTTCTTTACTGTTGTCATGTGAACGTACCTTTAAGAAATGGATGTTTATCAAATAGCTGTATTAGATGTACCTTTAAGAAATGGGTTTATCAAATAGCTGCAGTGATGTCAGTGTGTGGGTGGAGCTGAGCTGTGACTCTGCTTTTACTTTCGCTTTGAGCAAAAAGCTGGTGTGTGTCCGTGTGTTTTAGTTTCATTTTCAGAGTGAAGAGCTGCAGTGAAAGCAAGCAGATGTGTATGGATATCTCTACAAGCTAAAGAATGTTTATTTGGGTGATTTCAAAATAATACCTGTTTCTGTAGAGAATTTAAACCTGCTGTCTTTCTGTAAAAAGGGATTTTAGGAAAGTTATGAAGGGTTACTTATAGAGTATTGTATCTGTGGGGATTATTGTTGTTGATAGTTGTTAAGATGTTTACTGGGTGTTTATAAAGTGTTAAGTGGATTCATAAATAAACATGGTTTTGTTTTAATAGTAATTCAGATCTCTGTAGCATCCCACCTGTAAAGTAGGCCCTTGTGCTCCCCATATCCACAATCTATTAAAAGTCATGGGTCAGGTGAACTCCATGATATACTTTGGAGTTTTCTAAACCCAGGCCCATAACACTGTACAAGACACAAGATATCAATTATTCATAAGGGATTTGATAAATAAGTTGTGAGTTCATTTATTACGACCACGCACATAATAGCTATAAAGCTTGAAGACATCAGAGTTGTTTGTGTGTGCTTTGCTTAAGGCAAAAGTGAAACTAAGACTGGATCACATGACAAATTTCCCTTCTAATAATGTCATGCTGCTATCCCCTAAAGACATATTACAGCAACCCATTTTTTTTAAAAGAGACTTTACTCCCTTCCAATTAAGTATAGCTACTTACAATAAATGTTCACATTTAGTTATATTTACAGAAGTGCATAGAACTTATGAGTTGCTAAAGTGCAAAGGTAATCTGTATGCACAGATCTGACGGTAACCCAGTCTGGAGGTTTCTTTAATTGCTCAAAGTGATCTGTGGGCTTGGCAGTCTTGGATGGTGTTCATGGTTCCATTTGGCACATTTCCCTAGATGCAAATGACTGTATGGTGGTCGAGGAGCATGAATGAATTTGGTTTATCCTGGGTTCCGCCTTACTGTTGTGACGTTATGTGTCACAAACACACAAACAAACAAAATAGGAGCAAAGGTAGGCCCTCGAGCATGTTCCGCCGTTCAATAAGAGAATGACTGATCCGTTTGCCTTTAGTTCCATGTTCCCACCTGCCCCTGATAACCTTTGATTCCCTTGCCCAACAAGAATCTATCTATCTCTGCCGAAAAGTATTCAGTTACCTCCCTTCCCCCACATTCTGATGTAGTGAGTTCCAAAATCACACAACACTCTGAGAGAACGAATTACTCCTCGTCTCGGTCCTATTTTAAAATAGTGCTCCCTCGTTCTGGACTTACCCACAAGAGAGAACATAATTTCCGTGCCTACCTTGTCAATACCATTATGCCTAATGATTTCCCTAAGCACAGCAAATTAACTGAGAATATCACTTAGAGTGCACATGACAGTTGTGTTTGACTTATTGTGTAATTGTCAAATAATGAGGTACTTGGCTGACAAGCCAGGTCCCGCCGGGATGGACTATGTCCATTTCACGCCAGCGGGACTGGCCAAAAACGGGTGGCTGCTCGGCCCATCGGGGCCCGAAGAATTGCCGGGGGGGCCGCTATCAATGACCCCCGACCAGCGCGGCGTGATCCCCGCACCCGCCCAAAAACTGGCACCGGAGAATTCGACAGCCAGAGTCGGTGCGGCGGGGCATGATTCACGCCGCACTCTGCCGATTCTCCGACCCGGCGGGGAGTCGGAGAATCCCACCCATCACGTTTGATGTCAAATTGCAGATATTAGGATATCACTTATTTTCACTGGATTGTGTGCCAAGTGTGTCCGATGTGATCGCCAAGTTACCTTTTTTAAAATAAATTTAGAGTATCCAATTATTTTTTTTTCCAATTAAGGGTCAATTTAGCGTGGCCAATCCACCTAACCTGCACATGTGGGAGTGAGACCCACGCAGACACAGGGAGAGTGTGCAAACTCCGCACAAACAGTGACCCGGGGCCAGGATCGCACCCGGGTCTTCAGCGCTGTAAGCAGCAGTGCTAACCACTGCACCCATCGTCAAGTTACCTGATTTGTATCTAATCTTACGGTCTTTAAACTTTAGCCAGAGATATTGGTTGGGATCCTATGCCCCACTGCCGTTGCTAGCGAGGAGGGAGAATTTGGGGTGGGATTCTCTCAGCCTGGGGCCTGGGGCCTGGCCGGAAAATCCCCACGACCGGAGCGAATTGCGCCACACCGCCCCGTGTCCCGCCAGTGCTGTTCACACCTGCTCTCAGCCGACGGGACCTCGGCGTTGAGGGGTCCGGGGGCGGCATTTGGAGGGAGGAGGGGGAGTCCGATACCGAGGGGGGCCTCCGATGTGGCCTGGCCCGCGATCGGGGGCCCACCGATCGGCGGGCCGGCCTCTCTGGCTGGGGGCCTCCTTTCTTCCACGCCGGCCCCTGTAGCCGTGCGCCATGTTGCGTCGGGCCAGCATGTTGAAGGGTGCCACTGCGCCTGCGTGTGTTGCCGCTGGTACCACTACGCATGCGCGAACACCACGGCGCTCAGCTCACGCCAGGATCAGCAGCTGGAGCGGCTTGGTCCGCTCCAGCATTTCCGATGGCGTCAACACTTAGCCTCAGTATCACAGAATTCCGCCCTTGGTGCTTAGCCAAGTCTTCCATTCACTGCAGCAGGACCAGAGAATCCCACTGCCATGAATGGACGGATAATCCCGACCACTGTAACCTTGGTGGTGCACTGAATAACGGTTTTCGCCAAATCATCTCCAATAGCTTGTGGTTGGTTTCCACCACAAGTCATTTGCCACATCCATTAGGTATAAAAATGCATGTTTCCAAACATTAAGCTAATGTTTCCCACATGGAGTTGTCAGTAGTTGGAGTAGTTAGATTGCATTATGGACAGAGACCTTGAGGTGTTGGCATGGCTTTGATACCCATTGGGGCATATGCCAGCACTGCAATAGATAGAACCGAAAAATTGATCTGCTACAAGCTGATGTTGCATTTCAGACTGTTGAACACTAATCCATCACTACATGCCACTTGCATTAATGTATGTAGATTATGGTCATGTTCTCATTTTGTGCTTCCCACAAGAAAAATGTAATTGTTGACACAGATGCATCCTGACACAGTGCATGTAATGTGGTCCATGTAAGCTTGAAAGCGATCCTGGCTAACAGGTAGTCCGAAAGGAAGCCATTAAAAACAGTATTGTCTGAATGGGGTATAAAATGCAGTAAGCATTTGAGACTTATCCGCAAGATATACTGACCAGTAACCAGCTTGGCATCAAACTTCAAGAAGAATGTTTGTACCAGCAAATCTCAGATTTAACTCTTCAAACTAATGTGGGTATTTTGTAAGGACAACATTTCAAAACTGCATTTCAACATTGTGGATTGAAGCAGACGCCAATCTCTTCTTACGGCACTTGCCCCTGTGTCAACCTTGGACAATAGTTAACAGTTACTAACTTTCTGAGGGCAGATGATTCAAATTTTGGCAAACACCTTCGACGATGTTATAAGTCTAAATATTACACAAGGTTGATGGTGTGAAGCAAGTGTTTACCACTTTTCATCTCATGCACATTGTCGTTCTTTGCTGGTTTGTCAATCACCTCATGCACATGTTCCTGACAAGATACCGGATGGTCATTTTTTATTGCTAGACGGTGTCCATTGTGTATGGTCTTTTTGGATCAGTGCAGAGCTCTTTGTGGCTGCTTCCGTTTTTGCTCTAGTGCATTGCCATTGCCAATAGCCCTTTCTGCCACATGGGTTGCAGAGTTGATGAAAAGTTGGGCATTTCCTTGGCATGCAGATAGGAAAACCTTCTATGTGTCTTGCTAGGCCTGGGTTTGCTGATGAGTGTGCCAGCAATTAAGATTGTACGTGGGACCTGGAAGCGTTGTCAACCAGCGAGGAACACTTTGTATTTACATCCATCCTTGAGTCGCTCTTAAAGGCTGTGCACATTGGGCTTGTCCAGCAGATCATTCTGGAATGCTTCCACGAGATGGATACGATCTGCCACCTCTGCATTTGAAAAATAATCGCACAATGTACCTACATACAGCGAGGTGGTCACACCACAGCTAAGGAGTGCACAGGCAGAAGTGGAATGTGTGACAGCCATACAGAGGAAAAGCATTTAGGCAGGTATTGCAGGGGCCCCCTGGATCCATCTTCCTACTAATAGATTTTTTGTTTTGGGTACTGCTGGGGAAGATGATTTCTCAGGGAATGCAGCAAGAGCCAAGTCAGTGGCACCACAAATGGATGAGCTGAATGGTAGTGGGAGGATGGTAGGTGAAAGAAGTTGAGAGCAATGGTAGTAGGGGATTCTATCACAAGGGGAACAGGTAGACATTTCTACAACTGCAGACGTGACCCAAGATGTTAGATAGAGTGCATGTGGAGAGAATGTTTCCACTAGTAGGAGAACCTAGAACCCGAGGCCACATCCGCAGACTAAAGAGATGATCCTTTAAAACTGAGATGAGGAGGGTGTGCGTGGGTTTCCTCCAGGTGTTCCGGTTTCCTCCCACAGTCCAAAGATGTGCGGGTTAGCATGGATTGGCCATGTTAAATTGCCCATAGTGTCCAAAATTGTCCTCAGTGTTGGGTGGGGTTACTGGGTTATGGGGATAGGGTGCTCTTTCCAAGAGCTGGTGCAGACTCGATGGACCGAATGGCCTCCTTCTGCACTGTAAATTTTATGTAAATAATTCTATGTAAGGAGGAATTTCTTCAGCCAGAGGGTGGTGAATTAATGGACCTCATTGTCGCAGAAGGCTGTGGAGGCCAAGTCACTGAGTGTCTTTAAGACAGAGTTAGGTAAGTTCTTGATTAATAAGGGGATCAGGGGTTACAGGGAGAAGGCAGGAGAATGGGGATGAGAAACATATCAGCCATGATTGAATGGCAGAGCAGACTCAATGGGTCGAATGGCCTAATCCTCCTCCTATGTCTTATGATTAGATGCCAGGGTCAAGGGTGTGACTGAGGGGCTTCAGGACATTCTGAAGGGGAAGGGGCAACACCCAGAGGTCGTGGTCCACGTCAGTCCCAATGACATAGGTAAAAAGAGGGATAAGGTCCTGCAAATAAAATATAGTGAGCCAGGAAATAAATTAAACAGAAGCGCCTCAAAGGTAGTAATCACAGGATTACTTCCAGTGCCACGTGCTAGCCAGATCAGGAATAGGAGAATAGGACCAGATGAATGCTACCTGGAGAGATGGTGTAGGAGGGAAGGATTTAGATTCCTGAGGCATTGGGACTGATTGGGGAAGATGAGACCTGTACAAACTGGACCGGTTGCACCCCAGCAGGACCAGGAGCAAAATCCTCACAGAGGTATTTGTTAGTACTGTGGGTAAGCCTTTCACTAGAGTGGCGGGGGGGGGGGGGGGGGGGGGGGGGGGGGGTGCTGGCTGCTGAATGGGAAGAAACATGAGAGGGAAATAAAGATAGAAATAAAAGGTAGAAAAGTAAAATGCAAAAGTGGAGAACAGAGGAAACAAGGGCTGACAACAAATGGGGCTATAGTACAAAAAAGGTGAGTAAGAATGTTAAAAGGACAATTCCAAAGGCATTGCATCTGACTGCATGGAGCATTTGCAACAACGTAGATGAATTAACAGCACAAATAGATGCAAACGGGTATGATATGATTGTGATTATGGAGACATGACTACAGGGTGATCAAGACCGGGAGCTGAATATCCGAGGGTATTCAATATTTAGGAAGGAAAGGAAAAACGGAAAAAGTGGCGGTGTTGTTAGTAAAGGATGAAATCAATGGGCTAGTGAAAAAGAATGTTGGCTCAGAAAACCAAGATGTATAATCAGTCTAGTTGGAGCTAAGAAACAACAAGAAGTGGAAATCATTGGTGCAAGTTGTCCATAGGCCTCCAAAAGTAGTGGTAATGTAAAGGATGGTATTAAACAGGAAATCTGAAATGCATATAGCAAGGGTGCTACAGTAATTATTGGTGACTTTTGTCTACATATAGACTGGGCAAACTAAATTAACAATAACACTGTGGTGGATGAATTTCTAGAGTGTCGACGAGACGTTTTCTTTTAGACCAGTACATCAAGGAACCAACTAGGGAAAAAGCTATCTTAGATTTGGTACTGTGAAATGAGAAGGGGTGAATTAATAATCTTGTTCTGCAGGGTTCTTCAGGGAAGAGTGATCATAACACTTTTTCTATAAATTTAGAGTACCCAATTAATTTTTTCCAATTAAGGGGTAATTTAGCATGGCCAATCCACCTAGCCTGTACATCTTTGGGTTATGGGGGCGAACCCACGCAAACACGGGGAGAATGTGCAAACTCCACATGGACAGTGACCCAGAGCCAGGATTGAACCTGGGACCTCGGCGCCATGAGGCAACAGGGCTAACCCACTGTGCCATCATGCTGCCCACGAGTGACCATAACATTTTTTTTTATAAATGTTTTTTTATTGGGTTTTTGAACAAGGTATAATTACCATTATGTACACAGAATAAGAAACATATATATACACATATCTAGAAGAGAAGGGCACGTCCCAACATAAAATACAATAAAATACGAAATAGAATAACTGGTAGGGTATTGTGCACCAGTTCGAAAGCGGCAGCTCTGTACACCTGGCAAAATTATTTACACCACGTAAGTAGGCGACTGTTTGCGGGGGTTGGGGGGGGGGGGGGAGAGTGGGGGGGCACATATACATGTGGGTGCCGGGGAGATAATTACAGTGCGCGATACTTGGCTGTGTTTTGTGTTGCTGTCGCCTGCTTCTCCCGGACGGATCTCGCTGCCGTCCCAAGCTCGCCTCCGCTTCTGCTGCTCCTCCCGTCCTCCATCTTTATTTTCCTCGTTCCCCGCTCCTGGAGATGTCATGCATGTTTTGGTATCCCGTGCATTCCTTCCGTCTCCCGTTTCCCTGCCCCCCCCCACCCCCCCCCCCCCCCCCCGTTGGTTCTCCTCTCTTGCCCTCCCCCCGCCTCCACGGTTTGCCTTTCTTTCCTCAGGTTTAGCTGTCTCCACCCCTCCCCCTCCCCCCCCCCCCCCCCCCCCCCCCCGTGGTTCACCTTTCTTTCCTCAGGTATAGCCTCCCCCCCCTCCCTCCCTCCCAGTCTATATCTCCCTTTCATGCCTTGGCTACCTTCCCCTGATTCTTGACTAATTTCCCCTGACTCTTGGCTACCTGGCTATTCTTCGTCTTGTTCGTTGGCCACAAACAGGTCCCGGAACATTCTGTGGAAGCCGTCATCTGATCCTTGGATGGCGAATTTGATTTCCTCCATTTGGAGAGAATCCGAGAGGTCGGACAGCCAGTCTGCAGCTCTGGGCGGTGCTGCTGACCGCCAGCCAAACAGGATTCTACGGCGGGCAATCAGGGAGGCAAAGGCAAGGGCGCCGCCCTCCTCCCCAGGAATAGATCTGGCTGGTCCGAGACCCCAAAGACCACCACTTTCGGGCATGGCTCCACCCTCACTCCCACCAATTTGGACATTGCCTCAAAGAAGGCTGTCCAGTACTCCATAAGTCTGGG
Source organism: Scyliorhinus canicula (assembly GCF_902713615.1). Classification (NCBI taxonomy): domain Eukaryota; kingdom Metazoa; phylum Chordata; class Chondrichthyes; order Carcharhiniformes; family Scyliorhinidae; genus Scyliorhinus; species Scyliorhinus canicula. The sequence goes on from NC_052164.1 coordinate 28,216,791, forward strand.
GCAAGACCAGAACATGTGGGCGTGGTTGGCTGGGCCTACTTGGCACCATTCACATCTATCCTCCACCTCCAGGAAGAACTTACTCATACGGGTTCTTGTTAAGTGGGCTCTATGTACCACTTTTAGCTGCGTCAGGCTGAGCCTTGCGCACGTGGAGGTGGAATTGACCCTATGCAGTGCTTCGCTCCAGAGTACCCACCCTATCTCAATCCCCAGGTCCTCCTCCCATTTCTTTCCTGTTGTGTCCAGTACGGTGTCGGCCCTTTCTGTCAGTCGGTCGTACATGTCACTACAGTTTCCCTTGTGTAGTATGCTTGCGTCCAGTAGTTCTTCCAGTCGTGTCTGTCATGGCGGTTGTGGGTACGTCCTTGTCTCCTTTCGTAGGAAGTTTTTAAGCTGCAGATACCTTAGCTCGTTCCCCCTGGCTAGCTGAAATTTCTCTGTTGGTTCGTCCAGTGTTGCACGAGTGACCATAACATGACAGAATTCTTCATTAGGATAGAAAGTGAAATAGTCCAGTCGTAAATCTGAATTAAAGAAACTATGAAGGGACGAGGAGTAAGTTGGCTACGATAGATTGGGGAAATTCATTAAAAGGCATGATGGTGAACAGGCAAACTAATATGTAAGTTATGAATTCAAGCATTGCAACAGTTATACATTCCTTTGTGACACAAAAACACAACAGGGAAATAAGCTAAAGTTGCTGGAAAAAGTAGCAAGCCCAAGGATTGGGAACCATTTAGAATTCAGCATAGGATGACCTAGAGATTGATTAAGAGGGGAAAATAGAGTATGGGAGTAAACCTGCAAGTAACCTAAAATCGGACTGTAAAGGAATCTTTTGTATGTAAAAATCAAAAGATTAATGAAGACAAATATCTTACAGTCTGAAACAGGAGGATTTATAATGGAGAACAATGAAATGGCAGAGCAATTGAACAACTGCTGGAGTAATTAAAGGGATTGAAAGCCAAAAAATCCCCAGGGCCTGATAACCTACATCCCAGTGTATCAAGGAAATGGTCATGGAAATAGTGGAAGCACTGATTGTCACCTTCCAAAATTTGTAGATTCTGGATCAGTCCTGGTAGTTTGGAGTGTGGCAAATATAAGCCCACTATTTCAAAAAGGAGGGAGGGAGAAAACAAGGAATTAGAGAATGATTAGCCTACATCAATAAGAGGGAAAATACTACAGTTCATTCTAAACAATGAGGCTAACAGGCCACTTAGAAAATATCAATAGGATTAGAAAAAGTCAACATGAATCTACGAAAGGGAATTAAAAAAAAAAATAAATTTCGATTACCCAATTATTTCTTTCCATTTAAGGAACAATTTAGTGAGGCCAATCCACCTAATCTGCACATCTTTGGGTTGTGGGGGTGAAACGCAGGCAGACATGGGGAGAATGTGCAAACTCCACACAGACAGTGACCCGGGGCCAGGATCAAACAAAGAGAACAACAAACAAAGAAAAGTACAGCACAGGAACAGGCCCTTTGGCCCTCCAAGCCCGTGCCAACCATGCTGCCCGTCTAAACTAAAATCTTCTAAAAGAACAAAGAAAAGTACCTTGGTCCTCAGCGCCGTAGGCAGCAGTGCTGATCACTGCGCCACCCTGCCGCCCTATGAAAGGCAAATCATGTTTGACAAACCTACTGGAGTTTTCTGAGGGCAGAACTAATACAATAGGTAAGGAAAGCCAGTGTATGTGGTATATTGGATTTTCAGAAAGCTTTTGATAAAGAGGTTGGCGTGCAAAATTAAAGCACATGGGATTGGGAGTAATATATTGGCATGGACTGAGAATTAGTTAGCAGGCAGAAAACAGTGAGCAGGAATAAATAGGTCTTTTTCAGAGTGGCAGGCAGTGACTTGTGGGTCACCACAGTGCTTGGGCCTCGGCTATTCACAATATTTAACACCAATTTGGATGAGGGAACCAGATGTAATATTTCCAAGTTTGCTAACAACACAAAACTAAGTGAGAATGTGTGGTGAGGAGCGTGAAAAGGGGCTTCAAGGTGATTTAGGGAGTTGAGTGAGTGAGCAGATGTAGTATGACATCGATAAGTGAGATGTTATCCACCTTGGTTGGAAGAGTGAGAGTGGTTATGATAGATTGAGAAATGTTCATGTACAAAAAGACATGGGTGTCCTTGTACACTAGTCACTGAAAGTAAGCATGCAGGTGCAACAAGCAGTTAGGAAGTCAAATGATATGTTGACCATTGCAATAGGATTTGAGATACATTGCAATAGGATTTGAGTATAAGAACAAGGATATGTTACGGCAGCTGGAGAGGACCACACCTGGAGTATTGTGTGCAATTTTTCTCTCCTTACCTAAGAAAACTTTGCACAGAGGGAGTGCAGCGAACATTCACCAGACTGAGTCCTGGGATGTCAGTATTGACATATGAGGAGGGATTGAGTCCAGTAGGTCTGTCTTCACTGGGGTTTAGGAGAATGAGACTGGATCTGTTGTAACATATAAAGGTCTGACAGGACTGAACAGCCTGGATACAGTGGTGATGTTTCCCCTGGCATGGCAAACGGGTCTGGAACAAGGGTCACAGTCTCAGAGTAGGGGTAGGTCATTTAGGGCTGAGATGAGGAGCAATATCTACATCGGAGGATGCAGAACCTATGGAAACCTTTTGGACAGCACCTTAGGTCACCTCTTTCCTCTCTCCTGCTCAGTTCTCCGATAAAGTATCTTTGGATCTGCTACTACATAGAACATAGAACATAGAACATAGAACACTACAGCGCAGTACTGGGCCCTTCGGCCCTCGATGTTGCGCCGACCTGTGAAACCATCTGAAGCCTATCTGACCTACACTATTCTATTTTCATCCATATGTCTATCCAGTGACCACTTAAATGCCCTTAAAGTTGGCGAGTCTACTACTGTTGCAGGCAGGGCGTTCCACACCCCTACTACTCTCTGAGTAAAGAAACTGCCTCTGACATCTGTCCTATATCTATCACCCCTCAATTTAAAGCTATGTCCCCTCGTGTTGGTCATCACCATCCGAGGAAAAAGACTCTCACTGTCCACCCTATCTAACCCTCTGACTATCTTATATGTCTCTATTAAGTCACCTCTCAGCCTTCTCCTCTCTAACGAAAACAACCTCAATTCCCTGAGCCTTTCCTCGTAAGACCTTCCCTCCATACCAGGCAACATCCTAGTAAATCTCCTCTGAACCCTTTCCAAAGCTTCCACATCCTTCCTATAATGTGGTGACCAGAACTGCACGCAGTACTCCAGGTGCGGCCGCACCAGAGTTATGTACAGCTGCAGCATGACCTTGTGGTTCCGAAACTCAATCCCCCTGCTTATAAAGGCTAGCACACCATATGCCTTCTTAACAGCCCTATTAACCTGGGTGGCAACTTTCAGGGATTTATGTACCTGGATGCCGAGATCTCTCTGTTCATCTACACTACCAAGAATCTTGCCATTAGCCCAGTACTCTGCATTCCTGTTACTCCTTCCAAAGTGAACCACCTCACACTTTTCCGCATTAAACTCCATCTGCCACCTCTCAGCCCAGCTGTGCAGCTTATCCATGTCCCTCTGTATCCTATAACATCCTTCAGCACTATCCACAACTCCACCGACCTTCGTGTCATCTGCAAATTTACTAACCCATCCTTCTACACCCTCTTCCAGGTCATTTATAAAAATGACAAACAGCAGTGGCCCTAAAACAGATCCTTGCGGTACACCACTAGTAACTGAACTCCAGGATGAACATTTGCCATCAACCACCACCCTCTGTCTTCTTTCAGCTAGCCAATTACTGATCCAAACCGCTAAATCACCTTCAATTCTATACTTCCTTATTTTCTGCAATAGCCTACCTTGGGGAACCTTATCAAACGCCTTACTGAAATCCATATACACCACATCAACAGCTTTATCCTGATCCACCTGTTTGGTCACCTTCTCAAAAAACTCAATAAGGTTTGTGAGGCATGAACTACCCTTCACAAAACCGTGTTGAGTATCGCTAATCAACTTGTTCTTTTCAAGATGATTATAAACCCTATCTCTTATAACCTTTTCCAACATTTTACCCACAACCGAAGTAAGGCTCACAGGTCTATAATTACCAGGGTTGTCTCTACTCCCCTTCTTGAACAAGGGGACAACATTTGCTATCCTCCAGTCTTCCGGCACTATTCCTGTCGACAAAGACGACATAAAGATCAAGGACAAAGGCTCTGCAATCTCCTCCCTGGCTTCTCAGAGAATCCGAGGATAAATCCCATCTGGCCCAGGGGACTTATCTATTTTGACATTTTCCAAAATTGCTAACACCTCCTCCTTTTGAACCTCAATTCCATCTAGCCTGGTCGACTGAACCTGAGTGTTCTCCTCGACAACATTGTCTTTCTCCAGTGTAAACACTGACGAAAAATATCCATTTAACGCTTCCCCTATCTCCTCTGATTCCACACACAACTTTCCACTACTATCCTTGATTGGCCCTAATCTTACTCTAGTCATTCTTTTGTTCCTGGTATACCTATAGAAAGCCTTAGGGTTTTCCTTGATCCTATCCGCCAACGACTTTTCGTGTCCTCTCCTCGCTCTTCTTAACTCTCCCTTTAGGTCCTTCCTGGCTAACTTGTAACTCTCAAGTGCCCTAACTGAGCCTTCATGTCTCATCCTAACATAAGCCTTCTTCTTCCTCTTGACAAGTGCTTCAACTTCCTTAGTAAACATGAAAAGCTCTTTCCAAAAGCAAGCTGTTGGAGTGGCATTTCACCAGTGCAAAAGGTCAACACAACGGAAAATCTTTGCAAAGTCCAGCCTGGGTTGCTCTCTGTCTGCCGCCATTATTACTTCGAACTCTGACCCTTGCATGCGTGCGTGCATGCATGCGTGCTTCCGCCCATGCATCTGTGTGTGTGCTCGTGCATCGGAGTCTGCATCCGTGCATTCGTCCATCCAATTAAAACCTTGCATCTAGTGCTGCACTTCAAAGTCCATTCCACAATTGCACCCAGTAGCTTTGCTCACGAACAGCAATAAATCACAAATAAACAATTAGGGAGCCCACTAATGAACAAGTTACATCATTAAAAAAGGATAAAATGAGAAAGAAAGGCCGTGATTTCCTGTTAGTTTCACTTAACCTTTCTCAAAGTATAACAACCACGAGGTCAATGCCTTTGGATCAACATCAGAAAGGAAGTAATTACGGCTTAAATTTTAAACCAATTAAAAATCACATCAACACTATCAAGTTACTCCAGTGCCTGTCAAAACACCTCTTGCCAACATTCACTGTCTCCTCAATGCCACAGGAGCTGCACAATTTGCCTATCACAGGATTTCAGCAACAGTAGATGCATTGTAAACCATCATCAACCTGACGAATATATGGATATTTTCACTGGATCACCAGAGGCATTTGCTTTCCTGTCACACAGTAAATTATCAATAGTCATTTGGATGACCCCGGTGTTGCCAGTGGCTGATGATGAAATATATTTCTCCCCCGACATGAAGGATAATTCATAGAGATAATTCATCTTGATATGTTCATCGGGTTAGATGAAGAGGGTTGGGAGGAAGCTTTTGTGTACCATAAAGATGGCGGCATGGTGGCACAGTGGTTAGAACTGCTGCCTACGGCACTGAAGACCCGGGTTTGATCCCGGCCCCAGGTCACTGTCTGTGTGGAGTTTGCACATTCTCCCCGTGTCTGTGTGGATCTCAACCCCACAACCCAAAAAGATGTGCAGGGTAGCCGGGGATTGGCCATGCTAAAATTGCCCCTTAATTGGAAAAAAATAATTGAATACTCTAAATGTGAGGGGCTGCACGGTGGCACAGTGGTTAGCACTGCTGCCTCACAGCTCCAGGGACCCGAGTTCAATTCCGGCCTTGGGTGACTGTGTGGAGTTTGCACTTTCTCCCTGTGTCTGTGTGGGTTTCCTCCGGGTGCTCCGATTTATTCCCAAAGTCCAAAGATTGCAGATATGTGGATTGGCCATGCTAAATTGCCCCTTACTGTCCAAAAAAGGTTAGGTGGAGTTACAGGGATAGGGTGGAAGCGTGGGCCTAAGTAGGGTGCTTTTTCCAATGGCTGGTGCAGACTTGATGGGCTGAGTTGCCTACTTCTGTACTGTAGATTCTGTGATTTTAAATTCTATGATTTACCACACAGTGAATTACAACTATTTGTAATTTGTAATCAGCTTTGTTGATGTGAAGCGAGAAACAGAGAAACTTAACCCGAGGAAACAGAGAGTTATCAGTCAAGAACTGATTTCAGGACATTCTCACAGCCATAGAACCCAAAGAATCCCAACAGTGCAGAAGGACGCCATTCGGCCCATCAAGTCTGTACCGATCCTCTGAAAGAGCACCCTACCAGCTTGTTACCTCACCCTACACCCGTAGCCCCACCTAACCTGCAAATCTTTGGACTATGGGAGGAAGGGCAGCAGGGTAGCATGGTGGTTAGCATAAATGCTTCACAGCTCCAGGGTCCCAGGTTCGATTCCCGGCTGGGTCACTGTCTGTGTGGAGTCTGCACGTCCTCCCCCTGTGTGCGTGGGTTTCCTCCGGGTGCTCCGGTTTCCTCCCACAGTCCAAAGATGTGCGGGTTAGGTGGATTGGCCATGCTAAATTGCCCGTAGTGTCCTAATAAAAGTAAGGTTAAGGGGGGGGTTGTTGGGTTACGGGTATAGGGTGGATACGTGGGTTTGAGTAGGGTGATCATGGCTCGGCACAACATTGAGGGCCGAAGGGCCTGTTCTGTGCTGTACTGTTCTATGTTCTATGAAACCCAGAGCACCTTAAGGAAACCCACACAGACACGGAGAACGTGCAAATTCGTGAATCAAACCCGTGTCCCTGGCGTTCTGAGGCAGCAGTGTTAACCACTGTGCCACTCTGCTGTGCCACCATGCCTTTACAAAGTGACGTGGCCAGGAATAAGGCACTTCCCTTGCTAGGAAACTGTACATAATGCACAGAGGAGAAAATACATTTAGGCAAATTAAAATGTAATAATATAAAATAAAACTAGTCTACCGTTTCAAATTATTACTCCAAAAATCAAACTAGTAATGAGGTCAAATTGATTGCTAAAGCTCATATTATAAAATAGTCACTGTATCTTAAGTAGGGGATACACAGGGGTGTTTTCAGTTGGTTCTGTGACACATCTTTGCCACCTTGAACAGATGTTTTTCATGTTTTTCAATGTGGAGCACTCCTGCAAATATTAACTCACTCCTGATACGTTTCCTACCCTAAAATCAAATGATAACGTAACCAAACCCAAGAAAGCGATTGCAGAAATGTTTTATCACTCAGAAGATTGGGATTTGGGCGCTGGTCTGTTCGGCCATTCAATTGGATCATGGCTGATCTGCATCGTAACTCCACCCACCCTATTTTAGTGAACGTCAGCACATTGGCCGAAAAAAAATCTTTCATTCTCGATTTTGAAATTTTCAATTTCAGTATGACAATGCCAATTTATATTCCATTATAGAAATAGCATACGGGTAAACCATCCAAACCAGAAAAATAACATAGAGATTACAGAACGCTGCAGATATGTTCACAGGAAGGTCTTGGATGACCTGAATTCTGATTACTGTGGGGAGCCCCTCAGATCTCCTTGTGAAGCCAATAGAGCCTGTGGACGTCAGTTTGAAAACATCCACATTGCACACTTGTTTATCAGAGGACATTGCCGAAGGGAACATTAGGAGAGATTTTGGATTCGCTGTCAGAACTAATAAATCACTCATAGAACATAAGCTGGAAATTAAAGCAGTATTTTCTTTTCTTAAAGCATTATGAACATCCATAGAGAACCAGGAAGCATGATCGTTTACTGCTCTATAACTTTTAATAATGCCAATAAACTTGATTGCATGTTCCTGTTCCGTCTCAGATTTCACAATATTAAAAACGCTAGGTTTGTCAGTTACTAATCGGAAATGCAATTTTGCATTGAATGAGTACACCTTCATAGTTACTGATTGGAAATCTGGCGCCTGACCTGCTTCCCACAGCACAATTGCTGCGCGTACAGAAGATACTGGTGCAGAAGCATACTGAATTGACAGGACACCATTTGGTGCTGATTTTACTGGGAAACCAAGCAATCTGATTTTAAATGCACTGGTTAGCAGCTGCTAGTAATTTCAACTGGCATAGCGAAAAAAAAAAGTTAATCTTTGAAAAGAATTTATTTGCAGGGATAAAAAGTCATATTGAAATCAATAGAAAATATTTGCTTGATTTTTGGCTCCAAGACATGGTTCTGGCCACGATGATAACAGCAACGTGCTTGGACTAAATTTGCCTGAGTCAAGTCACTACCGAGATAGTTTATTCAAATTAATCTGTCCTGACAAGGAGAAGGTGGATGAGATGCCCAAAAATGTGCCTTCAATTAAGGATGAATAAAGATTCAGATAGCCAAAGACCAAGCCAATTCAAATTTAGAAATTGTTGGATGATCTGAGCCAAGCTGGGATGCATCTTAAAATTTGAGCGCCATCAGTTCTGACTTCCTCCAATCCTTATTGCTCCTGAAAGTGTCAACTCCTGCTGGGTTAGCACTATGGGTGTTGAAAATCTCACCAAAATGGCCATTTCTTTGTATATATGTCGCAACTGTGAATCTTAACAGGCTATTAAACTGTGGAGCCATCATAACTGAACACAATTCTGCCTCATCAAACATCCACAAATGTGCACTTTCCTGCACAGGTCACTGGATAGTAATCAGGAGCAGGAGCTCCAGTTGATTTTTCCTTTCCCTAGTCCAGGGGCCTGGAATCAATTGTAGTGCTTTTTATTACTGCTTTGGCTAAGATTAACTAACTCGATGCAGACGTGGGACTTATTGTAGTCACGAGGAGTCCCGAAAAGGTTAGTCCAAGTAGTTTTATTTTGGATACAAAGTAAATCCGGACAGCGGCGGAGAGCGCGCCTAGACCCAGCCAGAACCATACGAACATGTTGCTTCCCTTTAGGGCTGGCTTTCATCCGGTGAAATTGACGAGCCTCGCTGTTGGGCCTCCGGCCTCCGCGGCCCCCCCCCCATCTTCAAGCGGGGGAGCTCGTATTCCAACAGAGTGTGGTCAATCGGGGTCATCCCCGTGGGTCCCGTAAGGGGTTACAACATCCCTCCCCAGCAAAGTCTGCAAGCCCCTCTGTCATGCAGGCTGAAGGAGGCCTCGTCCTTCAATTCGCCCGCGGTTTCACCTCCGGCTGTTACGGGTCCGGGTTGGGGGCATGCAACCTGTTGGGGGAACAATGCTTCCATGCCGATTGTCTGGGAGGCGCCATTGGTGACCGTTCCCTAGCGAGGCTGGTGTTCGAAAGCATGGATGCTTGTGCCTCCATGTCAGACCCTGGGTCTTCCACTTCGTGCATCTTTGCGATAGGGCCCTGAGAGGGTGTTGACCCTTGGCTCTTGGGTGATGGGCAGACGGGATAAAGGGCTGGGTCATCCAGTGGGGCTGGTCCTGATGCTGGCTCCCTGCTCCAGAGTTGGCCTATGGGCTTTCGCACTATCCGTTCCCATGTTTTCACTGTGTATGATAGCGGTCCAGTCCGTTCCACTGTGGTCTCCACCAGCACCATCTCCGATGTTCCGGATGTATATTCTGTGTCTCTTGGCCAGAAGCTTTTGTCGTGCATTCGTCTTCTGCAGTACTGTCTCCGGAGATCACCTCCATTCTACTTTCCCGTTAATATGGGGAGTGGGTCCTCAGCCTGAGGCCCATCAGCAGTATCACTGGTGCCATTGTGGTAATGACCAGAGTGTGGTATGGTACCATACCTGAATAAAAAATTGAAAGATTGAGGGCTTGTCAGCATGGGAGTTGGCTCAAAGTGTCCATATTTGCGATCTGTGTGCCGGGGTGATACGCAAACAGGTACTCGTATGTTGCCAACAGTAGTAACCAACACTGTATCCGAGCTGATGCTATTGGTGGAATTGCCCTGTCCTCTTTGAACAACCTGAACAATGGTGTGTGGTCCATTACGATCATAAAACGTCACCCATAAATGTATTGGTGAAATTTCTTCACCGCAGAAATGACGGCCAATGTTTACTTCTCGATCTCAGCATAATTGCGCTCTGCATTGGCCACAGTCCTCGATGCGCTTGCCTTTCCATTCCGTCATCCATGCGGTGGGATTACACTGCCCCAATCCCACATGGGGAGGCACTATGTGACCAAGAGAGGCCGTGAGGGGTTGTAATGGGTCAGCAGGCCTAATGATGACAGATGTGCTTCACCTTGGCCAACTCCTCTCCTTGCGGCATCCTGCATGCCCAGTTTCTCAGCAGCACATGTAGTGGTGCTACGATGCTAAGTTTGGGATGAACTTCCCGTAATAATTCACGAGTCCCAGGAACGACCACAGTTTGGTCATGTTCTCGAGTGTGGGAGCTTGTTTGGTGGTCCGCATTTTCTCCTCTATTGAGTGGAAGCCAAACCTGTCAACCCAGTACCCTAAGTACGTGACCTCTTTTGCGTGAAAAATGTCTTTGCCCCTCTTAAGGCAGATGCCTGCCTCAGAAATCCAGGAGACGACTTTCTCTAAGTTGCTCAGGTGCTCCATTTCAGTGGCTCTGATGTTTAGGACAACATCCAAATAAACTGCCATCGTTGGAAGTTCTGGGAGGATGCTCTCCATGACTCTTCAAAAAATTGCACGAGCTGATGATACAGTGAATGGTAACATAGAACATAGAACATAGAACGATACAGCGCAGTACAGGCCCTTCGGCCCTCGATGTTGCACCGACATGGAAAAAATCTAAAGGCCATCTAACCTACACTATGCCCTTATCATCCATATGCTTATCCAATAAATGTTTAAATGCCCTCAATGTTGGCGAGTTCACTACTGTTGCAGGTAGGGCATTCCACGGCCTCACCACTCTTTGCGTAAAAAACCCACCTCTGACCTCTGTCCTATATCTATTACCCCTCAATTTAAGGCTATGTCCCTCGTGCTAGCCACCTCCATCCGCGGGAGAAGGCTCTCGCTGTCCACCCTATCTAACCCTCTGATCATTTTGTATGCCTCTATTAAGTCACCTCTTAACCTTCTTCTCTCTAACGAAAACAACCTCAAGTCCATCAGCCTTTCCTCATAAGATTTTCCCTCCATACCAGGCAACATCCTGGTAAATCTCCTCTGCACCCGTTCCAAAGCTTCCACGTCCTTCCTATAATGAGGCGACCAGAACTGTACGCAATACTCCAAATGCGGCCGTACTAGAGTTTTGTACAACTGCAACATGACCTCATGGCTCCGGAACTCAATCCCTCTACCAATAAAGGCCAACACACCATAGGCTTTCTTCACAACCCTATCAACCTGGGTGGCAACTTTCAGGGATCTATGTACATGGACACCGAGATCCCTCTGCTCATTCACACTACCAAGAATTTTACCATTAGCCAAATATTCCGCATTCCTGTTATTCTTTCCAAAGTGAATCACCTCACACTTCTCCACATTAAACTCCATTTGCCACCTCTCAGCCCAGCTCTGCAGCTTATCTATGTCCCTCTGTAACCTGCAACATCCATCCGCACTGTCTACAACTCCACCGACTTTAGTGTCGTCTGCAAATTTACTCACCCATCCTTCTGCGCCCTCCTCTAGGTCATTTATAAAAATGACAAACAGCAACGGCCCCAGAACAGATCCTTGTGGTACGCCACTCGTAACTGAACTCCATTCTGAACATTTCCCATCAACTACCACTCTCTGTCTTCTTTCAACTAGCCAATTTCTGATCCATATCTCTAAATCACCCTCAATCCCCAGCCTCCGTATTTTCTGCAATAGCCGACCGTGGGGAACCTTATCAAACGCTTTACTGAAATCCATATACACCACATCAACTGCTCTACCCTCGTCTACCTGTTCAGTCACCTTCTCAAAGAACTCGATAAGGTTTGTGAGGCATGACCTACCCTTCACAAAACCATGCTGACTGTCCCTAATCATATTATTCCTATCTAGATGATTATAAATCGCATCTTTTATAATCCTCTCCAAGACTTTACCCACCACAGACATTAGGCTCACCGGCCTATAGTTACCGGGGTTATCTCTACTCCCCTTCTTGAACAAAGGGACCACATTTGCTATCCTCCAGTCATCTGGCACTATTCCTGTAGCCAATGATGACCTAAAAATCAAAGCCAAAGGCTCAGCAATCTCTTCCCTGGCTTCCCAGAGAATCTTAGGATAAATCCCATCCGGCCCCGGGGACTTATCTATTTTCACCTTGTCCAGAATTGCCAAAACTTCCTCCCTACGCACCTCAATGCCATCTATTCTAATAGCCTGGTTCTCAGCATTCTCCTCCACAATATTATCTTTTTCTTGAGTGAATACTGACGAAAAGTATTCATTTAGTATCTCGCTTATCTCCTCAGCCTCCACACACAACTTCCCACCACTGTCCTTGACTGGCCCTACTCTTACCCTAGTCATTCTTTTATTCCTGACATACCTATAGAAAGCTTTTGGGTTTTCCTTGATCCTACCTGCCAAAGACTTCTCATGTCCCCTCCTTGCTCGTCTCAGCTCTCTCTTTAGATCCTTCCTCGCTTCCTTGTAACTATCAAGCGCCCCAACTGAAATTCCACGCCTCATCTTCACATAGGCCTCCTTCTTCCTCTTAACAAGAGATTCCACTTCTTTGGTAAACCACGGTTCCCTCGCTCGAACCCTTCCTCCCTGCCTGACTGGTACGTATTTATCAAGAACATGCAATAGCTGTTCCTTGAACAAGCTCCACATATCCAGTGTGCCCAACCCTTGCAGCCTACTTCTCCAACCAACACATCCTAAGTCATGTCTAATGGCATCATAATTGCCCTTCCCCCAGCTATAACTCTTGCCCTGCGGGGTATACTTATCCCTTTCCATCACTAACGTAAAGGTCACCGAATTGTGGTCACTGTTTCCAAAGTGCTCACCTACACCTACCTCCAGATCTAACACCTGGCCTGGTTCATTACCCAAAACCAAATCCAATGTGGCCTCGCCTCTTGTTGGCCTGTCAACATATTGTGTCAGGAAACCCTCCTGCACACATTGTACAAAGAATGACCCATCTAATGTACTCGAACTATATCTTTTCCAGTCAATATTTGGAAAGTTAAAGTCTCCCATAACAACTACCCTGTTACTTTCGCTCTTTTCCAGAATCATCTTCGCCATCCTTTCCTCTACATCCCTAGAACTATTAGGTGGCCTATAGAAAACTCCCAACAGGGTGACCTCTCCTTTCCTGTTTCTAACCTCAGCCCATACTACCTCAGAAGAAGAGTCCCCATCTAGCATCCTTTCCGCCACCATAATACTGTCCTTGACTAGCAGCGCCACACCTCCCCCTCTTTTGCCCCCTTCTCTGAGCTTACTAAAACATCTAAACCCCGGAACCTGCAACAACCATTCCTGTCCCTGCTCTATCCATGTCTCTGAAATGGCCACAACATCGAAGTCCCAGGTACCAACCCATGCTGCCAGTTCCCCTACCTTATTTCGTATACTCCTGGCATTGAAGTAGACACACTTCAAACCACCTACCTGAACACTGGCACCCTCCTGCGAAGTCAAATCTGTGCTCCTGACCTCTATACTCTCAATCTCCCGTACCCCAAAACTACAATCCAGGTTCCCATGCCCCTGCTGAATTAGTTTAAACCCCCCCAAAGAGCACTAACAAATCTCCCCCCCAGGATATTGGTGCCCCTCAGGTTCAGATGTAGACCATCCTGTCTATAGAGGTCCCACCTTCCCCAGAAAGAGCCCCAGTTATCCAGAAATCTGAATCCCTCCCGCCTGCACCATCCCTGTAGCCACGTGTTTAATTGCTCTCTCTCCCTATTCCTCATCTCACTATCACGTGGCACGGGCAACAACCCAGAGATAACAACTCTGTTTGTTCTCGCTCTGAGCTTCCATCCTAGCTCCCTAAAGGCCTGCTTGACATCCTTGTCCCCTTTCCTACCTATGTCGTTAGTGCCAATGTGGACTACGACTTGGGGCTGCTCCCCCTCCCCCTTAAAGACCCGGAAAACACGATCCGAGACATCACGCACCCTTGCACCTGGGAGGCAACATACCAAACGTGAGTCTCTCTCGCTCCCACAAAATCTCCTATCTGTGCCCCTGACTATTGAGTCCCCAATTACTAATGTTCTACTCCTTTCCCCCCTTCCCTTCTGAGCAACAGGGACAGACTCCGTGCCAGAGGCCCGTACCCCATGGCTTGTAACCTTGTATATTCGTCAAGGCCCCTATGGGTATTAATCATCAGAGATTTCTGGATGCCGCGTCTAGTTCCAATTTGCAGTATGGGTGACTCATGTCAAGTTACGAAAAGGAGTGCCTTCCAGCCAGCATTGCCTCGAGGTCCTCCATGCGTGGTGTTGGTTACCTGTCCAAGCAAGAGGCCTTGATCACTGTTAACTTGTAATCCCCACACAGGCGGAGGGTTTTATCCGGCTTCAGCACAAGGACTGCAGGCACTGTCCACTCGGCAAATTGTACCGGCCGAATGTTTCCCAGGCTTTCCAAATGATTGAGCTTACCTTTGTCAGTAAGGGCAAGGAACTGGTTAGGCCCTAAAATACCTTGGTTGGGCTTCAGGGTCTATGTAAAAAGAATCTTTTGCAGGGCAACCTGGAAGATGTACGGGTATTTCCCTAGGACCTCGTATGATCCCTCAATGCCCATCCTGAAAATCTGTTGCCAGTCCAAATGGAGCGTGTGAAGCCAGTCACAGCCCAGCAGACTAGGCCTAGATCCCCTACTATTATCAAAGGCAGCCAGATGGACTGCTATTCATAGGCAACTGGGGTCATTGTCGTGTCCACAATGGCCAACGGTTCTCCCGTGTACTTTGCCAAACGTGCCTCAGTGTTCCTAAGGTCTATGCGTGATTCCCGGCCTGATCTTCTGGAATGTCTGCCCCCCTATCACTGAGACCACAGCTCCCGTGTCATGTTCCATGACTAGCGGGTGACCATTAACCCGGATAGTGACTTTGATAGGAGCAACCTGTGGTATGGCGATGCAGTTTAACTGCGTGCGCTCGGCCTCGTCGGGTTGCGCCAGGTGGAAATACCTGGCTTCAGGTGGGTGTGTCCCTCATCCTGGGTGATGCGCTTCTTGGTTCATTTGGCGTTCCTGGTCCCTGCAGTTCCTCCAACCACAGGTACAGCCCCTCTGCGAGTCTTCCTCCAGGAATGCAGGGGAGACATCTCGCCTGGCTTTAGTGGCTTTTGGTCAATGGGCCTGGCCCCGACGTTTCTTGGGAATAGGCTGGGTCCCAGAGGTTCTGTTCTTAGGGAGCACCGTTCGACGGAATGGGGGGCATCTAACACTATTTACCTCCATCTCTGACGAGTCCTGGAGCTCCTGGACTCCGTTTTCCGCACTTTCCCTTGAGAGAGAGATATCTATGGCCCTTTTCAGGTCCAAAGATGTTTCGGGCAGCACTTTCCACTGGAGCGCCATGGCAGGGATGGCCCATAATCGCAGTGCTCAGCCAGCTTGCGTTAGTGCACCAAAAACTCTGTAACGGACTCGCCCGGGGTTCTCTCGGCTGTAGTGAATTGGTACCTCAGGATAATGATCAATGGTTTGGGGTCATAGTGGTCCACCACGAGCGCCACCAATTCATCAAACATCTTGGATGTGGGGCCGCAGGGTAAATTAAGGCTCTTGGTTACTCAGCTGTGTTGCCCTGAAATAAACAATTACCACATTCTTGGAAGAAGGCCTCCTTCCCAGTGGAGTAGCTGAGTACGCACTGACAATGGATTTCAAAGTGGCTCTCATTGTAAAGGTGGCCATATTCTAACGAGATTAAGAGGATGCTTGGACATAGGCAAAATGAAGGAAACATTGGAAGCATTTAAGATGCATCAACTGAGGACGTTCCAGGTTTAGAAAATTTACTCAAATATTATTTTTCTGTGAGCATGACGTGGGCAGCATTCTAAATTTAAATCATTGTCCTCTTTTCCCCCAATTAAGGGGCAACTTAGCGTGGCCAATTCACCTACCCTGCACAATCTTTGGGTTGTGAGGATGAGACCCACGCACACTTGGGGAGAAAGTTCAAACTCCACGCAGACAGTGACCCTGGGTCGGGATCGAACCCACTGTGCCACCGTACTGCCGTCTTCAAGGGACGACTTACAAATTGAAATATATTGAAGGTATGTCAACATCGCAATAAATGGCCACTGCAGCAAATATTCATTCTTACCAGGCAGATCAACATGATTGTGCCAAGCAGAACAGCATTAGGCTGTTGAAATTGAAATGCGCAACTCACATTGCAATTGATAACAGTTTGAGAGACCTTTTCAAGTCTACATTTCACATCTATTTGATTTTGGTCTTCAAGAACCTTCCCCCAATGCTCCTTCAAATTCTGCTCCTTCCCCTCCTGCCATGTGTCATTGGAACTGGAGTTCCATTCAGAACCACTCAGTCCCACAAGTCTATTCCACCATTCTATTATGTCATCGCTGATTGCCAAGAGGCAATTTTGCATGGCCAATCCACCTACGCTGCATATCTTTTGGGCTGTGGGGGTGAGATCCATTATTTATGGGCAGAATGGTAGCACAGTGGTTAGCACAGTTGCTTCACAGCTCCAGGGTCCCATTTCACCGTGGGGGTGAAACCCACACAGACATGGGGAGAATGTGCAAACTCCACACGGACAGTGACCCAGGACTGGGATTCAAACCTGGGTCCTCAGCGCCGCAGTCCCACCTTTAACCACTGCGCCACATGCCACCCCCACCTGGTGTGTTCTGACTAAAACTCTGTGCAATTAAAGCATAATTTATTTCCTTCAAAGTCAAGCCCCTTGTTAACAAAGGCCAAAGTTCCATTCATCTTTAATGTTTTTTTGTTTGTGCACTAGTTGATCAGGACCTCGATACATAGCTGCCAAAATTTTCCACCCCCTCACCTCTCCCATGAAGAAAATATTTTGATTTGTCTTTCCCAAGTCCAAAGCAGATGACATCATGCTTCCTCATATCAATCTTTAATTGCCGTAGGCTTGCCCACTCAATTGGTGTTCCTTTGCAACTTCCTGCTCCTATTCACACCACTGACTATGGGAGTTAGATTAGTGCCTGCTTTTAGTTTCTGATCTTTTACTTTCCCAGCCTGGAGGCTGTTAACACCGATATATTCTTCTAGCTAAAGTTAGACAAACTTTACAGCCTTCTTTTAACTCCCTCAAATTTGGTCTTTCCAATTTGAGCATAAACTCCCAAGCATATTCCTGTGCATTGAACCATGAGGACTTTGGATCTCGAACATCTCGCACTCTCCCAGACACTGGCAAAACTAACTTGTCTGTGAACTTTCAGGGATATTTTAGGAACCCTTCCTCTCAAAGCCCATTTCCATGGCAACATGGGCCTTCGATCCAGGTAGAAATGCTTTCTTTGAGAGCCCAATGCTCTCTCAACTTGGATCTAAGTGAACAGTTTGAAGCATAACTCTATATAATCTGATATTTTCAACACTTTCCTGGGGCTTTGCAGACTCACAGTCTATCCACTGTTAGCACAAAGGCTGCTGCCATTGTTTCCAATTGTAAGCGCTTTTCATGTGATCTCCTAGCAAAATTTAATCCCTAACAATTAAGCTACCCAGGCTTGTTGTCAGGCACACTTCAGGGGCGGGATTCTCCAACCCCCCGCCGTGTCCTGACTTCTCCGCCACCCGAGATTCGGAGGGGGCGGGAATCGCGCCGCGCCAGTCGGCGGGCCCCCCGCGGCGATTCTCCGGCCTGCGATGGGCCGAAGTCCCGCCGCTGACAAGCCTCTCCCACCAGCGTGGATTAAACTACCTACCTTACCGGCGGGAGCAAGCGGCGCAAGTGGGCGCTGGGGTCCTGGGGGGGGGGGGGCGCGGGGCAATCTGACCATGGGGGGTGCCCCCACGGTGGCCTGGCCCGCGATCTGGGCCCACCGATCGGCGGGGGGGAGGGGGGGGGGGGTTATGCCATGGGGGGACTCTTTTTCTTCCGCCTTCGCCATGGTCTTCACCATGGCGGAGGTGGAGGAGACCCCTTCCCCTGTGCATGTACCGGGATGACGTCAGCAGCCGCTGACGCTCCGGCACATGCGCGGACTTATGCCGGCCGGCAAAGTCCTTTCGGCCCCAGCTGGCATGGCGCCAAAGGCCGTTCACGCCAGCCTGCAGAGCGGGAACCACTCCGGCGTGGGCCTAGCCCCTCAATGTGATGGCTTGGCCCCTAAAGGTGCGGAGACGTCCGCACCTTCGGGGCGGCCCGACGCCGGAGTGGTTCAAGTCACTCCAACGCGCCGGGACCCCCCCGCCCCGCCGGGTAGGGGAGAATCCCGGCCCAGATCTTCACATGATTACCTTCACTTTGCCTGACATTAAAGAGTCTGGGTGGGATTTCCAACCGCCCCCCCCCCCCCCCCCCCCCCCCACCCCCGACCAACGCTAGTATATTTTTGAGAGACGGAGGTGGCCGCCATTGGACAGCAGTTGGATTTTCCGGACTCACTGTTGTCTACAAGGTTTTGCATTCCCAGTGCCCTCTGCCACTGGGGAGCCCTCTGTGGGGGGAGGGGGTCGCCATTGGCAGGACGAGAAGATCTTGCCAGCAGTAAGGGCTAGAAAACTTGGCCACTGTTTCAAAGTGTAACAGTATTATAAACCTCAAAATTCTATTGATGATAGAATGCCCAGCAAAAAGTGTAGAAAGGATTTAAAGGATGAGATTTGTAGATAATTGAACAAATAAATAAATTTAAAATACCTAGGGCGGGATTCTCTGCTCCCGGGACTAAGTGCCCGCGCTGTCGTGAACGCCGTCGCGTTTCACGACGCCACGGACCCGGGCACGACCTCACAGGGAGCCAGCATGGTGCTGGAGCAGTTCACGCCACTCCAGCCTCCTTACACGGTGCCAGATGGGAGCCGCGCCAACCCGCGCATGCGAAGTTGGGGCACTCAATCCTATGCATGCGCAGTTGGGCCGCGCCATCCTGCGCATGCGCGGGGAACTTCTTACGCGCACCGGCCCCTCACCAACATGGCGCTGGTGTTCTGGGGCTGGCTGCGGAAGGAGGTAGGCCCGGGGGGGAGAGAGACCGGCCCGCCGATTGGTGGGATCCGATTGCGGGCCAGACCCCATCGAAGGCCCCCCCCGTTGAAGGAGCCCCCCTCTCCTCCCCACAGGCCAACCCCCCAGCGTTCCCGCACAGTTCCCGCTGGCAGCGACCAGGGGTGGACGGCGGCGGCGGGAACCTGTCGTGTCGGAGCGGCCGCTCGGCCCCTCCGGGCCGGAGAATCGCCGTTCGCCATTTGCGGCGTTTCTCCGAGCGGCCCGGCGCGATACTTGCGCCGCTGGTTTCGGGGGGTGAGAGAAACCTGTGCAGGTGTCGGGACGGCGTGGCGCGACATGCGCCGCGCCCCGGCGATTCTCCCACCCGGCGTGGGGGGGGGGGGGGGAACGAGAATACCGCCCCCAATTCTTTCCTTTCCAATTAAGGGGCCACTTGACGTGGCCAATCCACCTACGCTGCACATTTTCTGGGCTGTGGGGGTGAGACCCATGGAGGCTCGGGGAGAATGTGCAAACTCCACACAGACAGTGACTCGGGGCCAGGATCTAACCTGGGTCCTTGGCGCCGTGAGGCAGCAGTGCTAACCACTGCACCACTGTGTCACCGTAGATTTGCAGCTAAATTAGTCAATTGTGCATTAATAACAAAGCAAAAACAGCAAATTTTAATCATTAGAAATAAATTGTCTCCTGGGATTTTAAGGAGCTGAGAGAATTTTGCACTGTGGTTAAGACTAGTGTCTCAGTAAAGATATTGCTAGACCAATAAGGAAGGAAGTAATACTTGACCTGGTCCGGAACAGAAGTTAAAGTATGGAAACAATTCAACTAAATCCAGTTTAAAAATAGAATAGCGGAATAGAAGAGTATGTTGAAAAAAGCTAATTATAGCAAAATAAAAAACAATCGCTACAAGATGAAATGGAAGGCACGATTGGCAAATAATCATAAAATATATAAACAAGAGACAGAACGTGTGCAAGTCAAATATTTTCCAATAAACAATTAAGGGAATTTGTCTAAGGTTGTGCATCTGTGAATGACGTGGAGATTAAATCAAAATTAAATGTGAAAAAATAAGCAGTTACCTACGTGCAGATAATAAAAGTGAAAAGTCCTTTAAAAAGTGGAAACAGGGCAGCACGGTGGCACAATGGTTAGCATTGCTGCCTTACAGTGCTGAGGTCCCAAATTCGACCCCGGTTCTGGGATACTGTCCTTGTGGAGTTTGCACATTCTCCCCGTGTTTGCGTGAGTTTCGCCCTACAAGCCAAAAGATGTGCCGGGTAGGTGGATTGGTCACGCTAAATTGCTCCTTAATTAGAAAAAATTAATTGGGTACTCTAAATTTATTTTTTAAAAGTGGAGACAGGACAGGGGGACATTGACAGTCAGGGACCTATACACCGACGGCAGGGTCACAACACTGGGCGAACTGACGGAGAGATTCCAACTAGCCAGGGGCAATGAGCTAAGGTACCTGCAGCCTAAAAACAACCTTTGGAAGGAGACATGGACCTACCCAATACCACCACGACAGACACTACTAGAGGAGTTACTTGACGCAAACATTCTAGGCAAAGGAAACTGTAGCAACATGTACGAACGACTGGTCGAGAGGGCTGGCACCATAGTGGACGCAACGAGGAAGAAATGGGAGGAAGACCTGGGGCTCGAAATAGGGTGGGGACTCTGGAGTAAAGCACTGCATAGGGTCAACTCCATCTCCATGTGCTCAAGACTCAACCTAATGCAACTAAAGGTGGTACATAGAGCCCACTTAACAAGAACCCGAATGAGTAGGTTCTTCCCGGAGGTGGAGGACAGATGTGAACGGTGCCAAGGGGGCCCAGCCAACCACACCCACATGTTTTGGTCTTGCCCCAGACTTGCTGGTTACTGAACAGCCTTCTTTGAGGTAATGTCCAAAGTGGTAGCGGTGAGGGTGGAACCGTGCCTGAAAGTGGCGGTCTTCGGGGTATCAGACCAGCCAGATCTCTTCATGGCGAGGAAGATGGACGCCCTTGCAGAGGCAAATGCACAACAACTACAACAGTGAAAACCGACCGGGAGAAGCAAGCAACATCATCAAGGGCGCCACACAGGCGCCCCCACACACACACACACAGATCCATTTTTGTATTACCAGTGTTGTATGTACTCTCTTTGTGTTGGGGGAAAAAAAAGATATATGAAAAAATGGAAGAACACACAAGACTAGTAGAAAGGTTTACTGTAAATGTCTCTCCAGTACCTCGTTGTATTTACACTTCCCTAGTTTTCTCCCCCCCCACATCTCGTTTTTTCTTTACTCACTAGTTACCTGATTTTACTAACTATATAAGCGTTAGTTTTATCTTGTATGTACTATCTTCTCACTTTGTTTTTCTCCTGTATCTTTTTTTTGTTTTTTGTTTGTGTACACCTGTAAATATACTGGGCGTGATTCTCTGCTCCCCACGCCGGGTGGGAGAATCGCGGGAGGGCCGGGCGACTCATTTCACGCCCCCCTGGTGCTCCCCGTGATTCTCCCACCCACCGCTCGGAAGAATCGGCGCTCGCCATTTTTCACGGCGAACGGCGATTCTCCGACCCGGATGGGCCGAGCGGCCTGCCGTTCGCGACCGTTTCACGATGGCGGCAACCACACCTGGTCGCTGCCATCGTGAACATGGGCGCCAAAGGCCCGTTTGAAGCTTGTGGGGGGCGGAGAGGGGAGTGAGCACCACGGCCGTGCTCGGGAGGGGACTGGCCCACGATCGGTGCCCACCGATTGTCGGGCCGGCATCTCAAAGCGACGCACTCTTTCCCCTCCGCCGACCCGCAAGATCAAGCCGCCACGTCTTGTGGGGTAGCGGAGGGGAAGACGGCCACCGCGCATGTGCGGGTTTGAGCCGTCAGCCGTTGTGACGTCAGCCGCGCATGCACGGGTTGGAGCCGGCCAACCTGCGCATGCGCGGCTGATGTCAAATGGGCGCCGCCGTCGCGTCATTCTCGACGCGCCGCCTTGATGCAAGTGTCAAGGCCCGGCGGCCGAGAATAACGGAGCGCCACTCCTAGCCCCCCGGGTGGGGTTGAACATGGTGAGAGGAGCGGCCTCCGAGGCCGTCGTGAAACTCGGCCGAGTTCACGACGGCCTTCCCGATTTTTCCCAGGAGCGGAGAATTCCGCCCACTATGTTCGTAAACCCAATAAAAAACATTTATAAAAAATAAAAGTGAAAAGTGGGACAGATACACAACATAGGGAGACGAGAAAAGGGAATGTGAAACAAAACTAAACAAAAAAGATTTTTGAAGTCCTAAAAGTGGGCAGCACGGTAGCATAGTGGTTAGCACAAATGCTTCACAGCTCCAGGGTCCCAGGTTCGAATCCCGGCTTGGGTCACTGTCTGTGTGGAGTCTGCACGTTCTCCCGTGTGCGTGGGTTTCCTCCGGGTGCTCCGGTTTCCTCCCACAGTCCAAAGGTGTGCAGGTTAGGTGAATTGGCCAGGCTAAATTGCCCTCAGGGTCCAAATTGCCCTTAGTGTTAGGTGGGGTTACTGGGTTATGGGGATAGGGTGGAGGTATGGGTTGGGTAGGGTGCTCTTTCCAAGAGCTGGTGCAGACCCGTTGGGCCAAATGGCCTCCTCTGCACTGTAAATTCTATGAAATTAGTAAGGGCTTAGTCGAAGTAGGAATGAAACCACTTAGAAAAGGAAATGGTAATGTTGATGTGGGAAGTCAGATGCTACCAGCTTTTTCCATAGCCCTTCACACTGCCATTTGCACTTCTTCTGTCCTGGGCCCCATACATCTTTGTTGCAATTCTCCTAGCACCCACCTATCACTGAGCTTCTTCTCTGCACCAGCTGCTCTGCCCCCTCTTCTACAGTTTATAATCCATCACATTTCCCCATCTCTTCAGTTCTGAAGAAGCGTCATACCGACTCGAAACATTAACTCTATTTCTCTCCACAGATGCTGCCAGACCTGCTGAGTTTTTCCAGCATTTCCTGTTCTTATTTTAAGTTATATGCTAATTAAGTACTTTGCTTTTAGTTTTCACAGAAGCGTGTATTACACATATAGAGCCACCAAAAGTGATTCCTGGAGCTTTCTGATTAATGACAAATTATATGAAACTATTTATTCAAACTTAAGGTGGACAAGCCACTGGGAACTAATGGTTGACATTGAGGATCCTAAGGCATGCTGGGGAAGAAATATTAAATGCTCTGACTATAAATTTTCAAAATTCTGTGCAACGGAATATTTGGGCATTGGTACTGGAAAACACAACACCCTTCTTCTGAAAAGGAGACAGTGGTAAGCCAGAAATTTATAGGCAATGAGTCTTCTTTCAGTTGGTGGTTTGCTACAAAAACTTATAAAACAAACTGGAATTACTAAGCACTTGGAGGGACATGAGTTAATAAAGATCAATCAGCACAGGTTTCTAAAGTGTAAGTTGCATCAGACAAGCCTCCTCGAATTCTGACAAAAGAACAAACAGAAGGAATGTAATTCTGTTCTTTTCCTTAAATCACTGGTTTAAAAGTAACCTAAAATTTTCAACTGAACTGTTTCTTAACCTAGCGAGCATTGAATAAATTAGACTCGCTAATACACACAAAGGAAGCTGATACATTTAACCCCTTCAAATTTCAGCAGAAGGAATAGAACATAGTACATAGAACATTACAGCGCAGTACAGGCCCTTCGGCCCTCGATGTTGCACCGACCTGTGAAACCCCTCTGACGCCCATCGTCCCTTATCGCCTTATTCCCTTATCGTCCATATGTCTATCCAATGACCATTTGAATGCCCTTAGTGTTGGCGAGTCCACTACTGTTGCAGGCAGGGCATTCCATGCCTTTACTACTCTCTGAGTAAAGAACCTACCTCTGACATCTGTCCTATATCTATCTCCCCTCAATTTAAAGCTATGTCCCCTCGTGCTAGACATCACCATCCGAGGAAAAAGGCTCTCACTGTCAACCCTATCCACCCTATTAAGCTTGTGAAGGTGTGCGTGGAAATGCACAACATCCTGGATAAATGAACATGATGCATGTGCCGCGGTTTAAATATATCTCCCTATAATCTATGTCACCAATAAGCTTCATGCAAACCAGGGGCGAAATTCTCCGACCCCACGCAGGGTCGGAGAATCGGCCGGCGGCGGCGTTATTCCCGCTCCCGCCGGGTTTTGAATTTTCCGAGCGGCCAAAAACCGGCGTTGTGCAAATCCCGCCGGCAGCCTCTGAGAACAGCTGGCGCCGGCGGGATGTCATTTCATTTTTAATATCAACAAATCTCCGGCCCGGATGGGCCGAAGTCCTGCCGACGTGGTCACGTCGGCGAAAATCACAGTAGGTTTATAACGGCGTCAACCATTGATGATGGTTGACGCCGTTCAGTCACCTACATCGAGTACGGGGGTAGCGGCGTTGGAGAGGGGTGGATTGGGGGGGGTTGCGGCGTTGAGGGAGGGGGGTTGCAGCGTTGAGAGGGGTGGGTTGCGGCGTTGAGAGGGGGGGGTTGCGGCATTGAGAGGGGGGGTTGCGGCGTTGAGAGGGAGGGGTTGCGGCGTTGAGAGGGGGGGTTGCAGCATTGAGAGGGGGGCGTTGCGGCATTGAGGGGGGGTTGCGGCGTTGAGAGGGGGGGTTGCGGGGTTGAGAGGGGAGGTTGCGGCGTTGAGAGGGGGGGTTGCGGCGTTGAGATAGAGGGGGGGGTACCAGCGTTGAGAGAGAGGGGGGGGATACCGGCGTTGAGAGAGAGGGGGGGGGGGTACCGGCGTTGAGAGGAGAGGAGAGGAGAGGAGAGGGGGGGGTACCGGCGTTGAGAGAGAGGGGGGTACCGGCGTTGAGAGAGAGGGGGGGGTACCGGCGTTGAGAGGAGAGAAGAGGAGAGGGGGGGTACCGGCGTTGAGAGAGAGGTGGGGGGGGTACCGCCGTTGAGAGAGAGAGGGGGGGAGTACCAGTGTTGAGAGAGAGGGAGGGGTAACGGCGTTGAGAGAGAGGGGGGGTACCGGCGTTGAGAGAGGGGGGGGGTACCGGCGTTGAGAGAGAGAGGGGGGGGGTACCGGCGTTGAGAGAGAGGGGGGGGTACCGGCGTTGAGAGAGGGGGGGGTACCGGCGTTGAGAGAGAGAGGGGGGGGTGTACCGGCGTTGAGAGGGGGGGGTACCGGCGTTGAGAGAGAGGGGGGGGCGGCGTTGGAGGGGGGGTAGGGGTGGTGGGGAGGGGGTAGGGGTGGTGAGGGGGTAGGGGTGGTGAGGGGGTAGGGGCATTGGAGGGGGGTAGGGGCGTTTGAGGGGGGTGGTGGGGGGGTTGGGGTAGGGGGCAGCGGCGTGCAGAGGGGGGGCGACGGATGCCCAGGGCCAATGCACCGTCGCACCCCCCTCTGCACGCCGCTGACCCCTACCCCAACCCCCCTCACCACCCCTACCCCCCTCCAACGCCCCTACCCCCCTCACCACCCCTAACCCCCTCCCCACCACCCCAACCCCCTCCAACGCCCCTACCCTCCTCACCACCCCTACCCCCTTCACCACCCCTACCCCCCTCCCCACCACCCCTACCCCCCTCCCCACCACCCCTACCCCCCCTCCCCACCACCCCTACCCCCCTCCCCACCACCCCTACCCCTCTCCAACGCCGCCCCCCCTCTCTCTCAACGCCGCAACCCCCCCCTCTCAACGCCGGTACCCCCCCCTCTCTCTCAACGCCGGTACCCCCCCCTCTCTCTCTCTCAGCGCCGGTACCCCCCCCCTCCTCTCCTCTCCTCTCCTCTCAACGCCGGTACCCCCCCCTCTCTCAACGCAGGTACCCCCCCCCCCCCTCTCTCTCAATGCCGGTACCCCCCCTCTCTCTCTCTCAATGCCGGTCCCCCCTCCTCTCCACGCCGCAACCCCCCCCTCCTCTCAATGCCGGTACCCACCGCCCCTCTCCTCTCAACGCCGGTACCCCCCCCCCCCCCCTCTCCTCTCAACGCCGGTACCCGGCCCCTCTCTCTCTCTCTCAACACGCCACTTAGCAGCGGGTGAAACTGACGCGTATCGCGTCAGTCCGCTGCTGGCCCTTTTCGGGAACGGAGATTAACGGCTTAAACGAAGGCCCCGACGCTTTTGCTCGCCGGAAATGGGCGTCACGCAGGTCTTCGGAGAATTTTGCCCCAGAACTCCACGGTCAGTATTATCAAGCCCATCTGCATCATAAGCAAAAAGACCAAATTCATTCCATCCAGTTAGTTACTAGGTTAAAACAAATAATGATTTTGAAATGAAACAACTCTACAAATTATAAAAATAAGAGATTGGAATAGTTCTCCTGCGTTTGTATCGGAGTCTTTCAAGAAGTCTTTGACCTATGATATTATTATTATATTATTATTGCAATATAGTGATATGACAGGCTGAAGGGCCTCTGTTTGTCCTGTAAAGCTTGGGGGCGGCATTCTCCCCTACCCGGCGTGACGGAGGGTCCCGGAGTAGGGGAGTGGCGCCAACCACTCAGGGGTCGCGCCTCCCCACCTTTGGGGGCCAGCCCCGCGCCGGAGCGGTTGCCACCAGAAGACCGGCGCAAAAAGCCGGCGCCCCCGGCAGCGGGGCTGGCCGAAAAGCTTTCGCCGGTCCACGCATGCGCCGGCAGTGACGTCAGCGGCAGCTGGCCACTGACGGCACTGCCGGCGCATGCGCGATGTGGGGTTCTCTTCCGCTTCCGCCATGGCGGAGGCCGTGGCGGACGCGGAAGAAACTAGTGCAGCCAGGGCACTGGCCCGGACTCTGAGGGGGGGGCCCCGATCGCGGGCCAGGCCACCGTGGGGGCACCCCCGGGGTTCGATCGCCCCCCCGCTCCACCCAGGACCCCGGGGGCCTGCTCGCGCCGCTGAGCCCGCCGTTCCAGAGGTGGTTTAAACCTCGGCGGCGGGAGAGGCCTCCCAGCGGCGGGACTTCGGCCCATCCGGGCCGGAGAATCGCCGCAGGGGCCTCTCCGATCGGAGTGGCGAGATTCCTGCCCCCGCCACTTCCCGGGTGGCGGAGAATCTCTGCCACGGCGGGGGCGGGATGTTAGGCGCCCCCAGGCGATTCTCCGACCCACGATAAAGGGGCAGCATGCTGGCACAGTGGTTAGCACTGCTGTTTCACAGCGCCTGGGACCTGGGTTCAATTCCAACCTTGGGTGACTGTGGAGTTTGCACGTTCTCCGCGTGTTTGCGTGGGTTTCCTCCGGGTGCTGCGATTGATTGGCCATGCTAAATTGCCCCTTAGGGTGCAGGTTAGGTGGTTACAGGGATAGAGTGGGGGGTGCGGGCCTAGGTAGGGTGCTCTTTCAGAGGGTCAGTGCAGACTCAATGGGCCGAATAGCCTGCTTCTGCACGATAGGGGTTCCATGGTCCGATGGAATGATAAATTCCTATTTTCTAATTTTGCAGTCTGAGAATTTCAAAATATGAATGATACATTTCTATTTTAAAATCATTGTACTCCACACAGGGCTTGGTTAGCAGCCTTCACAGCGGCAGGGTCCCAGGTTTGATTCCCGCTGGGTCACTGTCTGTGCGGATTCTGCATGTTCTGCCTGTGTCTGCGTGTGTTTCTTCTGGATGCTCCCGTTTCCTCCCACAACTCCCAAAAGCTGTGCTGTTTTGTGAATTGGATATTCTGAAATCTCTCCTGAATTGTACCTGTACAGGTGCCGCAGTGTGGCAACTAGGGGATTTTCACAGTAACTTCACTTCAGTGTTAATGTTAGCCTACTTGTGACAATAATAAAGGTTACTATTATTATTCCAACACTGAAATAGGCAATAAAAGTTAACAGAACTCAAGAAAATGTTTATTCATATTTTGTCACAACATCCTTTCAGTTACCTCATATTGTGATGTCTATGATATCAACAGCATAGATTGACATAGCAGCTGAGGTGCCCAAACATTGACAGAAGCGTATGTTATCTTTAGTTTCCAGCTGCATGCTGAATCCTTTACAGGCAACTCACAGGCCTGATAGCATAATTATTCCTACATTATGACTTGAGGAAACTATATTGAATTTTTAAATCACAAAGAAGGGAAGGATTCCTTAAAAGTTTCCCACTTGGACGACATTAAAAGCAATATTGTTCAGCTGTGTAAAGTCAATCATGTGTTACATACCTTTATATTTAAATAACGGGCGGAATTCTTCGCAAGGCCCGACGCCGTCGTGAAACCTGGAGAGGTTCACAACGGCGTTGGAAGCCTCTCCCGGCCCCCTATTCTCCCCTACCCGGGGGGATAGGCGGGCCGTACCGGGAAACTCGGCCGCCGGGCCTTGTCCCTGGCTTCAAGGCCCAGCGCGCCAAGAATGACGCCGCGGCGTAGCCTAATGACGTCAGCCACGCATGCGTGGGTTGGACAGCTCAAACCCGTGCATGCGCGGTTGCCGTCTTTCCCCTCATCCGCCCCACACGACGTGGCGGCTTGATCTTGCGGGGCGGCGGAGGGGAAAGAGTGCGTCCCCTTGAGACGGTCGTGGTGCTTGATCCCCGATCCGCCCCCCCTAGGCCCCACACTTACCTGGCGCGCCATGTTCACGGCGGCAGTGACCAGGTGCGGTTGCCGTCGTCGTGAACATGTCGGGAACAGTAGGCCGCTCGGCCCATCCGGGTCGGAGAATCGCAGGCCGCCGTGAAAAACGGCGGCCTGCGTTTCTCCGAGCAGCGTGTCGGAAAACCGGACACGCCATTTTGGGGGGTGTGAGAATAGCGGGAGGTGCGGGAGCGGACCTCCCGCTATTCTCCCACCCATCGTGGTTGCGGAGAATCGCGGCCAATATCACTGAAATAGAAAGCAGGTTATAGGCAAATCGGGGTTGAATATTGGGGGCTTGAGAATACCTGCACGGCCATCATGCTGTTTTCCAGGCTACTTTAGTCTGGCAGTGCTCACAATGCTAACCTGCTCATGGACGCTCAGTTTGGGTTCTACCAGGATCACTCAGCTCCTGACCTCATTACAGCCTTGGTTCAAACATGGGCAAAAGAGCTGAATGGTAGAGCTGAGGTGAGAGTGACTGCCCTTGGCACCAAGGAGCCCTCACTAAACTGGAGTCAGTGGGAATCAGGGGGAAAACTCTTCTGGTTGGAGTCACACCTGGCACAAAGGAAGATGGTTGTGGTGGTTTGAGGTCAATCATCTCAGCTCCAGGAAATCACTGCAGGAGTTCCTCAGGTACTGTCCTCAGCTCAACCATCTCCAGCTGCTTCATCAATGTCCTCCCTTCCATCATAAGGTCAGAAATGGGGATGTTTACGGATGACTACACAATGTTCAGCACCATTCACGACTCCTCAGATAATGAAGCAGCCCATGTCCAATTGCAGCACTACCTGTACAATATCCAGGCTTGGGCTGACAAGTTACAAGTTACATTGACGACTCAAAAATGCCAGGCAATGACCATCTCCAAAAGAGAGGATCTAATCACTGCCCCTTGATATTCAATGGCAATACCATTGCTGAATCCCCACAATCAACATCCTGGGGGTTACCATTGGTTGGAAACTGAACTGGACTAACCATATTAATACTGTGGCTGCCAGGGCAGATTAAAGGCTAGGAATCCTCCGGCGAGTAACTCACCTCCTGACCCGCCATAACATGTCTACCATCTACAAGGCACAGGTCTGAAGTGTAATGGAAAACTCTCCACTTGCCTGGATGAGGGCAGCTCCAACAACACTCACAAAGCTCAACACCATCCGAGACAAAGCATCCCGCTTGATTGTTCTCTCTTCCACAAACATTCAAACCCTTCACCACCAACAAACAGTGGCAGCCATGTGTACCATCTACAAGATGCACTCCAGTAACTTACCATGGTTCCTTAGATAGCACCTTCCAAACCCATGACTACTACCGTCTAGAAGGACAAGAGCAGCAGATACCTTGGAACCCCACCACCTGGCGGTTCCCCTCCAAGTCACTCACCACCCTGCCTTGGAAATATATTGGCGTTCCTTCACTATTGCTGGGTCAAAATCCTGGAACTCCCTCCCTAACAGCACAGTTAGTATACCTACACCTCAGGGACTGCAGCGGTTCAAGAAGGCAACTCACCACCACCTTCTGAAGAGCAACTAGGGATGAGCAATAAATGCTGGCCTAACCAGCGATTCCCACATTCCTTAAATTAATTTTAAAAAAAACAAAATGGTGGACAATTAGGCACATTAAGAGCCTTGTTAACCGAAGCTAAAAGAGATCAGCAGGGGCAGAGTTTTATCGTCAGCTTCCAGTTTCTTAACATAACGGGGGGGGGGGGGGGGGGGGGGGGGGGGGGGGGGGGGGGGGGGGAGAGGGGGGGGGGGGAGGGGGGGGTGCAGCTTAATTGCCTGAAGATGGGCACCCAATGATACGCCAGGTGGGGATGTGGTTGGTGGGCAGTGCTCCAGTCTGGCCTAGAGGCCCTTTCCAACTGCATTGATGTGGATGCAGCCAAAAGTTGCTCTGTGGAGATCTCCCCGTTATCCTGTTAATTGGGCAGGGAACTTGTCTCCACTGCCAACAAGGGGGTGTCTCCATGAAAATCCCAAAGAGTCATTGTTTCCCTTTTGAGGGGCTGGTGCGGTTCAGGATTGGGAAACAGACATGACTTCTGTTTCCCACCCCAGAGGAAAGATTTAGCCCCAGGTGTTTGAATAGGCTGAAGTTTTACACCTTGGCCCATGATTTAGAGACTTAGACCCCGGTGTTAAATTTCCAGTAGCCCATTTGCCCAGATCGGTATTCAACATGACAGCAGCGCTATACAGTCCAGCATATTATCGAATAACTTTGTTGGTCCTGGCATTCTGAGTCCCATGGTTTGCCCTGATGTTGACATGGTAAGGGTCGATGTGCATCTGGCCAATGAGCTCAATACTGACTTGATCAGAAATCTCATGGTCAGTTAATTAGAACGTTACTGTGCTGGACAAAGATGCAAATTCTACCCTGCTATAGGTCTTTTTTTCAAATTCGATAGTCCGTAAAGCAGAAATGGTAACTTCTATAAACTTCCTGGAAGTACCATTCTCTGCATTCTCCGCATTCAAGATGACGTCGGAGCGAGGTGACTCTCTGCACGCTCTCCCCAACAGATCCACTTTTAACTTAACTTATACTCGTTCTAATCTTTTAAAAATTAATTCTAAAGCTAACATTATTACTACATTGTATATCTTGTGTTGCCCTATTATGTATTTTCTTGTATTTTCTTCAATTTTGTTTAATTCCCTTTTCTTCCATGTACTGAATCTGTTGAGCTGCTTGCAGAAAAATACTTTTCACTGTACCTCGGTACACGTGACAATAAACAAATCCAATCCAATCCATTGACATGAAACTGAACTGGGCTAGTCATATAAGCACTGTGGCTACGAGATAAGTCAAAGGCTGGGAATTCTGTAGTAACTCACCTCCTGACTTCCCAAAGCCTGTCCACCATCTACAAGTCACAAGAAGTGTGATGGAATACTTGTCATTTGCCTGGATGAGCACAGCTCCAACAACACTCAAGAATCTTGACACTACCCAGCACATAGCATCTCACTTGATTGTCAACCTGTCCGCCAGCTACAACATTCACTCTCTCCATCACCAATGCACAGAGACAGCAGTGTGTACCATCTACAAGATGCACTGCAGTAACTCACCAAGCCGCCTTAGATAGTTCCTTCCAAACCCGTGATCTCTACCATCTCGAAAGACAGGGGCAACAGATGTATGGAAACACCACCACTTTGCAAGTTCCCCTCTAAGCCACACAACAGATGATTTGGAAATATATCGCCGTTCCTTCACTGTCACTGGGTCAAAATTATGGGACTCCCTCCCTAACAGCATTGTTGGTGTACCTACACCTCAGGGACTCCAGCGGTTTAAGAAGGCAGATCACCACCCCTTCTCAAGGACAATTAGGGATGGGCAATATAATGCTGGCCAAGCCAGTAATGCCCATGACTCATGAAATCATTTTTAAAAGCAAACAATAAGTGGAATGCATGGATCCAAGAGGAACCAGTAAGAAAATAACCTCAAACTTTCAGCAAGTAATGCCAATAATTTTTGAAGAGAGTGTAAACACAGCAACACTGGACTAAAGAGGAGATGAGATTAAGCCAAACAGAACTCAGGATCACATAAGTGAATTAACTGAACTCTACTGATTCCTCCACATGGAACAATTATGATATTTTAGCATTGGATAATACTGCATTCCCTTTGAAGAAACATTTTCTAGGGACTCCATAAGACAATTGATACAAATTATCCAGCAGTTATCAAAAAACTAATTTGTGATTCAAAGTAACAGTCATTATATTATCATGAAGGAAAAAGTAGCACATACATTATGGGAAGTCATCAGTAAGACATGAAAATAAATCCAAACTTGTATAAATATATTTTTAAAAATGGCTTTCTGCAGAACTAGAAAGATGGCTGCTGCAAGTCACATGAACAAAAGATTGGCCCTTTGTACTGGAAGCCACAAACAGGTGTTACAAGAGCAAAATACTCTTTTGCTCATTATCCTTGTCCCTCACATCCAATTGTAAGGATATTATAATCACAAAACCAGATTTGCAGATTGAAACTTGGTATACTTGCAGAGCTGTTAACAAACTCATCTCACATCTGGGGCTACTCAGGTCCATTTTAAAAGTGGACCATTGAGGGGACAATGGACATAATTTTCATAGAATTTACAGTGCAGAAGGAGGCCATTCGGCCCATCGAGTCTGCACCGGCTCTTGGAAAGAGCACCCTACCCAAGGTCAACACCTCCACCCTATCCCATAACCCAGTAACCCCACCCAACACTAAGGGCAATTTTGGACACTACGGGCAATTTATCATGTCCAATCCACCTAACCTGCACATCTTTGGACTGTGGGAGGAAACCGGAGCACCCGGAGGAAACCCACGCACACACGGGGAGGATGTGCAGACTCCGCACAGACAGTGACCCAAGTCGGAATCGAACCTGGGACCCTGGAGCTGTGAAGCAATTGTGCTATCCACAATGCTACCGTGCTGCCCTTGAAAGCTTACCCCTCTATTAGAGTCAGAGGGTCTGCCTCGACAATGGCTTCTTGACACAAAGAACCTCAATGTCGATGGTAACACTTTCAAAAGCTGATGGCTGGGATATTATCAATCCTCAAACCATTGCCAGTCACAGACAATAGATAAACATCCCTATGACATCATTGTGGAGATAGAATTGAAATCTCTATTTTCTTCTGGGAATTCAGAAACCCTCAGATTACTGTTCTTTTTTAAAATAAATTTAGAGTACACAATTATTTTTTCCAATTAAGGGTCAATTTAGCGTGGCCAATCCACCTATCCTACACATCTTTGGGTTGTGGGGGTGAAACCCACGCAGGCACAGGGAAAATGTGCAAACTCCTCACAGACAGTGACCCAGGGCTGGGATACGAACCCGGGTCCTCAGCGCCATAGGCAGCAATGCTAACCACTGTGCCACCGTGCTGCCCCAGATTACCGTTCTGACACTAACTGGAAAGAGGTTCAGCAGCTCCCGGCTGATCAAGCAGCCAGCTACCACTTCATAATTCCTCGAAGCCTGTTCGATTTTGAAAGTCTCTGATCATTAGCTACCAATCGATCAAAACACAAATGATCTCCAACCAGAAACTCATCTGGAATGAACCTCACCAATCATGTGAACTGATATTCATTTCTGTATTTCTTTTATTGCTGTTGTCCACGGGGAGGTGTGGGGTAGGTAGGGTGGGCCAGTGTGTGTGTGTGTGTGTGTCTGTGTATGCGTGTGTTCACCCCTTGGATTTGAATGCCAATAAGTCAATCTTGGGGAAACATGCCACAGCCTACTTTAAAAATAATTCTAAAAGCACTTCTTCTTGTAGATGGATGGAGAGAGGGTCAATTTCGCTCGGAAATAAAAGCAAAATACCAAGGATACCGAAAATCTGAAATAAAAACAAAAAACGTTGGGAAAGCTCAACATTTCTGTTTCTTTCTCCACAGACGCTGCTGGTTTTTCCAGCATTTTCTGCTTTTATTTCTGTGTATCGATTCTGTTCGTAACTTAATCAAAGGAACAGCAAGAGATGTGTCCATATAAACCCAGCAGAAGAAGGAACCAATTGAGATACTGGTATCCCACTCAGCTGAGGTGATAAAGAAAACAGACAGGAAGGATTGCATGGACATCCTCCACCCAGAGTTGAATTGAGCACACTAACATTCAAACAAACTAAGCTGACTCCTGTTTTGAAATATTCATACACTGGGAAGACCCTTCCATAAGCACTAATGTAAGAAAACAACAGCTAGCACCAAACACATTGCATTTCTTCATTGCTTTTCTCTCCATGTGAATTGGAAGCAGATGAGAAGAAGCAGAGAAATAATATAATGCAATGATGAGACCCTCGAGAATGGATGGCCAGAATCTCAGGAGGAAGCGTTAGGTGAGTAGCTTAACACTTCCAGGAGCCAAGCCATTTCCCCAGCATTCTCCTGCAGCACCCCACACAACAATACACCTTGCTGCTGCACACATTCCTCTCTCTCTAGGCACCATCTCACATCCCGGCTGGACAGCCAAGTCTCATACTTATCCTATTGTCCTGTCATACTCAGACTTCACAACCACCGCCTACAAATCTTGCCCTTCCCTGCTATACACATGAGTCATTACTAACCCTCATAACTCTGCTTTCTTTGCAGGTGAACGGAGTACACAACCTTGGGGAGATGCAGAAACTCAGGTGGAGCTGGGAGGTGATGGCGATCCAGTGGCAGGCACATTTTGGCCACGAGCAATATCCACCTGGCCCACTGAGGAGGAGATCTTGTACCAGGAGGCTACAGATTCAGAAATTATCCATTGTGAAAACCTGAGCATCTTGAGACACTGCTCACACATGTGGAGAGAGCCGATTCTCTGCCTGTAGAGCCTGTGTTGGGCATTTTACCTGCTTGGAGTTAGACCTCTGTGTTCACCCCCCTTGTAGACCAGTATGTGGATGAGGAGAAGGCAGCTGGTGCTGCTGCAGCTTTTGGCGGAGTAATAATGTTCCTTTCGTTCCTCATCAGAGGTGTAAGGTGAAATTGCACAAGCTGCTCCCATGCCATGGCGAAAACTGGCAGCAGGGAAGTGCAGCAGAAGGTGAGCGAAGTGCAAGACAGGTGAAGTGACTTCAGCAGCCTCTTAACTGACCGTGGCTGAAGCTCTTCACTTTCACTAATCAAAAGCTTCCCAGCCTGTCAGTTTCACTAAAGATGTTCTTCCCGCTGTGCACTTGCCTGCTTGACCCTGCTGAGTGGCTGATAGCCCAGTAAATAGGGCTGCTGGTTGTAAAAGCCAGGGTGAAGGATTGAAGAGGCACAAATTACCTTGCTAATAGTCCCAAAGGGCTTGTCCTTCAAGCCTGCGGAAACCGGAAAGAGGGCAGGTGAAGTCCTAGTCCCAGCAACTCAACATCGCCTTTGGGGGAGTTAACTCTCCACATGCACCAAAGCTGCCTTCCTGGGGAAGGTATAAGCACCACCCACCCCCTCCCGCTCCCCACTTACTTACACAAAGTTAAAAATCAGGCTCCAAAACTCCACCAATTGTCAGCAGGTGAACTTTTCTGCTTTGAATTTGTTGAGAATGCATTATGATTTTAAAAAGTGTGACAGGAAACAAGCCCATCTCAACATTTATCCTGCCCACCACACTCATCTTCTACCCAAAAATCAATAGCTTTTCACAGTAACTTCATTGAAGCCTACTCGTGACAATAAGCGATTTTCATTTTCATTTTCATTTCATAGCTCCATCAGCATAGCCAGCTAATCCTCTCATTGAAGGAGGAAACCATTGAGGGAGGAAAGATGGCAGAAACGTGAACATTGAGAGCAAAACTTGTTTTTTTTTAATAAAGGATAACAATGTTCCATTGTGAAAACAGTAATAACCCCTATTAGTAGTGGCTACCAAATATTAAAATCACTTGGGATTCAGGTCATGTTTCTATACATCAATTTTTGGGGTCTTTCATGTCATCAAGCTAAATTGTTTTTTGCAGCACATTTTTCATTCATGGGAGACTGAACCAAAATAGTGAGTCTCTAGGTTTTTTGAGCTGGAATCATAAACCTATGTTTGGCAAGGAACTTCAAGGAAGGAGGAGGTTCTGAACATGAAAGAAAACCATTTCCTCTAGATTCCTGATCTGCCGGAATTTGGCCTCCAGGCTGTCTAATTATCTGGTGCTGCTGTTTAGTGAGGGTCGCAGTCTATAGATGAGACAGAGGAATAAGGCTATAGCTGTACAAATAAAATCCCAAGGATTAAGGAAAAATCTGAGATACCAAATGCTCTTGCATGTTTACTCTGTGAACTTAAAACTAAGTATAACCTATTTTGTTTTCGCCATATAACATGTTCTACTTAAAAATAAGCTTGTTCTGCGTTTTTATTTTTAAATTTAGAGTATCCAATTCTTTTTTTACAATTAAGGGGCAATTTAGCGTGGCCCATTCACCTACCCTGCACATCTTTTTGGGTTGTGGGAGTGAGACCCACGCAGGCACGGGAAGAATGTGCAAACTCCACACGGACAGTATCCGGGGCTGGGATTGAATCCGGGTGCACGCCGCCGTGAGGTAGCAGTGCTAACCACTGTGCCACTGTGCCGCCCCTGATTTTTTTTTAAGGAAGGCCACCATTTATTTCTGTTCAAAGTAAACTAAGTCCTTTCCCAGCAGCAATTGTATTGCTGTTACCGCGACCTGAATTTTCCCTGAGTCGAGACGGGTTGGCGGCCTTTTAAATTTGGCTGAATTCCAAGGTTCCCGACCCCATTCCCCGGGTTTCTGATTTTCGGCCAGTATTTTCAAAATGACAGGGCCAGTAATGGGTCAGGAACCCAACTGGTGAAGGAGTAAGCTTGGCCAATCAGAGAAGTCGGGTGGGATCACGAGTTCTTCACTCAAAGTGTTTTGAACTCTTCCCCACAAACAGCAGTTGATGCACGATTAGCTGTTAATTTTAAATCTGAGATAGATAGAGTTCTGTTAAGCCAAGACATTAAGGCAGGTAAATGCGAGTTAGGCCACAGATCAGCCATGACCTCATGAAATGGCAGGACAGGCTTGAGGGGCTGAATGGTCTACTCCTGTTCCTATGAGCTGGTTATTTCAAAGGAAGGAGTTCTAGTCGTAGGCACCATGGCAGGGATCAGAAAGGTTCAGCTGCACATGGAAATTTGAGACTGCAGCATAGGAATGAAGAGGAGACCTGAGAAGGCTGATCCCTGGGTCTATCATTCTTACCTTGAGGTCCTGCAGTGGAATGGAAGAGACTGCAACGATCTGAACCTACCCAAGGACAGTCAGATGGCAACAGCCTCTCTAAGCAAGCAAGTGTGATCGGAAGTGGGTGAGGAAATCAGTAGGTGGACGCTGGTTTGTGTCATGAGCTAGCATCCTGTACTCCTGATTTTCCGACTGTATTGCGGGGAAAGGCCTTTCTTAATCGCCTGGAGTCGGGCCAGCTTTTCAAAGAGTCATAGTTCATGGCACCTCAGTAGTGTTACAAATCATAGTCTGTAAGACACAGCCTTTTGAAAGGTAGGTTCAAAATATCCTCCTCATGATCTTCATGCCAAGATAAGGCCCCCACCAACCTCACATGCCCCCTGATGCCCCCCACTCACCCACTGTGGCCACTCATTTTCCTATGCTAAGGTATGACCCTTCACCCACTCCCCTTGGTCTTCGTGGCCCTTAAGCCATGCTATGGTACTTCCATACCCATTCACCCACTATACGCTGTATAAAAGCAATAAATCCTATATTGACAGTAGGATGCACGATAAATACTTTGAAAAGTCATTCATTGATAACTTTTCATTTTCTTAAAAGAAGCTCCTTTCACTGCAGCCTAATAAAAAAATGTGAATCATTCAGATCCTTTAAAGTATCAATAGCTGAAACAGAGGCACTTGAAGCCTCTTTATATTGTGAAATAAACATTGTGAAATTGACAACATAGCTCAGAGAGTCAGAGCTCTCATTCAAGCAATGTTTGCCTGGGGATCAGGTGATCCAACAGGCTAATGGAATTCTCAGGCAAGCCTCATTAAACATTCTTGAAACCTTCATTGCTTCTATACTGTAGAACATGAGTGAGTGGGTATGGACGTGCTGTAGCTTGGCATCGGGGCATTAGGGGCTATTGGGTTATTTGGTGGACATAACTTGGTACTGGGGGCATGAGGGCCCATAGGGTGTGGGTGGGGAGCTTGAGGTGGCATGGAGAGAGCATGGAGAGTGTATGGGGGTTGAGGGAGTGTGGAGGTGAGGGCTGCAGGGCCTTTCTCTTTGTATTATAACTGTGGCAAAGTTCTACAGCATCAAACCGTTTTTAAAAAAAGGCAGCCTCTGTACCCAGTAGCCCTTGTGGCTGCCTCAAAACCTTTTCCAGGATTGATTGGGCTGACTGCAGCCTGCAAACGCTTCCCTCTTCGCCACAACAATAAAAATCCTGTCCTCATGGGGACTTTCTCTAGAGGTGGATGGGCCGAGCAAGGAATTTTCCTGACCCGAGTATGAGAATCCAGCTCTATATGTTTAGTCATCTGCAGGGTCTTTGAGCTGAGTTTTCAGGCCTCACTGATTTCTGGAATGGCGGTAGAAGGCGCCTGAAAATTTTGAGGCCAGCTGGTGTGTTGTTCATGACGAAGACAATTCACGACGTGAAGACTGCCCATCATCACTGTTAGTTGCCTTGTTAATGGTACGTAATGAAGGCTGCCTCAGATTTTAAAGCCAACCTCGCTTCCCAAAGCGACAGAGGGCGGGCGGATCAACTGCCTAGAGGCTGTATCCCAGAAACAGACACTGGATAGTGGTACAGCCAAAGGACCCCCTGCAGAGAACCCCTCCACCACCACAGTGGTGGCCTGTCCATTTTCTGTATTTTGTAATGGAGGTTTTAAAAATGTGGCTGAGAGGGTATCTCTGCCTTGAAGAGATCTTCGAGTTACTTAACTTACTTAACAGGTGCTTCTCTGAAGCTGGAAGGCTTCTCATTAGTACTCCCACTTTGAGAGCCCACCTGCCACCTTCAGTTGGGCAGGGAACATGTCTCCAGGCCACTTCAGGTCTCATCCACATGAAAGTCTTGACTTTAATCAGTTGCCCACCGGAGTCGAGTTTGGGACCTGATAACAGTCCCAACTCCTCTTCCCTCCTCGGCAGAGAAAGTTCAGCTCTCTCTCTCTGTCTTTGTTTCTGCATCATGAGTGAAAGAAGGAGAGATTCAAAAGAAAACTTCATTCAGAGCTTTATCAAACCACTCAGAGTCACCATAAAATATTTTACACTTAAATTACATTGAATTTAGACACTTATGATGTAGGGAAACACATACAGTGTATGCAATGAGATCCCATAAATAGCAGTGAAACAAATGGCCAATTTATTTCACCCAAAATGGCATAAAAATCTTCTGGTGTATCAATATCTCAGTCAAATAAAATGCTGATCAACAGATGTTTTTATCTAATCGTTGAATATTGTGCACAACATATCGATTAAAAAAAATCAATAACAAGGACAGCCTTGAAATTTCTCTTGTTAATAATTTTAGTTCAAAAGGCAGCATGAACACAAAGAAGGATTTCTGCTTTTTATTAGTTAAAGTTGTCAATAGAAAGAGTTGCTCCCACATCTGTAAAACAACCTGGAGAAGAGGCTAAAGTACGGAAATCCCTTACTTAGCTTATCTCACTGAAACATTGAGTGAGCATAAAGTGGTTTTCATTTCTTTTTCAACACAACTTAGACAATTTTATTTTGCCGACAATCTAGCAACGTCTCAAATTTTACCCATCTTTACCGGTTTCTTGATGTTATTCTTCCACAGAGCAAACAAAATGCAAAGTGAGAGAAAATCGTGACAGGAAATACAGAAGGGACAAAGATATGCCATGAAGTAAAAGATAAAGCCAACACATTTAAACATTGTAAAATCTCCTCTGCCTTGCATACCCAACAGACAAACGCACATGGACAACTGCAACTCAGTACAACCAGAAATGGCCATTACTGCATCCATTCACCTCCCTGAAGCAAATTGGACAACTTTTTCCACCTTTGAATTTTAACAGGTCAGTCTCCAACCTGTGTAGTAGGTTGACTTTGAAGTCCTCTGCTGCGTTTTACAGCTTACTCTACCTCAAAGTAAGTGGATTAGGAGCAATTTAACCCTGTGTATGGAGTTTAGGATCAATTAGTCATGGTGAAAGACAAAATCCTGGTGAGAAGATTTCAAGTTAAAAGTTAAGAGGAATCAGTAGTTATAAAATAAAGCTAAAATTTAATATATGGTACATTCATTCATGTCAAAACTGCAACAGATGACCAGCTTAGACCTGTCTGATTTTCCCCAGCTCCTGCTCCCTCGTACATTCTGAACTTTAAACTGATTTTAATATTTTGAACTGACTGCAAATGGTGACAGAAGGTTGGCCACCTGAGGATCATCTGACTTCTCTTGAGGACTGAAACACTCCTCTGTCTCAAGAGGGAGCAAAGGAAACCTTCCAGGCCGATCTTGACTCAATGCCTTTTCCTGAAACTAATTCAAAAGGGTATTTTCAAATTGAATGGCTCATTCAGGTTCAAAGACACTGGCTGTCTCAAACTCTCAAGGTGTGAAAGCCATGACACAGGATGGATAATTGATCTAAACACTCACCTGATTTGGTGAAGGCCTAGGGACTTGACAATGGTCATATGACAAGACTCCATACATTTCTTTAACGGGTGCCCATTATACTATCTGCTTGACTTTCCTTTCCACTGAAATAATTAAAGACCAGCTTTATACTAGTCGAAAATTGCTCTCAAACTGCACTGAATAAATATTTGGAAGAAACGGTCATTCTTAAAACAAAATAGTGTTTAATTACTCACGGGGTTTAGGAAATGTGATAAATGTATGCAGCTAACAGTGGGAATTGGGACATGGATTGAAAAATACTGACCTGTTATCTTCTGCTTTTGAATGGGGCATCAATTAGTGAGCAAGCATGGAGTTTAGATCATGGAGTTTACCTGGTAAGTAGATGAGCTACAAACATCAAGAAAGTTCCTGACTTGCCTCACAGGTTGCATTGAATCAGCAAGTCCTGGTTAGGTTGTAATTATTGCGCTTAGCGCCCCTGAATTAGGGATGAGATATATCTACCACGGTTCCTGCTCCTGACCATTATCCAGTGACCATTGAAGCGAGAGTGTGTGTGGCACCTGAATAATGGGGTCAATAATGAAGTGCACTCCCTGAATTAATATTCTGCTCACTGTCACTATAAAAGCTTGCATGTGAATATTTAAGCAAGGTTGTAAAGGATGACTGTAGCCAAGTAAGGAGTCAAACCTTCAGGTAGGGAAGGGCAAGGGTGAAAATTGAGGGAAAAAATAAAAAGGTGAGTTGTTTTTGTGTGGAATAGCATGTGGCATTGAATAACATAAAAACAATTGGCTGTACTACCGCCTCCAAAATCAGGGATACATTGTGCTGCTATTTAATATTTTTCATCTGATCGTTACTGAATGGGTCAGTAGCTGCATTCACTGGAGGCTTGAGGGATGGGAAGATGTAATAGCTAAATTCAGAATGCGGCATAATAAAGGAAGATTGAGTTTAAGTTGGAAAAGGCCTGGGGATACTAATCACTTAAGTGATCAAGATAAGTTTCATCTTTTCTCCCTTCTAGTTACACATTTCACAAAATATTGGACTATATTTCCACTGTTGGAGAAAACCAAGAGAAATTTAGGACAATGGAAGAAAATTATGGGAATTATTTGTTCTTGAAATGTAACGTGTAAAACAATGTGGGAATATGCACCAGTAATTCCTAAAGGATCTTTAGTGGTCAGCACTGCTGCTTCACAGCACCGGGGACCCAGGTTCAATTCCCAGCACCGGGGACCCAGGTTCAATTCCCAGCTTGGGTCACTGTCTATTCGGAGTATGCACATTCTCCCTGTGTCTGCGTGGGTTTCCTCCAGGTGCTGCGGTTTTCACCCATAAGTCCTGAAAAACGTGTTAAGTGAATTGGGCATTCTGAATTCGCCCTCAGTGCACCCGAACAGGCGCCGGAATGTGGTGACTACAGGATTTTCACAGTAACTTCATTGCAATGTTAATGTAACCCTACTTGTGACACGAATAAAGATTATTATTAGAAGTAACCGGTATAAATGTTGATAAATATGTCACTGCAACTGAGGGGTGTCCAAAATATGTAGAGATGGTTTCTTGCAAAATATGGCCAGATTATCACATTAGGAGGGTCAAATGATACCTGCAATGGAGGAACAGGAACATGGTAAGA
Source organism: Scyliorhinus canicula (assembly GCF_902713615.1). Classification (NCBI taxonomy): domain Eukaryota; kingdom Metazoa; phylum Chordata; class Chondrichthyes; order Carcharhiniformes; family Scyliorhinidae; genus Scyliorhinus; species Scyliorhinus canicula. The sequence goes on from NC_052164.1 coordinate 28,259,375, forward strand.
GGGGCAGACTAGGGCAGGCAAGGGAGGCTAGGGGGCACTTGCTCAAAAGAAGTTAAATAACTCAAAAGGAAAGCACAAATATCATAGAGTTTGTTTCCAACTTACCTGTGAGTAATAATAAGAAAGAAAGAAAAACCTGCATTAATACAGCATCTCTCACAACCTCAGGGCATCCCAAAGCCGATTATACATCTGATTAAATACTTTTGGAATGTAGCCACTGTTGTAACGTAAGAAACGTGACAGCCCAATTGTGCACAGCAAGCTCCCTCAGACACTGTAAGAGTAACCAGATCACCTGTTTCCTTAAGTTATGCTGATTGAGGGACAAATATTGGCTTAGACACCGTGGAAATTCCCATCCTCTTGCTTCAGATAGGGTCCCACAGAATTGTTACATCACAGAAGGAGACCTTTTGGCCCATCATGTCTGTACCAGCTCTCCAAATGAGCATTTATTTGACTTAATGCCATTTTCCTGCCTCCTCCCCCCCATAACTCTGCACATTCTTCCTTTTCAAATAACAGTCTAATTTCCTTTCGAATGCCTCGATTGAACCTCTCTCCCCCACACTATCAGATGGTGCATTCCAGCCCGTAACAACTCGCTATGCAAATTAATCTTTTCTGCTATCTCTTTTGCCAATTAGCTTAAATCTGTGCCCTCTCATTCTTGTCCTTCCATAAGTGGGAGCAGTTTCTCCCTGTGTACTCTGTCCAGAACCCTCATGATTTCAAAACGGGGAGGATTCTGTGAGATTCTGAACTGAACGGAGAGAGCAATTTAACATCTCATTCAAGAGACATGCAGCAGTCTCTCAGCATTGCACTAGAGTGTCAATCTATAACTTGTACCCACGTACTGGGAGTGGGGCTTGAACCCAGCCAGAGGTCAGAGTGCTACCACTGCACCAAACTGCTGAGACCAAACAAACAGCAAACATGGAAATAATTTCTAGGTCAGAGGGGACAATTAAAGAACTTCCTGTATGTCACCACAATGTTTGACTTCAATACACACCTGTATCTTGAGAAGGTTATACGTTTTCCACGTAAACATTTAATCTGGAATAAGGTCTAATAGAGTTCAGATAATCATAAACCTTGCTGGAACATCAAGTCCTTGTATGTGTTGTTCACTTAATGTTGCTACTCAATGGAGTTGATTTTAGTTTCCTCCGCCTGGTCTAACTAAGGCAGCATTGGTTTGAGAATGGTGTTGAATGATTTGTTGACCCATTAAGGAGGCCTTGTGGCACAATGGTAGTGTCCCTACTGCTGGACCTCTGGGTTCAAGTCTAACGCTAGAAATGTTGGCCACAGAAGAAGCATCCAACACAGTTCAGGGGCAGCACGGTAGCATGATGGTTAGCATAAATGCTTCACAGCTCCAGGGTCCCAGGTTCGATTCCCAGCTGGGTCACTGTCTGTGTGGAGTCTGCACGTCCTCCCCGTGTGTGCGTGGGTTTCCTCCGGTTGCTCCGGTTTCCTCCCACAGTCCAAAGATGTGCGGGTTAGGTGCATTGGCCATGTTAAATTGCCCGTAGTGTCCTAATAGTAAGGTTAAGGGGGGGAGTTGTTGGGTTACGGGTGTAGGGTGGATACGTGGGTTTGAGTAGGGTGATCATTGCTCGGCACAACATCGAGGGCCGAAGGGCCTGTTCTGTGCTGTACTGTTCTATGTTCTATGTTCTAAGTTCAATAGGTTGATAAGCAGCTCGTAAATCCTCCCACCACGTCCTCCTCGCCCCCACACTATCACCATAGGGTAAAAAAAAATATACATGGGTGTGAAGATAGACTAACAACAACTGACCCACTGACATGCAAGCAAAGAACAGGAGCAGGCCTCTTTCTCTCTGTTTACCTCTATTTCTCTTTCACTAATGCTGCCAGAACTGCTGAGTTTTTCCATGATTTTCTCTTTTAATTCAGATTCCCAGCATCAGCAGTATTTTGCTTTTATTAAAGGAACTGGTATTTGGGCCATTGAACTTGCTCCACCATTCAATAATTGTGGTTGAACTTCTACCTCAATTCTACTTTACCACCTTATCCCCATATCCCTTGATCCTCTTAATCCCCAAAAATCTAGTGATATAAGTGTTAATATACCCATCGATTGATAATCCACAGCCCTCTCGGTTAGAGAATTTCAGAGAATAACAGCATTCAAACTGAAGAGGTTTCTCCTCACCTCGGTCCTGAATGGCCAACATTGTAATCTGAGGCTTTTTCTTCTTTTTTGTTTCACTGCGTGCGGGTGTATGGGCTAAAGGAGCCAATGTTGCATATATTTGGACAAGGGAAGCGATGGGACTTTCACTCAAAATGAGAGCTCTTGGGGGTGTAGGTGGATATGCGGGGTTTGTGTGCTAAAAGGGAATTTCTGGCCTTTCCTAGGGCCGGGCAAGGGGGAAAGGGACCCGGGCGGGGGCCTCCACGCTGGCCGGTTTAAGTCGGCCAGGGAATGGGAGTGAGGTGGGGGAGGGTCTAGCCAGGGTGGAAAGTTGGGGGTAAGGAACCGAGATTGGGGGGAGGAGTGAAGATGCAGTGAAGGGGAGGAGATGGAGAGGGGGGGAAGGGTTACAACTCTTGGGTATCATGTCCAGTACGCTTTCGGAGGTTGGATGGCATTGAGTGTAAGGGGGGTGGGGGGTGGTGGACTCTATAGGTTAATGGTGACCATGGGCGGTCCCGGAATCCTTTTTCTTTTTCTCCTTTGTTTTTTGTTTCCACCGTGGAAGGGTTTGTTTTATTGGATGCATATATTGACCTGTGGGCCGTTGTTTGGGGTGGTGGGAGGATGGGATCGTTGTTATTGTTAAGGGGATTGATTTTGTATTTGTTACCATTTACCGTCTGTTGGTGGGGTGTACATTTTGAAGGAAAATGTGAAAATGGAGAATAAAAATATTTTTTTTTAAATTGTAATCTGAGGCTATGGGCGCGATTTAATCAAAACGTTTCTAAATATGGTAGCGAGTGAGAACTGCCGTGAGCTTCCCAACCCTGGAGGTCCTGGATGCTTCTTACCTGGGAAGTGTGCACACATGTATATGATCTTCATGTGGTGGTCGCACATGGGCTGGATGTTCAGGGAGTAGAACTCCTTCCTGTTGATGTAAGGCCCTACCAGACAGCTCGGTGAGCGCAAGGCGACATGCCTGCCACCTATCAGCCCCTGGACCTGGGGCATCCCGTCGATGGCAGAGAATCCTGCTGCCCTGACATCTTGTTGGGCCTGGTCCATGTCGAAGTTTATATAGTTCGCTGCCCATGAAAACAGGGCATCCGTGACTTCATGGATGCACTTCCTGGCTGTAAGTTGTGAGTTGCCACACAAGTCCCCACTCAAGCCCTGCCTGGAATGATCCTGAGGGATAGAAGTTCAAGGCGACAGTGACCTTGATGGCCATCGGGAGTGGGTATCCTCCGGCTCCATGTGCTGCCAAGTCAGCAAGGACATGGCACAGGTGGCACAGCGTCCCTTGTTGAGACGGAGTCTCCTGTGGCACATGCTGTCTGTCACCTATTTGAAAGACCAATAACACCTGTACACCTTGGGCCGTCACCGACCTCATCCTCTGGGTCCCTCCCTGGCCTGATGGGAGAGTGTGTCCTCAGGGTGTCCGGCGGAGATCTGCACATGTGCCACTACGGCGAGTCTCTGCTGCCACTGCTGCCTCCTCCAGTGTCTGGCTGCCAGGCCTGCCAGCAGCATCATGAGGGCAGATTCCGCAGTGTCCAAGGTATCGTCCATTGCGTGTAATATCTGTAAGGAATTGGGAGAGGGCGAGAGCCTGGCAACCAGTGGTGTCCTCCTCCCGGGGCCCCCCATTCCCCCATTGCTACCCCCTCCCCATTCATCCATTGTTACCCCCTCCCCAATCCCCCATTGCCCCCCTCCCCCATTCCCCAAATGGTCTCCCCCCTACCCCTAATCCCATGCCATCCGACTCGCCCTGTCCACGCACCTCCGGCCTCAGCGGGAGCCCCTGCCCAACGGACCCCACATCCTGTACCCCAGACATCCACACCTAACATTACCTGGACTAGGAACTGGTCCCCTCCTCGGGTGTACATGCCTACACTCTGGTGACAGAAATGTCCCTGGTGCTGGGGCCAGCCCCTGGGTGCTCGTATGTTGGCCGCTTAGTCCGTGGTGTTGCTTCCTGCAAAATTCATGCACAGTGTCCAGGCATCATGGTCTGATTGGGATGCTAGGCAATTACTCGCACATACTACATGGCACACCTACCCACAGAAATCCATTTGGGAGGTGTGAAGTGCTCACTTAACTATGATTGCCAATTCCCAATTGGCAACAACCTTCAGCCACACAGCCAGAGGACTCCACGGTCAGTGGGAGTCATGGGTAATCGGCGGGGCAGGCGACTGGGGCTGGGGAATGGGAACACACAATCCAGGGGACGGCTATCTTCCATAGCCCCCCTCCCCCAACCGAGGCCATGAGCGGCCACCGCCACCACTCGCAAATGACGGCTCACCCACCCCCTTCGGAGAACTGGGGCAGAAACCCAGTGTCCCGGGCTAATTGCCCGGGAGCGAAGATGCCTACTCACCTCCTCCAGTCCCTGCAGCAGCATTTTTAAAAAGGAGTACTGATCGGCACCTGCGTGACCACTTGCTGGGGAGGCCGTTAGATAGGTGGTCGCTCTGGTTAATTGTATGCCGATTGTGTTTAAGTGATGATTATTGGTTTGTTGCCATGCCACAGCGGGATCGTGATTTAGCCAAAGGGGGCTTGCCGGTTAGATTGCAAACCGATCGCCGCATGGTGCGGTTCGCGATTTTGGACTCTCCTGCGATCTAACGGCTTTGTCACGCTCTCGCTTAAAGGCAATGCGGCCATTAAAGTGCACCCGATGCCTCCTTGTTTTAGATGCTACAGCCCAGGGAAGAGCCACTCAGCCCATCCAGCCCATCCAGCCCTCTAAAATGTTACACGCTCCAATGGCATCACCTCTCAGATAAATGTAGTGCTCTGTTGCATCGTCAGGGTGACAGATGATTTTCAATACTTCAAATTTTAGTTAATCAAGCGTGCCTCCAACTGCATGTCCAAAATGTTGCTCTTGGTTTGGAGTTCTGTTTCTCGAGACCCAGGACTGATATGTTTTTAAAAAAAGTTAAATATGAGAGTTTGAGGGCGTCACGTGGCACAGTGGTTAGCACTAGGACTACAGCGCTGAGGATCCGGGTTTGAATCCCGGCCCTGGGTTACTGCCATGTGGAGTTTGCACATTCTCCCCATGTCTTCATGGGTTTCACCCCCATAGCCCAAAAAGATGTGCGTGTTAGGTGGATTGGCCACGCTAAATTGCCCCTTAATTGGAAAAATAATAATTGGGCACTCTAAATTTGTAAAAAACAAATATAAGAGGTTGGATGAAGTTTCTCCCTCTCTAGATGAATAGTCTGTTAGGAATTAGCAATATCTTTAGGCCAGAATGATTATTTTTAGATGACGATAGCAATACTTCGTCCGAAAAGGGGGACATGGAGAGATGAGTGGGGGAACAACAGAACAGGTACATAACACAGCCAACCAGTGCACAAAACTGTGTGGTGCTTTCCATTTAACCTTCCTTAATTAAGAGGACTGCTGACGTCCGTGAGTTCATTTGTGTCTGGAAGTAGAATAGAAGTTAATTTAGTGAACAACACCATGGGCGCGATTCTCCTGAGTTACGAAAACTTGGGAAGCTGGCGTCAAAAACGGGCGCGTTTGACGCCAGGCTCCGCCCCCCCGACCGGGAACCGATTCATCTCCCCGGTCGGGGCTAGTATCGCGCGGCCGTGAACCCCGGCATCGCGGGCTTAACGAATTTCGTTAAGCCCGCTAGCCAGAGTTAGCGACGGCTGACGTGTCAGATGAAGTCAGCCGCGCATGCGCGGATTGGACGACTCCAACCCGTGTATGCGCGGATGACGTCATCGCGCTTGTGCGTGAAACCCGCGCATGCGCGGGCCGTTATGCCCCGCAGAAGCCCCGCGGATGGATCCATCGGTGCGGCGGAGGGAGAAAGAGTGCGCGGGGTAAGTACCCGCTGCCCCCGATCGGTGCCCACCGATCGCGGGCTCATGGCACCCTTGGAGCCATGGTTCCCGAGAACAGGACTTTACGGCCATTTTTACGAACGGTCAGAGCAGGTGTGTTTTACGCTTGTAAAAACGGCCGTAAAGGCCTTGGAAATCGGCCCATCGGCCAGGAGAGAAGGAGTGTCGGGAGGCGGGCGTGGGGGGGGGGGGGGGGGGGGGGGGGGGAGAATAGCGGGAGGGCGTCGGACCAGCGTGTCCGTAAAAATTTACGCCGCCCGCTATTCTCTGAATTTTCGTGAGAGCGGAGAATTGCGCCCCATGGTTCAACAGTTTAATGAAAAATGAGAACAGCTGAAATGAATGGACACTATAAACAACTTGTTTACAGTCCTTAGGAACAGCTTTCGAGACAGAAAAAATAGAATAGATACATATGATAAAACTTTCATGATTTAGTTTGATGCCAGAGGTGGGATGTGACCAGGAGTATTAAATCGGTTAGGAGGAAAGTTTGAGATGCAGTGAGGAAAAGATGAGGTAAGAGGTTAATGGCATTGAAGGCCGAATTGTCAACCCAATGATTCGATATAGGCCGGGAGTTTTCAGCCCCTCCCCCCCGGTGTGCTTTCCGGCAGCAGAAGTGGCTCACCATTGGTCGGTGACGGGATCTTACAGGTCCTGCTGATGTCTACGCCGTTTTTCGTGGCTCACTTGTCACCCCATTGGGAAATCTGTCAGCAGGAAGGGGCACAAAGCCCCACTCAATGATTCGACATTTTGAAATGAAGAAAATTATGCAAGGGTTATTGGCAGGTGACCAAAAGGTCACCCTCATCTGCCACACAAGGATGTCGGCAAGCGCGATTACAAGTCGACCGAGTTTGGAGTTGATGCATGTTGACGTTCTTGCTTCTGAGCAGAGTGCCTCGTAACAAGCAGTCAAGGTGGCATGGAAAAGGCAGAGCACTGAAATAACACAATGTTTATAAACATCAAGCTTTGATTGACTGCTCTTGGACCACTTCAAATAGAGTTAAGTGCTGTCAATTTCTAGCTGACCATTTCAAAATCACTCAACCGTGAAGAGATGCGATTGGAAAGCACTTAATCAGGGAGCACTGGGGGGGTGGGGGGGGGGGGGGGGTTCTTTATTTAGCGGGCCTCTAGTGGGGGTCTCTAATTCAGGGGGTCTCTGGGGGGGAGGTGGGTTGGGTTACCCATGTACTGGGGTGAAGAGGAGGAACCAGAAAATCCAGGGGTGAGGGGCTGAATTGCGCTGCGGGGGAGTGGGGGGCGGGGGGCGCTGAACTGCGATGCGGGGGTGGGAGGGTGGGGGGCGCTGAACTGCGATGCGGGGGTGGGAGGGTGTGGGGCGCTGAACTGCGATGCGGGGGTGGGAGGGTGGGGGGCGCTGAACTGCGATGCGGGGGTGGGAGGGTGGGGGGCGCTGAACTGCGATGCGGGGGTGGGAGGGTGGGGGGCGCTGAACTGCGATGCGGGGGTGGGAGGGTGGGGGGCGCTGAACTGTGATGCGGGGGTGGGAGGGTGGCCAACTGCAGGGCCTCGTTATCGGGCTGCCCAGTCAAAATGGCTGCCGCTAACAATCATTGCCATTCATAAATTTGCAAGCCAAAGGATTGGGAATCGCTTCCTGATTTCAGGTGCAATTCAGCTCCGAAGGGAGAACATTGGGCTACATTCACAGTTTGGGAGACTGGGAGCAGGATTATCCGGTCCTCGTGTATCTCAGCCGCTCTCTGTTCGCTGGTGACAGGATTCTATCTTCCCGCCGCTTGTCAATGGGCTTTTCCATTGTAACCACCCCGCACCACCGTGAAACCTGCTGCCGTGAGTGCGTTGCTGGTCGGAAAATTGAATGGCAACAACTGGAGAATTGCGGCCTATGTTTCTCCCGTAGGAGGTGAATTGTAACTATCCTTTGCCATGCTGTCCGGGCATCCTGGTGTGCCTGGACCACATTGAAGTTCTGCCCAGGCGCATAGGACATGCGTCACAGCACGGTGTACCCATGTGCGTATGTCTGTAAGATCCCAGATAGGTCCTCGCTCAGCTCCTGGAAACACCAGAGGTGTAACATTTCAGGGCGATTATTATCTTGACGGCTACCAGAAGGGAGTAACCTTCTCCATAACCCCACGGTGTCAGCTGCACCACTTGTGTGTCACTGGTGAGATCTCTGTCCTGAGAGGGGCAGTGTGTTGGGGGTGGGGGGGTGCCAAAGGCCATAGTGCGTGTGTCCTTTGTTGGAGATGAGCTCGGCTATTCACCTTCTTCTACAGTCCCCAGAGCGATGTCGCACAGTCCCTGTGCTCTATGGCCACCAGCATGGAGACCCTGGTTGATAGGAGAGCGGGCCTCCAGGATTGGCAGCGCCAGGTGACGGCAGAGCCCCGAAGCTTGCTCCAGCTGCACCCCCATCCCAAGGAGTAGCCCAGGACCACCGGGCACCCGGAGGGAGGAGGAGGCGTTGGGGCCCATGCCGGTGACTCCTGAAGGGGAGACCCCAGAACATCTCAGCACTCCTGAATTCCCCCACCTGTTCCTGGTGCATCTGATGGGCAACAGGCAGAATGGGGTGGTACCACACCAGCTGTGATATCCAAAAGACAGTCGGGCCCATCCAGGCCCGGTCGCTCCAGAGTACAGCTGTCAAGGGGAACCAATGTCACAGGGCTGGGGTCGCAGCAGACCACTTCCACTCCTGATATGCCACCTGGGGGACTGCCTAGATGGTATGTTAGTGCCGTAAGGTCAGAAAGGTTAACTTTAGTTAAGTTCGCACAGGTGCAGCACATAGGTTAGCGATTGGGAACACTGAAGGGGTTGCAGGTGCCGGAGGGGTGAGGAGGGGGGACTTGGGTGCAGGGAGGGTGCACAGGGGAGGGGGTGATTAGATGGGGTGGATGTGGTTTGGGATGGGACGGTGGTGATTAGAGTGGCCCATACATAGTGGCCCTGGCGCACATGCAGTGCGGCCTCCAGTGGCTGCCCTGGCCCTATTCCCTGCCCATCCTGGTCCTCCTCCTCATCCTCCTCGTTGGATGAGGCCTGGCATTCTTTCTCCTCCTCCAGCACATCGCCCCTCTGCGGCACAATGTGAAGGACGCAGCAGGTCATCACGATGTGGAAGACCCTCCTAGCACTATATTGGAGGGGCCCTCCAGATCAGTCTGGGCACCTGAACCTCATAACATCTGCCAGGGCTGCAGCGGCTGGGCAGATGCCAACTTTTCCTAGTTGGATACCAAAATCCATTCTCTGTAGGGGGTGAAAGGCAGACGTGTTATTTCTTTTTAAATTTAGAGTACCCAATTATATTTTTTCTAATTAAGTGGCAATATAGCATGGCCAATCCACCTATCCTGCACTTCTTTGGGTTGTGGGATGAGGCCTACGTAGCCATGGGGAGAATGTGCAAACTCCAATTGAATAGTGACCCAGAACTGGGATCGAACCAAGGTATTCGGCACAGTGAGAAGACAGACATGTTAGCATGGCGATTACCCACCTGCCCAACCAGGTCCAATGGGCTACACAGTGACTCTATCCTGCACTGAAGCCCCTGTCCCCGCATGTCCGCCTCCCCCCTCATCCCAACTCTCAGCCGTTCCCCAGACACTTTGCCTTCTGCACTGCACCTCTGGCCCTATTGGTGCCCAGCACCAGGGGGGCCTCTGATCCCGGCACCCATCCCTGTTGGCAGGGTTACTGGTGCTGGCACTACCCATGCCAGTGGTGTGCTCTGCGGCCTCTGTCCTGCGTCCTCCCGTGGGGCCTACTGTGGGCATCCTCCTTGTGTGGGCCGCTTGCTACCCTGCCAATAGGGTAGCGCTTGGTTGTGGATGGGGGACAGCCTTTGGGGGGGTTGGGCACCATATGGCCACTGGGAGGTCAATGGGGTGCGCTGCAAGATGGCTGTCTTGCAAGCGCAGCAATGGTGGTCCTTGCCTGGACACTCCAGTCCCGGGGTCACCCCGACCCCATGCACCATCTCTTGGCCACCCCCCTGCTACTCTCCCCGGCCCTGGCAGGTACCCACTTGCCAGGGGAAGGACTGGCAGTCCATGGCTGTGCCTTTGGAAATATGTCCTACCACCTCTCTCTCCCTCAACAGCCATGAACCTGTTTCCTGATTTTAAATACCACAAGTGAACCTCGCCATTTGTATTTCTTCCTAGTGGAGGCAGTGCATCGCAGGAGGCCTGGAGAATGCCGGGCCGAGCTCGTTAATGATATTACTGAACAATTTGCATGCCCACGCCAGCATCTGGAGTGCGGCATGGAATGCATTCACACGCTGTCGAAGCAGCAGAGCATGGAAGTCCATGCAGAACGGCGCCGGCCTCGGTTTTCGGCTGACACGCGATTCTTGGTCCGATCGTGCTTCGCGGCACTGGTGTTGCTGGACGAAGGTCCCGCCCAATAGTTATGGATCATTGGTGGAAAATTGCATGATTAAAAATTCCACAATGAATTGCAGGTAAGAACAGTGTTCACAAAATATAACAAATAACTAACGTTGAATATGAATAAAAGCCAAATGAAATGAGGCCAGTCATATTGCTCAATCCACAAATTACAGAGGTAACTGAGTTTGCGGAAAGAATGTCAGCTTTTTCCTTTTTCTCCAGCATATTTGAAGACCACCCATCATTTAGAATGCTCCACGTGGCATTTAATGGAGCAACAGGTTTCAAATGCCAATGGTTCTGACAGAAGCAGAGATCTGTCCTTCAAATTATAATATTTTGAAGTATATGTTTCTTTATGGCTTTGGCTATATATAGGCCAGTGCAGTTGTTTTGGTCTAGTTAGTGTTAAAACAGAAGCTGCTTTTCCCTGTTAGTAAATTACTAGAGCCAGGGAAGGGGCAGGATACAGACCAGGGCTGTTTGATTTGTAGTTAAAACAAAATGTCGAAACCTTGTCCATGGATTCATCTGATCGTGCCTCACCAAAACATGTGTTATGGGCCAGGGTTTAGAGAACCCCAAAGTGTATTATGGAGTTCCCCTGACCAACAACTTTTAATAGATTGTGGTATGGGGAGCACACGGCCCACTCTACAGGTGCGGCACAGCAGAAACGGAAAAGTATTTTTTTAAGCAAAACAATGTTAATTCTATGAACTCAAGTTAACCTTTTTAAAAACATACAGTGAACAACTTAGTAACCATTAATTAATATACAACCCCCAAAGACTACAACACTAAGTAATCCTTAATAACTTCCCAAACAACATCCAGACCAAAGAAACACATTTTAACAGAAGCACATTAGGTTTACATTCACTGCTGAGAACATTTATAATTCTGAATTCACCAAAAGATCAAGAGACAGTCTATTCATGACAGAGAGATCAACAGTACACCTGCTCTCTGGCTTCAGCTCCAACACTGAAACTAAAACTAAAACACACCCTGCAGTCTGCTCAAAAACGAAAGTAAAAAGCTGACAGAGAGCCCAGCTCCACCCATACTCTGACATCACTGACAATACCCATTTCTTAAAGGTACATTTCTTAAATACCCATTTGTTAAAGGTACTCTCACACGACACACCTGCATTGGAAATGCAAGTATTGGATAAGGATGAATATTTGTTATCAAGTGACTTTAAGCACAGAATAACACATCATAACTTTGAACTTGATTGACAAATAATGCACCTAAATATATCAGACTTTTTGACAGATCTCAATTTCAGTTTTGGTTGTGTCTTGGCAATGTACAGAATAACATTGCATTACACATTGATAACTACCATTTCAGCAAGTTGACAGAAGTCATAATGTACTATTGGTGGGACTAAGACATGTGCTGGAAAATAAATGTTCAGACTATGTGGACTCATTCGTATTTTTCTGTATATATTCGAACCAAAAATATATATTTTTATCTTCTGTGTCATCCCAATTCTTACATACATTTAGCCTGTAGTTTAAGGCAGCACAGTAGCAGAGTGGTTAGCACAATTGCTTCACAGTTCCAGGGTCGCAGGTTCGATTCGCGGCTTAGGTCACTGTGTGTGCGGAGTCTGCACGCTCTCCCTGTGTCAGTGTAGGTTTCCTCCAGGTGCTCCGGTTTCCTCCCACAGTCCAAAGATGTGCAGGTTAGGTGGATTGACCATGATAAATTGCCCTCAGTGTTCAAAAAGGATGGGTTGGGTGGAGTTACGGGGAGGGTGATGTTGTGGGCTTTAGTAATCTGCCCTTTCCAAGTGTTGGCGCAGACTCGATGGGCCGAATGGCCTCCTGCTCTGTAAATTTTGTAACCTAATGAACATTTTTTTGAAACATATTTTTATTCTCACATTTTCTTCAGAATTTACACCCCACCAACAAACAGTAAACGTAACAAATACAATGACAATCCCCTTCTTAACAACAATGATCCCATCCTCCCATCACCCCCCCAAACAACGGCCCACCTGACAATATACATATCAAATAAGACAAAACCTCCCAAGGAGTAAAAAAGGAAAAAAGAAAAAAGAATCAGGAATCGCCTATGCTCACCATTGACATATATAGTCCACCCCACACCCAACCCCCTAATATTCAACGGCATCCAATCCCCGAGCGAGTACCGTGAATGGCACCCATGAATTGTAGACACCCCCCCCCCACCCCCCCAACCCACCGTCCCCCAGACTTCTTCCCTCCACTTCCTCTTGTGAACTCCTCCCCCAAATGTCGGTTCCTTCCCCCAACTTTTCACCCCGGCTCGACTCACCGAAACCTGTTCTACCAGGTTTCGATAGCCGCAGCCCCACCTCACTCCCGTTCTCTGGCCGGCTTAAACCCCCAGCGTGGAGGCCCTGCCCGGGTCCCCTTCCCCCTTGCCCGGTCCCAGAAAAACCAAGAAATCCCCTTTAGCACACAACCCCGCATACACATTCAAACCCCAAAGAACAATCATTGCAAATGAAAGTCCCAACTCGTCCCTTGTCCAAATATACAGCTTCGACTCATTTAGTACATACACCAACACGCAGTGAAAAAATAAAGTTACATGAGGCTACATCGGTACACGGCCTGCTCTCAGTCCCATTTCTCAATTCTGCCACAGTCCTTCTGCCTTCGCAAACTCCTCCGCCGCTTCTGCCGTACCAAAATAAAAGTCCTAGGATTTGTAGGTCACCCTCAACTTAGTTGGGTATACTATTCCGCATTGCACCTTGCTGATGTACAGTACCTTCTTCACCCGGCTGAAGGCAGCCCGTCTCCTCGCCAGCTCCACCGTAAAGTCCTGGTATATGCGTATACCAGCTCTAGCCCACTGCACCACCGCTTCTGCTTTGCCCAGCACAGGACCTTCTCCTTCACGCAGTACCTACGGACACACAGTTACTGCTCTTGGCGGCTCACTCGACTTTGGTATAGGCCTCCACGATCGATGAGCCCGATCCAGTTTGTATCGAGAGCGATCGTCCCCTTCCCACAATAGCTCTGCTAACATCGTGGCAAAATACTCTGTCGGCCTTGGGCCTTCCACCCCTTTGGGCAGACCCACAATCCTCAGGTTCTGCCAGCTGGATCTGTTTTCCAGGTCTTCCATTTTGGCTTGCCACCCTTGTTGGTCTCTATCACCCTCCGCAACTCCTTCCCCATCGAGGTGAGTTGATCACTGTGCTGTGATAATGCCTCTTCCACTTCCTCAATGTCTCACCTTGCTCCCGCACCTCCGCCGCTGCACTTGATACCGCCGCCCTCAACGGGGGCAATCGCCTCCTCCACCAACACTTTCAATACCGCCCCCATCTCCTTCTTCATCGCTGCCATGTGCTTTGTGAACTATTTTCCAAGTTCTACAGCCATCACCTTGGCCATTTCTTCTGCTGTGAGCAATGCGGCCTCTCCTGGTGCCCCAGCCTCCGCTTTCCTTCCAGTTCCTGTGCTGACTATTCCACTCATTGGCGGATTTTCCTTAACCCTCTTTTTTACGGCCGTTTTTGCCCCAAACTTGGACATTTCCACACCCTGTGCCTTCTTACAGCTTTTTCAGCCTCCGTTGCCCCTGGGACCAGGCATTAAAACCCCAAAATTTCTATTCCCGAATGGGAGCCCTCCAGTGTGGGGCTTCCTCCCGGCTGCCGTCACCAGAAATCTGTAACCTAAATAATACTGTTTGATTATGGAATATTTTCGTGTCTGCACAACTCCCGATACCAACTACCTTGGTAAAAGGGTGTTTGTTAGTCCTATTCATAGGGCTCATGAGGGTCTCATCGAATATACAAGCCCATGTAATGCTGTAATGTGTTTCATTACGGATATTAAGAAAAGGATTTGTGAGGAAAGTCTGCGCTGGTTCAGTGGTGTTAAGATTATAAAGATAGAAGACTGAAACAGGTGAATTAAGTATCCCATGATTATCTGCTCCCTGTTCATGAGAGTGATTGCACTCAAGATAAGTTGAATGGGGTTTGCTGATCTTTTCATCATATTCTAGGGAGTTCCTCCTTGCATTACTAAGGAGAAGCAATACCTTTGGCATATAGAACATAGAACACAGAACAGTACAGCAAAGAACAGGCCATTCGGCCTTCGATGTTGTGCCGAGCATTGTCCGAAACCAAGATCAAGCTATCCCACTCCCATGTGCTCCATGTGCCTATCCAATAACCGCTTGAAAGTTCCTAAACTGTCCGACTCCACTATCACAGCAGGCAGTCCATTCCACACCCTAACCACTCTCTGAGTAAAGAAACTACCTCGGACATCCCTCCTATATCTCCCACCCTGAATCTTATAGTTATGCCCCCTTGTAACAGCTACATCCACCCGAGGAAATAGTCTCTGAACGTCCACTCTATCTATCCCCCTCATCATCTTATAAACCTCTATTAAGTCGTCTCTCATCCTCCTCCGCTCCAAAGAGAAAAGCCCTAGCTACCTAAACCTTTCCTCATAAGACCTATCCTGGAAACCAGGCAGCATCCTGGTAAATCTCCTTTGCACCCTTTCCAATGCCTCCACATCCTTCCTGTAATGAGGTGACCAGAACTGCACACAATGCTCCAAATGTGGTCTCACCAGGGTCATGTATAGTTGCAGCATAACCCCGCGGCACTTAAACTCAAGCCCCTGTTAATAAACGCTAACACACTATAAGCCTTCTTCACGGCTCTATCCACTTGAGTGGCAACCTTCAGAGATCTGTGGACATGAACCCCAAGATCTCTCTGTTCCTCCACATTCCTCAGAACCCTGCCGTTGACCCTGCAATCCGCATTCAAACTTTTTCTACTAAAATGAATCACCTCGCACTTATCAGGGTTAAACTCCATCTGCCATTTTTTCAGCCCAGCTCTGCATCCTATCAATGTCTCGTTATCATAATAATAATAGCTTATTGTCACGAGTAGGCTTCAATGAAGTTACTGTGAAAAGCCCCTAGTCGCCACATTCCGGCGCCTGTTCGGGGAGGCTGGTATGGGAACTGAACCTGCGCTACTGGCCTTGTTCTGCCTTACAAGCCAGCTGTTTAGCCCACTGTGCTAAACCCACCCCTAATATACCAGCATATACCAAAATGGTTCAAATTTTGTGCAGACTAACGTGGTAAGTGAATACGGCAGAAGGACGGAAAATGCCTTTGAAAGTTTATAGGGAGCCAACCTAGTATCACAAAGCTGGTTGTTTAATCTGAAAAGACATGAACAAGATAAGCTTAATTTAAATAGGCAATATCCTCCGTTTCTGTCGCTCCATCAGGATTAAGATACAGATTTATTGTGCAGATAATCCACACAATCCAATGACATATTGTTGGCAGCAAACAAATTTGCGTTCATATAGTCCCTTATAAATTGCCTCCAAAATGTCACAATGAATTGCTTTGAAGTGCAGTGCCTATTTTAATATGGCTGTCATTTTGCACGTGGCATGATCCCATGAACAATAATAAGCAATCTGCCAAACTAATCTGTTTGATGGTATTAGTTTAGGGAAGAATGCTGCCCAGTACACTCAAAATATTTGCCCTGATTTCAATCAGAGAATTTTTAACAATTACTGAACCACCAAAACAGGACAGGACCTCAGTATAGCATCTCTTGCTATCGAAATACTTTGCGTTAAATTTCAAGATTTTTTAGGCAGCTTAATTTAGGAGGAATTGCGTGCAGTATATATTAAGATATGGTAATTAAATTAAATTCAACTGAATTTAGCATCTGACAATATGGATTAGGGCTCAACACATAAGGAAATAAACTTGTCAACGTATCTGCCGAGGATATTATTTCTCTTACCTACTGCAGAGGTTTTAGACAATGAAACTCATTAACACATCTCACAGAAGATTCGGAGTGGTACGCTGGTGATCTGAGCAAAACGTGCTTCCATGAAAACTGCAACCTAAGGAGATAACGGCTGGTTTAGTTGGCAGCAATGCTGGCCAACTCTTAAGCATAGAGAACTCAGCATCAAAAGAATGCCAGACACACACGGAGACAAACTTTCAATAGCTCACAAAATAATTGAGAGGCAGAGAGTGAGGGTTTAAAGGCAATGTAGAAGTGTCATAAAAATGATGCAATTAATCTACTGATAAGGGATATGTAGTGTGTGTTGTTACTTTCTACATTATGAAGAGTGTTACAAGATAGCTTAGAACTAGAATTTGAATATTATTCTGCACGTTTTTATAAATGGATATTATTTGTTTTTTTTAAAAATCACCTTGTTAATTCAGAGTTAGTTTTTCCTCACTCACGTGCTCAGCAGGGTATTTCTTCTAAGAGTACAGAATCTTGGCGTTTTTGGCAAAGCCGGCATTTATTGCCCAGTCCTGGTGGTCCTTGAGATGGTGAAGGTGAGCTTTCTTCTTAAAGGCGGCTGTCAGTGTGGGAAACGTATTCTCACAATATTATTTAGTAAAGTTGTAGGGCTTTGATCCAGGGCAATGGAGGAATGATAATTTATGCTGCAGTTGAGATGATACGAAACATGCTGGGGACCTTGGAGATGATGTCTCCTGTTGCTCCGCCCTTTGAGGTTGTGGAGGTCACGAGTTTGGCAAGTACTGTTGAAGAAATTTGGGCAAGTACATTCTGTGGATAGGACATTATGCAGCTACTGTGCACTGGTAACTGAGGTAGTGGCTGTTGGAGTTCTTTCATAAAAGGTTCGTGAAGAGCAACTATGAGATAGAACAAATGAATGGAATAGCATATGCAAGTTTACAATATCCGATAACTACAGAGCAAGAGGTTACCAGTATGACAAGATATTGGGCAGCAGCTGAGCTATGGAGTTGGCTACTGGAGATTCTGGGAATAGCGAATGTGAAAAAATATCCAGTTGCATGTTTGGAACGCTGGCATATGAACTGACATAATGCCATTGCATGGTATAGCATGTGTGTGGCATTTATGAAGTTTTACAGTCCCAAAGTGATAATTGTCAATGTCTAATGCAGTTCGTATCCTCCTCCCCATGTTGAATTGCAGCTCACGTTGATTTGTCATGCATTGCTGTGCTTTTATGCAAAATGTTATGCATCAAAAAATCTTTAAAAACTAGCTGGATATGATTTCAGCTGGTAACACTCGAGGAGGGTGACAGTAAGAGACAAAACTTTCCAAAAAAGCAGTAATAGCTTCGCAGTTAAAGCACTCGTCCACAATATTAATTCAAGGTGAAAAAAATAATTACTCTGACAATCTTCTTTTGTCTGGTCTTTCATCTGTTCTCATTCTGATGGTTGTCTGCTCGATGAAAAATCTTTCCCCACTGTTTGTTATTCTCCACTGCCCTCACTACCTATCCCACAGAGAGGTTTATGTAACAATCTTTTTTTCATACCCATTAACTAATGTCGTTATTAAAGCTTGTCAATGACACATCGTTGAAACATATCAAATCCTCAGGGAGTTTGACAAGGTAAATTCTCGGAGGCTGTTTCCCATTGTCTGCTGGATGTAACCAGGAGTCATAGGACGAGATCTCCCAACTGTTCACGCCAGCAGAATCTTCCGGTCCAGCCGGCAGTGCACCACCGCCATGGGTTTCTCTTTAGCCAGGGGTGGATTTAATGGGAAATCCCATTGACAGCGGCAAACCGCTTCTCACCTCCAAGAAACACGCCGCAGGAAGGCCGGAGAACCGCTCGTAGTATCAGGACAGGAGGCGCAATTTACCAGCTTCTTCACGCCCGATTTGGTGATGTGAAGAGGCCATTGAATCGTGTGAGAGGCCTCTCGGAAGATTCGCGATGCTGGAGACATCTCGCGAGATTCAACCAAACCTCACAGGACGTCACGATCTGGAACTTGCACTCGCCGGGCGAGATCCAGGTGTGCATATTTACATGAGCACTTACGCTCACTTAAATATGCCTGCGCCGGATTGTCCTAGCACCCGGGGCCTAACAGCCACCCATTGGAGATCTCGTCAGGGCACTGTTTAGCACTGGTTTCCATAAACATGGATCAGGTACAATGGCAACTGGTGAGATGTCCCAGGCCATTAGAGGCCCCCGGGTGGTTGGGCATTTGGCATGATGGCACCCTGGCACTCCCGCTGGCACCCGGGGATCGTAGAACTTCCATCCTGGCAGATTGGCACTGCAACCCGGGCAATCTGGCAGTGCCACCTTGGCATTGCCAGGGTTCCCAGGTGGCACTGTCTGGCTGGCAGGAGCACTGCCAGAGTGCCAGGTTGGCAGTGTCTTGTTGCCATGTTGCCCATGCCAGGGATAAGGCCCAGGATGCCTTGCCCAGGTGGGGTGAAGGGGGGGTTCATGTTGGGTGCAATGTTGGGGGGAGAGGGGAGGTTTCCGGTGGTCGTTGTGGGGTCGCGGAGAGCAGTAGAAAGATCGGGGCTGCCTTTAAAAATGGCGCCCGGATCCGCAAGTCATCTTCCTGCTCAGCTCGTCAGAGCAGGAAATGATGTAAGTGCTTCCCCATGGGGCATTCCTCGCTGAGACCAAAAAACCCCTCAAAGTGTTGTTGCATATCGGGGTCTATACGATGCTGCAGGAGCCAGGAAACATCCTGATAATCGCGTCCAATGCCGCCCAAGGAGTCAGCCATTTTGGACTGTGATGAAGAGAAATGTTGTTACACAGAGTTGTGAATCTTTGAAGTGTTTGCCCCAGAGATTTCTGGATACTGCCTCTCAACCGTGATTCAAATTGGAACCCTACACCATCACCCACCCACTGCCACTCTACCCCCTCTTACCATTTACCCTGCTCCTCACCCAACTGCCATCCTACCTCCACATCAACGCAGCTGCCACCCTATTCCCTCACCCAGGAACCTTACTTACTCACTGTAGCTCCTCAAAGTTACGGCAGCTAATGGTGTAAAAAACGGGAGTGGCCTGGTTTCTCCCCACAATCCTGCACTGTGAAGGAAGACCCTCCAGAACAGGTACACACCACAATTCGAAGGAGGCCCAGTTGGAAAGTCCAGGTGGGATTTTGCATAGTTCCATTGGAAATAAAGTAAGTAAATAAGAGCGGATTGGTAAATTAACGATGATTGCCACTTCTTGGATTTGGCCTAACTGCCCTATATTGCTTCAGGAGATAGAGATAAGGGTGCAAAAAATTTCTAAGTGTCATTTTGGCACTTGGTGTTTCCTGCCGGCTTTTTGGGTGAGACCCAGATGGGTATTCTTTTTTTAAAATAAATTTGGAGTACCTAATTATTATTTTTTTCCCAATTAAGTGGCAATTTACAATGGCCAATTGTCATTTAAGAGTACCTTTAAGAAATGGGTGTTTATTACTGCAGTGATGTCAGAAAGTGGGTGGAGCTGGGCTGTCTGTCAGCGTTTTACTTTCGTTTTAGGCTGTTTGCTGCAGGGTGTGTTTTAGTTTCTTTTTCAGAGCTGGATTGCTGCAGTCACAGCCAGAAGGTGTATTAGAGTCTCTCTCTGTAATATAAAGAATGTAAATCGATCCTTTGGTGATTTAAAACTAATAATTGCTCTCAGTAGTGACTTTAACCTGATGTGCTTCTGTTGAAAGGTTTTGTTTTAAGTCTTCTGGATGTTAAAAGACAGCTTACGGATTACATAGTATTGTATTCTTTGGGAGTTGTATTTGAATTAATGGTTGCTAAGATATTCACTGTATGTTTTAAAAAGGTTAACTTGAGTTCATAGAATAAACATTGCTTTGCTTTAAAAAATACTTTTCCATTTCTGACATACCACACCTGTAGAGTGGGCCGTGTGCTCCCCATACCACAATCTAGTAAAAGTTGTGGGTCAGGTGAACTCCATGATACACTTTGAGGTTCCCTAAACCCTGGCCCATAACACAATTCATCTATCCTGCATATCTGTGAGCTGTGGGGGTGAGACCAATGCAGACACGGGGAGAATGTGCAAACGTTCACACGGACAGTGACCCGCGGCTGGAATCGAACCCGGGTCCGAGGTGCCGTGAGGCAGCAGTGCTAACCACTGCACCACCAGATGGGTATTCATCCACACTTTGGGCTTTGGGGACTTTCTCCCCGGCCGAGCCCACACTTTGATACATAGATACATAGAGCAGAAGGAGGTCTTTTAGCCCTTCGAGCCTGCTACGCCATTCATCACGGTCGTGGCTGATCATCCAACTCAATAGCCTAATCCTGCTTTCTCCCCATAGCCTTTGATCCCATTCTCCCAAGTGCTATATCCAGCCGCCTCTTGAATATATTCAAAGTTTTAGCATCAACTACTTCCTGTGGTAATGAATGCCACAGGCTCACCACTCTTTGTGTGAAGAAATGTCTCCTTATCTCTGCCCGAAATGGTTTACCCTGAATCCTCAGACTGTGATCCCTGGTTCTGGACAGACTCATCATTGGTAACATCTACCCTGCATCTACCCTGTCTAGTCCTGTTAGAATTTTATAAGTCTCTATGAGATCCCCCCTTATTCTTCTGAACTCCAGCGAAAACAATCCCAACCCAGCCAATCTCTCCTTATATGACAGTCCCGTCATCCCTGGAATCAGTCTGGTAAACCTTCGCTGCACTCCCTGAAGAGCAAGAACATCCTTCCTCAGAGAAAGAGACCAAAACTGCACACTATACTCCAGGTGTGGCCTCACCAAGGCCCTGTACAATTGTAGCAACACATCCCTGCTTCTATACTCGAAACCTCTTGCAGTGAAGGGCAACATACCATGAGCCTTCTTTACCGCCTGCTGCACCTGCATGCTCACCTTCAGTGAATGTGGGGGGTGGGGGGGGTTAGAATTTCTTTCAGCAGTGGGGAGCTGCTGGCTGCTCAGAGATCGGGTTGTCATTTCGAAAGGGTGCCCCGATCTCTAAGTGCACTTGAAGACCCCCCCATACCTCCACCCATGGGCAATGCCACCCCCACAAGTGGCTATGGGGTCACTTAGGGCTCACCTTTTCAGGCACGCCCACCTCTTTTTTTGCCTCCCCCTTTCAGGAGACCATACCCCTCCATACTTTTTGACACCCCTTCATACCACCCTTTATCCCCACCCGCACATTTCATCCCCACTCACCCCCATTTCATGGGCATGTTCCTGAACCATGACACGACTGACCTGGCACCCTGTCAGTGCCCCCAACAGCTTGGCCACAGTGGCACTGCCAGACTGTCCAGGTGGCAGTGCCAAGGTCCGCAGGTGCCAGCAGGAGTGCTCTATGCCCAACTTCCTGGGGGTCTCCAGTGGCCCTGGAGACCCCCCCCAGGTGCCATTGTGACTGGTCCACGTGTATGTGCACCAGTACTAAATGGCGCGCTGGCGAGGTCTCCCAGGCATGGCCCGTGAAGCCTTGACCCTGAATGAATCCGGCAAATGTATATTTAAATGAGTCTAATGGCTCATTTAAATATGCATATCTTGTCTTGCTTGGCGAGAGCAAGATCCAGATCACTACATCTAACAAGACTCTGTTAAATCTCGTGAGACGTTTCGAGCGTCGCGAATTTCATGATATTCAACCGCCTCGTCCCGGCACAAGTCGGGCACAAAGAGGACGAAGAGCTGGAATGACATCCCTGGTGGGGGGAGATGGGGGGGGGGGGGGCACGGACGACAGACGGACGGACAAATGGATTGGGGGGGGGGGGGGGGTGGGGTAGGAACGTATCTGTCAAGAAGTAGCTACCTGTCCATAATAGAGAAACGGGCCGGGATTCTCCGATCCCGCGGCCAAGTTCTGATGCCGGCACCAAAGCGGGACGAGTGACTCCAGCATCACAGGGCCTCCAAGCCCAGGCATTCACCCCTTCCTATGGGGCTAGTATGGCACTAGAGTGGCGGCCGCTGCTCCAGTGCTCGAAAGCCGGCACTCCACAGCCGGCGTGGGTCCTCGCATGTGCACCACGGCTGGCGCGGGTCCACGCATGCGCGTGGGATGCCGTCTCTGCGCCAGCCCCACGGCAATATGGCAGAGCCCTACAAGTGCCTGGTGCGGAGGAACATAGACCCCACGGAATTAGCCCACTCACAAATCGGTGGGCCCCGATTGCGAGCCTGGCCACCGTGGACCCCCCCCCCCCCCCCTGGAGTCAGATCCCCCCCCCCCCCCCCCCTCCACCAGGACGGCCCCTGCAGAACCATACGTAACCCACGCCGGCGGGACTCGGCCAAATACGGCGGGCACTCGGCCCGTCGAGACATGGAGAACCGGCGTGGCGGCGACCGACGGGCGCAATTGGCACCAATTCTCCGGTCGCCGGAGAATCGGCGACCCGGCGTTGGAGTGGCGTGGCGCGATTCTTGCGGCCCCCAGGCGATTCTCTGACCCGG
The DNA here is from genome assembly GCF_902713615.1 of Scyliorhinus canicula. Taxonomy (NCBI): domain Eukaryota; kingdom Metazoa; phylum Chordata; class Chondrichthyes; order Carcharhiniformes; family Scyliorhinidae; genus Scyliorhinus; species Scyliorhinus canicula. The sequence goes on from NC_052164.1 coordinate 28,282,205, forward strand.
CGCAGGATTGGAAAATCCCGGCCACGGTCTGTACAAAGAGTGAGGCTGTACAAGGAGGTGCTTACTGCTGGAGATCATGATCTGAACAACAAGCTTCAGGGATAGTCTTCAAACAGAAATTCTCTCCTTATGCCGATGAAGTTAATGACAGTACCAAATTCAATGCCATTGGTAGCTTCCAAGTAGACAGCTACAGGGATGAGCTGCTATTCAGTTCACTGGTCTGTTAAACAGGTAGCTGAGGTGCTGTTTGATCATGCCTCAAAATACATCAACAGTGACAAAGCTGAGATGAAGGAAGTCTGGAATTTCGCACTCTGCAGCTGACTTATTGTCAACAACGGTTACAAATGTTAATTGCTCTTAAGCCACTTCAGAAGTACGAACACAAGTGTCAGAAATAGATCAGGGCTGATCATATTTCTGATGTCAACACCAACAATAAAATGGTGAAAGATTGTTCCCAATGCTCTTTTAGAAGAAGAACCTTGGTACTAGTAAACTGAGAAATGTACAACTGCTTTTTCTTTAAACTGCTCTGAGAACCAAGAGTGAAAATCATAGCCAGGCCCAGGAGAACCAATGTAATGCCCACTTACATTCAGTTATGACAACGTACAGAAACATTGAATACTATCGTACGATCTGATGTATCATTTCTATGACAGGGAAGGAAGGTTGTGATGTGTTATGATAGCGGTGGCACTACACAAAATGTCAAATATTCCCAAAGCAAGAATAATACTGTTATAAATAGAATACCGCACATAACAGAATGTTAGAAGTTATAATCCACAAAAGTAATGGTTGAGCATTTCAACAACATAAAGTTCTTGAAATTCACCAAATGCAGGTGGTGTTTATCAAAGCAGTTTTACTCCATTTTTGCAGGTTCTGCACTTTTTATTTCCTGGCAATAGGTCACTCAGCAGATAACATAAAGTATCACAGCCTCCCATATCTGAATTGCATGACTTTTTACTGAAATGCTATTTGAATGGTGGTGCTAATTGCCACTGCCCATCACAGAGGAAGTGCACAGGCTGTGTATGTATTATGCGTGGCATGGTGGCACAGAGGTTAGTGTAGCTGCCTCACGGTGCCAGGGACCTGGGTTTGATTCCGGCCTTGGGTGACTGTGTGGACTTTGCACAACCTCCTCAAGTCTGCGTGGTTTTCCTTCCCGTCCTCTAGTTTCCTCCCACAGTCCAAAGATGTGTAAGTTAGGTGGATTGGCCATACCAAATTGGCCCTTAATGCCCAAAGATGTGCAGGGTAGGTGGATTGGCCATACCAAATTGCCCCTTAGTGTCCAAAGATGTTCAGGTTAGGTGAATTAACAATGCTCAAAGCGTGGGCCTAGGCAGAGTGCTCTTCAGAGGGTTGAATGGGCTGACTGGCCTCTTTTGCACTATAAGAATTCTATGGATTCTCGTCCTGCTGTCGACCTATTTACTTGTTGATTTGTGATAACTTCACTCTGTCACATTTGAGATATAGCTTTATCAATGATTTACTCAGCCTCTGTCATCTCCTTTTATCCTACAATACAATCATAGTACATTTTGCCACTCAAAGTAAGTTACCTACATTGGCATGAAAAATGTATAGAGTGTGATACACAAGATGTCACAATATTTTTTTAAATTCAGTTATGGGATGTGGGTGGTGTCATAATATACACACAAGTATATGATGGTGCACAGAGAGGCAGTGATTGACACACAGGATGACCAATGAACACACAGAACACAGCAGCCAATCACCAGACAGGACACGACCACTATAAAGCCAGAGGGCACTAGTTTTCTCGCTCTCTTGGGATCCAGCCTCTGAGACAGTCAGAGCCCGTGAGCTACAACTAGAACATACACCATGTGGTAGTCAGTTAGTCTGGTCAGGTTAGCCTCAGGTCTCCAGCAACTCAGCAGAGTGTCAACCCACAGTTAAAGTATGTATGATAGTTAAGGGTTCAAGAAAATCGAGTTGCATTTCTTCAAGTGTTGGAAGCCTGTCTCTCTCACTGCTGCAGTAAATGCAGTCCTCGCAGACCCAACACATCAGGTGGCACTGGCTAGGCCGGAATTTATTGCCCATCTCTAGTTGCCCTTGAGAAGCTGGTGGTGAGCTGCCTTCTTGAACCACTGCAGCCCCTGAGATGTAGGTACACCCACACTGCTGTTCGGGAGGGATTTCCAGGATTTCAAAAGGTGCCCAAAGATGCGCAGGTTAGCTGGATTAGCCATGATCAATGCACGAGTTACGGGAATAGGGCAGGAGAGTGGGCCGAGGTAGAGTGCTCCTTCGGAGGGTCGGTACAGACTCGATGGCCCAAATGGCCTCCATCTGCACTATAGGGATTCTATGGATGCTATGTTGAACTGGATGACTGGGCCTTTCATGTCACTGTGAACTCTTAACATATTTCAGGGAGTCTGTCACTTTTGCACATGGTGAAAACACCGATGTAGTTGAGTCGTCAAAGGATCCAAGATTGCCAATTCCTCTACTGCTGTTTTTGCCCTTTTAAAGGCCCCATCTGCATTTTTCTCCAGATAGGAGGGTGTGTGGATGGTCTGGACTGCAGATATCTCCAGAAACACTCCTAAAGCCACGACATGATAGAAGAGACAGATTTAACCTGAAGGAGGTAAGTAGGTTTTCCAGTGTCCCCTTTCCATACATATCAAATTTAAGAAATATTTATATAGGAACCTTTGAATTAACGTTCATGATGTGAAACCCAATTCAGTAAACAACATAAATTCTGCTGCTCAAGTTCTTTTGATGTGCATTAAAAGTTTCAGCTTTTCAAGGTAGATTGCAAACTTACAGCTAGTCTTCTATCTTGGTTAGAAGTAGTTATACCCAAGTAAAATTGAACTGCATGATTGGATTTGTGGTGTTATATGGTGTGCTGCATTGAAAATGAAGCTTGATTGCAGTGGGAAGTAAGTATAGGTTACACTTTGTGGTGATATGATTTGCATACCTGTTTGCCATTGGGGCAGAACACCGGCTTACCATTGGCCCTGGTCGGTCATGTGCCTCTCGACCGATTGGTCGAGAGGCTGAGTTAACCACGCCTCCTTGCCGAGGTATAAATAGTCAAACGCCCGGCGGTCGTCCATTTTATTGTAGACAACCGCAGTGCTAAGTTCTAGTTTATTAAAGCCTAACTTTTGTAAAGCAACTCGTCTCTAGTGTAATTGATGGCGCATCACACTTACAGGTATTATATTTTACAAAGACAGTGGGCTGGATTCTCTGATTGTGAGGCCATGTCCTCATGCCGGTGTGGGAATGGTGGCATTTTACACCCGAACATTTGGAGCAAAACAGCCAACAATCCTGTGTGTGAAGCTGGGGGGTAGCATCCGGCTCTAGCTGCCTATATGGCATGGGGAATTGCCGGGTCTGTGGCCGCACATGGACATGGCGGTGGCCTGCAGCGGCCGCGCCGTGCAACATGGTGCTGGCCGCTCGTGGATCCGGCCTGCAAAATAGTGCCCCCTCCTTTGGCCGGCTCGCAATTCCCGGACCACCCCCTAACAGTGCCCCCAGTCCCTGATAAAGTCCCCCATGCCTGCGGATTGGTCCTCCTCCGACTGTGACGGTGCTGGACTAAGTCCGCAGCCGCCACACCGAGGTCCAGATGGATGACATCATGAGAGATCCTCGCCATCGGGAATTTAACTGGTCGGGGGAGGAGCATCGGGGGATGGGCCTCAGGCAATGTCCCGATGCCGTCAGTACTGCACGCGGCGTGCTCTCCAAGTACACTGCTTTGGAGGGGGTAGAGCATCTCGAAAGCGCGCCGCCCCCGATCTGATCGTGAACAGGGATTCTCCGGCCGATCGCCTAATGTGATTTCGCCGTTGGTGACCGGAGAACCCCACCCAGTATTCCTCGTTTCTGAATGGGCTAATTTCTTTTAAAGTCTGAGAGTTGACTGGTAGCGGATTAACCTGAAGGTAACCACACCTCAGGCGAGGGGCAAGGTTGAGAAGGTAGGGTCTTCATTAATAACCTCAGACGGCACAGGAATTGAACCCATGCTGTTGGATCATGCACAGGCGTCCAACCAACTGAGCTAACCGACTCCGGTAAATTCAATGCGCACTCAGTGAGCCTAAAATCTTTTCAGCGTGTTCCATGAGTTTGAGAGGTTCAGTAATAATTCTTGTTTGGACCCATCCTCAGAAAATTATTTCAGTTTTTTTGAGCAACTTAGTAAAGAAACCAAACGACATGGACTTCTGCTGATTTCTGATTGGTTCGACAAAAGTAACAGATCGAGATGACTAAGTGGTGGAAATCTGCAACAATGCTGAAAATGTGCAAAAGACCGATCAACAGAAAATGATATTTTGGAACTTGTTTACAACTTTGCTGGGAATATTTAGCATGACTAAAGCTTGATGAACGCATTTGTGATGTTGCTACATGTAGGAGCAGAATTAATTCTTCCGCCCACGTCAATACTCCCTTTATTCAGGGTTGGTATTGGACAATACAAAAGAGACAAATTGTCGGAAGAAAACTTAACAGCAGAAGTGCAAGGTAAAAGCTTGTATGATAAAAGGCAGCAGTGACATCAGAGGATATCAGTGATTGTGGCAGAAAATGGACAATTTTACATAGTTGGATACCTGAAAGTGATTATAAGGCTGTAATCTAATTGAGGGGTTCAAATGATATCATCAAACCATGAGAGAGAAGTTTGAGTAGTTTATAACTGTTATCTGAAACCCAGCATTAGATGTCAGCCTTGAAATCTGTCCTGGGTATTTGTGTTTTTTAATAATATATATTGTTTGAATTGTACATGTGTGTGGGTGCCTGTGTGGGGGGTAGTATTCTGTCATTGTACAGCTGGCTGTACTGATGCTCACAGCGTGCTTCATTTTCTGGTGATGATTTTTACCAAAGCCCTTTAACTATTTGTGAAGTCAGTCCGAAAGCTTTAGCAAAAGTTAATCTGCAGTTAACTAGCATTCATGCATATAACTAACTAAATGTGTATTAGTATAGCAAACTCAGCACTCCGTGAATCATTCAAGCAAGTTCTCTGTTTAAAACAATGGCAAAATGGTCAACTGTATTACAATTGTAGAGATATTTACATGTTTGTAAATATCTTCGGTCCCCCAGACACGTGTTTCTGAGCAGCGTGCGTTTCACTGCCGACGAGTTTCCCTTTTCCCACCGCTTGTCAATGGGATTTTCCATTGAAGCCACCCAATGTCGTTGAAAATAATAACGTTTATCACAAGGGGGCTACCCATATAAAAGGACAGGGCAGGACTTCCGGTGGCGCGATGACGTAGGAAGCCACACATTTGGGAGCTCCCGTTTTAACGGACTTTTTGGCTCTTTTTAGAGCCCAAAACGGAAATTTTTCAATGTCTCCCGGTGGGAGAAGGTGTGCTGATCGACGTTCCCCGCAGTCCATGACTCGAACTCGGAGTGGAAAGGGGGAAAAAACGGCAGCAGCTCCCCAGAAAAACGGGGGAAGGAATCCAAGATGGCGGCCGGTAGAGCTCCAGAGGAGTGGAAGCAGTGGGCCCAGGAGCAGCAAGCTGCTCTCCTGCGCTGTTTTGCAGATTTCAAGGCTGAGGTACTGAGCTCTCTGCAGGAAACGAACAGATGGCACTCGGAGATTCAGACAACCCAGGGTGCTGCCATCAAGGAGTTGCAGACGCAATCCACTGAACGAGAGGAGGAGGCCGGGATCCTCATGAGTAAGGTGGAGGGGCACGAGGCACTCCACAAGAAGTGGCAGGAACACTTCGAGGAGCATGATCACCGCATGAGGCGGAAAAATCTGTGGATCTTGGGCCTTGCGGAGGGGCTGGAGGGGTCGGACCTGACAACCTACATGGCTACAATGCTGAACTCGCTAGTGGGGGCCGGGTCTTTCCATCTGCCCTTGGAGCTGGAGGGAGCACATAGAGTACTGGCCAGGAGGCCGAAGGAGAATGAACCCCCGCGTGCGGTGCTGGTGAGGTTCCACCGGTTCAGTGATCGGGAGTGTGTGCTGCGCTGGGCTAAGAAGGTGAAGAGCAGCAATTGGGAGAATGGGGTAGTACGGATCTACCAGGATTGGAGTGCGGAGATGGCTAAGCGGCGGTCCGGATTTAATCGGACGAAAGAGGTACTTTACAGGAAAAAGATAAAGTTCGGAATGTTGCAGCCCGCGCGCCTGTGGGTAACTTATTCGGACCAGCATTATTATTTCGATTCCCCGGAGGAGGCGTGGGCCTTCGTGCGGATGGAGAAACTGGACTTGAACTAGGGGTTGGGGTTGCGGGGTCGGTTGTAATACTTTATTGCTGGATTCTGCTGTTGCTGTTTTCTCTTTTTTTTTGTACTTTTGCAATTTTGATATGGTTATTTATGGGGGTGTTGTTCTGTTATGTTTTTTTTGCTGTGGGGCATTGTTTGAGTTTTGTATCTTGCGGGGAGGGTTGGGGGGGTTTGTTGTATTCTATGTCGGGTTGGGGGTATGGAGTGGGGCTGGTATTTGGGCGCTGCGTCAGAAGGGTGTGGTGGGGCAGTGCGAAAGCGTGGACTTTCCTCTGGTTTCCCGCGCTGCGGGGCTGGGGGTTGGAGACGATGATGGGGGGAGGCGGGGCCTTAACTGGTTCTTCCCCGCGCTGGAGCGGTGCCTGAAGGAGGGATAGATTGGGGGATGATCCCACTTTGGGAGGGGTCGGGTTATTGGCGGGAGTTTCCGGGGTCAGCAGAAGTTAGCTGACCCACGGAAGTACAATGGAGGACGGTTCGCGGCTAGGAGGGTTCCTAGCCTGGGGGGAAGGGAGGGGGGAAAGGGGAATACCGGGTTGCTGCTGGTAGGGTCAGGAAGGAGCTGGTGGGGGCTGGGCAGACAGAGGTGAGGTGTTGTCGCTGTGGGGACTGGGTCGGGCAGGGGGTGCTGGCCTGGGGCGGGCAGTCGACGGGCTATGGCTAGTCGACGGGGGAGGGGGGCGGGATGCCCTCTGATTTGGTTGGTCACCTGGAATGCGAGAGGATTGAATGGGCCGGTGAAGCGGTCAAGGGTACTTGCTCATCTGAAGGGGTTAAAGGCAGATGTGGCAATGCTTCAGGAGACCCACCTGAAGGTGGCGGACCAGGTCCGTCTGAGGAAGGGATGGGTGGGGCAGGTTTTCCACTCTGGGTTGGATGTGAAGAACCGGGGAGTGGTGATTCTGGTGGGGAAAAATGTGTCGTTTGAGGCATCGGAGGTGGTGCGGATAAGTGGGGTAGGTATGTTATGGTTAGGGGCAGGCTACAAGGAGAGAAGGTGGTACTTGCTAGTGTGTATGCCCCAAATTGGGACGACGCGGGCTTTATGAGGCGCATGTTGGGACGGGTCCCGGATCTGGAGGCGGGAGGTCTGATCATGGGGGGGGGACTTCAATACGGTGTTGGATCCTTCACTGGATCGGTCCAGCTCTAGGACGGGTAAGAGGCCGGCGGCGGCCAAGGTACTGAGAGGGTTTATGGACCAGACGGGTGGGGTGGATCCATGGAGGATTGTGAGGCCGAGGGCACGGGAGTACTCTTTCTTCTCCCACATACATAGGGTCTACTCTCGGATAGACTTCTTCGTGGTGAGTAGGGGACTGATTCCAAGAGTGGAGGAGGCCGAGTATTCGACCATTGCAATCTCCGACCACGCTCCGCATTGGATAGAGTTGGAGATGGGGGAGGTGCGGGACCAGCGCCCGTTGTGGCGGTTGGATGTGGGGTTGTTGGCGGAGGAGGTGTGTAGGAGGGTCCGGGCAAGTATTGAGGGGTACCTCGAGGTGGTTCGGGGGAGGTTCAGGTGGGGGTGGTCTGGGAAGCCCTGAAGGCAGTGATTCGTGGGGAGCTGATATCCATCCGGGCACACAGGGAGAGGAGCGAGAGGAGTGAGAGGGATAGACTGGTGGGAAAGATGCTGGAGGTGGACAGGAGGTACGCAGAGGCACCAGAGGAGGGACTGTTGGGGGAGAGGTGCAGCCTGCAGGCTAAATTTGATTTGCTGACCACTAGAAAGGCGGAGGCACAGTGGAGGAAAGCACAAGGGGCAGTGTACGAACATGGTGAAAAGGCGAGTAGGATGCTGGCTCATCAACTCCGCAAGCGGGATGCGGCTAAGGAAATTGCTGGAGTGAGAGACAAGAGTGGGAATGTGGTGCGGAAGTGGGTAGAGGTGAATGAGGTCTTCAAGGACTTTTACGGGGAACTGTACCGGTCGGAGCCAACGGGGGAGAGGAGGGGAATGGAGAGGTTCCTCGACGGGCTTTCTTTCCCGAAGGTGCAGGAGGAGCAGGTGGAGCGGTTGGGTGCGCTGATTGAGCTGGAGGAGCTAGTTAAGGGGATCGGGCAGATGCAGTCAGGGAAGGTGCCGGGGCCGGATGGGTTCCCGGTGGAATTTTATAAAAATTTTGTGGACCTAGTGGGCGCCTTGCTGGTGCGGACACTTAATGAAGCGTGGGAAGGGGGGACTTTGCCCCCGACGCTGTCGCGGGCGCTGATCTCGTTAATTTTCAAGAGGGACAAGGACCCCCAGCAGTGTGGTTCATACAGGCCCATATCTCTCCTCAACGTAGATGCCAAAGTGCTGGCAAAAATCCTGGCCACCAGGATAGAGGGCTGTGTGCCGAGGGTTGTGCATGAGGACCAGACAGGTTTTGTGAAGGGAAGGCAGCTGAACACGAATGTGCGGAGATTGTTGAATGTCATCATGATGCCGGCGACTGAGGGGGAGGCAGGGATAGTGGTGGCGCTGGATGCGGAGAAGGCCTTCGATAGAGTGGAGTGGGGGTACTTATGGGAGGTGTTGAGGAGGTTTGGATTTGGTGAAGGGTTCATTAGATGGGTAAGGCCGCTATATGAGGCCCCGATGGCGTGCATGGCCACGAATGGGAGGAGGTCGGAGTACTTCCGGCTTTACCGAGGGACCAGGCAGGGTTGCCCCCTGTCCCCCTTGTTGTTTGCACTGGCAATCGAGCCGCTGGCGCTGGTGTTGAGGGATTCAGAGAGGTGGAGAGGTTTGGTGCGAGGTGGGGAGGAACATAGGGTGTCGTTGTATGCCGATGACCTGTTGCTGTATGTGGCGGACCCGGTGGGAGGGATGCCGGGGGTGATGGAGCTGCTAGCTGAGTTTGGGACCTTTTCAGGTTATAAACTAAATTTAGGCAAGAGTGAGGTGTTTGTGGTGCACCCTGGAGACCAGGAGGAAGGAATTGCTAGGCTCCCGCTTAGGCGGGCAGGGGAGAGCTTTAGGTACCTGGGGGTGCAGGTGGCCAGGGACTGGGGGACTCTTCACAAACATAATTTCACCAGACTTGTAGATCAGATGGCGGAGGAGTTCAAGAGGTGGGACATGCTGCCATTGTCGTTGGCGGGGAGGGTGCAGTCCGTCAAAATGACGGTGCTTCCAAGGTTCTTGTTCCTCTTTCAGTGCCTGCTCATCTTTATCCCCAGGGCCTTCTTTAGGAGAGTGACTAGCAGTATCTTGATCTTTGTGTGGGCACATGGGACTCTGAGAGTGAAGAGGGTGTTCCTGGAGCGAGGGAGGGATAGTGGCGGGCTGGCGCTGCCCAACCTTCTGGGGTACTATTGGGCGGCCAATGTGTCAATGGTGCGTAAATGGGTGATGGAGGGGGGAGGGGCGGCGTGGAAAAGAATGGAGATGGCGTCATGTAGAGGTACGAGCCTGGGTGCCATGGTAACGGCGCCATTGCCGCTCTCCCCTAAGAAGTTTACCACGTGCCTGGTGGTGGCGGCGACCCTAAGAATCTGGGGACAGTGGAGACGGCATAGGGGGAAAACAGGGGGCTCGATGGAGGCTCCATTGGGTGGCAATCATCGGTTCATCCCAGGGAACAGGGATGGGGAATTTAGGGGGTGGCAAAGGGTGGGCATCAGTAAATTGAGGGACCTGTTTATTGGCGTGAGGTTTGCGGGTCTGGGGGAACTGGAAGATAAATTTGGGCTTCCCCAAGGGAACATGTTCAGATACTTGCAGGTAAAGGCGTTTGCTGGGCGACAGGTATAGGGATTCCCTTTGCTGCCCTCGCGGGGGACGATGGACAGAGTGCTTTCGGGGGTGTGGGTCGGAGAGGGGAAGGTGTCTGACATCTATAAGGTAATGCAGGAGGTGGAGGAGTCGTCAGTGGAGGAGCTGAAGGCTAAATGGGAGGAGGAACTCGGGGAGCAGATAGAGGACGGAACTTGGGCGGATGCCTTGGAGAGAGTCAACTCTTCCTCCTCATGTGCGAGGCTTAGTCTCATCCAATTTAAGGTGCTGCACCGGGCCCACATGTCCGGGACTAGGATGAGTAGGTTCTTTGGGGGTGAGGACAAGTGCACCAGATGTTCGGGGAGTCCAGCGAACCACGGCCATATGTTCTGGGCATGCCCAGCACTGGAAGAATTCTGGAAGGGGGTGGCGGGGACGGTGTCGAGGGTGGTTGGATCCAGGGTCAAGCCAGGGTGGGGACTCGCGATTTTTGGAGTTGCGGTAGAGCCGGGAGTGCAGGAGGCGAAAGAGGCCGGTGTCCTGGCCTTTGCGTCACTAGTAGCCCGACGAAGGATCTAGCTACAGTGGAAGGATGCGAGGCCCCCAAGTGTGGAGACCTGGATCAGTGACATGGCGGGATTTATAAAATTGGAAAGGGTCAAATTTGCCCTGAGAGGATCAATACAAGGGTTCTATAAACGATGGCAGCCTTTTCTGGACTTCCTGGCTCAAAGATAGGTATCTTGGTCAATAGCAGCAGCAACCCAGGGAGGGTTGGGTGTGGGAGGGGGGGGGGGGTGTAAGGGGGGGGGGGGGGGGGGTGTTCCTTATTGTAGTTTCTATTATGTAACTTAATATTGTGTTAATTTGCGTTGTTGTTAAAATGCTGTGTTGTTCATGGAGGTGGGGCGAATGTTTATGATTGCTAATATTATTGTTATTTTTGGTATTTTATTATGGTTCGTTGTTGTTGTATAAATTCAAAATTTTTCAATAAAAATTATTAAAAAAAAAGAAAATAATAACGTTTACATTGAACAACCTGAACAAGGGGAAGTAGCTTAAGTAAGTGTTATTTAATATGCCAAGTGATAAATTATGAATGTAGATGGGGTTCTATGTTGGTCTTTGACTCGAATGATAATGAATAGCACATAAAGCTAACTCAGGAAGACATTCCCAAATGTAATTCAGCCATACCTCCATATGCAACATAATCCCAACAAATGAAAGATTTTTAAATATAGGTTGGAATGTATTTCAAAGGTTTTTTGAATAAATTTAGAGTACCCAATTCATTTTTTTCCAATTAGGGGGCAATTTAGCATGGCCAATGCACCTACCCTGTACATCTTTGGGCTGTGGGGGCGAAACCCACGCAAACACGGGGAGAATGTGCAAACTCCACACGGACAGTGACCCAGAGATGGGATCGAACTTGGGACCTAGGCGCCGTGAGACAGCAGTGATAACCACTGTGTTGCCCTATGTATTTCAAAGTTAAGACACATTTCAATAACATAAATAACATAAAGAAATCATTTGAATTTCTTGCAAACGCTTCATGTCAACTTTACCTTTTAATTTTAATGCACTCTAACTTTGTTATTTTCCATACATTTTCTTCTTTATAAATTCTCCCACCCACATACACACAGTACTCCCTAACCAAGCCAACTCGAGTTGCCTCTCAATTGACATAGACTCAATCATAGATATTGAGATCTAAATGCGTCTTTGCATGCATTACTCCATTCTCCCTTCCTTCTCAATCTTTTTTTTGTGTTCAACTAGCTCCCCTACTCAGATAGCGAACAACTGCCCTTTCAAATTCCCAACCTTTCTGCCTCTGCCCTTCCATTTGCTATATTTCTCTAGCTATTAATCTGCTCACCCACTCATTTGCTGCTGCCTTTGATGCCCAGTAAAACCCTTACTCTCTCACCCTTGTTGTTCCCCCATCTTTTATACCTCAAGCTTGAATTTGAGTGATTATGGCACACAATTGGTTTAGCCATCCATCGCTAGGTTTGACGGGGCCACATCAAGCATGATCAGGCTTTGCAAATAAATATGAACTTTTTGGCCATTTATGTAAAACAAATCTAGTTTACTGCAAGGGGGGTGGGGGAGAGGCAGTGGTGGAGGGGTATTGTCACTGGACTAGTAATCCACCATGGAAAACGGTGAAGTTTGAATTCAATAGAAATCTGGAATTAAAGGTCTAACGATGACCAGGAAACCATTGCCGATTGTCATAAAAACCCATCTGGGCACTAATGTCCTTCAGGGAAGGATTATACGGTCTGCCCTAAATGTGACTGCAGGCCCACAGCAATGTGGTTGACTCTTAAATGCCCCCTGAGAAAGCCTAAAAAGCCACTCAGTTCAATGCTGGCCCTACCAGTGACACCCACATCTCATGAATGAATAAAAAAAAACAGCAAGAATAACATCAAACAGAACAAAGAGGCAAGAGAAGGATCATTGGTTCCATTGAACTACTTTTCAACTAATTTATTCAATTACCGGACTAAGTGTGGAAGGCGCCCTATGTTAAAAGATGGCTGCTGATGGAGACGCCCCCTCATCACTTCCTGCCTGAGACCTGAACACAATTATTTTTGGGCTACAGCCATTCCCAAGAACTCAGGCTAGCCACCTGACCCATGGATGAAGATCAGGACAATAATGTTTTATGTCAATAATTGGCCACCTGAAGGTCTGAATTGGGGCAAGGGCAGGAGAACTGGCTCAGGTCTTTCCCATCCTGGAATGAAATTACAGAGAGGGCCAGCGTGGGTGGGAACTCAACAGAAAGCCCATCTGAGGAACTTCATGCTCACCCCCACCTACAAACTTGCCAGCAGGGAGCTTAAAATTCTACCTTTAGAATTTTTAATTGACAGAACTTTATTTTGTCTAATTTCTGTGTAGGTCCTGAGGCTTGCCCATTCCCGGTACTGGGTGAGTTGGCATGGTGGGTGTAAGGGGAAAGGATGGTGGGTGGAGGTCATGGGCTGACATGAAGGTGCACTAAATTGACACAGAGACTACAGGCCATATGTTGGCATGGAGGGTATGAGAGGACATAGGGAATCGGTTGACTCAAGGACAAAAATCCAGACCTTTGTTCAATGTCATATTTTATCCTGTCTCCCAATATAGATCTTTGTAACCTCCAACTCCAGCTCTGCCCTCAAATTCTTTGTGAAGCAATCAATACAGCTGAGGCACTATCAATTACCACAAAGGCGGGAGTAGTGGAATAATCGAGGCTTTATTGAGCGTGGGATGGGGTACGCGTCGAGCTGCGTGTACCGATTAATGGTCTGACTGTAGTCAATGACCATCCTTTGCTTCTCCCCAGTCTTTACTACCACCACTTGAGCTCTCCTGGGGCTATTGCTGGACTCAATGACCCCTTAGCGCAGAAGCCGTTGGACCTCCGACCTGATGAAGGTCCTATCCTGGGCACTGTATCGTCTGCTCCTGGTGGCTATGGGTTTGCAATCTGGGGTGAGGTTCGCAAACAGGGAAGGCGGATCGACCTTAAGGGTCGTGAGGCCGTATACGCTGAGTGGGGGTAGGGGTCCACCGAATTTTCAGATTGAGCTTTGGAGGTGGCACTGGATGTCCAGGCCGAGTAACAGGGCAGCGCAGAGGTGGGGGAGGACGTAGAGCCAGAAGTTGCTAAACTCTACGCCTTGGACAGTGAGGGTCGCGATGCAGTACCCCCGGATTTCCATGAAATGGGATCCGGAGGCCAGGGAGATTTTCTGAGTGACGGGGTGAACCGCGAGGGAGCAGCGCTTTACCGTCGTGGGGTGGATGAAGCTCTGTGCTCCGGAGTCAAAAAGGCAGGTCGTCTTGTGCCCATCAATTTTCACTGTCGTTGTTGCGGTCGCGAGGTTGCGGGGCCGGGGCTGATCCAGGGTGATCGAGGCGAGCTGTGGCAGATGCTGGGAGGTCTCGGGCTGACCAGCGGTGATGGAGGTAGTGGCAGGCAATGAACGGCCAGCTGAGCAGGGATCCTGAGCACCATCCAAAATGGCGCCAAAGATGGCGGCACCCATGGGGCGCTCATGGCGGGTGGCGTCAAAGATGGTGGCGCCCAGGGGCCAAACGTGGCTTGCGAGGAGGAAAATGGCGGCGCCCCTGGGCCGCAAGTGGGGAGTGTACGAACGACGGACCTGGAAACAGCGGCAATCAACCAGGCCTGGCAAACGGAAACAAAGTGTTCCTTCGTCCCACATCCGTTGCAGGTCACGCTCCGTGCCGGGCGGGGCTGCCTGGGGTGTTTGTTCTGTCTGCAAAAATAGCACTTGGGCCCTCCAGGATTGGCTGGCTGCCACACGGCGCAGGCTTGCGGTGAGCTGGAGTTGGCAGCTGGTGGGGCCCACGAGGGTGCCATGCGGTCGGGGGCGTAGGACTGGACGTTACGGGAGGCCACTTTTAATGTGTTAGCGAGCTGCCTAGTTTCCGCAAGATCAAGCGTGCCCCCTTGAAGTAGCCTCCGGTGGACGTACGCAGATCGCATGCCCGTAACGTAAGCGTTGCAAATTAAAAGCTCTGTGTGCTGGACTGCCGAAACTGCCTGGCAGTCACAGTTCCTACCTAGCATGTGCAGGGCACGCCAGAAATTGTCCAGAGACTGTCTCGTGGCCAGGAGGTGCCTGGCGTACACTTGATTAACTGGTCGAACGTAATGTCCTTACAGGAGCTCCATCGCTTCGTAAGTGGGCGCATTCCGGATGAGAGGAAAAATGTCAGGGCTCACCCATGAATAATGAACTTGGAGCTTCTGCGAGTCTGAGGGTTCCTCAGCGGATGTTAGGAGGTAGATACGAAGCAGGCTAGCCAGTGATCAAAAGCAGACATAGAGTTGGCTGCTTGAGGGCTCAGCTGCAGGCAATCAGGCTTGATGTGAAGATCCATCGTTTAAAAAAATCTTTGCTCAATAAATTGATGCACTATCAATTACCACAAAGACGAGAGTAGTGGAATAATCGAGGCTTTATTGAGCAAAGATGTTGTGCCTCCTGTAGCTGGAACCAGAATGGCTGCAGCACCGGCGAGCACACACATTTATATGCCGCCTACTGGATGGAGCCAGAAGGCAGGGATTTACCCATGTACCTCTACTATGCGTGTCTTACATATAATACTGCTGGTGGTGACTACCACAACAGCATTTATTACTTTTAATGGGATCCTACGCTCTACATTTGCTATCTTTCGGGAGAAAATTGGTTTTAATTCTGCTTGAGAAATTCCATTTATTTCTGATAAGAACATCTGTTCATCTTCGACTATTCAAATGGTCCAAATCCATTCAATTTAATTTCCTCCAAAAGTTCAAATCACTGAGCCTTTCTTAATTAGTTAACGCTTTGAGGACCGGAACGATATCAGTCAATTGTCGTTTTTTAAATAAATTTAGAGTACCCAATTATTTTTTCCAATTAAGGGGCAATTTAGCGTGGCCAATCCACCTAGCCTGCACATCTTTTGGGTTGTGGGGGTGAAACCCACGCAGACACGGGGAGAATGTGCAAACTCCACACGGACAGTGACCCAGGGCCGGGATTCGAACCCCGGTCCTCAGCGCCGTAGGCAGCAATGCTAACCACTGTGCCACCGTGCTGCCCCAGTCAATTGTCTTTGAACTCCCTTGAACGTAAGCTATACCAACAGCTTCATATTATACTCACTACTTCCTCACCAAAAGTTAGAAAACCATCACATTCATCAAAATATCTAATTAACTTATATGGCTAATGGGTTAATCAACATTCTAATCTATATTTCTCATGAATAAACAGTAGTGCTTATAAAATTGCAATGACAAAAATGTAAGAATCATGAAAGAAGAAAGAAGGTCATTAGAAGTTTTGATGGATTGTGGCATTTGAAAAAAAAAATCTTTCAATGTAATGTTATTGCTACTTTGAGAGGTGATGTTAGGTAGGTGGATATAGGGGTTATTGTATTTTAAACATTATCCATCCCTGTGACCTGAATTTTTAGCTTGGTGTGTGAGCATGGTCGGCGGGCCTGTAAACGGATGTGGAAGCCGCTCCTGCCTGTGATCGGTTGTCAAACACAATTTCACGCTGGCTGGCCAATTAGCTGCTGGCCAGCATGAAATGCGCACTGAGACAAGGGCGGGTGGTGGGGCAGGAAGAGGTCGGGAACCTGAAACCAGAAAGGTACGGAGCCGGGGGTTGGCCGTCTGCATTTACGACCTCAGGGAGCTTATTTCCATTGACACCGTTTTGGGTCCCTGTTACCAAATTGAAATGCTGCTCCAAAATGTGCAAGGTGTCCAGATCCCATGCCAGACGTCAAGGGATTGCTCTGATCCAGCCTGCCTCCCTGTTTCACATGAATGTTGTGGGTCTTGCTGGAGGCAATAAATGACCGCCGTCAGATCCTACTGTCAAAGGATGGCAAGAGGAGGCCACCGCAGGTCACCAAGAAGGCCTGGACAGAGGTGGTGGCACTGATTAGCCATGACATTGTACACCAAACCTGGATCCATTGCCACTGAAGATTCAATAGCCTTCTTTGCTCTGGTAGTGTGAGGACTGCTTCTAGTTGGAACCTTGGGTAGATGTCTTCATGGGTGGCAGTATATATTGGTGCTTGGTGTGAAGTGCAAAGCACAATGTGGACTATCATGTGCCTTGATAGACCATTGATGGCATGTATGTCAGCGTGATGTTTAACATGACGGGCAAGTGATCCTGCGACCTCGAGGGTGTGGAGGCTCCAACATGGCGGAATTTTAGGGGGCATTAATGGAAGCATTGTTCTCCTACAAGAGAAGCGGAGTTACAATTCATTGGACCAAGGACGGACGGTGGCCGGGGGGGGGGGGGGCAAACCTACTGAGCCTCCGTCATGTGGAGGAGCAGACTTTGGAAATGATCTGCAGGCATGGAGCCAGGTCCATAGGTTGCAGAGAAGCAGGGATGTCAGATGTGGGTAAGAGCCCAATGGAAAGGGAACAGATTGGTGTCGGGTCTCAGAGATGTGGATATGTCATTGTAAGAGAGTGACATGTGAAATGCATTTATTCCCATTGCTCATCCATTCAAAAGTATTTTCTCGGCCAGATGTCATTTGCAATAAGAGAGCAGACTGTGTACACTCAGACTTATCATAGAATCATAGAATTTACAGTGCAGAAGGACGCCATTCAGCCCATTGAGTCTGCACCGGCCCTTGGAAAGAGCACGCTACCCAAGCCCACACCTCCACCCGATCCCCGCAACCCAGTAACCCACCTAACCTTTTTCTTTGGACACTAAGGACAATTTAGCATGGCCAATCCGCCTGACCTGCACATTTTTGGACTGTGGGAGGAAACCGGAGCACCTGGAGGAAATCCACGCAGACACGGGGAGAAAGTGCAACAGACAGTGGCCCAAGCCGGGAATCGAACCTGGGACCTGGAGCTGCGAAGCAACTGTGCTAATCACTGTGCTACTGTGCCCCCCATATTTATTGTGATGCTGATATTTTTGCTTCCTCCTTCAGATGCCTCATCAGGACCTCAAAGGAACAATCAGGACCCCGCCCCCTTGAACCCCGAGGAGAAACATCTGCCAGATACACCAATGTCACATCCTCCCTTTGCACCATGCACCAGCGCAAGTATTGACGGATCGGTGGGCATAAGCATATCAGAGTAGATGGCAGTGCAGAGTGGTGAAGGTACATGACACTCACTTGAGGTGCTGCTGAAGACAGAGAGGCCACAAGGCCCTGGCAGATGGAGGAGTGTTTGGACCAGGACTCCAGCCTGAGTCCGAGGCAAATGACGAGCCTCTGGAATCATCTGAGGCAGATGCTCAATGTCCATCGGGATGTGTGGGTGCATCTGGCAGAATTGCATGAGGACCTGCTTTCCATGGTGTCTATCTTGGAGAGGTCCATGCGGAGCAGTGCGTTGCCCCAAAGCTCAGAAGACACAGCCTCCTCCATAGAGAGAGTGGCAACTCAGATGGAGAGGAGGCTCCAGGAACTCAATCAAGGGTTTCTTGACTTGTGTTCACACCTCCAGCCCACACACTAGCAGTCGGTCACTGCCAACATGAGAGATGGATGAGGCTTCTGTATGTCCATTTCTGGTGAGCAGAGAGGTTCAATCCAATCTTGGTGGACAAACTGCAGGTATCATCTGCGGGTTCCCCTCAGGCTGCCTCCAGTCCAGCTGCCGGCGAGTGGGAAGGGGTGAGGGGTAGCACCAAAACATAGCATTTGTAAATGGAAGTTGAAGTTATTATGATCACATAAGACATTGTCACTGGTGACTTATGTTTCCTTAGGACGTGGGCACTGGTTAGTTTGCATATTTGCCTTCATTGTAAAATTGACTCATTATGTTCAATGACCTTTATGTGTGATTCATGCATTTGATAAGGAAGAGAGCTGGGAGTCGCCGGTGACACAGAAGAAGGGTTGCAAAGTTTATTTCAGAGGTCAAATCTTGACTTTTAAGTGTGACAGGGTTGCTCATCAGGAGAGATCAGCAAAGTGGTGATGCACAATCAATTACACGAGAGTTGGATGCAATCGAGGCTTTATTACACTAAGATGTGTGGCCTCCTACAGCAGCTGGCGAAATGGCTGCTGTATGGGGAGCATACATATTTATACTCCACCTACTGGGCGGAGCCAGCAGGCAGGGAATTACCCCCATACCTGCAGTACAGAGCCTTACCACCTCCATTGACATCCTCTATATACAATATATACATCAGTGGTGACTACCACATTCACCCCTTGTTAAAGAAAATTGAGTCTGGCGGGGGTGGTGGTAAAGTACAAATAATATTACAAATTCAGGCGGTCCAGAGCCTTGATCTGTTGTTGAGAGCGCCGCAGTGCTGGCGGTGACTCCGGCGTCGGTTTGGTTTTCGGTGACTCCGGGAGCATGTCGAAATTCTCTTCATCCCCGGGTGTGAGCAGGGGGAGGATGGATTGTCCTGGAGCGGGTGCTGCGGTGGGGTGTGCCGGCGGAGGGGAGGGTGGGGCCCGGTCGGGTGTGTGTGTGTGTGTGTGTGGAACTAGCTGGTGCCAGGTCCCTGAGTGAGACTGTCTTGGCGGCCGTCGGGGTATGTTACGTAAGCGTACTGCGGGTTGGCGTGAAGTAGCTGTACCCTCTCAACCAACGGGTCCGCCTTGTGGAGTCGAACATGTCTACGGAGGAGAAAAGGTCCAGGAGCTGCCAGCCATGTCGGGAGCGAAACCCCGGAGGTGGACTTCTCGGGAAGACAAAGAGATGTTCATGGGGGGTTTCATTAGTCGCGGTGCACAGGAGCGACCGAGTGGAGTGAAGTGCATCGGGGAGGACCTCCTGCCAGCGGGAGGCCGGGAGGTTTCTGGACCGTAGGGCCAGCTGGATGGCCTTCCAGACCATCCCATTCTCCCGCTCCACCTGCCCATTTCCCCGGGGGTTGTAGCTGGTCGTCCTGCTCGAGGCAATGCCCCTGTTAAGCAGGAACTGGCGCAGTTCATCGCTTATGAATGAGGATCCCCTGTCGCTATGGACATAGGCGGGGAAGCCGAACAGAGCGAAGATGGTGTTGAAGGCTTTGGTGATGGTGGCAGTGGTCATATCCGGGCATGGGATGGCGAAGGGGAATCTGGAATATTCATCGGCCACACTGAGGAAGTACATGTTGCGGTCGGTGGAGGGAAGGGGCCGTTTGAAGTCCACGCAGAGGCGTTCAAAGGGGCGGGAGGCCTTCACCAAGCGCGCACGGTCTGGCCAGTAGAAGTGCGGCTTACACTCTGCGCAGACCTGGCAGTCTCCGGTGATAGCCCTGACCTCCTTGATGGAGTAGGGCAGGTTGCGGGCCTTGATGAAATGGTAAAAACGTGTGACCCCCGGGTGACAGAGGTTGTCGTGCAGAGCCCGGAGTCAGTCCACTTGTGCGCTGGCACATGTACCTTGGGAGAGGGCATCAGGGGGGTCGTTGAGCTTCCCGGGGCGATACAAAATCTCGTAGTTGTCGGTGGAGAGTTGGATCCTCCAGCTCAAGATTTTATCGTTTTTGATCTTACCCCGCTGTGTGTTATTAAACATGAAGGCAACCAACCGTTGGTCAGTGAGAGTGAATCTCCTGCCGGCCAGGTAAAGCCTCCAATGCCGTACAGCTTCAACAATGGCTTGGGCCTCTTTTTCGACGGAGGAATGCCGAATGTCGGAGGCATGTAGGATGCGGGAGAAAAATGCCACGGGCCTGCCTGCCTGGTTGAGGGTGGCGGCCAGAGCGACGTTGGATATATTGCTCTTGATTTGGAAGGGGAGCGTCTCGTCGACCGCGTGCATCGCGGCCTTGGCGATGTCGGCCTTGATACGGTTGAAGGCCTGGTGAGCCTCGGCCGTCAGAGGAAAAACAGTGGATTGAATGAGTGGGTGGGCCTCGTCTGCGTAGTTTGGGACCCACTGGGCGTAATAAGAAAAGAACCCCAGGCATCGTTTGAGGGCTTTGAGGGAGGGGGAGTTCCATGAGGGGGCACATGCGGTCGGGATCGGGCCCCAGAACTCCGTTCTGGACCACATAGCCGAGGATGGCTAAGCTGTTCGTGCTGAACACGCACTTCTCCTTGTTGTAGGTCAGGTTGAGGAGAGCGGCGGTGTGGAGAAATTTGGCAAGGTTGGCGTCATGGTCCTGCTGATTGTGGCCGCAGATGGTGACAAATTGTCCAGGTACGGGAAGGTGGCCCGCAGTCCGTACCGGTCAACCATTCGGTCCACCTCCCATTGGAAGACCGAGACCCCATTGGTGACCGCCAAAGGGAACTCTAAGAAAGTGGTCAAGGCAGCCATCTGCCTCGAAGACACTGTATGGGTGGTCCGCCTTTCGGATGGGGAGCTGGTGGTAGGCAGATTTCAGGTCCACAGTTGAGAAGACCCGGTACTGTGCAATCTGACTGACCATATCAGATCTGCGTGGGAGAGGGTACGCGTCGAGCTGCGTGTACCAATTGATGGTCTGGCTGTAGTCAACGTCCATCCTGTGTTTCTCCCCAGTTTTCACAACTACCACTTGGGCTCTCCAGGGGCTATTGCTGGCCTCGATGATGTCTTCCCGAAGCAGTCGCTGGAATTCAGACCTGATGAAGGTCCTGTCCTGGGTGCTGTACCGTCTGCTCCTGGTGGCGACAGGTTTGCAATCCGGGGTTAGATTTGCAAATAGGGAAGGTGGGTCGACCTTTAGGGTCGCGAGGCCGCACACAGTAAGGGGTGGTAGGGGCCCGCCAAATTTCAGTGTTAGGCTCTGGAGGTTGCACTGGAAGTCCAGGCCGAGTAGCAGGGCAGCGCAGAGTTTGGGAAAAATGTAGATGCGGAAGCTGCTGAACTCCACGCCTTGGACAGTGAGAGTGGCGATGCAATACCCCCGGCTCACCACGGAGTGGGACCCGGAGGCCAGGGAGATTCTCTGGTTAGCGGGGAGCAGCGACTTACCATATTGGGGTGAATGAAGCTCTCGGTGCTCCCGGAGTCCAGCAGGCAGGAGATCTCGTGCCCATCGACCTTCACATTGGTTGAAGCAGTTGCAAGGTTGTGTGGACGAGGCTGGTCAATTGTGACGAGGCGAGACGCGGCTGGTCGTCGGCGGTTGCAGGCGACGAGTGGCCGGGTGAGATGCCCGGGGAGCATGAGTCCTGGGCCGGGTAAAATGGCGGCGCCCACTGACCGCATGTGTCTTAGGAAAAACATGATGGTGGCGCCCGATGGTCCTGGAGGGAACAAGATGGCGGCACCCACGGGCCGCACGCGTCGCGTGTCGAGCAAGGTGGCAGCACCCACTGGCCGCACGCGTCGCGTGTCGAGCAAGGTGGCGGCGCCCACTGGCCGCACGTGGTCTGAGGAGGGGAAGATGGTGGCGTCAACTGGCCGCACGTGGAGGGTGCCGGAACAATAGCGGCGACTGAGCGGGCCTGGCACACCGCAGCAAAGTGTCCCTTCTTGCCACAGGCCTTGTAGAGTGCGCTCCGGGCCGGGCAGCGCTGTCGGGGGTGTTTGGACTGCCCACAAAAGTAACATTTGGGTCCCCCGGGGTTGGTTGGCTGCTGCGCGGCACAGGTGTGGCGTTGGCTGAGTGCGGTCGCTGATGGGGTCCACAAGGGAGCGGCCGTCTGTGGGGTCCACGATGCACGGGGGGGTGGTGCGGGGGGCAGCGCGGTCGGGGGCGTAGGCCTGGATGTTGCGTGAAGCGACCGTGAATGGGAGCACTAACTTTTTGGTTTCCACGAGTTCGAGCGTGGCCCCTTCTAAGAGGCACTGGCGGATGTAATCGGACCCTATGCCCATGATAAATGCATCTCTCATGAGCAGATTCGAGTGTTCCATGGCCGAAACTGCTTGACAGTCACAGTCTCTAACTAGGGGAACCAGAGCACGCCAGAAATCTTCTACTGACTCACCAGGAAGTTGACGACGCGTGGAGAGGAGGTGTTTGACGTAGAGTATGTTAGGCCGCTGAGCATAGTTTTCCTTCAGTAGCGCCATGGCAGGGAACTACCCCCGTACCTGTAGTACAGTGCCTTACCATAAAGCACCTACGTTGACATCCTCTATATATTCAATATATTCATCAGTGGTGACTACCACAAGTGGCTCACAATTTTCATCACCTTGATTCCTTGCTTTCAATCTGTAGCTGAAAGTCCTCTGAATCAAGGCCTCCCCGGTCTCCCTAGCACCCGCTATGGACCCTCACATTGGGATCTTGCTCTTCATCCTGGGAATTCTCATCCTGGGGCTCCTCCGGCCCACCCTCAGACCCAGCACTTGATTCGACATCAGTCGCCTGTGGAGCAGGATTGCTGGCTTCATCCTTGATTGGGTCCAGCTATGAAAGAGCCAGGTTGTTCAGTATGCAACAAACAACAACAATTAGGGAAAACTGTTCAGGAGGATATAGAACTGTTCCCCCTGGACAGTCCAGGCTTGGAACGTCATCTTGAGCAGGCGTATGATCCCCTCAGTTACTGCAATGGTGTAGGAATGAGTGCAATTGTAGCTCTCCTCGGTTTCTGTCCTCCGGTGTCTCAGTGGTGTCATGAGCCATATTTACAATAGGTAACCTTTGTCCCCTCGGAGATGACCATCCAAGCGAGCTGGAGCCATGGAAAGCCTTTGTACCTGGGAGAGACGGAGGATGTAAGCATCATGACAGCTTCCTGGATACCTGGTGAAAACCTGCTGTATCTGACTCATGTGACAATGTGGAAGTTAAGGTAGTGGAAGTCCTTTTTATTGGTGGAAGTACCGGCTTCCCCGCTGGTGCCTTTATATGCACAGGCATGGTGTCAATGGCTCCCCAGATACAGAGAAATCTTGCAATTGCAGCAAAGCCTCTAGCTTGCTTTGCCTGGCTGAACTTATCAGTCTGGAAGTGAATGAAGGGACTGACCATTTGGAGCAGCGCATCAGTGACTAGCTTGACGAGGCTGTGGGCAGCCAAAAAGGAGACACTACATAGATCTCCCACTTATACCTGGAATGAACCAGAGGTGTAAATCTTCAGGACCACTGCCACCTTTAGGTCCACTGGTCTAGGGTAGCCACATACATAGATGGAGGCAATTTCAGGACTGATCATTTCACATAGGAATTGACAGTCTCCCTGCAGCCGTGGAGCTTTCATAGATCATAGATCATAGAATTTACAGTGTAGAAGGAGGCCATTCGGCCCATCGAGTCTGCACCGGCTCCTGGAAAGAGCACCCTACCAAGGTCAACACCTCCACCCTATCCCCATAACCCAGTAACCCCACCCAACACTAAGGGCAATTTTGGACACTAAGGGCAATTTATCATGGCCAATCCACCTAACCTACACATCTTTGGACTGTGGGAGGAAACCGGAGCACCCGGAGGAAATCCACGCACTCACGGGGAAGATGTGCAGACTCCGCACAGACAGTGACCCAAGCCGGAATCGAACCTGGGTCCCTGGAGCTGTGAAGCAATTGGGCTATCCACAATGCTACCGTGCTGCTTTCTTTGACCCTGAACCTCAGACATGTCCAGGTGGCAGGAGCACTGCCTGTAAACTCTGTCTGCTGGATAATGGTGACTTCTCCTCAGCCCTCTTCCTTGCACTTCCTGCACCCTACTGCCTGCATCTATTGGTCCATAGGACCGACACTGGGCCACAGGCCAGAAACAACTGGCCACCTCTCCCTCATAAGGAGGTCCCTTTTGCAGAGTACACAATCCCCATTTCTATGCTGATGTTTCCATAGGTTTCCACACTGGAGGCCTCTGAAAATGCTCACAAAGCACCGAGTTCTCCAACGCAACCCATAAATATCAGAAGTTAACTAAAAACTAGGTCCAAACTAGTCACAGCTAAACTCCTAACTATTCACATCTACATCCGTCTGTGAGCCATTCATCCTACCCTGATTGTAGAATCCGTGAAAAACGTGAAGGCCATCTAGCCAAGTGGCCAGTGTGTTGAGCGTAATAGCACACGGGCCACTCCAAATGATAGTCAATTACGATATAAATACCATTACTTGGCCCTTTTACTGTTGGCGGGTAGGTGCATTTCTGACTTTCGCCCACATGCACTGAACGAAATATCGCAATTCCATTCTTCAAACACACATTACTGGCATCATGTTGAATGCACCTACCCGGACAGAATCTGAATAGTTTTGTGCTGTGAACATAAATTTCCGCAGAAACAGTAGTGGAAACTTCAGACAATTGCAAAAGGAGAAAGTGAAGACTTCTACCCAATGCCAAAGATAATAATGAAAGTTGTAGTGAATGGGCAGCACAGTGGTTAGCACAGTTGCTTCACAGCTCCAGGGTCCCAGGTTCGATTCTCAGCTCGGGTCACTCTCTATGCGGAGTCTGCATGCTCATTTCGAGTCTGCGTGGGTCGGGTGCTCCGGGTTCCTCCTACAGTCCAAAGATGTGCGGGTTAGGTGAATTGGCCATGGTAAATTGCCCTTAGGTTAGGCGGGGTTGCTGGGTTACGGGGATAGGGTGGAGGTGTGGGCTTAAGTCGGGTGCTCTTTCCAAGAACCAGTGCAGACTCAAGAGGCCGAATGGCCTCCTTCTGCACTGTAAATTCTACGATTCTATGATTCTATAATAATTAGGTCCTCTTTGAATGAAAAGAGCGAAAATAAGAGCGAAAAGAACAAATTAATGAAGATTGCAATTCTGAGCCAATCGATTATGTGTTCCTCTTTGAACAAGTGCAGCAATTCATTTAAGGAAACAAGACCATATTTGATTTTTAATATTTGGACTAATTATACCAATTCGGATTTGATCTTTAGATTCTATTTACATATGAAAATGGACCAAATGACCACGACAAAAATATAATTTCTATTCACACATGTTGGAACATATTGGTGCAAAATTGAAAAAGGAATCAAAGAAAATAGTAGGAAAACAAATTAAATATTTCCCTTTTAAATGGAATGGCCCAAAATGGGTGTGTTCGAGAAAAAGCTCCTGCTCCCTGGATTGTACCCAAAGATCTCTGGAGTAAGGGCGCCTAGGCTTGTCTCCTGGGTGGAACTGTAACCACACTGTGCCCAAGGCAGTCTTGTCTGCATTCCATCAACCTGACTGACAGCACAGTAGCCTGCAATTTAGATCTCAAACTTCAGCTAAGTAATAATAACCCTTCGTGGGCCAATGAAAAAAAAAATCAAAGGGATTGGGAGTTTTCCTGCCTTCATTGTACTGTCAGAAAGAGGTTAATGAATGGCCTGGCATCTGTGATCATTGAACATCATTACAAAATTCAGCAGCGGGACGGTGTTGTTAAGCCCACAGCCCCATTTCCATATTCACTGTTTGCAAGTAAAGGGATCCCTTTATTACTTACAGAACCGTACCAAGTGAACACTCAGGGGGTTTTCTAAATGAATTTATCCAACCCACGTATCTAAACCTTTCTACCTGATGGAAGGTTACTGATTTACATTAATTTCAAACATCAGGAAAGAACAACTGTGAATAAAATAAATGAAATGAAATGAAAAATGAAATGAAAATCGCTTATTGTCACGAGTAGGCTTCAATGAAGTTACTGTGAAAAGCCCCTAGTCGCCACATTCCGGCGGCGCCTGTCGCTGTATCAAATACATAATTTGAAAGAAAAATAATTCCTACATTCCCTGACTTTTTTTTCAACAAGTGCAAGGGGAACTCATCGGTTAATAATGGTTTACAGACAAATTACCCGCTCGTGACATCAACAGTACGAACTTAGTCTTGTGGTGCTTGTGGGCTGAAGCATCTGTTGTTACTTTGAAGGATATTAGCAATGTCCTTTAAGATTGTCAAGTAAATTGTTGCTCCTTTGTTATCTGCAGTATATCCTGTTGATTTTATTTGCTGATATGTTACCAACTACAGTATGTAGCTAAAGCAAATGTATGATACCTTCCATTAGAATAAGACTCACTGGTGTAGATCTATATGCAATTGTGTAAAAAGGGTAATCGTGAGTCACCAGTCATTATACATCTCTCCTGGCTTTGACTTGCGCTGATCTACCCTCAATAAGACCAACTCCAATAAATGTAATAATAATTTTTAGAAGTGTTTTTGAAAACTGACCATTGAAAAACATACATACGAGTGTGGTGTTACTAGTTATTGCTATAATTGTGCCCTTACTACAAAGAAGGGGATCATTGACAATCTTGTAAAAATGGTAAATATCTTGTCTTGAAAATCTTTCCAGTTTTCAACTGCACTGTTTTTTTTAAGCTTTCCCCCTTTCTTTTTCCCTTAGTTCTTCCTAACATTTGGTTCTCCCATTAAAATGTCACACCACCATCTTTCCTCCTTCGACGGGGAGGCTGGACCAGTCACTTTCTGTATGGAGATCTTCCACTGCCACCATTAGTGGCACTCTGTGGGTGTTCCATTAAGATGGGTGGCTGAGTGCCTGCCTTTCTCCCCAGGAGATGATTATAGGTTCCAGTCCCAGGATGTCTATCTCTTATGCTTGCTTACTGCTATAATTCTTAACCAGTTTGTCTGATGAAACACCTCACTATGGCAGCAGATTAAGTTTAAAGAAAAACAGAAACGACACACAGAGACAACATGGCAGGAAACCAATAGCAAATGTGGCACCAGGATATATATTATGAGGATAAGAATGAAGGGAAAAGCATAAACAAAGATGAATGAACAACGCAGTACATTAATGCAGTGATGAGTAAGCTGGCCAAAGACCCACAGGTGAGTGAGAGAAAAATGAAGTAGGGAACAAACATCAAGAACAACCAATGTTTTTTTTTTTAACATTACACCTCTGGGATGGTGATCTACCATACCATTCAACTATAATAATAGAATAGGATAGAATTCTGCACTGCAGAAGGAAACCATTCGGTCCATTGTGTCTGCATCGACCCTTCAAAAGACCACTCAACCTAGGTCCAATCATAGAATCACAGAATCATAGAATTTACAGTGCAGAAGGAGGCCATTCAGCCCATCAAGTCTGAACCGGCCCTTACAAATAGCATCCTATTGAAGCCCACGTATCTACCCTATCCCCGTAACCCAGTAACCCCCACTTCACATTTTCTGGACACTGAGGGCAATTTAGCATGGCCAATCCACATAACCCGCACATCTTTGGACTGTGAGAGGAAACCGAAGGACCCAGAGGAAACCCACGCAGATACGTGGTGAACGTGCAGATTCCGCACAGGCAGTGACCCAGCCGGGAATCGAACCTGGGATCCTGGTGCTGTGAAGCAACTGTGCTAACCACTATGCTACCATGCTGCCCAACCCTATCCCTGTAACCCCACCCAACTTTGGGATACTTCGGGGCAATTTAGCATGGCCAATCCCACCTAGCCTGCACATCTTTGGACTGTGTGAGGAAACCGGAGCACCCGGAGGAAATCCACGCGGACAGTAACCCGAGATCAGAATCGCACCCTGGTCCCTCGTGCTAACCACTGTGCCACCCTGCCGCCCATTGTAATATTCATATTACATTCATTAATAATGAGAAGAAAGTGGTCAAAATGAAAACAACTGAAAATTCAACGTAAAATTGAAGAAAAATTGCACAACTTTAATTGGTAGCATGTTCGAAGACAAGATCTAAACAGATAGCATTGTGTGGCAAGAGACAGGTTTGAAACAATTGAGGCAGCTGCATGGATAAGAAAGCAGACACCCAAAACACAGACTAAGTATTATTTAGCTCCCAAGTGAAAGCCTTGAAAGATGAACAAAGCAATTGAACAACATATGCACAAAAGCCAACAATTCTTGGCATGCCTGCTGTAGTGCCTGAATCAGTAGCTTCAATGAGGTAGCCCACGAAATCAACTAGAATTTGGGTGGTTGAACATTGGATTCCAAAATGTAGTTGGATTCAAAAGAAACAGAAATAAATTAAGTGGTATTCACATTTATTTGTTTAACAGGGACAGGAAATGAAAGGTTCTTGGGCAGAAGTGCGAAGAGAAAGTGCACAAATT
The DNA here is from genome assembly GCF_902713615.1 of Scyliorhinus canicula. NCBI lineage: Eukaryota > Metazoa > Chordata > Chondrichthyes > Carcharhiniformes > Scyliorhinidae > Scyliorhinus > Scyliorhinus canicula. The sequence continues at coordinate 28,310,742 of NC_052164.1, forward strand.
TAGAAACAGCAACAATTTAACAAAAAAGGCAAACTTGCATTTGTGCAGCACAGCGTCAGAACATTAAAGTGCTTTTGAAGTGTTGTCACTGTTCAAATGTCGGCAACATGACTGCCAGTTTGAGCACGGCTCAGTCCCACAACCAGCAATGAAATGAAAGACATATTTCAGGTATTGGGATGACATCAGTTCCACTTATTGTTACTGCTATTGTCACTTTCTGTTTAATTACTTCTGCTCGCTAAATCTCAAATTTGCTCAATAGATTCTCATTGCAGTTGAACATTTTTTTAAACTCATAACGTAAATGCTTCAGAAAGGAAAATTTACAGGTAATATAGTAGCTTTGAAGAAGGTAAATGTCCCAAACACTTGAAAGTAAAGAGAAATTTGATCATTGCGATTTAGGGAAATGGGCCCTACAATTTGCAGCAAGATCCCATTAACAGGAATGAGATAAATGATCATATTATAGGTTTTAATGATGATCCTCGAGAGATCAATGTTGGCCAGACCTGCAAGAGAACAAGGAATTTTTTCACATTTAGCCAAGAGGATTGTTGGATCTTGGTTTACCATCGCATCTGAAAAGTATAACATTTCTCACTTTGACATTGAAGCATGAGCCAAGATAGGGAGCGGGATTCTCTCTGCCCATGCCAGGCCGGAGAATCTCCGGACCGGGCGCGAATCGCGCGAGATGCCGCCCCGACACCGGTTCGCCGATTCTCCGGTGAGCAAGAATTGGCGCAATTAGCGCCGGCGCGGCGCCGGTCAGGGGCCGCTCTACCTGGCCCCTCCCGCGGAGATTCTCCGCCCGGGACGGGCCAAGTTGCCACAAATAAAATCCGAGTCCCACCGGCGCCGTCCACGTGTGGTCTTACCCGGCGGGACCTCGACGTGCTTCCTTTCGGGGGTAGCCTGGTTGGGGGGGGGGGGGGTCCACTGTGGCCTGGCCCGTGATCGGGGCCTACCAATCGGTGGGACGGCCTCTCGGGCTGGGGGCCTCTTTTGCTCTGCGCCGGCCCCTGTAACCCTACGTCATGTTACATTGGGGCCGGTGCGGAGAAGAAGCCACTGCGCATGCACACAATCTTGCCAGTCGCAGCGCGTATGTGCAGACCCGCGACGCCCATTTGACACCGGTATCAGCAGCTAGAGCGGCGTGGGTCGCTCCAGTGCTGGGCTGGCCACCTGAAGGCTCAGAATCGCTGGTCCTGGGGGCCTGTAGACACCATCGTAAAACGCGACGCCGTTTACGATGGCGTCAACACTTAGCCTCAGGATCAGAGAACCAGCCCAAGGTTCATAGGATTCTGGAGCAGAACTTGAAATCACAACTGTTTGATTTTGAGGAGAGAATGCCTTCACTAAGCCAAGATTGACATAGTCCTGGTTGTTTTTCATTACACAATTTGTATTTGATACACAAGTATACCGATACAACATCTTGATATAAAACAAAAACAGAAAATGCTGGAAAATCTCAGCAGGCCTGAGAACAGAGCTAACGGTTCGAGTCTGGATGACTTTGACAAAGAGTCGTCCAGATTAAAAATGTTAGCTCTGTTTTATCTCCACAGATGCTGTCAGACCTGCTGAGATTTTTCCGCATTTTCTGTTTGTGTTTCAGAATCTAGCATCCACAGTAATTTGCTTTTATCCCAACGTTTTGATATGTTATGCATGACATTCCAATTCTCTTCCCACACCTTGTGGTGCACTGAGGCAGACGTTTGTCTGTTTCCACAGCTAGTTATTACTGGATCAGGTCGCTAATCTGTCGCCGGAGGCTTATAGCTTGAAGGGCGCCATTGCACATCAAGCGTTGCTGAGGTTCCCCTGCTCTTACTGCCAGCCATTGGCATGACTGGAAGAATTTGCAGATTGATACTTGACCATGTTATGAGCACACCTTCTTTGGCCATGAAATCCTGCGGTGGGATTCAAAGTCGTAGCTTCTGGCTCAAAGGCAGGGATGCTACCCACTGACGCCACAAGAGCTCCCGATGAAATATACAGACAGATTTTAGATCACTTATAACACACTTTTCTATCAAACCAGCTTAAGGCTTTTGTCATGTATACTTATCACCAAATGAGCATAAGCAAATCAGTACATAATTATCGTTTTCGACTCTTAAAAACAATACATTTAAATATTAGGACGTTTTTCTGGAATAATTTTTATAAAACTTTGTGGATAACAAGACCACAATTGCTGACCATCGCTATTGACTTACAAATGCATAGACTGGAAACTGAAATTGCGAACTGTAAGCTATAACAATGTTTACAGAATACAGTGTACAGTTGAACAACAAGGTTCAAAATCTTTTCAAGGTGAATCATTATTTTATATGAAGTCAGCACAGGGTCTGCTATAGCAGTTCAGTCGGAAAGATTACATTGAATAGCTAAATATTAAAATTAGCATTTCCTGATGCCTCTTTATTCAGTACATATCAAAATCTAACACAAGAATTTATTCAGTTGGAAAATTATCATCATGTAAACATGTATAATGAACAAGAATCTTTTATGACATTGCAAACCCGCGTTAATTATACTTGGCAAGTTGGGCCAACAGAAAATATCACATGAAATGCCTAGTGTAGATGCATGTTGAAATAATTTTTCAACATTTGGTAGGACTGAAGCCAAGTTGGCAATAAAGATTGACACAACAATAAACTGCATGTTGCAAATAAAATGATTTTTTTTTATATGTCTTACACTTACAAACTAAGTGGTACAGTAATTTGTTCTTCATTTGCTGTGCACTTCAACAAATTAATGCAATAGGATGGATTCTCGGGTTCCCCAGCCATGTGATTCGAGGCCGCTCGTCATTCGCTGGCGGAGGGATTCTATCTTCCTGCCGCTTGTCAATGGGATTTCCCATTGCAACCACGTCACCCATTGGGAAAACCGCTGGCGGAGGTGTGCTGCTGGTTCGAAAAGTGAGTCGCAACGACCGGAGAATTCCGGCCCACCATCCCACCATCAAACTCACCATGGACTATTCTCCAAATTCAGTTCCATTCTTGGACACACTCGTCTCCATCAAGGACGGTCACCTCAGCACCTCGCTTTACCGCAAGCCCACAGATAATCTCACGATGCTCCACTTCTCCAGCTTTCACCCGAAACACATTAAAGAAGCCATCCCCTATGGACAAGCCCTCCGTATACACAGGATCTGCTCAGACAAGGAGGAGCGCAACAGACACCTACAGATGCTGAAAGATGCCCTCGTACGAACGGGATATGGCGCTCGACTCATTGATCGACAGTTCCACCGCGCCACAGCAAAAAACCGCACCAACCTCCTCAGAAGACAAACACGGGACACCACTGACAGAGTACCCTTCGTCGTCCAGTACTTTCCTGGGGCGGAGAAACTACGACATCTTCTTCGCAGCCTCCAACACATCATCAGCGAGGATGGACATCTTGCCAAGGTCATCCCCACACCCCCACTACTGGCCTTCAAACAACCGCGCAACCTCAAACAAACCATTGTTTGCAGCAAATTACCCAGCCTTCAGAACAGCAACCACAACACCACAAAACCCTGCCAGGGTAATCTCTGCAAGACATGCCAGATCATCGACATGGACACCACCATTACACGTGGAAACACCACCCACCAGGTACGCGGCGCATACTCGTGCGACTCGACCAATGTAGTCTACCTCATACGCTGCAGGAAAGGATGTCCCGAAGCGTGGTACATTGGCGAGACCATGCAGACACTGCGACAACGAATAAACGGGCATCGTGCGACTATCAACAGGCAGGACTGTTCCCTTCCAGTTGGGGAACACTTCAGCAGTCAAGGACATTCAACCTCTGATCTCCGGGTCAGCATTCTACAAGGAGGCCTTCAGGAGACGCGACAACGCAAAATTGCTGAGCAAAAACTTATAGCTAAGTTCCGCACGCATGAATGCGGACTCAACCGGGATCTGGGATTCATGTCGCATTACATTCGGCCCCCACCAACAAGCCTGGACTTGCAGAGGCCTACCGACTGAACTGGCTTGGGACAATTCACACCTCTTTAACCTGGAGTTAACTCTCTCTCTGCATCTTTGATGATTTGATTGCCTGCAGGTGCTCGCATTCCGGGGCATCTCTGACTGTGTCTATATAAACATTTCTGGACAAGCCTTTCCATTCACCTGAAGAAGGAGCCGTGCTCCGAAAGCTCGTGTTTGAAACAAACCTGTTGGACTTTAACCTGGTGTTGTAAGACTTCTTACATTGAAAAGGAAGACAGTTCACTTTTTATAGCAGCATTAACTGCTACAGAAATTCGTAAGTGTTTCATGGAACCATAGAATTTACAGTGCAGGAGGCCATTCGGCCCATCGAGTCTGCACCGGCCCTTGGAAGGAGCACCCCACTTAAGCCCACACCTCCACCCTATCCCCGTAACCCAGTCACTCATCTAACTTTTTTGGACACGAAGGGCAATTTAGGGTGGCCAATCCACCTAACCTGCACATCTTTGGACTGTGGGAGGAAACCGAAGCACCCGGAGGAAACCCACGCAGACACGGGGAGAACTCCGCACAGACAGTGACCCAGCGGGGAATCGAACCTGGGACCCTGGCGCTATGAAGCCGCAGTGCTATCCACTTGTGCTACCGTGCTGTCATAGAAATTAATATTCTGTCCATCAATGTGTTTCTTCATCCACATATCAGTGCCATTCTCCGTCCAGGAGCCACAACTGAGCAGGCCCCTCCCACACAGCCCAATCTCACCAGAACCAAATCCTGGCATCCACATATTTCATTGGCCCTCAAGGTGCTGTTGAATATCCTTGACTTCCAGCGTGCTTAACCTGCGGTGCAGTGTCAGTTACACGCAGCACTCACCTCACCAGCAAAAAAGGCATCAGCAATCTGCAAAAGCATTTCTTCAACAGCATTAGCAGGTGGCCCATTTGGATCAATGTCGTGCACCAGGTCCCGCAACATCTTCTTGCTTCAAAACAGATTGTCTTCTGGACTCATGCATCTCTCTGAGCCAAGTATTCCAAGATCCAGTATCTTAGAAAAAATTATCCTCCTTTCCGCTACAGAAAAGGAAAGAAACAGCAACAGCAGCACCCAGGCATTTGCAGCCACCAAGAGGAGCAAGTAGCAAACACAACCTGCAGCTGTGAAGTGCTCTCACAACTAACAAGGATTATTCATCATTTGCAATAGCCTTCAGCTGTGAAGCTAGAGGCTGCTCAGTCAAAGGGAATTAAACTAAAAAACTAAACTAAAGGGAATTAACTAAGAACGGGCTCTGTTCTGGAAGTGTTTGTTTGGACAGACTGGCAGCAGCTGTACTTGCCCCTGTTTGGGTATCCATAATATTGAAAGATGGCTTGAAGGCCGCAAGGATGAAAATCCCTTCACCCCATCCCCCATCCAGTCCCCCAACTTGGAATTCCTCAGCACCCCGATAAGCCCAAACCCAACCTCAAACCCCCAGAGCACCGCCCCACCCGCCAACACCCCATCCCTGGCGAGCATAGGGGCAGCAGCTCCATTGCCCTTGAGCTGCATGATTCAAACCTAGGACCCTGGAGTTGTGAAGTAACAGTGCTAACCACTGTGTTACTGTGCCGCCCTTCATTGGTAGAAATACCATGAAATACTTGAAAACCCCTCTGAATAATCATTTTCTTGTGGCCTCTTTTGATTCCAAAGCATACATGCCCCGACACACTGTAATTCTTAACTTATGATATTACCTTCCTTAAAAGAACAGCTTGTCCTTTTGTGACATTGGGCTGTGTTTGTTGCAGCATAACAGTATAATCATAATCAATTTTGCTCTGTACTGATGTTTCTTATACCAGTCCCCCGCTATGGTTATGAAGGGAACCACATTCATTTAATAAGGCCAACTGGCTGGTTCAGCCAAATACACAACCAGCGTAAAAATGCATTGCTCAAGTGATTGTCTCAGCATAAAAATCTCATACAGCAATGGAAGAAAGAGTGTTGGAGTCAGAGAAGTACGTGCAATAAATGAGAAGTGAATGGAACTTGCGCTAAAGTTTAGTTTACATTGCACTGCAACAAATCCAGCCTAATCAAATTAGCAAAAAGCATTAAATCAGACTAGGAAATTAGTTAATGGGAGGTGGGAATGTTTTCAATTATCATTATTCAAATCAGCTAACTTGTAAAGAATTCCAAGTTGGCTCTAGTTTTCATGTTATGACAAAGGCGAACATGGGAATGTTACATTGTGTAACATTTCTGGTTAGTATGTGGATCACATTCAAAACTGTGGCTGACCACATTTTTTTCCTTCCCCTTGTATATTTCTACTTAAAATGTTATTACTGTGAGTGGCTTATCCAGTTATCCTTCATTACGTATTAATATTGTAACTTTAAAAAAAAAATCACTTGATCACAGGATAGATTTTAATTTTCCCAACATTGATTGGGATACACTTAGTGTCAGAGGTCTAGATGGAGCAGAATTTGTAAGGAGCATCCAGGAGGGTTTTCTGGAGCAGTATGTAAATAGTCCAACTTGGGAAGGGGCCATACTGGACCTGGTGTTGGGGAATGAGCCTGGCCAGATGGTTGAAGTTTCAGTCGGGGATTACTTTGGGAACCGTGATCACAATTCCGTAAGTTTTAGAATATTCATGGACAAAGAAGAGAGTGGTCCGAAAGGAAGAGTGCGAAATTGGGGGAAGGCCAGCTATACCAAAATTCGGCAGGAGCTGGGGAATGTGGATTGGGAGCAGCTGTTTGAAGGTAAATCCACATCTGATATGTGGGAGGCTTTTAAAGAGAGGTTGATTAGAGTGCAGGACAGACATGCCCCTGTGAAAATGAGGGATAGAAATGGCAAGATTAGGGAACCATGGATGACAAGTGAAATTGTGAGACTACCTAAGAGGAAAAAGGAAGCATACGTAAGGTCTAGGTGACTGAAGACAGACGAAGCTTTGGAAGAATATCGGGAATGTAGGACCAATTTGAAATGAGGAATCAAGAGGGCTAAAAGGGGTCATGAAATATCTTTAGCTAACAGGGTTAAGGAAAATCCCAAAGTCTTTTATTCATATATAAGGAGCAAGAGGGTAACTAGAGAAATGGTTGGCCCACTCAAGGACAAAGGAGGAAAGTTATGCGTGGAGTCAGAGAAAATGGGTGAGATTCTTAAGGAGTACTTTGCATTGGTATTCACCGAGGAGAGGGACATGACGGATGTTGAGGTTAGGGTTAGATGTTTGATTACTCTCGGTCAAGTCGGCATAAGGAGGGAGGATGTGTTGGGTATTCTAAAAGGCATTAAGGCGGACAAGTCCCCAGGTCCGGATGGTATCTATCGCAAGTTACTGAGGGAAGTGAGAGAGGAAATAGCTGGGGCCTTAACAGATATCTTTGCAGCATCCTTGAACACGGGTGAGGTACCGGAGGACTGGAGAATTGCTAATGTTGTCCCCTTGTTTAAGAAGGGTAACAGGTATAATCCAGGTAATTATAAACCGGTGAGCCTGACGTCAGTGGTAGGGAAGCTGCTGGAGAAGATACTGAGGGATAGGATCTATTCCCATTTGGAAGAAAATAGGATTATCAGTGATAGGCAACATGGTTTTATGCATGGAAGATCATGTCTTACCAACTTATTAGAATTCTTTGAGGAAGTGACAAATTTGATTGATGAGGGAAGGGCTGCAGATGTCATATACATGGACTTCAGTAAGGCATTTGATAAGGTTCCCCATGGTAGGCTGATGGAGAAAGTGAAGTCTCATGGGGTCCAGGGTGTACTAGCTAGAAGGATTAAGAACTGGCTGGGCAACAGGAGACAGACAGTAGTAGTGGAAGGGAGTTTCTCAAAATGGAGAACTGTGACCAGTGGTGTTCCATAGGGATCCGTGCTGGGACCACTGTTGTTTGTGATGTACATCAGTGATCTGGAGGAAGGTATAGGTGGTCTGATTAGCAAGTTTGCAGATGACACTAAGATTGATGGAGTAGCAAATAGTGAAGGGGACTGTCAGAGAATACAGCAGAATATAGATAAATTGGAGAGTTGGGCGGAGAAATGGCAGATGGAGTTCAATCCGGGCAAATACGAGGTGATGCATTTTGGAAGATCCAATTTAAGAGCGAACTAGACGGTAACTGAAAAAGCCCTGGGGAAAATTGATGTACAGAGAGATCTGGGTGTTCAGGTCTATTGTACCCTGAAGGTGGCTGCGCAGGTCGATAGAGAGGTCAAGAAGGCATACGGCATGCTTTCCTTCATTGGAAGGGGTATTGAGTACAAGAGTTGGCAGGTCTTGTTACAGTTGTATAAGACTTTGGTTCGGCCACATTTGGAATACTGCGTACAGTTCTGTTCGCCACATTACCAAAAGGATGTGGATGCTTTGGAGAAGGTGCAGAGGAGGTTCACCAGGATGTTGCCTGGTATGGAGGGCGCTAGCTATGAAGGGAGGTTGAGTAGATTAGGATTATTTTCATTAGAGAGACGGAGGTTGAGGGGGGACCTCATTGAGGTCTACAAAATCATGAGAGGTATAGACAGGGTGGATATCAAGAAGCTTTTTCCCAGAGTGGGGGACTCAATTACTAGGGGTCATGAGTTCAAGGTGAGAGGGGAAAAGTTTAAGGGAGATATGCGTGGAAAGTTCTTTACGCAGAGGGTGGTGGGTGCCTGGAACGTATTGCCAGCTGCGGTGGTAGAGGTGGGCACGATAGCGTCATTTAAGATGTATCTAGACAGATACATGAATGGGCAGGGAGTAGAGGGATACAGATCTTTAGAAAATAGGCGAAGGTTTTAGATAGAAGATCTGGATCGGCACAGGCTTGAAGGGCCGAAGGGCCTGTTCTTGTGCTGTAATTTTTCTTTGTTCTTTGTTCTTCGTTCATAGAATAAATTCTTGAAAGCTCATTATGACCAAAGTAAAGATGCTTCTATCTATGGCTTCACAAGCGTTCTCAACTTCCAGTTTGACTTAATCCAGCACGGTAGCATAGTGGTTAGCACAAATGCTTTACAGCTCCAGGGTCCCAGGTTTGAACCCCGGCTTGGGTCACTGTCTGTGTGGAGTCTGCACGTTCTCCCCGTGTGTGCATGGGTTTCCTCCAGGTGCTCCGGTTTCCCCCCACAGTCCAAAGATGTGCAGGTTAGATGAATTGGCCAGGCTAAATTGCCCTCAGGGTCCAAATTGCCCTTAGTGTTAGGTGGGGTTACTGGGTTATGGGGATAGGGTGGAGGTATGGGCTTGGGTAGGGTGCTCTTTCCAAGAGCCGGTGCAGACTCGATGGGCCGAATGGCCTCCTTCTGCACTGTAAATTCTATGAAATCTATGAAACTGGCAAGAGCAAACAAAGAGAGACCAAGGGCAGGATTGCATGCCATTAGTGGGCCCACCTGCAATTCTCCGCCATCGATGGGCCGAGTTCCTGACGGTGCGGTCAACGTGCCCGCTCAGAAATCATGAACCTGGCATGGTGGCTGCTGAGAGGGAGGGCGTACGGACAGTGTCCAACACCCCCATGCTTCGCCAACCGTCGTGCCGCTGGCCTGGGGGCTTCTTCCAGGGCCAGGGGGAATAGTGATGGGGTGGCCAGGAGATGGGCTGTGGGGTTGGGGTGGATGGGTACGCAACACCATTACCGCAGTCGGCAAGGCTGCCATGAAGCTGCGCATGCTGCTGACAACCTGCTTTAAACCCGTGGGTGCCCTCTGGCCCCAGCCGACCCATTAGCTGAAGGGAGCTCCATCACAACCTGTCGTATGTTTTTGGCTTCAATAAGTGTGTGTTTATAGGGAGCGTAATGTTTATGTGCTGCTGCAGCTTGTCAGCCCTGCGAGTGTAGATCACGGACCCGGCGAATCACGAACTGTTTTTCATAGGAATCAATGGTGTTCCACACGGCAACAGTGCTAGCCCCTCACTGGTAGGGGAATCGGTGCAGGTGTGGCGCTGGGTTTTCCAGAGTAAAAGTCCACAGATTCTCCACTGGCGCCAACACATAGGGCAGGAATCTCCGATTGCCGACGCTGAAATCTCTTACCCTCTTAATTTTCGGGGACCTCGTGTGGTGGCTGCAGACTGTGTCCAGCGCTGCCACAGTCCGGGGGGGGGGGGGGGGGGGGGAGTGTCATTCCGCTGGCAGGGGGGCATCAGCAGGGGCTGGGGGGGACTGGTGGGGGTAGTGAGGGGGTAGTGAGGGGGGTGACGGGGGCACTATCTGGCAGGCCGGGTCCGCGTGTGGCCGACAGCATGGTGTACGGCGCGGTCACCGCGTGTCGCCGCCTTGCGCATGCGCGGACACGGACCCGCCCATTCTCCATCCGTATCAGCAGGTAATGCCTGGGGCTTTATGTGGCGTGGTTGCTCGCCCCTCACTGGGCGGAGCATCGGTGTGGGGGCGGTGCCGATGTTTTGGTCGTAAGACCAGACACTTCCTCCGGACATAGCTGCAAAATCGGAGAATGCAGCCCTTAGTCTCAGAAACGGAGAATCCAGCCCCATATTTAAAGGGTTACTCTCTTGTAAAAGTAGCATTCTCCCCAACCTGCAATTATTATCTTCTGATGTGTGGCATAGTGCCAGATGGCAAATGTGCAAGTGAAGATCCGTGGCTCACTGTCTATGACTCTTTAATGCAATGAAGATGAACAACTAGCTAAACCAAATTTCACTGTATTGTGCTCAATTTATTGAGTTGCTTGATTCTACCTATTACCCAATCTTACAATGTGGTAGGTAATGATAGAGAGAGCCTTGTCTTAGTTCATACAAATAGAACATTGGGGCAGGGATGGTTTGTGGAACAGGGTACATACAATCTATTCATTGTGCACCATCATGTATATGTTAATCCAAGTCTAGATATGGGAAAAACAACTGTATGGACATCTTTTTATAGCTAACTGCACAGGTAAAACTGATTAGAACATAGAACATAGAACAGTACAGCACAGAACAGGCCCTTCGGCCCTCAATGTTGTGCCGAGCCATGATCACCCTACTCAAACCCACATACCCACCCTATACCCGTAACCCAACAACCCCCCCCTTAACCTCACATTTTATTAGGACACTACGGGCAATTTAGCATGGCCAATCCACCTAACCCGCACATCTTTGGACTGTGGGAGGAAACCGGAGCACCCGGAGGAAACCCACGCACACAAGGGGAGGACGTGCAGACTCCACACAGACAGTGACCCAGCCGGGAATCGAACCTGGGACCCTGGAGCTGTGAAGCATTTATGCTAACCACCATGCTACCCTGCTACCCTGCTGATTATAAAGAATAAACTTTTTTATGGGGACTATCAGAAGGATTTTATGAACTTTGGGATGTTTTGTTTGCTGGCTCATTGGAGTCAAGATCACCAAATGATGCATGTATTAAGTGCATAATTATTAGGTACAGAACCTTTTAAGGCCAACAATGGGACTGAACAGCATAAAATGGTCTTATGTCTGTGTCCGCAGAGGAAAACATGGTGAGAAGGTGGATGGTATGGTTAAGCTTGATCAAATAAGGACAAGCCTTAAGAGTCAATTGGCCTTTGGTATCAAGTGAATAGAAGTAACAATAACTTTATCCCTAAAATTGTTCATTGTTAGGTATTTGTGTTTTCAGTCCATGTACTGCAAGATAACATAATCTCTGTTTATTAAACCTGTAAATATTAATTATTTTATTCATCCAACTACTTACATTTGATCTTTTCACAAATAAAAAATGAATTGAGCAATAATATATAATTATCACAAAATTTTTCATTCATGTAAATGATTTCAAATTAGTTTATAATGAATTCATAATTTGATAAACGCCCTATTGAGTGGGATCCAGTTAGTGAGTAGTTCATTCAGAAAATATCAAGTCTGAAAGTTCATTGTATAATAAATTTACCATATAAATAACCTACCGTATTAAGATTGTTAGAGCATGCATCAAGATGACTGATCTATCAGGAGGGCTGAAGTGCCTGATCCTATTCCCTGCACTTGGCTAAGTGCGACGACTTGCTGTCACATCTAAGCTTTTGAACTGAATGGCATGTTTTGGTATGACCTCAGGACATATTGGCCGGGATTCTCCATTGCCCGACGCCGATTTCCAACGCACAAATCAGAGACGGCACTGGTTTGACGCCGGTTTTCTAGTCTCCACCCCATCAAATATGGCATCATCACGTCGCGTGCCGCACGCCATTGGAACGGCGTTGGCGCGTCATCGGAAGGCCCTCCCTTGATGGGCCGAGTTCCCAACTGCGCAGTTGACGTATGGTCTGAGCGGTCGGGAACCCGGCATGGCAGCCGCTGACTGTGTTGAGCGCAACCACAGTCAGCCGGGAGCCGTGCTGCTGGCCAGGGGAGCTTCCGCGAGGGCCAGGAGGTCTGGTTGGGGTTGGCCAGGGGGTGGCCTGGGGTTGTCCTGTGGGGTCGTATTTGGCAGGTCGGGTCCACGCAGAGCCGGTGCGACCGCTGCAGGTCCTCGCTGTGCGCATGCACGGCCATGGACTCGCCCATTCTCCGGCCATTTTGGGCGCGGGAGCTAGAGGTTTTACCCAGTGCTGCTGCTAGCTCCTCAGTGGTCCCAGAAACGGTGAGGGTTATGATAACAATTATGTTATCATATAGGCAAATAGACCAACCAATTTGCACTCTGCCTGGCCCAAAACGTGTTGGTGGTTGAGGAGTAAATATTCTCAACACACCACAATTATCCCCGACTCTTTTGCAGCTAGGGTGGCAGGGTAACACAGTGGGTAGCACTGTTGCTTCACAGCTCCAGGGTCCCAGGTTTGATGCCAGCCTCAGGTCACTGTGCGGAGTCTGCACATTCTCCTCGTGTGTGCGTGGGTTTCCTCCGGGTGTTCCGGTTTCCTCCCACAGTCCAGAGATGTGCAGGTTAGGTGCATTGGCCATGCTAAATTGCCCCTAATTGTCCAAAAAGGTTAGGTGAGGTTACTGGGTTACGGGGATAGGGTGGAGGTGTGGGATTGGGTGGGGTGCTCTTTCCAAGGGCCGGTGCGGACCTGATGGACCAAATGGCCTTCTTCTGCGCTGTAAATTCTATGAAGTGTATTCTATGAACTAAGATGACAGAATCTTTAATGTCCACTTGGGCATTTTGGAAAGCTGCCTCATTTTAACATCTTATCCAAAATACAGCACACCCATCAGTGCCAAGCAACCTCAGTACTTCACTGAAGAGACAGCCTGGATTATGGGGTAGAATTTAGAGTCACAACCCTCTGACTCACAACCCTCTGACTCAGGGAGGGAGAATGCTATCATGCTGACAGTTATGTTTCTTGTTGCTTTTTTTTCTGCAAAAGAATTGAAACTTCGTAACGGCTCATATGTCTCCGGAAGATAGAAGCTAAATCCAAGCCAAATTTTCTTAGGGTTTTTAGTCGATTTATTTTCTTTTTTCTTTGGAAATTGTCATTGTCCTTGTGTAAATTTTGAAGTCACGAGAACTTTCCACTGAACACCAAGACTGCCTATAGGTTCTCCTTTCTTTCTATCGCAGCCAGATATGATAATTTGCCATAATCTTTGAGAAACTATTGGTGTCTCTCTCTGTGAGAAACAAGAGATTATATAGCTTGAGGAGTACCACTCTGCATTAAACATGGGCCAAGGCAAGGAGGTAGTCCTCCATGAACTATCATGGGCAGCACGGTAGCATTGTGGATAGCACAATCGCTTCACAGCTCCAGGGTCCCAGGTTCGATTCCGGCTTGGGTCACTGTCTGTGCGGAGTCTGCACATCCTCCCGTGTGTGCGTGGGTTTCCTCTGGGTGCTCCGGTTTCCTCCCACAGTCACAAAGGTGTGCAGGTTAGGTGGATTGGCCATGATAAATTGCCCTTAGTGTTGGGTGGGGTTACTGGGTTATGGGGATAGGGTGGAGGTGTTGACCTTGGGTAGGGTGCTCTTTCCAAGAGCCGGTGCAGACTCGATGGGCCGAATGGCCTCCTTCTGCACTGTAAATTCTATGATATTACAGCCAATACAGGAACTGAACCCATGCCACTGACACCATTTTGCAAATATTATCATAATCAGGTCATGATATAAGAAATTGAGGCAGAACTCGGCCTTCTGGCCCGATGTGCCTTATTTATTTTATTTATTCATTTACAGGATGTGGGCTTCACTGGTTAGGCCAGCATTTATTGACTATCCCTTGTTGCCCTTCAGAAGGTGGTGATGAATTGCCTTTTTTAACCCCGAGGGGACACCCACAGTTTTGTTAGTGACAGACTTCCAGGATTTTGACCCAGTGACAGTGAAGGAACAGCGATATATTTTCAAGTCGGAATGGTGCGTGGCTTGGAAGGAAACCTCCAGGTGGTGGGGTTCTCAGGTATCTGCTGCTCTTGTTCTTCTAGATGCTGCGACAGAACCTTGGTGAGTTCCTGCAGTTCATCCTGTAGATGGTACACACAGCTGCCACTGTGCATCAGTGATGGAGGGATTGAATGTTTGCGAAAGGGGTAGCAATCAAGCAGGTTTTCTTTGTCCTGGATGATGTCAAGCTTCTTGATGTTGTTGGAGCTGCACTTATCCAGACAAATGGAGAGTATTCCATTACACTCCTGACTTGTGGAGAGGCTTTGGAGAGTCAGGAGGTGAGTTGTTCACCTTGGATTCCTAGCCTTTGATCTGCTCTGGTAGCTACAGTATTAATATTGCTAGTCCAGTTCAGTTTCTGATCAATGATAACCGCCAGGATGTTGATTGTGGGGGATTCAGCGATGGTAATGGCATTGAATTGTAGAATCCCTACAGTACAGAAGGAGGCCTTCGGCCCATCAAGTCTGCTGCTCCGATAGAGCACCCCTCCATCTACCAATCCCTTGCCTCATCCTCACAACCCCACCCAACCTTGGGACAATAAAGGGTAATTTAGCCTGGCCAATTCACTTACCCTGCCCATCTTTGGACTGTGGGAAGAAACCGGAGCACCCGGAGGAAAATCGCGTAGACATGAGGAGATTGTACAAACTCTACATAGACCCGAGGTCAGAATCAATTGCGGGTCCCCGAAGCTGTGAGGCAGCAGTGCTAACCACTGTGTCACTGTGCTGCCCTATGTCAAAGAGTGTTGGATAAATCTCCTCTTGTAGGAAACGGTCAGCGCCTGGCACTTGTGTGGCATGAATGTAACTTGCCACTTGTCAGTCCAAGCCTGGATATTGTCCAGGAAATGCTGCATTTGAACATGGACTGCTTCATTATCTGAGGAGTCGTGAATGGTGCTGAACATTGTGCAGTCATCTGCAAACATCCCCACTTCTGACCTTATGATGGAAAGGAGGCCATTGCTGAAGCAGCTTAAGATGGTTGAGCCTTTGGTACTGCCCTCAGGAATTCCTGCATGATGCCCTGGAGCTGAGATGATTGATGTCCAACCACTACTACCATTTTCCTTTGTGCCAGATATGACTCCAACCAGCGGAGAGTTTTCCTCCTGATTCCAATTGACTCCAGTTTAGCCAAGGTCATACTCGGTCAAAAGATGTCTTAATGTCAAGGATAGTCATTCTCACCTCACCTCTGGCACTCAACTTTTTTTGTCCGTGTTTGAAGCAAAGCTGTAATGATGTCTGGAGCTGAGTAACCCTGGCGGAACCCAAACTAAGCATGTGTGAGCAGGCTATTGCTGAGTAAGTGCCACTTGATAGCACTGTTGATGACTCCTTCCATCACTTTGCTGATGATGGAAGCGAGATTGATAGGGCAGTAATTGGCTGGGTTGAATTTGTCCTGTTTCTTATGTACAGAACACACCTGGGCAATTTTCCACATTGTCGGGTAGATGCCAGTGTTGTAGCTGTACTGGAACAGTTTGGCTAGAGGTGTGGCAAGTTCTGGAGCACAAGTCTTCAGTAGTATTGCCGGAATATTGTCAGGCCCCAAAGCCTTTCAGTAGCCAATGCTTTCAGCCATTTCTTGGTATCATGTGGAGTGAATCATATTGGCTGAAGACTGACATCTGCGAGGCTGGGACCTGCGGAGGAGACCGAGATGGATCATCAACTCGGCACTTCTGACTGAAGATGTTTGTGAATGCTTCAGCCATGTCTTTGCATAGATGTGCTGGGCTCCTCCATCACTGGGGATGGGGATACTTATGAAACCTCCTCCTCCAGTGAGTTGTTTAATAGCCCACCACCATTCACGACTGAATGTGGCAGGACTGTGGAGTTTAGATCTGATGTGTTGGTTGTGGAATCACTTAGCTCTGTATATTATTTGCTGCCTATGCTGTTTGGCACTCAGGTAGTCCTGTGTTGTAGCTTCACCAGGTTGACACCTCAGGCGGTATTCTCCGCTCCCGATAAAAATCAGGATGGCTGTCGTGAAATCGGCCGAGCTCCACGACGGCCTCGGGGCCCGCTCCCTGCACCTAATTCACCCCCACCCGGGGGGCTAGGAGCGGGCCTCCGTCGTTTCCGGCCGCGACCTCGTCGCGCCGGAAATGACGCGGAAACGGCGCTTTTCTGATGTCATCCGCCCATGCGCGGGTTGTCGGTTCCAACCCACGCATGCGCGGATCACATTTGCGCACAGACGCCACGAACCCGCGCATGCGTGGTGCCGTCTTTCTCCACCGCCGCCCGGCAAGACGTGGCGGCTTGATCTTGCCGGGCGGCGGAGGGGAAAGAGTGCGTCCGTTTTGGACGCTGGCCCGATGATTGTTGGGCACCTATCGCGGGCCTGTCCCCTCCCGAGCCCAGTCGCAGTCCTCCCGTCCAAATCGGGCCCCTAGATGCCCCAAACGGGCATCTGGCGCCCGTTTCACGAATGCAGCGACCAGGTGTAGTTGCTGCCGTGGTGAAACGGGCGTGAACAGCTGGCCGCTCGGCCCATCGGACTCGGAGAATTGCCGTTCGCCGTTAATAATGGTGAGCGGTGATTTTTCCCAGCCCGGGGGGGGGGGGGGGGGGGGGGGGTGGGGGGGGGTGGGGGGGGGGGGGGGGGGGGAGGGGTGGGGGGGGGGTTGGGGGGGGGAAATCGGTGGGGGTGCAGGGAGGCGTAAAAAATATCGGGAGGCCCTCCCACGATTCTCCCATGCGGAGGGAGCGGAGAATTCCACCCCTCATTTTTAGATATGCCTAGTGTTGCTCCTGGCATGTTCTCCTGCACTCTTCATTGAACCAGTGTTGATCCCTTGGCTTGGTGATAATAGTAGAGTGAGGGATATGCCGGGCCATGAGGTTGCCAATTGTGGTTGAGTACAATTCTGCTGTTACTGGGGGACCACTAAGTCTCATGGATGGCCAGTCTTGAGTTTCTAGATTTATTCGAAGTCTATCCCATTTAGCATGGTGTTGTGCCACACAACACAATGGAGTGCATCTTCAATATGAAGGCGGACTTTGTCTCCACAAGGACTGTGTGGTGATCACTTCTATTGATACTGTCATGGACAGATACATCTGCAGCAATCAGTTTGGTGAGGATGTAGTCAAGTATGTTTCTCCCTCTTCTTGGTTCCCTCACCACCTGCTGCAGTCCTAGTCCAGCAGCTATGTCCTTTAGGACCCGACCAGCTCGGTCTGTGGTGGAACTACTGAGCCACTCGTGATGATGGACAGTGAGGTCCCTCATCCAGAGTATATTCTGTGCCCTTGCCACCCTCAGTGCTTCCTCCAAGTGGTGTTCAATATGGAGGTGTACTGATTCATGAGCTGATGGTGGGCAGTATGTGGTAATCAGCAGGAGGTTTCCTTGCCCTGTTTAACCTGAAGCCATGAGACGTCATGGAGTCCAGAGTCAGTGCTGTGCACTCCCAGGGAAACTCCCTCCTGACTGTATATATTGTGCCACCACCTCTGCTGGTGAGACTGGACATACCCAGGGATGGTGATAGTGGTATCTGGAACTTGTCTGTAATTTATGATTCTGTGAGCATGACTATGTCAGGCTGTTCCTTGACTTGTCTGTGAGACAGCTTTTCCAACTTTGGTACAAGCCCCCAGATGTTAGTAAGGAGGAGTTTGCAGGGTTGGCAGGGCTGGGTTTGCCGTCGTCGTTTCTGGTGCCTGGGTAGTCCGTCCGGTTTTGTTCCTTTTTTGTGTTTCCCTAGCAGTTGAATACAACTGAGTGGCTCGCTAGACCATTTCAAAGGGCATTTAAGAGTTAACCACATTGCTGTGGGTCTGGAGTCACATGCAGGCCAGACCAGGTAACGATGGAAGATTTCCTTCTGTAAAGGACATTCGTGAACCAGATGGGTTTTTACGGCAGTCAACAATGGTTCCATAGTCATCATTAGATTTTTAATTCCAGATATTTTCATAGAGTTTAAATTCAAACTCAGGTCCTCAGATCATTATCCTGGGTCTCTGGATTACTAATCCATTGACAATAACACTATTCCACCACCTCTCCCTGCTATGCCATCTCAACTTCACTCTTCTACCCTACCCCTGGATGTCTTGCTTGTCTTTGTGGCTGAAAAACTTACAATAGCATTTTCAGCACCTTTCTCTGAAAGGTTACCAAGCACATTCTTTGCTGCTTTGCAGTGACCTTTCACTGGGAATTGCATCATTTGTATTTTGCGCTATGAGAAAAACAGAAAATGCTGGATAGACTCAGCAACGTTTGCGGAGAGTAACATAGTTAACATTTTGAGTTCATATGATTCATCTACAGAATTTTGTGCCTTTGGCAGGCAGTGAAATTCTCTTACATGTATTGTAGGCTTGTGTTTCTCTGGAGTCTTTTGTCTTCATTTCTGTGGCTGAGGGGTTTATTCACAATCAAGCTTTGGGTCAACACTCTAAATGTTCGCTTCTCGGATTCATTTTTGACTTTAATCTGCAATGCAGTAACCCAGGATACTTTTCTGAATTATGTATTAATGTATATATGCAAGTTGTTGTGACTGTTTTTGTTATGATTTCACTCCATATTCTTTTTAAAAAATAAATTTAGAGTGCCCAAGTAATGTTTTCCAATTAAGGGGCAGTTTAATGTGTCCAACCTACCTACCCTGCACATCTTTGGGTTGTGGGGGTGAAACCCACGCAAACACGGGGAGAATGTGCAAGCTCCACACGGACAGTGACCCAGAGCCGGGATCGAACCTGGGACCTTGGCGCCATGAGGCAGCAGTGCTAACCACTGTGCCACCGTGCCGCCCCTGATTTCACTCCATATTCAATCTGATAATGTATTATGGGCAGCAGGGTGGCACAGTGCTCAGCAATGCTGCCTCACAGTGCCAGGGACCCGGGCTCGATTCTGACCTTGGGTGACTGTCTGTGGAGAGTTTGCATGTTCTCCCCTTGGGTTTCCTCCAGATGCTCCGGTTTCTACCCACAGCTCAAAATGTGCAGGTTAGGTGGAGTAGCCATGTTAAATTGCTCCTTAGAATACAAAGATGTGCAGGTTCCCGTACCAGCCTCCCCGGACAGGCGCCGGAATGTGGCGACTAGGGGCTTTTCACAGTAACTTCATTGAAGCCTACTCATGACAATAAGCGATTTTCATTTTTTTCATTTCGTTAGGTAGATTGGCCATGACCAATGTGCAGAGTTACAGAGATAGGGCAAAGGAGTGGGCTTAGGTAGTGTGCTCTTCGGAGTGTCGGTGCTGACTCAGTGGGCCAAATGGGTTGAAGGATGAGTGCCTTACTTTTTTTATTATAACTGGGACAGAGTGTGGCAGCACTTTTAACCAGCCCACTTTTTGCATCAGGGGCTGATGGATTTTCCCAGGTCAGCTGACTAATTGCAGCCTTCACCCACCACCATGCCTCCCTAACAAATGAAAATCCCGTCTTTCCAAAGGAAAATTTTGGCACATCCTCCACAATGGCAGGTGCAGCTGGGAATTTTCTTGAACTCCTGCTATCTGCCTTGAAGATGGAAATCCAGCTCCATGTATGTCTGAAATCCTATAAGTTCTCAGATGTTTTAAAGTGATGTAAGTAAACCTTTTGGATTTTGAACTAGAGTCATCTCACCAAGACTCCTTCAGACAGCTCCTTCCACACCCATGACCACTACCACCTAGGACAATGACAGAAAATGAATGGGAATACTACCAACTGGAAGATTTTCCTCAAGCCGCTCAGTTGACTTGGAAATATATCGCCCTTCCTTCACTGTCACTGGGTCAAAATCCTGGAACTTCCTCCCTCACAGCATCGTGGGTGTACATACACCACATTGATGGCAGCGGTTCAAGAAGGCACTCCCACCACCTTCCCAAGGGCAATTAGGGATGAGCAGTAAATACTGCCCTAGCCAGCAATTCCCACATCCCTGGATGAATAAAGAAAAGCACATGCGGGGCAGCACGGTGGCCTAGTGGTTAGCACAACCGCCTCACGGCGCTGAGGTCCCAGGTTCGATCCCGGCTCTGGGTCACTGTCCGTGTGGAGTTTGCACATTCTCCCCGTGTCTGCGTGGGTTTCGCCCCCACAACCCAAAAATGTGCAGAGTAGGTGGATTGGCCATGCTAAATTGCCCCTTAATAGAGAAAAAAAATAATTGGGTAATCTAAATTTAAAAAAAAAAAGAAAAGCACATGCATATACTGAAAGTCATTATCATTACTTTGTGTTGTATTAGCATTCCATTAGAATTGACTTAAACCCAGATATTCATCGCACCTTTACCTCTTAATTCCAAAATTCCTCTTTTACAGTTTCCAATTGTCACTCCTGCCAGGTATGTTCTCTCCTCTCAGTCAATCTTCACTTGCTCCCTGTCCAAGATCCCTCACTCCATATTGATCCCTCCCAAGTACAGGGCACATTACTTTATATCAATACTAGGGAAACCTACAGCACCCTATTATTATATAATATAATAATTGCAACAGTACATACAGAAAGTATACATTAATGTAGGTTTGGGCGGTAATTGCAATCTTAAATATAGGTTTGAACTGTTGTATAGTTTATAGGCACCAGTTCACTAAATATTGGAGTCCAACAAACATAAGCATTACTCTGCACACATCATCTTTCCAGTCTTCAAAGTTTCCTGATCTGCGTTGCTATTGTAAATAAACAACAGCTTTTAAATACACTTGCCCAAAGAATTTTGTTTACTGGTTGAAACGATGGGTAATGAAACTGGAGAAAACTTAGGCTGATTCCTCAGCGATGATGTTATGTCTTTGAGCGCTGTGGTCTAATCCTACCGCATGGTTTACACAGACTCCTGGTAATTGCCTACTCTGCATAACTGTACAAAGAAAATTGTGCCCTATTGTAAGTTAAAGAATTACACAGACTGAACCCATCACACAGCACTGTTTATATTTGAACCACTGGGGGTGACTTTAAACTCCCTACTTCTGGTTGAAAGGAGGCACAAATCCAGAAATGGTTTGCGCTATCTGACGAGAGCTTCAGGCAGCTACGGTGCAGTCAATCCTCTATCTTCAGTCCATAATCAGATGAAAGTCGAAAATTGCCCACATTGTTTCAGAAGTAGCCTGGCGTCTGCACCTGAAGTGTAGTCATTTGTAAAATTGGCTTAGTGTTGGCAGCGGATTTAAAGGACCAGCTACTCAATAAAAATTAGTCCAAAGTATCTAATTTAGTAACAATGCTGGTAATCTGAAGTTAACTCACTGGGAGGGAAATCCATGAGATCAGTGGGACGTTAGCTTTATACCCTTCCAATATCACTCTCTCCGACGTCACTGCAGAATAAAATTGGCCAGCATGTAAAACCAATATTGCAGGGTGGGTTCAAATTTTCTCTAATACCTTGGTGAACAGTTATTTGATTATTAGAATCATATGAATTAGAATTAATCTTCTCAACCTCAATAATTAAAAAGCAATCCATTCACCAATCAAAGAAAATGTGACAACTTTAAATGAAAAGTCTGCAAGAAATATTAATTTTATTGTGCTCAATTTTACTGGGATGTGTCACTGGCAAAACCAGCATTTGTTGTCCACCCATAATTGTCCTTGAACTGAGTGGCTTGCAAGGCCATTTCAGAGGGCCGTTCAGATTCAACCACATGAAAATGAAAATGAAATGAAAATCGCTTATTGTCACGAGTAGGCTTCAATGAAGTTACTGTGAAAAGCCCCTAGTCGCCACATTCCGGCGCCTGTCCGGGGAGGCTGGTGCGGGAATCGAACCGTGCTGCTGGCCTGCTTGGTCTGCTTTAAAAGCCAGCGATTTAGCCGAGAGAGCTAAACCAGCCCCTAAAAATTTTTTTTTTTTTTTTTTTTTGGGCTCTGGGTCTGGCATCATATATAGGCCAAACTGGGTAAAGATGGTAGATTTCCTTCCCTAAAGGGCATTAGTGAACCAGATGGTGATTTATCACAATGCCGCTGGTGGCGGGATTGAGGTTTGTGCCCACGTGGCAGTGGAAGGTGCTAATGGATGCAAATGGTCCTAATGACCTATCTGCATCCACTTAGAACATAGAACATAGAACGATACAGCGCAGTACAGGCCCTTCGGCCCTCGATGTTGCACCGAAATGGAAAAAAAAACTAAAGGCCATCTAACCTACACTATGCCCTTATCATCCATATGCTTATCCAATAAACTTTTAAATGCCCTCAATGTTGGCGAGTTCACTACTGTTGCAGGTAGGGCATTCCACGGCCTCACCACTCTTTGCGTAAAAAACCCACCTCTGACCTCTGTCCTATATCTATTACCCCTCAATTTAAGGCTATGTCCCCTCGTGCTAGCCACCTCCATCCGCGGGAGAAGGCTCTCGCTGTCCACCCTATCTAACCCTCTGATCATTTTGTATGCCTCTATTAAGTCACCTCTTAACCTTCTTCTCTCTAACGAAAACAACCTCAAGTCCATCAGCCTTTCCTCATAAGATTTTCCCTCCATACCAGGCAACATCCTGGTAAATCTCCTCTGCACCCGTTCCAAGGCTTCCACGTCCTTCCTATAATGAGGCGACCAGAACTGTACGCAATACTCCAAATGCGGCCGTACTAGAGTTTTGTACAACTGCAACATGACCTCATGGCTCCGGAACTCAATCCCTCTACCAATAAAGGCCAACACACCATAGGCCTTCTTCACAACCCTATCAACCTGGGTGGCAACTTTCAGGGATCTATGTACATGGACACCGAGATCCCTCTGCTCATCCACACTACCAAGAATTTTACCATTAGCCAAATATTCCGCATTCCTGTTATTCTTTCCAAAGTGAATCACCTCACACTTCTCCACATTAAACTCCATTTGCCACCTCTCAGCCCAGCTCTGCAGCTTATCTATGTCACTCTGTAACCTGCAACATCCTTCCACACTGTCTACAACTCCACCGACTTTAGTGTCGTCTGCAAATTTACTCACCCATCCTTCTGCGCCCTCCTCTAGGTCATTTATAAAAATGACAAACAGCAACGGCCCCAGAACAGATCCTTGTGGTACGCCACTCGTAACTGAACTCCATTCTGAACATTTCCCATCAACTACCACTCTCTGTCTTCTTTCAACTAGCCAATTTCTGATCCACATCTCTAAATCACCCTCAATCCCCAGCCTCCGTATTTTCTGCAATAGCCGACCGTGGGGCACCTTATCAAACGCTTTACTGAAATCCATATACACCACATCAACTGCTCTACCCTCGTCTACCTGTTCAGTCACCTTCTCAAAGAACTCGATAAGGTTTGTGAGGCATGACCTACCCTTCACAAAACCATGCTGACTATCCCTAATCATATTATTCCTATCTAGATGATTATAAATCGTATCTTTTATAATCCTCTCCAAGACCTTACCCACCACAGACGTTAGGCTCACCGGCCTATAGTTACCGGGGTTATCTCTACTCCCCTTCTTGAACAAAGGGACCACATTTGCTATCCTCCAGTCCTCTGGCACTATTCCTGTAGCCAATGATGACCTAAAAATCAAAGCCAAAGGCTCAGCAATCTCTTCCCTGGCTTCCCAGAGAATCCTAGGATAAATCCCATCCGGCCCCTGGGACTTATCTATTTTCACCTTGTCCAGAATTGCCAACACTTCTTCCCTACGCACCTCAATGCCATCTATTCTAATAGCCTGGGTCTCAGCATTCTCCTCCACAATATTATCTTTTTCTTGAGTGAATACTGACGAAAAGTATTCATTTAGTATCTCGCTTATCTCCTCAGCCTCCACACACAACTTCCCACCACTGTCCTTGACTGGCCCTACTCTTACCCTAGTCATTCTTTTATTCCTGACATACCTATAGAAAGCTTTTGGGTTTTCCTTGATCCTACCTGCCAAAGACTTCTCATGTCCCCTCCTTGCTCGTCTCAGCTCTCTCTTTAGATCCTTCCTCGCTTCCTTGTAACTATCAGACGCCCCAACTGAAACTTCATGCCTCATCTTCACATAGGCCTCCTTCTTCCTCTTAACAAGAGATTCCACTTCTTTGGTAAACCACGGTTCCCTCGCTCGACCCCTTCCTCCCTGCCTGACTGGTACGTACTTATCAAGAACATGCAATAGCTGTTCCTTGAACAAGCTCCACATATCCAGTGTGCCCAACCCTTGCAGCCTACTTCTCCAACCAACACATCCTAAGTCATGTCTAATGGCATCATAATTGCCCTTCCCCCAGCTATAACTCTTGCCCTGCGGGGTATACTTATCCCTTTCCATCACTAACGTAAAGGTCACCGAATTGTGGTCACTGTTTCCAAAGTGCTCACCTACCTCCAGATCTAACACCTGGCCTGGTTCATTACCCAAAACCAAATCCAATGTGGCCTCGCCTCTTGTTGGCCTGTCAACATATTGTGTCAGGAAACCCTCCTGCACACATTGTACAAAGAATGACCCATCTAATGTACTCGAACTATATCTTTTCCAGTCAATATTTGGAAAGTTAAAGTCTCCCATAACAACTACCCTGTTACTTTCGCTCTTTTCCAGAATCATCTTCGCCATCCTTTCCTCTACATCCCTAGAACTATTAGGTGGCCTATAGAAAACTCCCAACAGGGTGACCTCTCCTTTCCTGTTTCTAACCTCAGCCCATACTACCTCAGAAGAAGAGTCCCCATCTAGCATCCTTTCCGCCACCGTAATACTGTCCTTGACTAGCAGCGCCACACCTCCCCCTCTTTTGCCCCCTTCTCTGAGCTTACTAAAACACCTAAACCCCGGAACCTGCAACAACCATTCCTGTCCCTGCTCTATCCATGTCTCTGAAATGGCCACAACATCGAAGTCCCAGGTACCAACCCATGCTGCCAGTTCCCCTACCTTATTTCGTATACTCCTGGCATTGAAGTAGACACACTTCAAACCACCTACCTGAACACTGGCACCCTCTTGCGAAGTCAAATCTGTGCTCCTGACCTCTATACTCTCAATCTCCCGTACCCCAAAACTACAATCCAGGTTCCCATGCCCCTGCTGAATTAGTTTAAACCCCCCCAAAGAGCACTAACAAATCTCCCCCCCAGGATATTGGTGCCCCTCAGGTTCAGATGTAGACCATCCTGTCTATAGAGGTCCCACCTTCCCCAGAAAGAGCCCCAGTTATCCAGAAATCTGAATCCCTCCCGCCTGCACCATCCCTGTAGCCACGTGTTTAATTGCTC
The DNA here is from genome assembly GCF_902713615.1 of Scyliorhinus canicula. Classification (NCBI taxonomy): domain Eukaryota; kingdom Metazoa; phylum Chordata; class Chondrichthyes; order Carcharhiniformes; family Scyliorhinidae; genus Scyliorhinus; species Scyliorhinus canicula. The sequence goes on from NC_052164.1 coordinate 28,336,349, forward strand.
TCTCTCCCTATTCCTCATCTCACTATCACGTGGCACGGGCAACAACCCAGAGATAACAACTCTGTTTGTTCTCGCTCTGAGCTTCCATCCTAGCTCCCTAAAGGCCTGCCTGACATCCTTGTCCCCTTTCCTACCTATGTCGTTAGTGCCAATGTGGACTACGACTTGGGGCTGCTCCCCCTCCCCCTTAAGGACCCGGAAAACACGATCCGAGACATCACTTACCCTTGCACCTGGGAGGCAACATACCAAACGTGAGTCTCTCTCGCTCCCACAAAATCTCCTATCTGTGCCCCTGACTATTGAGTCCCCAATTACTAGTGTTCTACTCCTTTCCCCCCTTCCCTTCTGAGCAACAGGGACAGACTCCGTGCCCGGCACCAGGTTCTCCAGGCCTTCGTGTTTCTTCGGTCCTCTGCTGGGAATCATGTGGGCGGGGATTACAACAGGTATCACCAAACGTAAACCTGACATGGCCCTTGCGGTGGACCAAGGGGGGTAACTCCTGAAGGGAGTTGCCCCAAAAGTCCATCTGCAGGCCACCTCAATGCATGACCTGTCCACCACCCTCCCACCAGAGCTCCCAATCCTCACCTTCCCTCCACCCAAGGCTCTCAAAATGGGAGACCCCCTCACTCGGGAACCCCCCATCCCCCTGGGACCCTCTAACAAGGAGCACTCCACAGAGACCCCCTAACTAGTGGAAGCACCCACAGGGACCCCCTAACTAAAGAGATGTCTCACAGAGACCTCTAAACTAGGGGGATCCCCCATGGGAACGCCCTAACTAAAGGGACCCCCCCACAGACTTCCTAATTAAACGGACACCCCACAGAAACCCCCTAACCAGAGAGAGAGACCCCCTAACTAGAAGGACCCCCCTCAGACCCCACAAAAAATATGGCAGCCTGATAACAGGATTCTTTTGAGAAACCCTCGTATTCCTCCTGGTCCATAAATCTGCCTATGAGGGTCACTGAATTGCTCTGTGATTTGTGTTACCTCTCATGCAATTCACCTCCAGTGGGAGAATAGTCTTCCACATGGAGAATATCACGCTGCACCCATGGCTGATCTAGATTGCAAAGCGCTCCAATCCCCAAGTAAGCATTGCTTCAAGATCCAATTATTTGTTCAACGGTTGTGTGTCATCTCTATGTCTCGTTCTTCTGGTGTCTGCGCATTAACCAATGAGGTCGTGAACCACACTTTTAGGCTATAGTCCAACATCCCTGATAATCAACCTTGCAACCTATCATTATGGTGAAATGCTGCAACAAGAGATGATTGACTCGGGATGAAGGAGTAATGCGTTGATCCCTGGAGATATGCATTGGCATGTTGGATCTTTGTTTTGTGGAATGAGAGCTTTTGCGGTGGGTATAAACCATGGGATTGACTACAGGCACCCTAATCACTATGTTTGTGCCGTGAATAACACCCAAGTGTTAAAGAAGAATAGTGTTCAATTGTTTCTGTCTCTACTGCTGTTGCCATGCACCTCTGTAGAAATGGGCCTACGTCTGCTGCGAATCAGTGCAACACACATTTTATACACAGAGGCGGACTTGGCTGCGAATGAAACGATCAAATAGCAAAAGTGTTTCCGGCAATTGCAAACTTTCTAGCCACTGGTTGAACAGTTGCCGGTGCAGACCTGATGGGCCGAATGGCCTCCTCCTGCACTGTAAATTCTATTATTCTATTCAGAACAGATCCACAGGTTCATCAGCTAATATTTGAAACAGTTCACCAACTACACCTGCAGAAAACCTCAACCTCAACTTCTCAAGCACTATTCCCTGACTGTTCACGTGGACCATTTGGCCAGGTTGATCTATTCTGTTTGATACAATGATCAAGGGCCTCGCTTGAGAGCCTTGCAACCGTGCACATAATTGACCTGCCCATTTGAAAAGGTGATTACTGGTATTGCAGACAAAGCTATGTTGCTGGACTTTCAGCAGATTTTTTTGCTCTCCTTTTAATTTCAATTGCATTTGTAAGTGACTGGTCCACAGACTCTTGAAGTATGCATCAATTGTAATATGGTTAATTAAATTGGATTAAACGCCAGCCCAGCTCCCGTCACGTTAACCAGTTTAATTGCTGATTATCTGATAGCTCCAGTAACCCTATCCTGATGCTGGAAATGCGAGTTGGAAATGTTGCTCCCGAGGAATAAAGTTTTGACCCATACAGTGCAGTAGTGTGTCTTAGCAAAATTCCGAACATGTAACTTTATCCTATATTCACCTTAGTCAATGCTCACAAATATGCAGAATCATGGAGGCCCATTGTTACAATGGGAGACAAGAGTAGAAATAATCACCTCTGGAACAAGGCTAGAATAGTTTTGCAGTTAACTAATGATCCGTGTGTGAGCACTCTAGGCAAAGTAAAAAGTTTTGAAGCTTGCAAATTATGTGGTGAAATTTGAAATAGGAATTTTTCTCATGGGCCGCGATTCAGCGGACTTGAGATTTGTTTTGGAATAAATTTAGAGTACCCAATTAATTTTTTCCAATTAAGGGGCAATTTAGCATGGCCAATCCACCTACCCTGCACATCTTTGGACTGTGGGGGCAAGACCCACGCAAACACAGGGAGAATGTGCAAACTCCACACGGACAGTGACCCAGAGCCGGGATCGAACCTGGGACCTCGGCGCCGTGAGGCAGCAGGGCTAGCCCACTGCGCCACCGTGCTGCCCTAAGTGGACTTGAGTTAATGTCCGCTGAGTGCCTGCAGCGCTGAGAAACATCCCGCTATTCAACGGCAATTTGTTGGGTTTTATTGGCCTTGGGGAGTTTCTCCCCGTTGAGGCCACACTTAGAGGGATTTCCTGCAGGGGAGCTGATCTCACCAGCAAGAAAGGCTCCTCACAGGTAGGGGTGCCATTTTGTCTGGCAGCTCTGATCCTCTTCCCACCTTTCAAGCCCCCCTGTTTTTCATCCTCCTGTCCCCTCCCAAACCTTGGGGAGGCCCCTGGGAACCCCACCTCCCCCGCCCCCCGACACCCCTCTTCCTGGCAAGGTCCCCCATGCCTGACCCTTTGGCAGTGTCAACCTGACAGCAGGCACCCTGGTACATCGGAAGCACCAGCTGGCAACTGGCCATGCCAAGATGGCACTACCAGGGTGCCCCATTGGTACTGCCAGTGTGCCAGGTTGGCAGTACCACTGTGCCCAGGTGCCGGAAAGTGCTAGGGAGGCACCCTGCCTTGCCACCAGGGTTTACAATGCCCGAGGGGACACACTCATGTGCTGTTTTGCGTGGTCCACATTTGTGTAGGCTAGTACTCAACGGTGCCCTGACGAGATCTCCCAGGTGCAGCCGGTGAATCCCGGCCTTGGGTAAATCCAGCGTACGTATATTTAAATGAGCCTAATGGTTCATCTAAATATTCAGGTCTGCATCACGTACTGCCAGAGCGAGATCCAGATTGTGACGTCGTAAGGTTTGGTTGAATCTTGTAAGACATTTTGAGTGTCGCGAATCTTGCGAGAGGCCTCTCTCGAGATTCAATGGCCTCAACCTGACCCCAGGTTAGGTGCAACGAGGCTGCTGAATCATGCCCATGTTGTTTGGTTATACCTTGCTATATAAGCTATGACATTTTTTTCAGAGAATCTTAAAATTATACAGTTCAAAAGGTCACCATTCTCTCCGTCATACTTCTCCTAGCTTTTTGATAGGGCTTCCCAATTAATCCTTGCTATTTCCACATGCACAACTCTAATTTTTATTTTCCTTTCAACTATTATTGAGTTCTCTTTTGAATGTTGCTGTTGAATCTGCTTCCAGCACCTTTTCAGAGAGTGCAATCCAGATCACACCTTGATATGGTTCTTTTGATAACTCACCTGAAGTCTGGTTACTGAGCCTCATGCCACTGCAAAAGGTTTGCCCTTATTTGCTCTATCAAAACTCTTCAGGATTTTGAGCACTTCTATCAAACCTTTACAGCTCCCAGGAAATCATCCCCAACTTCTCAGCGGGATTCTCCAATCCCCCGCCGGGTCGGAGAATCCCCGGGGGGCGGCGCAAATCCCATCCCGCTGCCCCGACGACAGCTGCCATATTCTCCGGTGCCGTTTTTCAGGCGGGGGCGGGGTTCATGCCGCGCCGGTTGGGGACCATTGGCAGTGTTCCTCCCGGCAATTCTCCGGGCCCTGATAGGCCGAGCGGCCGTCCGTTTTTGGCCAGTCCCGCCGGCATGGGTTACACATGATCCCACACAGCGGGACCTGGCAGGTACGTCGGCGGCGGCAGTCCTCGGGAGGGCACGGGGGGATCCAACCTGGAGGGGGAGTGAGGGCACAGTGGCCCACTGATCTGCGGGCGGGCCTGTGCCTTGGGGGCACACCTTCCTTCTGCGCCGGCCCCTGTAGGGCTCCGCTATGGCTGGCACGGAGACGAGAACCCCACGTGCACGTGCCAAAACACGGCGGCAGTTCCGCGCATGTGCCAGATCACGTTGCCCTTTTGGTGCACTCGCGAACTCGCGCAGTACCTTCGGCGCGTGCTGGAGAGGCGCCAACCCCTCCGGCATCCACCTAGCCCCTGAGACAGGTGAGGATTCCTTACCTGGGGGGCCCATTGATGTCGGAGTCTCTTGCGCCGGTTTTCCCGCGGGCGTGGGGGACTTAGTCCCGGCAAAAGAGAATCCTGGCCCTTATCTGTCGGCTTTCATCCTTGGTAACCTTGTAGCAAATCTCTCCTGTACCATCTCCCAGCTCTTTACAACCTTGCCAAAGTCCAGTGCCCAAAAATAAACACAACACTCCAGCTGAGGTCTGGGCTCTGTACTCTAAAGGTTTACCATAACTTCCTTGTTTTTGTACTCTATGAATAAAGTCAAGGATCCCAGATGCCGTTCAGCTTCGTCTCACTACAAGTTGAAAGGTTTGAAAGCAGTAAGTTTCAACAGTCAAGCAAATTAAGTTAATATTGTACCCACTGAAAACAAGGGGTATCAAGGTGGCACCGTGGTGAGCAGTGTTGCCTTACATCACCAGGGGCTCGGGTTCAATTACGGCCTTGGGTGACTGCCTGTGTGGAGTTTGCACTTTCTAAGCGTGTTTGCTTGGGTTTCCTCCGGGTGCTGTGGCTTTGTCTCACAGTCCAATGATGTGCAGGTTTGCAGAATTGCCCCTCAGTATCCAAGGATTTGTAGGTTAGGTGGGGTTACAGGGATAGGGGAGGGGAATGGGCCGAGGTAAGGTGTTCTTTCAGAGGGTCAGTGCAGACTCGACGGGTGAAATGGCCCTGGTGAGCGCTGTTGGAATTCAATAGTTCCAAGTGTGGTTGGGGAAGGGGGGATCTTATTGGAAAATTAAATATCGGAGACATTATTGAAACCAGGCAATGGGAAATGTGGGGGTGTGTGTAATTGGAAGCAGGGAGGTGGTGAAGCACATTCCTAAGTCATTTTGTAATTCGTTCACCCCGAGATTGACTGAAAATATTCTACAAACGTTGCAAACTGTTAATGTGCTTCAACTTTGAGCAACCTGACAGAAAATTAGTTCGACCATTGTCTTGCTCTGCTCTTCCCCGCATGCACACCTCAGTGATGTTGCAAGCAAGGGGACGGCTGACAGAAAGCAGCTTGAAATTAAGAAGCCAGCTCAGGCTGGAGTCCCTCACAACTCTGATGCAACACAGCACGTGCTCCAAATTCTAACCTCCACCCACAACTCCACACCAGGCAGGCATCAGCATGAGAAACAAGACGGGAAAGTAATGTACCTGATAACATGAGGGAAAATAAGAAACAATTTATTGTGCTGTAAATATAATTCAGTATTTAAAGTTACTGTTACTTAATTCTAGATTGGCTTAATTTTCTTTTCAGTTTCTGTGTACAACACATGGGGTAAATTATAGTGGACGTCATCTTTTTACAGATTAAAAGCTGTGGGATGTTACATGGTGACCAGTCATTACCATTTGGCTTTAAAAGGTGTGCACTTGTGCACTTTTTCAGTTATTGCTTCATGTCTTCATCCCAGCTAAATGGTATTCAACGTCACAAATACAAATCCCCTTTTTAAAAAAGCATAGCTCCATCTACATGCTTTGAGAAAGTAAGGAGGAGGTTAGTCAAAGGAGAACCAGTGGATGTGATCTATTTGGATTTCCAGGAGGCTGCTAAATAAGGTAAGAGCCCATCATGTTAGGGGCAAGGTATTGGCATGAATAGCGGATTGGCTGACTGGCAGAAGGCAGAGAGTGGGATAAAGGGGTCCGTTTCAGGATGGCAGCCAGTGATTAGTAGTGTTTCACAGGGGTTAGTGTTGGGACCACAGCTATTCATGATATCCATTAATTATCTGGAAGTTAGAATTGAAGGCATTGTTGCTACGTTTTGCAGATGATACAAAATTATGTAGAGGAGCAGGTTGTGCTGAGGAAGCAGAGAGGCTGCAGAAGGACCTATTCTGGCTAGGAGAGAGGACAAAGAAGTGGCAGATGGAATATAATGAAGAAAAGCGTGAGGTTATGCACTTTGGTAGGAAGAATAGAGACACAGACTATTTTCTAAATGGGAAAAGGTTTCAGAAATCACAAAGGGGCTTAGGAGTCCTAGTTCAGGATTCTCTTTAGGTTTCACGTGCAGGTTCAGTTGGCAGTTAGGAAGGCAAATGCAACGTTAGCATTCATGCCGAGAGGGCTATAATATAAGAGCAGGGATGTATTGTTGAGGCTGTATAAGGCTCTGGTCAGACCCCATTTAGAATATTGTGAGCAGTTTTGGGCCCTGTACCTAATGAAGGTTGTGCTGGCCTTGGAGAGGGTCCAGAGGAGGTTCACACGAATAGTTCCAGAATGAAGGACTTGTCATATGAAGGGTCTGTACTCGATGACGTTTAGAAGGAGGAGGGGGATTTCAGTGAAACTTACAGAATACCGAGGCCTGGATAGAGTGAACGTGGAGAGGATGTTTTCACTAGTAGGAGAATCTAGAACCCGAGGGCTCAGTCTCAGACTGAAGGGACGATCCTTTAAAACAGAGATGAGGAGGAATTTCTTCAGCCAGAGGGTGGTGAATCTGCGGAACTCTTTGCTACAGAAGACTGTGGAGGCCAAATCATTGAGTGTCTTTAAGACAGAGATGGATGGGTTTTTGATTAATAAGGGGATCAGGGGTTATGGGGAGAAGGCAGGAGAATGAGGATGAGAAACATATCAGCCATGATTGAATGGCGGAGCAAACACAATGGGCAAAATGGCCTAATTCTGCTCCTATGTCTTATGGTCTTCCATGCAGCAATGTATTGCTGGACAGAAGAGCTATCTATTAGGTGCAGGTCTTAAGTCTTTTTGCGTAGATGGAGATCAGGGGCGGGATTCTCTGACCCCCCCCGCCGTGTCGGAGAATCGCCGGGGGGCGGCGTGAATCCCGCCCCGCTGCTCCGACGCCGGCTGCCAAATTCTCCGGTGTCGGTTTTTCAGAGGGGCGGGAATCGCGTCCCGCCGGTCGGGGACCGTTGGCAGTAGCCCCCCCGGCAAATCTCCGCCCCGCGATGGGTCGAGCGGCCACCAGTTTTTGCCCGGTCCCACCGGCATAAATCAAAGCAGGTTCATATCAGCGGGACCTGGCTCTGCAGGCGGCCTGCAGGGTCCTCTGGGGGGGCACGGGGGGATCCGGCCCCGGGGGATGCCCTCACGGTGCCCTGGCCCGCAATCGGGGCCCACCGATCTGCGGGCAGGCCTGTGCCATGGGGGCACTCTTTCTCTCCGCGCCAGTTGCTGTCTACCTCTGCCATAGCTGGCACAGAGAAGAATCCCCCTGCGCATGTGCTGCGTTGCTGCCAGCAGACACTGGGGCTCCTGCGCATGTACCAATTCGCGCCGGCCGGTGGAGGCCCTTCAGCGCTGGTTGTCACGCCGCCAAGCCCATCCACGCCGACTGGCGCAGCGCCAACTCCGCCGGCCTAGCCCCTGAAGGTGCGGAGGATTTCGCACTTTCCGGGCGGCCCGACGCCGGACTGGTTCATGCCCCTCCTTGGCGCGATACGGCCTGCCCTGCCGGGTAGAGGAGAATCCCGCCCCTGGTCTTGTGCAAATGTTCACAAGATGCAAAATATCTATTTATATATACTAAGTTTTGCTTTTGGTTGGTTATCAATCTTGCTCATTTCAGGTTTTCCACCTTAATATGGCATGGCATTACCATGGTATGACAAGAAGGGACACAGTTACTTCCTCCCGACCAGAAGTTAAATACAACACCACTATTATGGATCAATTGCTAAACTCAATATCACACGAGCATATACCTCACCAAAGACCAGAGGCAGCCGTCGCCACTCCAGCAGCTCAATTGAGGCAACAACAAAAGGGATCGGCACAGCCATCAATACCTCGCAGATATTTGCAATGACAACTGAAATCAAGCTAAGAACTATTAATAATTAGTAACAATCTTTGTTGTCACAAACAGGCTTACATTAACACTGCAATGAAGTTACTGTGAAAAGGTCCTTGTCGCCACATTCCGGCGTAAGGGCAGGCCCGCTCACGATATGCAAATATAGTTTACTGTACTTGCGTTCCAGACCGCATTGGCGCCGCTGTCGAGGTGACGGACAATTGTGATTTAGTGTCAAATCGGCGCCCAATGCGAATTTGGCCTCGGAACCTATTCACCACCCAATCACATTTCCCGATTTCGGCGTCATCCAACAGAGTATCCCGCCCAAGGTTGGCTCCATAACACAGTATGTTAGATTCATAATTGTCTTACCAGTCATGTAATACTTTCCCAAACCAAACCAGCCAGTGCTGACCCATCACAAGAGTCATTGTGTACAAACCTCAATGGTGTGGACATCCTTCCTCAGGGATTGCATTGCGAGACTTTTAAAAAATCCACTTTTCGTGTTGTCTGATCTTCATGAACAGAACAAATCCCTTTCCATAAAACAGCATGGCACAACTGGAAAGGATTTGCAGGGAAGCTTTCTTAATGTCTTAATGGTCTGTCAGAACTGTCGACAATTGGTCCAGATGCTGCATTAAAACCTTTTCTGCGGGAATTAAAGTGAGACAAGACAAAGAGTTTTTGTTTTCAAAAAGAGTGACATGTTACAAGGTCTGAAGGGGAAACTTTAGTCTTTTGAATGTTTTCCATCACCGATTATTTTCTTTGATGCTTCTTAATTATGTTAATTGTCACAAGCCAATTTTCTCTGAACAGAAGTGAGTGCTTGATAATTTTCAGTTTCGGATTCAAAAACCCTCCATTTTGGTTAATTGCAAACCAAAAAGCTGAAGCTTGGCATTTACCTGCCACATTGTGTGATACTTGTGATGCTACATTGATTTGAGATTGGTCTGGAAAGCTTTTAAAATGCCTATGCCAATGTGCTAATTTCCATTTTTTCTGGCTCCATTTATGAAGAGACTTAGCAAACCTTACAATGGTTAATTCTCCAATAATGTGAACAAAGCCAATTAAATTATCCTAACACGTAATTTCGCAAAAGTGTGCGCTTTACCCAGAGATACAAATTAATTATGTTCAACGCCAATGTGCTCAAACTTTAGCCGAGAACACTTTGTATGTGATATTTATTATTTTATTCCACCTCGCCTTTTCACAATTATCTCTCCGACATACCACACCCAGCACAACCACCCCACTCACCCATTCCAACTAAGTGACCTGTGCACATTTGGGAGAACAGCAATACTTTTCCTGCGGACTCCAGATGTTGGTGGATCGAGTGAGGAAAAATGCTGAGTCAAAGGATGAAGAATGATCTTACATTTCTATATGAAATGAAATGAAAATCACTTATTGTCACGAGTAGGCTTCAATGAAGTTACTGTGAAAAGCCCCTAGTCGCCACATTCCGGCGCCTGTCCGGGGAGGCTGGTACGGGAATCGAACCGTGCTGCTGGCCTGCTTGGTCTGCTTTAAAAGATGTCCCAAAGTGCTCCACATGCATCAAAGAATCACACAATGTGGCAGGAAAAAACAATGTTCAACCTTTTGGCTCACAATTAACCAAAATGGAGGGTTTTTGAATCCAAGATTGAAAGTTATCAAGCAATCGCGCCTATTCAGAGAAAATTGGCTTGTGACAATTAACAGAATTAAGAAGCATCAAAGAAAATAATTGGTGACGGAAAACATTCATAGGACTAACGTTTTAGGGCAGCACGGAGGCACAGTGGTTAGCACTGCTGCCTCACGGCGCCGAGATCCCGGCTCTGGGTCACTGTCTGTGTGCAGTTTGCACAGTCTCCCCGCGTTTGCGTGTGTTTCGGCCCAAACCCCAAAAATGTGCAGGGTAGGTGGATTGGCCACGCTACATTGTCCCTAATTGGAAAAAAATGAATTGGGTACTCTAAATTATTTTTTTAAAAGACTAAAGTTTGCCCTACAGACCTTGTAACAGTGTCACTCCTTCTGAAAATACAGGGAAGCGAATTTCAATGTAGGCAAATGCAGCCGCTAATTTAGACACAGGGCCCAACAAACAGTTTAATAAGTTAAATTTAATGAGTTAAATGACCAGCTAATCTGTTTTTAATGTTGTTGATTGAGGGAGGAATGTTGGCTTGGACACTCTTGAGTAATGCCTTATGGATTTTTGCATGCACCTGAATACATGTAGCTGTGCATTACACCCTGAGCACTAATAGTGGCTGATCAGGAAACCTGAATAACCAGTTTTCCTTCAAAGACATCTTCTGCCAGATTTCCCTTTTAGGGTCACTTTGAATGAAAAATGTGCACCCTAACATTTGCAATGAGGGTTCACTCCAATGTTTTAATGAGGTGGCTACTTACATGGAATAACTCTATTATTCACTATTATTTTCATTGTTGAATAATTTTCTGGAAATTATGAGGAATTAATTGTGTCAGTCAGCTATCTGATGTAATATAAGAAATAAAAACTGAAATGCTGGCACGTCAGGAAGTATCTGTGGGCAGGGAAACAGAGTTAAGTTTGCAGGTCTGTGAATTTTCATCAGAACGGTGCTGTCCAGTTGTGCTTGTTTACTTAATTTGAGTTAACATCAAGTGCCAAATTGCTCATGGACTTGGCCCTTCTCAGTGTCACATCTCAAACCTCATTTGACTTTGTAAAGGCTTTGAACATGTTTTTGCTATGTTCTTTGTCATAGCCGCAAAGAGAAAGAATCAGAGGTGGCACACGGCACGTTTGTCTCTCTTCGCTCGCCTGGGCAGGCCCTGAGCATTGAGAATGGCTTACTTCCACTCCGGGGTGGTGGGTTTTGTGTGGCTGAATAGCCCAGTCTTCATGTTTGATGAGGTGGGTGAGTAGGATGCTCTGGATTCTGCGCTCTCCTTCCACTGTTTATTCTTGGCCTCCGCATGCTCCACCCTGTGACGCTTCATGGATGCTTCTTCTCCAGTTTGTGCGTTCTAAGGCAAGCGATTGCAACATGTTGATGGGGATATTGCATTGATTTAGGGAGGCTTTCAGAGTGTCCCTGTAGCATTTCCACTGCCCTCCTTGTGATCGCTTGCCATTGCAGAGCTCGAAGAAGAGCACTTGTTTTGGGAGTCTTGTGTCGGGCATGGGGGCAATGTGCCCCATCCATCACAGCTGGTTGAGTGTGACCAGTGCCTCGATACTGGGAATATTGGCCCGGGATTGGACGCTTATGTTGGTACGCCTATCTTGCCAGTAGATTTTCAGGATTGTACGGAGGTGGCAGACATCACGTTTGTGTAAAATAGTGCAGGGGTTTATTTTTTTAAATAAATTTGGAATACTCAATTAATTTTTTCCAATTAAGGGGCAATTTAGCATGGCCAATCCACCTAGCCTGCACATCTTTGGGTTGTGGGGGCGAAATCCACACAAACATGGGTAGAATATGCAAACTCCACACCGACAGTGACCCAGAGCCGGGATCGAACCTGGGACCTCAGCGCTGTGAGGCCGCAGTGCTAACCACTGTGCCACCGTGCTGCCCTTGTGCAGGGGTTTTATTTACAAGATGCTGCTCAAACAGGGCACAATGGTAAACTAACATCTAAAGCCTGCAAAATGCTCCAATGGTGTCATTGGGCAACGTGTGACATTACGCCAGCCAATGGTGTTATTCTGATACATAACACACCTCCCTCTTTAGTCCTTTATTTTTCATGGCATTTTTGCTCAAGCAAACTTTAGCACAATTCCAATGCATTATGCCATAACTAATACTGTCACGTTACAGATACATATGTACATTAGTAAGACAGTCTCTTGGGTAGTTGTCTGTCTCATTTTGGAAAAGAAAACCCGACATTCAGGAACTTGGCTCTTGGAGGTATTTGGAGGTTTACCAGGCTGTTTCCAGGGATGGCAGGATGGCCTATGAGGAGAGATTGACAAGGTTAGGATTGTTTCCGCTGGAGTTCAGACGAATGAAGGGGGATCTCATAGAGACTTATAAAATTCTAACAGGACTAGATAGGGTGGATTCAGGGAGGATATTCCTGATGGTGGGTGTGTCCAGAACCAGGGTCCACAGTCCGAGGATTCGGGGTGGACCATTTCGGACAGAGGTGAGAAGACATTTCTTCACCCAAAGAGTGGTGAGCCTGTGGAATTCATTACCACAGGAAGCAGTTGAGGCTAAGACATTGAATACATTCAAGAGGCGGCTAGACAGCACGGTAGCATTGTGGATAGCATAATTGCTTCACAGCTCCAGTGTCCCAGGTTCGATTACGGCTTGGGTCACTATCTCTGCGGAGTCTGCATATCCTCCCCGTGTGTGGGTGGGTTTCCTCCAGGTGCTCCAATTTCCTCCCACAGTCCAGGTGCATTGGCCATGATAAATTGCCCTTAGTGTCCAAAATTGCCCTTAGTGTTAGGTGGGGTTGCTGGGTTATGGGGATAGGGTGGAGGTGTTGACCTTGGGTAGGGTGCTCTTTCCAAGAGCCGGTGCAGACTCGATGGGCCAAATGGTCTCCTTCTGCACTGTAAATTCTATGTAAATATGGCCTCTTCCTGCTTCTGTCTTCTATGTTTCTATGTTTCTCTGCCTTCCTGTACACTGGTCGGTGTTACATCTGGCGAAGCAAACTCAGGGACTGTCTCTGGCTGTGTGGATCACTCTTTCATAGCAGGTTCCATAACCTTGGTAGTTGTGGTCCTCAAGTTGGGCATATCACTGTCCATACTCTCTGTGGTGTAAACATCTGGTACAGATTCTGTACTCTCATTATGTACAGGCAATAATTGGTGAGCGTGCTGATGCCAAATTCAGTCATCATCAGTTTGCTTAGTGTAGGGGCTGGTTTAGCACAGTGGGTTAAACAGCTGGCTTGTAAAGCAGAACAAGGCCAGCAGTACGGGTTCAATTCCCGTTCAGTACCGGCTTCAATAAGGTGGTGTTGACCTTGGGTAGGGGGTAGGGTGCTCTTTCCAAGAGCCGGTGCAGACTCGATGGGCCAAATGGCCTCCTTGTGCACTGTAAATTCTATGTAAAAAAATCCTATACCAGGCGCCGGAATGAGGCGACTAGGGGCTTTTCACAGTAACCTCATTTGAAGCCTACTTGTGACAATAAGCGATTTTCGTTTCATATGAAATTATACCTATTTTGGCTAGTACAATTGCTTCAGTCCATTTTTAACCTGGGGTGTAGTTTCTCACAAGAACATATTGCCCACGGTCAAAGACTATGCTTTTGGAATGTCGTTCCCTTCTAGTCACTGATGTTGTTGTCTGACTATTTCTTAAATTGAAGGGGGAGTCAAAAGATTGGTCTGTGTTTGTAGTTTATTTTTTATTGTCAGTATAGCCAGTGAGCTTTGTGTTGTAGAATGTGCAGTGTTTCCGTATGTCATTAGAAAGCCATTATTACATTCGGCCTTTATCCCTCAAAACCTTCACTGCAGGCTTGCATAATTGTATGAAATGTTCAGCTAAGCTGTTAGTAGTGGAATGGTAAGGAACAGGTATGGTATGACACATGCCACATCCTTTCAGGTAGCCCTCAAATTCAACAGGTGTGAACCGTTATCACTCATGAATTGTTCAGGTTGCCTGGGCTAGGTCGTGATTAAATCCAGCCCCGCTTGACATGGAGTTGTGATGCAGTTGAATTGACAATAATTCTTAGAAAAATACACAAAGTCTTTGGCCCCTGCCTACCCAATAATTACAGTCACTCGGTTTGTAATTTTAAATGCAATTACTTTTTGTTAATAACAAACAACTATAATGAAATATGCAGCAAGTACAATTGGTTAACTAACATATAATTCATAATCCTCCATGTTAACTTGACCCCCCCCCCCCCACCCTCGACACACAAACATACACAAGACAAACAAGCACAGAGGGGAAGAGAGGGTGAAAAATAATAAGTAAAAGAAAAAAGAGATTTTGTTTAAGCAAACTTTTCTTCAATGTAAGCTTTCAGATCCAGTTCTCTGTTTGCAGTCTGTAATGGTTTCACTGTTGATTCATTCATTCAGGTTCTCTGTAAGTTCAGCAGGACAGCAGCTCACCACATTTCTGGAGGGAGAGACATATATATCAAGAGCAAACACTCACAGCTCCTTCTTCTTCAGCATCCAGGACCCAACTCTGCTTTCTTTAGGTCTCTGAAAATCATTCCACTCGGGTAGGATCCAATCATAACTTGTTACCAGGCAGTTCCATTGTTCCTCAGAGAAAGACCCTTCAGTCATTCCAGTCAATGGCTACCAATACATTCTCAGCTTTCTTCAGGGCCTGTGTCCTTTCTAAAAATATAAAACTCAGGCCTATTTAAAGTCCAATATTTCCATATATAATTCCAGGGTTTATTCACCATCTTGGTGCTTTTTCAAATGATCGGTGCAGACTCGATGGGATGACCTCCTTCTGCACTGTAGGGAATCTATGATTCTATGATCACCATAACAAGTAGTGCTGGCACCAGAAAGTGGAAAGTAAAAGATAGGGAGTGCACTTTCATTGTTATCCCCACCCCAGTATTGTAGCCCCACTGAAATCATACCAATAAAAATGAAAAGATGGAATAGGACAGAAGTTTTATTTTGATCAGTCACGGAACAGGGAGTGATTCTACAGGGAATTCATGGGCATCAAGGCATCCAACTTAATGGGAAATAAATGGACTAAGAGAGAATTTGGGAGAGAAGGATTATAGGTTTGAAGACTTTTAATTTTGTTCAGAAGGAGCTCATTGACACCTTTTGTCATAAAGACTAACTCTACCCAACTTCCTCTGCTGCTTCTTCACCTTCCCCTCGCTCTCAAGACAAACCACTCCTACTCCTCCACTGTCCATGCTAGCCCTGATCCCATCTTTCTCACTGGATGCTCCTCCAACTTCCTTTCTCTTCTCCAAGCTTATTCTGTCCATGAGGCCCACCCCTTATTCCCTGTACCTCATTCCCACTAAACTACTGACTGCCAGCCTTTCATGGAAACCATGTTTGACAAATTTATTAGAGTTCTTTGAGGATATAACGGACAAGGTTGATAAAGGGGAATTAGTAGATGTAATGTAGTTTGATTGCCAAATGGCATTCAATAAGGTAGCACATAAAAAAGATAACTACACAGTATACGAGTGCATGGTTTTGGGGGTGTTATATTAGCAGAGATAGAGGAATTAAAAAAAAAATTTAGAGTACCCAATTATTTTTTACAATTAAGGAGCAATTTAGCGTGGCCAATCCACCTATCCTGCACATCTTTGGATTGTGGGGGTGAAACCCACGCAGACACAGGGAGAATGTGCAAACTCCACACGGACAGTGACCCAGGGCCGGGATTCGAACCTGTGTCCTCAGTGCCGTAGGCAGCAATGCTAACCACTCTGCCACCGTGCTGCCCTGATAGAGGATTTATTAATGAATAGAAAATAGAGTGCTATCCACGGGTGCAAATCCGTTATAGGCACTAAATATCGCAAGGGGTTTAAAACGAAAACCCCCACTCTCTGCTGATGACGTGATGAGGTTCACATCCATGAAGGCCACAAACCTGATTACCATAGATTATAATACATTTAACAATAATTAGAAGGCTTAACACAGCTACTTCCGCCATCTCTGTATGTTCCCACCTACCTGCCGTGATTTCCCGATGGTGCGAATCATTACCGGTTTTCAAAAATGTAAACCAGCTGTGATGACCATGCTAGGAGCGCACAGTGAGGTACAGACCCTGGGTGGTGTGAGATTGGGGCGGTTCTCCTTGTGTATGGGGGAGGCGGTTCCTTTGAAAGTGGGTGGGTGTTGAGTGCATTGAGGTGGGGGGGGTGCCTGTGAAGAGGGGGCGGCGCTTGGACCTGGAAGTGGGGGGGGGGGGAATAGTGTGTGGGCTCACCCTGATATTTGTGGTGGGGGGGGCATGTTGGAGCAGAGCCCGTGAGGTGGGGTGGAATTGGTACCAGTGATGAGGAGAGCGGCTGAAGCCTGGGGTGTGGAGGGGTCCTGCCTCGATGCCTATGAAGGGGTAGAAGTGCCACGATTCCTGAGTGGTGGAGATCAGATGGATTACCCCGATGTTTGTGTGTGGTATGGGGAGGGAGTTGGGCGGGGTGCAGGGTACCCCGATCTTAGCGTTATACTGATGGTGGTGGTGGGGGGTCATTTTGTACGTGTGAGATGAAGGGGTGCCCCGATGCTTGGGGATGGAAGGCCTTTAATTTAACTTTGAGATTGGGGCACCGATCAGGTGAGAAAAGGCGTCTGTGATGCTGGAAAGTGTCACAAAGCTTTTCCCGCCCGATCCAACAGTCTGGGTGCAATTGGGAAGATTGCATCGGAGAATCTGGATTAATGGAACATTGGAAAACTGTAACCAATGGCGTGGACTCACACTTAAGACAGGAATGAGGCAGAATTTCTTCTCTCAGAGGGCCTTAGTCTTTGTAACTCTCTTCCACAGAGAGCAGAGCAAGCTGTGTCATTGAACATATTCAAGGCTGGATGAGACAGATTTTTGACCTGTGAAGGAGTCAAGAGTCAGAGGCAGGAAAGTGGACTTAAGACCACCATTAGATCAGACATCAGTTATTGAATGGCGGAGCAGGATCACTGAGCCGAATGGCCTTCATCTGCTCCAATTTCCTGTGATCTTATTACCCAGTTTTGCTTCCTGGCTCCTATACCAGCTAATATTGTAACTAGTTCTGCTTCTCTTCCTTTGTGGACCGTTCTCTTCTTTTTCAAAACAGGTGTCCGCAGTCCATCCTCAAGTTTCATAGCCTTGACCTTTGGTTCTTGCAAACTAGTGCCACGCCTACAATTTCATTTGACTTTCCAAAGTCCTTGGACATGTTTGCATTTCCAAATCCACACCAACCATTCCGGAAATTCCTTGTTTATATCTCCCCGCCCAGGATTCTGTCCCTGACGAGCACCAATACAGCCATAACCAAATCATAATGTTGCATTCTATGTGACCGTGACATTACCCTTTCTTGTCCTCCTTGATCGCTCTATAGCCTTTGACATGGTTAACCGTACCTTCCTTGTCTAATAAGTCACCTCCCTTGCTCAGCTTCATGGGTCTGCCCACACCGGATTCCACTCTTACCAATCAGACCATAGCCATCAATCCACCAAGGATTAATCCTTGGCCTCCTCCTCTTGCAAACTACATACTGCCCCTTGGTTACATCATCCACAGATATGTTCTCAGCTTCCGCATATACTCCGTTGGCAACTTTCCTCACTCAGTCTCTTCATTTTTGACCTTCTCTGCAAAATCCACATCTTGCCCTTGATCCCATTGTTGTTTTATGCTGAACCAGACATTTTGAAAACTGTGTCTTCCTCATGTGTGAATTCAGCAGTGATTCAAAAATCAAAAATGGATCCCGGATGCGAAAGACGTTAATTTAAATAATCTGCATTTTAAGTGCTTCCACCATGCATTCCGGTTGCCAACAAAGCTGCTTTATCCAAAGTGACTGGCAGGGTGCCCATTCTTGTGGAAATATGCCATTCCTGTCTTCCATATTGAGAGCGTTGTAGCCCTGTTAGCTCCAAGGAAATGTGTACTGCAGAGCTGATTTTCTAGGCCAGATTGTCTGTCTGTACAAGTGTTGAGGTATTGTAGTTTAATTAAGTATAATTTTATGCTTCACCCTGATATGCTATTCTGCTCCTGCACCCCCATGCACTCAGAAATAAGCACATCTGAATTCAGAAGCTTCTGTGTCACATAGCAACTAAAATTTTGGTTAAAAATTCAGAAGTGCTTACCAAACGAACTATCAAATAAAAAAGTCTTTGACTTCCTCTAATTACTGAGATCGAGTACATTTTCATTATAGACTGTATTTATTTAACTTTAGAACTACCAGTCAACAACATGGCCATTGCTAAGACCACAGACTGCTATCAACTGGGAGCCTGTGGTTCAAGTCTAAGCCACAGGTTAGTACTGTGGAATAAAACTGACTGCCTGTTTCATCAAAAGCTTACGATCTTAAAGCAATTTCCTGTTGCTGAGCTGGAATTAAATGCCTTTAAATGTGTAATTAAGAGATTCATCCAATGTACAGTCAGAGATTTAATGTACTATAAATAACAAACCAGTTTCTCTCAATCTTTGAGATCGATGCTCTGCCACTTTATTGGCTAAACAATTAAAATTATTACTCATTTACTCTAATCAGGCAATCATTTCATTATAACAGAAGTATTATTTACTAATGTGACAACTGAGCTGCAACACGGAATTCTTGGGTTCAAACTGAGCATTCCGAGAATGTGCTACAACACATATCTTCACGGTTGTTAGTGCAATACTAGGTATTAGGCTAGTAAAAGTGGATAAGTAGGCATTTGGACATATTGCTAGAAAGCAGACATTTCTACAAATGTGGGATAACTCCATTAATGGAAGACTTTCGCATGAGCAAGGTGCTGTGGCCTTGGAAAACAATGCTAGTTGTTGTTATGGATTATGGCCTTAAGTCCTGGCTAGTTTGCATGGATAATTAAGCAAAATCTGGCTAAAACCAATGCAAAGGATCGTGGAATTGCAACCGCAAGTGACGTTATTTGTAACTCAAGCTTCCGCAATCTTTAACGTTGGTTTAAAAAACTGCATTGCAAGCCAGCCCAGCCTACAAAACTGGCCATGCCCCCTACTTGAATAATGAGAATGTTGAATTTCTGCTCATTTGTGATCATTGGGAGGAGGACCTTCAAATTAAGCTGGATTTTTCACGCGCACAGGCCTTAAAAGGTCCATTTTAAAAGCTTTTTATGTATTAAAAGATCTTTAATTTAAGAAACTGACTTTTAATTAAAGGCAGGCAGCAAATCCGTATTTTAAAAAATCCATCGTTTTTGTAACAAACATATTTGAGCTGAATCAGGTTTATTTGCATAATTATGCAAAATCTTCCCTGAATTAGCAACTCAGGCAACATTATAGAGCATAACGATAACTTTGAGGTTTTTTTTATAATGCATGGAATAAAAGATAAACAATTACGCTCTATAATGTTGCCTGAGTTGCTAATTCAGGGAAGATTTTGCGTGATTATGCAAATAAACCTGATCTACCATTTCATTCTGGAAAACCAATACAATTTCAGCCAGAACTTGTACCCCATTTTTCAATGCTGCCAAAGTGAAAACTTTCCCACAACAAACTTTGAGGTACTGATACTATTAGGGACAATTATATGCTTGAGAGTGTTTCCATAGTGCACCTCGTAAACCCAGAGTAATGCTCTGGGGATCCAGTTTTGAATCTCACAACTGTAGATGGTAAAATTTGAATTCATTAACAACCTGGAATTAAAACCATGAAACGATTGCCGTAAAAACCCATCTGGTTCACTCATGTTCTCGCGGGAAGGAAATCTGCAAACCTTACCTGGTCTGGCCTACATGTGACTCCAGACCAACTGCAATGTGGTTGACTCTTAAGCGCCCCTTCAAGGACAATTAAGGATAGACAATAAATGCTGGCACAGCCTGCGACGCCCATGTCTCAGGAATGAATTAATGAAATTTCAATTAGACTACAATCAGGAAACTCTGCTCAATCTGTAGAAGACCAATGTTCAATTTCCAGAAGCTCTATTTTAGTTCTTCTTCGCAGAAAGGAAACCTTAAAATTGAATGATATTTCACTGTTACATCAATGTGAAGTACTTTTGGATGTACAGAATTTAGCAGCTGAGTGTGATTGGACTCTCAAGGCCTGTTGGAACTTAATTGAACATCAGTATGGTCCAGTGGCAGCACTCTCTTCTCTTAATCAGAGATCCATGAGTTTATACCCATTCCAGGATTTGGGCATATAATCTACAATGACATGCCAATGCAGTATTGAAAGAATGCTGCCTGGACTTAAGGGCAATTGTTTAGATGAGACATTAAATGAAAGGGCGACTGTCTTTTTTAATCAGATGAGCGTGATAGATGCCATGATACAAGCTAAAGAGAAACATGGATTACTCTAGTATTATATCATTAATTCTTCAACCAACATTACCGATTTAGCTGCTGTGTATGCCTACAAAACAACAATGACTTGTTATGACCAGCCCCAGGTGAGGTTCCCCAATCGTTGCTGATCCGGGCAACACCCCACAATCTGTCACCATCAGGCAGGGACACCCCCATATCGTACAAACCTGGGTGTGGAGGGCTCACTGACTCCATACCTTTATTCAATTCACCCTCTGTTGGTTTAATCTAACAATATCTCCCTTTCCTTGGATACTTTTTCCAGACCCAATAATTATGTTTAAATAGGAGCCAACTTAACTAGGCTTTCTTCAGTTAAGATGGATTGAGTGGCTGATCGACTTTCACAGTCAGCGAGAGAGAGTTTAGATGTTCCTGCGAAAGCTGGCTATTTTAGCAGGAGCCCTGCCTCGGTTACTGTATGATTTACAGTGCGGCAAACTTCCAGCTGCTTTTCTCCCAGCTCATACGCATGAACCAACAGACAGACACTGGGCAGCTCTCTCAACGAGAGCCAGGGGCTTTGCATGAGATCACCATTATGTTCCTTTGTCTTTCCCAGAGTTGGTAATCAGTCTTTAAGATCAGATTATTTTAGAATTACCTCAGCTGGAACCAGAGGAAGGGGTTCCATTGTTCCTTGGAGAAAGACCCTGCAGCCATTCCTTTCAGTGGCTAACTGTACATTCTCAGTCTCCTTCAGGACCAGTGTCCATTTTAAAGAATAAAATTCAAGTCTTTTAAAGTCTAATATTTGTATAATTCCAAGTTTATATTCTCCATCATCACAGCTGACTATTCTGTAACAGTGATTCATTGGTTATGAAGTACTTTGGGATAAATTGAGTTATTCAGAAAGTTCTATGAAGTTCCTATTCTTCACATAATATTCATCTCACTGCTTGAAATGTTATTTTTCCCTGATTTTAACATGAGTGAAGAATAGGTGGTTCCACTCACCCTTTCCTGACATTAAAGATCTTAGAACGTTATCTGCAGTCATGTGTGCGCTTTGTGGCTGACCTTTGTACAACTTGCAGCGATGAACACTTGAGGGTAACTCCAATGTGTCAGCTACATATTGCACTCCAGCATCTGAGATTTTGAACTGCAGTTTTATAGACACTGGATTTTACTTCTCTATTCACTGGGTGGTATTTAATGGAGGCAATGGAGGTTTCCCCTTTGGTTGGAGGATCAACGAAGTCCCCACATTGTCTCCTTTTGGGAAACCCTGCCAAATTAAGAGCCATTCAGGAAATCCTCACATCCTGAGAGCTGCCGGCCAATTGGAGGCTGGCAACTATTCTTTTTGATCTGTAACACCAGTGGAAGTGATGGCTGCTGCTGGTAATGTCCAGGCCCAGGATCGCCGAGGACCGAGGCTAATAGTGGGGTGGGGAGCATGGGGGAAGGGAAGGGATCACAGGAGGAGTGGGGTGGTGGTGGGGGAAAAGCAGCATGAGCAGGGGGTGTCTCTTGGCATCCCCCCACCCCCTTTCCTGAGGCCAGATACCACGATGATGCATTGAGCGCCTTTCAACAACTTATCACCTTCGCAAGGGCAAATCGGGATGACAATAAATGGCTGCATATTATGAATGAAGAAATAAATCACCCCGGAAGTCTACCAGCAACTCCAGCAGGGTTTGCGTTTTAGGATTCCCACACAGCAAGTCCTATCGGCGGAGGGAAGAGGACTTTAAGTGGTCATTAACTGCCCACTTAAGAGCCTTAATTGGCAGCAGAGTGGGAAGGCAGTCACAAGCATTTTCACCTTGGGCTCAATTGGGGCTGGAACAGGAAGTTGTGGGGTCCCAACCCACCACCCTCTTGCCTATTTGAATGCTTCCCTACCACCAAAGGCACCTCGGGGGAGCATTAAGTTCCGCTCACTGAGAACAGCTATTTTCAGACAGGTGCTTGGCAACCTTTTATAATTAAATAGTGATATAGCCCTTGTAAATGATACTCATATATCACATAAAGAAGCAAGCATGAAGTTGACTTAAAATTTGTTTTTATTGAAAAATAGATTTTACCAGTACTAAAAAGAGAGTTCTTCTGTGCCAGTGACTATCCTGCATCTTGGGATGAAGACATTTGGTAAGTATAAATGCAAGACTACAGCTAATTATGTTAAAGACATACTGAGCGTACACCTTCATTTCATGTTTGCTTTTGCTGTGTAGATCATGGGCGGGATTCTCCCGTACCTGGCGGAGCCAGGGGTCCCGGCGGGATGGAGTGGCATGAACCACTCTGGCATCAGGCTGCCCCAAAGGTGCGGAATCCTCCGCACCTTCAGGGGCTAGGCTTGCCCCGGAGTGGTTGGCACCCCACTGGCCGGTGGGATAGGGGCCTGGCGCAATGCCAAACGGCGCCGAAGGGCCTCTGCCGGCTGGCGCGAGTTGGCGCATGTGCAGGAGTGCCAGAGAGTGTTGGCGCATCCCCGTGCATGCGCACAGGGATTCACTACCGCATCAACCATCGCGGAAGACCACAACGGCCGACGCGGAAGGAATAGAGTGCCCCCATGGCACAGTCCGCCCGCGGATCGGTGGGCCCCGACCACGGGCCAGGCCACCGTGGGGGCACCTCCTGGGGAAAGATCCCCCCGCAATTCCCCAGGAAACTCGGAGCCCGCAGGCGCCGCCAGGTCCCGCCGGTAAGGGATCTACTCTGATTTACGCCGGCGGGACCGGCTACAGGCGGGAGGGACTTCGGCCTGCCGCGGGCCGGAGAATTCGGGCGGCCCCGGTGCCCGTTGAGTCATGCCGGACCCTTCCATTGTCCAAGGCGGGCGGTGCGACTCACGCCAGGCCGGTTTTTGGGGGGGCGGGAGAATTGGAAGGACAGCGGGTATGGGGCTCATGCCGACCCCCAGCGATTCTCCCACCCGACGGGGGTCGGAGAATCCCGCCCCATATCTTTAATGTATTACTAGGACGCGATGTGCTCAGTGTGTTAAAGCAATCTCATTTTAAGCTGAGAGATTTCCTTTAGCTCAATCCCCTGAAGGTTGTAATTTTTGAAGTGACTGCTTGTCACAAATACTCCACACAAGGTCAGTGCAACCAAAGTGGGTTTGAATGTAAGAGATATATAATCTGGCTCACAGTTTGAGTATCTAGAGAAATTATCAGATATCTTTCATTTTTCAGTAAAAACTGTGATTTTGCCCAGAGATTCTGTTGATATGGTGACGAGCAGAAGCAATGCAACCCTTAAGGTACTGAGAGAATTGAAGTTCCTCAACTATAAAAAATATTCCGAGATATATTGTGCAAATTTCATTATGCTACAGCAGCCCATCTGTTGGCTTGTCCTCCTTCAGGAAAGTATTAGGTGATTGGCTTGAGTCCTAGAATTGTCAATTTAAACCCAACATCTTCCAAATCACTTCCCCTTCGAAGAACAACTAGGGCAGTAAACACATGCGAACACCACCAAATTTCCCTCCAAATCACACTCCATCCTGACTTGGAACTATATCACCATTAATTTACTGTCGCTGGGTCAAAATCCTGGAACTCCATCCCTAACAGCACTGTGGGTGTACCTGCACCACATGGACTGCAGCAGTTCAAGATGGCGGCTCACCACCAACTCAAGGGACAACTAGGCGTGAGCAATAAATGCTGGCCCGGTTAGTGACTCCCACATCCCAAGAATGAATAGAGAATTAAAAAACAATGCATTCACGTGATTTTACTGCAAGTGCTATTTTAGCTATTTTAAAATAAGCAAATCTGTTTAGTTTAGTTCAATAAAATAGCAGGAGGAAAATGTCAAGTGACATCAACAGTAACCACTAAGCTTATGCTTGGAGTTTTATAGCCAAATTCACGTCAGCATGAAGAGAGACCAAAAATATTTTTTCAATCACAGCCTCATGATTTCCCAAAATGGTTCACATCAAATGAAGAAAAGAACTTCTAAAATGTGTATGACGTCATGTAACTGGAGCAGCCAATTTGCAAGTGACAATGAGGTCAGTGACCAGATAAACTTTTTGGTGATGCGTGAGAGAATGCAATCCTTTCTGCAGAACTCACTGAACTCATGCAGTCTGGAAACCCCATGGAAAGATCAGCTCACACTCCTTGGAGCTTTGATATGGTGCGCAATATCAGCCCAACGCAATGGGTAACCAGTTTAAAAGTGCTCACGTGGTACATTGGAACCTCGAGCGCTTCAGGCACTTACCGCGGAATCTAACTAATGTTTGCAGAGAGAGCGCAGACTCTTCTGATAATTCTTTTAAAGAATTACAGATCTCCTGGTGAGGATTGTAGCAGGTAAGCAGGCATATACTTTCCAGGTATCAGGGTATGATTCCTACTCAGACAACATAACGTCAGACAACAGGGCAGCAGTGGATAGCACTGTTGCTTCACAGCTCCAGGGCCCCAGGTTCGATTCCCAACTTGGGTCACTGTCTGTGTAGAGTCTGCACGTTCTCCCTGTGCCTGCGCGGGTTTCCTCTTGGTGCTCCGGTTTCCTTCCACAAGTCCAGAAACTCCTTCCACAAGTCCAGAAAGACGTGCTGTTAGGTGAATTGGACATTCTGAATTCTCCTTCAGTGTACCCAAACAGGCACCGGAATGTGGTGAATAGGGGCGTTTCACAGTAACTTCATTGCATTGTTAATGTAAGCCTACTTGTGACAATAAAGATTATTATTATTGTTATTATTAACAGCGAGGCAGCTGGCTGAATCTTTTGCAGGCTACTTTGATGTATAATGACCCTGCTGAAATCCTTACTAAAAGTTCCAGGTATATTGTATCTACTTACGAATTGTGAGAGTGGGGAATGAATTTCACACAATGTATGCGGTTGGTGAATGATATGTTGTGAAAATGAATCGACTCTGTATCATTTTATGCAAAAAATTAAACTTTGCAACTTTCTATCGGCATTACAGTGTAGTACAATATGCAAGTGAACGTTCTCGTTTACAGCTACAGCGTATGATTTAATCAGACATCTGGGGTACCTCATGCAAGCTTTCTAATTCAAAGATTCCACTGACCTGGCGTGGGTTCCTCAGCAGAAAACAACCTGCGTTACCTCATGAAAATTATTCACCCCACCAAGCTCCCCCAACCAGTCGATCTGACATCAATGACTTGCCTCCCTTTTACTTACTGCTCACAGTCACTCTCACAGTCAACCAAACACACCATTGAAAGCAATTGATTAAGTCAAAATATTCTGGACACTAAAAGTACAGCAGGAATGCCCTGCAGTGCTAATTACATCATCTACATTAACTGTGTGCTGGTTTGAAAAGTTGCACAAATTCAAAGGAGTGAGAATAATTCATAATGATAGTAAATTGTTGTATCAAAGTAACTGATGGCAAATTGGCATGAATTTTGACCATGTTTTGTATAATTATGAAAACATAGAAGAGCAACAGGACACGATTTTACTGAGGTAGAAAATGTGTAGCATTAGGTAATGCAGGACAGTTTTTGTTGTAAAACAAAGGGCGCATGATTCGGCATGAAGTGCAGAGGTGTAATAGTGCAATTAAATTCGTACATTAAAAATGATGTTGAAATTTAGGACAAAAACTTTCAATGTTTATACCTGAAATACTGCAGTTAGACAAATTTAAAACAAAAAACAATACATTAAAGGATGTTTATGCCATTTTGCCTGAGGAAAATAGTTGCAGATGCTGCATTCTGCTCGGTTGGGGGTTATGGCGATGTATCTCCATTGTACTGTAGGAACACAATTCTATGAAGGTGATGGGGGTCTTGTTCACTGGCTGGAGAGCTAGAAAAGAGACCCACTGTGCTTCCTTTGAGGAAAGCCTGTCAAATTAGGAATGGATGAGGCAATTACAGGCCATCAGTGGGCCTTGTATGAAGTCAGGACCCTGGGTGAGCAGGAGGTCCTGCCTGCCGAAATTGGCTGTGCGCTCTTTTGCTCAGCAGTGTCACCGGGAGGCAGTGGCTGCTGCTGGAATGACACCCACTGGAGGTCCAGGATCGCAGAGCAACCCAGGCCAGAGATAGGTGATGGCAGGCAGAGTTTCACAGAGTGGGGGTCGTGGGAGACATTGATTTAGTGGGAGTTCGCCAGCAAGGGAAGAGAGTGGGACTCAACACGCCCCTCCTTTGCTCTTCCTGATGCTGGGTCCCTCGATCAGGCCCTGAGAGCCTTTGAACGAGGGCCCTTCTCCCCACATTGCTCTGGGAGATTAAAAGCGACCTGCACTAGTTTGCATATCACACTCCCCTCAGCGAAACAGATCTGCCCACAACTGGGTTAATAACAGTGGCGACAAGATGAGGCCCTTAAATGGACATTGATTGCTCCTCAAGGCTCTCAATTGGCTGCCCATGAGCCTTCCCACCACGGATTTAATTGAGGTGGAGCCGGAAAGATAGTGGGGTCTCCACCACCACCAAGCCCACCAGATTAAATGTGTTCTCCATCTCCAAATCTCAGCATGGTCAGCGCAGGCTTGGAGGGCTGAAGGGCCTGTTCCTGTGCTGTACCTTTCTTTGTTCTTTGTTATTTGCACCACCAGGGAGAGCACCAAATATATTCCCTAATACACCAGAGGTGATGTTTCATGCTCACCTCAGAGGCAGTTACTTGCTAGATGACAACTGTAAGCTTTAAGCTTCAGTGGGAAGGGGGTTTGTATAACTCGCAACATATTGCAGTTTGAAAGAGGGAAATAAATGACATTCATTTGGCACTTAGCTCAGACCAGCCGAATCAGATTATATCTATGGTGCTGTAGGCTGGGATTACCCATTTAAGATTACCCTTTACTGAGCACATGTTGATTTCATTGCTTTACCATCATCTAGCCAAGTACATAAGAACATAAGAAATAGGAACAGCAATAGTCCATTTGACCCCTCGAGCCTGATCTGCTATTCAACAAGATCATTGTTGACTGTGGTCCCAGCTCTACTTTCCTGCCCGTCACCCATATCTCTTTTTAAAAAAATTTAGATTGTCCAATTCGTTTTTCCAATTAAGAGGCAATTTTTGCGCTGCCAATTCACTTACCCTGTGCATCTTTTTGAGTTGTGGGGGTGAGACTTGGCAAGAATGGGCAAACTCCTCAGGGACAATGATCCGGGGCCGTGATCGAACCCGGATCCTCGGTGCCATGAGGCCGCAGTGCTAACCACTGCACCACTGTGCTGCCTCTTCCATAACTCTTGACTCCCTTGGTGATCAAAAAACAATCTAACTCAGTCTTGAATATATTTAGGGAACTAGCCTCCACTACTCCCCGTGGAAGAAAATTCCAAACAGTTCAAACACCCTGAGAGAAGAAACATCCTCTCAGCATCTAACCATTCAAAATCCCTAAGATCTTCCATGTTTCAATAAGATCATCTCTCCTCCTTCTAGACTTCAATTTGTATAGGCCCAACCTACTCAACCTTTCTCCTTAAAACAATCCTTTCAATTTAGGAAGCTGCCTAGTGAATCAATCTTCTTCCACACTAATATATTACCCCCAACACCATGAGCTTTTGTGTTCTTTTATGTAGTAAAGTTCTATGTGGCGCCTCACTGCATGCCTTTTGGAATTTGAAATGCATTACGGGGAGGATTCTCCATTCCTTGCTGTTAAGATCAGGAATCCTGATCTGTCAGAGAATCCTGCATTGGACCAAAAACGGGATCAGCGCTGGGCAGCAGACCCATCCCCAGTCCCGCTCCCTCTGGCCGACGGTAGCAGGCTTCCTGCGTTGCACCAGTGGGAACTTGCAAACTGCTGATTTGCATTGAATTGAATGCAATTAACGTGTTGAAGGCCAACCCCCCTTGATCCTCTGGGATGCTAAAACCCCACAGTGGGAACTCTAATTGGCGGGACTTGGGATTGGCAAGCGCAGTCCTGGCGTGATGGACTACCGCAATACCAGGGCCTAGCTTTCAGGCATGAGTATAATTGGGCTTTTTAAATAAAAGAATTAGCACTTTAAAACAGTCACTCAAGCACACAGCCCAATAGGGATTCGAACTGGATAAGTTTGAATACACAACCAATAGACAAACTGTCAGAACATGTCTGGACCTGCTCTGTCAACCACGCATCAGGAGATCATCACACGCTATTGATATGCACCAGTCTATTGTTAGTAGCCCAGATCGAACCTGACACCCGGGCACCCAGAGTTTCTGCTGTTACCTTATACAGGAACAGATTATGTGCAGCCCACACCACCAGAGATGGGACACCTGGGGCGGGGTCAGGTGGTCTGTCAAACAGTCATCAACCGGACCATCAGGTGCTGAGACCCACTCCTGAGGCATCACTGGCAGAAAACCAGAGGAAATGACAAAAGGGCGTGAAGGCAGGGGGGATAAAACCAGGCATCCAAGCACATTGGGAGTGACCTTGACCAGACCAGAGAAAGAAGGAAGGAAGGAAGAGACTGCCAGCGAGAACCACCATCCTGTGATTGTGGTTTATTCTCCTCATTATTAAAGACACCTAGGTAAAACCTTTGAGAAAGTGAACTGGTCGAAAGTATCTGACATCTCACAGATACAACTGGGTGCTCCCCATTTCAGAGAAGGGAGGTCAACATTTGCTTTGTGGGGGGGAAGGGGGGCATGTGCCTGGACATTGAGATCGGGACACCCGTTCAAAATGGCAACCTGATCCCAGTAACTGTAGGAAAACCAGTGTGTATTTTTGCATAGTCAAGCTGTGAAAATCTTACCCCGGCAGTGCTCCTCATGCCAGCAGGACACAGTCTCTGCTAGCGGGAGCACTTAGGGTTGGAGTCTCCAATTTTGCGGCTATATCCGGAGGAGGCGTCTGGTCTTACGACCAAAATATCGGCGCCCGTACCGATGCTCCACCCGGTGGGGCCTTGCAGCCCCCAGCTTTACCTGTAGATACTGCCAGAGAATGGCCACGTCCCTGGACACGCATGCGAACGGCGGCAAAGTGCAGCGTCCGCGCTGTAAAATATGGCGCCGCCGTGCACGGACCCGGCCTGCCAGATAGTGCCCTCCTGTCACCCCCATCGCCACCACCGGACCACCCCCTACCAGTCCCCCAGCCCCCGCCGAAGCCACCCTGCCAGCAGAACAGATCCCCTCCCCGACTGTGGCGACGCTGTACACTGTCCAGCCTTGAGATGTTGTCTGTACATAGTCTATGTTTCTGAGCAGTATAGAAGAGTTGGGAGGACAATTGCCTTGTACACAAGGACCTTGCTGCCAGCTCAGATATCACGATCATCAAAGATTCTCATTCTTTGGCATCCGAAGGAGGCTCTCACAGATTGGATATGATGTTGGATCTCCGCATCAATGGCAGCCTTAGATGAGAAGTTGGTCCTCAGGTAGAGGAAATGTGCCACGTTTGGGAGGATTTCTCCATTGATCTTGATGGGAGGGAGAGACCAGATCTAATATAGATCAGCTGTCATGTGACAGTACCTTTAAGAAATGGGTGTTTATAAATGGGTGTGTATATAAATATCTGTAGTGAGAGTACCTTTAAGAAATGGGTGTTTATTACTGCAGCAATGTCAGAGAGTGGGTGGAGCTGGGCTGTCTGTCAGCTTTATACTTTCGTTTTAGGCTGTTTGCTGCAGGGCGTGTTTTAGTTTTGTTTTCAGAGATGGATAGCTGCAGTCACAGCCTGAAGGTGTATTAGAGTCTCCCTCTGTAATCTAAAGAATGTAAATTGATTCTTTGGTGATTTCAAACTAATAACTGCTCGCAGTAGTGACTTTAACCTGATGTGCTTCTGTTTAAAGGTTTTTTTTTTAAGTCTCCTGGATGTTAAAAAGACAGCTTACGGATTACTTAGTGTTGTATTCTTTGGGGGTTGTATTTGAATTAATGGTTGCTACGATATTCACTGTTTGTTTCAAAAAGGTTCACTTGAATTCGTAGAATAAACACTGTTTCGCTCAAAAGAATACTTTTCCATTTCTGCTGTACCACTCCGATAGAGTGGGCCGTGTGCTCCCCATACCACAATCTATTAAATGTTGTGGGTAAGGTGAACTTCATGATATACTTTGTGGTTCTCTAAACCCGGGCCCATAACAACTTGGGGGCTCGTCCGGGATGAAAGTCTATCTATTGGATTGGCTTAGTGAACTTAAAGACAGTGAGGGGTGAGCATATTGTGGTTGCTTTTCAGGTGTGGCATTCTAGTTCAGGAAGGGTGTGTGTTGTGGACAATGGCTCTTTCAGAGGCACTGACATTTTTGGGGGTGAAGACGGTCACACACAGTACCTTACAGACAGAGACTAAAAGCACACTGTTAGATTTGGCAAAAACATTGCAGTTATCATTACCTGACAAATTGCAAAAAGGTGAGGTAATTATGGCGGTGGCTAAGCATTTAAAGTTGCCTGAGATACAGTTTGAATTATTGGAAATGGCAAAAATTCAGTTACAAATTAAACAAATGGAACATGAGAAAGAATTAAAGGAGCTTGAATACAAAAGAGAGAGACAGAAAAGAGAAAGAGAAGAGAGAGGAAAAAGAGAGAGAAGAATGGAAATCAGAAAGAATAGCCGTAGCAGAATAAAAAGAAAGAGAAAGGGAGATACAGATAACGGAAAAAGATAAAGAGAGAGAGTTTGAACTTCAGAAAATGGCCATGAAACATGACAGTCAGTTAAAATTGGCAGACGTAAAGGGAAATGTACAGTTGAATGATAGTGATGAGGATAGTGAGAAAGAGCAGAATAGTCGAAGGCTTGGTGGGAATCTATTTAAATATGTCCGAGCATTGCCAAGGTTTGACGAGAAGGAGGTAGAAGCCTTTTCATTTCATTTGAGAAGGTAGCTAAACAAATGAAATGGCCACAGGACATGTGGGTATTACTGATTCAAACAAAGCTGATAGGTAGGGCGAGTGAAGTGTTTGCATCACTATCGGAGGAGGTATCTGGAATGTATGAAGAGGTGAAAAAATCCATCTTAGGTGCATATGAACTAGTGCCTGAAGCCTACAGACAAAGGTTTAGAAAATTAAGGAAATAATTTGGTCAAATATACATGGAGTTTGAAAGGATAAAACAGAGTAATCTTTTTTTTTTATAAATGTTTTTTATTCAGTTTTCATGTTTTATATTGAACAAATTACAAATTGTTAGAGAGAGAGAAAAAAAAAGAACACGCAAAAATTAACATATATATTTACAGGTGAGCATCTTCGTAGTAATAACTGTGGCCTCCCCCTTTTCGCCGGCATACATATTTTACATTCCCCAACATGTTTATTGGCATTTATTTAGTTTGGTTTTGGGCCTTAGCTAGCCATCAAACCCCCGTAACGAGCCCTTAGCCCCCCCCCCCCCCCCCCCCCCCCCCCCGCCGGCTACCTTCCCCCGACTATTCTTCCTCTTGTACGTTGGCCACAAACAGGTCCCGGAACAATTGCATGAATGGCTCCCACGTTCTGTGGAAGCCGTCGTCTGACCCTCGGATGGCGAATTTGATTTTCTCCATTTGGCGAGAATCCGAGAGGTCGGACAGCCAGTCTGCAGCTCTGGGCGGTGCTGCTGACCGCCAGCCAAACAGGATTCTACGGCGGGCGATCAGGGAGGCAAAGGCAAGGGCGTCCGCCCTCCTCCCCAGGAATAGATCTGGCTGTTCTGAAACCCCGAAGACCGCCACTATCGGACATGGCTCCACCTTCACCCCCCACCACTTTGGACATAGCCTCGAAGAAGGCTGTCCAGTACTCCACAAGTCTGGGGCAAGACCAGAACATGTGGGCGTGGTTGGCCGGGCCTCTTTGGCACCGTTCACATCTGTCCTCCACCTCCGGGAAGAACCTACTCATACGGTTAAAACAGAGTAATTTTGATAGGTGGATAAGAGCTTTGAAAATAGACCAAACATATGAAGCTCTCAGAGAAATGATGCTTTTGGAGGAGTTCAAAATTCAATTCCTGATGTAGTGAGAACTCATGTGGAAGAGCAGAGGGTTAAAACTGCGGGATTGGCAGCAGAAATGGCAGACGATTATGAATTAGTTCAGAAATCAAAGCTTGGTTTTCGACATCAGTTTCAGCCTTTGAGGGATAGAGACTGGGGACATGAGAAATACTCAAGTTGGAATAGAATCCCTACAGTGCAGAAGGAGGCCATTCAGCCCATCAGGTCTGCACCGGCCCTTGGAAAGGGCACCCTACTTAAACCCATGCCCTATTCCCGTAACAATAAGGGCAATTTAGCATGACCAATCCACCTAACCTGTACATCTTTGGGCTGTGAGAGGAAACTGCAGCACCCGAAGGAAACCCACGCAGAAACAGGGAGAATGTGCACACTCCGCACAGACAGTGACCCAAGCCGGGAATCGAACCTGGGACCCTGGCCCTGTGAAGCAACTGTGCTAACCACTGTGCTACCGTGCTGCCCTTTTGCTCTTCTTTTAACCTGATGCACAACTTATAATGGTAAAGGTGATCTGATGGGAGACAATAAGGAGAGTTATGTTTACTTTAGCAATGGGCAGGGATAGGTATATACCGCAAGGCAAGAATTATAGCTGGGGGAAAGGCAATTATGATGCTATTCGGCAAGATTTAGGAGGTATAGGATGGGGAAGGAAACTGCAGGGGATGGGTACAATCGAAATGTGGAGCTTTTTCAAGGAACAGCTACTGCGTGTCCTTGATAAGTATGTACCTGTCAGGCAGGGAGGAAGTTGTCGAGCAAGGGAGCCGTGGTTTACTAAGGAAGTTGAAGCACTTGTCAAGAGGAAGAAGAAGGCTTATGTTAGGATGAGACATGAAGGCTCAGTTAGGGCACTTGAGAGTTACAAGTTAGCCAGGAAGGACCTAAAGGGAGAGTTAAGAAGAGCGAGGAGAGGACACGAAAAGTCGTTGGCGGATAGGATCAAGGAAAACCCTAAGGCTTTCTATAGGTATACCAGGAACAAAAGAATGACTCGAGTAAGATTAGGGCCAATCAAGGATAGTAGTGGAAAATTGTGTGTGGAATCAGAGGAGATAGGGGAAGCATTAAATGGATATTTTTCGTCAGTGTTTACACTGGAGAAAGACAATGTTGTCGAGGAGAACACTCAGGTTCAGTCGACCAGGCTAGATGGAATTGAGGTTCAAAAGGAGGAGGTGTTAGCAATTTTAGAAAATGTCAAAATAGATAAGTCCCCTGGGCCAGATGGGATTTATCCTAGGATTCTCTGGGAAGCCAGGGAGGAGATTGCAGAGCCTTTGTCCTTGATCTTTATGTCGTCTTTGTCGACAGGAATAGTGCCGGAAGACTGGAGGATAGCAAATGTTGTCCCCTTGTTCAAGAAGGGGAGTAGAGACAACCCTGGTAATTATAGACCTGTGAGCCTTACTTCGGTTGTGGGTAAAATGTTGGAAAAGGTTATAAGAGATAGGGTTTATAATCATCTTGAAAAGAACAAGTTGATTAGCGATAGTCAACACCGTTTTGTGAAGGGTAGGTCATGCCTCACAAACCTGATTGAGTTTTTGAGAAGGTGACCAAACAGGTGAATCAGGGTAAAGCTGTTGATGTGGTGTATATGGATTTGAGTAAGGCGTTTGATAAGGTTCCCCACGGTAGGCTATTGCAGAAAACAAGGAAGTATGGAATTGAAGGTGATTTAGCGGTTTGGATCAGTAATTGGCTAGCTGAAAGAAGACAGAGGGTGGTGGTTGATGGCAAATGTTCATCCTGGAGTTCAGTTACTAGTGGTGTACCGCAAGAATCTGTTTTGGGGCTACTGCTGTTTGTCATTTTTATAAATGACCTGGAAGAGGGTGTAGAAGGATGGGTTAGTAAATTTGCAGATGACACGAAGGTCGGTGGAGTTGTGGATAGTGCTGAAGGATGTTATAGGATACAGAGGGACATAGATAAGCTGCAGATGGAGTTTAATGCGGAAAAGTGTGAGGTGGTTCACTTTGGAAAGAGTAACAGGAATGCAGAGTACTGGATAGCTGCAGTCACAGCCAGAAGGTGTATTAGAGTCTCCCTCTGTAATCTAAAGAATGTAAATCAATCCTTTGGTGATTTAAAACTAATAACTGCTCGCAGTAGTGACTTTAATTTGATGTGCTTCTGTTTAAAGGTTTTTTTTTAAGTCTTCTGGATGTTAAGAGGACAGCTTACAGATTACTTAGTAT
The DNA here is from genome assembly GCF_902713615.1 of Scyliorhinus canicula. NCBI lineage: Eukaryota > Metazoa > Chordata > Chondrichthyes > Carcharhiniformes > Scyliorhinidae > Scyliorhinus > Scyliorhinus canicula. The sequence goes on from NC_052164.1 coordinate 28,370,947, forward strand.
TGTATTCTTTGGGGGTTGTATTTGAATTAATGGTTGCTACGATATTCACTGTTTGTTTCAAAAAGGTTCACTTGAATTCATAGAACAAACATTGTTTTGCTTAAAAAAATACTTTTCCATTTCTGCTGTCCCACACCTGTAGAGTGGGCCGTGTGCTCCCCATACCACAATCTATTAAAAGCTGTGGGTCAGGTGAACTCCATGATACACTTTGGGGTTCTCTAAACCCGGGCTCATAACACAGCTAAAACTGCATTTATCAATATGGTACCAAAGCCGTAAACCTATTGAATGATATTAAATAGTGGAGTAAGAATCCATTCGCCATATTTGACAAGATAGCAAGCAGCTTTGTGAAAATTGGCTCTGACAACTTGAGCGGAACTATGAACATGATTTTAATGAAATACAATTATGATTTTTCTGAAAATGTTGGAGTAAAAAACCTTTACAGACACACGATCCCAGTTGTTCCTTTACTGTCATTCCATGCATTCTGTCAGCTAAGGTTCACTGTATTCAGTGCGTTTCAGAAATGAAGAGATAGAAATTCAACTTGGGCGATTGAGTTTGTTAAATGGCCTGCATGATATTCAGTTCCATTGAAGTAGTCCGCTTTGCGTGACCACCCAAGAGCAGTTTCTACGTCTTCATTTTCAATTGCAGTTCTTTACTAAATAACCATTAAACCAAACTTCTGACCACATCATGAAGACAGTTCAGTTCCTTACAAAGAAATGCATATTCCCGATGATACGAGCAGATGTAAGCACTTAGGGCAAAAATAATGGCTTCATCCGTGGTTAGTTAAAGCGCAAGTATCACTGTTCTGAGTGCCTGGGGGAACCGAATTAACATGTATTCAAATTAAGCTGAATGATGTTGGGTCAGTAACTACACCTCTGGTTTATTTTTATTCATACTGCCAAGTTCAGTATTCTCCAAGTTCATTGCCAGAAAAATGTTTTTAAATATTTTATAAAATTTAGCAGAGGAACACATTTTTTGATACAGAATGGTGAATTCTGTGTTGAAGCACCTAAAAGACAGAGGGTGAGATTTTCCCAGAAATCAGCAAAGGCCAATGTCAGGCGGGAAAAGCGGCATTGAAGCCGCCAACAGCAATGGCAGTTTCCTCTGCCGAATAGTCGAGTGGCGGGATTCTCCATTCCTGAGACTAAGTGTTGACGACGGGGCAGAATTTGTGCACTTCCACAGGAGCAAAACTGGCGTCGCACCTGGGCCAATTCAGCAACTGTTAAGCGGCTAGCACCGGTGCCATGTGGAACACAATAGATTCAAATGAGAAACGGTGCCTGATTCGCCGGGTCCTGAGTGACACTCAGGAGACTGACGAACTGCAGCTGCACATGCACATTACACTCCCCACACACACTCATCCCAGCCAACAAGATGGCACTGGTTGCACTGGAGCGCACCCATACAGCTGATGGGTCAGCTGGGACCAGAGGGCACCTGGAAGGGTGGCCTGGAGGGACATCCATACAACCTGTGGCCCTAAGTTCACAGTGGGCAGTCAGCGGCGTGCACAGCCGCATGTCTGCCTTGCAGACTGCGGCAATGATGTTCTGTGCCCATACACCCCGTTTCCACAGCCCACCTCCTGCCCATCCGCCGCTACTTCTCCTGGCCCAGGCAGAAGCCCCCCGGCCAGCGGCAGGACTGTCAGCAAATTATGGCGATGTTGGACTCTGTACCCCGCTGAGCAGCCACGGCGCCTGTTTCGCGATTTTAAAAATCACAAGTGAACCTCGCTGTCGGGAATTCGTCCCGGTGTAGGCGGAGAACCACAGAGACTCCGGAGAATACCGGGTTAACCCCGTTAATGATATGCCAAGGGTGTTTACTGACATGCAGAGTCGAATGCATTGACGTCGTTGTCAAGGCACCGGAGAATTGCGATTTGGTGTGAAACTGGCGCCCGCCACGATTTTGTGTCAAAACCAATTCTGCTCCCAATCGCGTTTCCTAATTCCGGTGTCAGCCAACGGAGAATCCCACCCCAGTACTTCGAAAATAAATTCAAGGGGCGGGTCCCACAACATAGCACTGGTGGGGCAAATTAGTCAGCCGGGAATTGGGGTGCCGTTTTTAAAGGTTGTCCAGCACAGGGAGAGCAAAGGAGTTCACCGTGGTACCACCTTGAACGCCCTGGCACTGCCTCTGACACTACTTCTGCCTGGGCACTGCTCCTGGCACCACCCAGGCGCTGCTCTGCCTGGGGAAGTGCACAGTGCTGGGGGCAGTGCTCCGGCAGTGCTAGAGGGCAGTGCCTGGATAGTTCCAGGGGATAGTACCCACCTCATGCCGGGGCCAGTTTCTGGGGATGACTCTCTTCACCTCTGGACGCTGCACCCACCTGAGCTCCCCTGGGAGGTCTGCTCGGCAGGTGCATGCCTTGGGAGATCTGTTGGGATTCACCCTGTTCTGCTGTCACGCCGATGTGGGTGGATTTTCTGAGCAGCGGGATGATTCAGGCATAGGGTCTGATAATGATATGTTAAAATATTAAATTGGTGTTCCCAGCGTTGAATGTCAGGAGATTGACTCTGTCAATGATGGGAGAGGGAACAACCGATGTAAAATGCGGCTTTACAATTCTCAGAATAATTTCTATTCCTGTCGCCAAACCCATCCAATGTGACCAGCAGCGGAAAATACCAATCAGAGTTCACATGCCAAGGAGAACATCTTGTGGTATAATAGCTGAATCATTAGCGACGTAAATCCCCGCTACCACTTCTACTGAAGGTATTAACTCGTCCTAGGCTAAATCCAGTACTGAATCTTGATGTACCATCAATTCGACTCGAGACACATTTAGGATCCGAATCGTGGCTTTAATCTGCTAGTTGTTAGCCCTATGGTCAACTACAGAGAATGGCCGACCGCCGGGAACTCTGGGTACTTATACCCCGCCTCTCGACTATTTGGAGACCAGTCACATGACTAGTCCCAACCAATCGGACGAGAGGCACATGACTAGCCAGAGCCAATGGGAAGCCAGTGCTCTGCACCAATGGCAGTGCTCATATCCAAACCACCACAAATCTAAATGTCCATTTCTTATGCAGTGAGTATTTGTTGGCCTTTTGGGAGTAGTACTGTTGACCCCTAACTTGCTCATGCACTTGAAGCTGCCAATCTCTTTCTGTGCGTTTATTGTGCACATAATACTAAGCAGTGAGAAGACTGAGGTTTAGCCCCAAAGCCAGTGCCCTTGCAAATAAAATGTTTACATTTGGAAATTTAAGCCATGGCTTCTCCCCCTTCTATAAAATAAGGTTAAAAAATCCACAATTGATTTTTAAAAGGGAGTACTCCATTGCGTAACCAAATATCAGAGTCTCTCAGGATGAGTACAATGTTTATCATGAAATACAGCGAGCGGGATTACACAGTTGTACACAGTCTCCTGCTTTTGTTATATAATACGCCACATCCTGAGGTGATTCATGGTCCAGATTTATATCATAATATCATGTACAGCAATGGAAATATTGTTAGAGATAGGATTAATGGAAGTGGGCATTTAACAGAAAACATATCTGCAGAGAGACTGGAATTGGTAAACACAACTGGAATGCTCACTGAATTGGAATGTTTGTGAAATGAGAGCACTTTATTTCCCACAAGGCATTTCTGTCATGATTTCAACCACACCTCTGAATGCTGAACCAGGCTCGATCATCAGTCTCTGCTAAGTTCACTATGCTTGGCCTGGGTTACCCTAAAGATGCTACGAGTATAACCTCAGTGTTTCCCCTTTTAGGGAGGGAAAAATTAACGTACATCGCCGGTGGGCAGGGGTCCATTCAGAAAGTCAGTAGATTGCTGATATAACCCCCACAAGACCCATGGGGGCCACACAATTAATCCCCCGTGAGCCTCGTGGAGTACAAGTTCCCCTGTTATGGGGCGGAGGCCCATCAGCGGGATAGTTGACTGAGGACATTAAAAGCTGGCCCAGGTAGATGCCGAGCTGCAGGGTGGTCCCGGCTGGAACTGTTACTTGTATACACTTTACTTTGGTAATAAACCATTCGTTTTGGACCTCCTTTCCAGACTCCTCTCTGAATACTAAATTGGCGACAGGAATAAAGCGGACCTACAGTCGGCGCTGCCAACCATTTGGAGCACAGCCACCTCTTTTCATGAAGGAAAAAGATTTGCACCATTTTGAAAATGCCGCTCTTTGTCTGACTCGACGCATTTGATGCGGGTGTGGAGGACTGGACTGGCTACATTGTCTCCGGTTGGATTGGCAACAGACCTTCCGGATTGGCACCGGAGGACTCTATGAAGTAATGGGGAATTATTCTGAAGTCTTCCAGGAAGACTTGGACAACATGAAGGAAGCTGGGCCAAAATATATGTAGACCCTGAGGCCCAGCCTAAGTACTTCTGGACCAGCCCGGTACCCTACGCGCTGCTTAGCTGGTGGTCATTCTTTTTCCAAACTTGACATTAGCTACGCCTATCACCAGGTAGAGTTGGATGCCGATTCAAGGCATTACGTAACTATTAATACCATTAATACTTGTATTAATACTATTAATACAAGTGCCATCGACTTGTGTAATTTTTCAGCACGTTATGGAGAACATTCTGGAGAGGGCTACCATGTGGGGCGGACGACTTGGACAACGTCCTGGTCCTGGTCACATGAGCAACCTGGAGGCGCTCAGCGAGGAAGTGTTACCTTACTCGCTATACTCCCCCGCACCCCCCTCACCCCCTGACTCAGCCCGGCAGCCACTGGAAGTGCAGTTGTGGGCGGAGAAGAGCACGCATCTTCCTGCTCTACCTTCTTCAGAGGGACTTACAGACTTCGGGCAGGAATGGATGTTATAACCCCCAGAAGACCCATTGGGCCAACCGGATAAACCTCCCCGTGGGCTTCATGGAGAGGCCCATCAGCAGGATAGTTCGCTCAGGACATTAAAAGCCAGCCCAGCCAAGCTGCAGAGTAGTCCCGACTGGGACTAGGCCTGTACTTTGGTAATCAACCATTTGTTTTGACTCTATTTTGCCAGATTCCTCTCTGGCTGCTAAACTTGACGACTCACACCCCTGTCTTTGAAAGACATCCAATAACACGTAAATTGTCTAATTAATGGCCGCTCAGCAGGAATCTAGCCAAACGCTTTGGGCAATGGTGGGCAGTGCACCTGTGACTTTATGTGAAATGTTCAGAATACAAAGGGTTAATGCCATATCATAATTAACCACTAGATGCAGAACTATATAAAGCACTGACTCACAGGCTTCTGGGGGAGAAGGCTGGAGAGAAGCAGTGAGAGAGTTTAAAGTACACTTATAGATAGGGTGTAGAGACTAGCGTTAGTAGAGTGTAGATTGTCGATTACTAGATTATTGATTACTATAGGAGTAAGTGGTCGAGCTTTAATAAGTAGTGTAATTAATGTTAGCTTTTTTAATGAACTTAACTTCTGTGGTCTTTGTGAAAAGTACAACATCCATCCTGAAACCAGCATCACAAGGAACACCCCAGCACCCAATTGGCAAATATAAACGGGGCATCCGGGCATAGAGGTAGGGGGCAGACCTTGACCTGGAAAGAGGTTATGATGATATCAGGTGTACCAGGAAACATAAAAGTTGGGATTTTCCGGTCCCATTAAGTGGACCTTTGACCACTCTCCAAATCTTCCTGTCCCCCCCCACGATGATGCTGGCCGTTAATGGGACGAGAAAATCCTGCACACAGTTTGGGCATATCATTTTGTTGATGAGCTAAAATTTATTTAAACCATTCCAGAAGACAAGTGATTATTTATGAATGTCTATGACTTCTTTTACAACTGGGAAACATTTATACCCTTGCCAGGGAAGAAATAACATTGGGATATAGCCGACCCATCACTCTGATGAATATCAGATCTTCAGGGCGATATTGAACAGCAGGTTGTTAACTCTGTGTCTCTCCACACATGGCCGAGAGAAGGGAGCCCAGTGATGGGGAAGGTTCCAAGGTTTGATGATGGCCCCCTGTGAGATCTCCTCGAGGCTGCAAGTGGGAGGAAAGAGGTCCTCAGGTCTGCTATGAAGAAGAGGAAACCTCCCAGTCTGGCCAAAGCAGGCTGGATGGATGCCACATCAGAGCTGAGCTAGATTCAGTGCTGCAAATACCTCAATGGCCTTCTGAAGAGTTGCAACGGTGAGTGTATCAACATTGAGGGGTTGGGCATACATGGAAAGCTATATGCCGGCTCCATTATGGGATTGTCTTTTGTGATAACCTAGTGGAAAGGCAGCTTGATGCACACATGCCACTCTGCATGGCAACGAGGATTATGTTGGGGTAGAGGGGGCAGCGGGGGCAGGGGGGGTGGATGCCACTTCTGTTAACTGGCAGTGAACATTGAGCAAAGTGTGCTGCCGCTAATGTTCATATTAGCCACACATATGAAGGAATGATTGCAGCACAAAATCACCATCATTGCAATGCTTCTCTTTAATTGCAGGCGAAGAGGGCACCCAATGCCAGGGAGAGAAACCGAACCGGAGGTAGAGTGCCAAACCTCGTGATGCAGTTGGCTGCTAATGACTGGAGCTGGCCTATTGGTCAAGGTGAGTTTGGAAAAAGGCCTGGTGGTGGTGATATTGTAAGGGAGCATTTTTATAATTCCAACAAGTGTGTGTTATGTGGTCTGGGGAAGGGAGGGTGCAGGAAGTTTGCAAAAGCTGTCAGCAATGAGTCATTGATGATTAGTGACTTGGAAGCCTCTTCAGCTTCAGGAAGGAACTTGTCAATGCATGTTAAAAGGTGGAAGGTTCAAACACTGAGTTTCATCTCGCAATGATTCCAGTGGTTTAAATAGAACAAAGAACAAAGAAAAGTACAGCACAGGAACAGGCCCTTCGGCCCTCCAAGCCCATGCCACCATGCTGTCCGTCGAAACTAAAATCTTCCGCACTTCCAGGGTCTGTATCCCTCTATTCCCATCCTATTCATGTATTTGTCAAGATGCCCCTTAAACGACACTATCATCCCTGCTTCCACCACCTCCTCCGGCAGCGAGTTCCAGGCACCCACTACCCTCTGTGGGTAAAAAAAAACTTGCCTCGTACATTTCCTCTAAACCTTGCCCCTCGCACCTAAAACCTATGCCCCCTAGTAATTGACCCCTCTATCCTGGGAAAAAGTCTCTGGCTATCCACTCTGTCTATGCCCATCATAATTTTGTAGACCTAAATGAGGCAGTCTGTCTTCCTGCACTCACACGGAAGGATGAAGATGTCATTGACTCTCCTTACTTGTGTTTCCATTCCAGATGCAGTATCGGCAGCTGGTGGTGCTAGCCCTTAGGGTCCCATAAACCTCTGCTGAGAGAGAAGAATCCTCAGAGGGTGCATGCTCTTGCTCCCCACTCAGTAGCATCGCAGATACAGGAACCTCAGGCCACATGGACAGCTCGGAAGAAAGATAATCACAAACTGGTGACAGCACATTACACTCGCACGTACTGCTGCCGGAGTCTGAGAAGGAAAAAGCCTTTGGCAGCTGGAGGAGTGCTGGAGGTGACCAAGATGCTGAGCCTCAGTCGGATGACGTGCCTGTTGAGTCAATCAGAAGATGCAGGACGAGCAATACAAGTTGCTTGGAGATGTGACAAGGTACCAGAAGGGTTCAATGTCCAGGCGCGGACTTTGCAGGAGTTCGTCCAGACAAGGAGAACTGTATGGAATGACAGACTGATGACTGTCATGGAGGGCCAAACCCAGCAGATAACTGATGAGATTGTGAATTTGCGCATTGACCTGCATTTCATCACCTTATGAGCTGTGGGATCCAGAGTCAGGGCGAAGCCTGGAGTCACATACAGCTCCTGGTCCCTCTCATTTTCAAAATGGAGTGCTGATTTCAGAGCCTACATGCCCATCATAATATTGCAGACTGGCCTGGTGATGCTTCCGTGGGACTATGACAGTCCCGCTTTAGCAATGTAAAATTAATCCCAGGGTTTCTGATCCTGGCCACAAATTGGTCTCATAGAGATAGATAGGTTCTTGATTAAGAACAAAGAACAATACAGCACAGGAACAGGCCCTTCAGCCCTCCAAGCCTGTACTGGTCATTATTCCAATCTTTGCCAAAACCCTCAGCACCTCCTTGTGCTGTATCCCTCTATACCCATCCTATCCATGTGTTTGTCAAGATGTCTTTTGAACGCCGTTAATGTATCTGCTTCCACAACCTCTCCTGGAAACGTGTTCCAGGCACTCAACACCCTCTGCATAAAAAACCTGCCTCACACATCTCCTCTAAACGTTGCTCCACGGACCTTAAACCTATGCCCCCTGGTGACTGACCCCTCCATCATTGGAAAGAGTGCCTGCCATCGACTCTATCCATGCCCCTCATAATTGATACACCATTAATAATACACAACGAGTTGATAAAGTTAACTGAGGCTTTAATACACTAAACAGCAAGCCTCCAGCCTCTGAACCTGAACTGGGGCCGGAGGCGGAGACTTGCCACTTTTATACAGACGCCCCGAGGGGAGGAGCCACAGACTGAGCCAACCTGGACAAGCCCAGGGATGTATGATACAGTACAGACCAGATAATACAGTCACGTGGTTTACCACATTCACCCCCTGTTTAAAAAAAAAAGTCCGGCGGGGTTGGAGTGATCTTAATGGTCCAGTCTGTCGGGGGCCTTGACCTTCCACCGTGATCGCCTCAGTCCCGGCTGTGGTGTTGGCGCCAGCGTCGAGGCCTGCACGTCCAGGAGCTTGTTGTCATCAGCTTCTTCACCCAGCTGTTGAGGCGGCGAAGGAGGGGTTGGTGTAGGGGCGGAGGTGGTGGTATTTGTCGCCGGTGTGCCTGCGGGTGTCAGTTTGCGAGGGAGGTGGGCAGGGGTGGTGGAAGACGGTGTAGAGTGGGTGTGGTGGTGATGGTCTCTGGGGAGCCTGCAGGAGCCAAATCCCGAAGGGAGACTGTGTCCTGCCTCTCATCCTGGTGTGCCACGTGGGAGTATTGGGAGTTTGCATGGAGCAGCTGGACATTTTAATGCTCCTCCCATGCTGCCGGAGAAGGCCGGCCCTGGGACTGTCAGCCAGGACAGGAGCAAGACCCCGGAGGTGGACTTCCTGGGAAGGCAAAAAGTCAATCATGAGGGGTCATGTTAGTAGCTGGAAATAGGAGCAACCGGATGGAGTGGAATGCATCGGGGAGGATCGCCTGCCAGTGAGAGACTAGGAGATTCTTCGACCGCAGGGCCAGGATGGCCTTCCAGACCGTTGCGTTTCATTGTCCATTTCCCTGGGGGTTATAGCTGGTTGTCCTACTGGAAGCAATGCCTTTGCTGAGCAGCCACTCGTCGCTCATAAAGGAGGAACCCCGAACAGGGTGAAAAGGCTGTGTAGGGCCTTGATAACGGAGGCAGAGGTCCTGTCAGAGATGTTAATGGCGAAGGGGAATCTGGAGTATTCGTCAACGATGTTGAGGAAGTGTGGTAGTATGACTAGGGGTATTACGGTACCTGGAAGTGAGCTGCTATTGGTGCAGAGGACTCGCTGCCCATTGGCCCAAGTAAGTCATGTGCCTCTCAGCCGATTGGCTGAGAGGTAGGTAGCTCCGCCTACGAGGCGGGATATAAGAACCCGTGCTTCCCGGCAGTCGGCCTTTCTTCTGTACCTCTGCTGCCGGGCACACTTCTTGTGCATTAAAGCCTATCGTTCGGATCTCATCTATGTTTCATGTCCATTGATTGTGCATCAGGAAATACACGTTACGATCAGTGGAGGGGAGGGGCCCTTTGAAGTCCATGCTGAGGCATTCAGAGGGGCAGGAGGCCTTTACCAGGTGTGCTCTGTCTGGCCGATAGAAGTGTGGTTTGCACTCCGCACAGACCTGGCAGTCCCTGGCCACAGACCTGACCTCCTCGATGGAGTAAGGCAGGTTACAAGCCTTGGTGAAATGGAAAAAGTGGGTGACCCCTGGGTGACAGAAGTTGTTGTGAAGGGCCCGGAGTCGGTCTACTTGGGCGCTGGCGCATGTACTGTGGGAGAGGGCATCTGGAGGCTCATTGAGCTTTCAAGGACGATACAAGATATCGTAATTGTAGGTGGAGAGCTCGATGCTCCACCTCAGAATCTTGTCGTTCTTAATCTTTCCCCGCGGTGCGTTATTGAACATTAAGGCAACTGACCGTTGGTCAGCGAGGAGAGTGAATCGCCTGCCGACCAGGTAGTGCCTCCAGTGTCTCACAGCTTCGACGATGGCCTGGGCCTCCTTTCTGACAGAGGAGTGTCGGACTTCAGAGGGTATGGGAGAAGAAAGCCACGGGCCTGCCCGTCTGGTTGAGCGTGATGGCCAGAGCAAAGTCCGACTCATCGCTTTCCACTTGAACCTGGATGGACTCATCCACAGCGAGCATCACGGCTTTGGCAATGTCTTCTTTAATGTGGTTGAAGGCCAGTCGGGCCTCAGCCTTCAGGGGAAAAGTGGTAGATTTGATTAGTGGGCGGGCCTTGTCAGCATAGACGCGTCATGCAAAAGACGCATTTCTCTCCATTATAAGTGAGATTCGCAATGTGGAGAAAGCGCCGGAGGTTCTCGTCATGGTCCTGCTGGTCACGGCCGCAGATTGTGATGTTATCCAGGTTCGGGAACGTGGCCCACAGCCTGTACTGGACAACCATTCGGTCCATTTCCCTTTGGAAGACCGAGACCCCATTAGTGAGGCCGAAGGGAACCCTGAGCAAGTGATAGTGGCAGGCATCTGCCTCGAAGGGAGTATATTGGCGGTCCTCTGGGCGGATAGGGAGTTAGTGGTACGCGGACTTCAAGTCGACAGTAGAGAAGACTCGATACTGCGCAATCTGATTAACCATGTCAGATATGCAGGGGAGGGGGTCCGCATTGAGTTGCGTATACCGGTTGATGGTCTGGCTGTAATCGATGACCATGCGGTGTTTCTCCCCAGTCTTGACGACCACCACTTGGGCTCTCCAGGATCTGTTACTGGCCTCAATAATCCCCTCTCGCAGGAGTCGCTGGACTTCCGACCGGATGAAGGCCCTGTCCTGGACACTATAGCATCTGCTTCTGGTAGCGACGGGCTTACTGTCCGGGGTGAGGTTTGTGAAGAGGGAGGGAGGGGCGACCTTAAGGGTCGCGAGGCTACAGATGATGAGGGGGTGGCAGGGGTCCGTTGAACTTTAAGGTGAGACTCTGGAGGTGGCATTGGAAGTCAAGCCCCAGAAATAGGGCAGCTCAGGGGTAGGGGAGAACGTAGAGCCTAAAGTTGGTGTACCCCACGCCCTGCACGGTGAGGGTTGCGATGCAGTATCCCCGGGTTTCCACAGCGTAGGATCCGGAAGCCAGGGAGAATTTCTGGGTCGCGGGTAGGATGGGGAGGGAGCAGTGCCTTACCATATCCGGGTGTATGAAGCTGTCTGTGCTCCCGGAGTCAAAGAGGCTGGCCGTCCCGTGCCCGTTAATCCGGACGGCCATCGTGGACTTCGCGAGGTGGTGCAGCCGGGACTGGTCCAATGTGACTGAGGCAAGTGTCGGAAGATGGTTGGTGTGCTGGTTGGCGGCAGCGGCGGCCAGCGTACGGTCGGGAGAGCTGGGATCCTGGCAGGCAGCAGAGGGGTCCCAAGAAGGCGGTTCCCATGAGTCGCATGTGGCGGGCGAGGTGCAAGATGGCGTCCAAGATGGCGGCCCCCTTGGATCGCATGTGGCGAGCGAGGTGCAGGATGGCGTCCAAGATGGCGGCCCCCGCGGGTCGCACATGTCGGCTAAGATTAAAGATGGCGGCGCCCACGAGTCGTACATGGTGGGAGGCGCAGCAGCTGGGGGTGGCCCTGACAGGTAACAGGCAGCACTACTGGACTAGAAGATTTAGGGGGGGTTCGGGCCTGGCAGGCTTTTGCAAAGTGGCTCTTCTTCCCACAGCCGTTACAAGTCACGTTCCGTGCCAGGCAGCGTTGTCGGGGGTGATTATTCTGGCCGTAGAAGTACCACCTTGGGCCTCCGGCGTTGGCGGGCTGGTTCACGGCGCAGGCTTGCGTCGCGCCAAGATCGGCTGATGGCTACGCCCATGAGGCCCACGAGGGTACCGCGCGGTCGGAGGTGTAGGCACCCATGTTCTGGGAGGCCACCTCCAGTGAGTTGGAGAGCTGGACTGTCTCTGGGAGGCCGAGTGTCCCCCCTTCTAATAAACACTGGCAGATTTAGGGGCTGGTTTAGCACACTGGGCTAAATCGCTGGCTTTTAAAGCAGACCAAGGCAGGCCAGCAGCACGGTTCAATTCCCGTACCAGCCTCCCCGAACAGGTGCCGGAATGTGGCGACTAGGGGCTTTTCACAGTAACTTCATTTGAAGCCTACTCGTGACAATAAGCAATTTTCATTTCATTTCATTTTCATGTAGTTCGAGTCCATGCTCGCGACATCGGCGTCCCGGATCAGCAGCTCCGCGTGCTGGGTAGCTGATCACCCGGCAGTCACAGTTTCGACAGATGATGCGCAAGGCGCAGAGGAATTCTGCGAGTGATTCCCCAGGGCGTTGCCGTCTCGTGGCGAGGAGGTGCCTAGCATATACCTGGTTGACGGATTTCACAGAGTGTCCTTTGAGCAGCATTATCGCCTCTGCGTAAGATGGGGCGTCGCTGATGAGGTTAAAGATCCTTGGGCTCACCCGTGCGTGGAGGACCTGCTTCTTCTGAAGGTCCGTGAAGTCCTCATTGAAGGACGTGAGGTAGGCCTCGAAGCAGCTTAGCCAGTGTTCAAAAGTCTCTGAAGCGTCAGCTGCTTGTGGGTCCAACTCCAGGCGATCGGGCTTGAGTGAGGAGTTCATCTTGAGTGAATCGTCCATCGTAGAAGTTTAGTGTATTAAATTGATACACCATCAATAATACACGACGAGTTGAGAAAGTTAACTGAGGCTTTAATACACTATTCAGCAAGCCTCCTGCCTCTGGACCCGAACTGGGGCCGGAGGCGGAGATGCCACTCTTATACAGAAGCCCCGATGGGAGGAGCCACAGGCAGAGCCAACCTGGACAAGCCCAGGCATGTATGATACAGTACAGACCAGACAATACAGTCACGTGGTTTCCCACAATAATCTTATAGACAATAAAGGGATCATGGGTTGCGGGGAGAAGGCAGGAGAATGAGAATGGGAAACATATCAGCCATGATCAAATGGCGGAGCAGACTCGATGGGTCGAATGGCCTCATTCTACTCCTATATCATATGCTCTTATGGAATATAAACATGATCACGGTCAATTCTGTTCTCTCATGGTCACATAGTTTGCTGGCAATAACTAAATAAATAATAAATATTTCCCAAGTTCGGGCCTTCAGCAGTGATGGTAAGGAGCTTATTTTAATGTTAAGCTAGAAATGCACATTTCTCAAACAAGAATAGTAAAAACTGAATTAACACGAGCTCTCGGTTGAGACCCATATGACCAGTAGCTTCACAATAGAAAGTCAACCCTATGTGACATTGCCTTTTGAGCTTATAACAGTTCTCTGATCGCTCTAAAGTTGAATAAAGCCTTATGAAACTTAAGTTGCATGTAGTGCGGATTTAAGAATTGCACGACCTACGTTGGTCAGGAATGCCTGAGAAAGTAATGGACACACAGGCACAAAAGAGGAGGGATATGTGAAACAGAGCTTCCATACATCTGGAATGAAGTAGTCAGAAATAAAGAGGGACAAGCAGCAGATAGGAGAAATGGGCCTTGTTCGCATGTGGCTGCAATTGCCAAGGAAAAGCTTTCCAGGGCTGTTGTAATTATCATTCTATTTGCTGTTTCTTTAAATAGTTTTGATTGCCCTGACTAAAATAAATTGCCGAACAGAATTAACTCTACAATATGCACTGTGATTCCAAGTTTGAACTTTGACCTGACCAGAACCCAGTATACAAAAAAAGTCGAAGTAAAGTTTCCATCCACACGGACCAGAGAAACTGATATGCAAATATGTAAGAACTGTAATACAAAACTGCATCACATTGTAGATGCAGGCATATCAATAATTACAGCACACAGTTATAGGCCTAACTGTCTGACAGAATTAAAATGCTCTAAATGAAATACGATCATTTTTCAGTTTAATCAGATAATAATGGTGCAGGCTTTCAGCTAGTGGAATTGCTTTTGTCAGGTTGCCCACTAATCAGTATATTGAATGAAGCGATACAGCATGTAATTGGGATCTAATAAATAATTGTCTGTAAATTAATTAACACACCTCAGCTAATATTTGGATGTGACTAACAGATTTTGATATTCAAGGTGTGTTCTAACAGCAGCTGGCATATGTGCAACTTCAATTCTGCAAACAAATCTTGGTATACAATGAGTTAAAATGTGGTCAGATTTCACTTAAACATACACTTACTAAGGGTATAATTGTGGCAATGATGTACAATGTTAAGGAATTAATAGTTTTGTATTGGTGTACCGTATCCGTGGCATCTTTTGATATGTTTCAAATAGAAAATTTGCCTGATTACAGAAACTAATACAAATGCACACAATTGCCATGTGTTTTAGGCAAGCACGTTACTATCCATTTTTTTCATTGAAATATTTATTCTTTCGTCCAGTTTCATTCTTCCCATGGGTAATGGGAATGTCCAATCAGCCTTCTTAGTTCGGGGGTGACAAGAAAGATCGCTTACCCATGAGTCCCGGTGACAGTCAGATTCATGTCTATTTCCCATTTGACTTCCTGAGAAGGGGGAACCTTCTGTATCCGAAAGTTGTATCCAGACTTTTCGGTGTCCAGAAATGGTAGGAATCAATAAACTGATCAAAACAGAGGTTATTCATTATACGTCTTGGTTTGGACTCAGTCCTTGTTTAGTGCCACGCACCCATAAAAAAGTGATGTAAGGAGCACTGCCTGGTAGGCTTTTTACTGAGACAAACTCCATGTCCTTTTCAAAGTCTACGAGCCCACCCGCCAAATGCTGAGGTTACTTTTGCCGGGTGAACGTTGATTTTGTCATCCAGCAGAGTGGTATTGGAAAGGTATCCCACAAAACCTCTGTACTGAATGGGGATTGTGGGAGGGGTGTGGTTGATAGTGACTGTGGAGTCTTGAAGTAGGTGACCAGGGACGGACGGGTTGCTATATGATCTCTGTCTTCTTCAGACTCATTGTCAGGCCAAATTGCTCTGAGGTTTGGGAAAAGTGATGAAGAAGCAGCCGTGAGGGGACCAGCGCTGAACGGCGCTCACCCAATGTTCCGAGACGATGGGGATAGATCCCAACGCCTCTGGTACCTCAGAAATCTGCACATTAAAGTGAGACTAGCTATCTGGTTTTAATATGCAGATTTGCTAAAAAGTGATCCGGCTCATTTACATCAGAATATCTCGCGAGATCGCGTTAGATCTCACGAGGCGTTGCAAGCCGGGTAGATCCCGGGAGCCGGGTCTCCCGGCTTTTATCGGCCACGGGTGCAGCGAGGCTGTTGAATCACACCCATTATGTAAATGTTGAATTTAAACACTATGCATGTTTAATGTCGGGAAGTGTGGAGAATTTTCAATAACAGTTCAATATGTAACGACTGAGGTTCTGAAACTGTTTGATTTGTATTGTACAGAGTTCAATGGCACCATATCGATATGAGTTCTTGCTTACGAGGGGAACCGATGAGGCACCTTTTCTAGTTTTATTTATAAGCAAAAACATTTTCACTAAAATTAAAAATCATTTGGATAAGCTTTGGACCAAGTTCTGGAAAATGGGTTGAGAATAGACAAGTGTTTGATGGTCGGCACAAGCACAATGGGCTGAAGGGCCTCTATGATTCTCTGCCTATGATTGAAAATATTGGACTCTTCCCACAGGTGTGTAATATATCGACATGTAATGGGAGTTTCCATGGGTTTTTAAAAGGAATGGTTGGTGACTCCCCATACCTTTAGAAGGACAGTGACACACAGGGAGAGATGCTTCCGACATTCACTCACTTGCCTTCAGAAAGTGGGCCAATATATCCAGAAGTACGAGGTGTTCCAGTCTTGTTTTTCTTGTCTGTGGGACACACCTTTAGGATCCAGATGGTCCCTATGGTCCGGCTATCAAAATTTTATAGTCAAGTGATTTTCTTTTATTTAACCTGGCTCCCTTACACAGGGGACTGAGTGGGGATTCTCTGCTTTGCCGGCAATGCACTCACGCCCGTGGGATTCTCGGCGGCGTGAGATGGCCACAATGAGAAACCCCATTGGTCAGCTGCCGGAACGGAGGATCCCGCTGCTAGCAGGGCCGCACTGCGCCTGACAACTGAGCTGGCGGGACGGAGAATCCTGCCTCGGAGTGTTTCTAGGTGGAAAGGGGGAATAGCTGCCAAAATCCCTTATGAAAGCCACGTTTTGCAAAGTCTCAAGGAGGTGGAGGTCCAGGATTTGCAAGTAACACGTTGCCACCCCTTGCCAGGATTTAAGTAAAGTGATATTTCAATCACCATACAGACTCCGGCACAACCAACTGCGGTGGTCATTGGCAGGTGTATTCCTAGAGTAATTGCTGGGATCGCTGTTCAGTAAATTTCAGGACCCCTTTGTTCTTTCCTGCCTCAGTTAAGGAATTACTTTAAACGTATTAAATAAATTGTTGTTCCTTCTAGTTTACTAAAAGAAATGTCTGTCAGAGATTGCCTGTTAGTGAAGGAGAATGACAATATTCAAGCCCTACTTAATCTGTAAATTGAAGAATCTGAGGTCTGTTTTTGCTTCTTAATTTGATAGCAGGGAGTACCAGAATATTAAGGTAGAGCCTCATTTCTGGCCACTGAGAAGTATGAATCGCAACAGATCCAGTATCACGTTGTTTGAAAGATAATTGTTAGAGTGGAATAGTTTCTCATTGCTGTGGAGCCACACAAGCCTCAATACTCTTACAGTGCACCTCCCTAGGGACTGTGGCTAATACAATGTTTGGTATTTATGTGTGATAATTGTCTATAATTTATGATTGACATGATATTAATGTTTCAATCACATTTTGTGTGTCATGATCAATCTACCTCTGTGACACGTGGCAGTTTGTTGGGTAACAATAGATATTTCACACACAGCTTAAGGTGGGTCTTGCATCTTTTTTTTATGGTGTATGAAATTATTTAACATGCACTTGTCTGAATTTTCACATGTTTGAAGTATGCAAGCTGCAAGGGGAGGAATGTTTATGTCTGCGGCTGCAGACAAGCCAGTGTCTGAGGGTGTTGGTGACCCAGGAACGCCAAGTGTTTTAGGGTGGAGGAACCTCTCCTCCGTCTGATTCACCATCTTTCGCAGGTAGAGCAGCCAAATAGATGCATATCTTTCATGTGCACCAGGGCAAGTTGTTAGCACTGCTAAATGTCTCAGCACCCACAGTAATGTGAGCAGGTATGTTGGCATCACTGTTCTGTTTGCTAGTATAGAAGCAAATTGATAGGCAATTTAGAAAGATGCCTGAATGCCACTTTTCTTTTTAAATTTAAAAACAGAATTTCCAATTAAGGGACAATTTAGCATGGCCAATCCACCTACCCTGCACATCTTTTGGGTTGTGGAGTGAGACCCACGCAGACACGGGGAGAATGTGCAAACTCCACACAAACAGTGACCTGGGGCCGGGATCGAACCCAGGTACTCAGCGGCATGTAGCAGTGCTAACCACTGCATCACCGTGCCGCCTTTGAATGCCACTGTTCTGGTGATTGACAAGATATACTGAGTCGGAACAGCCACATTTTGCATTGTAGCACCAGCTGGGCTGATTATTTGTGGGATAGAAAGTTCGGTCAATGATTCCTAATAGTTTCATTATTTAAGAAGGAAACTATAGCATAGTATTGTTGCAGCTCTGCATCAGCACATCATTACCAACACTGTTCATATAACACAACCCTGCAACCCTTGCCACAGTACATTCAAAGAAAATAACTGGAAAAAAACTTTATCCATAATGAGACAGTGCAGAATCCCAGTTAATTACATTAATGTGATGTATAGAAGAATTTCATAACAAATACATTAATGTAATTCAAACTCATCTTGTTCAGGAAGCTTTCACTTCATATTTAAATACGGAATTGGGAAACACAATCAGGCGGAGAATCGCATGCCTGCCGAAAATTGTGGCTGGTGCCGGGCGACAAATGGAATGCCATGTTCCAGTCCCTCGACAGCAGCGTGAATGCTTTCTACACCGCATGCCAGAGCGAGCATGTAAATTGTACAGTAAATGCCATTGGCATATCATTAACAGACTGCCCCGGTAATTTCCGAGCCTCCAATGATGCTCCGCCCCTGCCAGGAGGCAAGGGTTACTTGTGGTATTTAAAGTCGGGAAACAGGCGCCGTGACTGCTTAGCGTTCAGGAAGTGGGATAAACAGTGTCCAACAGTGCTGGAGTCCGCTAATATTTGTGCTGCTGGCCGCGGGCGTCTGCCAGGGCTGGGGGGCGGCAAGGAGGTGGGCCGTGGGATTGGGGTAACTGGACACGGACCACCATTGCCACAGCCATGCAGGAGCACATGCCACTGACTGCCCACTGTGAGCCTTGGTTCATATGGGTGCCCCACCAGGCCACTCCCCTAGATACCTTCTGGCCTCAGCTTACCCATCAATGGGGTGGGTGTGCTCCAGTGCAGCCAGTGCCATCTTCTTGGCTGGCACGGGAGTGTGTGGGGATCAAAGTGCTTATATGCAGCTCCTGCTTGTCCAGCTCTCCAGTGCCGATCCCGATCCTGTCGTATCATACGCCGACATGCTTCGGAATTGCACAAGTGCTATCCCCTTAACGGTTGCTGATTGGCCCTGGGACTGGTACCGATTTCGTCAATGTATACCTCCCGCGATTCTGTCCTGGCGTCAGCACTTAGTCTCTCAGACTAGAAATTTCTACCATTGGTTCATTGGCCCCCATCCCCCCTCATCCCCTCCCCCACACTGGCAGAGGGCACCTCCTTCCTAATCACCAGTGTGTAGAAAATGCCAGCTTGGCAGTGCCTGGCTGACTCTCAGATGGCACTGCCAGGCTGGCCATGCCATGGTGCCCATGTGGCACTACCAGTGCCAGGGAACCACCCTTCCTAGAGGGCATGCACTTGGGGGCCTCCAATCCCATGGGAGGCCAACATGCTGTTCCATCTGGTCACCATTTGTTGAGACCAGTACTGAACAGCACTCACCACAGGTCTCCAAGGCAAAGGTGTTCGATCCCAACACCTTGGTTACTTCAGGGAACTGCATATCAAAGTGAGACTAGCTGCCTCATTGTAATATGCAGATTTGCCAAAAATGATCCCGCCATGATGGGCAGGCTTCACGTCGTGACATCTCACAAAATCACGTTAGTACTCACGAGGCGTGGTAAGTTGTGTAGATCATTTACCAGCCACGTTGTGTCACGCACAAGCTGCTTTTCGGGCGCAGTGTAGCTGGTAGATAACCTCAGAATGCCGAACTTGTAATTTTGCATGCTGCTGTGTATGTGTTTCGTGGTTTGGGACATGGGTTTACTTTGTAAATATCTTTATATCTACACCGGAATGGGTTTTTAGCTCAATAAAAACTAACTCCTTTGTGTTTGAAAGTCAAGAGAGTCCATCAGATTGGTTTCTTTGCAATCAGGATGTAAGTGGTTATGCACAGGCATGAAATTAGTACTGAATTATCATCCTGATAAATTCACAAAACAACCCTGCTATGGTCAGACCTGGTGTGGTAAAATGGGGAATCATTTCACCCCACCTCACATGATGGTAGCTTAGTTTTAGAGTCATATGACTGTACTGTCATACATACTGACCTACATAACAAGAAAACAAGAGGATTAAAAATCAACAACAGCTGCACCTAAAAGGAAACTAGTGCATCATGAAAATGGCGAGATTTAGGGTATATATTATAATCAGCACAATTATTGTATGAGTATTTATACCACGTTCATATTTGCAAAGTTCGAGTACAGTAGTCACCCATGATATCATAGAATATAGAATCGTACCAGCAGGTTAACTAATTGCGCTTTCTATCTTCTTACCTCAATCTGATTCTGGCACCTTCTAATGTACTCCATTGCAGCCATTCCTATCAGTGAAGCCACTACCTCTACAAGGTTATTGCTCTCCCCCACTCTCCCCGCCTTTCTTTTCTCCTTTAAGATGCTCCTTAAAACCTTTCTCTTTGGTCAAGCTTTTAGACATCTGCACCAATGTTCCTTCAGTGGTACAGTGTCACATTTTGTTTGGTAACGCTTCTGTGAAATATCTTAGGAACGGTTTGCAACTTTCAAGCACCATCAAAATAAAAACTTGTTGTTGCTCTCGTTATTAAGTATTATTAAATATTCAGAGCTATTGATTATTTTTCATATCCTTAAATCATTGATAGGTAAATTACTAATCTTACTGGGCTTGCAAGCAACATTATAAATGTCATTGTGGGTTTTAATGGACTTTAGAGCTACAACTATCATTGGCTAAAAGAGAACTTGTGAACTACTGCTTCAATGTATTTATATAGGGTGGAATTAAATGGAAACATTTTGAAGTTCATTCATGGTGGGTTTTTCAGGGAGTTTGCTGCCAGCTCTGCCGTGGAGTTCCTCACCGCTATCAAACGGTGGATAGGGCTTGATTCAGCAAATTGGGAACAAAGTCCCAGAGCGAGTACATTTAGCCGTGTGTTTTCTGTACTTACAGTGCCAAGAAACACATGGCTATTCAACGTGGCTCGTGTTGTATAAATAGCCTAAATGGGGCATGCGGGACTGAGGCCACACGTCGCCCCGTTTTGCAAACTGAGGAGCTCTGCTCCCAGAAACTCCCCAGTGTAGCGAGGGATCGGTACACCATTTTTAAATGGCGTCGCAATCTCGGAGGACCCCTAAACAATTCCTGACCTCCCCACCTGCCCCCAGTCCAAACGCACTATGGGAGGGGCCTTCGCTCTCCTGTCTCCCCCAAACACCCATGCAGGGCACCCCTGGCCCGATCGCACACTTAAAAAAAGCCAGCTTGACACCTGGCAGTGCAAACCTGGCAGTGCCCATGCCAGCTGGCAGTGCATATGAGTACTGTGGCAGTGCCAAGCTGCCAACCAGGTGGCACTGCTAGGGTGGCACTGCCAAGGTGCCAGGCTGGCAGTGCCAAGGCGCCCTGGTGACACCAGCATTGCCAGGGCACCACTCTGCCCACAGGGCATGCAGCTGTGGGGCCTCCGATCCACTGCAAGACCCCCATGAGTGCCATTCTGTCTGGTCCCCGTTTGTGGGGACCAGTACTGACCAATGCTCGCCCGGTATCTCTGAGGCAAATGGGATGAATCCCAAAGCCTCAAGTACCTCGGGAATCTGCAGATGAGATTGAGGCTAGCTGTCTTGCTCTAATGCACAGATTTGCCAGGAAGTGATCCCACCCACAATGGGCGGGATTTGCATCGCAATGTCTCACGAGATTGTGTTAGATCTCGCCACGGCAAGCTGCTTTTTGGGCACAGCGTGGCCGTTGGATCGTGTTCTTAGTCACTTTTTTGCACCCTGGGGAGTTTCTCACCAGTTTAGCCTACATGACATTTGGGGCGCGATTTGACTAAATGGGAACAAAGTCCCATAGTGACCGAGTTTAGCCGCGTGTTTTCCTGGCGCTCACAGTGCCGAGAAACACCAAGTTATAAAACATGATTCACGTTTGATAAGGGGCCTCAATGGGGAATGCACGACCGAGGCCGGACATAGTCCTGTTTTCTGCACTGAGGAGCTCCGTTCGTTGGAACTCCCCAGTGTGGTGAGAGATCGGGACGCCATTTAATAATGTCATCCCGATCTCCGAGGCCCCCGAAGCGACCCCAGCCCAAACCCCAAAGCAGTATGGTAGTGTTCCCGGCACCCCCTGTACCCTCCCAACACCTGCACAGGGCACCCCGGCCCGATCGCATCCTGATCACTATACTGTGATTAGGTTGAAATGCACATGGGTTCAGACTTCAGATGGGGGCCAAGGTTGGTTTTGGTTTTAATGCCTTCCAGGAAGATTGTGGATAAAGTTCCAGGCCAGAGTATTGAGCACGCAAATTCAGGCTGATACCCATTCCTCTACGCAACGGCAAAAGCATTAACCACAAAATTTGCTCATGACATTCTGTTCTACAGCGCTGGAATAATCCCGTCACCACCTGAACGCCTTCGCCTCTCCTCTCACCTCCACCACTGCACACATCTAGTGTCTCACACCCATTGGTAGAAAATGTCCCTTTGCCTCTGCATCACTGGTAGCTTCCTAATCAAAAGGAATGGAAAGATAGCGAAGAGCAAAAGACAACTCAGAGCAGCAGACAATAAAGGATGAAAAGAGAAACAGGAGATGAGAAAGGGATAGAAAATAGGTGAATAAGTTGAAACAATGTCAGGAAGAAAGAAGAGAAAACAGTGAAGCAGCAAACAAACCAGACAGAGATTAAAAAAAGAACGAGAGGTGGCAAGGTAGCACAGTGGTTAGCACTGTTGCTTCACAGTGCCAGGGTCCCAGGTTCGATTCCCGACTCAGGTCACTGTCCGTGCGGAGTCTGCACGTTCTCCCTGTGTCTGGGTGGGTTTCCTCTGGGTTTCCTCCCACAAAGAGTGCTTTTAGGTAACTTTGACATTATGAATTCTCCCTCTGTGTACCTGAACAGGCGCCGGAATGTGGTGACTAGGGGCTTTTCACAGTAACTTCATTGCAGTGTTAATGTGAGCCTACTTGTGACAATAAAGATTATTATTATGAATGGGAATGGGTTTGATTTCACGATCACTGGCATAGCATTGGCTGTTGACTTAAAAGAATGCTACCCATAAAAATCGAAGAGATCTCTGCGGTGCCCTTTCCAAATGGCAGTTTAAATCTTTCATCTGATCAAGGGGATCTCTGGGCCTCCAGCAGCAGTGATGTCAGCAAGCAGGGGAAGTAGCCAATCACATTGAAGCATCCTTCAACCGCAAACTATGACATTGAAGGCACTGAATCTCTTAACACTTCTCACTTAAATTTTCAGGTGGCAAAACGAATGATTATGATTGGACTAAGATAGAAGCAAAACTAAAGATAAACAAACTTAAAAATATAGGGATTTATTATCATAATGGAAAAATTTGACATACTACAAAATAAAATAACATTTTCAGGGCTATGAATTTTGCTACCTAAAATCCAGTCTTATCTCATTCAACAAGGGGTAATTTTATTTAAAGGAATTTTATGTGAGACTTTTTGTCAATTCATTGATTATTTAGTGTTTGTAGTCTGGGGTGGTGGAGGCAGGGAACCATCAACAGCCTTTCCTCGCAAGCAGCGGAGAACCACTGACAACAATGACTGGGTTTCCGCATTATTCGCCACAGGTGCAGATTCCTAAAGTTGCTGTCAGTTTCAGTGGAGTAATGACAGCCAAAGTTGATCGTTTCACCATCATTACCACCGCAAGATCTGGGCCACTGTGTCCCACAACTCACCGTGAGCAATATCACGGGGGCTCCAATCATGTTAAAATTTAACAAAAAATAAAATAGTGCTTCAACACGCCTATCTAGACTTGGCAGTAAGCAGAAGGTGGCAGTTGGTCGTATCTTTTGTTCACTGTCAAGATATCAAGAGCATTGTTACTTTGGAACCTTGCTCATGAACGATGCTGTACAACCACTTATCCAGCCCATAACCAAAAGAACAGCCCTTGGCTTTGCCAGTACTAACAATGAATGACAAATGATGCTATCAAAATAAATGGTTTGCTATGGCATGCTGAGGAGGAAAATTGTGTAACTAGCTGTGCACCATATGTGGCCAGTTCACTTAATAACTCTAAATTGTTGCAATTTGTTATAAAGTTGTGAATAAAACATCAGTTTTTGACAGTAATTCTGTCTGGTTAATAAATTACCACTGCAAAGAGGTTGCTTTGTGCATAGTAATTTGTCTAAAGTTTGTTTACCAATAATAATTTATGAATTGCAAGTGCATCAACCTCCTTTGCTTTCCCCAGGTGAACTGGCTCTGCCATATCTTGTAGAATGTGGCAAACTTAAAAGATCCACATTGCACCAAATGGTACCATTCGCTCAAAATCTTCTATTGCGCCTGCACGATATTTCATCCTGATCTTTCTTAATTGTTTTTTTGTCTTCCTTTATTCCCCATCCAAACTGTGCTGACCTGTGCAAAGATGCAACTTTGCAATTGCTATCTGGCTCCCAGTATCTCATATAGAGGGCCAACCACTAGGTCTAAGTGACGGTGAATGAAAAGGAAAGAAAGAACTTTAATTTGTATAGAACCTTACACGACCCCCGGATATCCCAAAGTACTTACATCCAAGAAAGTATAGACACCGTTGTAATGCTGACCAATTTGCACACAGTACGATCCACAAACGACAATGTGATAACAACCAGAAATAAAACTAATGGCTGCAAAACCTCAGCCGGTCTGGCAGCATCTGTGGAGGAACAGAGTTAATGGGCATCATCGTGCCCAACTCAGTGACGCGCTGAGGCCATTAAATCTTGTGAGAGGCGTCTCACAAAATTCATGATGCTCAGATCGACTCGTGAGATCCTAACAAAATCTCGCAAAATGTTGTGATTTGGATCTTGCCCACGTTGGTCGAGATCCAGGTATACATATTTAGATATATCGGCACTTGATTCTCCGGAGGCCTGGGACTGAACGCATGTGCCTGTGAGACCCGCCACAGCATCGTTAAGCACTGGTCCATACAAGCATGGACCAGGTGTAAAGGCACCTAGAGGAGGATCTCCCAGGCCACTGCCAAGGTGCTAGGGTGGCAATGCTAGGCTGGCAACAGCACTGCCAGGGTGCTAGGGTGGCAGTGTCAGGGTGCCCAGGTGCCAAAGTGGCCGACAGGCAGGCCATGCCCAGGAAAGAGGAGATAAGGAGGGTATGAAGAGTGGGCAGGGTTGAAGGGTGGGTATGAAGGGGCCTCCAAAAGGTTGGGAAGATGAAGGGTGGGGGCCCTGAGAGGGCAGGCTGAAAGTGGGGTAGAAAGGCCTGCAAAGGGGGGGGGGGCCCAGTCATCCTATAGAGGGGTGTCCTCACTAGGGGGTGTGTGGGGTATTGCACATGTATGCAGGGAGTGACATTGCCCATGGGTGGAGGTGTGGGGTCCCTCAAGCTCACTTAGAGTATCTGATGAAGGAGCTGTGCTACGAAAGCTAGTGATTCTAAACAAACGTGTTGGATTTTAACCTGGTGTTGTAAGACTTCTTACTGTGCCCACCCCAGTCCAATGCCGGCATCTCCGCATCATATTTCAAAGGCCAGTGGCAGGCTGGAAAAATCGCAAAACTTTGAAAGATCAACAAAAGGTTACTAAAAAAGTAATAAAAAGAGCAAAGGTGAATTACAAAAACTAGAACAAAATATAAAAAAGGATAGCAAGGGGCTGCATGGAGGAGCAGTGGTTAGCACTGCTGCCTCATGGTGACGAGTACCCGGGTTCGATCCCAGCACCGGGTCACTGTCTGTGTGGAGCTTGCACATTCTCCCCGTGTATGCGTTGGTCTCTCCCCCACAATTCAAAGATGTGTAGGGAACGTGGATTGACCACGCTAAATTGCCCTTTAATTGGAAAAGAATTGGACACTTTAAATTTTAAAAAAGATAGCAAAAGCTTCTATAAGTATATAAAATTGAACCAGGGAGTTAATAGTGGGGAGCACATAAATGGAGCAGATGCTAAATCAATATTTTGTCTCAGTTTTCATGGTTTTCACTCGTACCATTCCAATGGCAACAGGTAATGCAGAGGTAATAGAAAGGGAGGAATCTAGAACAATCATCATCAATAGGGAGAAAGTATTAAACAAACTATTGAGATTGAAGGCAGATTGATGGCCTACATCCTACTGTCTTAAAGGAAGTGGCAGTGGAGATAGTGGATCCATTGGTTATAATATTCCACAATTGCTTCGACGCAAGAAAGGTTTCAGTATGTTGGAAAACTACTAATGTATTCAAAAAGGGAGGGAGGTAGAAAGTAGGAAACGATAGACCAGTTAGTTTAACATCTGTCATTGGGAAATTATCAGAATCCATTATCAAGGAAGTATGAATGACACATGCATATTGTTTTGTAATAACAACAATAACCTAATTTAAGCAGCAGAAAATTGCAAATGTCCGAAAGGAAGATTTTGAAACATGAAAAAAAGGCTTGTGTGTGAAATTTCTCTGGCCGATAATTGTTTGGAAAAAATCTCCATGGACATAAAACAAAAAATTGCCGTTTAAAAGCTTTGCATTTTGATCACCAGTGAATCAACAGATGTGATTGACTATAATACAAAAGACGACAATATAATTAAAAATGAGGAAGGCCACTCAACTCAGCTTTGTTTATCCGCCTGTCCGTCTAACATGATTGTAGCATCCAACTACTGATGGGACTTTACCTCCATTACACTATCGAAGAGGCTATTCCATGCATTGCCCATCCTTTGTGTAAAGAATAACTTCCTGGTACCAGTTCTAAATTTGTCTTTCGTGACCAATTTTTGTCCCACTCTTACATCTGAAGTAATTTTCTGGATATATCTTCCCCATCCCATTTCCTTGTATCTCCCAGAATTGTATAAAATCAACTCTCAGCTCTCAGGTGCACCCATTCAATGCTGAAAAGCTAAAGTCACACCAACCTTTCAGCTATCCCTTGACCGCTCACATTAAAACCAGAATTTTCACAATGACAGAGAACCGCTCCATTATTGTGATAATGGCAGAAGAGGCCGAAACACGGAAGTCCTGCATGTACACGGCAGCTCCCATTTTTGCACGGGTGGGAATGGGGTTGTGTCGGGATTTTCGCATGCGTCTTTTGCGGATTCAGCCATCCATATAAAACAGCTGCTGCCTCCAGTCACGTCGGATTTTTGTTCACCAAAAGTGGGAAACACAATGTGGTACAAGCAGGTCGAAACTTTGCGGAGTCCTTTTAAGAGCTCTGAAGAAGAATCATGTGGACTTGTTAACTCTGTTTCACTCTCTCATTGGATGTTGCCAAAATTGTTGAATTTTTACAGCATTTTCAGTTTGATTGATAGCTCCAAGTGGTTATACACTCTTTGAAGTGGAACTATGAATTCTAATGCTTGTTTTTTTTAAGGGATTAAACATTTGAATTAAATGTTTGTATTTGTAATGGATTATGCTGCTGAAGGAATGCATATGTACCGAATGAGTTTTTATGAATGCATGGATTTTAAAAGTCTGCAATTTCTACTTTGAACTTTATTTAATTTTAGCATGGATCCTGAAGTCTGCCCATGGGGGCTACTGGATGAGTTGGCATAGGAGGTCTAAGTGAAAAGGGGATTGGGGAGCCTGGGGTTGGCATGAGTTGATACTTAGATGGCATAGAGTCTATAAAGGGCCATGGGGTGGGTTTTGAAACATAGGTTGGCATGAAGGGTGTGAGGCTGAGGCATCATGGGGTGGCTAGAGGGGCAGAGGTTGGCATGGAGAGTATGAGATACAATATGAGTGGGTGGATAGACATAGGTTGGAATCGGGGTACAAGGGCCTTCGGGGTGGGTACAGGGCATAAGGTTGGCACGGCATGTGGAGTATGTGGGGTGGGTTGAGGGGGTATGACTGCCGATGGCTGGAGGGCTATTTTTTGTTTTAATGTTTTTACAACACCTTTGACAAAATATTGGTGCACTGAGGCAGGCCTGCCACACAGCCCACCTCCGCATACAACATACTCCGCACTAATTTAGTAGTCACCTATCCAAACCAACAGAGGAGACCACTACGTTGAACAAAAATCCCAGCTACATGGACACTTTCTCCCGGGTCGGATTTTCAGAGTGGGGAAATGTCCCGACGCTGTGGTCCCGATCTGAGGGTGAAAATATATGCTTAAATATCAGTCTTGTAACTCTTCTCTGTTCCACTTTCAACATGTGACTGTCTTCTTTTTGGTGCAGTGATCAGGACCAGACACAGTACACACGCATGACCAGAACAATTCGATTCCGATTCCCTCTGACTCACATGCTATTAATTTGGCTGCTTCAACCAATATTGTATTGACATTATGGATTGCTGTTCTGCATTCATTGGATGTGTTAAACCTCTGAAGTCCCTAATGTACAGACTCAGTATCGATCTCCATGTGGCTGCTCTACTAGTAAACCTATCACTACAATGTTTAACTGTGATGCAGCTTTGGACTGATTTTATTCCAAAACAGTAATTCATTTTCCCAAACATAAGTCAATGGAACAAACTTGATGACATCAACTACTAATAATGGTACAGGTATATAAGGGAATTTTACCATGTTGATCGATTTAAAGCACAAAAGACTTACTGTGATATTAGGCCTTTAACTTGGTAAAACTGGCCAAGGCACTTCACAAGAGCGTAATGAGGAAAACACTGACAACGAGTCACATATGGGGATATTAGGAGAGGTGACCAAAAGCTTGGTCAGAGTGTAGCTTTTAAGGAGCATCTAAAAGGAAAAGAGAAAGATAAAGAGACAGACAGTTTTAGGGGATGAATTCCATAACCTAACCACCAGGGTTGCAGGAATGAAGAGATATTGGAAGGTTCTAGGGTTATCAAAGTTGAGAGAGATAAAGAGGGGTGGGGCCAGAGAGGAATCTGGCAAAACATTGAGGATTTTAAATTTGGAGCACTTCTGGACCGGGAAACTATGTAGGTCAGCAGAGGGGTGATGTGTGAATGAGACAGTGCGAGTTAGAATGGAAGCAGCAGAACTTTGAATGAGCTGACTTTTCTAGAACATGGAAGGTGTGAAGTAGCCAAAGGGTTATGGAATTAGTGGAGTCTGAAGGTAATAACAACATGGATGAGGATTTCAGAAGCTCATGGGCTAAGGCAGGAAGAAAAATGGGCAGGATTGTGGTTGGAGGGAGGAAGAGAGGAGGAAGAGAGGTTGTAATTTTGGAAGCTTAGCTCAGGCTCAAAGAGGATGCAAATGTTTTCAGCAGTCTAAACCAGGGTTTCCCATACTTTTCCAGCCACAGAATCCTTTTGACCTCCCAAGAGTACTGACGGAACCACTGAGAAACATTCTAATTATGTTGAACCCACAGAAAATTGGTTGTTTTGGGGCAATGGGTACAAACATACAAAATCAATTTTATAAAGTGAATTCTATTTCATATATATACATTTATTATCATTTAAAAGTTCTCTTATTGAATAAAGTACTTAAGTGTTACCTTTTTAAATATTTCACAGGAATAGTGATGGTGCTTCTTTTGCACACAGATTTGTTTAAAATTAGGAATGCTGCTGGAGTGTTGGATTCTGATATCAGACACACACACACACACACATACACTTTCACCTCTCTCTCTTTCACACACCCACTCTCTCTCACCTCACACACACACTCTCTCTCACCTCTCTTTCGTACACACTCTCTCTCACCTCTTTCTCATACACACACTTTTACCTCTCTCTTTCACACACACACTCTGTCACCTCTCTTTCACAAACACACACACACACTCTCTCACATGCACACACTCTCTCACCTCTCTTTCTCACACACACACTCATCTCTTTTTCACACGCACACGCTCTCTCACCTCTCTATCTCACACACATACTCTCTCACTTTGTCACACATACACACTCCCACCTCTCTCACACATACACTTTCACCTCTCTTTCTCACACATACACACTCTCACCTCTTTTTCACACGCACACTCTCTCACCTCTCTTTCTCACACATACACTCTCTCACCTCTCTTTCTCACACATACACTCTCTCACCTCTCTTTCTCACACATACACTCTCTCACCTCTTTTTCACACGCACACTCTCTCACCTCTCTTTCTCACACACACACTCTCTCACCTCTCTTTCACACACACACTCACCTCTCTTTCTCATATACACACTCTCTCACCTCTCTTTCTCACACACACACTCTCTCACCTCTTTTTAACATGCACACTCTCTCACCTCTTTCTCACACTCTCTCACCTCTTTTTCACACGGACACTCTCTCACCTCTCTTTCTCACACACATACTCTCTCACCTCTCTTTCACACACACTCACCTCTCTTTCTCACACACACACTCTCTCACCTCTCTTTCTCACACACACACTCTCTCACCTCTCTTTCTCACCCACACACTCTCTCCCCTCTTTTTAACATGCACACTCTCTCACCTCTCTTTCTCACACACGCTCTCACCTCTCTTTCACACACACACACTCTCGCCTTTCTTTCTCACACACACACACTCTTTCGCTCTACTCCAAGGCTGCTGCCTCCCTTGCTCCATGGTTGCTTTCCCTTACACCCTATGGCCACTTCCCCTCCCACCCTATGGCCATCCCCCCCCCCCCCCCCGCCCCATGGCTGCTGCCTACCTTTCTATGTCATCCACTCGCCTTCACTCCATTGCCCGCTCACCTTCACACGACCATTTTCTCCCTTTCACTCTTCTGCTCGCCCTCCTTCACTCTCGCCCTTGGCTGGGAATTTGAATATTCACTATTTTCCGCTAATCCGAGGCTGGATTCTCAGTGCATTGGCTGCTGATAGGCTTACTAGTGTGCCCATCAGTAGCCAATTCAAGGTGAAAACTGCCTTCAACTGCACACACTAGAAGGACAACCTTTTTCAAATTTATAATGGTCAGACCTACCATGGAACCCCTGGATATATCCAATGGAATCACAGGGTTCTGCAGAACCAGTTTGAGAAAACCTGGTCTAAAGCAACCTCAAACAGTGGTCCGGGTGTAATTGGAGGCAATAGTATGGGAAGAGAGTTTTTGACAGGGACTAAAAACAATAGCTTCAGTCTTCCTAATATTTAATTGAATTTATACTATTTGACTATAGCTTGCTTCGTAATAAAAGCTGCCGTAAGGCATTTAAAATGTTCCTCTTTGAGTGTATTAAATAATTACTCACCTAACATTTTTTTCTATTTTGTTTACTTCACTTCCTGTTTCCAGGACATTTCTTTAAACCTGTAGTTTTATTTTTTGCTCCTCCGGAATAACCTGTTCATGCCCTTTGTGTTGACAACATAAATCCAACACGTGACAGCAACATGGAACGAAGGAGTGGAAAGATAAATGAGTGCACAGATTAGAAATAAGAGGATTTTCAGAAAGGACTAGTTTGTTTTTAAAAAAAGGAAAGAAACAAAATACTCATAGTAGTACTGTGCCAACATATACCAATAAATGGGCATATCCACCCATTAGGGAACAAATAGGTGTAAGACCATTCA
This sequence comes from Scyliorhinus canicula, assembly GCF_902713615.1. Classification (NCBI taxonomy): domain Eukaryota; kingdom Metazoa; phylum Chordata; class Chondrichthyes; order Carcharhiniformes; family Scyliorhinidae; genus Scyliorhinus; species Scyliorhinus canicula. The sequence goes on from NC_052164.1 coordinate 28,402,271, forward strand.
CACTTACCAGTACACTTGTGTGAGAGAAAAGGTACAAATATTCACAACAGGACATGTTACATAAGACTAGTTTTAGATCTTCATGAATGTATGCCAGCATTATCTTTGCAATGGCAGTATGTTGTGAATGAGTTAAATGTGGCTTTGAAAAGAGATCAAGATAATAACTTTTCTGTACATAAACTGGAAGTACTAAACTTACCTCGAAAGCTAGACCTTATATTAAATCACTTAAATGGTGCTGATCCTTTCATTTCAATTATATTTTATTAACATTGTTTCTTGATCACTATCTTCTAAAGATTTTTTAAACTTTCTTGAAGCCTTGTATTCTCCACCTGACATTTAATTAACATTTGGCTTCAAGCCCATTATATGATGCATTTGAGATGTCACTCTGTGATCAGTGATTCATATCTATATCAGCTTTCATATTATGTTTAAAAAAAACTGAGAGTGTTAACCCTCTAAGTGCCCATTTCTTTCCACTCACATTATGAATAAGATACTAATCTTATTGTATTCTAAAACTGGGAGCTCTGGGGTTACAGTAGCAAAATTGGTAATGGCTTTTAATATCTTATTCTGCATCGACTGCTAATTCAGGTAACACAGTACATTTGTTTGGTAATAAGAATCATATAACTTCAAACTTTGATTTCTAACGTCAAAGGATTTTGATTGTGGCTGGATCAAGGGAGATGCCAGTTCCGGCTGAGAGTCACTGCTTTGTTTCATCTCCTGCGGGGCAACTCTCGGGTGACATTGCCGGATCCTTGGCAATGGGTTGACAGGCTGCTCGTTTGAGCAAGAGATAGAGAAGTCAAACCGAAACAGGAATATTTTTTTTTGATAACAAAAACAGCGCAGAAGGATCACCAAAGTTTCCTGGGAGCTCAGCTCTGGAATTCCTTCCTGAGACCTCTCTGTCTCTCTGCCACACCATCTTCCTTTAACACACTCCTTAAAACCTACCTTTTTGGCTAAACTTTTGGCCATCTGATCTAATATCTCCTTGTCTGACTCAGTATGGTATTTTGTTTTATAATGCTCCTGTGAAGGACCCTGCTCTGTTTTATGAATTTAACTTTGCTATATAAATTGTTTCCAAATTACGCTCATTTTCCTAGGCTACAGGCACTAGACAACAAATTTGGAGGTTTGTTCACATCCAGAAGTATTTCGTTTACCAAGAAACTTGATTCGCGTACACCAGTGAAACTATTAAATATTTTAGTATAGCTTTCTGAGTCATATTCAGTGATTTTAAATCAGGTTAGTCCCAGGTGGAGAACCTAGTAGTGTGTTTAGTTTTGGAATACCCCATTTTCAGCTGCGTTAAGGAAACTGGACTAAGTAGCCACTTAACTACATAGATTTCCCAATTTTATCCAAAGCGACCACTCTGCCACTTCATATTTAACAATTAGTGTAAATAACTGCTAAGACTAGCATAGGCTGTAAACATATTTTCTGTGCATTTTAATTGGGTAATTCCAGATTGTTCTATTTTACTTGGTCTAAGGCTGCATTTATTTATGTCAGCAAGTTACTGAGTCTTTTTTCTACCCTCTCCGCCATTAAAATCTTTCATCTGGGACTTATCACCATGAAAAATGCAGCAAATGGTGTGTTACTAGATTTACAGATATGGATTAGACACCTTCATAAAGTCCTGGCTTAAATACTACCAATATTTTTATTAAAAAATCCTTGCGAGATAACTTTTTCCTGGGTAGTGTTACACAATATTTTGAGAGGATATGTTATGTGGGCAATTTGTGTTCTGGTTAAACCAATAAAGCTCAATAATGGTTTTTACGCACCACTTTCTCGCATGAACATTTTTGAAGTTGGTATTTATTCATGAATCATAAAAAACTAAAACACGTACTTTGTGATCCTCCATTACGGGCAGGTTATTGCCATATAAATTCTGGCAGAAATGTGAGCAAAAAAGAAAGCGGACTTTTCATGGCAGAAGCAAAATGTAAGTTCTCTGGCAGCTTTTTTGCCCAGTTTCTTTTGTCGTCCCATGTGTCTCCCTAATCCTCAGTATGCTCTTTGTTGAACACACTTCAGCTCCCGTTCTTGCCTCTCTGTTTTTTTTCTCATTTCCCCATGCCAGTGTCCACCGAAATTCTTCCCTCCACATTAGTAAGTTGCCTGAGATGTTTTTCTGCACATGAGGAGTACAAAATAATGTGCATATAAGAGCCTTAGTCAAAAAAGACCAAGGGAATTCTCTCAGTTATCTGGCAAACATTATCCTTTAAGCAACACTGAATACAGATTATCTGGTCACTTATTTCATTGCGCTTTGTCTTTTTTTAAAATTCTTTGATGGGATGTGGTCGTCACTGCACCATAATTTCTTGCCCATCCCTAAGCCATTTTAGTCAACTACATAGGCCTGACCAGGTAAAGACAGCAGATTACCTTCGCTGAAGAACATCAGTGAACCGGATGGGTTTTTAATGACGATCAACAATGGTTTCACAGTCATCATTAAACTTTAAACTTCAGATTTTTTTAATTGAATTCAAATTCCACCGTGGTGGGATTGGAACCCGGGTCCTCAGATCATTACCCTGGGAGAATTCAGAATGTCCAAATGACCTAATAGCACGTCTTTCGGGACTTGTGGGAGGAAACCGGAGGAAACCCATGCAGACACGGGGAGAATGTGTAGACTCCGCACAGACAATGACCCAAGCCAGGAATCGAACCTGGGATCCTGGTGCTGAGAAGCAACAGTGCTAACCACTGTGCAACCGTGCTGCCTATTAAAACTGCCCTCTGTATTTCTTACATTACAACAAAGATATCATCTCAAAGTACTTTGGCTATATAGTGGGCGGGATTCTCTGATCCTGCAGCTAAGTGTTGACACCATCGTAAACGCAGTCGCGTTTCTCGACAGCATCAACACGGCCTCAGGAGCAGCAATTCTGACCCCTATAGGGGGCCAGCATGGCGCTGGAGTGATCAACGCCACTCCAGCTGCCGATCCCCGGTGTCAGATGGGCGTCGCGGGTCTGCGCATGCGCAGTGGCTCCCTTCTCCGTGGCGGCCCCGACGCAAATGGCGTAGGGCTTCAGGGGCCGGCGCAGAACAAAAGAGGCCCCCAGCCCGAGAGGCCGGCCCGCCAATTGGTAGCCCCCCCCCCTCCCCCCTCCCCCAACCAGGCTGCCCCCAGATGCACTACGCTGAGGTCCCGCCGGGTAAGAGCAGGTATGGACGGCGCCGGCGGGACGCAGCTTTTTTAGCGTGGTCGCTCGGCCCATCCCGGGCCGAGAATCGCTGGTGGGGGGGAGGGGCCTGCAGATATTCCCATCGCCAGTGAACGGAGCACAAACACAATGCCAGTGAATGGCACACCGCCGAGGAACACACGGTTGGGGAACCGGAAAATCCAGCCCAAAACATCAATTTTGGCAAAATGAAATTCTCAGCTGAAATTCAATACATGGCATCATAAGTGAATGGGAACGTCACTTGTAGCTTGTGAGCATTGCTATCGGCACAAAAAGCTATAATTTGTGTTCTATTATGATTGAGCTGCACCTGGGGTTGTTGAGATCAAGGCCCAACTAAGATGGAAGACAAAGGCTCCACAGATGAGTTGTACAGCATCCAATAAAGGCAAACAATGAAATACTGTTCTTCTCGCCCAAGAGATCAGATATACAACATCTATACTTGTGTCCAGAAATCGCAGTCTTCACAAACTATTATTATTATTATGCAGCAAACCGACTGATCTTTGCAACTTTTAAGCAGCACATTCTTCTTTCAGCACATTGGATGTAGAACAGAGCTGCAGAGCCAACTTGGTAAAACGTAAGAGATTTTTTTTTACACTGCAGGAGATATATGGCAAACAAAATTGACCATTCAGCCCAACAAGTCCATGCTGCTGTTTGTACTCCACATGAACCTCCTCTTCCCCCCCCCCCACATCTTTCCTCATTTAGAAAGCGCAATGAATTTGCTGATAAATAAAATAAACAAATAAACAAATACCCTTAAGAGATCCCATCCTTATTTGTATCATTCCAAAGTATTAACCATCAATTAAAGATTGGACTTAAATAATTAGAGAAGCAGTGCACCGTGCCTTCCCAAATTATTTTGCTTTCTGTAATATCCCCAATACAAGCATTAATGAATGCAATGTTAAAGAAGAATTTCTTGAAGTCAGTCATCTCTGAGAAAACCTCTTACCTGCTTTTTATGCATGACTTCATGCCTTATTTGCTATTGCCAATGCTTGTTGGCAGAAACTGCAGACATTAGTAGCTGGCACATAATGCTTGGCACAAAGTAGGTTCGAGATATAAGATCAGTAAATCTCAGGAAACCGGCCCACCTCTGTGGCTATATAAGAAACGCTGAGACGCGCATTAAACCTCAAAACAATGTGAAGGGTCTTCATGGAGGTGAACCTTCTTGTCACCCAGTTTAGCAAAGTCTCCTATGTTCCACTCAAAAGTGCCAACAAATAATGAAAGATTAAGGCAGGTATGATGAGTTTCTCAGCAGAATGGAAAGATAGTGTTAGTCACAGTCACAGGGAGACAGTGGCGTAGCGGTATTGTCACAGGACCAGTAATCCAGAGACACAGCCTAATGCTTTGGGGACCTCGGTTGTAATCCCACCACTGCAGTTGGTGGAATTTGAATTCAATAAAACTCTGGAGTAAAAGTCTAACAACAACCATGAAACCAGAGTCAATTATCGCAAAAACCCACCTGTTTCACTAATGTCCTTTAGGGAAGGAAATCTGTCATCCTTACCTGGTCTGGCCTACATGTGCCGCCAACTCCACAGCAATGCGATTGACCGTTAAGTGCCCTCAGGAATGGGCAATAAATGGTGCCTCAGCCAGCGATGCCCACAAGAAAAACAATGTACTATCAAAGTACACAATTTAAAATCTTCATTGTAAGAAATTAAAGACACAATTGAAACAACAGCAACACTAGAAACAGACTGGAAACTCATTGGGTGAAATCTTGTGCCCTCACCCGTGGCAGGTTTGGTGGTGGGGACATTTAAACGGGCAGGAGGGTAGTAGGTCGAGACCCTGCTATTTATCTGCCTCCATCCACCTATGTCTCTGGCGGGAAAACCTATGGATGGCCTCCCTGCACTGCATTGAGGCCCTGAAGTGGACAACTGATGCTCACTTAAGGGCCTCATCCTGCCGCCATCCTGGCTTGTTTGGTTCCGGGCTCCCTGGGTGTTCCCTTTGTCAAAGGCACTCAGTGCCTGATCGAGGGACCTAACTATTAGAAGGGAGAAGGAAGGGGTCCACTAAAAGTCACCATCTGTCCTTACTGCTGAACCGCGTGCTGGGGTATGATGCTGCCGATCAACTCTGTCTAACTCTCTAAATGTCTGTCTGTCGAAAGAGGCAGGGTGTTAGTATCTCATCCCTTTTGTAGTGAGGAAAAGGATACAAAGGTTTGAGGTCACGTACCAACCGACCCAAGAACAGCTTCTTCCCTGCTGCCATCAGACTTTTGAATGGGCCTACCTCATATTAAGTTGAACTTTTCTCTACACCCTAGCTACACTGTAACATTACATTCTGTACTCTCTCCTTCTCTATGTACGGTATGCGTTGTCTGTATAGCATACAAGAAACAATACTTTCACCGTATACTAATACATGCGACAATAATAAATCGAATAAAGTCTCCATTGTCCCAGATGACGCTAGGCTGCTTTTCCCTTTGAGGGAGAGAGTGGACTGGTAGTGATTTACCTGAGGATCACCACCCTCAGATGGGGTGGGGGGGGGGGGGGCTAGATTGAGAAGGTGGGGCCATCACAGATAACCTCAGCCGATACGGGAATTGAACCAATGCTGGGGGCCTTGCTCTGCATCACGAACCAGCTGCCCAGTCAATTGAGCTAAACCAGCCCCCTTTGAGAAAGCAGGACCTTCATGGTAACCTCACCCGGTATGGGAATTGAACCCATACTGTTGGCATTGCTCCGCACCACAAGCCAGCCACCCAGCCAACTGAGCTAACTGGAACGTGCCCCCCCCCCCCCCCACCCCCAGTCAACTATATGCATAAAGAAGGAACAGATGTTTCATAAAAGCTTGAAAGTTTTCCGCAGACATTTCAGCAATTGATATAAGAAATATATAGTAAGTGGACACACCCGACATTATACTTTGCTTGACAGCAAGTAAGTCATCGTAACTTTCAAACTGTATGGTTTAATGTTGCAGCCTATTAAGAAGGGAACTAACTGGGGGCACTCTGATTATAAAAATTTGCAGCAGACTTACTGTGAACTCTAATCAGTTTTCTGAGGAAAATAATATGCGGCTCATTTTCCGATTCCAGTTCCCTTTTTCCTTTAAAGCTGCAGAATCCCGTTTAGGTCACTTACATAAGCATTATCCAATCAATCAAGTCTATCCCACAGCTTCATTAAGATGCCATGGCCTCACCACAATGATTTGCAATGGGTTTCAACAACAAAAAAATCAGTTTTATTCCAACTTGCATTTGATTTCAAAGCCTTTCACTGCTCGAAATCCCTATTTCCACTTTCAAATGCAAACTTATGTTGATTTGTGAATGAGGTAAAAGTGTTTCCTTCGTGAGCCTGAGAAACCGCTTGAATGCTCATTAAACCTTCTCATTCTCCTGGTTGCTTGAACACTTCAACGATTTCTTCCTCCCCGTGTCCCATCCTCCCCACCCTGCACCCCCCCCCCCCCCCCCCCCCCCCCCCCTCCAATCCTCCCGCCAAATGAGAAACAAAAGCATTTGTTGGAGTTCCAGAATTATTGAAAATAAAATAGCATTAATTGTGCACGGAAATGTGGTTGCCAGCACATTGCTGTGGATCACAGGATAAACACAGCCGCTGCAGCCAAATGTTAGTTAGGGAGCTTTCAGAGGCATGATCCATGGCCTCAATTCTGTCAGAAGTAGAAGGCATTTTAAAAGAGGGCTGTGTTACAGAAAAGATGAATCAGTCGTACAACTTGTAGGTTCGATTTGAGTCAGCCAAAATTAATTAGCCTTAAGAATGGGAGAGCCAATGGTTTCAGAAAGTGAGGCAAGGGGGTAGAAGCTGTGGAGGAAAACAAATAGTCCAGGGGCTTTGGAGCAATTGATTTTCTTTGAACATTGGCTACTTTCAGGAAGAACTGGTTGAGAGGGCTTACTGCTCATCTGAAAGTACGATGGGATGGAATTCCTTCTGTCAAAAATTTCAGTGAAAATGTTGGTATCAGTACAAAAAGGGAATCCTGTTTAGTACTCAGATGTCTTCTTCAGTGAGATTATCTGACAGGAGGAATTTCACCCCCCAAGATGTCTACACACTAGATTATCCTCATTGCTTTGAAGTTATAGGAAATGTTTTTTTTTAACCATTCTATTCTATTCACAAAACTCTGGTGAGTCCTATTTAAAATATTTGAATTTTGCTCTTTCCAAGATGGAAATGCAGCATGGCGGGATTTACCAGCTGTTCACGCCAACGGGAAATTTTGGTCCCACACTGGAGCACAGGTTTCCCGGCGACGAAGGGTGCTGTCACCAGGAAATCCCGTTTACAATGGCGGGGTTGGTAGATTCTGTTGGTGGGAGCCTCCGCTGCTGAAAAGCACATGGTGGGGTGGTCGGTAAATCCTCCCCATGTCTTCCCACCTATCTTCGCCTTCACTGTGTGGAGATCAAGACCAATAATGACTTCTACCAGAACTCATTTTTTGCTAGGATTTAAAGACACATGGAGCTCTTCACCCCACCTCAGCCCAAGAGCTATGGACCACCAAACACTCTCCTCCATTTCAAAATCACAATGGCCTCCGATTGCAAATGATAAAGATAAAGATCCTTTGTTGTCACAAGTAGACTTACATTAACACTGCAATGAAGCTACTGTGAAAAGCCCCTAGTCGCCACACTCCAGTGTCTGTTCGGGTACACAGAGGGATAATTCAGAATTCTCACCTGGTACAGGAATTGAACCTGCACTGCTGGCCTTGTCCTGCATCACAAACCAGCTGTTTAGCCCACTCAGCTAAACCAGATGGAGTAGTAAAGTGAAACCTGTTGTACAAATAAACCAATACCCCGCTGTCAGAGGCAGCAGAATTGTCCTGAATTCGGAGAGGTTGAAAAGATTTATTACACAGTAGCTCCACTGGTACTAATTGACGGGGCAAAGAAATATGAAAGTCAATCTAAAAATGCACTGACCATTTTCAGCATTTCCTAAAGAGATCTAAAAACAATACCACTTTAATTCCAGCGAATATAATCCCAACTAATTCAATCTCTCCTCATACATACATCAGTCCCACCATCCCAGGAATCAGCCTGTTAAACCTTTGCTGCACTCCCTTTAGAGCAAGAACATCCTTCCTCGGATAAGGAGACCAAAACTGCATACGATATTCCAGGTGTGGCCTCATCAAAGCCCTGTGTAATTGCAGCAAGACACCCCAGATTCTATATTCAAATCCTCTCGCTATGAGGGCCAGCATACCATGAGCCTTCTTTACCGCCTGCTGCACCTGCATGCTTACCTTCAGCAACTGGTGTGAGAGGACATGCAGATCTTGTTGCACCTTCCCCTCTCCTAATTTATGGTCATTCAGATAATAATCTGCCTTCCTGTTTTTGTGACCAAAGTGGATAACCTCACATTTATCCAAATTATACTGCATCTGCCCCCATCGGGTTTCCTGATCGACAATGGCGGGCATCAGCAGAAGCTACTATGGGAAATTCACACTGGCATGAAACCCATTTTTGCACTCCTATCGATTCCTCCCTGCCCACCATTGAACATGCCAGTGGGGATATGGGAAAATTCCACCCAAATCTTTCATAATCTCTTTCCTTCCCATAAACTGAATGACAACTAGAATCAGTTCATACGAGGAAGGAGGAAGGAAAACTTCACATGAGTCACCTTTATCCCTGAGCACCTCCCAAAAATGTATCAGGAGGTGTACAGGGTGAGGCCTGGAGATGGCTTTCTGGCTGCTCAGCTGAGCGATGGCGTCTGACTTGGTGGGTAATTTCAATGCTGGCATCCAGATGGCAAGCTGGCAGAGTAGGGCACTCATCCCATGACAGGATGAAACTCAGGCAGGTTTCATAACACATAATCCATTCCAGCAGGGTGCTGTCCAGGTGGAAAAGAAGGAAATTATACTTCATATGTTTGAAGCTGTGAGAATGAACCTAAAGAATGGTGGTGAGGGGAAAACAATTAATTTAAGAAGGCAAAACCAGCCCATCAAACATTAAACTCGCAATGCCCAATATGTGGCTTTTTGCTTCATATATACTTCAAAATATTCAGTGTTCGAGACATCTTTAACACTGGCAGATTTTAAGAAACGTCTGCTTCAAAATGAAACACCATGCACCCAAAACTGCACACCAGTTTAATGCATCTTTGACTTTGCATTATGACATGCACAGAAGGTTAACCTAGCAATTCATACTTAACAGGTTACTGTCTAACCGATTTAGAAGCAGGACAATGAAAAGTCATGGCACAACAGTCCAATAGATAGTACAGGTAGAGTATGCTTTATCCGTAATTCCGAAAATTGAACACATTCAAAATCCACACTTGTTTTTGAAGGCCGGCGAATTTAGCTGGGAAGTCTGTGACCCGAGCGGACATGATCCAAGTAGGCACAAACCTCGTTGACGACACCCTGTATTTATTATTCACTGATACATTACATTTCTAGCTACTTTATTGATTTTAGACGAGAGTTAGGCTGGGCCTCAGCCATTGTAATGTAAGTAGGCCTATAGTCATTATCCGAAAACCAAAATTGTTTGAAATCCAAAAGGCAATCGACCCCAAAGGTTTTAGACAAAGGATAGTTAATCAGTACAGTAAATGCAAAAATGTTGATATGTGTGTACGTTTCAGAACTTCGTGCATAGGTTTTGTATGACTGTCAGATTTTATTTGGTGTTCACTGGATTTATTAATCATGCCTTTAGAAAATAAATACTTCAAAGTTTGTGTAAAATAACATCGGTGCAACTGCACCACCTCAGAACAGAAACAGCTAATACGCTCAAATAGATATGAATGGAAAGGTAGCCTGGAGGCAGATGGTTCTGCTGCAACATGTTGTGACATAGGGGTGTGGGTTAGAGCTCGTGATTCCACCCACGCAAATAGTTTTTCATCTCAATGGAGCCATATGGGGGAGGCACCAAATGGAAGTTAGATATTTCCCCAGCAGAGGATCATTAGGTGAGTTGATGAGTCAGTGTTGGAGCATTGCAGGACTGGGAGTTGAGAGCTTCTCATCTGGCCACGTTCCTCAGCCAGTGAAGTTAATCCCACACAGAGATTGGAGAATGAAGCAAACAAGTATTGCTCAAAATACCACATGCACCTAGAAAACCCATGAACTGGTTAACGATACAAAAATTGTGGCCTAAGTCTTCTGTCCCCTCCACGGTGGAGTCAGTGCAAAGTCCATTGACTTTGGCGGGCCCAGAAGATCTGGTCAAAAGAGTGTAAAATGCCTGGCAGCCAGCAATGAAAATGAAAATTCATGCCAATTTAACTTTGAAAGTGCAATAAACTTTGTGATATCCGGCACGCTACCAACTGGAATTCTCTGTTAAACAGAATTTCCGGCGTTCCCAATTTAGCATGGCCAATCCACCTACCCTGCACATCTTTGGGTTGTGGGGGTGAGACCCACGCAGACACGGGGAGAACGTGCAAACTCCACACGGACAGTGACCCAGGGCCGGGATTGAACCCGGGTCCTCGGCGCCTTGAGGCAGCAGTGTTAATCCCTGCGCCACCCCGCAGTTACAAAGTTATCTGGAATCTATACCTATATATTGTATTATTTTATAGGTTACTTTTTGTTTTCGTGTACTGTTGATAATTAGAAGTAAAAAGAATACTTTTCCTTACTTCCTGAGTGCTTGCATATCCGTTCACACTACACGTTTTGCGTTGCATTCCATTGTTATAATGGGACTCTCCGTTAGCCGGCATTTTTGGTTCCTGGCACCACCCGTTCCCCGTGCATTCCAGGTTATGAAGATTTTACTGCACTACAAAGCTCCGTAATAAAAAGGAGCTTTTTTTGACACTCTTTGCACTTGTAAAGTTGCAACATGGAGGAACTTTTTAGAACAGAAGAACGGGAAACTTGTCAGGATGGTTACCCCACTTCACCACTGTGGCAACTCTATCAGCTCGCAATGATGTAATTTATCGATACACCACATAAATTCTTGTAAGAAGTAATTTGTTATTTATAGAATCATAGAATTTACAGTGCACAAGGAGGCCATTCGGTCCATACCGGCCCTTGAAAAGAGGCCCTCCACCCTATCCCCGTAACCCAGTAATCCCACCCAACATTTTTGGACACTAAGGGGCAATTCAGCATTGCCAATCCATCTAACCTCCATATCTTTGGCATGTGGGAGGAAACCAGAGCACCCAGAGGAAACCCACGGGGAGAGCGTGCAGACTCCGCACGGACAGTGACCCAAGACGGGAATGGAACCTGGGACCTTGGAGCTGTGAAGCAACTGTGCTAACCACTGTGCTACCTTGCTGCTTGGGTTAATTCAGAAACTACCATTCACCCTGCTTCTGGGTCTTTTTAAGTATAATTAAGGTACTTGGACAGGACAGTATGTTCCATTTGGTAAGAGTATAAGTTTCTACGATTTGTTGCAGAACATTGTGCTGTAACTGATCACATGGCCTAATCACCAAATGATTCTCTTAGTGTCACGTGAACTTTGAATCATTCTTTCCGAAGCTTTAACTGTTCTGTGCAAAAACAAAGGTTCATGTTTAATGCTGTTGGATTTGACCAATTTCTGGAATTTTATGGAAACATCTGTAATAAATCTTCCATCATCGCAGAAGAATTAAAAATTAATAATGAAAATCAAAAGTCAGAAGTGATAGAGCTCCACTCCATTTAATAAAAAACAGTTACCACTTATAATAATGGAACTTCTACCTCATGCTGCACAGCATACTTTTCTCCATGTTTGGAGGCTATTTTATTGCAAATCTACAGTAAGTAGCTCTTTGGATCACTTTCAATACCTTTGAAAATATTTTGATCCAACCACAAGACATCATATAAAGAAGTACACCGCAGTCACTCCGTAAATATTGCAAATACAAAAATTCAGAGTAGTTCGGTTTTAAATTAAGAGAATTTAAGTCTTCAATAATAAATGAAACTTTGTGATCTTAGTGTTTCCTTAAATATATAGGATCACAGGAGCAGGAATATGTCAGTAAGACAGGCTGCCTGTTCATCCGTCAGTGGCTGACCTACAACATAACTCAATATAGCCATCTTCGTCGACCATCCATTCCAAAATTAACAATTCAGCAACAATTTCCATTTTCAGAAAAGAGATCCAAAATTCTGCTGCCCATTGTATGTGAAAAGTGTTTCCTACTTTCGCTGCTCAAAGACCTGACTCTAAGTTTTAGACTATGGCCCCCAAGTCCTGGACTCCTCAAACAATGGAAATGGTCTCTCTCCCTCTATCCCATTTGCTCCCCTTAATATCATGAAAACTTTCTAAATTCCAAGGAATCCAATCTTAGTTTGTGTACTATGTCCTGGTAATTCAACCATTGAGCTCCAGTGGCTGGATTTCCATCTGGGGTCGGGAACCTGACTCGAGCGATCTTCCAGGGTCTCAATCCTGCATCCCTTCAGAAGCAGATTTTTCAGTGTCAGGCGGATTAATGGCCAGAGGGGCACGCTTGCCATCTGGTTAAAGAGAGGCAAAGAAGGATCCTGAGGCTGGAGAGTCAAAAGTAGGCCTTCGAGCAAGGCTGCTATTGTATGTAGGTGAGAGCGAGGCTGTTTGAGGTGGCCTCTGAAGACCTTTCAAATATATAAAATAGAAAGAGAGCACAACTGCAATGGTTGTCTTCTGGCTGTGTTTTGACCATGTTAGATCTGTCTGCTGACTTAAAAGTTTCCAGAGAGATGCCTTACTCAACCACTTAATTATCTTTGCTGGCTACTCGCTGCTAATGGTAGTCATTCAGTCCCCAACCCGACCATTTTGGAAAATGGTTCCAAGGCACAATTTATGCTGACAAACTAGCAAGCTCGGCAGTGGTGAGAAATTCTGGGCCTGTCGGTTTGACCCCTGTCCCACCAGACCAGGCTTTGAAAATCTGATATAATTCTGGTAATTCTGCACTGCACTCCTTCCAAGGCTGATATATCCTTCCTAAGGTGTGGTGCCCCATGGTGCACTCGTGGTCTAACCAAGACTATGCAGCATGAATTCTACACACTTCATCAGGAAGCAGGAGTGAGGGTGGGGGTGTCTGCTGAGAGCCACCCTCCTATCCTTGCTGCTGACCCATCTCCTCCCTCCCTTGTGATACCCATCTCCCCATTTGCCATCACTCACCTGCCACCTGGGCCTCGGGTGCATGCTGTACCAATAGCAACCATTGCCACCCTGGTGGCACTGCCTTCCCAGATGGCAAAAACAGTTCAGACCTGTATTCTTTTTCCCTTTTTTTACTGCTTTTTCGCTCTGCGTAACTCTGATTGGCTGGTAGCTCTCATTGGGTTTCACTTCTGCCCCCAAGGTCTTTGGATCTGGAGTACACACGTCGCTGTCTGGTTAAGTATCCAAATGGCTTCTCTAGCCAGCAGGCTAAAACCGGATTGCCTCAATTAAATACTGCCCCTTGTGTGTCACCATTAGTCACATTCCTGCCAATTAGAGTATCTGCCCATTATTCCTGATGTGTGTCTCCTTTCACTCAGCCAATTTTCTACTAGTTCAATAATTTGCCTTCAATTCCATGGCCGGGATTCTCCCCTACCCGGCGGGGCGGGGGGTCCCGCAGTGTTGGAGTGGCGTGAACCACTCCGGCGTTGGGCCGCCCCTAAAGGTGCGGACGTCTCTGCACCTTTAGGGGCCAGGCCCTCACATTGAGGGGCTAGGCCCGTGCCGGAGTGGTTGGCGTTCCGCCGGCTGGCGTGAACGGCCTTTGGCGCCATGCTAGCCGGGGCCGAAAGGTCTTCGATGGCCGGCGTAAGTCCGCGCATGCGCCGGAGCATCAGTGGCTGCTGGTGTCATCCCGGCATATGCGCAGGGGAGGGGGTCTCTTCCGCCTCCGCCATGGTGAAGACTATGGTGAAGGCGGAAGAAAAAGAGTGCCCCCACGGCACAGGCCTGCCCGCCGATCGGTGGGCCCCAATCACGGGCCAGGCCACTGTGGGGGCACCCCCATGGGGTCAGATCACCCCACGCCCCCCCCCCCCCCCCGGACCCCGGCGCCTGCCCGCGCCGCCAATCCCGGTGTTTTGATTCCTGCCGGCGGGAGAGGCTTGTCAGCGGCGGGTCTTCGGCCCATAGCGGGCCGGAGACATGCCGCGGGCGGCCCGCTGACCTGCGCGGCGCGATTCACGCCCCCGCCAAATCTCGGTGGCGAAGAATTCGGGACACAGCGGGGGCGGGATTGACGCCGGCCCCGGGCGATTCTCCGACCCGACGCGGACTCCCATTCCGTCGGCTGGCATGAACGGCCTTTGGCGCCACGCCACCCGGGGCAGAAAGGACTTCGCCGGCCGGCGTAAGTCTGCGCATGCGCCGGAGCGTCAACGTCTGCTGACCTCATACGGGCGCATGCGCAGGGAAGGGGGTCTCTTCCGCCTCCACCATGGTAAGGCCATGGCGGAGGCAGAAGAAAAAGAGTGCCCCCATGGCGCAGGCCCGCCCGCCGATCGGTGGGCCCCGATCGTGGGCCAGGCTACCGTGGGGGCACCCCCCGGGTCAGATCGCCCCGCGCCCCCCTCCCAGGACCCCAGAGCCGCCCGCGCCGCCAATCCCGCCGGTAAGAGAGGTGGTTTAAACCACGCCGGCGGGAGAGGCCTGTCAGCGGCGGGACTTCAGCCCATCGCGGGCCGGAGAATCACCGCGGGGGCACGCCGACTGGCGCAGGGGGCCCAACCGGCGCGGCGCAATTCCCGCCCCCGCCGAGTCTCGGGGGGGTGGGTGGGTTGGAGAATCCGGCCCAAGATTACTCATTTTGATATCTGTTATGTTTTAAGGGAATTTGCTTTTTCTTCACAGTAGAAGGTAAAGGATAACCAGATTGCCACACTGTTGGTTACTTAACCAGTTGTCAGAGTTTGTTGCAGAGGTGTTGCTTGCTCACAGGCTAAGATGGAAGAGAGGGAAATCTCCCAAGTGCCTCTGCTGGTGTCACTGCGTCTCACGTGACATACAATACAGAAGAACATTGGTTATAGTATACAATATCCCTCCTCCTTTACTTCTATAATGCAACGACAAGCTTTTAACAAATATTAACTTAAACTTTTGTTAACTTAAACTCATGATGAACAGTGATTATTTAGCAAAGTATTATTATTATTGTACAATTATGGTTTAGCTCACTGGGCTAAATAGCTGGCTTTTAAAGCGGACCAAGCAGGCCAGCAGCACGGTTCGATTCCCGTACCAGCCTCCCCGAACAGGCGCCGGAATGTGGCAACTAGGGGCTTTTCACAGTAACTACATTGAAGCCTACTCGTGACAATAAGCGATTTTCATTTCATTTCATAAATATATCAGTACGAGAGTCTTTTCGGTTGGTGTTGTTTCTGTTATGTAGAATCTGTCTTTGTTTTAACACTCTCGGTAGTCTGTTCCACGCTGGGCTCAGGCACATCATCTAATAAATTTGGTTCTTCTTCAGCTTCAACGTCCATGGTTGCTTCAAATATTGTGGAATCTGCCTTGAACTCAGTTGTATTTGTAGGTTTAGGAAATTCCCAACATTGAATGTCTGATATTGGCCTTTCAGCTACCGACTCTGCAAATTCTCTTTTTGACGTGAGAGTGAGACTGGTGTATCTTCTCCAAACTCTCTCACTATGAGTTTGCACCTTCTCAGAATCTTTGTGAGTATTGTGGCAGATACCCACTTCTCACCTGAAGAGTAGTTTCTTGTTAAAACTCTTTATCTTGCTCAAAACCTCTTGGTTTTGAAGTCTGTTCACAGTGAGTAACTTGATTTTCATGTTGTCGCTCTACAATGGGAGGACCATTAGGTGGTAAGAGCAAATCAAACCTTGTTCTCAGCTTCCATTTTAGGAATGATATTGTCTGTGTGGAGTTTGCACATTCTCCCCATGTCTGCATGGGTTTCACCCCCACAACCCAAGTATGTGCTGGCTGGGTGGATTGGCCGCACAATATTGCCCTTAATTGGAAGAGAAAAATAATTGGCTACTCTAAATTTAAAAAAAAGGAATGATATTATCGACAAGTTTTGGGTTGTTGCAAAGGCAGCGTTTCTATAGGAAATGAGAACTTATTCACTCTCTTAAATAACGGTCCTTCGTCCAGACATTCGATTGTCTTTTCAGAAGTTGTCGACTTCATGATCATGATTTCAGGCCATTTGAAATGTGCATCCACTCGGACAAGAAACATATATCCTTCAATTGATCCCACAAAATCAATATGTACTCTTTGCCATGGTTGCTTTGGCCAATCCCATAGTTTAAGTGGTTGAAGAGGTGGAGTATTTCGTATCCTAGCACAAGGCTGACATTGACCTACTCTTTATTCAATCTGAGAGTCTAGTCTCAGCCACCAGAAGTAACTCCTTGTGAGCTTTTTGATACATAAAACTCCTACATGTCTTTCATGGAGTTGATCCAGTACATTACTCCACAAGCATGGAGGAATAATGACTCACATCCCTATATAAGTTCTCCATTTTTGAACCGTTAATTCAAGTTTCCTTGTTTGGTTCAACTTGCATTCTGGATTCTTCCTCTGTTTATCTTTGTTTATGTGATATACTTTTCAAGCTCATATCCATCACCAGACCGGTTCTGACCTTGTGTTTCTTTGCCCTTGAGATGCATTAATAGGTACACTATACACCTGGAAAAAATACACATATGTTTATGTAGTTCTGTGATTCAGCGTTGTCCCGCATTGCTAAATGTGATAGACCATCAGCATTTAAGCCCGCATTTATGGGCTGTTAAGATGAGGGACCATCTCTGCAAACCACTCACAGCTAGGGACAGCTATTCCTTTGTATGGACCAAAAATCATTGTCAAAGGCTTGTGGTGTGTTAACAAGGTAAAATGTCTTTCACACAAGTAGTAATGAAATAGTATGACTCCAAAGATTATACTCCAGGCTTCTTTTTCCAATTAAGCATAATTCTGTTCAGCACTTGTCAACGTTCATTATCTCCATTTGGAATTATATGAAAGACAACTGCATTGATCCCATAAGGTGATGCATCACCTGCAACATGTATTTTCAACTTCGGGTCGAACTGAACTAAGACTTCCGGTTTCTTCAACACATTGTTAACTTTAGTAAATTCCTCTTCGCAGTCTTCTGTCCAAGACCATTGTTGGTTCGCAGATAATAATGCACAGAGTGATTTTAATATGGTAGCAATATTTAGAATAAACTTTCCATAGTAATTTATGAGTTCCAAAAAAGATCTTAGTGGCGATACATTCTGTGGACTTGGCACATTTAAAATCGCAGTTATCTTCTTAGGTTCCTTGTGGAGCTCATTGTTATCGATTACATGGCCAACCTTATTTATGGTTGGAAAAATTTGTACTTCTCTCCCTTGATGCGATTTGTGGGCAGGATTCTCCGTTGCCCGACGCCGATATTGTAATCAGCAATCGGCCAGTGAATCCCTTCCGACGCCCAAATCGGGAAACTCCAATTGTTCCAGTTATCAAGCCAAATGGCTCAGTAAGAATCTGTGATGACTTTAAAATGATGATAAACCCAGTGTTGTGTGCTGACCAGTATCCTTTACCATAATAAAGGACCTATTTGTTGTTTTGTTTCGTAATCACAGACTCAATCACTCCATCATTGATGCCGGTTTGATGCTGGTTTCAAGTCCCCACCCCCTCCAAAATGGCTACATTGTGTCACATGTCGCACGCCGCACGCCGTTGCAACGGCGTTGATGCATCATCAGCAAGCCCTCCGCGATGCTCCGCTCCCGATGGAACGAGTTTCAGACTGTGGTCTGAGCGGTTGAGAACCCAGGGTGGCAGCGGTTATCAGGGGGTGACCTGTGGGGTTGCATTTGGCAGGTCGGGTCTGCGCACAGCTGCCGCCATTTTGTATGGCGCGATTGCTGCAGTTCATCGCCATGCGCATGCATGGCCAGGGACCCGGCCATTCTCCGGCCATTTTCGGCACTGGAGCCGGGAGTTTTACCCGGCGCCACTCACCAGTCCCGGAATTGGTGAGGGTTCGGCACCGATTTTGGCGTCGTAAAACACCCCCGAATTCCCCGTTTCAGCTGGCACTTCGCCGCTGAAATGGAGAATCCAGCCCTGTGTCTTTCAAGATGCTCCAATGTGCTTTCTAAATTCTTTAGATGCTCCTGTTCAGTCCTGCTGATAATTAAAATGTCATCCAAACAGCATTGAACACAGTTGAGGCCACTAAGGATTTGGTCCATGGACATTTGGAATAGGCCAGTGCAGACATTATTTTGAACCATAGGTGCTTGTATGCTACCTGAACAGTCCTTTGTGTGTTTACAATAGGTAAACCTCAGCTGCCACCTGCATGTGGAAGTACACTTGGGACAAATCTATTTTATTGAACTGTTGTCAACTCGACAAAACAACAAATAGGTCCTCTATTAATGGTAAAGGATATTGGTCAGCACACAACACTGGGTTTATCATCATTTTAAAGTCACCACAGATTGTTACTGAGCCATCTAGCTTGATAACTGGAACAATTGGAGTTTGCCAATCTCTCGTAATCACAGACTCAATCATTCCATCATTGATTAATTTGCCATGATCCACTTGACTTTTGGTTTGATTGTATATGGCACAGCTCTTGCCTTTAAGCATTTAAGGGTGCTTCCTGGTTTTATCTTAAGCTGTATCTCAACTCCAATCATTTCCTCGAAAGTGTTTTTAAATATCTTGTAATTTTCTAAGAGTTTCTGTAATTCTTCCATCAACCAATTCGTTCACAGCTTGCCAATTTAGTTTGATTTTGTTCTAACATGCTCTTCCGAACAGTGCAGGAAAATTTCATTCTACGACCCAGAAGCACAGAGGGCGGGATTCTCTGATCCTGAGGCTAAGTGTTGACGCCGTCGTAAACGCCGTCGCATTTCACGACGGCATCAACATGCCCTCAGGAGCAGCGATTCTGACCCCTACAGGGCCAGCACGGCACTGGAGCTGCTCCAGATGCCGATGCCGGCATCAGATGGGCACCGTGGAGTAGGACCGGCGCCAATGCGCGCATGCGCAGTGGCTTCCTTCTCCGCGCCAGCCCCGACGCAACATGGTGCAGCGCTACAGGGGCTGGTGCGGAGCAAAAGAGGCCCCCAGCCTGAGAGGCCGGCCCGCCGATTGGTAGGCCCCGATTGCGGGCCGGGCCACAGCGGAGACCCACCCCGGGTTCAGACCCCCCCCCCCACCCCCAACCAGGCCATCCCCGGATGCATGAACGCTAGGTCCCGCTGGGTAAAACCACACGTGGATGGTGCCGACGGGACTCGGATTTTTTGCTCGGCCACTCGGACCATCCCGGGCGGGGAATCGCCGGGGGGGAGGGGCCGCGTAGAGTGGCCCCTGATCGGCGGCGCGCCGACTGCGCTGGCGCCAATTCTCCACTCTCCGGAGAATCGGCGGATCATCATTGGGGCGGCGTCGCACGATTCGTCCCTGTCCCGGTGATTCTCCGGCTCGGCCTGGGCTTAGAAAATCCCGCCCAGAATTCATACAGTGCAGAAGGAGGCCATTCGCCCAATCAGGTCTGCACCGACCCTCTGAAAGAACACTCTACCTAGGCCCACTCCCTCGCTCTACCTCTGTAATCCCAAAACCCCACCTAACCTGCACATCTTTGGACACTAAGGGCAATTTAGCATGGCCAATCCACCTAAACTGGAAATCTTTGGAGTGCAGGAGGAAAATGGAGTACCCAGTGGAAACTCACGCAGATACAGGGAGAATGCCAATTTTTCAGACTGCCCATTTCCTTAAACTTGCACCAAGGTATGGCCCTTCACTGTATTTGGGTACATTAATGCCTTGACAGCTTGCACACACTCCCAGGCGTCAGCATTGTTCCAGTCATCTCCCTTCACGCTTGAGTGACTTTAAAGTAGATAGCTGTGAAAGTGTCCGCACTTGCTGCGAGTGCTGAATTGTTTTGTCCCACTAAGACGAGGAAAGAATGCTAAGGTGAAGGAGCCTTGGATGACAAGAGAAGTGGAGCTTCTAGTCAAGAGGAAGAAGGAAGCTTATGTGAGGTTGAGGAAGCAAGGGTCTGCCTCGGCTCTTGAAGGTTACAAGGTAGCCAGGAAGGAACTCAAAAATGGACGGAGGAGAGCTAGAAGGGGGCATGAAAAAGCCCTGGCGGGAAGGATTAGGGAAAACCCCAAGGCGTTTGTTATGTGAGAAATAAAAGGATGATCAGAATGAGAGTAGGGCCGATCAGGGTAATGGAGGGAACTTGTGCCTCGAGTCTGAGGAGATGGGGGAATTACAGACCCATCAGTCTTACATCTGTGGTGAGCAAAATATTGGAAAAGGTTCTGAGAGACAGGGGGTGGAATTCTCCAATGACGCGGCGGAGTGACCTCGCCGTCGAGTTTCACGACGGCGTCGGAGGCCGATCCTCGCCCCCTATTCTTCCACCCACGGGGGGCTCGGAGCGGCACCACGTAATTTACGTGCGCCAGGCCTTGGTGCCGCGTGAAAGCGGCGCCGCATAAATGACGTCACCCGCCGCCAACCCGCGCATGCGCGGTTGCCGTCCTCCCCCCCGGGCGCCCCGCAAGACATGGAGGATTGATCTTGTGGGGCGGCGGATGAAAAGAGTGCATCCTTTAGAGACGCCAGCCCGCCGATCGCTGGGCACCAATCGCGGGCCAGACCCCTTATGAGCGCCCCTGGTGCTCGATCCTCCCTCCACCCCCCCACAGGCCGCCTACGCACCGTTTGCGCACTGTCACGCTGGCAGCGACCAGGTGTGGTTGGCGCTGGCGTGAACCGGTCACACTGGGCAGGCCCCTCGGCCCATCCAGGCCGGAGAATCGCCTCTCGCCCGCTACAAACGGCGAGTGCCGATTCTCCGAGCGGCAGTCGTGAAACGTGGCACGCCGTTTGGCGGGGGTGGGAGAATCGCGTGTGGGTGCCGGGGCGGCATGGCGGGAATCGCCCGGCACCCCCGCGATTCTCCCACCCAGCGTGGGGGTCGGAGAATTGCGCCCAGGATTTATGATTATTTAGAAAAACATAGTTTGATTAAAGATAGTCAGCATGGCTTTGTGAGGGGCAGGTCATGTCTCACAAGTCTCAGTGAATTCTTTGAGGATGTGACGAGACATATTGATGAAGGTCAGGCAGTGGATGTGGTGTATATGGATTTCAGTAAGGCATTTGATAAGGTTCCCCATGGCAGGCTCATTCAGAAAGTTAGGGGGCATGGGTTACAGGGAAATTTAGCTCTCTGGATACAGAATTGGCTAGCCGAAAGAAGACAGCGAGTGGTAGTGGATGGAAAGTATTCCACTTGGAGGTCGGTGACCAGTGGTGTCCCACAAAGACCTGTTCTGGGACCTCTGCTCATTGTGGTTTTTATAAATGACTTGGATGAGGAAGTGGAAGGGTGGGTTAGTATGTTTGCCGATGACACAAAGGTTGGGCGAGTTGTAGATAGCATTGACAGGATGCAGATCAGGGCTGAGAAGTGGCTGAGGGAGTTCAATCTTGATAAATGTGAAGTGATTCATTTTGGAAGGTTGAATTTGAATGCTGAATACAGGGTTAAAGGCAGGATTCTGGAAATGTGGAGAAACAGAGGGATCTTGGGGTCCGCATACATAGATCCCTCAAAGTTGCCACCTAGGTTGATTGGGGTGTTAAGAAGGCATATGTGTTGGCTTTCATTAACAGGGGGATTGAGTTTAAGAGCCGCCAGGTTTTGCTGCCGCTTTATAAAACTCTTTCTAGACCACACTTAGAATATTGTGTCCAGTTCTGGTCTCCTCATTATAGGAAAGATGTGGATGCTTTGAAGAGGGTACAGAGGAGATTTACCAGGATGCTGCCTGGACTGGAGGGCATGTCTTATGAAGAAAGGTTGAGGGAGCTAGGGCTTTTTTCACTAATAATATCGAACTAGGTTTTCAGCGGGCAGAGAGGATAGCACTAATCAAAGAAGAATCGGAGAGTTCTCCCAATTTATCCATCACCCATCACCACCAAAAGGAAAGTTAACCAATCAGGTATTTTATTGCCATTTGTTGGACTTGCTATTCTGTTCTAAAATTCATTCATGGCGTGTGGGTGTCACAGCCAAGCCAGAATTTATTACCCAACCCTAATTGTTTGTGTGCTGAATGGCTTGCCAGACTATTTCAGAGGGTATTTTAAGAGTTAACCTCATTGCTGTGGACCTGGAGTCACATATAGACCAGACCAGTAGATATCCTTCCCTAAAGGACATTGGTGAACCAGGTTTTTACAACAAATGACAATGGTTTCATGGTCATTATTCAACCTTTTTTTCCAGAATTATTTGTATTGAATTCAAATTCTACCATCAGCCGTGGTGGGATTCAAACCTGGGTCCCCAGAGCATTACTTTGGGGTCTCTGGATTAACTGCCCAGTGACCACTATGGCCATCACCTCCCCAGATGCACTTTCTTTTGCTGTACTTGTCAACATAACATTAACAGCACTTAAAATAATTAATTGACTATGAGGCAATTATCAGTACTCTGAGAACGTGAGATGCACTAGATAAGGATGGAGTTGCGGAGAAATTTAGGACACATATGAGGAGAAATGTCTTCACCCAGAGAGTGATTTGTTCCCACAGAAAGCAGGTCAAAACACTGTCGGCAGAATTCTCCGTCAGCGGGATCCATGCCCGTGGGTTTCCCAACGGCATGAGGTAACCACAATGGGCAACACCATTGGCCGACTGTGGGAATGGAGAATCTCACTGCCAGCGGGGGGGGGGGGGGGGGGGGGGGGTGCACCATGACGGAAAACACAACTGGCAGACTGGAGAATCCCACCCTTGATGTTTTCAAGAAGCAGTTAGACTTAGCACTTGGGGCGAAAAGGATCAAAGGATTTGGGGGAAGTTGGAAGGGGTCAGGCTTTTGAGTTGGATGATCAGCTATAATCATACTGAATGGGGGAGTAGGCTAAAAGGACCGAATCATAGAATCACAGAATTTACAATGCAGAAGGAGGCCATACGGCCCATCGAATCTGCACCGGCCCTTGGAGCACCCCACTTAAGCCCATGCTTCCACCCTATCCCCGTAACCCAGTAACCTCACCTAATCTTTTTGAACACTAAGGGCAATTTAGCATGGCCAATCCACCGAACCTGCACATCTTTGGACTGTGGGAGGAAACCGGAACATCCGGAGGAAACCCACGCAGCAATGAGGAGAAAGTGCAAACTCCACACAATCACCAGAGGCTGGAATTGAACCCGGGTCCCTCGTGCTGTGAGGCAGCAGTGCTAGCCACTGTGCCGCCCTGCTCCCCATGGCCTCCTCCTGCTCCTATTTTCTATATTTCTATGCAATGCAAGTTATTTATTTTCTTTTTTCAGTTTCCCTCCCTTACTATTTTCACAGGCAACTCTTAACGACTAAAACGTATCTGGTCGAACTCTACGTCAATTCAGTTATGAGTAGATTCTTTTTTCTGATGTTGCTCTCATTCCTTTTAGGTCAGTCAGCCAGCCATTTGGTAACAATTTTGGGAAACAGTACTGACTCACCGTGTGAAGTAATCGAATGCTGAAAATCAAATGTCGGCTTGCTGGTGTGGAGTTTCTGTACTGTGATGCTTTAATATAATTTCAGGTGTGATCCAACATTGCAAGCTGATAATTTGTAGTTGTCTATTTGGGCGTTCATTACTAAGAGGATCAAGCACAATTGAAATAAGAACAGAAAAGAACATTGTAATGATGTTTTCTCAAAAATTATAGTCATCATACATATATATGAAGAAGTAAATTTGAAGATATTTAATCAGCGTGTCGCAATGAAATTGCCCATTTAATTATCTTGAAAAGAGGAAACAGAATATGCATGGGAAATGGGAGTAGGAGGGGACCAATCAAGCCTGTTTTGCCATTGAATCAGATTATGTCTGAACATCTATTTCAATCCCACTTTTCTGTTCTGCCCCTATTTCCCTTGATTCCCTATTGATCTCAGTATTACTCATTGTCTGTGCATCGCCAGCTCTCATCACAACCCTGTAAGTGAAGAAGGTCCTCCTCATCCCATCCGAAATATGTAGATTCCTTTTCCTGAGTCTATCATCTCTAATTAGAGTCTTTCAGCAGGAGAAAGAGCCTCTCAGCATCTACCCTGTCAAACCCACCAAGTGTTTTAAACATTTCAGCGACATTACCTCTTACACTTCTGAACTCCCGAAATTCTAGAATTGGCACAAAGGGCGGGATCTTCCGATCCCGCTAGCGGCGCACCCCCGTTAAGGCTTCCTGGCAGCGTAGAGTGGATTCAATGGGAAATCCCATTGACAGCGGCAGGAGCAGAAGGTCCCACCCCTGGCCACAGTGTGCCGCCTCCCACGGCCAAAATCTCACCCAAAGCATTTAGGCTAAGAAATTATTTTCCAGGATTTGTTTCAATGGAATTGTCATTATTCCTTCTGATAAAGAGATTAATTTGTGCAAATTAAATTAATTAGATAATCAATTTATTGATTTTCAAGAATCAAAAACCAAACTGATGGCATTCTGGCCTGAAAGAAATTAGACTCCCGACTACCCATGCTATTTTCACAGAGCATCTGGTCAACCAATGCACGACTTCAAAGACAGGAACAGAAGTGGTTTAAATATTTCCAAAGAAATGGAAACACCAAACAATGGATGTGATTTTGCGCCCGCATTCATGCGAGCACAAATGGTGGCGTGGGCACAAAATATCGCGAGACTCAGAAATCGAGACACACGCCAGTGAGATCTCATTTTCTGATTCTCCCCGTCTCTCCCAGTGATGCAAGGAGATTACCACCCAGGAAGGTTGAGAACCTCATTTCAATACATTTCCATATAATTAGCAGGCTTCCCCGCTGTATTGCGCCCCCCCCCCCCCCCCCCCCCCCCCCCCCAAATAATTGTAATCTCACTTCGGCAAGGTTTACAACTATTTTTTTTAAACGTGAACAACACGAAGGGAGCTCATGGGGGCACACAGGTAAGTATAAGCACCTGGAGGAGAGGAACATTCCCAGGGAGTACCCTGGCACTGACCTCTGGTACCATCACACTTCCACTTGGCATGAGACCCTGGCACTGCCAGGGGGCAGTGCTAGAGGGAAGTGCCTGGGGTAGTGCCGATGAGCCTTCTGGGGAGATCCATTGGGAGAGTTCCCTTAGCAGTTTGGGGATGGTTTCCCTTGTGTGTGTGTGTGGGGGGGTGGGTTCCCAGTGTCCAGCTGGAGGGCAGGGTGCCCCTGTGCCCAAGGGGGTCTTCATATGCATGTGGGAAGGGGGGTATCTGTTTTTTCTATCGGAGATCGGGGAGCCTCGGGATTCTCATCTGCTGGCTTTTTCTGGCTCTGCCGTACCCCGACAGCATGAGTTACATCTCCAGATTTCTTTTGGATAGTATTTTGGATTATCTGGAGAGAAAAGCCCACTTGCAGTCTGCCAGCTGCCCGTCGGTTTTCTTGCATCAGCCAGCACTTGTGCAGAGAATGGAATATTCCACCCAATGATTTGAATACTAGATCCAAAATTCACGAGCATATCTTTGAAAGTGACTGATGCTCACACACAAAGTACAGTTAAATTAGAAGCACAGTTAAAGCATTAACATAAAAAACCCCAATTTAATAGTCAATGGATTTATAGGATTAATCTACAGCCGGAATTCTCCCACCTGGGACTAGGTCCCGTGATGGGGGCAGGAACAGGGCATGTTCCCTACTGCAGAGGCTGGCAGAAAACCATGCCATATCTTCCAGCCCGGGGGTTTAGCACCATATTCCGTAGTGGAGTGGGTATGGTTGCATGTGCTCCACCATCATAGCTGGGTGCCATATTGAAAAGGTGCCCATGATCACTGACCGACTCCCTGTTGAAGAAAGAAGATGGACTTCCTGAAGAAGAAGATGAAGCTCCTGGAATACTCTTGAGGTTGGAAGATGCACCTCTTTGATGAACTGAATCTGAAAGATCCACCTGTAGGTAGCACTTCCACCCAGTACTGGTTATGTTCTGGGGTCAAGGGTTGCTGGCGGCCTCCGTCCCGAACTCCGGAGGCAGCCCCAGCCATTGCTCAGGGGAGACCTGACTTCTGCTCGCCATGTTGTTCCAGATGTGCCCTAGGCCAGTGTGTTTTCCTACCTGCGTCGCGGAGAATCTGGCATGGGTGGAAGCTTGGGCCTTCACTTGCATTCAATTAGAGGGATGCCAAATTGATTTCACATCAGCCCCCAGTGGGTTTCTCAATCCACCATAGCAGGCACCAGCGATAGATCCCACGGGAATTTGACACCAGTGTAAAACCAATTTTTGCACTCCCGCGGAATCCCCCCCACCTGCTGTTGAACCCACCGAGGGGGCCGTGAGAGAATTCCACCTTCTGTTTCGCAACTATTAAAAAATTCTCCATTCAAATTGTATAATAATTGCAAATATTTGAAAATAAAACTGATGTCCCACCACATTCTTATCAATTACTCTACTCACAGTACAACATGAGAATGTTACAGTGTAGATTGGGTTCCTGTAATTTTCAGATTCTCCAACTCGCGATATGGGTCAAATTCCTAGCAATTTAGAGAGCCAGAGATGCATGTGCTGTGTCAGTAAATAGTTAAATGCTGCACCGATTAGATTCCGTCAAATCAAATAATGTTTACATTTCTGAGGTGTCTAATGACTTGGCGTCATCAAAATAATTACTTGATCTTTCCAATATATTTTATTTTCAACTATGCAACAAGTTAAAATAAGATACAAAAATATATCTGTCATCATCCACCCACCGAGCCAATTCAACTGAGCCCCGAGGCACTGCAAAAGCTTACAGCCAGCTCTTTATTTAATTAAATCCCTTGTTAATGATAAAATCAGAAAAGTAGTCCAACCATCCGCAACTTGACTCCCAGCTGACTGCTCAAAAACAGAAATC
The DNA here is from genome assembly GCF_902713615.1 of Scyliorhinus canicula. Taxonomy (NCBI): domain Eukaryota; kingdom Metazoa; phylum Chordata; class Chondrichthyes; order Carcharhiniformes; family Scyliorhinidae; genus Scyliorhinus; species Scyliorhinus canicula. The sequence goes on from NC_052164.1 coordinate 28,429,539, forward strand.
TTTCTGTGTTTCGGAACAACCCAAGAAGCCTAATTGAAATGTCTCTCCCTCAGAGGTTTTTGGCAGCGACTACACTGACTATTGACTGCAAACTCTGCACGTACACAGTCATTTGTCAGAGACCCAAGAGAATGTGCATCATCAGAAAAAGCTGATACCCCAGGCTAGCAGATCTATGATTGCAAGTCGATGTCTGTATCTGTTATTATGTTGTCCTTAGAATATTTTTTGTAATTATTTGTTCATAGGACGTGGGCGTCGCTGGCTGTGCCAGCATTTATTGCCCATCCCTAATTGCCCTTGAGGGGGCAAATACGAGTCAAACACATTGCTGTGGGTCTGGAGTCACATGTAGGCCAGACCAGGTAAGGGTGACAGATTTCCTTCCCTAAAAGACATTAGTGAACCAGATGAGTTTTTCTGATTAAAAGGACTGTTTTCCCAGCCTCCAACTAAATACGTGTGCACAGCGGTTGAGATGCTACTTAGGGTGCCAGTGCTTTCAAGAAGTATCGTTCAATTTGGCTTTGGGACAGGCCAGGAATCATACAGGCGTTAACAACCCCGCTAATGTTAAATGCAAGGGCATTCCAAAATCCAAAAGGGTAATTTGCAACACCCGTTGTTCCGAGTGTATTTTTCACTTGGTATATTGTGAGGAACGATATGCAAATCAGTGCGGAAAGGTCTAGTCCAGTGGTTCCCAACATGTGGTACTTCAGGTGATCTGTGTGTCCATTGAAGAAAATAAAAGGTCAATGAATAAGAGGTCTGTGGAGAAAATAATGTCTGTGAGAGAAACTAACGAGTACCTCGTATGTAGCATAGTAATCCTTGTTAAACTCGTTTCACATTTATTTTCAATATTATATTAATCCTTGCAATTAAATAGTTTGGCCAGAGGCATACTCTCAATGAAACGCAGACCGCTGTAGCGTGGGGCCCCAACCAATGGGGGCACCCAATATGGAGGGCTGACTGTGGTGGTGGGAATGGAGTCAGAGCCTTGGTAGCTGTAAATTTGCTGATAGGCTCAATGATGAAATTTCGTGGGATATTGCAACCTGGATCTCGCCCTCACTGGCGTGACTCTGGTCAGCATATTTAAGTGAGCCACTAGGCTTTTTAAATATGTATTTGTGGGATTCTCCCAGCATCCGGGACCTAACGGCTGTGCCTGGGAGACCTTGCCAGGGTGTTGTTTAATATGCAAACTTAGATCAGTCGCAAGTGCACAGGGGGGTCTCTCAGGCCCCTGGGTGGTTGTGGACAGGGTAGCACAACTGTAGTAAAATATCACTACTTTTATATTCCACTCCTCTTGCAATAACCGACAACATGATTCATATACAAGAACACCCAGATCCCTCTGCACCTCAGCATTCTGCAATTTCCCTCCAGTTAAATAATATGCTGCTTTTCCATTCTTCCAGCCAAAGTGGATGAGCTCATATTTTCCCACATAGTGCTTCATCTGCCATTTTTTTGCCCACTCACTTAATCTATCCATGCCATTTGCAAACACCTGGTAAATGCACAGAAACTGAGGCCTGCATTTTCATAAAGACGGAGAGGGTTCCTGGCTCAGCCAAAATGGTGCTGGAGCCCCAATTCCAGACGTCCTGCCCCCAATCCAGGCACCTACTATTTCCTGGGGGAATGGGGGTGCTGGCTGGTGGAGATGAGGCCGGGCTGTAGTATGCACACCCACGGTTCACCGAGGTAGCTGTACACGTTAAAGTGCAGCTGATTTCAAAATAATCCAATTTTTGCTAGCGGGATGTCCAAAATGGGTTGCTTTTCGGAGGAGATTTGAAGCTGCCAGTGTTTTCTGGAGAGGTACGGATACTTTTTAGATAGTCCATGGACACCTGTGGGAGAAGTCAGTTACCCTTCGGGAAAGGTCAGGTGCACTTTGGGAGAGGTTAAGCACCATTTGGAATTGTTTAAAGCAGACACGAATGTGTACAAAGAGTGGATAAAGCCATTGGAACTGTCAAATTGTCAGGGGAACTGTCAATAAAGGATCTGCCAAGCTCTCTGGGCCTTTCATTGTTAAAAAAGTCGGCAGTTGAAAAAAAAACAATGTTTGTAATGCACTCTGTTTGTTGACATAAGCTTGAGGTTATCATTATGGGATGTGTGCTGCATGATTGATTCCACAATCTATTATTATTACAATGCAGTGCATATAAATTCACAATTTAACTGACAGCTCCAAGTGGTTGTAAGAACTTTGATGTGGGCCTATGAATAGAAATTCTTATTTTGAGATGGGATTAAGCACTTGAAGGGATTTAAATGTAATGGGTGGGTTTTTATAAGTTTTTGTTTACATCATGAAATCATCAATAGGCAATTCAAATTTTTATTTTACTTAATGTCATCATTCATCCTGAGGTCCGCCCACGATGGTTACTGGGCGAGTTGTCATGGAGGGTGTAAGGGCAAAGTGTGGTAGGTGGGGAACAGGCATTGGTTGGCTAGCTTTAAATTGACATATAGGCTGCAAGGAGCCTTGGAGAATGAGTGAAGAGGCACAGTTTGTCATGGTGGATGTGGGGGTCATAGGCCAGGTTGGGGTCATGAGGTGGCATTGATTTGGCATGAATGGGGTACGGGGTAAATGTGGGGGTGTGAGGGGGTGTGAGGAGGTGGGTTGCTGGGTTGATTTTTCTTTCTTTTTAAAACAGCTGTGACAAAGTCAAAGGGCACCAGGGAGACTTTTCCACACCTGGTAGCCCCTCTGGCTTCCTCCGAACTCTCTGCAGGAGCAACAGGCCCGACTCCTGTTAACATCCAGAGCCCGGAAAGAAAACTGAACTCGACAAGACACTTTCTGACGAGTTGGATTTGCCAAGCCAGAAATTTTCCCGACACTGCGATCCTGATTTAGTCGCAAACATTCAGGTCTTTGTCCTCTGATGAGAGTATTAAGAACAAGGGGAGCATAAGCTCGGTCATTTAGGAATGAAATTAGGAAACACTTTATCATACAAATGGTGCTAATAATTTGGAATTATCTCTCCTAAAAGACTGTGAATGCTGGCTTCTTGTAGCTAAAATGCCAGGAGGTCAGGTCTCAGGTAAACTTGAAGATAGAACAGTCACGTGGATGGGGGGGGGGGATAATTCTCCAACTTTCCGGGTTTGGTTGCTTTACCTTGGCTGTATTGTTCCATTTGATGGTGTTTCAGATGGTTTCTGACATGGTGTTTCTGTTATTATTTTTTTTAAAGAACACGTAACAAACATGGCTGTCTTAACCCATGCCATGTCAGAAACCATCTGAAACACCATCAAATGGAACAATACAACCAAGGTAAAGCAACCAAACCCGGAAAGTTGGAGAATGATTCCCCCCCCCCCCCCCCCCCCCCCCCCTAACCCCCCCATCCACGTGACTGTTCTATCTTCAAGTTTACCTGAGACCTGACCTCCTGGCATTTTAGCTACAAGAAGCCAGCATTCACAGTCTTTTAGGAGAGATAATTCCAAATTATTAGCACCATTTGTATGATAAAGTGTTTAGATAGGGCAGCACGGTAGCATGGTGGTTAGCATAAATGCTTCACAGCTCCAGGGTCCCAGGTTCGATTCCCGGCTGGGTCACTGTCTGTGTGGAGTCTGCACGTCCTCCCCGTGTGTGCGTGGGTTTCCTCCGGGTGCTCCGGTTTCCTCCCACAGTCCAAAGATGTGCGGGTTAGGTGGATTGGCCATGCTAAATTGCCCGTAGTGTCCTAAAAAGTAAGGTTAAGAGGGGGGGGTTGTTGGGTTACAGGTATTGGGTGGATACGTGGGTTTGAGTAGGGTGATCATTGCTCGGCGCAACATCGAGGGCTGAAGGGCCTGTTCTGTGCTGTACTGTTCTATGTTCTATGTTCTATTAACCATGTGACCTGTGACGAGTCCAAAGCCCTCCTTCCAAGAGAGGTGGTGGGTTGGGTCGATACATATCCTGCGCCAGAGCCTTTCACACTTTGAGAGTTTGAAACATCCAGGTCCTTTGTTTTTGTCTGTCGAGCCATTAAAATGTAATGAAAGATAAATGGGGCCTTTCCATATTAATTATCTCCGTTGTCCCTGATGAAAACTTGGAGGCAAGTTGTCTGCAAACACTTTACATTTTGTTCCACTCTTAGACAATGAGAGGTGTGACTCTCACACGTAGCCGTATGATTCCTTAACTCATCCCCAGGTATTGGCCACAGAATCTATTGTCTAACAGTTCAAATGTTAACAAAGTCACATGGTATGCTTTAAATAGCTTTTGGTGTCCATTTTCAAAACAAATTACAGCTTTAAAATGTGCAAGATTTCCTGCCCGCACTGGGAATGACATTTCAGTTTGCTATTGTGGAATTGTCTTTCTAAACTCCTCCCACGCTCCATTGCCCTGCTCTCGTGAGATCCTCCTAACAGCCCTTTTTGCATTAATGGTCAATGTTCCAAATGTTTCCTTTTTTCGCTCCATTTTCCTTTATATCTCAATGAAGCACTCTGATTTGTTTTCTACACAACAGTCATTATGTGAGAGAAAGTTGTTGACGTGGGCATATATTTCTTACCTTCATGGTTTCTGGCTCAAAATCTTGAATTAAATATTAAATCACCACAAGGATTGCAGTGGTTGCAATAGACAGCTCATACCTTCATGCTCATTTTTTTAGAGAAATTGAGGATAGGCCATAAATTTGACCTTGCCACCATCACTCGCATGGCAAAAATCAATCAAATTTGTTCTATCCATGCTCTGCTATTTTCACATTCCAGGCTGTTTGTATTCCATGCTGCAACCAATGGGCTCTCAAAGACAGAGAAAAAAAACCTCATAAAATAAATAAACATGTTTCTCAACAGTCAAGCCTTTATTGAAACACTTGTGTTTCATTTTAAAAGCACTTAAACAGTCAACTTGAGTGACTGGACAGGTGAAGACTTTGTAAATTGCACAGAAGATACAGGGAAATCCTGTCATTTCTGAAATACTTGATCTACCCATCTGTTTATGTGACATCCTTAAATGTTCTAAATGTCAATGCATTTTGCAATTTGGCATTCCGACCCTATTTAAAATATTTTCTAAAAGATTTACTTGAGACTGTTTATAGATGGGTTTTGTGGAGGATGTCAAATTTACCCCCAGAAATAATAATAGACTTAAGCTCAGGTTGGCATTTGTCACAGACACAAAAATATGGTTCTTGCTGCTGTCTATCAAATACCATGTAAGTTTTAAAGCTATCTAGCCATTGGCTTTTGCAGAAGTCCATTAGTCATTACGCAAGCTTATCGAAGCCTGACAGACTACTGTATTTAGTTATTTATGTTAAATTATGAGTGAATAATGTAGTTCTTACTCAGGAAGCTTTAGACATCAACACCAACAGAAAGGAAAATTGCAGCACAAACCATGATAAGCAGTCAATCCAATTCCTGAGATGACGGGACAATCTGACGAACCATTGCACAAGTTTCATGTTTGCAATTATACTATTTGAGCAGAACACAAAAGTCAACGGGCACAAAAACTGGATTCCCCTGTTTTCTGGACACAGGTGTAACACATCACGACCTGTCTGCACCATGGAGTTCTATTGGAAATGAGCAGCATTCAAGTTTGATGCTGCCACCTCATTACGCTTTTAGTATTGTTTTTTTTAACCATGCTTTTAGTATTGGGCTAGGGGTCTGCCATAATGCTGGTACCTCTGTGCTCCAGTTGGGGTGGGGAATAGCTGCATTAATGGCACATGGCGTAGGCAAACTTCTGTTTTTAAAGGAAGTCTGTCCCTTTTAAAAGGTAATAGCAGTGAATAATACCGCTCTGATTTAAACCATGAAAAAATGCCACAACAAGGCAGAGAGAGCATTCCGGTTGACAGATATGGCACTTGAGGCATTAATAATGGAGGTGGGCAGGAATAGAGTGCCCTCCTTCTGCGATGAATTAGAATGCTCAGAAGAGTGTGAGATCAGATATCTAGGGAGGTCAATTGCCAGTATCTGGCCCAGAGGATTGGCAGTGGTGCCACAAGAAGTCTACTAGCACAGTAACTTGATTGCAGTGTTAATGTAAGCCTACTTGTGGCACAAATAAAGATTATGATTATCATGACCTCATTCCAATGATTAAGGTCACCGAATACACCTTCATGTGATATTTCCTGCTCACCACACAACCAACCAACCTCCCAAGCAGCACAATGCAGCACACTGCCATCACTCACCCTTCGGCAACTGCCAGCAGTCAGGGCTCACACATAACACCCAGATACTCCACCTCACCCTCCACCACACTTATCGGTACTGCTGGCCTCACACCCACCACTAGCTGATATCACATGCTTCCAGCTCTTCAGTTTTGTCAGGAATATAAACCAAACACAGCACCACTCAGTCACTGACATCCTGCTGCAGGCCAGGCTGACACACCATGAAAGGGAACAAAGTAGAATTGATGAGGGAAGAATGCTTCCACTTCCGATGCAATACATAGGAGATAGCTCTCAGCATTATGGGACCGGCTGCAACAGAACCTGTGCCTTCAGGCATCTCTGAGAACATTGTGGGCAATGGTATATTTCTACCTTGTGCCTTTTTCAACTCCCAATTCACCTTTATCCTAAGATACAACATAATAACAAGCCGCCGATGATGTGACCAGTGACGTTTTGCTTTCCACCCCATTTGCTTTCCCGAAAACCAACCTTCCTTTTCTGATTCCCTGCTTTCTGCCACCTGCCCAGCCACAGTAACTCAAGAAAGAACAGAGAGAAAGAGAGAGAGAGCAACAGCACAGAACTGATGAAGAGGCCCCAATAAGTGATCTGCCGATCACAACCATCAACCTAGATACTGACACTGTATTTTTGATGATTTATTGTTTATGGAGGGGATTTTAAAGAGGTTTTTGAAGCCGGAGCAAGAACAAAGAACAAAGAAGAACAAAGAAAAGTACAGCACAGGAACAGGCTCTTCGGCCCTCCAAGCCTGCGCCGACCATGCTGCCCTTCTAAACTAAAATCTTCAACACATCCGTGGTCCATATCCCTCTATTCCTATCCTATTCATGTATTTGTCAAGATGCCCCTTAAACGTCACTATCGTCCCAGCTTCCACCACCTCCTCCACATCGAGTCCCAGGCACCCACTACCCTCTGTGTAAAAGACGTGCCTCATACATCTCCTTGAAACCTTGCCCCTCGCACCTTAAATCTATGCCCCCTAGTAATTGACGCCTCTACCCTGGGAAAAAATCTCTGACTATCCACTCTGTCTATGCCCCTCATAATTTTGTAGACCTCAATCAGGTCGTCCCTCAACCACCTTCGTTCCAGTGAGAACAAACCAAGTTTATTCAACCTCTCCTCATAGCTAATGCCCTCCATATCAGGCAACATCCTGGTAAATCTCTTGTGCACCCTCACTAAAGCCTCCACATCCTTCTGGTAGTGTGACAACCAGAATTGAACACTATACCCCAAGTGAGGCCGAACTAAGGTTCTATACAGCTGCAACATGACTTGCCAATTTTTATCCTCAATGCCTGGCCAATGAAGGCAAGCATGCCTTCTGACTACCGTCTCCATCTGTGTTGCCCCTTTCCTTGACCTTGTGGACCTGTACATCTAGATCTCTCTGACTGTCAATACTCTTGAGGGTTCCACCATTCACTGTATATTCCCTAGCTGTATTAGACCTTCTAAAATGCATTACCTCACATTTGTCCGGATTAAACTCCATCTGCCATCTCTCCGCCTAAGTCTCCAAATGATCTAAATCCTGCTGTATCCTCTGACAGTCCTTATCGCTATCTGCAATTCCACCAACTTTTGTGTTGTCCGCAGATTTATCAATCAGACCAGTTACATTTTCCTCCAAATCATTTATACATACTACGAACAGCAAAGTTCCAACAATGAACCCTGCGGAACACCACTAGTCACAGCCCTGCAATCGGAAAAGCACCCTTCCATTACTACTCTCTGCCTTCCATTGCTACTCTCGCCATTAAATGTCAGCGGGCACACACAATCTGAGCTCAAATTGCCCCACTAGCCATGTTGGCAGAGGTATCAAAAAGGCATCCCGAGCCAGTGCCCAAAAGAGGCGGTCATTCCTTTGTATATGCAAATGTACCTTGGGCGGTATTCTCTGCCGGTGGGATTCTCCATTTTGCCGGCACGCAGGGGGTTTCCTGATGGCGTAGGGCTGCCCCCAATGGGAACCCCATTGACCAGCCGGCGTAACGGAGAATTCCGTCAGCGGGTCGGGGCAGAAATGTGGCACGGCGGGGCAGATAATCCAGACCCTTATGTGTGCCTGTTTGCTGGCTGCTCTATTCAATTAGTTTTTCCTGAACAACGAACAGAAAAACCATATTGGCATGTATCCTCGGCAACAGTTCTTAAAGGGACCATTTCAAACTGCCAACAAAAAGGTATGCTTTAAAACAAAACTCTCACCCGAATGTGGAATTGGGATGTACAGGAGGGATGGTCGTTGTTAAATATGCATATCCGGATCCAATTAATTCATGGAGCCCAAATCTCAACCCACAGACTCAGTGGGTTGGAGGAGGCGCCAATGGTAGTTCCTCTGGGCACACAAAGGAACCTTGGGTCTCTCCTACCCCAGTCCTCCCCCTTCTTTCCAGATCATGACTATCACTGGATGCTGCCCACCTTCCCTACCCACCTCCACTGCCACACACCACCCAACTGACCGCTGGGCACGATTGCCACTGAAATATTTCTCACCGAGCAAAGAAAAAACTGGTTAAAGGAAATATGGCAAAGCTTTTTGGATTAACTAATGAAAGTAACTGCCAAATATTTACAATTGGAAATTTTGTGTGAAATCAGGACAGGGATTTGAAGCAGCCACAAGAAAAACTTAAGGAAATGAAATGAAAATCGCTTATTGTCACGAGTAGGCTTCAATGAAGTTACTGTGAAAAGCCCCTAGTCGCCACATTCTGGCGCCTGTCCGGGGTGGCTGGTATGGGAATCGAACCGTGCTGCTGGCCTGCTTGGTCTGCTTTAAAAGCCATCGATTTAATTACACATCCGACCCTACATTGCACAGCATATACTGCCTAAGTTAAGGAATTCAACAGTGACTTGGTTAGAATCCTGATTCAACAATGAGTAAAGGGATGTGGTTTGGAATAAGAACCAGATGAATGGGATGAATATCCCCTTGATCATTCCTAAACTCAATCCTAAATTTTCACAATACCAGTAACTGAGAAGCTAGAACTACAGTCTTGGCCAAAGAAACTACCTGCAGTTGTAAAGTGTCTCTCATGACTTTGGAATGTCATAAAGTTCATCACATCTCATTACTTATTTTTGAAATGCAGGCATGTTGAAATATAGCCAATAGAAACATGGAAATGAATAGAATGTCTAAGTGCATCTAAAAGGGATCTAGGAGTATCCCAGTTCATTTGAGCAAATTTAATCGATGATACTTCAAGTAGGACTTCCAATCTCACTTCCCCAGATAATGTAATACAGCATTAGGAGGCCCGCCAGCAAAGTCATGGTTTGGCTCGCACTGGACATCTAGAAGTCCTTCAGATAATGCAGAAGGCTCGCAAAATGCATCAGGTAACGATTTATCAGCTGGCCAACGTACACCGCCCTCGAGGTAACTGCTGTGCGGGAAGAAACCACCACCCATCTGAAATGTGCCTTTGAAAATGTGGGGGAGGTGGTTTCCAAAATCAACCCCCCCCCCACCCCCGTCCACCCGCAGTGTGTTTCTTGGTGGCAGCAGGTGGCCTTCTAGTTCTGTTGCCAACAGGATTTCTCATTGAATCCACCTTCTGCCACAGGGAGATCTACAAGGGGGTTCGCCGTTAGCAGGACCAGAAGATTCTGCTGGCGAGAATTGATGGAAAATCCCCCCCCCCAATGGTCTGGAATGAGTCTTTTAGCAGTGATACATCCTGTGCAGACCTGCAATGCAGACCTCTGTGCTCGACTAAGTGACTCCATGGATGCACTTGTGGACAGTTGGTTGGGAAATGCCATACAAGTCCCCACTTCAGCCCTGGAATGATCCTGAGGGGTTGACGTTCAGGCTGTGGTGACCTTTATGGCCACCGGGAATGGGTCTCCTCCCATTCCATGTGGTACCAAGTCCGTAGGGTGCCGCTCCGTCCCCTTGTTGAGGCTGAGCCTCCTGTGGTACATGCTGTCTGACATATCTTTAAATGACCAGCGATGCCTGTGCACCTTGGGTGCACTCTGTGTCCCTCACTGGTCTGATGGGCGGACAGGTCCTCAAGGTGTGGGGTGGGCCCCTAGACATGGGCTGCAGTTTCAAGCCTCTGTCGACGCTACTGCCGCCGTCTTCTCTGGCGTCTAGCCGTCTGGACTGGGCAGCTGTTGCAGGGTCTACAATATCATCCATAGTGTGATATCTGTAAGGAATTGAAGAGGGTAAGAGACTGACAATCAGTTAGGGCATCCACCCTGGTACCTTCAAATCCCCCAAGCCCTTCCTACGAAAGGAGACAAGGACGTACCCACAACCGCCACGACAGACACTACTGGAAGACCTACTGGACGCAAGTATCCTAGAGAAAGGGAACTGTAGTGACATGTATGACCGACTGGTAGATAGGGACGACACCGTACTGGACGCAACAAGAAGGAAATGGGAGGACGACCTGGGGATGGAGATAGGGTGGGGACTCTGGAGCGAAGCACTGCATAGGGTCAACTCCACCTCCACGTGCGCAAGGCTCAGCCTGACGCAACTAAAAGTGGTACATAGAGCCCACTTAACAAGAACCCGTATGAGTAGGTTCTTCCCGGAGGTGGAAGACAGATGTGAACGGTGCCAAAGAGGCCCGGCCAACCACGCCCACATGTTCTGGTCTTGCCCCAGACTCGTGGAGTACTGGACAGCCTTCTTCGAGGTTATGTCCAAAGTGGTGGGAGTGAGGGTGGAGCCATGCCCGATAGTGGCGGTCTTCGGGGTTTCAGAACAGCCAGATCTATTCCTGGGGAGGAGGGCGGACGCCCTTGCCTTTGCCTCCCTGATCGCCCGCCGTAGAATCCTGTTTGGCTGGCGGTCAGCAGCACCGCCCAGAGCTGCGGACTGGCTGTCCGACCTCTCGGAATCTCTCCAAATGGAGAAAATCAAATTTGCCATCCGAGGGTCGGACGACGGCTTCCACAGAACGTGGGAGCCATTCATGCAACTGTTCCGGGACCTATTTGTGGCCAATGTACAAGAGGAAGAATAGTCGGGGGAAGGTAGCGGGAGGGGGGGGGGGGCTACAGGTTCGGTACGGGGGTTCGATGGCTAGCTAAGGCCCAAAACCAAACTAAATAAACATGTTGAGGGGGGGGGGGGGGGGGCGGGCGCAGTTACTACTACGAAGATGCTTACCTGTAAATATGTATGTTAATTTTTGCGTGTTTGTTTGTTGTTTTTTTTTTGTTCTTTTTCTCTCCTAACAATTTGTAATTTGTTCAACATAAAATATGAAAACTGAATAAAAAACATTTATAAAAAAAAAAAATCCCCCAAGCCACCCCCATACTTATGCTCCCCCCTTCACTCAGGGTACCATCCAGCAAGTTGGTTGTTCTCGGGGACCAGCCCTGCACATGCACTCCCGGCCCACAGCAGGGGTGCATGGGCACCAGACCACACACGCTGGACCCCAGACCCACACCTGGAACATTACTTGGACTGGGTTCAGATCCCCTCCCCGATTCAAACGCACACCCTCTGGTCGCGGAAATGTCCCCAATGTCGAAGCCCAATTCTTGGGTGTTTGATTGTTGACTGCTGCCTCTGTGGTGTTGATTCCTCCAGTGTTCAGGCAAAGTGTCCAGACCCCACAGTCTGATTGGGGTGCTAGGCAGTAACCCTCGCCTACGACGTGGCACATCTACCCACGGGAATCCACTTGGGAGCTGTGGAATGCTCACAAAACTAACATTGCCAATTCCCTTTTAGTGTCAGCCTTCAGCTGTGTGACCAGAGGCTGCCACGGTCAGTGGGGGTTAAAGTGACATTCATCATATTACAATGGACAGTGCTGAGCCCCACCCCTCTCCCAGCCCAGGGGTGACCTCCCCACCGATGGCGGCCGACCCAGCCAGCCGGGCCCATCCCCCCTGGAGGCTCCCCCACTCATCCCAAGCACTGAGGCAGCAGCCCAGGGCTCCCAGGCTGATTGCCCAATTTCCAAGTTGGCTACTCACCTCCTCCGATCCCCACAGCAGCTATTTCACTACCTTCCGGTTTATAAATAGGTGTGTTAAAGGGCGCCTGTGTGACCACTCGCTGCGGATCTGGTTTGATCATGGGAGGCAGTTCGATAGGGGATCATTCCCGTTAATTAGATGTATTTACTGGTTTCTAACCACGGCGGGATCCGGATCTCGTCAACTGGAACAGCGCGGTTCCCGATTTCGGACTCTGCTACGATCTAGCTGGCTCGCGCGGGTTCAGACCCGGCACAATGAGGCTGTTAGATCATGCCCATAGATCTGCTCTTACAAAATATCTGACTGGTGCCAAGGCTGTGTAACATATTTATTTTTCTGGTTATCACCCTTACACTATAAATCTCTTTTTTAATAAATTCAGAGTACCCAATTCTTTTTTTTTCTAATTAAGGGGCAATTCAACATGGCCAATTCACCTACCCTGCACATCTTTTTGGGTTGTGGGGGTGAGACCTACACAGACACGGGAAGAATGTGCAAACTTCACACGGTCAGTGACCCGGGACGGGGATCGAATCCGGGTCCTCAGCGCTGTGGGGTAACAGCGCTAACCACTGCCCCACCGTGCTTCCCTCAATATTAATCTCATAAGCAACATTATACTGGCTGCAGTTGCAATTTAACTAACTGATGGCAGAAGTCTGTGGTTCATATTACATGTTTTCTTACCTATCCTGTGAAGGTCACTATTAATTTCCCACACTAGCATGCTGAAAAATTGCTCCAATAACTATTTGTTTAAAGCTGTTAATGCTCATGAATACATTTTCCTTCTTCAAAGCTATTAATGTCAAATCATTTCAATTACACCACTTCAATTTGCTGAAGTCGAGCGGGATTAGCATGGCTCAGGGTAAAGACTTTGGTTGTAACGCGAAGGCTCAGACCATTAGCTGCCAGCCATGGCTGCAGTCGTTTCCACCACTCCTTGACCTGTAGCACAGTGAGAATGTATAGAGGCAAAAAGAGAAAGACAAGCTGCTTGAAGAGTGAGGAGGAGGAAGCCATATTCAACTCTCCTACCTTAATCTCTGTGAGGAACAGTGTGAGCAATGTCTCTGATACCTGCTGCAGATGTACAGCTTCAGTGTAGGGTTAGGATGGTATTGTAATGACTGAGAAGGTGACTGCGGCCATGAAATTTGTTTTAACATCAGGTTTCTTCCAGACTGGAGCAGGTGATATTTCCAACATCTTGAATCTCCGCATTTCCTGCTGTTCACGGAAGTTGACCAAATCTCTGAATGCAAGAAGTGCTGAAGACATTTCATTTATTTTAAAATTTCATTCAAGGGATGTGGACGTCGCTGTCTAGGCCAGCATTTATTACCCGGCCCTAATTGTCCTTGAGAAGGTGGTGGTGAGCTGCCTTCTTGAAATGGTACAAGCTCATGTGGTGTAGGTACACCCACAGTGGCAATAGGAAGGGGGTTGCAGAATTTTGACTAGGACAGAGAAGGAACGGTGATCAACGTCGCTCTATGGATGCTGCACATGAATTTGGAAATGTACCTCAACTGGAAGGGGTTCTGCTCCCTCAATGTCTAGCTGATGTGTGACCATACACAGTGCATCATGCAGGTCAATGGGTGGTGTTCTGATGTCTTTATTCTGTGGCAGTCCCTTTGTACCATCGTTATTTGAACCATCCAGGAAAAAAAATCAGAAGGTGATTACTGGGTGACAAGAGCTATCCACTGATTACATAGCTCATAACTCCAGTGTGTAACCCATGCACAGCACATTGAATATGCCACTACAATTCTTTAGCAATATTTAGTAATTTAGCCTGGCCAATCCACCTAACCTCTTTGGACTGTGGGAGGAAATTGGAGTACCAGGAGGAAACCCAAGCAGGCATGTGGAGAACGTGCAGACTCCGCACAGACAGTGATCCAAACCGAGAATCGAACACAGATCCCTGATGTTGTGAAGCAACAGTGCTAACCATTGTACTACCGTGCCGTCTCATTGTCTTAGTCCAGTAATTGCAGCATGGCTGGTGGAAGGCTACTGACTTCCTGTGGACAGAATGCAGTTGGTCTTGCATGTCACCTCAAGCAGCTCTGGCTTTAGAAGGCAGTGTATGTATCTGAGCTGGTGGCTGCGAATGTGGGTGTTTCATAGAATCATAGAATCCCTACAGTGCAGCAATAGGCCATTCAGCCCTTCGACCCTCTGAAAGAGCATCCTCCCGAGGTCCATTCCCAAGCCCCATCCCTGTGACCACACCCAGCCTTTGGACACTAAGGGGCAATTTATCATGGTCAATCCACCTAACCTGCCATTTTCAGACAGTGAGAGGAAACGGGAGCACCCGAAGGAAACCCACGCAGACACAGGGAAAACGTGCAAACTCCACACAGACAGTCGCCCAAGGTGGGAAGTGATCCCAGATCCCTGGCGCTGTGAGGCAGCAGTGCTAACCACTGTGCCACCGTGCCACCATCATCACCAGTCTTTTCTTCCTTTTCCAGCCCTTACCCCTGCCCTCTGCCTGGTTCAGTTGCAGTTTTGGGGTATTGGAAAGGAGAAAAGCACAGGGTCAGTCAAGGGACGGGGTGGGGTTGGCAGGGTGGGGATTGGGAAATTAAGAGCTGCATGCATAGACCATCTGTAGCTTGTAAATCAGAAGAGATTGCAAGATGAAGGGGAAACGGGATGATAGCAGTAGGATTAGGTATGAGCATATGATCCTCTTGCCTATCCTGAGAATTTTGCTTTAGGGCTAAGGAAATGCTTTCCAGCTATCACTGAAGAGATGATAAATCTTGCAGAAATCAGAGTCTGAATTGTTTGTTGCATTGCTTCTCATTTTAAATCGCATGTTTGGAGGTGAAATTCCTTGGATTAATAATTCGACCAAAAGAACTGATGCGAGTTAAGAGAAACACCCACACTGACTCTTTCTCCCAAATTATAAACAGCAGCAATTTCCATTCAAGTTTCGCTGTTAATTTAGTAAGTATAAATAGAGCACTGCTAAAAGACTTCCTAAACTAAACAACACTTGCAGTTCCCTCATCATTCCGCTCTATCATAATGTCAGCAGTGAGGCTGTTTGGTGATGATTCTGCAGTGTTCAGCTTAATTCCACAATAATGAAGCATCAGACGACATCCCCAGCAGAGGTTTGGTAACAACTCGTGGAACCATAGAGCCAGAGAATTCCTACAGTGCAGAAGGAGGCCATTTGGTCCATTGAGTCTGCACTATCCCCCTGAAAGTGCGCACTACCCATCCCCACAACCTAACCTATACATCCCTGGACACTAAGGGGCAATTTAGCTTGGCCAAGTCACCTAACCTGCACATCTTTGGACTGTGGGAGGAAACAGGAGGAAACCAAGCAGACACAGGGAGAACGTGCAATCTCCACACAATCACCCAAGGCTGGAAATGAACCCAGGTCCCTGGCGCTATGAGGCAGCAGTGCCACTGTGCCACCGTGCTGCCCCTTGGGCTGATAAGTGACAGATAATATTTACACCACATTAAAGGTGGTCCCTCCCACCAGTGGGATCTTCCAGTCTCACCAAAAGAAAACCCCCGCAGTGGGATCCTAAGAGGCGGGACGGGCGAGCCATGGAAAACACTGTAGATATCAGGGGATGAGAAGATCCCTCCAGCAGCCAATGGCGAGCTGCCCCCACGGTGGGGGGGGAGGGGGGGGGGGGGGATTCCATCGCAGGTGTTAGGCAATGCCCATTTTCAAAAACAAGAAGGAACAATCATCTCCCTTGACCTTTAATCACACCATCAGTACCAAGCTTCCAATCATTGAAGAATTAAGCTGACTTTTGACCATATGTTGAACTGGACCAGTCACTGTGGCTGCAAGAGCAAAGACAAAAAACTTGCAAGCTTGGCACAGAAAAGTCTTCCTCTTTAACAACCCTGCAAAGGAACAACTCTATTTTGTGAAGTTGACGTCCTACGATTAATTGTTTGGCTTGTTGCAACTTGAATTCTTGATGCGTTTGTTCATCAAAGAACTGAGCACGATATTTTTAAAACCGATCTGAGATCGAGGTGGTCTGAAACCTCCTTCGAAACTATGATTTCAAACCAGAAGCTCGGAAAACGGGGAGCGAAATCGTTTAAAAAAATAAATATTCTGATCATTAAATGCAGTTCAATGGAAAAATTGATTTGCGCGAAGGAACAAAAAAGATTACTCCCTACGTAACGAACTTGGAAAAATTGACAGATTTATCCAAATTAAACTATTTACAATACAGTAAGAATAACTGATCTACACTGTCAATCTCACACTTGATATTTAAGGCTTTTGTCTAAAAATATCTGGTTGTATCACTACTTTAAGTTAGTGGAAAGAGCATCTTAAATACAGTAATCAGATTACTACAAGCAAGGTCATTGTCAGCTTCTGAACATTATACTTGTAAGCATGTAGTATAAATGCAGGAATAAGTTCTCAGAGATATATTTACAGATATAGCACCTAGAAAGGAAAAGAGAAAGAAAGCATATGTATAACTCATCTTTCATTCCCTTGAGGCATCCAAAGACCTCTCTTGCGGAGGTGATTGGAGTCGCGGCTGTCAACTAGAGCGCCTGTTTTATGGAAGACCCGCCACATCTTGTGACACTCAGGGACTTTAGAGGTCACCAACAGGTCATTGGGAAGCTAGTGGTTGCTGCTAGCATGGCACCCGCCCGCTCAGATTGTCGCTGGATCCCAGGCCAGAGGAATCACAGGGGCAGGATCACAGGGAGAGGGGTGGATTTGACTGCCTGGGCAGAGGGAGGGCTAGCAGTGGGCCCACCCTTGTGCTGTTGATGTCGGGTTGCTTGATCAAGCACAGTGTCTTTGAACGAGAGACATTCCAGGCTTTGCTGTCCATGCTCCTTGCTGCTGAGTCTCATGCTGGCACTGAGTCAACACAATGGGGAGAGGCCCTTATAATAATAATAATAATAATAACCACTTATTGTCACAAGTAGGCTTCAATTAAGTTACTGTGAAAAGCCCCTAGTCGCCACATTCTGGCGCCTGTTTAGGGAGGCTGGAACGGGAATTCTGGTCTTGTTCTGCATTACAAGCCAGCTGTCTTAGCCCACTGTGCTAAACCAGACCCAAATATGTAGTCTTTAATTGGGGTGAAGGGGGAAAGTGGCAAAGTTCCTTTCCATCCCACGTGATTAAATACCCTCTACCATCAAACTTGCCACAGGGGAGGGCACAAGATTCTGTCCGTAACCACAGTCAGTTCATGAGCACATGTGCAGTCAATGTGCGAACACTGGTCTGACAAATCATGAGATAAATGACAAGTTAATCTGTTTTTGCTTTACTCGTAGGGGAATAGATGGAAGCCTTGACACAAAGGGAATACTCCACTCCTCTTCCAACAAGTGTTACGGAATCTTTCAATTGACAGTTTAGCCATGGCCCTGTTGTAGTACAATCAACTCTGAGTTACAAGGTTTGCGAGCATCTCTTGGCTGACACCTCAACCCCATCTGCCCTCTCAGGTGGATGTAAAAGATCCCAATGACACTATTTCAAAGAAATGCAGGAATGTACTCCAAGGTGCCGTTGACAATATGTACCCCATAACCAACACCTAAAACATAAGGCAGTATTCTCTCCTCCCCCCCCCCCCACGCCAGGTGGGAGAAACGCCGGGAATGCCGCGCCGACACCCGCACGCGATTCTCTCACCCCCCCCCGAAACCAGCGATACGAGAATCGTGTCGGGCTGCTCGGAGAATAGCCGCAAATGGCGAGCAACGATTCTCCGGCCTGGATGGGCCGAGCGGCCAGCGGGAAAAATGACAGTCACGCCGCGCTGTCCACACCTGGTCGCTGTCGGCGGGTACTCATCGCAAAGGCTTAGGGGTGGCCTGTGGGGGGGGGGGGGGGGGGGGGAAGGGGGGGGGGGCTCCTTCACCGGGGGGGGCCTCCGAAGGGGTCTGGCCCGTGATTGGGGCTCACCGATCGGCAGGCTGGCCTCTTTCCCCCCCCCGGGCCTACTTTCCGCCACGGCCAGCCCCTGAACACCGACCCCATGTTGGGTCGGGGCCACGTAAGAAGTTCCCCGCGGATGTGCAGGATTGAGCTGGCCCAACTGCGCATATGCGTGTGCGGGTTGGCGCAGCGCCCATTTGGCGTAAGGAGGCTGGAGCGGCGTGAACCGTTCCAGTGCCGTGCTATGGGGGCCAGAATAGGTCATGCCCGGGCCCTGCTCGCGCCGTTGTGAAACGTGACGCCGTTCACGACGGCGCAAACACTTGGCCTCAATATCGGAGAATCGCCCCCATCTCGTCGACAGGATCCTCCACCCCGCCGGCAGTGCAACTACTCCCGCGGGTTTCCCGGTGTAGTGGGGTAGCCAAAATGGGAAACACCATTGGCGGGCTGTGGCAATGGAGAGTCCCGCTGCCGGCTGTGGAGCGCATGCAGGAAAACACGGCTGAATCCCGCCTATAATCTGACCATTATCAGACTGCTGTTTGTCAGACTGCACAGTTTACAATGAATTGTCATGGCTCCCACGTGACAATTGTGACTATACTTTAAACAAAGTACTTCATTGATTGTATTTTGGGACATCCTTAGGTTATGAAAAATGTTACATAAATACAAATCTTCCATTCTTTCATTCCTCTCAGCAACTAGGCCAAGATTCCAGCGAGTAGAAAGCCGACATTCAGGGTTGTTTTGCCTTAATATGTCTTTATTCTCAATGTTATAACCCAACTGGAGGCCACGGAGTCTGTAACCTCAGAGTCCTTGTGGCCTCACCTGAGTACGATCTCCCTAGATGAGCTGGCGGAGCTACCCCTTTAAGCCAGAGGCCTCGGGGACATAAAAACCTCGCACCATGCCGCACCGACACCCGCACGCGATTCTCTCACCCCCCCCCCCCCCCCCGAAACCAGCGCTACGAGAATCGTGTCGGGCTGCTCGGACAATAGCCGCAAATGGTGAGCAACGATTCTCCGGCCTGGATGGGCCGAGCGGCCAGCGGGAAAAATGACAGTCACGCCGCGCTGTCCACACCTGGTCGCTGTCGGCGGGTACTCATCGCAAAGGCTTAGGGGTGGCCTGTGGGGGGGGGGGGGGGGGAGGGTGTGTGCCAACAAGTGCAGGCGACCCTTGGGGGAGTAGGAAGTGTAATATAATAGATCAATAAATTTGAGTTTTTCTTACAGTCATCAATTCTGTGTGGTTGCTGCCTGGAACTTTACACTGGCGACAAGGGTAAAGTGGAGCTGCAAGGAGACGCCACTTCCTCCAGACCTGGCCCACCTCGACTAGGCCTCAGGTAGCCTCCATCCAGGCTGTGAGTATGTCACTATGGCGGCCAGGTAAAGGTATGGTGCAGACGGACCCATTGTTGGCCAGGGGTCCGCCACATAGTACTGAATGGGCGTTATTGAACTGCCTATCCACCCTACCTATCGAAATCCCCAGTTCCTGGCGACATCATCACATAAGATAAACACACAGACTTGTAGAACATTCTACTGGTTAATAATAATTGCAAAATACTCAACACCTCCCCCTACCACAATTGGTTATACCACTTCCTCTTGGTGGGCGTCCTGAGTTAATTGGACAATCCTGAGACTTACCATGAACCAGAAACTGAATTGGACAGGTTGATATAAATACCATGGCCGGGATTCTCCGCCGGCGTGATTCTCCGTTTTGCCGGCGCCCGGGGGTTTTCTGACGGCGTGGGGCTGCCCCACAATGGGAAACTCCATTGACCGGCTGGCGTAAACGGAGAATCCCGTCGCCTGGTTGGGGAAGAAATGTGGCACGGCGGAGCGGAGAATCCTGCCCCATAGCTACAAGTGGGGGTCCGAGAGTGGGAATTCTCTGGGTAGCTCGCCTCCTGACTCCCGTCAGGAGTGTGATGGAATGCATCATCCACATCCTTGAATAGTCTTTTGTTTTATCACTTTTATAATTTTTTTTTATTGGGTTTTTGAACATAGGTGCTACTCATACTCAAAGGAACTTAACAACATCCAGGAAAAGCAATCCGTTTGATCGTCCCCCCCATCCAGAAAATGAAACTTTTAATTCTCCCCACCACTGTGCACAGTAGCAGCAGTGTCTACCATCTACAAGATGCAGTGCAGCAACTCCCCAAACTTAATTGGACAGCACTTTCCAATCTCTGCAACCGAGAAGGACAAGGGCAGAGGATGTATAAGGGCGGAGCTACCCCTCCAAGCCACACAGTATCCTGACTTGGAAATATATTGCAATTCCTTCACTGTCACCAAGACTGTTTCCCTACCAACGCTGTGGGCACTAGACTACGTGGACTGCAGCGGATCAAGTATACAACTCACCATTACTTCCTCAAGGGCAACTGGGGATGGGAAACAAATGCTGGTCTTGCCAGCCATGCTTATATCCCATGAAATAATTAAAAAAGAGACAAAAATAGTTACTCTACAAATCCCAATAACGGGTGCCAATTTAAGTGTGTGTGCCAACAGATGTTTCCGAGGTAATCAAATTCTTTCATGTGCCAGTTAGTCAGCAGTAAAGATAAAGAACAAGCATTTGCAACTTAATTCCCCCACCCAAACACAGATACATGGGGCGGAATTCTCCGACCCCCCGCAGGGTCGGGGAATCGCCCGGGGCCGGCGTAAATCCCGCCCCTGCCGTGGCCGGAATTCTCCGCCACCCGGGAATCGGCTGGGGCGGGAATTGCGCCCCGCCGGTCGGCGGGCCCCCCGCGCCGGTCGGCGGGCCCCCCGTGGCGATTCTCCGGCCCGCGATGGGCCGAAGTCCCGCCGCTGCCAGGCCTCTCCCGCCGACGTGGTTCAAAACACCTCTGGTACCGGTGGGAGCAGGCGGCGCGAGCGGACCCCGGAGTCCTGGTGGGGGGGCGCGGGGCGATCGGATCCCAGGGGGTGCCCCCACGGTGACCTGGCCCGCGATCGGGGCCCACCGATCGGCGGGCGGGCCAGTGCCTTAGGGGCACTCTTTTTCTTCCGCCGCCGCCACGGCCTCCACATGGCGGAGGCGGAAGAGACCCCCCATACCGCGCATGCACCGGAATGACATCAGCAGTCGCTGACGCTCCGGCGCATGCGCGGCCTCACGCCGGCTGGCGAAGGCCGTTCGCACCGGCTGGCGGGGTGGAAAGGCCGTTCTCCGTGGTCGGCGGGGAGCCAAAGGCCGCTCGCGCCAGTCAGCACCTTTGGGGAGGGCCGACGCCGGAGTAGTTGGCGCCACTCCAGTACGCCGAGACCCCCCCGCCCCGCCGGGTAGGGGAGAATACCGCCCATGATTACTCAATGCTGGTCTTGCCAGCCATGCTTATATCCCATGAAAGAATTAAAAAAGAGACAAAAATAGTTACTCTACAAATCCCAATAACGGGTGCCAGTTTAAGTGTGTGTGCCAACAGATGTTTCCGAGGTAATCAAATTCTTTCATGTGCCAGTTAGTCAGTAATAAAGATAAAGAACAAGGGGCGCGATTCTACGCTGCCCACGACGGGTCGGAGAATAGCGGGAGAGCCTTCCCGACATTTTTCCCGCCCTCCCGCTATTCTCCCCCCCCCCACACGGCCGCCCCACGACACGAATCGCTGCTCGCCGTTTTTTACGGCGAACAGCGATTCTCCCCAGGCCGATGGGCCGAGTTCCCAGGCCTTTACGGCCATTTTCACGAACGCAAACACACCTGCTCTCACCGTTCGTGAAAACGGCCGCAAAATGCCATCCCGGCCAACCATGGCACCGATTGGCACGGCCGTACCAATGCCGTGCCAAGGGTGGCATGGGCCTGCGATCGGTGGGCACCAATCGTGGGCAGCGGGTCCGATACCCGCGCACTATTTGTTCCTCCGCCGCCCCGCAGGATCAGTCCACGGGGCGGCTGAGGGGCATGACGGCCTGCGCATGTGCGGGTTTGACGCATATGCGTGATGACGTCATCCACGCATGCGCGGGTTGGAGCCGTCCAACCCGTGCATGCGCGGCTGACGCCATCGTGCGCGTCAGCCGCCATGGCGCTTGCCGCGCGGGCTTAGCGACGGTCGCTAAGCCCGCGATGCCGTTCTTCACGGGGCCGCGCTGCTAGCCCCGCCCGGGGGGGAGAATCGGGTCCCGGGAGGGGGCGCGGAGGCTGCCGTGAAACACGGCCAGTTTCACGGAGCCTTTACGACTCGCCGCATTCGCGGAGAATCGCGCCCAAGGCATTTGCAACTTAATTCCCCCACCCAAACACAGACACATGGGGCGGAATTCCCCGACCCCCACAGGGCCGGGGAATCGCCCGGGGCCGGCGTAAATCCCGCCCCTGCCGTGGCCAGAATTCTCCGCCACCCGGGAATCGGTGGGGGCGGGAATTGCGCCCCGCCGGTCGACGGGCCCCCCGCGCTGGTCGGCGGGCACCCCGCGGCAATTCTCCGGCCCGAGATGGGCCGAAGTCCCGCCGCTGTCAGGCCTCTCCCGCCGACCCGGTTCAAACCACCTCTGGTGCCAGTGGGAGCATGTGGCGCGAGCGGGCCCTGGGATCCTAGGGGGGCGCGGGGCGATCGGACCCCTGGGGGTGCCCCCACGGTGGCCTGGCCCACGATCGGGGCCCACCGATCGGCGGGCGGGCCAGTGCCGCGGGGGCACTCTTTTTCTTCCGCCGCTGCCACGGCCTCCACATGGCGGAGGCGGAAGAGACCCCCCCTACCGCGCATGCGCCGGGATAATGTCAGCGGCCGCTGACGCTCTGGCATATGCGCGGCCTCACGCCGGCCGGTGAAGGCCTTTCGGCCAGCCATTCGCACCGGCTGGCGGGGCGGAAAGGCCGTTCGCCGCGGTCGGCGGGGAGCTAAAGGCCTCTCGCGCCAGTCGGCACCTTTGGGGGAGGACCGACGCCGGAGTAGTTGGCGTCACTCCAGTACGCCGGGACCCCCCCCCCCCCCCCCCCCCCCCCCCCCCCCCCCCCCCCGCCGGGTAGGGGAGAATACCGCCCATGATTACTCAATGGCCTGCTGGACGGCGCAAAAGAGAAAACTAACTAGTTTAAATCTCTCAGTGCACAAACCGGTACTAAATCCTGATGCTTTTCTCCAGCAGCAGAGTATATTACGTCAAATGCAGTTCTCTCTCTCTTGGAGCATGACATGATGAATCTTTCTGCAGGCAAAACACTTGCCCAGGAAATTTGTGAAATCCACCCAAACAATTCTGCTTTAATGAACCACTAACAAAATTGAACACAGGACCAACGGGAGGAAATAGAAGGCCAAAGACAGTGACAACGTGGTAGAGCGTGAAAACACATGGAACTGAAATCCCCCGAAGGCCGCACTTCAATAAACCACAATTGTGTCTATAACAGAAGAATTAAGGAGGAAAAAAAAACACCTAAAGAGAACTCATTGTACAGGAAGCATACAATTATCCGTACTGATAAATGTGGGTTGGGATGGATGGAGGGGGGGGGGGATTCAAGGGAGGATTGGGAGTGAGATTATCTCACAGGGCTCACATATTTCTCTGCTTGGCTTAACCTGCAACCTGCGTGGGAGGTGGATTCTCCTTTGATTGTCAGGCTTGGGGTTTTATCTCCCGTCATGTGGAGTGAGATAATGCTATTAATTCACTCCAATGGAATGGAAACAAGCAAAAATAGTCCCCATATTGATCGAAGGTAATAGCTATAGGGCGGGATTCTCAGACCCCCTGCCGGGTCAGAGAATCCCCGGGGGCGGCGTGAATCCCACCCCACCACTGGCTGCCGTATTCTCCGCCACTGGTTTTTGGGCGGGGGTGGGGTTCGCGCCACGCCGGTATGAGGCCGTTGGCAGCGGCCCCTCCGGCAATTCTCCGGGCCCTGATGGGACGAACGGCCGTCCGTTTTTGGCCAGTCCCGCCGGCATGGGTTACGCATGGTCCCACACGGCGGGACCTGGCAGGTAAGTCAGCGGGGATGGTCCTCGGGAGGGGGGGAGGCACAGGGGGATCCTGGGGGGGGGGGGGGGGGGCGCCCCCACGGTGGCCTGGTCCGCGATCGGCGCCCACTGATCTGCGGGCGGGCCTGTGCCGTGGGGGGCACTCCTTCCTTTGGCGCCGGCCTCTGTATGGCTTCGCCATGGCTGGCGCGGAGAAGAGAAACCCCGCGCATGCCCCAAAATATGCCGGCCGGTCTGCGCATGCGCGGAATCACGCCGGCGGTTCCGCACATCCGTGAGATCACACCGGCCCTTCGTCGAACTCGCGCAGTCCGTCCGGCGCCAGTTGGAGCGGCGTCAACCCCTCTGGCGTCCACCTAGCCCCGCTAGAATTCCGCACTTTCGGTGGCTGTTGACGCCGGAGTGGTTAGCACCGGTTCTCCCGCCGTCACGGGGAGTTAGTCCCCAGAAGGGAGAATCCCATTGATATTCTCCCAATCTGAACAAGTGGTGAGCCTCTGAAGTCGATAACAAGAATTAGACACCAAAAAAATCCTGAGTGTAATTAACCTTACAAGTGATAGCCAGGATGCCTTTGGAAATAGCAGATTATTGGAAGATGTGACAGAGGTACAGGAGTAGGCCATTCAGCCCTTCAAGCCTGCTCTGCCATTCAATAAAATCATGGCTGATCTGGTCAATCTCTTGACCACTTTTCTGGTCAATCTCATGAATTTGATTTGATGAAATGACATTGCAAGTGCCAAGGATGATCCTTAACAAACAATAGTCAGTCAACTAAAGGATATGGAGATGGTGTTGGAGTCTCCTGCGCCTAATTACACATCAGCAAAGCTACTAGCTTTGCTACAGTCTGTCTTAGCAAAATATTTGACTCCCTCAGTGAATCATCTTGTCCTGCATCCATCATGATTCTCCACAGTTTTTTCGAACAGACTTACCTTCTCTCTGGGAAGTTTCCATAAGAAATAAGCGGTGTTTGCATGAACAGGTTATTAGCTGTCTCACAGTCCCCAACCAGGAGGATTTCCTTTCAATCGGTCTGACTTAGGTGCTATATTCTAGAAATAGAATGAAATGAAAATCGCTTATTGTCACGAATAGGCTTCAATGAAGTTACTGTGAAAAGCCCCTAGTCACCACATTCCGGCGCCTGTTCGGGGAGGCTGGTACGGGAATTGAACCGTGCTGCTGGCCTGCCTTGGTCTGCTTTCAAAGCCAGCGATTTAGCCCTGTGCTAAAGCAGCCTCAGAGCTTTATGAGGTGCAGGAGAAGACCAAGGTGCAGTCCAGATGATATCAGAATAGGACTTAATACAAGACAAATCAAATCTCACACTGGTGTATTTTGTGCCTGAACTGAATAGTGATAAAAGAAGTTCAATTTGGATAGACACAATATTTTGCATATTGAAAGTAGAGGTGTGCTGCACATGGTCCACATGGATGAGATAGAAATTGCCAATCAGATATTTAAACAGAGAAAATGGGCCATTCAGTCCTTCGAGTGCCACAGGTCATATTTGTGTCTCCCCCCCCCCCCCCCCCCCCCCCGGCCAAGGCAGCCCCTGGGTGCCCTCTGGCCCCAGCCCCAGCCGACCCATTAGCTTTATGGGCACGCTCCAGCGCAACCAGTGCCATCTTGTTGGCGGGGTTGAGTGTGTGGGGGGATTATAATGTGTACATGCAGCTGCAGCTTGTCAGCCTCCCGAATATCAATCATGGACCTGGCAAATCCCGCATTTTCATTGGGACTGATTGTGTTCAAAGCGGCACCGGTGCTAGCCTCTCAACGGTAGTAGTCTGTTCAGATGCGGCGCCGGTTTTTCTGTGGTAAAGGCCCATGGATTCTGCGTTGGCATCAACACTTAGTCTCAGAAACAGAGAATCCCGCCCACAATATTTTGACCTCAGCTGATTCCTGAGGTAGTGAATTCCACAGGCTCACCATTCTTTGGGTAAAGAAATTTCTCCTCTTCTCAGTCCTAAAAGCTTTACCTTGTATCCTTAGACTGTGATTCTTTGATCTGGACACCCCAACCATTGGAACATCCTTCCTGCATCTACCCTGCCTGATCCTGTTTGAGTTTTATAGGTTTCTATGAGATTCCCCCCCCACCCCCCCAGGGCCGGCTCAAGGCACCGGCAACTCGGGCAGTCGCCCGGGGCGCCATGTGCTAGGGGGCGCCAGAGACTCGGGTCCCGCGCATGCGCAGTTGGGCCGGTGCCAACCAGCGCATGCGCGGTGGCCGCCCTCCCCCAGGGCAGTCCCCCGGCTCGGTCCGCCCCCCCGCTCGGTCCACCCCCCCCCACTCGGTCCGCTCCCCCCGCCCCCCCCCCTCGGTCCCCCCCCCCCACCCCCCCCTCGGTCCCCCCCCCCGCCCCCCCTCGGTCCCCCCCGCCCCCTGCTCGGGTCCGCCCCCCCCCTCGGGTCCCCCCCCCCTCGGGTACCCCCCCCCTTGGGTACCCCCCCCCCGGCTCGGTCCGCTCCCCCCGTCCCCCATCGGTCCCCCCCCGCCCCCCACTCGGGTCCGCCCCCCCTCGGGCCCGCCCCCCCGCCCCGCCCTCGGGTCCGCCCCCCCCGCCCCGCCCTCGGGTCCGCCCCCCCCAAGGGCGCCGAAGTTCAGCTTGCCTGGGGCGCCAGCAACCCTAGGGCCGGCGCTGCACCCACCCCATTCTTCTGAACTCCAAAAAATATAATTCTAACCGGCTCAATCTCTCCTCATACGTCAGTCCTGCCATCCGAGGTATTAGTCTGGTAAACCTTTGCTGCACTCCCTCTGGAGCAAGAACACCCTTGAAAGAAGGTATTTGTTGATATTTATCACCATGTTTCAATAGTGTGACTGTAAATAAGGTGAACAGGATACAGCAGACTAATTGACTTCAAATTCTCAGAAGGCATGAAGAGGCTGTGGAATATCTGTGGTCATCTCCATCTGGAGTACTATATACAACTCTAACTACTGTCCTACATTAGGGACATCAAGAGCCTCAATAGATCAGAGGAAAGCAACAAATGCACAGCTTGGTATTAGAGGGATGAACTGTGAGTAATGATGTGCCAAATGCAGGAATTTAGTTTTCATGGATTATAAACATTTGGCAATTTATGGGTAAAAAGCCTGGGTAAAGTGTGCTTGACTGCAGTAGTCATGTTTTTAAAATGATGGCCGAAATTCTCCCATCGGGCCACCAGGGGTGCGATTCTCCGAAATGGAGACAAACAGCCGACCCCTGAGTGAAACCCGGAGGGTTTCACTCCGGCGTTGGAGGCCGCTCCTCGCCCCCTATTCTCCCACCCAGGGGGCTAGGAGCGGCGGCGCGTGAATCCCGAGCGCCCGGCCTTGAAGCGGCACACCGGGAATTATGCGGTCGGCGGCGCCTAAGTGACGTCAGCCGCGCATGCGCAGGTTGGCCGGTGCCAACCCGCGCATACACAGTTGCCGTCTTCCGCTCCACTGCCCCACAAGACATGGCGGCTTGGTCTTGTGGGCAGCAGAGGGAAAAGAGTGCGTCTTTAGAGACGCTGGCCCGACGATCGGTGGGCACCAATCGCGGGCCATACATCTCGGGCGGCATTCTCCCCTACCCGGCGTGACGGAGGGTGCCTGAGTAGGGGAGTGGCGCCAACCACTCAGGGCTCGCGCCTCCCAAAAGGTGGGGATTTCTCCCCACCTTTGGGGGCCAGCCCCGCGCCGGAGCGGTTAGCACCAGAAGACTGGCGCAAAAAAACGGCGCCCCCGTTGCGGGGCTGGCCAAAAGGCTTTCGCCGGTCCACGCATGTGCCGGCAGTGACGTCAGCGGCAGCTGGCCGCTGACGTCACTGCCGGCGCATGCACAATGCGGGGTTCTCTTCCGCTTCCGCCATGGCGGAGGCCGTGGCGGCGCGGAAGGAGAAAGAGTGCAGCCAGGGTACTGGCCCGCAGTCTGAGCGGGGGGCCCCGATCGCGGGCCAGGCCACTGTGGGGGCGCCCCCCGGGGTCCGATCGCCCCCCCCCCCCAGGACCCCGGGGGCCTGCTCGCGCCGCTGAGCCCGCCGTTCCAGAGGTAGTTTAAACCTCGGCGGCGGGAGAGTCCTCCCAGCGGCGGGACCTCGGCCCATCCGGGCCGGAGAATCGCCACAGGGGCCTCTCTGATCGACGGGGCGAGATTCCTGCCCCGCCACTTCCCGGGTGGCGGAGAATCTCCGACCCTGCGTGGGCGGGATTTTAGGTGCCCCCAGGCGATTCTCCGACCCTGCGTGGGGTTGGAGAATTTCGCCCCTCATGAGCACGCCCGTGGTGCTCGATCCTCCCTCCACCCCCCACAAGCCCCACACTTACCGGTCGCGCGATATTCACGCTGACAGCGACCGGGTGTGGTTGACGCCGGCGTGAACCGGTCGGGTTCGTCAGGCAACTCGGCCCATCCGGGCCGGAGAATCGCCGGTCGACGTGAGAAACGGCAAGTGGCGATTCTCCGAGCGGCGTGTCGCAAAATGCGACACGCCATTTTGGTGGTGGGGGGTGTCAGGGTGCCGTGTCGTGATTCACCCGGCCCTCCCGTGATTCTCCCACCCAGCGTGAGGAGCGGAGAATCGCGCCCTAAGTGCCGACGCCGGAGTGAAAACCGGAGTGTTTCACTCCGGCATCGGAGGCCGCTCCTCGCCCCCTATTCTCCCACCCCCAGGGGGCTAGGAGCGGTGCCGCATCAATTATGCGTGCCGGGCCTTGGCACCGCGTGAAAGTGGCACGGTGTAAATTACGCGGCCAGCGGCGCGTACATGACGTCACCCGCGCATGCGCAGGTTGGCCGGTTCCAACCCGCACATGCGTTGGTTGCCGTCCTCCCCACGGGCGCCCTGCAAGACATGGAGGATTGACCTTGCGGGGCGGCGGAGGAAAAGAATGCGTCCTTTAGAGACGCCAGCCCGCCGATCGCGGGCCAGACCCCGACTTAGCTCGATCCTCCCTCCCGCCCCCCCTCCACAGGCCGCATACGCAGCGTTTGCACGCTGTTCACGCCGGCAGCGACCAGGTGTGGTTGGTGCCGGCATGAACACGTCATATTGGACAGGCCGCTCGGCCCATCCGGGCCTGAGAATCGCCGCTTGACCGTTAGAAACGGCGATTCTCCGAGCGGCCTGTCGTGAAACGCAGCACGACATTTTCGGGAGGGTGGGAGAATCGCGTGCGGGTGCCAGGGCAGCAAGGCGGGACTCGCCCGGCACTCCCGTGATTCTCCCACCCGGTGTGGAGGTCGGAAAATTGCGCCCAATGTTGTTTTGCAAGACCAGAAATCTTTTGGGAGCCAGAAGTGAAATTGACCAGAGTAAAAAGCTTGGGCTAATTAATTGTTGCTTAACTAGGTGGAGTTACTGGGAAGTTAGTGTTTTTAGCCAGGTAAGTTAATTTGTTTTCAGCATGAGGAGATGCCATCGCTTGGCGGAGCTGAGGCATTCACACATTTTGAGAAAGCTTTTGAGTTGAGTTTTGATCTGGCTACCCTTTGGGACACAAGTCATTTGCTCTCACAGTAGGAGAGTAAAACAAAAAAGATTTATAGTACTTGGAGCAGTATAGACTTGTCTGAGGACAGGGAAGTTGAAACAAACTAGTTGAAACAGCTTTTTGAAGACATCTTGCCAGACTTTGCAGCGGTTCTGACAGGAGCCAAATCTGTTCTGGAAAGCAAGTATTACTCTGTGGCCATTGGGATGTAGGATGCACTGAGAGCTGATTTTTCAAATTTATTTTTGTTTAATTTGGGATAGAGATAGTAATTAAGGGCATTGTATTTACTGTATTCATTAGTACTGTTTAAAGAGTAATTGTAAGCTATTTTCAAGTGTGATGTTAAAGAGTGAATTCACCTGAGGAAGGAGCAGTGCTCCGAAAACTAGTGATTTGAAACAAACCTGTTGGACTTTAACCTGGTGTTGTAAGACTTCTTACTCAGCTTTCAGTACCAACAGTGTATTCAATAATTCCTCCTTATCAATTCTGAACCCTTTTCGGCGCAGATTACCTTTGACTGTCACCATGTCCTGGGTAGCACTTACCACCTTGGTAAAGACGGACGCAATGTATTCATTTAATACCTCAGCCATGCCCCCTGCTTCCTAAGCAATTCATTTTTAGCTCCCTACTCCTTCCTTTTGCCTTTTACTATTTGGTCTAGCACAGGGCTAAATCGCTGGCTTTGAAAGCAGACCAAGGCAGGCCAGCAGCACGGTTCAATTCCCGAACCAGCCTCCTCGAACAGGCTCCGGAATGTGGCGACTAGGGGCTTTTCACAGTAACTTCATTTGAAGCCTACTTGTGACAATAAGCGAGTTTCATTCATTCATTCATTTAAATGCCTGGGGAAGACTTTGGAATGCCCCTTTATTTTGGCTGTCATTCTTTTCTCACAATCCCTCTTTGCTTCTCCAGTGTCTTTTTTCACTTGCCCCACCTTTCCCTTTTGAGGGAATAAACCTTGACTGTGCCCGAAACTTTTCCTTTTGGAAGGTAGCTCCCCGGGCCTATTTTCTTACATGCCGTCACCTGAACTCCGGCGCCATGTTGCGTCAGGGCCGACGCGTTGAGGGAGGCCACCGCGCATGAGCCACTGCGCATGTCCTCGTTGATGCCGGCACCACTTTGCATGCACGGATCCACTGTTCAGCTACAATTTTCCTGCCAACCTTTTGTTCCAGGCTATCCAACCCAGCTTCATTCGTGCTCCATTAAAGTTGGATTGGAAACACTGCTGTAGCAAATTTTCCTGAACGCACTCTAGGTATTTTTACCCCTCTCCACCCTTTACACTACCACTGTTCCAGTCTACATTCAGGTAATTAAAGACCCCCATTATAGCGACCCTATAATGTTTACATCTCCATATTTTCTCTGTAGATTTGTTCTTCTACATCCTTCTCACCAGTTAGCAGATTATAGGCTACATAGAGCAATGCATTGCATCCTTTTTGTCTCTTATCTCTAGCCAAATTGATTCTGTCCATGAACCCTCTGAGCCATTCTTTTTATCCGTCACTTCAATGGTTCCTTTAACCAATACCACCGCCCCTCCTCCTTTCCTTTCTTTTCTGTCTTTTCTGAACACCTTGTATCTAGGAATATTTAACACCCAATCTTTGCCTTCCTTAAGCAGGATCGCTGTTACTGCCAAAACCCCATGGGCGGGATTCTCCCAGCCCCGCGCCAGGCCAGAGAATCCCTGCAACCACGCCATGCCGCCCCAACACCAGTACGCGATTCTCCATGGAGTGGGGAATCGGCACGATACCGTGTTTGGCAAGCCGCCAGTCACGGGACGCTCTATGCCCAGATGGGCCGTTCGGCCACTCTACAAAGGCAGAGTCCCACCAGCGCCATCCACGCCTGGTCGCAACTGGCGGGAACTCTGCGCATGGAGGGGGGGGGGGCCACCGATGGGGCCTGCCCGCGATCGGGGCCCACCGATTGGCGGGTCGGCCTCTCGCTCCCCGGGCCTATTTTCTTACACGCTGTCACCTGAACTCCGGCGCCATGTTGCATCAGGGCTGGCGCGTTGAGGGAGGCCACCGCGCATGCGCCACTGTGCATGTCCTCGTTGATGCCGGCACCACTTTGCATGCACGGATTCTGCAGCGCACAGTTTGCGCCGGACTGGGAGGCTGGAGCGGCGAGAACAGCTCCAGTGCCATGCTGGCTCACTGTAGGGGCCAGAATCGGTATTCCCAGTGGGCCGTTCATGCCGTCGTGAAACGTGACGGCGTTACCGACGCCGTGGACACTCTGCCGCCGAATGGGAGAATCCCGCCCATTCTTAGTGGGCAGTTAACCAGAGGAAAGTGGATTTTCGGCTTCCCTCCCTACAGTCAATAGTTTCAGTGAACATTCTATGATTGGGATAAGAAAGAGCAGTTTACGAGGAGCCTGAGGTTCAAAGACCCTGAGGTCTTTTGTCTGCACCCAGTACCATCCTGGGAGCTGCACCGGGATCCATCAACGGAGCCCTGAATGCGTTCACCCCTGTCCACAACATGGCCTGCTACAGAGTTGTATCATATGCCACACAATGATGAGCACAGAACATCTGGATCAGAGTTGGATCTTTCCTTAAAAGTGATTGTTACCACAACATGAAGCTTTCATGCAACCGCATCCTTCCAAGCCACCCAAGTGATGTCAGACAGTCTGCAGTGCACACATGTGAGGGAGACGACAGCCACTTTGTTTGCAAGCTTCAACACCTTCATAACTTCTTCTGTGGCCAGGGGATATCAGCTGGACAGGATACACAGTTTTCACGAATTGGCAGCGTTCCTCAAGTGCAAATAATCACATATGGTGCCCACGTGGACATCGTCAATGCACCAATCTTGCACCAATGTCAACCCTGTTCAAGATGAGAAAGGGTTTGCATTTGATTAATTTTCGGGTGTTCTCTAACCACAGAAACATCCTCAAACTGGCCAGTGTTTGATATGCAGGAAGTAACCGTGATGATTTCATTCTGCAGACATATAGGGCGTGATTTAACAGAAATCAAACAGAGTGCCATTTTGAGTGTGTTTAGCAGGATGCTTCCCAGCACTTACAGTGCCAACAATGACTCTGCGATCAAAAGGGCCTCTGCTTCATTTCTGGGCCTCGGCGATGAACATGCCCTACCAAGGCCTCAATTCCATTTTCTGCACTAACGAGCTCCACTCGCCAATGGAGGAAGAGATTGGGGCACAAGACCCTGACCACACAGGGTCCGCCGATTACCTGGGAGAACCCCCACCCCCCGAATGCCGATATTACTGGTACACATTGATGGAGACCAGTGTTAACCGGCACTCACTCGGGGTCTCAATACGGAGGTTAGATCCCGCGCCTTGTGTACCTCCAGTGAGTGTATATTGATGTGTGCCCCGCCCATTGTGGGCAGGATCCAGATCGCGATGTCTCGTGAGATTCTATTAAATCTCGTGAGGCGGAGCGAACCTGGTAAATCTTGCAAGAGGCCTCTTGCGAAATTCACCAACTGCGTCACGTCCCGAGTTGGGCGTGGCGTGGCCATTAGACCGTGCCCATAATGCATGATGCCTGTTTTATTTGAAGGAGATTTGGTAGATGGGTCTTGGGAGAGCTGGATTATGCTCTGTATCCATAGTTGCTAACTCCATTGGGAAATTCTTCACCATTGTTTTATTGCTGTTCAGCTGCTATCTCCACCTTCAAGAAAAACATGGCATAAACCCATGTTGAAAGAGTGTATGCGAAATGTGCAATGCTCAAAATGATAGTTCTCAGAAATGTGCAGTTTTCCACAAAGGTGTGACAGACCAAGTTTTTCCTGTGCTGTGGTATATTCAGAATTAGATTTTATCAGTCTTGTCAGGCTCAATAAGGTGTGACCAAAAGTGATCAGAACACGGGGCCTTGCCCAATACCAGCAAATTTTTTTTTCATTTGATGCTCGATATGGTATCTGAGTGACTCTGCTGACTCGGTTGGTCATCCCTCTTCATGCAGCAGATATAGCCGCTTCTACTGGATGATGGCTACCACCTTTGAGTGCTCCTCCCACAGCAGCGCCATTAAGCCTTCAGAAATTAAAAGTGAGAGTGCTGTCCTCTTGAGCCACTGACTAATTTCTGACCCATTAGATATCTTTTCTGTACCCCAGTTTTCCCTTTGTTCATGACTGGCAAGACTGACTGATTGTTAGAACAAAGAACAATACAGCAAAGGAACAGGCCCTTTGGACCTCCAAGCCTGTGCCGATTATGTGTTTTATCAAGACCAACCACCTGTATCCTTCTATACCCCGTCTGTTATAGAAAATAGAACATAGAACAGTACAGCACAGAACAGGCCCTTCGGCCCTCAATGTTGTGCCGAGCAATGATCACCCCACTCAAACCCACGTATCCACCCTACACCCGCAACCCAACAACCCCCCCTTAACCTTACTTTTTGGGACACTACAGGCAATTTAGCATGGCCAATCCACCTAACCCGCACATCTTTAGACTGTGGGAGGAAACCGGAGCACCCGGAGGAAACCCACGCACACACGGGGAGGACGTGCAGACTCTGCACAGACAGTGACCCAGCCGGGAATTGAACCTGGGACCCTGGAGCTGTGAAGCATTTATGCTAACCACCATGCTACTGTGCTGCCCTTCATGTGCCTATCCAGATAAGTCTTAAAGGGTACTAACGTATCTGCCTCAACCACCACACTTGGCAGTACATTCCAGGCCACCACCACCCTCTGTGTAAAAAACTTCCCCCATACATCTCCACTGAACCTTTCCCCCCTCACCTTGAACTTGTGACCCTTGTAATTGTCATTTCTGCCTTGGGAAAAAGCCTCCATCTGTTCACCCTATCTATACCCCTAATAATTTTATAAACTTCTATCAGGTCGCTCCTCAGTTTCCGTCTCTCTAGGAAGAACAATCCCAGTTTATTCAATCTCTACTCATAGCTAATACCCTCCATACCAGGCAACATCCTGGTAAACCTTTTCTGTACTCTCTCCAAAGCCTCCACGTCCTTCTGGTGGGGCGGTGACCAGAATTGGACACAGTGTTCCAAATGTGGCCTAACAAATGTTCTATCTAACTGTAACATAATTTTCGAGCTTTTATACCCAATGCCTCATCCTATGAAGGCAAGCATGCGATATGCTTTCTTTACCACCATTTCCACCTGCGCTGCCACTTTTCAGGATCTGTGGACCTTTCCTGAAGAAAGTCCAGAGTGATTCTCCTACCTGGAGGGGCTGGCAGGGCCCCGGAGTAGTTCTCGCAGCTCTGGCTGCCGATACGGGGCCCTGCACCTCCAGTCGGAGGCCTGCGCGGCCGCCCCGTGCAACTGCCAGATTTGGACCGTGGACTGGCACCAAAAAGATAGCCCCCCCCCCCAAGATAGCGCATGTCCACAGATCGGTGGTCCCCAATCGATAGCTTGGCCGTCTGTGAGGACCCCCCGGTGAAGGATCCCCCCGCCCCCCCATCAAGGCGGCCGCAGACTGAGTCCGCAGCCGCCATATTGAGTTCCTGGCAGGTGGGACCATGAGAGAACCACGCTGTTGGGAACTCGGCCAGTTACACTTGGAGAATCGCCGCAGGGGCCTCTAAAAATGGCCCCCTACCCGTGCCGCATAGACTGCAATGGCACGTTTCGCGCTGATTCTCCAGGGTCTGGAGAATCGCGGGAGTGGCGTCGCGCCAGATTTCGACGTTGACACCCATTCGCTGCCCGCACGCCAATCGCGAATTCGGCACGGAGGCTCGGAGAATCCCGCCCCTGGCGAGGCCAATTACGGAGGGTCTGCCGTACAACAGGTAACCAAGACCCCCATTGCCTTTTCACCATATAGATGCTCTTCAAATTATACTTTATACTTTCTTCTCAATTTAATTTTTTATGTAACGAAAACTACTACCCACGATTGTAAACGTTGATCGATCATTTTGCTTATCCATTTATTGATGGCTGGGTGCGTGGATTATACCAGAAAGTTCTTCACAAAAATCA
Organism: Scyliorhinus canicula; assembly: GCF_902713615.1. NCBI lineage: Eukaryota > Metazoa > Chordata > Chondrichthyes > Carcharhiniformes > Scyliorhinidae > Scyliorhinus > Scyliorhinus canicula. Next base: position 28,465,226 of record NC_052164.1, read on the forward strand.
CTGGAGCCCCAATATTGCAAACATCAAGTGGAATGTTTTAATAATAAAGCACTTTAGTATGACAGCAGGTGTTATGATATCTGTCACTTCCAAGCGCATGTAACACCTGATAAATATCTCAAAACTGTTGACGTTCAGTTATGCATTTCATAACACTGCATGGATTATACGGGCAATGATCATTATCAAGCTTTTCCATACTGTGTTTTCACAGGGATATCTAATTTTTCAATCTGACCAATCTGAAGCTCACTCATCCTGCTTAACCATAGCACTATGTGTCTGTGCAACGCAGTTTGTGGCATGCCGCCTCAACGATAGCATGCTCCTTTCTCTGGATAGTAGCTTTATCCTCAGGATTATCAGCAGAAAATCTTTGACGGTGCAATCCCTCCTCAGGGGAAAGGCTGAAAGTTAATGCGGGGATAATGGACATGGTGGAGTTATGCATTCTGGCACAGATTTGGCTTGGTTGCTTCACATCTGCAGTGGGTGGGCATTCTAGTTAGATAGCGGAACAGATATTTCCAGCCCTTCATGCCGGCGACGAGATGTTTCAGTTCTGCCGACCTGAACGGAGATTTCAATGGGTCACCAGCGCCACTGCAGGACGGGAATGGGGGGGGGGGGGGAATTCTGGCCCAAATTATTGACTATATAGCCTGTGTTCCGTTGAGGAGAGGATTAGACAGGTGTCGTATTGAACCGGGGAATTCAAGGTCTAACAAGTTACTGTAAGAAGTCTTACAACACCGGGTTAAGGTCCAACAGGTTTGTTTCAAACACGAGCTTTCGGAGCGCAGCTCCTTCCTCAGGTCACCTGAAGAAGGAGCTGCGCTCCGAAAGCTCGTGTTTGAAACAAACCTGTTGGACTTTAACCTGGTGTTGTAAGACTTCTTACTTTGCTCACCCCAGTCCAACGCCGGCATCTCCACATCATAACAAGTTGCTAATAGTGACTCGATTTTAACTGGATTTCATGAGTGGGATAGAATCCTATTACTGGTCAAGCTGAATCAAAAGATTCAATAATGATCCTAAACGCAAGCAAGAATCATTCATTTGGATGAATTGATGATTAGGTAAGTGACAATGGATCTATAACAACAACTTGCATTCATGTAACACACCTTCAGCATAGTAAAATGTCCCAAGGTGCTTCACAAGGAACAAAATTTGACAGCAAGCCACATAAGGAAATAATGGGAGAGATGACCGGAAGCTTCATTTCAAACTGGCACTGACGAGGAAGTCATGGGCAGAATTGTAAGCTCCCCCAGGAAGGCTCTGAGGCTGGAGGGTATTGGATGGGGGGTTAAAATTCCATGGATAGGATTCCCCTCAGGATTACGCCCACTCCGGCCCAAATCTAATTTCACCTTGGGGCAGGCAGTGCCTCAGGCGGGAAACCTGCCCTTTCCCCGATTGCTATTTGATTGCTATTTTTCTTTTAATTTTAGAGTGAACAATTCCTTTTTTCCAATTAAGGGGAAATTTAGCATGGCCAATCCACCTACCCTGCACATCTTTGGGTTGTGGGGATGTGACCTATGCAGACACAGGGAGAATGTGCAAACTCCACATGGACAGTGACCCAGAGCCGGGATTGAACCTGGGACCTCGGCGCCATGAGGCAACAGGGCTAACGCACTGCGCCACCATGCCGCCTTATTTGATCGCTATTTAAGGGCATTTTCCCGCCCAGCCTCAATTATTAGTGGGTACAGGTTTGTCTGCAACTCTCCGGGAATCTCGTCATCCTGGAAATTCTGCCCATCTATGTTTCTTCTATGTTTGAGTACAAAGTTCATTCTTTATAAATACAGTTGGCATTTTGCCAAATTCCTTTCAATGTGTAACTAAAACATCCAGAGCAATTAATTAACATAACCACATGTCATAAAAGAATACAAGTATCAGAACTCACTGAATGTACTGAAAAAAGTGCACCCAAAGCTGTATTGAATTTTCATCAATTGGCAAATTAAAAAATATAAATGTAATTTGTTCACAAATGTTATTCCCATTCAAAGCTCATCAAAGTACCGACTGTACCTTACAAGGTAAGATTTCTCCAGGGGCAGTATCGCCTTTTTACGTATAATATGACACTCCTACCACCACAATGCACTAACTAGGTCTCACAGAACAATTGAAATCAAGGTTCATCAATTATATCATAATCAGCAGTGAGTCACAAGGATAGCCACTTATATATCATACTGTAAGATTACCAGAATTTATGGAACTGAAAATGAGTCAACACTTCATGGGCTGAATTTTATAGCCCCTCCTGCTGGTGGGATTTCACGGACCTGCCGAAGTCAATGGGCTTATGAACAGCCCACCACGTATTACAGCAGCAGCCCCCCCCCCCCCCCCCCACCCCACCCTACCCCACACCCTCCTCAGCCACAACAGGGCTATAACATTTTGCCCCACGTGAGGAGGGGGAAAACAATCGCCATGTCAAGAAATCCTGAGGGATGACACTCTGTCCAATATTATGGATTTGGCAAAACACCTCAAAGACAGCAATAGTATACAGAAAGATATATAATCTGCTCCATCATTAATCAGGAGGAAGGGGGTCAACAAACTAAACAAATCCAAGAAATAACAGTTATGAAAAATTTCCTCTCCATTACTTCCTCACAGGTTTCACAAGTATACCCCATTGTTCGAAACAACAATGGCATTTGATGTAGCCTGATCTGCATGTTGGAGATCAGCCAGAACGGTTTCTGGCCAATCCTTTTTGATAATTTATAGAGAGAAACAGACATCCACATTTCCTCCAAACAAACAAAGCCTGAATGCCAAGTTTACCTCATTAAATCCTGAAAAGAGTCCAGCAGATTAGTTCATGCAGTTTATTAGGAATACAGAATGTATTTCCATTGAAGACATTTGATCTGTTGCTTGGATAGAAAGCCAATAATACAATAAATGAAAAAAGCATCAGTGGTGTAATTTGATCCAAAGTTCCAATTTCAAATACCAACGCTTATTCAATCACTTTTTGACCTTGCATGTGGGGTATGTTAAAATAATTTAAATATTTCTTCAACTGTTCATCCACAAACTGTGAGACTCACTGAACTGCTGTATCAATATGAGTTACAGGCCATTTGTTTACTGACGTTATGTTGCTAAGTAGGAAGATCTGATCAAACTGATTGATATTCATTGGGAAATTGGATATAATGAGACTAAAATTTGTCAGGAAGGTAAAAGTCCTGCCTCCAGGGCCGAGAACAGGCAGTGGGACCAAGGGAAGCATTTTGCCAGTAGCAGCCAATTAGGTGGCCATTATTGAGACTGCACCTGTAGGAGAAGCCATCTCAGAAGCAGGCACCCTTGAACAGAAAAGTGGAGTTGGGGGGGAGGGGAGGGTGAACAGACAGGCAAGCCCTAAAGATTGGGGGCATGGGAACTGCTGAGCACTGGCAGCATCATTGCAACGAGAGTGGCCATTGATACCAGGGGTCCCATCGTGGGCTATGGAATTCCCATACAAGGCCATCCTCATCAGAACCTGCTGGGAGGCCACAAGGTTTCACATAATAGTCTCCTCATGGTCGTGGCAAGTCTTCCCAATCTGGACAAAATGCCGATGAGTCCAGGAACCGACCCTTAATTGGCTACTTAGGTGGCTCATTTGGCAGCCGATTTGCTAGTTTCCCTGTTGCTGGCATAATGGTACGCTGGCAGGAAGATGCCAGGCACCCCCTCCTGATATCTTCCCCGTTACTTTACCAGCCTTCTCGTATCCCAGCTTGTTGTCAAAGGGCCCAGAAAATATTGCCAATTGTGTTTGAAGTGATTTATGAGCACTCGCAAATCATTGAGGGCGGCGTGGTGGCACACTGGTTAGCACTGCTGCCTCACAGCACCAGGGATTGTGGTTCAATTCCGGCCTTGAATCACTGTCAGTGCTGCTCTCCACAAACGGGAACCAGGCGGAATGGCACTCATGGGGATCGGAGGCCCCAGATTCGTCCCCTCTCGGCAGGATGACACATGGGCACCCTGGCACTTCCAGCACCGTGGAAGGACCACCTGTGTGCCAGCCTGGCACAAAGGTTCCCAGGTAGTACTGGGGAGTGGCACTGCCAGGGTCCCGGCTGGCATTGTTCCCACAGCAGGGACCGAAGCCGGGATGCCCTGTGCTGTGGGGTGTGGGGCGGCGCGGAGATCCCCTCATGGGTGAGTTCAAGCTTTGGGGGGGTTCGGTGGTTGCATCGGGTGGAGGGAGGGAGGGTGTCAATAGTTCTCTCCTTGCACTGAGGAGCTCAAGCAAGCGGAGCTCCTCACTGCAGGAAACGGGACTAAGTGCGGCCTCATCAGGGAGTTTCTCACTGAGGCCCCGAATCAAACCAGAGTCCCAGTAGATAGCATGGTGTTTCTCGGCACTCGTCCCGGGAATCTGTTCCAATTTGTTTAAATCGCACCCAAAATGTTGGGCTTCTGGAGATGTGAGCTCCCCCTCATCCAAGGCACCAAGGGACGTAACCCTCAGATCACGGTTACTTAGCCATGTGTCATTACATCATAGTTACATTAGCATCAGGTCCTTCTGATGTTCTTACTTTACATCTTGCTCCAAGTCTTAATGACAACTATATGTATCCTCCTACATCGCCCCCACTGAAGTCTCAGACTTCACAGAGTTAGTCTCTGAGATGCCTTCACCAATCTCCCTGATCTTGTTGGGAGGAGGCTCCCACGGGATATCTCTTATCACTGACTGCTTGTTTACAGCCAGCAGAAGGGCAGATAGTGAGCCCAAAATGCCCTTTAACCGCACAAAGCATTTTCAACGTGATTTCTGAAAGGGTTTGGGATGTAGGTACATGGGTGAGGCAGAGGCAGACAAGTGCAACTCAATCACCAACTGAGAGCAGGAAAACATGGCCAATTTTTGGCTGAGCCGGGAAGGGAGTGTCTGCTCCAAACTATACCGTGTTCCTGCTCCAGTCTGCCTGTTGTACGGAGAAGGGTGATCAGAATATAAAATGTATTATTGCAAGAAGCTATTTCTGAAGAACTTGGATGAAGACCTGAAAATACTGAAGGGAATGAGAACTGAGTAGGGAGGCTGTGGGGAAAATTGGATTAGATCCAATATAATACCAAATGAGGCATGATATACTGAATAGCCTTAGTTAATGTAATATGATACTCATGATGCTGTTCTGTCTCTCAAACAGTATCAATGGCCAGTTAACTCTCTTCATTCTAACTTGTGAAGCTGATACTATATTGGGGAATCAAGTGAAATCTGTGTACATATGGGCGAATGTGGAGGGGTGACCTGCATTGATAAACTTGATGCAATTCAGTGACCATAATTTCAATTGATTTTGATCGATCATGTGAGATAACCAATCAAACTCTATTACTCCAATGTACCAGGAACAAAATTTAAAAAGATTTGAAAAAAGCATTTGTGATGAGAACGGAGGTTAAATGTACGGTACGATGCTTTTACATTTTCATGGAATAAATTGTACACCAGACTATTCTAGGACATGTGAAATTAAAATAATGTAGCCATCTGCAGATACTTTTGTATTTGTTGCTTAATGGTCTCGGGCTTGTACCTGGAGTTTCATCGTGTGTTTGGCGTCTAGATGGGGTTCTTCAGGATTTGTCTACTTCCCTGAAATAAGCTACTTAAGACAGCCGTTTGTTAAAACCATTCTCATTTATTTACAGTTCTGTGTACATCTTAGCAACTCTGCAGGAGGTGGGACGTAACCCTCAGATCACGGTTACTTAGCCATGTGTCATTACATCATAGTTACATTAGCATCAGGTCCTTCTGATGTTCTTACTTTACATCTTGCTCCAAGTCTTAATGACAACTATATGTATCCTCCTACATCGCCCCCACTGAAGTCTCAGACTTCACAGAGTTAGTCTCTGAGATGCCTTCACCAATCTCCCTGATCTTGTTCTGATCTCTTTCTGAGGTCAAGGACATTACTCTTTTCATCCAATATGATTGTCCTTCTCCTGGGTGGCTGTAGAGCTTCTTGTTTCTTATTCCTTATTTCGGGTTGGTTTTGAATAGTAAGTCAAAGTGTCTATTGACTTTCTTTTCAAGGATATTAAGGTGCGGCAGTATCTCTTTATATTTCCCTGGTCTGGCTTAATCCTGTAAAATCTCGACTATAGAGCTTTTTCTATTGCTCTGCCTTCTTTCTGTTGGTCTCCTATCCATACTCTCTCCCTGGATTGTAGCACTGATAACTCTTGTGCTCTGTACCTGAAGTTAAAGCTTACGATCTTGGGCAAAATTCTCCGACCCCACGCAGGGTCGGAGAAATGGCGGGAAGCGGCGTTATTTCCGCTCCCGCAGGTTTTTGAATTCTCCCGCCGGTCATAAACCGGCGTTGTGCAAATCCCGCCGGCAGCCTGTGAAAACAGCTGGCGCCAGCGGGATTTCATTTTTTTTAAACTTACCTCAAATCTCCGGCCCGGATGGGCCGAAGTCCCGCCACTGGGAGGCCTTCTCCCGCCGCCGAGGTTTAAACCACCTCTGGAACGGCGGGCTCAGCGGCGCGAGCAGGCCCCCGGGGTCCTGGGGGGGCGGGGGGCGATCGGACCCGGGGGGGTGCCCCCACGGAGGCCTGGCCCGCGATCGGGGCCCCCCGCTCACTCTGCGGGGCAGTGCCGTGGGGGCACTCTTTCTCCTTCCGCGCCGCCACGGCCTCCGCCATGGCGGACGCGGAGGAGAACCCCGCATCGCGCATGCGCCGGCAGTGACGTCAGCGGCCAGCTGCCGCTGACGTCACTGCCGGCGCATGCGCCGACCGCCGAAAGCCTTTCGGCCAGCCCCGCTTCCGACTGCGCCGGGTGTTTGCGCCAGTCTTCTGGTGCAAACTGCTCCGGCGCGGGGCTGGCCCCCAAAGGTGGGGAGAATTCCACACCTTTGGGGAGGCGCGACCCCTGAGTGGTTGGCGCCACTCCCCTACGCCGGCACCCTCCGTCACGCCGGGTAGGGGAGAATCCAGCCCCTTGTTTGTATCTCCGTTTCTCCTCATGCTTTTTAACTTACTTTTTTTTAAAACAATATTTTCTGTCACAAGTAGGCTTACACGTAGGGTCATTCCAGGTGATATTTGGTTCTAGTTTGTGTTGCAGAGCAGGGAGTTGTGTTCCCAGTCATTTTCTCATTAACAACTCTGATGGTTGTCATAATATACATCCAGGTATATGATGGTGTGCAGACAGGCAATGATTGACACACAGGATGACCAGTGAACAAACAGAACACAGCAGCCAATCACCAGACAGGACACGACCACTATAAAGCCAGAGGGCACTAGTTTTCCTGCTCTCTCGGGATGCAGCCTCTGAGACAGTCAGAGCTCGTGAGCAGCAACTAGAACAAACACAATGTGGTAGTCAGATAGTCTGGTCAGGTTAGCCTCAGGTCTCCAGTCAACTCAGCATAGTGTCAACCCACAGTTAAAGCATGTATTATAGTTAAGTGTTCAATAAAATCGAGTTGCATTTCTTCAAGTATTGGAAGCCTGTCTCTCTCACTACTGCAGTAAACGCACTCCTTGTAGACCCAGCTTACCCAACACATCATGGTACCAGTGAGTTATGCTCGAGTTTGACGGACCTACCTTGAGATAATCTGTCTTTGACCAGCGATCAGCCATCCGGTAACATGGACAGCGTCCGCCCTCCCCCGCCGCTCCGTATCGCCGGCAACCTCGGTGCTAACTGGAAGATTTTCAAGCAGAAGTTCTAGCTATATCTTGAAGCCACCGATCTCGAGGCCGCATCGGATGCCAGGAAGATCGCTCTCTTCCTTTCTACAACAGGGGACCGCGCTATCCACATCTTCAACTCCCTCACCTTTGCTGAAGGCGAGGACAAGACGAAGTTTAAAACAGTCCTGCTGAAGTTCGACAGCCACTGTGACATCGAAGTCAACGAGAGCTTTGAACGCTATGTGTTCCAGCAGAGGCTTCAGGGTAAGGATGAACCTTTTCAGTCCTTTTTAACCCATCTCCGCATCCTCACGCAGTCATGCAACTATGGCTCCACTTCCGATTCCATGATCCGGGATCAGTTTTCGGGGTCCACTCCCATCCCCTTCGCCAGAAGCTCCTAAAAGTTAAGCAGCTCACCCTTACCATCGCCATCGAGACCTGCGTCCTCCATGAGCACACTAACAACCGGTAATCCCATATCAAGGCGGCAGAAACGGCATGGCAAAACCCCGACGATGCGGAATGAGTGCAGGCCATCAAACAAATGCAGGGCCTGAGTCTGGATGAGGGCGGCCATTTTGTGTGCTTTTCCCAGGTTCCTGCGCATGCACGCCGCGACCAAGGGGACGGTGAGACCGACGACCGAACCGCGCAAGTGCGCACATCGTTTGACTGCACTGTGCATGCACGGTGGCGTACGGAACATCCTGATGGCAGCTCCATGACGTGCTCCAACTGTGGCTCCGCCCATTTAAAGCGGCAATGTCCTGCGAAATCTCGACACTATCTCCAGTGTGGCAAGCTTGGCCACTACGCAGCCCTTTGCAGATCTGCTCCACTGCCCAACACACAGCGATCCCAGCCACAGCGCAGGAGCGTCCGGTCAGTACAGCAACCTGTCACAGACTCCGACCCCGACATTGTTCCAGATCCCGACACTGAAGGCCTCATCACCAAGCATACGCTGCCTTTATCAACGATGGTGAAACAACTCCCAATAATGAGCATCGATCCGGACGACGAGTGGTGTGCCACCCTTACGGTCAACAAGGCTCGCATACGCTTCAAGCTGGACACCGGTGCTTCAGCAAACCTCATTTCAATTTCTGACCTTGACACCATCCGCGTCAAGCCGAACATTCTTCCACCGGCCTGCCAGCTTCTCGACTACAATGGCAATGCCATTGCTGCCAATGGCTCATGCCAGCTTGCGGTGTCCCATCGTTCTTCAAAAGCAACACTGCGTTTTGAAATTGCAGGAACCAACAGAGCTTCCCTGCTCGGTGCTCGGGCCTGCAAACTCCTGAACCTTGCGCAGCGGGTTCACACCATGTTGTCCGCAGAGGCAACGGCCTCGCCAGATGTTAACTTTCAAGCCCAACTCGATGACATCATAGCACAATACCATAGTGTGTTCGAAGGTATGGGCACACTCCCTTACCGATACAAAATCCTGTTGAAGCCAAATGCCAACCCTGTGGTCCACGCACAGCGTCGGGTGCAGGCACCCCTTAAGGACCGCCTCAAGCAGCAGCTGCAAGACCTCCAGGACCAGGGCGTCATTTATAAGGTCACAGAACCTACGGACTGGGTTAGCTCCATGGTTTGTGTCAAAAAGCCGTCAAGGGAACTTCGAATCTGTATCGACTCCAAAGATTTGAACCGTAACATCATGAGGGAACACGACCCAATATCTTAACGAGAAGAGCTAACCAGCGAGATGGCTCATGCCAAGTTCTTCATGAAGCTTGATGCCTCCAAGGGGTTTTGGGAAATACAGCTGGACACATCCAGTTGAAAGCTGTGCACATTTAACACCCTGTTCGGTCGCTACTGTTACAACCGAATGCCCTTTGGCATCATCTCCGCCTCAGAGGTGTTCCACCGGATAATAGAACAAATGATGGAGGGCATCGAGGGGGTGCGAGTGTACGTCAATGATATCATTATCAGGTTCGATCCCGGCTCTGGGTCACTGTCCGTGTGGAGTTTGCACGTTCTCCCCGTGTCTGCGTGGGTTTCGCCCCCACAACCCAAAAATGTGCAGAGTAGGTGGATTGGCCACGCTAAATTGCCCCTTAATTGGAAAAAATAATTGGCTAATCTAAATTTTAAAAAAAAAATGATATCATTATCTGGTCCACAACTCCTCAGAAGCACATCGATCGCCTCAGGCGGGTGTTCCACAGGATCCACGAGCAGAGCCGGCCCTAGGGTTGCTGGCGCCCCGGGCAAGCTGAACTTCGGTGCCCTTGGGGGGGGGGGGGGGGGGGGCCGAAGGGGGGGGGGGGCGAGGGGGGGGGCGAGGGGGGCGGGGCCGAGGGGGGGGCGAGGCCGAGGGGGTGGCGAGGGGGGGCGGGGCCGAGGGGGGGGCGGGGGAGCGGACCCGGGGGGGGGGGAGCGGACCCGAGGGGGGGGGGGGGGAGCGGACCCGAGGGGGGGGAGCGGATCCGAGGGGGGGGGGAGCGGACCCGAGGGGGGGGGAGCGGACCCGAGGGAGGGGGAGCGGACCCGAGGGGGGGGGAGCGGACCCGGGGGGGGGGGGGCGGACCCAAGGGGGGGGGGCGCGGACCCGAGGGGGGGGGCGGACAGAGGGGGGGGGGGCAGGCAGAGGGGGGGGGCGGACAGGGGGGAGGGCGGACGGGGGGGGGGGCCGCCCTGGGGGAGTGCGGCCACCCTGGGGGAGTGCGGCCACCGCGCATGCGCTGGTTGGCACCGGCCCAACTGCGCATGCGCGGGACCCGAGTCTCTGGCACCCCCTAGCACATGGCGCCCCGGGCGACTGCCCGAGTTGCCGGTGCCTTGAGCCAGCCCTGTCCACGAGCATGGCCTCCGACTCAACAGAGCCAAATGCTCGTTCGGTCAATCAGAAATCAAATTCCTTGGTGACCACATTTTGCAGTTCGGCGTGCAGCCGGATGCTGACAAGGTGTCGGCGATCAACGCCATGAAGACCCCGGAGGACAAGAAGACGGTCCTCCGCTTCCTAGGGATGGTCAACTTCCTTGGGAAGTTTATCCCCAACCCTGCATCACACACCACAGCTCGCCGCCATCTTGTTAAAAAAACTACGGACTTCCAGTGGCTACCCGCTCATAAGCAAGAGTGGCTTGAGCTCAGGGAAAAACTCACCAAGGCCCCGATGCTGATGTTTTTCGACCGCGCCAAGGAGACGAAAATATCCACGGATACGAGCCAGGCTGGCATAGGGGCAGTGCTCCTCCAGCGGGACGACTCTTCCTCATGGGCCCCAGTCGCATATGCCTCTAGAGACATGACACCCACTGAGCAACAATACGCTCAGATTGAAAAAGAATGCCTGGGCCTCCTCACAGAAATCGACATGTTCCATGATTATGTGTATGACCTCCCCAAATTCACGGTCGAGACGGACCACAGGCCATTGGTTCACATCATCCAATAAGACCTCAATGACATGACGCCACGGCTACAACGTATCCACCTCAAACTCCGCCGCTACGATTTCGACCTGGTGTACACCGCGGGCAAAGAGCTCATTGTGGCCGATGCACTCTCCAGATCTATCACCACACCATGTGAGCAGACTGACTTTGTCTGTCAAATAGACGCGCACTTTCCGGCCACTGATGAAAGGGTCGTGCAAATTCGTCAGGATACGGCCAGGGATCCTCTACTCCAGTCGGTCATGCGATATCTCACGGATGGTTGGCAAAAGGGGCAGTTCCCCCAGTTTTATAATGTAAAGGACGATCTAGCATACTAAGGTGATGGCATACTAATGAAGCTGGACAGAATTGTGATCCCACAGAGCATGCGAGAGCTGGTCCTCAGCCAAATCCACGAGGGGCACCTGGGGGTCGAAAAGTGTCGCCGTCGAGCCCGAGAGGCAGTATATTGGCCAGGCATCAGCCAAGATATCACCAACATGTTCCTCAATTTCCCAACATGTCAAAGGTTCCAGCCGGCTGAGCCTAAAGAAACTCTACAGCCGCATGAAATGGTGACCTCCCCATGGTCCAAAGTTGGTGTTGACCTGTTCCATGCCAAGGGCCGAGACTATATCCTCCTAGTGGACTACTTTTCCAACTACCCCGAGGTGGTCAAACTGACTGACCTCACCTCAGCAACAGTAATCAAGGCATGCAAGGAGACTTTTGCCCGGCATGGCATCCCACTCACAGTTATGAGTGACAACGGCCCCTGCTTCTTCAGCCGGGAGTGGACAGATTTTGCCCAGCTGTACAATTTTCGGCACGTCACATCAAGCCCCCACTACTCCCAGTCGAATGGCAAGGCTGAAAAAGTGGTCCACATCGTTAAAAGACTGTTGTGCAAAGCTGCTGATTCGGGTTCTGATTTCAAACTGGCGCTGTTAGCTTACAGGGCGACTCCTTTGTCCGCTGGCCTGTCCCCAGCACAGCTCCTAATGAACCGCACACTGCGAACGACGGTGCCGGCTATCCACATTCCGGACCTTGACAAATTCCCGGTCCCACAGAGGATGCAACAGACTCGGGCCCAATGCATGTTGGCGTACGACGCCCACGCCACAGATCTCCCTGACCTGGTCCCTGCTGACCGAGTTTGTGTTCAGTTACCTGACGGTGGCTGGTCTGTCACAGCTGTGGTGGTCAAGCAAGTGGCCCCGAGATCATTCCTCGTTCGCATGCCTGATGGCTCCTTTCTTCAGCATAATAGGCGGGCACTGCGTCGACTTCCGTGCCCGCCACATAACCGTGATGTCCCGCCTCTCACGCTGGTTCCTCAGGACGCGCCCTTCCATGAGGCCACCGATCTGCCAGTTATTCTACCGACCTCTGCATTGGAGGCAGTTCCGCCCGTTCAAGTGCAGGCAGCCTCTGACCCACCCTTGTGGCAGTCAACCAGAATTCGTCGCCGGCCACAGAGACTGAATTTATAGACTGAATGTTGCATTACCTTGTTATCTCATCATTTACATATTGTTTTTTTCTCATGTGTTATCTGCCCTCTATCTGCACTGGACACCTTCCCATGTAAATACGTTAGCATATTTTGTATATAGTAAGGTTCCTGTAAACACACACTCACTATTTATTGACCTGAACACATTTTTTTTTAAAAAGAGGGTGAGATGTCATAATATACACCCAGGTATATGATGGTGCGCAGACAGGCAGTGATTGACACACAGGATGACCAATGAACACACAGAACACAGCAGCCAATCACCAGACAGGACACGACCACTATAAAGCCAGAGGGCACTAGTTTTCCTGCTCTCTTGGGATCCAGTCTCTGAGACAGCCAGAGCTCGTGAGTAGCAACTAGAACAAACACCATGTGGTAGTAAGATAGTCTGGTCAGGTTAGCCTCAGGTCTCCAGTCAAGTCAGCATAGTGTCAACCCACAGTTAAAGCATGTATTATAGTTAAGTGTTCAATAAAATCGAGTTGCATTTCTTCAAGCGTTCGAAGCCTGTCTCTCTCACTACTGCAGTAAACGCAGTCCTCGTAGACCCAGCTTACCCAACACATCAATGGTGAGAACCCACTTTGTAGTGTTAAGGTTCGGTAACTAAGGATGGCTAAGTTGAGATCTTTATTCTTCTTTGTCAAGCCTTTAATGGTTTGAACACCTCTCTGAGAATCTCCATTTGCTTGGGGATATTGGGTCAACTAGTCATGAAAATGAATCCATGTTAATTCGTAAAGTTAGGGAATAGTTCATCAGCAAATTGTGGGCCATTGTCTGACATTGAATGACACGATGCCATCTGACACGATGCCACGTTTCGCATTGATTGTCTTCAGTGAGTGAATGACTGGTTCTGCCATGATGGGGAGAGCAACCTGTTCACTTCAATCCATCTGTAGTAGTAATTAATGACAATAAGAAATATCTTGCATTTAAAATCAAATAAATCCTTTCCCAGGCATTTCCACATTTGTCATCTTGCTGTGCTTGTTTTATCTCCTGCAGTTTATTTACAGTAGCCGGTTGGTGTTGTAATGAGTGATGAACACACTTCCACATCCTTGATAAAATTCAAATTCTCTGCCTGGTTCCTTTAAATGGTATCCTTGATAGTGATCTGCTGTTGCCTTTCTCTTCCCTTGAACATACTCAGTTACTGAATCATACCTTATTGGTCTCAGTCTGAAGCATGCAATTCTAGTCAGCATCTGCGCAATCTGCTTCATGTTCAGAAGAGTGACGAATGATGTATGGTCAGTTTCACTATTACAATACAATCCCATCAAATAGTCTGAGAACCTCTCACACATCCATGATGATGCCAATGCTTCCTTCGCAATTGTAGCAGATCCTTACTCAGTGCCTTTGAGTAATCTTGAGGTGTAATAAACAGGTCTACATTAACCATCCCTTTGAACTTGGAATATAACTGCACCCAGACCTGTAGATGATGCATCTGCAGGTTCTATGGCGGGCAACTCTGTGTTATAGTGTGCTAAGATTTTGTGATAAATTGTAAGATTTTTGATATTCTCAAAAGCACATTCCAGGTTCACATTCCAGGATAACTGTGACCTTTTCTCAACAGCTGTCTCATTGGCTTCTGCCAAATTTGGTGGGAACTTGCTTATTTGATAAACCGTTCATAAAATTCTCCGTAGTCCTGTAATGTTCCAGGGTTGTGGGAACTCTCTAGTCACCTTTGTTTTCTGTTGGTCAGCTGTAATTCCTGAGGCTTGCAATTTAATCATCGGTTTTGGAATTAATATTTCTCATTCAATGTCAAACCTGCATCCTGCAGAACTTTCAGGACTCGTTCACTCTAGTCATGCTGTTCCCCTGTGGAGTCATGTATGACTGTCATCCATATGGCATTTTACTTCTTCCATGCCTTCTAAGGTCTGAGACTTTGTTCTTTGGAATATTTCTGGAACAGATGCAATTCCAAGTCAAAATCTATTAAAACAATAATGACCACATGGCATTATAAATGTGGTATGCCATCTGGATTTTTAGTCCGGGTAACTGTCAAAATCTGTTGTTTGCATGTAATTTGATGAATAGGGTACGTTTAAATGGTTTGGAAAGACTCTCATCCACTGATGCCATTGTGTGGATCTCACATTCAATTGATTTGTTTAGCTGAGTCAAGCCCACAGAGGTTCTAATTGCACCATTTGGCTTTGGGACCATTCATGATCACCACGTTTTGTGTATGGTTACCCTGAAGGTAACCCCCCACTGCAGCATGTGCTCAATTTTACTCTTGACTTTGTCCAAGGGTGATTGAAGGACTTTTTCAGTGTGAACAGACAAATTGGTTTAGCATCAGCGCGCAAGGTAACATGGTATTCAGTCTTAAAGCTTTCCTACGCCTGTAAATAATCTTGTCAATTCCTTCCTTCGCAACTTCATCAAATTTATAGGTCAACTTCAATTTTAACACTGCCTTCCTGTTTAATATTATTGATTCTTGGTGGCAGACGAAGGTTCAATAGCCTCGCTCGCCTTTATTTTAATTTTGCCAGGTGTTGACCTGTGACAACTTTGTAACTGGATAGATGCTGGCTATAGTGCAATGTGCTTAAGCCATTTTACTTGGTCAGATAAGACTGAAACACCTGCACCTGGGTCTAATTTTAAATTTCGTGGAGTGTCCATCCACTTCAAGTTTAATACTGTAGTATTTATTTTCTGTTTTATGTACTTCTCCAAGGAATGTTATTTCATTTTATTGTGGTTCTTCCACTTTCTGAATGTGGTCTGGCCTTAATATTTTTTTCTCTTTGCAGTCTATTGATAGTTTACATTGGCAGACAATTTTAAAATGACCTAACTTCCCACAGTTGCGTCACTCTGCTCCATCTGCTGGGCATTCTTCCCACTTGTTCAAGTTTTCCTACCACACCGAGAGAATTTCAAAATAGTGATTGGCCTACTTTCCCCCATTTACCTGCTCTTCTCTCTTGGTGGACTTCCATTCTTTTGACCTACGTATTGAACGGCCTCACTCGTTTGCTTCCAAGGGACTACACTTTCCCCACAAAAAACACTTTGCCTTCTGAGTTCAGTTTGCCGCGTGATTTGTCCTGCTTTAATTAGAATTAGTTCTTCTCTTGTTTGCAAGAGATCTGATAAGACCCCAACTCTATGCGATGACAAATCAAATTTGCCGTTCAATATTCCACAGTTGCAATTTTATTTTTGCGAATGTTGAAATATAAATCAAATGCCTGGGGACCTCCTCATAAGAACTTGAAGACTCATTCACTCCCTGTCATGCGATTATGTGATCGGCAATGGCTCCAAATGCATAAAGTACATAAAGTACCTTATCCTTTTGTTCCTTTTTGTTCAAACCAGAAGTGGTTCTATGGTGAGAAAACCTATTTCTCCAGGTGTCCCAGTTCTGAGCATGCTGCAAGTCTTCAACACTTTGGAAAGATTCTAGGGGTGAAAGTATGGATTCCAGGCTTGTACAGTTCTGGGAAGACTGGAAAATCAAACCCCTGACTCACATGTTTGTTACCGAGCAATTCTATTAGACATTGGAGGTCAGGGTCAAGATGACATGCAATTCTATCTCACACTCACTGCTCAGTTTCACACATGAATAATGTCCACTTGCAAAAGGTGCAGGGTGGTCCCTTGCTAATACTCTGGCAAAGGGTCATCTTCATTAAAGGAAAACATATGGGATAAAGGATTTTGCATTTAACGTACAACTGTGAAGCAGTACAAATGTCCCCACAGTGCAACAGAATGGAAGCAGCAGCCCAGGTTTCCTACTCTTACTCAATAACTCTGTTCTGCCTCAAGACAGTATTTATGTGAATGTCAAATAAGGCCAAGACTGGCCTACAGCTTTGATGCCCCAACTCCGGCAGTCAATGTTCATCAGCCGAGCTTAGACAAAAGTAAATTGTTGCCTCAACATGATGGGATGTGGAAGGATGGGATGAATGGCAGCCAACACCTGCCCTCTTGTGCCTTGAAAAGACGAGAGGCATTGAGAATATTTGGGCAAAATATGATCACGTCTTAGAAAGAAGGATGATTATAACGTGACATTGGGCTGGATTTATTCCAAAAGTAAATCAGATCTTTCTGGTAGTCAAGCTGCTTTCAATAGAAAATTCCATCTCTGTACTGGTTTCACATTTTAAAATGTCTGACTTCTTTTAAAATGGTTTCTGACGCTTTAAACACTGGACACACGTTGGTTCAAGTAATTTACAATTAATGTGTTTTGCCATACCTCACTATCACTTCTCTTGATTTTGGCAACCATATTACTAATGTAATCTTTACCTCTATGTATAACTGTTGAGGGGAGAAAGACAACAAATTATGTGCGCATGTGTGTTACAGGAGATACATTGTAGAATAGCTGGAGGATCCAGCCAGTATTCAGGCAGAAGGACTGAACTTAGATTGTTTAAAACAGCTTGAAACTGTTTATTGGAACATGAACTCCAACATGGCAAACCAGAACCAAATGGTCATATAATGCAATGTTTTTCCAGGAAAGGTTACTCGCCTTTTTATGAGCAGAATATGTTGTAACATATATACAAATGTATTACTCACAATCCCAATAGAACTTAATTGAGATTCTATACTTGAAATAGTACATGATGTGCACTGGGTGCTCTTAATAGAATTGTTGCTTTAGGTATGAATTAAGAATGCTGACGGGAGCCATAATGAAGTAATATTCATTATTGAAGTGGATCAAACAAAACTGTCTGATAAATACCTCCCCAACAATGAACATAAAAGGTCACAACATGGTTCCTTTGAAAACAGCAATTTTATTGGAAAGTGCAAATGTACACTGATTGAGGACCAGAGCATTATCAAAAGTCAACAGTGTCCAAACTGCAGCATTTGCAGTCAATCGTGAAGCCATGGTGCTCAGTGCTGACCCCGAAGAACTTGCTGAAATTCACTATTAAAGATGTTGCATGTTAGTACAGAACTTGAATATTGCAGAAAAAAGAGGCCGGCTGTTAAATATGTTCATCTTAGGGCAGCACAGTGGCCTAGTGGTTAGCACAACCACCTCACGGCGCTGAGGTCCCAGGTTCGATCCCGGCTCTGGGTCACTGTCCGTGTGGAGTTTGCACATTCTCCCCGTGTCTGCGTGGGTTTCGCCCCCACAACCCAAAAATGTGCAGAGTAGGTGGATTGGCCATGCTAAATTGCCCCTTAATTGGAAAAAATAATTGGCTAATCAAAATTTATTTAAAAAAAGAAATATGTTCATCTTAATAATAATAGTAATAATCTTTATTGTCACAAGTAGGCTTACATTAACACAGCAATGAAGTTACTGCGAAAAGCCCCTGGTCACCACATTCCGGCGCCTGTTCGGGTACACTGAGGGAGAATTCAGAATGTCCAAATTACCAAATAGAACGTCTTCGGGACTTGTGGGAGGAAACCGGCGCACTCATCAAGGCAGAAGCAAAAATGCCAAATTTCAAAGGGGGCAACAATTTGTATGGCATCAGAAAAGGGATGCTGTTCGGTTGACAAGTCAGTTCTGATTGGTTGAGGTTTTGGTTGAGTTATCGGGCCTAATCTACGGGCTGCGCCCTGCTGGAACCTGGGCATGGCACAGCTGGTAGATCCCAGGAGAGGGCTCCCCAGGATTCCCGATGGTCATTACGCCTCGCAAGAACTAACTAGATCTTGTGAGACATCACAATCTAGATCCCGCCCATAATGGGCGGGACACATCTCGCTCGGCTAAGTGACTTTAAGAGCCCACTTTAGTCATGCGCCCGACAGATCTAACGGCCACCCAGCATCTATTGGCCAACTGGGTGCCTGCCTGGCACTGCCAGGTGGTCTGGATGGCACTGCCAGGTTGTCACGGGCACTAACCCACCCTCTGGCCATGGGGATGGCCCCGGAGCTGTGTCCCATCCCCTGGGTGTTTGGATGTTGCTTGTGTAGTGTTGCCTTCTGCATTGTTCAAGCACAGTGTCCAGGCATCAAGATGTGGTTGGGATGCTAGGAAATGACTCCTACATGCTACATTGCCTGCCCAACCATGGGAATCTACTTGGGTTGTGTAGTGGTTACATAACCACAATTTCCAAGTCCCGACCAACAACAGCCTTCAGAATGCAGCAAGAGGCCTCAGCAGTCAGTGGGGGGTATGGGTGATCAGTGGGACAGACGGGCAGGGACAAGGGCTGCCTCCGGAACAGGTACACATGATCCAAGAGATGGCATGGTGGTGCCACGGGCAGTTTCCCCCTGGTTTCCCCCCCAGTGCCCCCATGGCGGCCCACCCCTCGGAGCGTCCTCCACCCCCAGCTGAGCTTCCCCGCCAAACACTAGAGTGGTAATCCCAGCACCCCCGGGCTCTTTGCCTGTGAGCAAAGCTGGCTACTCACATCCTTGGTTCCTCACAGAAGCCCTTTCACCAGGTTCATATTTTTCAAAAGGAGTACTAATCAGCGCCAGCGTGACCATTTGCTGGGGAGGCCGCTGAATAATGGGAGGCCGTTGGATATGGGGTCGCTCTCATTGATTGTATGGAAATGGAGCTTATGTGGTGATAATTGCTTTCTCGCCAGGCTATGGCGAGATCCCAATTTCGCCTACGGGAGCGGGCCGGTTGCATCGCAAACTGTTTGGCATGGATCTTGTTTTTGGCCTATCCCGCTATTCAGCAGCCTTGTTCTGCTTGGGCGAGAGCGAAACAAGGCCGGAGAATCACCCCCATAGTGTCTAATGTTCGATTTGTTTCTCCAATTGGACAGCACTTGCTAAATAATCACAAGCTTGCTAACAATGACACTAACAACCGATTTATGATCATAAGTTGGGATTGCAATGTACCTCACTTATGCTAGATGCAGGATCGATCCTTTGTGGGCAAAATTAATATTTCCAACATTACATCTTTTTTAAATAAGCAAATGCATACGCTCTGTGTTGCATTCGCCATGGAAATGCATTGACCGATCAGAACAGATTTGTCAACCTGACAGCATTCCCTTTGTCATATATTATCTATTGCTGCTCCCTTTGAAATTTGGAATTTTTTTTTCTGTCCTGATGAGTGCCAAATGAAAAACTTCAACAATTTTTTTTTCACCACTATTAAGGAAGTGTTTGCCACGTATTGAGAAAATCATAGTACAGTCAACATGGGTTTCTGAATTTGCTTGACAAATTGACAAAATAATTCATAGAGGATGTAGAATGCAGGGATGATAAAGGGGAACCATTTGATGTCATATATTTGGATTTCCAAAACACATTCAATGACGGACCACATAAAAGGGGCGGGATTCTCCGACCCCCTCGCCGTGTCCCGAATTCTCTGTCCCCCGAGATTCGCCGGGGGCGGGAATCGCGCCGCTCCGGTCAGCGGGCCCCCCGCACCGGTCGGTGGGCCCCCGCGGTGATTCTCCGGCCCGCGATGGGCCAAAGTCCCGCTGCTGAGTAGCCTCTCCCGCCGGCGTGGATTAAACCACCTCTCTTACCGGCGGGATTGGTGGCGCGGGTGGGCACCGGGGTCCTGGGGGGGGGCGATCTGACCCCGGGGGGTGCCCCCACAGTGGCCTGGCCCGCGATCGGGGCCCACCGATCGGCGGGCCGGCCTGTGCCGTGGGGGCATGCTTTTTCTTCCGCCTTCGCCATGGTCTTCACCATGGCAGCGGCGGAAGAGACCACCTCCCCTGCGCATGCGCCGGTATGACGTCAGCAGCCGCTGACGCTCCGGCGCATGTGCGGACTTACTCCGGCCAGCGAAGTCCTTTCGGCCTCGGATGGCATGGCGCCAAAGGCTGTTCACGCCAGCCGGCGGAGTGGGAACCACTCCGGCGCGGGCCTAGCCCCTCAATGTGAGGGCTTGGCCCCTAAAGGGGTGGAGACTTCCGCACCTTTGGGGCGGCCCGACGCCGGAGTGGTTCACGCCACTCCAACACGCCGGGACCCCCCTCCCCGCCGGGTAGGGGAGAACCCTGACCAAGACTCCTACACAAGGTAAGAACTCATGGTGTGCATCTATTTTTTTAATTTAAATTCTTTGCGGGATCTGAGCATCGCTGGTTAGGCCACCATTTCTTGCCCATCCATAGTTACCCTTCTGAAGGTGATGGTGAGCTGCCTTCTTGTGTAGCTGCAGTCCATGTGGTGTAGGTACACCTACAATGCTATTAGGGAGAGAGTTCCAGGATTTTTCCTCAGGAACAGCGATATATTTCCAAGTCAGGGTAGTGAGTTACTTGGTGGGGAACCTCCAGGTGGTGGGGTTCCCAGGTACCTGCTGCTGATGTTCTTCCAGATGGTAGCGGTTGAGGGTTTGGAAGCTGCTGTCTAAGGAACCTTGGAGAGTTACTGCAGTACATCTTGTACGTACACATGGCTGCCACTGTGGTGGTGGTGGGTTTGAATGTTTGTGGAATGGGGAGAAATGAGGCAGGCTGCTTTGTCCTGGATGGTGTTGAGCTTCTTGAGTGTTATTGGAGCTGCAGTCAGGCAAGTGGAGAGTATTCCATCACACTTATAACTTGTGTTCTGTAGATGGTGGACAAGTTTTGGGCGGCGGGGGGGGGGGGGGGGGGGGGGGGGGGGGGTTTAGGAGGTGAGTGACTCACTTTCGGATTCTTTACCTTTGACCAGCCCTGGTAGCCACAGTATTAATGTGGATAGTCCAGTTCAGTTCTGATCAATGGTAACCCCAGGATGTTGATTGTGGGGAATTCAGCAATGATAATGCCATTGAATGTCATGGGGTGATGGTTAGATCCTCTCTTGTAGGAGATGGTCATTGACTGGCACCTTTGTGCACAAATGTAACTTGCCACTTGTCAGCCCAAACCTGGATATTGTCCAGGTCTTGCTTCATTCGGACATAGAACATAGAACATAGAACAGTACAGCACAGAACAGGCCCTTCGGCCCTCAATGTTGTGCAGAGCCATGATCACCCTACTCAAACCCACGTATCCACCCTATACCCATAACCCAACAACCGTGTCGCGTCTTTTCGTCCAACGACACTTCGTCCACGTCTTTTGGTCCAACGTCTTTTTGTCCGCACGTCTTTTGGTCCAACGTCTTTTTGTCCAATTATCCAATTACAAATTTAGCTGGACTTACCTGGTGATTTTTCTTAACTAGAAATAATTGCAAATTATCTTCGATGTAGTGCAGTAACACAGACAATATTTGACTGTTAAGTGCATGAAACTAGATAGTATTTCTGAACGATAAATGTCAGCTACGACCAATCCATTTAAATTAGTAACTACGAAGCACATTCCTAAATCTAAACCCGGTGACAAAAACTTACTTTTCGTTTTATACATGTTTGTGCTGGGGATTGAATTGTTTTCGCTTTTGGCATCCGGTGTCAGTTTATTTCTATTTTGTCCCAACAGCATGTGCTGCTGCACGGAGATTATTAGTTTCTCCATTTCGCCTGTGAACTTCTGTTAAATGAACGTTTGATAGTTCATTAAGGGAGGCATATGCAGGGTGTACTTGATTTTCCGGTGATTGACATTTTAAAATATATCCATCATTTGGGGCACTGGCGCCTGGCATATTTTAATGCAAAAGTCTTTGCAAAATGTGAAATGACAGCATTGCGTTTCGCAGATATTAAACTGATTGAGGGAAGGAACTTAGTTCCCATAAGTACACTAACACAGCAAAATCTGAATCAATCCGTACATGATCGGAATATACATTATTCAATATAAGATTTCAACCCTCTGCTAGGTAAAGTGCAAACACCCCTCTTGTAGAAAACACATACGAAAGGTGTATCACAAGGAATGGCGTGATTATGACAAATTGCAGCATCGGTTTTCAGTGATGTCCCCACTGCTAATTACAGAGCCGGATCAAATTTAGACTGAGTAAATGTTCTGTTTATATAATCCCTATTTCAATAATCCACGCAGAGATCAACTCTGGCAATATAAGTCAAGTTACAAAAAGTCTTTGACGAAAAAAATCATCGGACAAAATGACGTTGGACCAAAAGACGTGCGGACAAAAAGACGTTGGACCAAAAGACGTGGACGAAGTGTCGTTGGACGAAAAGACATAGCACCCCCAACAACCCCCCCCCCCCCTTAACCTTACTTTTATTAGGACACTACGGGCAATTTATCATGGCCAATCCACCTAACCCGCACATCTTTGGACTGTGGGAGGAAACCGGAGCACCCGGAGGAAACCCACGCACACAGGGGGAGGAAGTGCAGACTCCACACAGACAGTGACCCAGCCGGGAATCGAACCTGGGACCCTGGAGCTGTGAAGCATTTATGCTAACCACCATGCTACCCTGCTGCCCCTGTGAATAGATCCTATCCCTCAGTATCTTCTCCAACAGTTTGCCTATCACTGATGTCAAGCTCACAGGTCTGTAATTCCCTGGATTTTCCCTGCTGCCCTTCTTAAACAAAGGGACAACATTTATGGGCAGCACGGTAGCATGGTGGTTAGCATAAATGCTTCACAGCTCCAGGGTCCCAGGTTCATGCCAAACATGAACTGCTTCATTATCTGAGGAGCCGTGAATGGTGCTGAACATTGTGCAGTCATCAGCAAACATCCCCACTTCTGACCTTATGATGGAAGGGATGTCATTGATGAAGCAGCTGAGGATGGTTGGGCCTAGGACACTACCCTGAGGAACTCCTGCGGTGATGTCCTGGAGCTGAGATGATTGACCTTCAACCACCACAAACATCTTTCTTTGTCCCAGGTATGGCTCCAACCAGCGGAGAGGTTTCCCCCAATTCCCATTGACTCCAGTATAAATAGGGCTCCTTGATGCCATATTTAATCAAATGCTGTCTTGATGGTAACGACATCACTCTCATCTCACCCCTTAGGAGTAATATGCTGGTACAGACAGAGGATTGGCTAACTAAAGGAAAGAGGGAGTCTGGGTAAAAGGATATTTTTCAAGTTGCCAAACTATGACTAGTTGGGTGCACAGGGATCAGTGCAAGGGTCTCAACTATTAACAATCTATATTAATGACATGAATGAAAGGACCAAGTTTTTGTACCCACATTTGCTCACGATACAAACATAAGTGAGAAAGCAAGTTGTGAGGAGGACATAAAGGCTGGGATTTTCTGATCCCACCCAAGCTGGGGTCTTCCAGTCCCGTTGAAAGCCAATGGACCTTTGGCTGACCAGCTGCCTCCCCCACAGCGGGTCCCAGAAAGGCGGGGCTGGAAAATCCCACCCAAAGGGTCTCTAAAAGTATATAGCTAGGTTACTTGAGCGAGGAAAAATTTGGCAGGTGGACAATTATGTGGATAGATGAAGTTGTCCACTTTGGTGGGAAAAATAGAAAAACAGTATATTATTTAGCTGGAAAGGTGTTTCAGAATCTGGTGTGCAGAGGGATCTGGGTGTCCTTGTATGTGAATAACAAGATGTTAGCCTGCTGGTGCAGAATGTCATTAGGAAGGCAAATATAAAATTGTCCTAAATTGCAAGGGTATTGGAGCATAAAAGTAGAAAAGTTTTGCAACAATTCTGAAAGGCATTGGTGACTACACCTAAAGTATTGTGCACATTCTTGTCTCCTTATTTAAAGAGAGTTATACTTATGTTGGATACAGCTCATAGAATATTTACTAGTTTGTTTTCTGGAATGAAGAATTGCCTTACGAGGAAAGGGGGTTCTCTGAGCAGGAAGTTTGAACATGTTGGGTACGTGCTGACTGAGATTTAGGTGGGAGGTGATCTTATTGAAACATATAACATTCAGAGAGGGGTAGACATGTAGCTGCTGAAAGGTTGTTTCCCTAAATGGGAGTTAGAAGGCACCATTTCAAAATACTGGATCTACTTTATTAAGTTGGAAATTGGGGCAAATTTCTATTCTCGGAAGATACAAATCTTTTGAATTCGCTTCCACAGAGATCAATGGAGGCTGAGTCATTAGGCGCGATTCTCCGCAACGGCCGATGCCGGTGTGAAACCCGGAGTGTTTCACGACGGCGTCGGAGGCCGCTCCTCGCCTCCTATTCCCCCCCCCCCCCCCGGGGGGCTAGGAGCGGCGTTGTGGGTAACTCGGCCGCCGGGCCTTGACGCTGGTGTTAAGGCGGCGCTCCGATAATGACGCGGCCAGCTACTTGGATTCGCCTCTACTGTTAATCCTTCTATAGCTACTCAGACTGATGAACCAGTCTGCTACAATCCACGTGGTATGTATGATGTTCAATCAACCCTGTGTCTGTACTCACTGAGTGTCTCCACTGGAA